>NC_137177.1:9075000-10292013 GCF_951804945.1 Podarcis cretensis | reverse complement strand
GGTCACACGCTTTATGTTGCGGTGACCCCAAGGGAGACCCTAGATCTTGCCAAGGGGCTCTGTGGCATATTAATTGGAGAGGCGGTGCAGAATGCGGGCGGTGTCAGAGGGGAGGATGGAGAAGGCAAAGATGGGGTCTTTGACTCGTCCCCATTAGGAGACGCTTACACCCCAACCCCAGACTTTTCCAACTACTAAGCTGAATTCCTTGCAAAGAAGAGATACCTATCCAGTAACACAGAGAACTATTCCCAGTCCCTGCACCCCACCCTGATCTACTAGGTCCACCCCCCCCCCGTTCTCTCCACCTCCCCTAGAACTGAACCTGGCCGCCGCCAACCCCACCACCCCGCCCCATTCATTTGGGGCTCTCTCTTCCCTGGGATTGGAGAAGAGAACGCATGGCGCCTTTCCTGGTCCCGAAAGGTGGTTGGCTAAAAGGGATCGGGTAGAAAAGAAGGATCATCTGCCACAAAACGCCACGCACGGAGAAAGAAAAGAGACCTTTCTGCGGGGCGAGGTGGCAGGCTGGCTGCTTCCAAAAACGGGGGGAGGGGGGCAGATCGCAGGTGCAAGGCGACCCCCCCCCACCTCTCTTCGCCACCAAATCCTTCCTCCCGCGGACGCGTAAAAGTTGCCAGAAACTTGGGAAGGGAGGGACTTGCGGAGAAGAGCAGGTGGATCCGACGCTTAAACCCGCGGAGGGGGAGGAATTAAGACCGGGGAAGCTTCCTCGGTGGGCAAAGAGGTGTTTTGGGGAAAGGGGGTGGCCGAAAGCGCAGGGAGATCCCGGGCGAGCTGCGCTGCCCTTCCCGGCGGCTGCGCTCGGTCTCTTTCTTTCTTCTCACCCCGGGGCGCGCGCGCCCGGGCTCCCGCTTTCCCTTTCCATTCCCGGCTGGCAAAGGAAGCAGCCTTCGCCGCCGCGATCGGGGGTCTTCCCCGAGCCCCTTACCTGAGCAGGCGAGCAGAAAGAGCCCCAGCACGAGGGCGCGCAGAAGGAGCGCAGGCGGGGATCCAGCGGAGCCCATGGTACGCCTTTGGTGCGTCCGAGAGGAGCTGCAGCCACCGACTCCGGCACCCCAGCCGCCGCCGCCAGCTCGCCCCCTCCGGCCCGGCGAGACGGCCCGCCCCCGACCCGCCCCCAGCGGCTCAGCGCCAGCCCCAGCCGCGCCCCCCGGGTCTGCGGGAGAGCGAGCGAGCGAGCGAGCGGCTCCCCAGCCGGCGGAGGCCGCAGGGGAGACGGTCGCCAGCTCGGCGCGCGATCCGAGCCCCCTCTCCTCGGAAGTAAGCTCTGTGGAATTCAACGGAGCTTACTCCCAGGTAAAGGGGGTTGCCGTCACTCCGCCGTCCCGCTTTTCCGCGCCGAGATCCGCTCCCCCACCTACGCCCGCCCCTCTCCCTCGGGGCTTGGTTTCTAAAAAGCGAGGTGTTGGGACTCAGTCCTCCTTTGCGCAGGGCTTCGTTGGACCCGGATTTCAGGCCCGGAGCCTCTCTCTTTTTGCCAAATAATATTTCTTAGTTTTCCAGTTTTTTAACAGACCATTGCCAAATTAAATCAAATTTAATAAAAAATTCCCAGAATGGTTTCCTCCTCCTAGATGCGTCCCTAGTTTTCCCGTTTGCGTAAATATTCCATATTTATCTCAACTCACATTTCAGTCCGTATATACAATTTGCAATTATTTTTTAATTTGTATTATTTTTTACTTCCCGTTATCCATCAGCTGTCAATTTATCAATTCCTGCTCCTATAGTTACATTACAATATAACAACAATATCATATCCCCTTAAAATACAAATGAGGTTATACTTCCCCTTGCCTATCCACTTTTAAGCACCGAGATTGAGACCTAGAAATAAGAAGAGAGGACCTCTGAGCAAGTGCAGAGTGTCGTTCTTTTCTTGATGCATAAAGCTGTCACTCAAGCTGATGCTTTGTGTGCTGTAATAAAACACATGGAATCTTATGACAATAAATCTAGTCTTTCAGGTGCCAAAGATTCTTGGGGGCAGGGTGCTGCGCTCCAGAAATTAATATTGCTTTATACAGCCTATTTACCTATCTAAGTATTTTTACCTCCTCTTTTTCTTTTTGCTCAAATGGGTCTCCAAGGCAGTTTGGAATTAAACAACAGCAGCAACCCCAAATAGTGAAATATACTGTAGAATTGTAGCAAAGCAATGGTCATGGTAATAATAGCCGCAATTTATTTATATACCGGAGTTTCCATAAATACATCTGTGCTCAAAGCAGTTCACATAAGAAGCAGTCAAGTAAAAAACCTCCAATCGCATCCAAAAGTAAAATGGAATAAAATTGAAAGACTGTCTAAAATGCATTCGTGGCAAGAGGAAGAAGAAAACTCAGCTCAGACCAAGAACTTGGCTCATTTTTTACAGGTGGCTGGGAAGCCATGAAGGGAGGAAAGCCAGTCAAGCTTGAGTTCCATGCTCCGGGCACCACAACCAAGAAGGCCCTGAGGAACAATCTCGGCCTGGATCAAAGTCTCAGATTTCGCATGCAAGGGGTGAGCAGGTTCAGGCTGGCGGAAGAGGGGGCCCCGTCAAATCGCCTGGTCCCAGACAGTTTTAGAGCTTCATAGCAGCACTTCAAACTGAGCACTGAAGCCAATGCAAATTGAACAGAAGTTTCGCAAACCACAGTCAGTTCTCTGGCTGAGGTTTGTGGAAACTTTTCAGAGACCGTCCCCACGCAAATGCGATGTAGTAATCTAATCTGGATGCGATCAAGGCACGAGCGGCAGAGGCTGGAGTTGCTTGTTTCAGTAAAAGGGTACAACTGAGCAGGCATGTTAACCAGTGCTGTGCAAATTCACTCCTAGACACTGCCGGATTTACGTATAAGCTAAACACGCTATAGCTTAGGGCCCCACTCTCTTGGGGGCCCCAAAAAAATTAAAGGAAAAAAAACCCTGGATGTACATTTCCAAAATATAAGATAAAAAAACAAATGAAACCTACATACAGCAACAGTGTTTTGTGTTGTGTAGGCTCCTATGATGTAGGTAATGGGCCCCGCCTGTATTTCACTATTAATATACAAGTGGTACCACAGGTTAAGTACTTAATTCGTTCCGGAGGTCCGTACTTAACCTGAAACTGTTCTTAACCTGAAGCACCACTTTAGCTAATGGGGCCTCCTGCTGTTGCCGCACCGCCAGAGCACAATTTCTCATCCTGAAGCAAAGTTCTTAACCTGAAGCACTATTTCTGGGTTAGCAGAGTCTGTAACCTGAAGCGTATGTAACCTGAAGCATATGTAACCCGAGGTACCACTGTACTTTTTCTTAATTGTATTTCAGTTCAACAATTACTTTGATAAAATACATATTTTGTTATGTGCAAATGGCGTTGAATACCTATTAGGTCCATAAACTAGCATATATTCAAGACGAAAAACAGCGACAATTTGTTATCGGCAAAGGACAGCTGGACATATAAAGGGCCCCATTAGCTTCAGTAGCTGAGGGCCTCATCAAACCTAAATCCGGCCCTGCTCCTAGACATAGCTGCAACCGGGATGTCCCGAGAGTTGCTCCAGCCTGCAAGCCTGAACTCTTCCAGAAGATGACTGTGTGGTCCTGTCTAGAACCAGCTGCATGCCTAATCCTAAAATCTCTCTCCTGCTCCTCAACAGATATCCCTTCTGCATTGTCCGCTAGATTAAGGCGAACTAATATCAGTGTCCTGGAAGAAGCAAAGATCACCAGTGTTGAAGCAATGATTCTTCAACATCAACTTCGTTGGACTGGTCATGTTGTGTGGATGCCTGATGATCGTCTTCCAAAGCAACTACTCTATTCAGAACTTAAAAATGGAAAGCGTAATACTTAAAAATAAACTATTCCGAACTTAAAAATGGAAAGTGGTCAACAAAAGAGGTTCAAAGACTGTCTCAAGGCAAATCTAAAAAAATGTACTGTAGTATAAATACCGACAACTGGGAAACACTGGCCTGTGAGCGCTCCAGTTGGAGAACAGCCTTTACTAAAGGTGTCATGGGCTTTGAAGACACTCGAACTCAGGACGCAAGGGAGAAACGTGCTAAGAGGAAGGCACGCTTGGCAAATCCACACCGTGATCAACTCCTGCCTGGAAACCAATGTCCCCACTGTGGAAGGACGTGTGGATCCAGAATTGGCCTCCACAGTCACTTCTGGACTCATTGTTAAAACTGTGTTTATGGAAGACAATCTTACTCAGCTACAAGTAATCGCCAAAGAAGAAGAAAGGCTATGTACACACCCAACATCTAAAGCATATTCAAAGCACATGGTTCCCCCCCCCCAAAAAAAAAAAATCATGGGAACTGTAGTTTGCCCCTCACGGAACTACAATTCTCAGCACCCTTAAACTACAGTTCCTAGGATTCTTTGGGGGGAATCTGCTAGACATGATGGCAGCGGTGGACTTGGGGCTCTCAAATTTCAGTGTGGTGCTAAAAATTCAGTGCTGGACTAGATGGGCCACTGGCCTGATGTATCAGGGCTCTTTTTAAGTCATGTGCTTTATGTGTACACAGCCTACGTCTTGGCTTGTGAGTCCCCATCCGGCCCTTTTAGGATCTCCGCAGCCTTCCTGGACTCTGATGGTAGAGGTAGAGTTCAGGTGTTACCAGCCTGCTCCTGCCGCCCGACCTCAAATTCCTGGGCAGCCTCTCCCAGTCGTTTCATGTAGATGTTAAATAGCATCAGGGACCTTGAAGGACTCTGACCAAGAACATGAACAGCAACTCCCCCCCCCCCTTTTGGAATCTCCCCAATTATGTTGGCTAAGTGAGAGAGGAAATATACGGAGTAAAATTATTAATTGGAGGAAGAAGGGGAAAAACAACTCTCACACATCTGGGTTTAGAGATACAGTCTGCTGGAAGACTTGGGCACTTTTTGGTTTTGAAAACAAGCATCTCTCCAGTGTATCTCCTGCTATATGTGAAAGGGGGAGAAGCTGGTCTATAATGATTAAATTAACTTATTGCAAAAGAATACTTATAGATCAACCTAATAGGCTCGTGGAAAAAATAAGGGGGGGCAGGTTTGCAATGTTTCGGAATAATAGGTTTAATGATAATGTTCATCCTTGTGTCACTTTCAAGTATGTTGTAAGACTAAGAGTATTTCCCCTTTATTTACTTTACTAGATCTAAAATTAACAAAGCTGCAAAATGAGAAAATAAGCAGCCCTCTTCCAAGAAACAAGCCTTCTGCGTTCTCAGATGTGTTGGCGCATGCCCTGGTCTCTCAGGGCTGCAAAAGACACTCTGCATGTGCTCAGAAGCGCTATTGATTATTACTACTTAATTCCAGCCCTCCACTCTCCATAGTGCTGACTCCAGGCTCCAAAACCTCCCTGCAGATTATCATCAGTCACCAATTCCACCATTGGCTCCCCACATAATTCACAATCCCGACCTCACCACTGACCCCCACCTTCTAAAGGAGCCGTTTTCAAACATCGTATCCTTAGAGAACCCTTCCCAGTGAACTTTTGAGCACACAGATGTTGCTATGGGGGGCATATAGGGCAGAGACCCCCAAATATTTTCCTGAGTTCCCCAAGCGATTCTGGGTTGGCAGTGAATTCAGGAGGAATCGAATTGGCAGTGTTCTGGATTGCTGAGCAAGATATTAATTTGGGCGCAATAAATTAATTTCAGATGGCTTTATCTAGAGATGATTTGGGATAATGAAGGGAATAAATGAAGGGGAACTGAACTGATTTTGAGCAGGGTCTTTGGGGAAGTTAATTAGGGAGAAATGAATGAAAGGGTAACTGATTAGAGAGGGTGATTTGGGATGCGGCACAAATTAATTGAAGTGTTTATCTGGGGTGATTTGGACGGAAGATTAGTTGTGACATCTAAATTCTAAATTTGCATTTATACATCTAAATTACCAGAAGGCCAGAACTACAAAGGCTCTTGGAAGAGCGACTACATTAATTAAGGCATCAGCTTTTTGCAAACTTTCAGAACCACAGTGTCTGATGAAGTCCACAAAAAGCCGATGCCATAATACGTTTGTTAAAATTCCACAAGGCTCTTTTGTCATATACATATATGTACATAGAAAAATATTTACATATAAATCCACGTATGAAAATGTAAACAAAATTGTTCCTATGGAGCCATGCCTTGCCACGGAAGGAAACGTTGCAGAAGATTCTATGGCACATAGCTCATACGGACCGTTTTCCAAAACTTTCTTGCATCGCCTCTTGCAGAAAGAAGTCGGCAATCAGTATGATTTTTTTTTTTCTTTCTCTCACGGAAGCTTATGCATTATTACTAATTTTCTCCTTGAGAAACTCCCCATAGTCTCTCAGAGAATCCAGGGTTGGCTGGCTCTATCTACCATTAGTTAGAGGCTTCTGTTTCCAGGCACCTGAGGTTGGATGTTATGAGAAAATGGTAGTGATTTAATACATTGCTATTGTATTTTTACTGCCAGGGAGAGGTGCTTGCTGGATTTGCTGCCTCAGGGGTCAAAATGGCCCTGGACATTTGCTGTTCTGCCTCAGACAGCCTCAGGTACCAAAATGTTTTGGGCTGGGCTGGGCTGGGCACCTCTTCAGCATCCCTTATTTATCTTCTCTGGGACACGTCCTCCATGCATCTGGAGGCTTAACTTTGCTGCGCCATTCAGTGGTTAAGCCAAAACGCCTTCACAAAATTTGGCCAAACAACATCAGACACAACATTTGGAAACAGAAATCCCAAATGTCAATGTTGCTTTTCCTCACAGCATTTGAAACCTGAGCACCTTAGACTTGTTCGTATATATCTTCATTGTTTTCATTATGGCAGGTGCCGTCCAACCGAAAATTTCAAAAGGCTAAAAGCAGGAAACACCATTGCATGTCAGCGACGAAATAATGCCAGACAGCATTGCATGTCAGATATTGTGTACCAAATAATTAAACTGGGTTATCGGTATATTTACGGCCAGCATCAAACCTTCTGGAAATATTTGATTAATCAGAGAATGCTAGGGCGATACTGAGCATTAGCGTTTAGAGAATTCTGAGGGAGGAGGGAATTCATTTCAGTTTTAGCCAACCCATCTGCACTGTTAAAATAAAGCATTATTACACCACTCTAAGCAGGCATGCCTTCTCCCAAAGAATCCTGGGTATTGTAGTATGTTAAAGGTATCCGGGGGTTGTTAGGAGACCCCATTTCCCAGAGTTCCCTGGGAAGAGAGGTTGTTTGTTGAACCACTCTTGAGAACTGCAACTCTGTGAAGGGAACTGGGGTCAAAAAGACTCCTGCATTTCACCCTGAACAAACTGCAACTCCCAAGATTCAATGGGGGACGCCATGGCTGTTTAAGGTGCCATGATACTTCTTTAAATGCAATTCACAGATGGGGCCTAAGGCGGTGGGGGCGCTGTTTCAATGCCTCACGTTTGAGGAATTAGTTCTATTACTGGCATGCAGGATATTCCTTTTTTCACATCCCCCTGCTGTAAAAACTCCTTTGCACCCCCACACGGCCTTGCCCCCTTCTGGCCCGGGTATCCCAGCAAGCCGCTGGGCTCTGCTGCAAGGTCGGAAATCTCTCCTACCCTTTGCTATCTGGCTAACCTGGGTCAGCAGCTGTTTAATTGCGGTCCGGATGAATCCTACGGCAAACGGACAGCCCAGCTGTCCCAAGCAGATAGGACCAGCTCAAGGCTAGCCAGGCAAAACAGGAAAAAAAAGAAGGTTGGGTAAACAAACTGGGCTGCGGACCTGGGAATTCCCTGCACGGTCTCTCATGCCTGTATTTTCTCTTCCCAGGTGGGGAGGAGGGGGCAATTCGCAGTATTTATTCCATTGCATTTGCACCAGGAAGACAGCAGGCAGAGGAGGGTGAAACAGATTCTTCCCTCATTCGGATCCAAACTGGAGAACTGCTTTGAAGTGAAACAACATCAGAGATCCGATCATGTTTTGGCCGCAAGCCAATCTTCGTCTCCCATCTCAAAGCCGGAGGAGACTCACAAAGGCTTTAAGTTGGAGGCCAGGCAGTCAACTCCACACCATGCTTTCAAAGCGCTGCGATGCCACTTTAAACGGCCTCCCCCAGAGTATTCTGGGAACTGTAGTTTGTTACACGCTACCCAGGCTTGTGCCCCGGGGAGGTCACTTCAGTCATAGCTGTCAACTTTTCCCTTTTCTCGTGAGGAATCCTATTTGGAATAAGGGAATTTCCCTTTTAAAAAAGGGAAACGTTGACAGCTCTGCACTTCAGTGTTGCTAACACGGTGGCTTGACTTCACCCCTGGAAGCACACTCCATTGTTTCTCGAGACTGATGCCAACAGACAGACTTCCCCCAAAGGATTCTGGGAGCTGCAGTTTGTCAAGGGTGCAGAGTGTTGTGAGGAGAACCCTGTTCTCCATGCAGAGCTACAGTTACCAGAGTTCCCTGTGAAGAGGGATTGCTTGTTAAACCGCTCGGCGAATTGTAGCTCTGGGAGGGGAACAGGGGTCTCCTAACAACTCCCAGCACCCTTGACAAACTATAACTCCCAGGGGGAGGGAGCCATTTAAAGCAGAATTCTAGTGTTGCGAATGCATGATGCCAGCAAGGACTCAGCTTTTGTCAAGGTCAGGAGTCAGCAACCCTTTTCAGCCGTGGGCTGGTCCACCATCCCTCAGACCTTGTGGGGAGCCGGACTATATTTTGAAAATAAATAAATAAACGAATTCCTATGCTCCTCAAATAACCCAGAGATCCATTTTAAATAAAAGCATACATTCTACTCATGTAAAAACACCAGGCAGGCCCCACAAATAACCCAGAGGCACATTTTAAATAAAAGGACACATTCTACTCATGTAAAAACACATTGATTCCAGGTCTGTCTGCGGGCCAGATTGAGAAGGCGATTGGGCCGGATCCGGCCCCTGGGCCTTAGGTTGCCTACCCCTGGTCAAGGTCTTACCCACTGCAGGGGTTTGGACTAGAAAACCCATGGGGACCCCCCAACTCTACAATTCTATGAACTCCCATCAACAGTAAGCCTGCCAAGTCACTGGGTCACAGTTCCTACCACAATATTGAGCTGTATTTTTCCCCCCAATTTCCATTTAAATTACAGCAATCATTTCTCTATGGGCATCTATAACACAAACCAGCACATGCAGATGTGATGAGAGAATCCTTTGATATCTTTTCTGGCTGTGGGTAAGTGTTCGCTCAAAGGGTGCTAACCTTGACTGCTGCCCAAATGTTTCTGTTTCCATTCTTCCTTTTTAATGATAAAAGGGAAATTTCCCTCAGTATTGAAAAGCATTGTAACAAAAGGGGAGGGGGATTTCCTTTAACTTCTTAGGAAACAGCAAGCAGGTGGCGTTCTAATTTTGCCCATTTCAAGAAAGCTAGGCTTTCTGTTCTTGTAACTCGCGCCTCCAAAATGAGCTGATTTAAAGGATTTCTATCTGCTCACACTTTTTTATTTTAAGTGTTTATTTATACTTTTCAAGTTTATACATTTCGTTAGTTTTACAATCAATTTAACATTTCAAAGTTTGACTTCCTTCCCCCTCTTCCTGCGGTTCCTTAAATTTGTTTTTTAATATCTTCTGCATAACCAAATTCATTTAAGTTGCTCATTTAATTATCTACTTTAAATATACACTCTTATGAAACTGCAGGTTATTACAGTAATCCTGCCAATGTTTTTATCTGTTTGCAATTTATCCGTAAATATCCAACAAACCATTTCCACTCTTTTATAAAAAGTTTGTTATCTTGACTTCTTATTCTTACGATAAGTTTCGCCATTTCTGCACATTCCATAAGTTTTTGTATCCTTTGTATCCGTTGCTGGGACTTCTGCTTCTTTCCACTTTGGGGCGAGTAGCGTTCTTGCTGCCGACAGGTAATTCTGTCCCTATAATTCCCCAAAGAAAAGATTCTGGGTTTGTTTGTTTTTTACAAAAGTTATTTTGAACATCCTTTTCAATTCATTATATATCGTTTCCTAGTAAGCTTTAACTTTACTACAAGACCACCACGTATCTGCTCACACTTGTCTGCCTCAGCCTGTCGCATTGAGGAGAAGAACTTGTACAAAGTTCCGAATCTCCCACCATAAGAAGGAGCCTCTCTTTGCTGTAGAATCATAGAATTGTAGTGTTGGGAGGGACTAAGAAGGAATCCTTTGCAGGAATCCTTTGCTTAACGTGGGGCTCAGACCCATGACCCTGAGATTAAGAGTCTTATGCTCCTAGGTTCCAAAATCCCAAAGGAGCAGAAAATGTTGTTGTTGTTTAGTCGTTTAGTTGTGTCCGACTCTTTGTGACCCCATGGACCAGAGCACGCCAGGCACTCCTGTCTTCCACTGCCTCCCACTTTTGGTCAAACTCATGCTGGTAGCTTCGAGAACACTGTCCAACCATCTCGTCCTCTGTCGTCCCCTTCTCCTTGTGCCCTCCATCTTTCCCAACATCAGGGTCTTTTCCAGGGAGTCTTCTCTTCTCATGAGGTGGCCAAAGTATTGGAGCCTCAGCTTCAGGATCGGTCCTTCCAGTGAGCACTCAGGGCTGATTTCCTTCAGAATAGATAGGTTTGGTCTTCTTGCAGTCCATGGGACTCTCAAGAATCTCATCCAGCACCATAATTCAAAAGCATCAATTCTTTGGCGATCCGCCTTCTTTATGGTCCAGGTCTCACTTCCATACATCGCTACGGGGAAAACCATAGCTTTAACTATACGGAGCAAAAAATACTCTTTATGTATGCAACAGCAGCCACACGGATTTTAGCAGCCCAGAGATGGAAACATGAAAGAGTCCCTATCAGAGAGGAATGGCAAACCAAGCTATTGGACTACAGTGGCACCTCGGGTTAAGTACTTAATTCGTTCTGGAGGTCTGTTCTTAACCTGAAACTGTTCTTAACCTGAAGCTAATGAGGCTTCCTGCTGCCACCGGAGCATGATTTCTGTTCTCATCCTGAAGCAAAGTTGTTAACCTGAAGCACTATTTCTGGGTTAGCGGAGTCTGTAACCTGAAGCATATGTAACCTGAAGCGCATGTAACCCGAGGTACCACTGTATGCTGAAATGGCAAAACTGACTGGAAAGCTCAGGAACCAGACGACAAAGACTTTAAGGGAAAAAATGGGAGGGGGGGGATTTATAATTTATTTTGGAGACCACTGTAAGCAGATGGAAACATCAGCAGGATTTTAATGACTCTTGTAACGTAACATACACTATGGGCAATATGGAAAGATGCAAAATAGAGATTATGAAATAATATGCAGTTGAAATTTTCGACAATAGGACCCAGGGAGGGGATGGTGGGAAGCCTCGAGATTCAAAGAAATTTCTTTATACATATATGTATAAAATCAAATAAAAATATTTTTAATAATAATAATAATAGTCTCATGCTCCTGTACTGCAGGGGTTGGACTATTTGACCCTTGGTCCCCTTTCAACTCTACAAGTCTATGATTCTATGACTGCCAGACCCTTTTATTAGAAGGGCGATTTGGTGTGTGTTGCTGTTGGCCTGCGGCGAGGAGACTGCAAGCGCTCCCCTCTTTCTTGTGGCTGTTTGGTGGTTTTAGTGCACTTTGCTGTGAAATCCCCTTTCCTATGGAAGGAAATTTACAAACCTTTGACATTTCAGAAGGCCAGAAAGAGGAAGGCTGGTTGCAAATAAGCGCTGGGGTGTGGCAAAATCCTAGGATTCAGGTCCGTGTTCTGTCATACTAATGACAAATAATAATTTAATTTTGTTGTTGTTGTTTAGTCATTTAGTCGTGTCCGACTCTTTGTGACCCCATGGACCAGAGCACGCCAGGCACTCCTGTCTTCCACTGCCTCCCGCAGTTTAGGTCAAACTCATGCTGGTAGCTTCGAGAACACTGTCCAACCATCTCGTCCTCTGCCGTCCCCTTCTCCTTGTGCCCTCCATCTTTCCCAACATCAGGGTCTTTTCCAGGGAGTCTTATCTTCTCATGAGGTGGTCAAAGTATTTGAGCCTCAGGTTCAGGATCTGTCCTTCCAGTGAGCACTCAGGGCTGATTTCCTTCAGAATGGATAGGTTTGATCTTCTTGCAGTCCATGGGACTCTCAAGAGTCTCCTCCAGCACCATAATTCAAAAGCATCAATTCTTCGGCGATCAGCCTTCTTTATGGTCCAGCTCTCACTTCCAAACATCACTACTGGGAAAACCATAGCTTTTACTATACGGACCTTTGTCGGCAAGGTGATGTCTCTGCTTTTTAAGATGCTGTCTAGGTTTGTCATTGCTTTTCTCCCAAGAAGCAGGCGTCAGTTAATTTCGTGACTGCTGTCACCATCTGCAGTGATCATGGAGCCCAAGAAAGTAAAATCTCTCACTGCCTCCATTTCTTCCTCTTCTATTTGCCAGGAGATGATGGGACCAGCGGCCATGATCTTAGCTTTGTTGATGTTGAGCTTCAGACCATATTTTGCGCTCTCCTCTTTCACCTTCAGTAAAAGGTTCTTTAATTCCTCCTCACTTGCTGCCATCAAGGTTGTGTCTTATATATATAAAAAATACCAAGATTCCTTCACTGAGCAATACAGGCTCAGAGAGAAAAAAGGGTGAACCCAGTCAGACCTGTGCTCCATCTACCTTAGTATGGCCTGCCCTGGCTGGAAGCAGCTTTCCAGGGCTCCGCGCAAGCAATGCCCCCAGCCCTACCTAGAGATATCTGGATTAAAACCTGGGGCTTTTCTGTGTGGAAAGCAGATGCTCTTGCACTGAGCTATGGCGTTTTGCCCAACTAGGAGTTGTGAAAAGGGGGTGAGGCAGATATAGGTAGGGATGAGGAACCCCTTAGACCCTTTCAGGAAATTTGGGGGTCTTAACGCAATTAATGTGTCCTCAAAATGTCGCTCCCCATAAAACCAAGTCACCAGCCAAGGCTCTAGACCTCCCCCCGCCCCGGCTGCCTTTTGCTGGCCAGGGAAGACATTTTGTAATCTTGGCAGGCTTCTACCTCGCTAAGTAGTCGATGTTTTATTTAAAGGCTGTGTTTTATCAGTAGCTGCGGCCTCTGTTGTAGTTGTTGGATATATTGTTTTGAACGCCGAGTGTGATTTTAAAGTGTTGCCATCCGCCCAGAATAGGGCATAGGCGTTTCAAGGGCAGATAGACATTTCTGCATGAGAAGAGCTTTGGGTTTTGACGCCATATTTTGTGGGAGGGGAGGGTTGTCCCTGCAGTTCACCAGAAACGCATCAAGGGATCTTTTGACGATAAGACCAGGCGTGGCAGGCAGGCTTTCCCGGATTATAGTTTGACCGCAATGGCCCACTTTGAGTGCGTTTCTGATGGATTCCGGAGGCATGAGGGGCAATACTGAGCACAGACCCTCCTAGTGCCCCTATTTTCCAGGGACAGTCCTGGATTTACAGAAGCCATGCCGGTTTCTTATATGATGCCGGAATATCCCGCTTTTCCTTAGGACGTCCCTATTTTGATTGGAGAAACGTTGGAGGGTATGGAATAGGACTCCCCTATTGAAAGTGAGGAGGAATTAAAGAACCTTTTAATGAGGGTGAAAGAGGAGAGCGCAAAATATGTTCTGAAGCTCAACATCAAAAAAACGAAGATCATGGCCTCTGGTCCCATCACCTCCTGGCAAATAGAAGGGGAAGAAATGGAGGCAGTGAGAGATTTTACTTTCTTGGGCTCCCTGATCACTGCAGATGGTGACAGCAGCCACGAAATTAAAAGTCGCCTACTTCTTGGGAGAAAAGCAATGACAAACCTAGACAGCATCTTAAAAAGCAGAGACATCACCTTGCCGACAAAAGTCTGTATAATTAAAGCTATGGTTTTCCTAGTAGTGATGTATGGAAGTGAGAGCTGGACCATAAGGAAGGTTGATAGCTGAATAATTGATGCTTTTGAATTATGGTGCTGGAGGAGACTCTTGGAGAAACTTTGGAGGGTATGGAATAGGACATCCCTATTTTCATTGGAGAAATGTTGGAGGGTTTGCTGAGGCAGAGCAGTTTACACTGCTTAGTGCTGTATAAACCGAGTGAGCAACACACTCTAGAATCTGACCCACAATCCTCTGCAGTGCTGCTCCTTGACAGGCACTCATGGGCTCCTTGGACAAAGGATCCCTGAAGGTAGAAACTTTGAAAACCTGTTATCTTGATGTAGGAACAGAAGCCAGGAGGTCTGTCCATCTCTAGGCTGTGACCTCTCTTTGCCACTAGCACGCCGGAGCTTGCCCCCTCGCTTTCCCAGTCAGCAGGGAAGCAGAGCCTGCATTTTGCACATTCCAGTAATGTTCCACTGGAATGAAGCAACACTGCGGCCCCCACAACCTTTGGATAAAGGTCGCTCTCCTGTCGGGGGGGGGGGGATAAGGAGGGAGTCCTGGTTTCGGCTAAGACCGGTGTCTCCAGGGATGTGAGACAGGCCTCCTGCTCAAACTCTCCCCTCCGACTTAACGCCCGACACATCCGCATGGTGACACATTTAAAGCAGCGTCTTTAAACACTCGTGGTTTCTCGCCAAAGAATCTTGGGAACTGTAGTTTGTCCGGGGTGCCAAAAATGGCCAGGAGAACCCCTCACAGGACTATGATTCCCAGAGTTCATAGGGAAGAGGGTTGGATCTGTGAACTGCAGCTGTTGTGTATTGGGTTTAACACATTTTATGTTACAAGGTTGGGACGCGGGTGGCGCTGTGGGTTAAACCACAGAGCCTAGGATTTGCCGATCAGAAGGTCGGCGGTTTGAAGGTCGGCGACGGGGTGAGCTCCCGTTGTTCTGTCCCTGCTCGTGCCAACCTAGCAGCTCGAAAGCACGTCAAAGTGCAAGTAGATAAATAGGTACCACTCCGGCAGGAAGGTAGACGCTGTTTCCGTGGGCTGCTCTGGTTCGCCAGGAGCGGCTTAGTCATGCTGCCACATGACCTGGAAGCTGTATGCCGGCTCCCTCGGCCAATAAAGCGAGATGAGCGCCACAATCCCAGAGTCGGCTATGACTGGACCTAATGGTCAGGGGTCCCTTTACCTTTACCTTTATGTTACAAGGTGCGTTCTACCATTCATATAAGTGTTGGTTGACCAAACTGCGGGAGGCAGTGGAAGACAGGAGTGCCTGGCGTGCTCTGCTCCATGGGGTCACAAAGAGTCGGACACAACTAAAGGACTAAACAACAACAACAACAATCTGTTTACTTTCATATATTTCTGACATGATATCTAGAAATCAGATCCCTGTTTGGGAACCAAGGGGACCTGCTTGCTGCTGCTGCCGCTGTTAGGAATTGCAATTCAATATTTTGTTTTTTGTTTACCTGGCACTGTGCTGTATTTCTGAAGGGCTGTGTTATCTTTATGGATTTGCCTTGTTGCAAACTGCCCTGTGGTTCCTGCAAAAGGACAGAATGGAAACCATCTGAATAAAATGAAGAAAGGCATTGGCGTTCACGATTCTACAGCCGCCAAGGTTACTTTGAACCAATCGCTGTCTGCCTCTGGACATAACACTAAGCCCTGGTTTGTTTAGGTTATCTCTCGGGCTCACCTATCTTCCAAGGTTATTGGGAGGACAAAGGAAGGAGTTCTGCGGACGCTGCCCTGAGCACCTTGAAGAGAGGGTGGATGTTTCTGTTTATGATGATGTTTAAGAGGACGAGTTGTGAGACAAAACCCTGACATTTGACCCAGTGAGATGTACATTTTTAGAACCCACCCAATTTTTGTGATTGTAAAGGGGGCTGCTAATCATTTTTATTGTTGTAGATGAAAATTGTGTTTGCATAGATAAACATATGCAATTGGTTCCAAATTTATCCATCGTTTAAAAGAATAACCCGAACTCATGTTTGATCCTGGCACAATGCAAACACATTGGAAGGTTGCAAGTGGCTTTAAACTGTTTGTTTTTTAATGGTTGCAACTCTCCCTGGGACCGTAGGGTGAAGGGGGTGTAATAAATTAAAATAATAGGAATAGTAGTGCCCTGATTCCACTTGTATGGAAGATCACCTGGGTAGCTGATGTACACATCAGCATCATCTGGTTGGCAGCTATGAGACCCGTTTTGAGAAGGGATGGGTCTTATCAGCCCAAGGGCCAAATTCCTTACTAAGGAAGCTTCCAGGGGCCGCATTCTAATGACGGGCAGGGCTACCCGCAAAAGCGGACAGAGCAAGGAATAGAAAATTTTCCTGCGTATGGTAAAATAGTTTAAAAACAGACACACATGCACGCACCGCTGAATCAAGGATGCACTGCGTTCAGGCAAAGACATTCAGGGTGCAAGGCAGGACCTGTGAGGGGCGTGGCTTAGCAAGAGGAGGTGTGGCCTGGGGATAATTCCAAAGTCCAGACGGAGATACCTGGTGCCCCACTTCTACTAAGGTTCCCCGCCCATGGAGTCAATGGTGATGGGATTCTATCCAGCCTCCGCAAAGGCTGCCCACAAGCCGCTGCTTCCTCAACTTTTCCTTTTGTGATTGGAAGTCCAGGAGCTTTCCCAGCTGCGGTCTGGGGACCCCCAGTGGTCTGTGGACTTCATCCATGTCAGGGGCATAGCTGTCAACTTTTCCCTTTTATTGTGAGGAATCCTATTCGGAATAAGGGAATTTCCTTTTAAAAAAGGGAAATGTTGACAGCTATGGTCAGGGGTCAGCAATTTTTTTTCTGCCGGGGGCCAGTCCACTGTCCCTCAGACCTTGTGGGGGGGGGGGGCGCGGACTATACTTTAGAAAAAAATATGAACGAATTCCTATGCCCCACAAATAACCCAGAGATACATTTTAAATGGGACGCAGGTGGCGCTGTGGGTTAAAGCCTCAGCGCCTAGGACTTGCCGATCGAAAGGTCGGCGGTTCGAATCCCTGCGGCGGGGTGCGCTCCCGCTGCTCGGTCCCAGCGCCTGCCAACCTAGCAGTTCGAAAGCACCTCCGGGTGCAAGTAGATAAATAGGGACCGCTTACCAGCGGGAAGGTAAACGGCGTTTCCGTGTGCGGCTCTGGCTCGCCAGAGCAGCGATGTCACGCTGGCCACGTGACCCAGAAGTGTCTCCGGACAGCGCTGGCCCCTGGCCTCTTGAGTGAGATGGGCGCACAACCCCAGAGTCTGTCAAGACTGGCCCGTACGGGCAGGGGTACCTTTACCTTTACCTTTACATTTTAAATAAAAGGACACATTCTACTCATGTAAAAACACCAGGCAAGCCCCACAAACAACCCAGAGATGCATTTTAAATAAAAGGACACATTCTACTCATGTAAAAACACACTGATTTCCAGACTGTCCGCAGGCCGGATTTAGAAGGCGATTGGGCCGGATCTGGCCCCCGGGCCCTAGTTTGCCTACTCATGATCCTGGTGGTCTGTGGCATATCCAAGTGAAATATTTATATAGGTTTTTTAATTGTACTTCTTTGCTCCTTTTATTTATGACGTTGCATTTTACTGCGTTGCAATTTGAGCCCTGCAGAATGCAGGCTTTAACGCAGGCAAAAGCCCAGTACAAGAAACGAAGGAAGCGATAGAAGTGCGATTAAAAATCGCACGGCATGTAGCACAGCGCATTACAGATGCTACGACAGATGGGGGAAGCCGCTAAGTGGTCCGCCAAGAGACCCTTGGCTATTTTCAAGTGGTCTGGGGAAATAGAAAAGGATTGGGGACCGTAAAAATAAAATATTTGGCTTTCTTTTGTTTGGGAACCGCTGCTTTAGGGAATGACTGTTGCTGATCCTTTGTATACCTGAGGCTATAATGTGGTTATGGCTCACCTTCACTGATAAACTGGCTTAAGTCAACTATGAGTCTTTCACTAACAATTGAGTAACCACAGGCAGCCTTCGCACAGCTAAGATGGAGGAGGGAGGGGCAAGGCTTGTAGGTCAGATGGCTAGACTTCCAGAAACATACATGCTTCACTGCAGCGTGTTAACTGGCCATAAAGGGATCTTTATCTCCAGCAGGAGATTACCACAGGTCAGCAGTGCGCTGAACTGAAGAAAATTTGCACACGGGCGATGTTTTTGCCTTGTTTGAGAACTGGATCCCGGGACTTTGTTGGTGAAAGGTTCTGGACATTCCTATTCAACGCCTGCGTGCAAAGCATTAATTTATCTGAAAGCTGGCACCGCATAATTCCTAAAAGGGCAAGCCTGGGAGTCCCCGGTTCAAATTTCACCAGACCTACATACTCTCTAGGCAGCCTTAAGACCAATCCACTCAGCCTTGGATCCTACGTCTTCAAAATAAATAGGTTTGCTGATAAAAACAACAGTACCGGCCTCTTTCACTGTGATGTGATAAAGATTACTGCTGTGAAAATGTTTAATTACAATTTCTATTCCACCTTTTCTCCAAAAAGCTTGTATACGTGGTTACGCCTCCCTGATTTATACTCAAAACAATCCTGGGAGGAAGAGAGGCTGTGACTGGCCCAAGGCTGAGTGGCGGAATTTGAACTCAGATCAAAAAAACATTGATTCCCAGACCGTCCACCGGCCGGATTTAGGCACGGTTGGGCCGGATCCAGCCCCCGGGCCCTAGTTTGCTTACCCATGACTAAGAGCTTTGGTCGCTGTGACTGCATGTATGGGTTGCAGAATATGGGTTGCTACGATTTCCAGAGTGCTTTAACAACCAGTCCCTTCCCCTGGGAATTCTGGGAACTGTAGTTCTGAGAGGAGGGAAGGCATCTCCTAAAACAACTCTCAGCGCCCTTCGCAAACTGCAGCTCCCAGAATACTTGGGGGCGGGGAGAAGCCACAAGTGTTTAAAGCAGCATTGCAGTGCTTTCAAGGCATGGTGTGAATGTGGCGACACCCTCTCCTTTCCAGAACATTCCTGGTATCTGCAGCTCCCGGATCGAGAGAGGGGAAAGTGCAGGAAGGCCATAATTTGGAGGAGAATGTCATATGGCCAACGGAGAATTGATGGTGAAGGAAGGTGAGGACAGGTGACCTCACCTAGGCCCGAAGTCACCCCCCCCCCCCAAAGCAGGCTCAAAGCTTCTCAAAGCTTTTCAAAATCATTTTCTCAGCAGCTAAGCATCAGAAACATTCCGCTCTGCTGTTGTAGCACCCTGCTTGTGGTTAACGCTTAGCTGGAATGAAATATTCAACGCAGCAATAGAGAAATTAAAATAATAATTTATTTGTCAGACAAATAAATATGAGGCACAGTGGTATATGGTTACCAAGCTCTGGCCTGGCCTCCTGCCATTCTGGCCAGCACTTATATTTCCTTAATCCAGCCCCCTTGCTCCTCCTGTGGCTGCCTCTGTCCAATCAGCCTGGTTGAAATTCCTATTGGCTGTTTGCTAGAACCAATCACAAAAGATACACCCATTTCCTCTTGTCCTTTTATGGGAAACAAAAAGCTATATATTCTTCTATCTATAAATGACAAATAAGTAGTCATATATCTTACATGTGTCTCAACAAGGAACCTTAATTACCAGCTCACCTCGCCCTATTGCCCTCCAAAACAAATGGTTAATCTTAAATTTTTATCTTAAACAGATGTCAAGGATCATCATTGAAAGATCTCCTTCCTTTGGAGGTCTCTAAACAAAAGCTTGACAACCATATGTATGCTCTAATGATGTTTCCTGCTTGGCAGGGGGGGCTAGGCTGGTGGCTGATGGCCCCTGTGATCTCTTCCAACTATATGAAATAAGAATCTAGCATAAGGATTTAACATTTCTTAGCTTCTAATTCCTTTGCATAATTACATTTAAGCCAATATATTTAATACATAACATAGATAGCTTTTTAAAAGGAAAAGAAATCTTAAAAGGATCTCAGTTTAAGAAAGAAACAACTTTAGAAAAAGACTTCCCAAAATACTCTCTTCCTTTCTGCCAGCTAGATGCTTTTCCATTGCTCTTGACCTTTGAACCTTAGGAAAATATGGCTCAAGTTTAATGGGAGGCACATGGTTTTATTTTACTATTTACCCACTCTTAATTATGTTTTTCTCTGCTTTTTTATCTTCTGTAATATGTAGGGTCAGTGTAACCTTGGCTGTCAGCCTGTAATTCCCTTTTTACTTTGAGAATTGTTTTCTGCTATAAATCAGGGGGCCCCCTTGTCTAGGAGGAAAAACATTGCCAAGGTTCTTAGGCAGCTGCTCTTCTGCCTGGCATGAAACATTTGAAGATCTTTAAGCTCATTTTAAAATACAGGCCCTGATCAAGCCTCAATAAAAATGCAGGCTATGATTAGATGCCTCACTGTAACAAAGGTAGAGAACAGTCCATTGTTTCCCAGGCCTTTCTCATGCCTCCAGGCCTTGCTAAAGAACCACATTGCAATTTACTTTCTGTCCGGGAACCATGCCAGAACAAGAGATTGAAACATATCTGAACACACTGAAACTCCTTTCCTGGGAAGAGTCCAATAGTCCCAAGACAGCTTTCTGTTCATGCTCAGAGGACTCCTGAGGGAGGAGAAAGGAGGAGGGAACTGGAAAGGGGTATATATGCTTGTGCACATGATTGTGAACTCCGTGCATGCTTTTTGTGACTTATCACACGTGCTCCTTCTACCAGTTCATGGATGGTAGAAATAAAACCTTTTTCTCCGAAACTATTCCTTGAGTGTCTGTTGACTCCCACTTCCCTTTCCCAGGCGCAATATTTTTCCCACCCGAGGGCAAAGCCTCATAAGGCTACATTTCTTGGTGCGATTGGCCGGGAAAAACAGATTCCCTGAGGATAAGGGATGTGGGTTCAAGGCGTCCCTGTGGTGAACAGCTCGGTTTGTGTCAGCAGTTCCAGTGCACATCCTGCCAAGTTCGTGGGAGGAATTGCCACCCGTTCCTGAGTGGACACACTGCAAGAACCGGAGAAAAAGCAACGGCCGAAAGAAGGTACCTCGAGGACAAAGGTAAGCTCCACAGGGTTAGGTGGGAGCAAAGAGAGTTTGATCAGCTCCGCCAGCAGGGTAGAAGAAGTGCCACTGGTTTTGGTTTTGCCCAGAAAAAGCAGTAAAGGGTCTGCTGGGCCCCGGTCGAAGCTGTGAAGCACTGCCGGTTGTGGTTTGGTTTTGTGGTAAAAAAAAGGGGATTGGGGGAGGTGCATGGGTTTTTTTCTGAATGTGCGTGTGGGGACACTCCAGTGAATGTTTTGAGTGCGTGAGACGTTGAAAGCAACGTGTGGTCTGTGACTGAGTGAGAGAAATGACGTTAGGAGGAGGGAGTGTCCCAGTATCCCAAGTGTTCCAGGGTCCCAGGCTACAATGGAGGCACGGGAAGCTGACCCTCCAACATTTCTCTGATGAAAATAGAGACGCCCCATCCGACATTTCTCCGATGAAAAGGGGACGTCCTAAGGAAAAGCGGGACATTCCAGGATCAAATCAGAAACTAGGGCGGCTTCTGTACATCGGGGACTGTCCCTGGAAAACAGGAGACTTGGAGGGTCTGTTAATCTCTGCATTAAATGACACTATAGGTATGCCCTCATTCCTTCGTCTTGGTGTTATGTACTGAGTTGAATAGGATTCAGAATGCAGCAGTCTGATTGGTCCTGGAACAATAGGGTCCAGAATGTAGCAGTCTGATTGGTCCACAGGAGCCACCCAATCCAATTGCAGGTGGAAGTGAATCCGCAACCTGATTGGCCTACAGGAGAATCCCAGAATTAGCCAATCACGTGGGGCCATTGTGTAAATAATGTATATAAAGCAGACATTCTGGGGGAACTTCCATTCCTCCTCACTACTATGAGCTGAATAAAGAGCATGAAATCCACTCTCGACTCACTTGGGGACCACCACAACAACCACAGCGCCACCTAAAATTCCCTGGGCACCTGTGCCATTTTTTCCACAGGTGCTGCAGAAGAGAGAAGAGGTTTCTTCATTTCTCTGGCTTGCTGTCCTGCTGCCAACCTGTTTTTCCTTTCTCCCCTGAGTAACATAAAAGGAGGATTACCATCCCTTCCCCGCCCCTTCAAATCTGGGAAGGCCTGCAAATGTTCAGCGAAGGCATGTGTAGTATTCAGCCAGAGCTGCCGCCTGGCCTTCCTGCGCCCTCTTAGAGTAGGCCTGGGCCTCTGCCATGTAGGGTTGGCATGCTCAGGGATTAGGGGCATAGACAGGTTGGCCGGCTGCCAGCCGCGAGGGCTCGGTCCATGAAGGAATCTCCCCTCCGCTGGGCGCTCTTCCCACAATGTTCCTTCTCTCCCCCCTCTCCCCTTCCTCCCCTCAGGTTGCCAGTGGCTACGGCAAAGTTTTGCACATGGAGGAGGCCTGGCACTCTTCTGCCCCCACCCCCACCCCCGGACCAATCACTGGGATTAACTCCCTTTGGCCTAGGGAAGGTCTGCATGAGCCAGCTGAACTTGCAGGGCACCTTGTGTTTGTGTGGAAAGAGAGAGAGAGAGAGATTGCAAAAGCGGACAGCACTTGTGTGCCAGGCGGATAGTAATGTGGGAGAGTACATGTGACCTGCAGTGTGTTTCTTATGGCCTACACATGCATCCATGTCCGTAGCTGGGAGAGAAATCAGAGTCAGTTCCCGCTTCAAGGCAAATCTTTCAAACCTGCGTTTCCTGGAACATGAGCCGAAACACAGGCGTACGTCAAAACTGGCGCTTTTATGAATTTTTTTGCGGTGCAGTCCCCCAGCCAGGTGTATACAAAGAGGCATATACTCAAGCAAAGCATGCTGTCAGAGCTGCCTCTAGGTCCCAGCTCACAGAGGACCAACGCTAGGCTGTAGTTATGTACAAAAGTCTTTATTGAGGTTCAGTTTCCATTTTAAAGCCGCAGCGCGCAGCTCTACGTCTCAACCCTAGACCGGCAAAGTCCCGTCTGAGTCTCCGCCCCTTCCACACCAGTTTAAGACTCTCGCCTTGCTCCACCTCTTCCTAAGTTCCTTTCTCCTCTGGGCCCTCCTGCCCGCTAGGGTTTCATCCTTTCTGGATTCCTCTGACGCTGACCCTGATGATTCTTCCCCCTCCTTCCGGCGGGCTTTAGGACCTGGTTCCCTATCCGGGCTACCTTCTGTGCCGCTCGCCTGTACATTTGAACTTGGCGCGCGCGCCCAGCCTGCAACTTTCCTCTTGACCGTTCCCTCGCTCTCCGATGGAGGCGTGGCCACCCCTGACTCATCTTCTCTCGCTGGTGGTGAATATGTGGGCTCTGACACCTGGGACTCCTCCCCCCCACTACGCTCTGGTGGGGAAGCTGGTCCTGATTTCCAACTGCTGCTCTGGGAGTCCCCGCTGGCCCCTTGTTTCTGGGGTGTCCCCCTTGGGTCCCCCCTTGCCCTGCCCATCTGCGCCCCCTTCTGTGAATCTTCCGATTCGCTGGAGAGGCTCACGGAATCTATTGGGCTGCTGTCATCCTCTCCTACGCTGCCCTCGGATTGCTCCCCCTCGCTCTCCATCTCCTCTCCTCCCTGCGCTCCCGCTGAGTCCCTGACACATGCGTTAACAGGACTGGAAATAAAATACAGCTGCATTTTATTAGGGGAAAGGTTCTTTGCTAGAATGGTGCATGCTCTAGTTATCTCCCACTTGGACTACTGCAATGCGCTCTACGTGGGGCTACCTTTGAAGGTGACCCGGAAACTACAACTAGTCCAGAATGCGGCAGCTAGACTGGTGACTGGGAGTGGCTGCTGAGACCACATAACACCGGTCCTGAAAGACCTACATTGGCCCCCACTACGTTTCCAAGCACAATTCAAAGTGTTGGTGCTGACCTTTAAAGCCCTAAACCTAAGGTCAGCAATTTAAGGCCCATGGGCCGGTTCCGACCCATGAGCTTCCTGGAACCGGCCCACAGCCGTTCCATGGATCAGTGTGGGGATTCTTTACTTTTTTTTCACGGGACCATTTTTTCCCTCGCCGCGGGGAGCAACTTCCGGGTCGGAAGAGCACCGGAAACAGCATGTGCGTATGCGCACGGGAGCTCCTCTGTCACGGAAGTGCACTGGAAATGGTGTGCACACTCCGGATCACCAAGAGGTCTGCCAGAGAGAGGGCCGGACTGGCCTCAAAAAATGTTGCCAACCCCTGCCCTAAATGGTCTCTGCTCAGTATACCTGAAGGAGCGTCTCCACCCCCATTATTCTGCCCGGACACTGAGGTCCAGCGCCGAGGGCCTTCTGGTGGTTCCCTCCCTGCGAGAAGTGAGGTTACAAGGAACCAGGCAGAGGGCCTTTTCGGTAGTGGTGCCCACCCTGTGGAACGCCCTCCCATCAGATGTCAAAGAAATAAACAACTTTCTGACTTTTAGAAGACATCTGAAGGCATCCCCGTTTAGGGGAGTTTTTAATGTTTGATGTTTTATTGTGTTTTTAATATTCTGTTGGGGAAACTCAGCCACATGGGCAAGGTATAAATAATAAATTTATTGTTGTTGTGGAAATTCACACTGAAATGATGCCGACTTTTCATCAAGACTTGAAAAAATACCACAGACTGATGTGGGCATATGAATAACTGAAGATTCGAATACAAAACAAAACAAAACAAAACAAACCACCCAAATCTGCATCCTTTGGCAAGAACTCAAGGTTCTTGCAAATGTGATATGTCCTATCTGCTTTTAATTCTGAATTTTGGGAGCTGCTGGTGAGGGGCTGATATGAACTTGAATAATGAAAACATTACACTGTGTGTTGTGTTCGTGTGTGGCAGACAATTCAGGAAATGCAGGAGGAAGCTGCCTTTTTTCCTGCAACGGCAGACACTCGAACAAACCTGTGTTTAGGTCTTTCTGTGGAAGAATATTAAGAATGACACATGGCTGTGGGGTGGGGGGGGTCTGCTCTCCCTAGATAGCACCCTCTGCCAAGCTAGGAAGCTGTGTGGCGTGTCCACTATGCACCGCAAGTTCCTCTAGACTGCAGGGTTGCGGGTCTGAGGTGCGTTGTGGGTTTGTTCCGTGAGCCACCTTGCGCTGCGAGAGCCTCCGTTCGCCAGCACCTCTGGTGCAAACACGCAAGGGAAGCCTCTGAGTTGTGTGTGTTTGTGTTATCTGACCGTATCTGGCTGCAGACAACGGGCCTGGCCAGGAGGCGCAAGCCACACACACGCATGTGGGGGTTTTTTTATTCCGAACAGAGGCAGCCCGAGGCACTGGGACGGGAGGCGGCTCGGCCCAGTATCAGGCATCTCCTCCCTCGAGCGAGGCCTGTCAACAGCTGACAGCGAGGCGTGAGTCAGACCAGGGGCTGGCGGGCTGGCGTCCATCTGGACAGGCCATAATTCCCACCCTGGGGCCTTCTCCGCATTCCTGGCCTCTCAGGTGCCTGGTGCACCCAAGCGGGGATTGAAAAGCAGACCTGTTAAAACTCTCCAGTGCTAAGAACAGAAGATCAGGCCCAGCAAGTCCCACATCCTTTTTTCACAGCCAGATACTTGTGCATGAGAGCCCTCTCCTGCGGGTTCTAGGGACGCGGGTGGCGCTGTGGTCTAAACCACCACCACTAATAAAAATAATTTATTATTTATACCCCGCCCATCTGGCTGGGCTTCCCCAGCCACTCTAGGCGGCTTCCAACAAAATATTAAAATACCGCAATACATCAAACATTAAAAGCTTCACTAAACAGGGCTGCCTTCAGATGTCTTCTAAAAGTCTGGTAGTCGTTGTTCTCTTTGACACCTGGTGGGAGGGCGTTCCACAGGGCAGGCGCCACCACTGATGAGGCCCTCTGCCTGGTTCCCTGTAACTTGGCTTCTTGCAGGGAGGGAACCGCCAGAAGGCCCTCGGCACTGGACCTCAGCATCCGGGCAGAACGATGGGGGTGGAGACGCTCCTTCAGATATACTGGAGCCTCTTGGGTTTGGCAATCGGAAGGTCGGCGGTTCGAATCCCCGCAACAGGGTGAGCTCCCGTTGCTCTGCCCCACCTCCTGCCAACCTAGCAGTTCCAAAGCACACCAGTGCAAGTAGATAAATAGGTACCGCTCCAGCGGGAAGGCAAATGGCGTTTCCGTGAGCGTCACAGTGTCCCGTTGCACCAGAAGCGGTTTAGTCCTGCTGGCCACATGACCCGGAAAGCTGCTTGCAGACAAACACCAGCTCCCTCAGCCTGAAAGCGAGATGAGCGCCGCAACCCCATTGTCGCCTTTGACTAGACTTAACCGCCCAGGAAAGCTTTACCTGCGGTTTCTAGCATTGGGCATTCAGAAGCATTGCTGCCTCCAACTTAATCTCAGGGTCATGGGTTCGAGCCCCATGCTGGGCATAAAGAGTCTCACTGCATGGGGTTGAACTAGATGCTCTGTGATTCTATGATAAAGCCATCCTAGCTAGTAGCCATTAATAGCCCCCTCCTCCATGAATCTGTCCAGTTCTCTTTTGTAAGCATCCCTGCCTCCTGTGGCAGAGAGTTCCGTAGTTTAACCTTGTGCCATGTGAAGATGTCCTGGGGGAGGGTTGTAGCTGTATTCTGGGTCAAATGAACTCATCCCCCAGCCTGCAAGGCACCCAGATTAGAGCGTTTGGGGTCTTTTACTCTTTTATTTGTAAACGCCGAGCTCCTGTCATAATACATTCTGCAGGAGAGGGCATCCTGCAGGCACTTTCCTGCTAGGACGTCAGTTCCAAATACTCTCAGAGTCGGGCTCATAGCATGGTGGCTCCTTCCCTTTGGAACTCCCTGCCACTATATCTCAGATGGGCAACTTATCTGGTTGTTTTTCCTGGCATTTGCTAAAGACGTACCTCTTACAACAAGCTTTCTAAACAGAGATCTTTATCTCAGTTGGTGTCTGGGTTGGGTCCGAATGGATTCATTTGTGCTGCTGCTGTTTTTAAAGTGTGTATAACATATTTTTGTAGGTGCAATTTGTTTAAACTGTTTTTAATCTGTGTTTTTCTTATGTTGTAAAGGACCTCAGGGTGCCTTCTGGGAAACGAGTCACAAATCACATAAACAAATGATTGATTGATTGATTGATTGATTGACTGATGATTATTATTATTGCATTTATCACCTGTCCTTCACAGTAAGGTTCAGGATGGGTTACAGCATTAAAAGCAGTGTGTGAAACACAGCAGTAAAAACAGCTTAAAAGCAAATTGCAGTTGCAACTGGAGTGGTTCCTAAAAATATCTCTCTCTGGGGTCAAAGGCCAGGGGGGAGAGAGAGGTCCATATTCAGCATATGAAAGCTGGATAATGATATTGCCAGATGCACCTCTGTGAGGCGGGAGGTGCATGATTTGGGGGCTGCCAGAGAAAATGCCTCCCCCCCCCCAAAACCCAAGTTTCTGAGAGCACTGAAACTACTCACAAATAGGCCCCCTCTTCTGATCTTAACACCTGAGAAGGTCTGTGGAGAAGGGGGCAGCCACTCAGATACAGAAATAAATCCTCGTTGATTAATTGGCGGCGGCTAATTGAGAGTTAAGGTCACCCTTGTTTATTTTCTGAGGCTATTTTGGGCCTTCCGTGCATCCCCTCTGCAAATTGCAGCCAGAGTACTGGAGAGCAAGGACAGGAAAATTCCACGCATCCCGTTTCTATGACCAAACGCCACCGGAGGGGGCCTGGAGAGCTGAGGTGGAGGGTGATCAGCAGCAGCCCTCATTCCTGGGATAGCTCAGTCGAAGCTGGATATCTTACTCCACAGATCATGAGACTCTTAATCTCAGGGTTCAAGACCCACCTGAGGCAAAGGGGGTTGGACTAGATGACTCTTGTGGTCCCTCCAACTCTACAATTCTATTATTCTATGAATCTCTGCATGGGGCACGAGACCTTTACTAAAACACAGAAAAACAACAACAACGCTTTTCGGATAATAATAATAATAATAATAATAATAATAATTTTTTATTTATACCCTGCCCTTTCCGGTTCAGAAAACCGGGCTCAGGACGGCTAACAACAAATTTAAAACACTTAATTGATGCTACAAAAAAGAGCATAAAATATGGTATAAAACGTGAATAACTATAAAATCAAAAATCAATTTAGGGAGGAAATCCATCAAACAAACATTAGATGATCACCAGGGCTAGCTGGCTAAATTAGTCCTCTTTGGGCCAGTGAGGAGATCAGGGGAGAATTAGCTGTGGGATCCCAGAGCGGGTAATCATCATAAAAAGGGGAGGAGGAGGGAAGGAAGGGGAATAAAAGATCAGGCTAAGTTCAAATTGAAAGCCATTTGGAATAGTTCTGTCTTACAGGCCCGGCGGAAGAAAGTTAAATCCTGCAGGGCCCTATTCTCATGGGACAGAGCATTCCACCAGGTCGGAGCCATCACTGAGAAGGCCCTGGCCCTGATGGAGGATAATCTAACTTCCTTAGGGCTCGGGACCTCTAAACTATGATTATTCATGGACCTTAAGGTCCTCTGTGGGGCATACCAGGAGAGGCGGTCCCGTAAATATGAGGGCCCTAAGCCACAAAGGGCTTTAAAGGATGAGGAAGCATACATTTTACTTTAGATTCAGTGGAGACAGAGTACTTGTTTTTTTTGTCTGTCGCCCACCCGCAGTCAAGATATACTGCTCTTTTTTGCCCCTTAAAAGCAATTCCTAAGAAAGCGACATGGGATTGGGCACCCGCTGTTGCAGCCCCCTCCCCAATTTGTATAACTCTCCCCCTGTGGTGATGAGGCTGCCCTACTCCCTGATGGCATTCAGACAAGAACTTAAGACACATCTGTTCACACATCTGGGGGACATCAGTGACTTAACAAGGCAATTTTGGATGCTGCCGCCAAATTGTTTTGAATTGTGCTTACCGGTTTAATTGGATTTTAATGACATTCAAAATGGAGAGTGTTGTGGGTTTATTATGATTATATACAGTCATACCTCGGGTTCCAGACACTTCAGGTTGTGTTCTTTTGGGTTGTGGACTGGTGAAACCCGGAAGTACCGGAACGGGTTATGTTATGTTGTGGGTTAACATATTAGACGTCACAGCGATTTCTCCAAAGCAGCTCTTTATTTTGTAAGCTGGAATAGAACTGACTAGCAAACAGCTCAGCCGGCCTGCTTTTATAGGCAGCCGGCTGTCAACATTGTAGCAACAACAACCCAGAGTTTCCCGCCTAAAATAACTGACGTGGACCTGAGTGAAAACTATCTACAGACCTGAGTGAAAACTATCTACAGTATCCCCCTGCTGGCCCAGGGTGAAACTTCACTACATAACAGGTTACTTCCGGGTTTCAGCGATTGCGCATGCGCAGAAGCGCCGAATCACAACCCGCACGTGCGCAGATGCGGGTTGTGAATGCTGCGGGTTGTGAACGTGCATCCCACACAGATCACATTCGCAACCTGAGCGTCCACTGCAGAGGGAAGTAAGGGGCAGATGGAGCTTGACCACCTGGGAAGATAGCCCATCTAGGAGAAGGAAAACTCTGATCCTGAAATATACTCGGAGTCGAGAGTGGATTTCATGCTCTTTATTCAGCTCATAGTGGTGAGGAGGAATGGAAGTTCCCTCAGAATTTCTGCTTTATATACATTATTTACACAATGAGCCCCACGTGATTGGCTCATTCCGGGATTCACCTGTAGGCCAATCAGGTTGCGGATTCACTTCCACCTGCAGCTGGATTGGGTGGCTCCTGTGGACCAATCAGACTGCTGCATTCTGGACCCTATTGTTCTAGGACCAATCAGACTGCTGCCTTTTGGATCCTATTCAACTCAGTACATAACAGATCCTAAACCTGCCTTGCAGGATATCTTCTGGAAAAGAAAAGGCTACAAAAATCCGGAATGGAGTCCTTAAGATGGTTGGATAGCGCCTTCCGGCAACTCCTGCAGCCCAGCTGGTGCCAAATGCCTTGCTCTGCTTTCCTTTGGACCTCATCAGCAAGGCTAAGGGGGGGGGGGTCTTGTCGTCTGGGCCACTCAGGACCCCCACACACTCTGCCCAGGCTTGCACCCGGGGAGGTTCCTTCGGTGCTGCTAATGCAGTGCTTTGACTTCACCCCTGGAGGCGAACTCCATTGTCTCTTGAGATGCCAACCACCAACAACAAAATGTTCACTGCCTGGGATTGTGTGGGATGAGGGGCAGTTGATAAATGTAAATGATAATAAATAAATCTGCACGAAACATATATCGTATCACATTTAATCGTATTAAGTATACCTGCTTTCCTTGGTCAGATTTCAAAAAGCTTGAATTTATACCCTTAAGAATTTGAGAAGAGTCTGTTGGATCTGGCAAATGGCCATCTCTGCCTCTTGTGGCAGTGAGTTCCATAGTTTAACTATGCCCAAAACACACACACACACAGAGCCCTTCATGGGCTATTTTCAGATTCCTCAGACAGAAAATGCACAGAAGCTGCTGGCAACGAAACCTGCCGTTTCAAAACAAAACCTCGGGCCCGTGCCAAGATATTTGGAAAAGGCTGATAACTCCGCATGGAAACAGAAGCTAACGTAGGGCAATAATCGGCTGCTTGAATGAGAAACAAAACAAGGAAAGACTCCGCCGCTGGAAAGGGGGAAAGCTATTGCAGAGAGGGCATGCTATCATTTTCCTCTGATGCAACTTGACTTTTGAAAGTTTGGGATCTACGCTCAAATGTATTTTGGAATCAAGAAAATGTGCAACGAACTTCGGCTGATTAAAACGCACCCAAAAGGAGTTGTTTTCTGGGGCTTGTGTGTTGCTTTTGCTTTTTTTTTGCCAGTAATGGGCTCCAAGCTGCTGGATTCATTCAGGTGATATCAATTTTCTGTATACAAAGCAGCTTTCCCAAAGTGCTCCAATGTCCCAGGCTGGGACATTTACCTGCTTAACAATGCCTGGGGTTCGCTGAATGAAGGACTGCGGGGTTGGGGGTTGCAAAGTTAGACTCCTTTGCAAAAGGGGGTCCTCAAAAGAGCCCCACAGATCTGGCACAAACCATCATCTGGGCTAGTTTGAAATGCCACCCCAATGGCACCTGTGCATTTTATGTTTTGCACACTTAAATGAATGAATGTCTGTGGAAACTGGACAGCCATTAGCTGAAACCCAATGCCTCCAGAAAGAGATTATTGGTGCTGGATATGCTCTGAGTGGCTGCACGTGAAGTGCTGCCAACTCCAGATTTCTGAATCTCATGCGCAATTTGCTTTCTGATAATCTCCCACACCCCCCCTTGCCACTTTTTATCACTCAGTTCCTCGTGCTTCTGACTGTAATATAAGTTTATAGCATCAGATTGGATGTCATGTCTTCCGGGCGTTAAAACAGGCAATCTGTCAGATGTGCCCACTCAGCTACCGGTCCTCTGCATCTCAAATCCCTGCTGTGAAGTCACGGCATGCTCAAAAGCAGTCCAACTTCTGAGAAGCAAGGGAGCAGTTCACAGAATGGTGATCGAAACTATGAAGTAACCTTATGATGAGCTCTAGCTTAGTCTCTGCTGATTCGTCTGCAACACGTTGGCGACGAATATGCACACAATAATTACCAAAATAATTATACATTCTTTATCAATCTTCTGAGAAAAATACAAAGTCTTGTGCAAAGCCACAGAAACTTGCAAACTACCCAGTCTAAGACGGACTTATAATGTCTGATTTCAATAGATTTTTCAAATGCTTAACTCAGTCTTTTTGTTATGTACTGAAGTTCTCACCCTGGGCCAGCCGGGGGATACTGTAGATAGTTTTCACTCAGGTCCGCATATGCAAATAAGGAATTGAAAGTGACGTTCAGTGATTGGATAGTTACAGAAAGTTGTTACTGTTGCTTTGTAGTTGAGCTCTATATAAGCAGGCTGGCTGAACCCTTCAGTTCAGTTCTGTTCTGGCCTGTGAACAAACAAGAGCCGTCTGAAGAATCGCTGTGTCGTCTGATATGTTCGCCCACAACGTAACACTTTTGTTTCTATGAAATTGAATATCAATATACGTATCAAGGCTTTGAGATTAGACCACTGAAGAAGCCTGGAAAACTACTTTGGGAGTGTGCTACCTGCAAGCCCCACTAAAAGGGCCCCATCAGGGGTGATTAGCGGTCTCTTGATTACTTGGACTGCCAGGGCGAAACAGGTGCAAAACGCCGTCACCTGTCGTATACAACCTCATTAACATCCATCTACAACTTCACTAGCATCTCTCGGTATTGTGAACAACACCGAACTTACCTTTTGTTGGTATCTTCATGAACTTACCTAAAAAGATACAGAAAACAAAAGACTGAGTTACGCATTTGAAAACTCTATTGAAATCAGACATTATAAGTTCATCTTAGACTGGGTAGTTCGCAAGTTTCTGTGGCTTTGCACAAGGCTTTGTATTTTTCTCAGAAGATTGATAAAGAATGTGTTAAGTTGTGGGTGAACATATCAGACGACACAGCGATTCTTCAAAGAAGCTCTTGTTTATTCACAGGCCAGAACAGAACTGAACTGAAGGGTTCAGCCAGCCTGCTTATAGAGAGCTCCACTACAACGCAACAGTAACCACTTTCTGTAACTATCCAATCACTGAACGTCACTTTCAATTCCTTATTTGCATATGTGGACCTGAGTGAAAACTATCTACAGTATCCCTCTCCTGGAGCTCGGGTGGGATTCTTTCTCAGCTATATCCCGAGATGCCGGGGGGGGGGGGACCTGGGACCTGCCTGCTGAGCACGTGCTCTGCAGCTCTTCCTCGGACAAATCCAGTTCAAATATTATCAAGAAGCCTAGAATGCACAGGAACGACTTGTTCCTCCCTCCCTTGTTTTTACCGCTGTTGTCTGAAATGGGAGACCAGGATCAAAAGAACGGCACAACCTCTTTCCTTATTGCTCCAGAATCCGTGCCGTGCGGCAAGCCATTTTTGAAACCAAGGCCAGCTTCCCAAAATAGTTTTGCGATATGTCAGGGGAGGATACAGAACCCAAAAATGCAAGGGAATCCGACCTGCCGCTAAAGTAGATACAGTGGTGCCCCGCAAGACGAATGCCTCGCAAGACGGAAAACCCGCTAGACGAAAGGGTTTTCCGTTTTGGAGGTGCTTCGCAAAACGAATTTCCTATGGGCTTGCTTCGCAAGACGAAAATGTCTTGCGAGTTCCTGCGGGGTTTTCCCCTCCCCCCCCTTTTCTAAGCCGCTAAGCCGCTTATCCGCTAAGCCGCTAAAAGCCGCTAAAAGCCGCTAATAGCGCTAATCCGCTAAGCCATCAATGGGCTTGCTTCGCAAGACGAAAAAACCGCTAGACGAAGAGACTCGCGGAACAGATTAATTTCGTCTTGCGAGGCACCGCTGTATTTAGATTCCAGCCAAGACTCTCGTCTTCTTCATAGTTTGTCGTAAGATAAACAGGAAGCTGAGGTGGTGGGGGAACCTGTGACATAGCTTAGAACAGCTGTCCCTAACCAAGTGCCCTCCAGCTAGGAATCCCAGCTGCTGGAAGCCACAGGGTTGGGGGTGGGGAGGCTTGTGGGTTTCCAAAAGGTATCTGGTTGGTCACTGTGATAACAGGATGCTGGAGACATTTGCCTGATCCAGTAGGCTCTTCGATTCTTTGTATGTTCTGCATATGGGGCCACATTTGTACCATAACACCAGTGTACTGGAAGAAGCAAAGATCACCAGCGTCAAAGCAATGATTCTTCAACATCAACTTCGTTGGACTGGTCATGTTGTGCGGGTGCCTGATGATCGTCTTCTAAAGCAACTACTGTATTTTTCGCTCCATAAGACACACTTCTTTCTTCCTAAAAAGTAAGGGGATATGTCTGTGCGTCTTATGGGGCGAATGCGTGGTCCCTGGAGCCGAATTGCCCAGGGGCAAAAAGCAGATCATGCTTATTTTTTTGAAAGAGGGAAGGGGGTGTTGAAACAAAGCCGCTGATCGGCAAGCGATCGGGAGGGAGATAAGGGATGCTAGCAATAAAGGAGGCTGCCTGGGAGCGGGGAGGTAAAGACAGTGAACTTGCAAGGAGAGGAGACATGAAGACTAAGGCAATGAGGAGAGAAATTGGAAGAAAAAGAGGAGCAAAAAACTGCTCCAGCTAAGGAAAAGACACTAAGGCAAACAAGAGGTAAGGGAGTGTTGAAAAGGAAACAGCTGATCAGCAAGCAATTGGGAGGGATGCGAGGGATAAGGGATGCTAGCAATAAAGGAGGCTCCTAGGAGGGGGGAGGTAAAAGCTCATGGATCCTCAAGATTTTTACATTGGGTCACCCCAAATTCACCATCAGATCACATAGCATGTCCATGGCTACAGCCTGCACCAAAAAAATCATGCACCCACTGTTGCGTGGGGCCGCAATTGCACAAAAACGTGGTTACAAAGCATGGATCCACATGGATCCTCAGGATCCTTGCATTGGGTCACCCCAAATTCACCATCAGATCACATAGCATGTCCATGGCTACAGCCTGCACCAAAAAAATCATGCACCCATTGTTTGTGGGGCCACAATGGCGCAAAAACGTGGTTACAAAGCATGGATCCATGTGGATTCTCAGGATTTTTGCATTGGGCTACCCCAAACTCACTGTCAAATCACATGTCTGTGGCCACAGCATGAACCACAAAAATCATACATCCACTGTTTCGTTCAGAATATTTTTGTGCTTGCTTTCCTCCTCTAAAAACTAGGTGCGTCTTATGGATCGAAAAATATGGTACTCTAGTCAGAACTTAAAAATGGAAAGCGTAATGCTGGCACTCAACAAAAGAGATTTAAAGAGTGTCTCAAGGCAAACTTTTTAAAAAATGTAGTATAAACACCGACAACTGGGAAACACTGGCCTGAGAGCGCTCCAGTTGGAGAACAGCCTTTACCAAAGGTGTCATGGGCTTTGAAGACACTCGAACTCAGGGCGAAAGGGAGAAACTTGCTAAGAGGAAGGCACGCTTGGCAAATCCACACCATCATCAACTCTCGCCCAGAAACCAATGTCCCCACTGTGGAAGGATGAGCGGATCCAGAATTGGCCTCCACAGTCACTTACAGACTCACTGTTAAAACTGTGTTTATGGAAGACAATCTTACTCGGCTACGAGTGATCACCAGAGAAGAAGATGATGATACATTTTAAAGCATGATAATGCCCCTTTAAGCAATCATGGCTTCTCCCAAAGAATCCTGGGAGCTGTAGTTTGTTAAGGCCTCTGGAATTTGTCATGCGACCCCTGTTCCCCTCCCCATACTGCAATTTCTGGAGTGGTTTAACAAACAATCCCTTTTCACAGGCAAGGCTGGGAATTGTAGCTCTGTGAAGGGAATGGGGGGGTGGGGGGCTCCTCACAACTTTCAGGCCCCTTGACACACTACAGCTCCCAGAATTCTTTGGGGGAAACCGATGGTTTAAAGGGGCATCACAGCACTTTAAAGGTATGGTGTCTGAATGTGGCCTATACGTAGAGAACACCCCACTTTACCAGGTGCGCAATATGGATCCAGGGATGCTTGCCGTCACCTTGTGAATTTTTTTAGTTTTTACAGAGGACGGGAAACACAGCTTCCCACCAACGTACTGTGGTTGGCAGAGGAAGGTTTCAGCTGAAAGGGCCATCTTGATAGGGTTGCTACACATCCTGTGTTCAAAGGGATGTCCCTTCTTATCAGGAGAACACGCCAGCCCCGTCGACATTCCAGCTAAGGACACAGAGTGCCAGTTATGCCGAACATACCAGGGCCGCGGGTGGCGCTGTGGTCGAAACCACTGAGCCTCTTGGGCTTGCCGTTCAGAAGGTCGGCGGTTTGAATCCCCAAGACGGGGTGAGCTCCCGTTGCTCGGTCCCAGCTCCTGCCAACACAGTTCAAAAGCACACCAATGCAAGTAGATAAATAGGTACCACTGCAGCGGGAAGATAAATAGCGTTTCCATGCGCTCTGGTTTCCGTCACGGTGGGCGCCAGAAGCAGTTTAGTCATGCTGGCCACATGACCCGGGAAGCTGTCTGTGGACAAATGCCGGCTCCCTCGGCCTGAAAGCGAGATGAGCGCCGCAACCCCATTGTTGTCTTTGGCTGGACTTAACCGTCCAGGTGTCCTTTACCTTTTATCTATGCTGACCCTACAGAATGGGGCAGGAGGGAACACGGCTTTCGTTGGGACAAGTGTAGGCTTTTGCGTCACACAAAGCTCTTCCTCAAGTGAAACGAAAAGGGGAGCAACTGAAAATTAGTGCAACATTCGCGCGAGACAATGAAAGTGCTCTCATGCCACTTTAAACCGTCATGGCTCCCCCCAAAGAATTCTGGGAGCTGTGGTTTGTTAAAGGTGATGAGAGTTGCTATTTCTCTCCCAGAGCTACAATTTCCAGAGTGTTTTAACATTCATTCCCTCTTACCAGGGAACACATATATACACACACAGAAACATATATTTGATTATGTGATTTGGAGGGGGGGCTATATACACTTCTTAGGCCCCCTCCTCTTGTTAACCTTTGGCTTCTCCCAGTGTTAATCTGGGCCTCTCCTGTCATAAGGGATGGTCCCATTTTTCACCCTCACAACAACCCAGTGAGGGAGGATGGGGTGATAGTTTACTATGAGCCCCAGGTTCCCAAAACAGCTTTATAGGCACTTGAGAAAGGTGAAAGCAGGTCTCCCCAGCCCACAGCCGGATCTCTGACTGTACTTTAAAAAAAAATGTATTTTTATTAAATATTTTCTTGGTTTACAAAAGTATGTACAATCTCTCTCTCTCTCTCTCTCTCTCTCTCTCTCTCTTTTTCAAGTAACATTTTTTACAGATCAGACATTAGTAAGAAAAGGGGGAGAGAGGTGAGTGGGGATGGGATCAGGTGGCGATGTTCCTATTATACTTAATATATGTGGGTTTGGTGTCAGCGTTTCTTGTGCAGGTTCTTTGCTGTTCACTCGTGTTCCTGTGGTGGTGAGAGAGGTTGGGGTTGGCCTAGGGTGTGGTTGTTCATTTGTGCTTGGCTGTTGTGGTCTTTGTTTTCATGTGTGAGTGGGATGGGTGGGTGTTTTGGGTCAGGTTAGCCATATTGATTTGTATGCTGTTGGTGGATTTTTGTCGTTGTCTTGTTGGGTTGTGTATGTGATAAAGGGGAGCCATACCTTCTTCTTCTATTTCTCCCCGTGTCCGTTTTAGTTTATTGGTTAATTTTTCTTTTTTTTTGAATTTTATTTATTTATTAAAGTTCTTGTAACTTAAGAATAATCGGTAAACATCATCCTATTACATCACAAAGCTTATTATACTATAATTTTCAACATGTATACAAAGTTTACGGACGCGGGTGGCACTGTGGGTTAAACCACAGAGCCTAGGGCTTGCTGATCAGAAGGTCGTGATTCGAATCCCCGCGACGGGGTGAGCTCCCATTGCTTGGTCCCTGCTCCTGCCCACCTAGCAGTTCAAAAGCATGTCAAAGTGCAAGTAGATAAATAGGTACTGCTCCGGCGGGAAGGTAATGGCATTTCCGTGCGCTGCTCTGGTTCGCCAGAAGCGGCTTAGTCATGCTGGCCACATGAACCGGAAGCTGTACGCCAGCTCCTTCGGCCAATAAAGCGAGATGAGCGCCGCAACCCCAGAGTCAGTCACGAATGGACCTAATGGTCAGGGATCTCTTTACCTTTTTATACAAAGTTTATATACTAAAAGAGGAAAAAGGACAAAAAACAAGGACAAAAAACTATTCCAAAATCATATATGTACCAACACTTTGGACTTCCTGTCTATCCCGTTGTATATTCCTTTTTTACAAATGAATGTACAGTGGTACCTCAGGTTAAGTACTTAATTCGTTCCAGAGGTCTGTTCTTAACCTCAAACTGTTCTTAACCTGAAGCACCACTTTAGCTAAAGGGGCCTCCTGCTGCCGCTGCGCCGCTGGAGCACGATTTTTGTTCTCATCCTGAAGCAAAGTTCTTAACCCGAGGTACTATTCCTGGGTTAGCGGAGTCTGTAACCTGAAGCGTATGTAACCTGAAGCGTCTGTAACCCGAGGTACCACTGTACTCTTATTACTGTATATTTTTTTACATTTTATCTAATACATTCCTATCTAATATGTACCCTTGGTCTTATTTCTCAACTCAGTCTATCTCCAACGTCAATTGAATGCTAGTAAGCATTTTCTAGTAAGGCTGTTTCCTATACTATTTGGTACCACTGGTCCATGCTTACTCCTGAGAAGACACTCCAGTGTCTGGCTATGGATCTCTGACTTTTACTGAGGACTCTGTGCCTCTCTGAGCATGAGCTGGCCTGATGACAGCTTATCTCCTCGCATCTGAATCATGGCAGGCCTTTGGTTTGCCATCATGCCCAGTACCCGCTGTTTGTTGATGCTTTAGTGTAAAACAGGGAGTGGGAGCGGAGAGCAAGCTACTGGAAAAGAAGCATGACCTAACCTGAAGTTCCCATGCAAGAAGAATTGCTTCTTCTCCGTGGACAGTGCCAGTCTGCAGCTGCCCATCTGCCCTTGACCATCATAGCAAACAAACCGCTTGCAAGTTCAGGGGGTGATGCTGTCACAAGCTCTGCAAAGAAACCTCTATGCACCCCCATTCACAGGCTGGCTATGGGGTCGGTATTTATTAGCTATTTCTGCCCGAACTGCTGGACAACTGCAGCTTGCAAGTTAAAGGGGGCCAATGTTGGAGTCCAGCATAATTTTGGAGGGCGCCGGGTTGGCGATCCCTGGTGGGAACAGAGGCTATATAAAAAGAACTCGTGGGTTTCCCCGCAGTTCGCTCTCTCTCCCCCTCTGTGGAGCAGCAGTGACACCATGTGGCCAAAATACAGACTGCACCCTGAGAAATAAAATCCATTCAGGAAGCTATCCTTCTATTAACTATTAACTGCTGGGTGACAGGAAAGTATTCAACAGGTGTGGCTTCCTCCTTCCCCACCCTCAATGCATGACTACGAAGGAACGGGAGAGAAGCCGTTCCTGTGTAGTTGCCGCCTGTGATGTGTTGCACAGGTGAGAACCAGATACAGTGGTACCTCGGGTTACATACGCCTCAGGTTACATACGCTTCAGGTTACAGACTCCGCTAACCCAGAAATAGTACCTCGGGTTAAGAACTTTGCTTCAGGATGAGAACAGAAATCGTGCGGCGGCAGCAGGAGGCCCCATTAGCTAAAGTGGTGCTTCAGGTTAAGAACAGTTTCAGGTTAAGAACGGACCTCCAGAACGAATTAAGTTCTTAACCCGAGGTACCACTGTACTTTGATGTTTGTGTAGTCTCTGCGTATGGATAAAACACTGCAAAATATTGCAACTTGACTCCTGGATATTAGTGGCCTGTAATCAGTTTTATATTACTTATGCGAAGGGGTCACGGTTTCCCCACCACTACCAATAAACTGCTTGGGCAAATTTTAAAAAAACCGTACTGTGTTCTTGCTTGAACTGAATTGATTCACATGGGTCGCAGTGACGGATGGTGTGGATTCTTGCTATTGCAACTTAATCGTGGCTGGTTTTATGAATATTGCTAGGGCCCTGTGGGCATATGTTAAGGTTACCAGATTTTTTTCAATGAATCCAGGGACACTTTTCAACTTCAATGGATTTTGTATGGGGACTGATTTGTAAATCCGGGGACTGTCCCTGGGAAACAGAGACGTCTGGTAACCTTAGCATATGTGGAAATCTATGAAATTGCTGTCGATGCCACAAAATATTCATTTCACAGAAGAACTGGCAAGATTCGGACACTCCGCCCTCCCCAGCAGAAACCCTAGCAAAACGCAGACACTCAAAAACACACTCAACAACACAGGCCAACAAAACCTGGCAGCCAGTCTCCACCCTACCTCCCAAAAAACTCAAATAAAAATGTAAAAACAAAAAAATATGGGGATAATTGGGAGGATCAGACAATGTCGTAGGGAGCCCATAGGCACTGTGCTGAGGACCCTGGATGTATGTATGCTATACTGCTTGGTAATTTTTGCATGTCATGTATGAATTGAGAAATTGCAGAAGGCTTTGTCTTTGTGCAGTAAAGCCATTGTGCTGCTCACCTGCGTACCATTTTTAAGTATTCAAAGCAGCTGAAAAACAGTCGGCATTATTAACAAGCACACTCACGCTGCAGATGGTGGGAATTGAGGCAGAGAGCTAGAGAGAGAGACTAGCTGGAGGTCAGCCAGTGAGTTCACAACAGAACTTTAAACAGTCATGGCTTCCCCTGAAGAATTCTGGGAGCTGTAGTTTGTGAAGGGAGCTGAGAGCTGCTAAAGTCCAATATTCCCCTTCCAGAGCTACAAATCCCATAGTTCCCTGTGATTGATAAACCACTTTGTAGCTCGGGGGGGGGGGGGAGGCCTTAGCATCTTTCGCAAACTACACCTCCCAGAATTCTTTGGGGGAAGCCGTGACTACTGAAAGTGATATCGTAGCACTTTAAATGTATGTCAGGAATGTGGCCGAGGCTTTTGAAGACTTCCTGGACACTGCATTTCAACACTGAATTACATGATACAAATCCCACCTCGTGCATGATACGAATGCCATCTCGCAGCTCAACAACCAGGAGAGATGAGATTCTCGTGGGGTTTGGGGGAGATCATATTTCTGCAACTTTCACATTCTCTTCTTCAAATGGATACTTTCAGCGTGACCTGTTTTCTCGCTCCTCCTTCTCTCGCTTACCAAGAGAGCAGCAGCGTAATCCCTGGCTGCAGATGTGTGATTCCCAAACTTTCTGGGGCCACTGCCTCCTTGGTTCCATAAACCCATCCCCATCCCACATAATAATAATAATAATAATAATAATAATAATAATAATAATAATAATTTTATACCCCACCCATCTGGCTGGGTTTCCCCAGCCACTCTGGGCGGCTTCCAACACAATATTAAAAACATGATAAAACATCAAACCTTAAAAACTTCCCTAAACAGAGCTGCCTTCAGATGTCTTCTAAAAGTCAGATAGTTGTTTATTTCCTTGACATCTGATGGGAGGGCGTTCCACAGGGCGGGTGCCACCACTGAGAAGGCCCTCTGCCTGGTTCCCTGTAACTTGGCTTCTCGCAGTGAGGGAACCGCCAGAAGGCCCTTGGCGCTGGACCTCAGTGTCCGGGTAGAACGATGGGGGTGGAGATGCTCCTTCAGGTATACAGGACCAAGATCGTTTAGGGCTTTAAAGGTCAGCACCTACACTATGAATTGTGCTCCGAAACGTACTGGGAGCCAATGTAGGTCTTTCAGGACCGGTGTTGTGTGGTCTCGGCGGCCACTCCCAGTCACCAGTCTCGCTGCCGTATTCTGGATTAGTTGTAGTTTCTGGGTCACCTTCAAAGGTAGCCCCACGTAGAGTGCATTGCAGTAGTCCAAGCGGGAGATAACTAGAGCATGCACCACTCTGGCAAGGCAGTCTGCAGGCAGGTAGGGTCTCAGCCTGCATACCAGATGGAGCTGATAAACAGCTGTCCTGGACACAGAATTAACCTATGCCTCCATGGACAGCTGAGTCCAAAATGACTCCCAGGCTGCGCACCTGGTCCTTGAGGGGCACAGTTGCCCCATTCAGGACCAGGGAGTCCTCCACACCTGCCCGCCCCCTGTCCCCCCCAAACAGTACCCTATAAAAAAAGTTGTTCATAATAGCCATTTGCACAACCCGCTAAGGAAGAAAATTCAGTAACAATTAATTACACATTTTTTCCAAAATGCAGTTAAAACTATTAGTTCAATTAGTCCAACAGAACTGATGGATTTGATCCAATGATACCCACTTTTTAAAATCTGATTTAAAATCTCCAGCACCCCACTAGGCAATCTCACCTCCTGCTGTGGGAACAACTAAAGGATCAAAGATGATTGCTGTGTGTCCTGCCATATAATTAAAGGAAAGACGCGCTGTAATTTTTTGGTGGCATTTCATTGTAGCAGTTTGCATAGGAATTCGAAGCACAGATTTTGATAGCAAGCAAAACTCACCCCCTTCCCCTTTTCGGAGGTGGATACAGTTTCTGTGCCAGTTCCATCCCTTGGAATTCAACCGCAAGGCTACAAAAGATCTTTAGACAGCCGTCCAGATCGAGTCTGAAAAGCACATGCAACATCTGATCTTTCTTACAAACAGTTTCAGGTACTGCAAAGCGTCACTGCAACTCCAGTGGTGCTCTAGGGAAATAAGGCCAGCTCTGGGGGTCCTTTGGGGGTGGTATATCTTGACCAAGCCCATACGGTGATTCGTGTGATGGGTGGAAACGGTGAAAGCCAGTGTGGTATAGTCAGAGAGTGTTGGCCTAACAGGGGTCAGCAAACTTTTCCAGCAGGGGGCCAGTCCACTATCCCTCAGACCTTGTGGGGGGCCGGACTATATTTTTAGGGGGGGAAATGAACGAATTCCTACGCCCCACAAATAACCCAGATATGCATTTTAAATAAAAGCACACATTCTACTCCTGTACAAACACGCTGATTCCTGGACCGTCCGTGGGCTGAATTGAGAAGGCGATTGGGCTAGATCCGGCCCCCAGGCCTTAGTTTGCCTACCCATGGCCTAGGACCTTCATGCCTGTTCAGCCATGAAGCTCACTGGCCAACCTTGGTCCTGTTGCAGCTTCTCAGTCTGATCTACCTTAAAGGGTCGTTGTGAAGATAAAATGGGAAGACCCTCGGAGGTGCTGTTTGACCCGGGAAGGGCAGGGGGAGAACTTCAGGCCCAGGGATCAAAATGCATCCCTCCAGCCCATGGCAATCTCTGCAAGCCACGCCCTTCTCAGGCCACGCCCCTTCTCTCCAAGCCACACCCCTTGCTCCCAGCTGCTCTGTGTCTAGGTGGAATGTGCCCTAGACCAATGTTTCACAACCTTGTGCCTCCAGCTGTTTTTGGACTACAATTCCCATCATCCCTTGCCACTGGTCTTGCTAGTCAGCGATGATGGGAGTTGTAGTTCAAAAACAGCTGGAGGCACAAGGTTGGGAAACACTGCCCTAGACACTGATAATGCCTCTCGACTGGATGGATGGAGGATAGAGAAGAGGTGAGTGTATGCAGAATCTAGGATACTTTAGAAAAGTAAATGCCTTATTCATTGCCCTGCCCACTTTGTCTCTGGCCCCACCCACTGTAGGCATGTGACTCTCAGAAAGAATTGAACATGGGCTCAAAAAGGTTCTTTCTCCCACTGCTATGGGAGTTATGGCCCAGGAGGCTTGAGCCTTGCTGTAACACCCCAATTCCTGCTCTTTCTCCTTCCATTTAAACTGACATTCCTTTAAAAAAAATATTTTGCACATCCTGCGAAGGAAAATTAAGAATATATTTATGTATGCGACAATGGCAGCAAGAGTCTTAATAGCACATGGGTGGAAGAATAAAGAAATCCCGACAAAAGAACAGTGGCAAGAGAAATTGACGGGCAATGCGGAATTGGCAAAACTGACGCACAGACTACGTGACAAGGATAAATGTGACTTTAAAGAAGAACGGGAACCTTTTACAAAGTATCTAAGGAATAAAAAAAATGAGCTGGACTCCTTGACAGGTTTTGAATAAACATACACAAATTTATTTGTTAACGTAATAGATAGCTTAGAGATTTTTGCACTTTTACAATATGCAGAGAACGATATGTGTTAATAAACCAAAAAGTGGAACTGAGGGAAGTCGTGGGGGGAGGGGGGAGGATATGGGGAGGGGAATGGGGAAAAATACAATTGTTGAAGTAATTTGTTATGTGAAAACTGTTAATAAAAATTATATATGTTTAATACGTTGTTGTCGTTTAGTCATGTCTGGCTCTTCATGACCCCCTGGACCAGAGCACGCCAGGCACTCCTGTCTTCCACTGCCTCCCGCAGTTTGGTCAAACTCATGTTTGTAGCTTCGAGAACACTGTCCAACCATCTCGTCCTCTGTTGTCCCCTTCTCCTTGTGCCCTCCATGTTTCCCAGCATCAGGGACTTTTCCAGGGAGTCTTCTCTTCTCATGAGGTGGCCCAAGTATTGGAGCCTCAGCTTCAGGATCTGTCCTTCCAGTGAGCACTCAGGGCTGATTTCCCTAAGAATGGAGAGGTTTGATCTTCTTGCAGTCCATGGGACTCTCAAGAGTCTCCTCCAGCACCATAATTCGAAAGCATCAATTCTTCGGCGATCAGCCTTCTTGATGGTCCAGCTCTCACTTCCATACATCACTACTGGGGAAACTATGGCTTTAACTATACGGACCTTTGTTGGCAAGGTGATGTCTCTGCTTTTTAAGATGCTGTCTAGGTTTGTCATTGCTTTTCTCTCAAGAAGCAGGCGTCTTTTAATTTCGTGGCTGCTGTCACCATCTGCAGTGATCATGGAGCCCATGAAAGTAAAATCTCTCACTGCCTCCATTTCTTCCCCTTCTATTTGCCAGGAGGTGATGGGCCCAGTGGCCATGATCTTCGTTTTTTTGATGTTGAGCTTCAGACCATATTTTGCGCTCTCCTCTTTCACCCTCCTTAAAAGGTTCTTTAATTCCTCCTCACTTTCTGCCATCAACGTTGTGTCATCTGCATATCTGAGGTTGTTGATATTTCTTCCGGGCGATCTTAATTCCGGCTTGGGATTCATCCAGCCCAGCCTTTCGTATGATGAATTCTGCATATAAGTTAAATAAGCAGGGAGACAATATACAGCCTTGCTGTACTCCTTTCCTAATTTTGAACCAATCAGTTGTTCCATATCCAGTTCTAAAGGGTGTCTTATAAACGGAATAAATAAGATATGCCTACAAATCAGCCTATGTAGATATTTGTGCCATGGCTCCCGCTGCCTCGGTGCTTTTCATCCCCTGACATTGACCCTAACTTTGGAAAGAAAGACTTTTATGGCACTTCAAAAAAACTGTATAGATTTATTGTAGCACAAGCTTTTGTGACCCAGTGAAACCTGTCTGCTCCGCTTTTGTTACAAAGCGCAGTTATGTATCAATAGCATATAAATAAACGGGCTGTCAACTGATTAAAGAGATGATTAATCATCTGCTTCACAGGTGGAAATGCAGGAATTTAACCCCCGCTGTGCTGCTCCTCTGGAAGTCACTTCTAACACTGCATTTCTCAGTCCAAAGGTCAGTTGGCTATATATACATGTCTATAAATATCCCTGCAGTAGTTTTTTTTACGAAAGGAAATAAGATCCTTACACATAATTGGGCCTTTGGCCATTTTAAAAAATATATATACTGGTGTTTATAGTTGGAGTGGAATAAAACTAAATTGCATGTTTGTATGTACTGTTTTTGAACAGGGTTTTTTTGTGGGCGCTCTGTTTTGGGGCAGGGAAGGTGAGAGGATTGCAAAAAAGGGTATTTCCATGAAAGTAGCAACCTACAGACCCATTTTTCAGTTTCATATATAGTTGACATGCTGTAGATATCATTCCAAAGACCATTTCCCAAAGTTTCATGATCTGCAAGCAGTTTTTCAAAATGGTATTTTAGCTGTGAGTAAAATAACCAGAAGCATAACATGCAAGGCCTCTCTAAGAAAATAGGCAGTAGGTTAATGACCTTTTATTGTAGTTTTGCTTTCTCATTTGGTGAACTGGCAATAGGTTTTATGTTTGGAACAAAATCAGATGAGCTTAGGACCATAAAAGTTAATGTTGCTTGAGCATGTTACATTTGTCACAAAACACATACTTCCCTACCCTCACCATATTAAGAGAAAAACCTATGTTTTAACTGTATTGTCTTCCTTTAGGTTCATAAGGTAAAGATAAAGGGACCCCTGACCATTAGGTCCAGCCGTGACCGACTCTGGGGTTGCGGCGCTCATCTCGCTTTATTGGCTGAGGGAGCCGGCGTACAGCTTCCGGGTCATATGGCCAGCATGACTAAGCCGCTTCTGGCGAACCAGAGCAGCGCACAGAAACACCGTTTACCTTCCTGTCAGAGTGGTATCTATTTATCTACTTGCACTTTGATGTGCTTTCGAACTGCTAGGTTGGCAGGAGCTGGGACCAAGCAACAGGAGCTCAGCCTGTCGCGGGGATTTGAACTGCCGACCTTCTGATCGGCAAGTCCTAGGCTCTGTGGTTTAACCCAAGCGCCACCTTCTTAGCGTTCAGAAAATGTGGTGAGATGTTATCTTAAGTGTGTTTCGTACACAGCTTTCTTGTAACACCACAACGTGCAACTTCCACAGCATAAAAAATATATTGTCATGTGTATCAATTAACCCTCTTTTTAGGACTGTTGTAATTCTTTCCTGAGAATTTAATAATTATCCAGCCTATTATTACTTGCGCCAAACCAGCAATACAGGGCATCTTACAGAGTTTTGCAAAAAACAACAACAGCTGCTTAACCTCCATGAAGTTTACAGTCTGAAAGACAAATCACACAAGGGTGGCGATGGGCATATATTATTGCTCTTAGGAGAGAATATAATTATATGTTGATACATTTAATAATTAGATGTCTTTTTCAGGTTAATTATAAGAATCTTCAGCCTTGGTATGGCTCAGAAAAGAGTAGGATTTATGTTCCTCTACCGCACCACCCTTTCCTGAAGATGAACCTACAGAGATCTTGCTGACTCAACTGATCACTCTCCTGAGCCTAGTGATCTGGTTACCTCTTCAGCTTCCAACACATTCTTTTCCCAGTCTTCTTTATCTTTATCAACGACTTGGATGATGGACTCAAGGGCATCCTGATCAAATTTGCAGATGACACCAAACTGGGAGGGGTGGCTAACACCCCAGAGGACAGGATCACACTTCAAAACGACCTTGACAGATTAGAGAACTGGGCCAAAACAAACAAGATGAATTTTAACAGGGAGAAATGTAAAGTATTGCACTTGGGCAAAAAAAATGAGAGGCACAAATACAAGATGGGTGACACCTGGCTTGAGAGCAGTACATGTGAAAAGGATCTAGGAGTCTTGGTTGACCACCAACGTGACATGAGCCAACAGTGTGACGTGGCAGCTAAAAAAGCCAATGCAATTCTGGGCTGCATCAATAGGAGTATAGCATCTAGATCAAGGGAAGTAATAGTGCCACTGTATTCTGCTCTGGTCAGACCTCACCTGGAGTACTGTGTCCAGTTCTGGGCACCACCGTTCAAGAAGGACACTGACAAACTGGAACGTGTCCAGAGGAGGGCAACCAAAATGGTCAAAGGCCTGGAAACAATGCCTTATGAGGAACGGCTAAGGGAGCTGGGCATGTTTAGCCTGGAGAAGAGGAGGTTAAGGGGTGATATGATAGCCATGTTCAAATATATAAAAGGATGTCACATAGAGGAGGGAGAAAGGTTGTTTTCTGCTGCTCCAGAGAAGCGGACACGGAGCAATGGATCCAAACTACAAGAAAGAAGATTCCACCTAAACATTAGGAAGAACTTCCTGACAGTAAGAGCTGTTCAACAGTGGAATTTGCTGCCAAGGAGTGTGGTGGAGTCTCCTTCTTTGGAGGTCTTTAAGCAGAGGCTTGACAACCATATGTCAGGAGTGCTCTGATGGTGTTTCCTGCTTGGCAGGGGGTTGGACTCGATGGCCCTTGTGGTCTCTTCCAACTCTATGATTCTATGATTCTCCCTCTGATCACTCAGCCCACCACTACAGTAATCCTGGACTCTGAGACTTCTTCCCTTGGGGATTCCCAGCTGGTTCCTCCCACCGTTCTTCTGTATCCAACCCCTCTGTCACACTTGGCGGCACTGCAAGAGATGCCCCAACTATTAGTTTGCCTGGCGCCTTTGTTATACACCTTTAGGTGCCAGGCAAAAATGTTCCTTTTCAACCAAGACCTTTGGCTGATTGGATTGACATCCTATGCCCTTTTCAAATATGGTGGTGAGGGTTTTTTTTGGGGGGGAGGGGAGGTGTTACTGGGTTGTTGCTGCTTTTATTTTGATTGTGTATTTTGTGGTTGTATATATTGATTTTGGTAAAGGGACGTGGGTGGCGCTGTGGTCTAAACCACCGAGCCTCTTGGGCTTGCCGATCAAAAGGTCAGCGGTTCAAATCCTCGCAACAAGGTGAGCTCCCGTTGCTCTGTCCCAGCTCCTGCCAACCTAGCACTTTGAAAGCACACCAGTGCAAGTAGATAAATAGGTACTACTCCGGCGGGAAGGTGAACAGCATTTCTGTGCACTCTGGTTTCCGTCGCGGTGCCCCGTTGCGCCAGAAGCGGTTTGGTCCTGCTGGCCACATGGCCCGGAAAGCTGTCTGTGGACTTACGCCGGCTCCCTCGGCCTGAAAGCGAGATGAGCGCCGCAACCCCATTGTCGCCTTTGACTGGACTTAACTGTCCAGGGACGCAGGTGGCACTGTGGTCTAAACCACAGAGCCTAGGGCTTGCCGATCAGAAGGTTGGTGGTTTGAATCCCTGCGTCAGGGTGAGCTTCCATTGCTCGGTCCCTGCTCCTGCCCACCTAGCAGTTTGAAAGCACATCAAGTGCAAGTAGATAAATAGGTACCACTCCGGCGGGAAGGTAAACGGCGTTTCTGTGCGCTGTTCTGGTTCACCAGAAGCAGCTTAGTCATGTTGGCCACATGAGCCAGAAGCTGTCTGCGGACAAACGCCGGCTCCCTCGGCTTATAGAGCGAGATGAGCGCCGCAACCCCAGAGTCATCCGCGACTGGACCTAATGGTCAGGGGTACCTTTACCTTTTTAACCGTCCAGGGGTCCTTTACCTTTTTACCTTATTTTGATTTTATTTGGCAGCGGTATATAAATTTGATATATTATTTAGAATGGAATGTGAGAGGCGGGTGCGCGCGGCAAATTTTGGTGTCGCAAGGATGCCACTGAAATTTGAGGCCCCGAGCTTCTCCACTGCTCTCCTCACCCCAGGACTGGGTACAAGTAAGAAGGGAGGCTAGTGGGGACTGGAAGAGGACACCGGCAGCGGGTCTCCCTGGTATCAGGCAGAGGACATTTCCAGCCATCCTTGGAGAGTCCAGGGATTGAAAACCTGTGTTCTTCCGCATGCAGAGCAGAATCTGTCCCACTCAGCCGCATCCCCTTCGCACCTGAGAGTGGGACGTACTTCTGAGCAACCGCAGCCAGACCTGGAATGCTCTGCAGTTTCTCTGCCTCGCCCTGCAGCAGAATTTAGTCTTTATAACTTCCCTCTCTTTGGAGCAAAATATGAGCAACTGGTTTCTCTTCCTCATGGTTTTCTCCCCTGGTGCTCCCTAGGAACAATGGTCAGCAAGCACTGATAAGAGGTGGGAGGGTTTGGGAGTTGCCCCCTTAAAGAATGGCAGATTGTAAAGGATACAATAGACCACCCACCGCAACCTTCCATGGGAAAAATGCTATAAATCCATTTGGTCAAAGGAGCCTGGGGAGGTCTCATGGTTTCACCAATGTGTAACCTGAAACTCCAAAGGTCTCTGGTTGTGGTTCATGTTCATGCCCCCTATAAATCTTGCCTTTTTAATTCCGCCTTCCTACCAGGACCTGGAGAAGGTTCAGGAAATGCAGGGCGGCATTTCAAGTTTTTCAAGTCTGAGTAGAGATGACCAAGGGGTGCATGACTGAAGCGCAGTATAATCTTGGACACTCTCCTTCATAGTGAACATCAGTGCTTGGAAAGGAACTTCAGGTTCGCTCACTCTAAAAAGCAGCTAATTCCTTTCCAGTTCAATTTACAATTCATTTCCCACCCATCCCAGTTTTCAGAATTTTACAACCCACTCCTCTTAAGTGTAAAATATACTTTAGGGAGAACGAGAAAACATCAGAACACACACAGTGTAATGTGAACAACTGTTTTTCTGCATTCCCACCCCCCAAATGATTAGCGTTATGCTTAAACAGCATCAATCACTTTTCAGATAGTTAAAAATGATAAATGTAATAGACTTAAGTGCAATGACCCCCCTCCAACATATATATGCCTACTCATAAGTAAGTCCTATTGATTTCAGTGGGCCTTACTCCCAAGTAAGTGGGGATTGCAGCCTTCATTTTTTTCGATTCTGCAAGCCTCGATTTTTTAAGAGAGAACTATTATTTAAAGGTAAAGGTACCCCTGCCCGTACGGGCCAGTCTTGCCAGACTCTGGGGTTGGTGCGCCCATCTCACTCAAGAGGCCGGGGGCCAGCGCTGTCCGGAGACACTTCCGGGTCACGTGGCCAGCGTGACATCGCTGCTCTGGCCAGAGCCGGAGCCGCACACGGAAACGCCGTTTACCTTCCCGCTAGTAAGTGGTCCCTATTTATCTACTTGCACCCAGGGGTGCTTTCGAACTGCTAGGTTGGCAGGCGCTGGGACCGAACGACGGGAGCACACCCCACCGCAGGGATTCGAACCGCCGACCTTTCGATCGGCAAGCCCTAGGCGCTGAGGCTTTTACCCACAGCGCCACCTGCGTTCTTCCTCAACTCTTTAGCAATGTTGACTGTTTTTTGTGGATCTGAAAACTGACAGTGCTGCTGACTGGGAGCTGGGGAATCCCCACCAAATATTTCAGTTCTGCTGCACACTCACTAGGCCAACTTAGCTGAGTCACTGTTCTTTTAGCCTTGGTATTCCCCCCCCCCCATCACCAGTCTGTAATATGGGGAAATTGTTCTGGCCTAATTTGCAGGTCTGTAATAAAAGTATAACTGCTATAATGTGCGTGGAACACTTTGAACACCTGAAATGTGCTACATTACTCTCAGCGTTAAATCATAGGTTTGTGATGGATGAAAAGAAAAACCTCTTTCAGAAGCTGATAATTAATTTATATTAATTTCCACAGTGTGGCTTGACAGACAAAAATATAATCTGGAGCTCATTTTTAGATGTAGTACTGTAAGATGCAGCAATATGGAGATGAACCCCCCAAGTTATTTGTGTGATTGCACGACAGCAACCACCAGGGGGTGAGCGATGCTCACAAAAAATTCTCAAGAGGAGGCGTGTCTGTTTATAGCAGTGGTCAGACGGAGACCAAGCAAAGTTCCGGTAGAGAGGCGACTGAGCTTCTGCACATTCAATAGGAAATAGTTCTCCTGAGCCGACAGAACAGACGTTATCACTCCAGACTCCATGTTGGTAGATGGTCCTCATGTAAGACAACAGCATCCCTCCATGCAAGTATAAAACTAGCTCATCAGGGAGAAAGGCCACATTCCTGCTGGGAGAGCTTTCTACTTGCAGGATTTTCTTTAAAATACGCACATGGGAAGCACACCACATAAGTTGGCACACAGCCTTCTCTGTCGACTTAATGCTGTTGAATGCGTAGCCGTTGCCTGTGGAAAAACCCCTTCAGTGTTAGGTTGGTGAGCACCCCACTGATCTCACACCGTGAGAATGGATGCCGTTTTTAAGCTATCCAGGAGAACAGGAAGACAGATGCTGTAAGAAGTGGGGACTTTTTAAAGTACCAGGAACACGCTGGGATGTTCCTAACTGTCTTGAGATACCTCTAGAAATCCCCTGTGCTAACGTTTCAGAGAAACCTCACTCATGGTCAACCTCATCCAGGAAATCAACAAGGGGTGAGATTATTGGCGGGGGGGGGGGGGAGCTGTGAAGATTTGCAGGGAAACACTGAGCCACAGGTTTTTTCCTCCATAGCTCGTTGGTGTTGTGCCTCCTCCTCCTCCTCCACCACCACCACAATCCCAAGGAGCTAAATGAGATTGCAGTAAGCGTAGCCCACAGAATCTGCTGTTCCAAAGAAAAGCCATTTGCTCTGCAACATCTCACAGATAAGGAAGTACACCCAGTGAGAAGTGATTCCTCGAAATGATTGCTCACTTGTGCCATAGAAGAAGTACAGCATTTTTCGCTCTATAAGACGCACCATGTGGGGGAGGAAGGGAAAGGAGAATGTTAGCCGCTTTGAGACTCCTTAAAGGGAGTGAAAGGCGGGATATCAAATCCAAACTCTTCTTCTTCTTCTTCTTCTTCTTCTTCTTCTTCTTCTTCTTCTTCTGGGATAGCTGTGCAGCCTGCATTCACTCCATAAGACGCACACACATCCCCCCTTACTTTTTAGGAGGGAAAAAGTGAGTCTTATAGAGCAGAAAATACGGTAATTCAGAGAAAAGCAGTGCTTGATTTCTAAGGGGCAGGAATGGGGGTAAGGTATCAGCATAAGGCTTTACTTGCAAGTAAACATCAGAGGATTGTCCTCTCTACTCTCTAAGGTATCATGGAGAGACAGGACAGGCAATGGTTATGGAGAGTTAAAAACATGGAGAGTTAAAAAGGACAAAACACTGTGGGACAGGACAGGGATTTAGCCTACAACCCCACCTACTTTTACTAGTAAGCAAGGCCCATCACATTCACTTTGCATTCAAGAGAATGATATTAAGGTGGCAACGTTGCATTAATTGATCAGATTAATCACTGGAGGCTGCAATCATATACCCACTTTCCTCTGAGAAAGCTTCCGTGAATTCAGTAAAAAGAGATGTAAAAGAACTCCACGGGGTTTTTTTTTTTAAAAAAAATCCAGTGGACCAAAAACTTGCCCCACAAATAACAGGGCAGGAAACTTAAATGTACGGTATTTTAATACAAGTGTTTAGAAAAGTGCACCTGGTCTTAGCTGTTGTGTTTTGTCACACACAGGAGCATTTTAAAAGGCTACCATTAGCTACAAATGCAGGCGGGCAACTTCCAACCCCAAAATAACCCAGGTGCTTCTTGCTTCAAAAATATTATTTCCCCAGATATACAACTTGGAATAACAGAAGTGTAGATTTTGAAGGGACCACAAGGTTCAACCACTTGCAGTATAGGAATCTTGTTCAAGGTGGGCTGGAACCCACCACCCTGAAATTAAGACTCTCATGCTGTGTACAGAGATACCCCTTGATTAAAAACTCACACAATCAACTGACAAAATTTGCTTTCACAGAGCTACTGATCTCAATAAAATATACATAAAAGTTAACAGAGCCACAGAAGGGTTCAGAGCAGGCATGGTTGTGACCATCCTTTAAAGTTGTACAGATAACTTTTACTCTTTTTGTACACCGCTCGCTGAGGTTTTACTACAATCAAGTGGCATAGAAATCTTGTTCGATGAAGAAATAAATGTGGACCCAGGGGCTGAGCCCCAACGGGACTGCCTAAACCTGCACAGGATCAGTTCCTGTGGGTTGTGCATTCATGTGAACGCAGGGTGCTCTCTACATCAAGCAAATCCTACCCAAATGCATGAGTAGGGGACCAGGCCTTCCTAAGAAAATACCGTGGTACCTCGGGTTACATACGCTTCAGGTTACATACGCTTCAGGTTACAGACTCCACTAACCCAGAAATATTACCTCGGGTTAAGAACTTTGCTTCAGGATGAGAACAGAAATCATGCTCCGGCAGCGTGGCGGCAGTAGGAGGCCCCATTAGCTAAAGTGGTGCTTCAGGTTAAGAACAGTTTCAGGTTAAGAACGGACCTCCAGAACAAATTAAGTACGTAACCAGAGGTACCACTGTAATGGCGACCAGCAAGACCTAAACCATGGGTAGGCAAACTAAGGCCTGAGGGCTGGATGCGGCCCAATCACCTTCTAAATCTGGCCCACTGACGGTCCAGGAATCAGCGTGTTTCTAAATGAGTAGAATGTGTCCTTTTATTTAAAATGCATCTCTGGGTTATTTTGGGGGCATAGGAATTCATTCATTTTTTTTTCTTTCAAAATATATTCCGGCCCCCCACAAGGTCTGAGGGACAGTGGACTGGCCTCCTGCTGGAAAAGTTTGCTGAACCCTGTCCTAAACCCTCCAAGAGGAAACAAGCTTCGTGCCCGAATCTCCCCAAAATGTGAAATCGATGGGATGATCGTCCCTCCTCTTGCCCAGACGTGATTCCACACATACATACACAATTTTATTTGTATGCCGCCTTTCCACAGTTCAAACCATGCTCAAGGCAGCTTACAATATGAAAAAAAATTCAGAACTACAACTTAACAAAAGTAGCCATGCACAATACATGAGAAATTAAACAAATACTCAACCAAACTGAACTATTTCCACATCAATCACAATGAGGTCTGTAATAAAGATACAAAAAACCCCAACAACAAATACTTCTAAGGCACAGAGAGGTCAAGATCCTGCACACACCTTTCCTTAAAGGGCGCGACCCATTCATCCCTGTGAGGTTCCCCATATAACGTGAGCTCTAAACGAGGGAAACTCGGTGATGCCAGGCAGACAGGTGCGCTTGCACCAGGTTGAGGTGGGACGGGAGAAGGCGGGGGTTCGGTAAACCGGGGGGCGAAACCCCGACTGGGCGTGGCCACCCCTCCCCTCCTCCCCTCGAGGGGCGGCGCCAAAGGCGCACCGGGCGATTGCAGCAGTAGCAACGCGCAAGCTGCGGAGACGCAGCAGTTGTCGCCACCGAGCGCGAGGAGCCGCTTCTTCCCCCGAAAGAGACGGGACTGATTCTAAGGCTGAAGCCGATCCAGCGCCGGACGGACGGACGGACGGACGGACGCCTCGAGGAGCCAGAGCGGAGTCCCAGCCGGCACTTGATCTGCTGCCCGGACCCTCCCCCGCCCCATGGGCGCGCCTGGGAGTTCGTGCGCCTTCGCGAGCCTCTTTTTCTGCCTGCTCTCCGGTAAGCCCGGCGCCGTCTCCAGCCGCCCAATGCCCACCCGCTTCCCTCGCTCTCCTCCCGGCTGGACTCTCCTTCGGCTCCCCTGGATCCGGAGTGCCAGGATCAGGTGTTCCTTGGGGATTTCTTCTCCCCAGAAGCCAGTGGCGTAGCGTGGGTTGTCAGCACCCGGGGCAAGGCAAGTAATTTGCGTGGATTTGCGCCCCCTAACCCTAACCCCCCAGGTGTTGCGCCCGGTGCGGCCGGCCCCCCTGCACCCCCCACGCTACGCCACTGCCAGAAGCGCAGGTCTGCGCCTCCTCCAGCGCGGAGCAAACTCCCCTTTCGCCTGTTCCTTCCCGGCGCCGCCGTCGCACCCTTTGCTTTCTCCCGATTCTGGCTGCTGGCGACCCTCCTCGCTCCGAATTCGATTTCTCCCTCGCGCCTCCGCCCCATGGCTCTCCCAAGCCGCTTTCCTCCGCAGCAGCCCAGTTGCCGGATAAAGTTTCTTTCTCCGCCCCCTCCCTCCCTCCCAAGATGGCGAGGCCCAGGGAACCTGTTTCTCTGGCTGGGCGCCCTGGGAAAGGCGGAGCGGGAGGAGACGCCCCGGAACACTTCCTCACCTGGCCGGAGCCGGCGGGGCGGGGCCGCTGCCTTGAGAATCCGCCAGCCCCACCACTCCCCCTTCCTCGGGGATCCTCCCTCGCCCCCTCCCCGCAGGAATCCCGAGAATTTCAGGGGCGGTGGGGAAAGCGAGGACCAGGCTTCCTTCTGCGCCCCCAGACTCTCTCCCAAGCTCTCCTCCAGCTTTTCCACAGCTGCAGCGCCCCGGAATGTTTAGTCTCCCAAGGAATCCATGGCGCTTAGTATTCGGTGTGATCTTGGTTGATTTAGCTCTGTTAGCTTGTTTTCTTTTCATGCTTGGGGTGGGAATAGCGTTTCTGAGTTTCTGATGGGCAGATCTGAATGAGCTCCTTAGGGACTTGGACGCATAATGTAACTGGTTGCATGATCATCACTGCAACCTGTAGATCTCACCCCTGAAATGATCAGTTGCCCAGATCTCCACCCAACCCTGGACTGTAATGTGTTTCTGGTAGGATCTGCTTGTGGCTAGTGTGCTATTTGTCAAACAGACACACACCAGCATAGCTCTGTTGCTTATTATTTTGTATCCAGCAGTGATGCCTGGAAGGGTTTGCTGTGCGCTCCCTGCTGTTCTCTGGTCGTGATGAAAGGCTGCCTTGCGCAGCTTGGTGTAGCTGAGCTGAGCATCTGTGCAGGTAGTTGCTAGGGGGACGTTCCCTTCTCACCTTCATAGGCTGCTTCTTGAAAGCAGCTTTGCGAAGGAACAGAGGACTCCCGTTTGCAAAGACAATTAAGAACTGCAATGTCTACCATCTTCCTAACTCAGACCTCCACATCTAGTAGGGATTCAGCCAAGGGGCTTGCCAGCGACAGGGCAAGATGGTGGGCTCCATCGCTTGTCGTATGTCCTCGGCGCTTGGTGATTAGAGACATGTCGCTTCCGAAAGAGGTCATAAGGAATAAGATGATCCCCGATGTATCAGGCCACAAGCCCATCTTGTCCAGCATCCTGTGATCCCAGTGGTCCAGCAGATGCTGCTGGCAAACCCTTAAGCAGGGCCTGAGCACAAGAGTGCTGTTCTCTCTTATGGCTTCTAGCAGCTGGCATCCAGAAGCATCAGTCCCCCAGTTCCTAGCTGCTGTGACCAGAGTCCCTTGATGGAAAAGAAGTGCCTCAGGTGGTGCCTTGGATGCAGCAGGCATTGGGTTCAAGAGCCAGGGATGGAGGAAGGCCTTTCTCTGAGGAGCTTCTGCCAATCTCGAGGAGACCGTGGACAGCCTGGGTGGGCATAAGGCACCTTCTGATGTTCCATTGGGTTTTTGAACCCCGTTTCATTTGGGGAACCTTGTCGACTGCCGAGTCCTTGAGGATTCTGAGGCATGTCCTCAGGTACACAGTTGGTTTGCAAGGGCAGAATACAAGCCCTCTTTTATTACACCAGGACACAGTCTGTTGCTTTTCTGTGGCTGAATGAGGAAGATGGGCACAAATCACTGTTAAGGGAATTTTGTCTGCTGTGACGCATCTTCTCATTGAGTAGGAAGTTCCATGGAATGACCACAGTCTGAAAAAAAACGTGAGAAAAAGACGATGGGACACTTCTGCATTCTTTTGTTAGGAGCTGCTGTCAGATGTTTAGGGCAGGAGGTGGCTATTGCCACCATGGTTCCCGTGGGTGCAGTGGTACCCTTGAGACCTTCTCCTGGCACCCACAAAGCCTCTGAACCGCCCCTCCCTCTGCCGCCTTGTGATGAGGTGCCAAGCTGGGTTACCCTTTTCTACCTTGAAGAAAAAGGAAGGCTTGGAAAATGCATAGCATTCTGGAGCAGGAAGCTGGAAGAGAGAATTTCTTCCCCACTTCCTCTTTCAGCTCTATGTGCTTTTTCAAGACTAGTTGGGTTAGTTTCACTGAATCTAGCTTTTTATCTTTATCCCTTGGAAAAGCAGAGAATGTGTATGTGAACGTGCTCTTTCTTGTCCCTCTTGGGGAGCAGCATCCAGAGGAGGAGAGGAGAGAAGTGACATACAGCAGTTGCTCAAAAATCCGGACTTCCTCATGGGCCTAAAAATCCCAGCTAAACAAATATTTCAATGGCGTCAAAAGAGGACTGGACCATAATGGCTATACTCTGCCTTCAAGATTGCTTCTGAAGACCAGTTGCTGGAAAGTACAGAAGGGGAATCGGGTGGCGCTGTGGGTTAAACCACAGAGCCTAGGACTTGCCAATCAGAAGGTCGGCGGTTCGAATCCCCGTGACGGGGTGAGCTCCTGTTGCTCGGTCCCTGCTCCTGCCAACCTAGCAGTTCGAAAGCACGTCAAAGTGCAAGTAGATAAATAGGTACCGCTCTGGCGGGAAGGTAAACAGTGTTTCCGTGCGCTGCTCTGGTTCGCCAGAAGCGGCTTAGTCATGCTGCCACATGACCCGGAAGCTGTACACCGGCTCCCTCAGCCAGTAAAACGAGATGAGCGCTGCAACCCCAGAGTCCGCCACGACTGGACCTAATGGTCAGGGGTCCTTTTACCTTTACAGGAGGGGAGACGGCTCATGTGCTCCAGTCCTGCTTGCTGGTTTCCTATTCTGGGTGTGAGAACAGAGTGCTGTACTAGATGGGCCATTGGCCTGATCCAGTAGCCTCTTCTTATGTTCAGATGTTCTAATTCCTGGGCGACCTCAGTTTCCCTTTGTTACTCGGTGGCCCGATCTATTACCAGTATGGCTGACCATTCTTTTTTGGGGATTTATACAGAAGTCCATCTTTCCACATTCCTTGGGTGGATCAGAATGAAATATTAGATAAAATAACGCAACCATAATGCAAAAGTGACAACAATCCATAGAAAAGTGTTGTTTGCATAGAGGCAGTGTGAAATGGTTCACAATCCAGATATAAAACAGTTTAAAAGCCTGGGTGATAGCTGGGTAATATTAACCCTTTCAGTAGGTGCATTATTGTAAGATTTTGGGGGGTGAACTGTTGTTCGGCTGTTGGCCATGCCAGTCTTTCAAGCCTCTGGTTGTTGGTTTTTTGAGGATTAATGCCCTAACCATTGTGTATTCTGTATTTAATGTGTTTCTCTGTGGAAAACTTTTCCTTTGCCCACAATTCTGTTGTACCATTTTGTTAGGCAGAAATACATCCTTGAGGGTTGGTTTTTAAAACAGGTAACTTAAATTGCCCAGAAAAAGGCCCAGTTCAAAACCATTCATTTAAACTAGCTTTCCCATCTTCTAATTCAGGCATACCCTGGGCAAGCATGCATATTAATTGGTTGCTATAACAAATAAAACCTATGTGCTTATGAAGCACATAAGAAATTTTTATATTTATGCAGAGGCATATTCCAAAACCTGGAGTCATGCAGCTCACATGTCTTTTGTGCTGTGCACGTATATGTATTTGCTTAGAAGTGCAGTTGTGAATTAACAGTATCTGCTTTGAGTTTTCTGTGTGCATATAAGGATACTAAGCGACATCATTTCCTTGAAGATCGTGCAGCTTATCTTCGGGCTATGGAAATTAAATGTCCATTCATTTCTGGCTGGCAATCTGAAATCATAATTTGGACAAAAATAAACACAATATATCATTTCAGAGTACTTCATGCTTTCCCCACCATTTGTTTCCCACAGAAAAGCAGGCTTTCCTCTCGGTATGTTGAGTCATGGTTTCAGCGTGTAGATTATGTAGTTCTGCTTGTAAGCCCCATTGAATTCAATGAGACTTACTTGCAGGAAAGTATAAATAAGATGCACCCTGTGTTGATATGGATGCTCCATGAGTTAACAGCCAGGGTTATTTTATACCAGGGACTGGATCCGGCCCAAATTGCCTTCTAAATCTGTCCTGCGGACGGTCCAGGAATCAGTGTGTTTTTACATGAGTAGAATGTGCCCTTTTATTTAAAATGCATCTCTGGGTTATTTGTGGGGCATAGGAATTCTTTCATTATTATTTTTCCCAAAATATAGTCCGGTCCCCCACAAGGTCTGAGGAACAGTGGACCGGCCCCCTGCTGAAAAAGTTTGCTGACCCCTGTTCTGTTTCTTTGGCAATCCCTCATAAGATTGTCTTCCATGAATGTGGTATTAATGGTGTGTCCGTAAATGACTGTGGAGGTCAATTCTGTGTCCACATGTCCTTCCGCTGTGGGGACATAGGTTTCTGGGCAGAAGTTGATCACGATGAGGGGTTTGCCAAATGTGCCTTCCTTTTGGGTCGTTTCTCCCGGAGTTTGTGCTTCTTCAAAGTCCACGACGCCTTTGGTAAAGGCTATTTTCCAACTGGAGCGCTCGCAGGGACAGATAGAGAGATATTAATGGAAACATAACCGACGTTCTGTTTTCCAGAAATCTGATTTGAAATTTTAAAACCCGGCTTCAATCAGTTTTAAGTAGGGATTTGAATCTGCGTTTCCCTGTTCTTCTAAGCTGACTTCTCTTAACCGCACCAGCTCTCCTACCTCTGAGGAAAGTAATAAATTTGCAGGCTGTGATGTAGACTTCCCTTTTCTCATCTCTCCCAAGTGCCCAAATATGTTGTTTTGTGAGGTGACGAACATTTTCTGCTCGAGACAAGCAACTTCCTGCTATCATCTATGGATGAGGTACTTTTGGGACTATGTGGGATCTATCCACAAACCAGCATGTGTCATATGAATGCAAGCTTGGCTACTGGTTTTTTGGGGGGGTGTATGCGTTATTTTTTGGAGTCTTTCTCGAGCTTGAGACTCTTTCTCCACATCAAGATGCGCTTGGTTTGAGAGCACAGTTGTTATTTAGCAATTGTGTTTGTTGTGGGACATCCGGTGTGTCTGTACACGCCTTCCCTTGATGCTGAACTTGGGGTGGTAATCATGAGGTAATTGGTGAGGTAATCACGAGGTATTATTTGCCTTCCCTTTCCAAAGGCGAAGGAGTCTCCTCAGGTTCTTCTGGAACCTTCCGGGAGGAAGGCCTTCGGTGGGCACCCCACCCCCCCAGAAACAATATCCTATTTCCACAGGAGGAAAACCCTCTGGTTGTTTTTAAGTTGGCAAAACTTGACAAAAGATCCTGATGCGGCTGCGCGTAAATAACAGCCTTCATTTCACCTGCCCGGCCCCTTGAGGAAACATTTACTTTTGCCTACGCCTTAGAAAGTGACGTGTCTGATAGTCATCACTCTGTTTTATGTTTTAGTGCCAAGCAGTGCTGCACCAAACAGTGACCATCGCTCTGGAGACTTTTCTCCTACACTTGTATGCCATTTTTTTGACTCTGGACTATGGGCATCTGCACTATACATTTAAAGCAGTATGATACCGCTTTAATAGCCATGGTTTCCCCCAGAGAATCCTGGGGTGCCGTTATGGGTGCCAAGAGTTGTTGTGGGACACCTTATTCCCCTCTCAGGGCTACCGTTTCCCCGAGGTCCCTGGAGCGAGGCATTCAGACACTCTGGGAATTGTAGCTCAGGGTGAGGAATAGCGGTCTCCTAACAACTCTAAGCACCCTTAGCAAACTACAGTTCCCAGGTTTCCCTGAGGGAAGCTATGACTGTAAAAGCAGTGTAAAGGTAAAGGTAAAGGTACCCCTGCCCGTACGGGCCAGTCTTGACAGACTCTGGGGTTGTGCGCCCATCTCACTTAAGAGGCCAGGGGCCAGCGCTGTCCGGAGACACTTCCGGGTCACGTGGCCAGCGTGACATCGCTGCTCTGGTGAGCCAGAGCCGCACACGGAAACGCCGTTTACCTTCCCGCTGGTAAGCGGTCCCTATTTATCTACTTGCACCCGGAGGTGCTTTCGAACTGCTAGGTTGGCAGGCGCTGGGACCGAGCAGCGGGAGCGCACCCCGCCGCAGGGATTCGAACCGCCGACCTTTCGCTCGGCAAGCCCTAGGCGCTGAGGCTTTAACCCACAGCGCCACCTGCGTCCCTAAAAGCAGTGTAATAGTGCTCTAAATGTACAGTGCAGAGAAGGCCTCATATGCACCTGCTTTTTATCTCCTGCTCACTTCAGCTGCTCTGAAGTGAATTTGCTGCATCGTCTCTGACAGAGGGGCGCCTTTCTGAGCGAGGACTGAGGCCTATTTCAAAGCTTTCCAAAAGGGGCACTCTGCGCTCGGTACTTTCCCCTCAGTTCCTGTCCCCCAAAGAGCTTGATTTTTTATGGGAGAGGAGAACGCACTCTGCGCATGCTCAGGGGGTCTGAGTTAACAGAAGCCGTAACAGTAAAATGATATCAATCCTATTGACAAGTACAAAAACGTAAACTGAGGGGGCAGGCTTAAACTGGTGGGCTCCTTCCACGAAGGGGAATCACAAGTTGTAGTAGTAACTTTTGTACAAAAATAGTGCTTTTGTAGAGGTATTTCTATAGCATCTTCAAGAGCCCTTCTAATCCCAGGAGACTCCTCCACAACAAGGCAAGCTTATAAAGCTGTAAGACCAAACAAGTGGAAATGCTTATTCCTTGAGCATTACCAGCTGGCTTTGTGTGTGCGTGTGCGAAAACTGTTGTGTGTGTGTACATAAAAACGTCGCAAATGTGCTTAGCTCACATACAGGGGTAATTCCAAATGCCCGTCATCTAACGGGTGTATAAAACAATAAGCATGTTTCCTGTTCCTCACTTCCCCACCCTACTGCCCCGGCCCAGCAGTAAAACGGTTCGTGGCAACTTTTTACAGGGTCTGTGTCCTTGCAAGTGTGCCGCAGACCCCTTTATGCAGTTTGGGTTAACTTTTTAAAATATGCAGGGCGAGCAGACAGGGCACAAGCTGTTCTAGTTTGGGTTTTAAACCTCTCAAGTCCTGCAAAGCAGCAGCACACTGTTTCATCTGTCCAAGGCTGCTGGTATAGAAATTGGGACTTCTTTGTCTGGCTCTGCTCAAAACTTTTCACCGGCACCCTTAGGGTGTCATGCATATATTGGTAGCTTGGAGTAGGCGCCACCAGGCATCAATGCTAATGTGTACAGAAGCCTGGCCCCCTAGGAAGGAACCTTATCTCTTCATTCTGCACGATAAGGTCCTTATGTCCCATGAATTCGCAGCCTTCCATTTTGACTGCAGTCCTGTCTGCGCTCAGTATCTTGAGTTTGCTGCCGGAGGGGTGCAGATTTTTGAAACTGGGGTGGGGAGTGTCTCAATTACTACTTGGCTATGAACCTCTGTTGGATAAAAGGCCATTCTTTCAACCTGAAAGGATTTGAGAGCAAAAGGAGACAGGTGGGACTTGCAACAGGTTATTATTTATTTATTATATTTGCATTAACAGCCCTTCAGCCGCAGATCTCGGGGCAGTTCACAACATAAAAATGCAACATAAAATCACAAAGTGCATGATTAACAACAACAACAAACCCACAAGCGCATTTAAAAGGGGTGTGTGTGTGTGTATAAGATATTAGTCAGCCAAAGGCCCGGTTGAAGAAGGAGGATATATAACGAAGGCACCAGGTGAGCCTCTCTGGGGAGAGCATTCCGCAAACGGAGCCACTGCAGAAAAGGCCCCGTTCTTGTGTTGCCACCCTCTGGGCCTCTCGTGGAGGAGGCACATGAGGAAGGGCCTCAGATGATCATCGCAGGGCCTGGGTTGGTTCATATGGGGAGAGGCAGTCCTGGAGGTATTGTGGTCCTGAGTCATTTAAGGCTTTAGAGAGCCAAACCAGCTCTTTGAATTGGGCCCGGAAACTAATGGACAGCTGCTACAGCCAAAATCGGTGCTGTATGCTCATGCCGCCCCGTCCCAAACCAGGTTGCTTCTGTACCCTCAAGTCATGCCTTCCTCTAGGGTACTGAGCCGTAAGGAACTGAAGTAGGGCATTTTGCTTCTCGCAGCCCTTTTCTGTTTCATTTTCCCAACTCATGGTCAACATGCCATAGCTGCCAGAGCATACTCCATCTTCAGTGGACTGTGTTATTGCCTCTGTGTTTTTCTTTTTTGAAAGGTTTTTTTTTTTTTTTTGGCAGTCGGGGTGGGGGGCGCTACTTCAAATCTCAGAGCTCTCCCGATCACTCTCCTATTTTGGCTACAGTCCAGTCAGTACTCCATATTTTGTGTTTGCTGTTAGTGTTAAGGAAGTGCAGTTGTGTGTCACAGAGTATTTCGACATATTTCAGACTAAATAGCATCTAGTAGTTCCTGTTATTTGGCGGGGAGAGGTCAGCAGTAAAAGTATGTGTGCAAAAATCACCTGTGACGAAGAAGTAGATTTCCCAAATGGGGTGTGGGTGGGTGAACGTGTGTGCACGCACACACACACATTCATACACACACACACACACACACACACACACACACTTGCAAAGCACAGTGCTATTCGGAGAGGCTTTCTGTGCAGTGTTTTCCACTTTGTTCCTGCATTTTTCCTCTTCCTGCTCTTGCAAACTGGCATATGTGTGTGTGGGTGAGGTGACCTGGCATTTGGACTTGAAATGTAGAAATAGTGTCCTGCACATTGCACACCAGACGTCGTTCCTGTGTGGCAGTATTCAGTGGAGATGCCATCCTTCTAACAGAGACATTTTAAGCCAAAGCCATCACTTTGCTTACATGGTGAAAATGCACCATTGTTGTTGTTGTTGTTGTTGTTTAGTCGTTTAATCGTGTCTGACTCTTCGTGACCCCATGGACCAGAGCGCTCCAGGCACTCCTGTCTTCCACTGCCTCCCACAGTTTGGTCAAACTCATGCTGGTAGCTTTGAGAACACTGTCCAACCATCTCGTCCTCTGTCGTCCCCTTCTCCTTGTGCCCTCCATCTTTCCCAACATCAGGGTCTTTTCCAGGGAGTCTTCTCTTCTCATGAGGTGGCCAAAGTATTGGAGCGTTGGACTTGGGACTTTTTGCATGTAAGACAGTGGATGCTCTTCCACTGTGCTAGCCCTTCCCCAAGTTCTCCAATGATGCCATACAGCGGCCACATTCACACATTCTTTTAAAGCACTATACCACTTGTGGCTTCCCCTGGAGGATTCTGGGAGCTGTAGTTCATTAAAGGGTCTGAGAGTTGATAGGAGACCCCCCCTACTCCCCTCTCAGAGCTACAGTTCCCTACAGAGTATTTAACTATTGGGTCCCTCTTAAGTCTGGGAACTGTAGCTCTGGGAGGGGAACTGGGGCCTCCTGACACCTCTCAGCACCTTTGACAAACTATAGTTCCCAGGGTTCTTTGGAGGGATAGTATGGCGTGAGAGTGGCCATAGCGAGGCCCAAGCAGACCAGTTTCTGATTAGTTTGTTCTAACCCATCTTGTTCCTTCGCAACAATGGAGGGAAAGACTTGCATGATGAAACTAATGGCACCTCTTTACTAGACTTGTGTGCCTCTTAAGCTGGGCAGGGACGCTGCTTGGCTTGTAATTAAGTTAAAACTTTGAACCATGGGCATCATTCGCCTTCCTCCTCTCATGGTTGCAGAGAGCATCTTTTAATCACATACATGCACCCTCCTATAAATACTCAAAACTATGACTGATGCGTTTCCCCTTGCAGAATTCTCTTTGCTGTCTCTCTTCCCCCGAAGTGCTGCGAGCTCACTCACAACGCCCCCCCCTCCCCGCCCCCAGATAGGTCTGAAAATAATATTTCCCCTCTTTGCTCCCATCCCCCACCCATTTCTTTCTCCCTCTCCTTCCCTCCCTTGTCTGCCCAAGAGCCAGAACTCATCATTAGCATGAGAAAAGCCTTCTGCAAGCCATGCCCCTGAGGAGGCGACTGCAGCAAGGACGGGGTTAACCCTCTCCTGCCCCTGCTGAGTTGAGGCTTGCTCACCCTGGGGGAGAGTGCTGGTGGGGGGTGGCTTTGGGGAAGATTTTTATTTTAGAAGCCCAGTTGGCACCCACAGGGTGATTCTGCCCCCTCTCTGCCCTTCACCCACACCTCAAAATACTCGCACCCCTGTGTTTCTTGAATCTGCTGTCTCCTGCTTGTTGACTCACCCTTGCCCCCACAAGCTACGATATCTTGGCAGGCTTCCTTACGTATCTAACCCTCCCTATGCACAAGAGTCTCAGTATGCCAGGACGTGGCTGGCGTGTTGTGCTGTGCAGCTTTGTGCATGAAATTTAGCGAGAGAGCTTCGTCTTCTGTGTCCCTGTTCCTACCCAGAGGTTTTTTGGATATGCAGCTGCCTTGGATAAACGTGCCGGGAACCTCCTTTAAAGCACATTTGGAGCACTAATTTAGCAGGCATGGCTTCCCCCTCCCCACAAAGATTCGCGGGAACTGTAGTTCACCCCTCACACAGCACACTTAACAAACTACAGCTCCCAGGTTCCTTTTTTTGGCGGGGAATACTTTGAATGTACAGTGCTACCTTGGGTTACATACGCTTCATGTTACAGACTCGACTAACCCAGGAATGGTACCTCAGGTTAAGAACTTTGTTTCAGGATGAGAACAGAAATCGTGCTCCGGCGGTGTGGCAGCAGCAGGAGGCCCCGTTAGCTAAAGTGCTGCTTCAGGTTAAGAACAGTTTCAGGTTAAGAACGGACTTCCGGAACGAATTAAGTACTTAACCCGAGGTAACACTGTGTTCTGTAGATGTGGCTTCAGTGATTTTTAACCTGCGCATAGGAATGCCAGCAGTGACTTTCCTGGGTTTCCGAACCTTGCTTTGGGGATGTGGCAGGGAGCGGACACATCTGGGACATTTTGCAAGTATAGCTAGGGCTGCCATATGTCTGGATTTTTTGGGGGACATTACTGGAATTTCAAAGGCAGAATTGACGTCCAGGGGGAATTTCCGCTTTGTCAACTGAAAAAAATAGCTCAACAATTTTGGGGGTTTCCTAAAAAAAACCTCAGCAACTGTCAGGGTGTCCTGGTTTTTACTTTTTGAAATAGGGCAGCCCTAGGTAAAGCAGATCCTCTGCCGCTGAACTGCAGCCCCTTTTCAGGTTTGGTGAGAGTCTTCACCTGTTGGTGTCCATTCTGCAGATGTTGCAGCTGCTGTTGTTGCAGAGGAGGCCACCAATTCACTCTGTACACGCCTGTGAGACCCTCTCTGTTTGTTCACATAGCCTCAATATGTCGGGACTCCCAGGACAGGTGCCTGTTGATGAGTTCAGGCTGGGATCCAACCTAGTCAGCCTTGTTCCAGCCCATCTCTTTGTTAGGCTGGGAGACAGACAAATGAGTTGTGTCAATTTTGTCCCAGGAGCCAAGCTGGCAGCGTCCGGCTCCCTATTGCTATGGCAACTGGAGGCTTTCTCGTTGCCTTCTCCTTCCATACTTCTCTGTGAGGCAGAGACAAGCTCTTTTCTTCTTCTTCTAGCAGACCTACAGGGGATCTGAATACCCTGTGAGGTCTTCAGGGGCGGACCCTGTTTTGGATGAAGGATACAAGATGCAAGTATTATTATTATCATCATCATCATCATCATCATTATTATTATTACAGTTCTATCCCACCTTTCATACAAGGAGCTCAAGGTGGCATTTATGCCCCCCTCTTCATTTTAACTTCACAACAACCGTGCCAGGTAGGCTAGGCAGTTCCAGAGCTATTACCCCCCGAATGTGTGTGTTTTTACATTCAAGGCATTAGTGGATGCTGAAGAAAGCCCCAAGCCAATTCTTGACACAGATATGATGCTGTTGATTGATTCACCTTGCTTCCTTCTCCCTCCCTCTCTCTCTCCCCCCCTCTCCCTCTCTCTCTCTCCCCCCCCCACTTATTTTTACTTTTTGTGCTGTGCTAAGTGATTGTGTAGCCTCCACAGAATTGGGCAAAGTACCAAGCTACACATAAATTTGCTGCGTATGAAGGAACCCCGCAATTTCCAGGAAGATTATCTCCAGGTGGGTTTTTTGGGGGCTCCAACTTCCATCAGCCCCAGTCACCATGGTAAACGGTCAGGAATGATGGGAGTTGTAGTCCACTATTTATCTGGAGGGGCAGCCCTGGTTGGCTTATCCTTGATTGGCCCATCCCTGATCAAGGGTAGTTGTTGCAGGTTAGCAGTCTTGGGAAGAAGTTGGGAAAGTGGGGTTCGGGGGTTGCTATGCTTGCTGACCTATCTGTAAGCCGTAGGGCAGTGTACAGAGGTTTTCTGTTGTTCCAGGTTTTGTAATTCCCTGAACAGGCCCTTCTCCCACATATGGAAAAATGTGTGAGCTCCCTGGGATGTGTTTGCTAGGGGGTACTTTATTCGGCTATAAGCCCACAAGGTAAAACAAATCAATAAATAAAATAGCATTTTACATTCTAAAATATCAACTAAAATATTTCAACGCATAATCTCCTTCACATTACTTACAATCTCTAGATGTACCGTATTATGGCCTTGAAGATAAAGATGGTGCATAGAGTTTACTAGATTTTTAATAGTCATGCAGCATTCCATGAAGTCTTTTATATGAAAGAACTGAAATCAGGAATCTGGCAACCTGTAATGTTCTATAAGAGTCAATGTCCTGGAGTAGATAAGCTAGATGTAATTCAGGTGGTTTAGCAACAATTTCCAGAATGATTGAACTCAGAATCCTTGATCGGGGAACAATGTATAAAGGGCAATTAAAGAGACTGGCTTGAGATTTTGGGCCAGTACACCTGACGTCTTTGCTTGCTTATTTAGCATGCTTTGGCCTTGCTAAGAACCAGACTGCCATTGGCTTTCCTCTTTCTTCCAGCTGTGATGGGGGGGGAGAGATATGTGGTGTCAAGCCTGGACTTGAATGTAAACTGGCATCCCGAAAGATGTGGAGGAGGCCCCCCCCCCCGACCTGTGTATAATGGTACCTCGGGTTAAGAACTTAATTTGTTCTGGAGGTCCGTTTTTAACCTGAAACTGTTCTTAACCTGAGGTACCACTTTAGCTAATGGGGGCTGCCGCTGCGCCGCTGCCGCATGATTTCTGTTCTCATCCTGAAGCAAAGTTCTTAACCCGAGGTACTATTTCTGGGTTAGCAGAGTCTGTAACCTGAAACGTCTGTAACCTGAAGCATCTGTAACCCGAGGTACCACTGTATTCAGTTCTTTCTGATGCAGAGGTTCAGATTATCTGTGCTCCACAGGGCCGTCTTACCCATAGGGGTGCAGGGCACCTGGGCGCCAGGCTCTCAGGGGCACCAGGGCGAGAGTCCGGGGCTGAGATTTGGAGTCCGGGGATTGGGAAGAATTGACAACCAGTTCTGATTGGAGCAGAGCCCATCGGAGCGCCGCAACTCTTCTGCTGTGGGCAAGCAAGGCGCTGAGGCTGCCTGCCGGCTCCGCCCTCCTGCGCGACTGGGATTGGCGGGCCGTCGAGAGGCCCGTCCAGCGCACGCTGCTCACATGAGGCACCCAGCTTCATTCAGCCGCTGCCTTGGGCTTGACTGTTGTTGCACTGGGCTCTGCTTGCCCCCCCCCTCCAGTTGCCCGGCCCCGGCCTTGCTCTGCTGCCGCTGCCTCGGGCTCCTCTGTGGCTGGTGGCCGGCCAGGTCAGCTCTGCCGTGCGCACCTCGCAGGCCCATCCTTAAAAAGTCAACAACTTTGGGGTTCCCCCCTAAAGAAAAGTCAACAACTCTGGGCAACCTGGGGGAGGGGCGCTGGGCGGATCTTTGCACCCCAGCGCCACATATGCTTAAGACGGCCCTGGTGCTCTATCTGGAGTGACCAGTTTGGCACGCCTGTATTCTTCAGTTTAAACAAAACCTGAGGACTCTCTTTCCTCTGTCTACCCCATTACTAACAGACCTTAATGAAACTTGTGCTTATTCCTCCTTCACTGGCCTTCCCCTCAACTCTTTCCCTTCGCCACTGTTTTGATTTTCCACAAACCAAGCTTAATCCCAGCTCAAGCCATGGCTTTCTCTCAACTGCAGATAACATTCCTGAGCCAGTCTTCCATTTCTGTTTGATGGGCTCCGAGATATAAACAGAGGTGCGGCTCCAGTTGTCAGGCCTGACAAGAAGCAAGAGGGGAGGCTTTGGCTGAGTCCTGGAGCGACTGTGTTCTGGCTGCGACTACAGAAGCCAGGCTTTTCCAGTAGAGACAAAGAGTGGTTTCGAGACTTCTGGATAACCAGACCACAGTGTCATCCTAATTTATGGGGAATTTGTCTCTGCATTCCTTGTGGCGGTGCTGTTTGGAATTGGCCGGCCGTTGGAAAACACCAGGACTCGCCGTGAGTGGCTGGTTAGACAAAACATGGGACATGGCTTTATCTGAACGTTTATAGCATTATCAGTACAATCATACCTTGGGTTACAGATGCTTCAGTTTGCGGTTTTTTTGGGTTACGGACCCACCAAAACCTGGAAGTACCGGAACGGGTTACTTCCGGGTTTCAGTGGTCGTGCTGAGGCAAGGAAGAAGGGCTACCCCTATGCTATCCATATAATCAGTTATCAATATATTCATATATGCTCACACATAATCAAGGCTTACAGTATTTTATAATCCATTTTGAATCAAAGGGAAGCTGTGCCTTAGCTAACTGCATACTGCTTGAAACAGCAAAATTAGGAGCCGACCTTTCCCCTACAAATATCCATGTACCCTGGACAAGGGGAAGACGTGAATCAGAGATTCTGGTACAAAATCCCCTCAGATACAGGCTAAATTAATCCACAGAACAGGAAGAGAAAACCACAAAATCTCCAAACTCCCTGTCCTGTCATAACTAGGGGAGAGGTTAGACAGAGCATCACTGCAAGCAGCGGAAAGCAGAACTAGAACTCGGTGCTTGACCAGTGCTTGACCAGGAGCTGGAAGCATGGCAAGAAGCTTGCTAATTGGCTAATTTTCGTTGACAATATCGTGACTGCCTAATGGTTGTCTCATGATCTATGATTTGCTGTGATCTGCTCAGGTATAAAGACCTTTGGATTTCTGTCAATCGGGGTCCCAGTTCCTTTTGGAAGAGATTCCAAACTGGGTCCTTATTGCCTGGCAATAAACTTCACCTTCTTATTCTCCATTGCTGAGTCTGCCTGATCCTTATTTAACACCAAGTGAGTACCTGCTTACGTTTGCGTGCTTCAGTGCATGTGCAGAAGCGCTAAATCACGCTTTGCGCATGCGCAGAAGCACCGAATCACAACCTGTGTGTGCGCAGACGTGGTGCTGCGGGTTGCGAACGTGCCTCCCGCATGGATCACATTCGCAACTCAAGCGTCCACTGTATTGCGTACTTAGAGGAACTGCTAAAACAGTCAATTGTGAAAGCATATGGAGGACTTTTCTGTTGACCATAACTAGGGGTGGAATCCTGATACGTCCACCACTGACTCAGATTTTTTATGGAGAGGTTATATGCAGGCACTGCCCTTTTTAATTTTCCACTGAAATACTGCAAGGGCACAAATGACACAGTGATTTTCGATATAAATTTATTTATTGTATGAGACTGATATGTTGATTTTATGTAGCCCAAAGACTCTTGTTTAGTTAACATGTTTTCCCTGCCTGAAAACAAAAAACCATCTGCATCTGCCCTAGTTTAGGAATCAGGACTTGACTCTCACACCTCTACACAGCAAGCTGGCTTGCAAGGTTGAAAAAGTCCATAAAGCAGAGAGAGCTTGGGGGGTGGGCTCCAAATATCCACTTCCTCATACCACTTGCACTTTTACAGATGCTTTATGCAGCAAAACAACACCTTAAAAAGCATAAAACTGCCATTAGTGGGTCAGGTGCAAGTAATCTTCAGCCCAGGTCAGGTGCAACTAATCTTTAAGATGGGACAGCATGTTTTGAGCTGAGTAAGGGCCGAAAAGCCAGGAGCATTGGCCCTCGCTGCTAGTTCAGCAGAGGCTCTTCTGATTCCCTTCTCCAGCAATTGGGGTCCTGTAAGAATCCTCCCTCTGTGTACCTGAGCTGCACATTCGTATGGATAAGCAAATGCAGATAGGGATGGAGGCCTCTGTTTCTGTTTATGCTGGAGAAGAGGGGCTTACAGAGCCCTGTGTGTTTGTGTAGGAGAAAGTTGCTATGGTGCATGAAAAGGAATGGGAAAGTCATCTGAGCACCTATCTGCTCAGTTCCTGTGAACTGGATTGCCGGCTCTACCATTAGGCAGAGTGGAGTGGCCGCTTGACACTGTGGGGGAGGGGGAGAAGAGCAGCAAGATGTGTAAGGACAGAGTAGTTTGTGTCACATGGCCTGCCCTGTACCCGCTAAGCCGGCCTCTTGCCTTCAGGTGCGATGGAGGATGTTATCCTATCACCAGTCTTGGAAGTAAGATTCAGTATGAGCTTCCTTTCACCTAGGTCCAGTTTGAGATGATGAGGCCATTGAGAGGTTTGTGGAAGGTTCTGTGCTTGGAGGCCTTCTTGCCCGGAACTGAACTCTCCTCTCCAGGAATGTCATTGCCATTATCCTTTTGTACTGAGATGCTAAGGGAATGGTTGAAAATGGACCTCTCCACACCCCTTCCCAGTTGTCTCTGTGTTTATGCAGCCAGCGGCTCCTCCCGGTGCAAAGCGTGTGGAGGCGAAATGACTGCTTTGCAATTTCTTGAGTCCCTACACAGCAGATGACTTAGCTGATGGGGCAACTGGGCTTCCTATTCCTGTATTCTATTCTCGGTAGAGGTTATTGTGTTCCAAGTTCCTTGCTGGAAAAGGTGGAAATGCTGCTGCTTCATTCCTCCTAAGCTTTGCTTCTGCTTGCCCACAACTTTCAGACTTTGCCGGGTGGAAAAGGAGGGGAGGGGTGGTTGAAAGAGCAGAATACAAAGGACAGAGAAGGAGCTGGCTGCTCGATAGCGAGAGCTGAAAAGATGAGCTGTGAAGCGCTGTCTCTGCTTGTCGAAATCTCCCCGTGGACTCTGCATTGCCTTGGGCCCAGTGGGATTAGGAGAAGAGTAATCTTAATGGACGTGGATGAGCTAAGCTTCCTTTCCATTCCACACACTCCCTGCACTGAGCTAATGCTTGTTCCTCTTGGAGACTTGCTTGGGCCTTCCATATTGGTGCCAAACCAACGGGCAATGGCGCCAACCAACACAACTGGTGCCAGTTGTAGAGGCCACTGTGAAGTGGCATGGTTCGATATTTGGCACTGACATAAGACCTGAACCCTGTTTACATCAGGATGGTGGTTATTATTTACCCCTAAAGTTACCAGAGGGGAGGCGGGTGGCGCTGTGGGTTAAACCACAGAGCCTAGGACTTGCCGATCAGAAGGTCGGTGGTTCGAATCCCCGTGACGGGGTGAGCTCCCGTTGCTCGGTCCCTGCTCCTGCCAACCTAGCAGTTTGAAAGCATGTCAAAGTGCAAGTAGATAAATAGGTACCACTCTGGCGGGAAGGTAAACGGCATTTCTGTGCACTGCTCTGGTTCACCAGAAGTGGCTTAGTCCTGCTGGCCACATGACCCGGAAGCTGTACGCTGGCTCCCTCGGCCAATAAAGCGAGATGAGTACCACAACCCCAGAGTCAGCCACGACTGGACCTAATGGTCAGGGGTCCCTTTACCTTTAAAGTTACCAGGGCAGCTTACAACAATTAAAGCAAAATGTTAAAACAGCCCAAAACAACTCGCAACCACAGAAGCGATGTGGGTCCCAGAAATATACACCTCAGTTGTTAAAAGTCAGGATGAAGAGGTGTGTCGTCAGCATTCAGCCCAAAGCTGTGTAAAGAAGGTGTCAGGTACACTTCAGTGACGAAGGAGTTCCACAGCTTATGGGCTGCCGCAGACAATGCCCCTGTCCTGGGCAACCATCACTCCAAACCACTTGACCAATCGTGGCACCCAAAGGGTCTTTAGGGAGGGAGGCATTCTTTCAAGTATTTGGTGCCTGAGTCATTTAGGGCTTTAAACACCAGCATGTTATTACGGCATGGTGATTATTAATTAAATTAATATCCCTCCCTTCCCCCTGAAAGGGCCCAGGGCAGCAAACAACTAGTAATGAAGCATCTTAAAAACCATTCTGGCGCAGATGCAGACAGGGAAGGGCCTCAACTTAAAAGGCTTGTTGTTCAAAGGGGAAAGTCTTCGGGAGGCACCCAAAAGACAACAGAGGCGGCGCTTGTTTTAATATTCAAGTTCATGAATTGGAGTCCACTTAGAGGATTGCAAAAGCAGAAATGATGAACCACTGCACAGCCCTTTGGCTGAACATAGGGAAGTATGGGAGGCCCTGCTACCGTGACCCTACTTTATTTTCTTCCCTTCCATGTGCTAAGTACAGTGGTACCTCGGGTTAAGTACTTAATTCGTTCCGGAGGTCCGTTCTTAACCTGAAACTGTTCTTAACCTGAAGCACCACTTTAGCTAATGGGGCCTCCTGCCGCCGCGCCGCCAGAGCACAGTTTCTGTTCTCATCCTGAAGCAAAGTTCTTAACCCGAGGTACTATTTCTGGGTTAGCGGAGTCTGTAACCTGAAGCGTATGTAACCTGAGGTACCACTCTATACTCAGTTTGTGATCTGAGCGAGGTGTTAGTGGTGGTTCAGGAGTATTGCTATACGTTTTCAAAAGCCTAAAGAAGGTGTTTTGGATTGTGTTCTCAGAAGGTTGCCCCACACAAGAGCCTCACTCCTTAAAGTATGTGGACTGCAGCTGAAGTTGCTAAGCAAACAAGGAAACTTATTCTCATTCTCTCTGTATTTGTAACTCTGTAAAGATGGGGCACATAGCTAAAGGTATGGGGTGGCGGACCTGTGACCCTTCAGCTATTGTTGGGCTACAGATCCCACCCTCACTGGCCGAACGGATTCCTCTGTTCTCTTTGCAACAGTACGCCGGCTTATCATCTTTTAAATCTTAAAAAGGCATTTAATAAAGCAAAATAGCCTCAGGTTTTCCAGAAACGGCAGCTGCGATTTGCAGAAAGATTGACTCGGGCGTTCTGGAGGCGTGACCTTGCGAAGCCTCGGTTTCCTCTGCTCTTTTCCAGGGGTTCTGGGTGGATGGGTTAGGAGGGCTGGAGGTGCTGAGGGAGGCGGGGAGACAGAGAGGCACAAGCTTGAGAGCTCTGTGCAAAATCCTTCCCAGACCCTGAAGGACACCTGCCCCGTCAGACTCTTTCTCTCACCTGCCTAGTTCTTTGGTTGTCATTTTAAGATCTGCCTTGGCTGCTCCTTGCTTGGGTTGTTTACCATTTTTCCCCTGGATGTGGGGCTTGATAGCTGGGAGGTTGTTCAGTGCTCCCGCCCTCTAAAATACCCTCCCTGCAGCTTGCTCCATTTAACCGCTTTGTTTGCATGCTGCTGAACATCAAACAGCACTTTAGGCTCTGCCCTTGGCTCCCTCCCTCCCTCCCTCCCTCCCCCCAGCTCCAGATTTCTCCTGTATATGTCTCCTGTTGTTTGTACACACGTGCACGCAAAGTCTTTCTTTATTTCATCTTGCAACGGTAGTGGTGGTAGGGTGACCTAGTTAATTCTCCCAGATAATTTGCATGTATATTAAGATATGTAAAAATCCATCCCCTCAAGGGACGCTTGGTCTGTGGCTAAGCCGTATTGATCGTCTCTTGACGCCCGTGTTCTTCTTCTTCGCAGCAGCGTCTCGCCCGGTTTCTCTCCCGTAAGCAAAAGGCCTGGTGAGCTGTTTCCCCGGTGGAATGACCTTGCAAATTTCAGGGGTCCGAGCTTCGAGGACCGTGGTTGCACTCCTACTTGCACTGACCTTTGGGGTGACAAATCTCCAGCTCTTGGGTGGGTGCAAATTGATTAAACCTGTGGTCTGCGAGGCCTTTCCCCGCGAAGGGGATTTGTGGCTGAAGAAATATTTCTTAATCCACAGACAAAAGCTGGAAGAGAGAGGGAAGATGGAGCAGGAGCAGAAATGAGATGGGGAGCTATCTGAAAAGGAAGATTGGGGGGGAGGTGGAACTAGGCCTATGCCCCGAGGAGCTTACAGTATAAATTTGGGGTAGACAATATCATTCCCTTCAAATTTTGTTGTTGTTGTTGTTGGACTCCGTCTCCCATCATCCCTGACCATTGGCTGTGCTGGCTGGGGCTGATGGGAATGGAAGTCCAGCAACATCTGGAGGATGATAGGTTGGGAGGTTGGTGTAGAGAGGTAGGAAAGACACAGGTAACAGGATGAATGTGAGGAAATGTACCTTCATTTACTGAAGTTTAGCGGTCACCAAGCTGGTTCCCATTGACATCTTGGCACCTGTGAAGGCTTTTGGTACTTAGCAAGCCTTGGGTTAAGCCTTGCATTGAGAGTTTAGTGCAACGTAGGTGAAACCCAAAGCCCACGCTGTTCCTTCTCTATGAGAGGGCCAACACCGCTGCTTATGTTCGGAGCAGCAGGAATCTTGTCTTGGCAGCACCTGCCAAGTTGGGGGGTCCTTTTCTCCTTTCTGGCAGAAGTGACAGCTGCCCCTGTCTTGGCAGCTGGGCAGGCATGTGTTGAAGCTGAAGGGGCTGGCATATTTGCCCTTCATGCATGTGTTAGCAGTTCCCTTCTGCAGAAGACGACTCTTTCAGTAGCTTGCTGGGTGAGAACATTTGGCTTGGACACTTACTGCCATCGGGGTAGTGGACCTTCTCACGCACAAAGGCCTTGAGGGAGATCAGGCTGAAATTAACATAAAGACCTTTTCTGGCTCTGTATATGCTCTACAACAGGGGTGTCCAAACTTTTTTCAAAGAGGGCCAGATTTGATGAAGTGAGGGCCGTCCAAAGTAATTGAGCTTTTTTTTTATGATTTTACCTCAGGAAATAAACTGCCACAGGGGCTGGATGAAACCGACTGGTGGGCCGGATTAGGCCTCCAAAACGGATTTTGGACATGCCTGCCCTACAACAACTCTTGGTATTTCCCTCTGCCTTTTCCTTTTCACCTTTCGGTGCAAGTCTTTGGTGCTTCAGCTAGCACGCCAGAGTAGATCAGCGTTGTCAGGCTGCTGTCTTCCACCCCGTGACGTCTTTTGCGATTAGGACACTGTTCTTGGATAACTCAGAATTGTTATTCATTTGACTTGTAGTTTCACACCCTGCTTCTTTTCCCTTCCCCAACTTCTGGGCAAAGAAATGCATGGCAGTGATGGAGAAAAGCTGGCTCCATTTTTGACATTTACATACCATGTCCGCTTTCCTTCAAGCTGGGGAAACGGCTAGCGTTGGTAAAAGTGTTGTGTTCTAATCTAAATGGGATGGTGAGCTGGTAGTTTCATCAAACTTGTTCTCTTTTATTCCCATTTTGTAAAGCTAGACAATACCAAATGGAAATGGATAGGGGAACCCATCTGTCAAAATCCCTTGTGTGGTTTTCCTAGTCTCACCCCCTCTCCTCTGTTTCAAGTTCTCATTCTTGGGCATTTAAAAGGGGAGTGCAGGTTTTAAGAGAGCCCTCTAGAGGCTGAAATGGGAGTGCAGGGGCTGCCTCAAAGCGCTTTGCAAAAGTGCGATTTGAAGCAGCTTGCTTTTCTCCTTTAAGTGAGTTGGCATGCCGGCTGCTGCCACTGCGCACTTGAGAAGCATCAGCTGCTTCAAACAGCACTTTTGCAAAGGGGCTTTAATCCCTGCCCCTCCTACTGGGAACAGGGTTTGCAACCAATGCAGGATTAAACCCTCTCCTTCCACCAGTGATGCCAGCTGATGGGCAAGTGGACATGATTTGGGGAAAATGGCCTTACAGGCCAAATTGGACTCTGTGACAGGCCAGAAATGGCTCAGGGAGCAGAGATTCCCCACTCCTGATTTCCATCGATTTACACCGATTGGAGACAAAAACATTTCCCATCTGGGAGAGATGGGTTTATATTTTTCTATTGCCTTAAAGGACACTGAAGCTTTGTGGTCATTCTGCAGAAAGAGTGATCCACTACAGGAATTCCTGGCTGTTGTTGTTTTAAAGAATTATAAACTATTTAAAGCAATAACGATGCGATACCCCACGTCTGCGCATGTAGAAAAATGCTGAATAATTTGGGTTTTTTTAAAAAAACCAACACTTTCCTCCCTTGCCTTTTTGTCATGCTGAGGTATGGAGTCAAGAGACGGGGAGGAGGAGCTGCGTCCTGCTGTCAAGCGGTGAATTGGCAAAGGATTTTTGGAGACTGGGTGCAGAGCAGAACTAAAAACAAGTCAGGCAGCGCTTGGGTTTTGACAGCTTCCCTCCATTGTTGTTTTTTTGTTCCGCCTATCTACTCTTCGTCTTTCTTGTTTCCAGTAGCTATGATCTTGACTTGTGCTAAAGCAGGGCTCCTGTTTCCTAGCTCAGTCCAGAGCTTCGTCTGTCCCTGGCGTGCTTGAACTCTTGATCCTGAACCAAGTTGCAGCCCTGTCTTCGCACCGGCCGTTCGTCTCCATCCTGCCCCGGGACACGAAGCGAGCCGCTCGCTGTCCGCTTGCCCGACGCTTGCGACTCCGTCAGGCTGCTGCCCTCATTCGCCACCCTCCGCCGCGCTCCCGTGGCAGCTGCCACATGCTGGCTTTGGGTGGGCGGTGGGGGCAGCAGCACCAAGGCGGCTGACTGCCGGCTTGCTGAAGCGCTGCGGAACCCAGCTGGAAGTGGCTTGTTCACTTTGCAGCCATGACTCCTGTCTTCTCCAGTCAGCTCAGGAAGATCTGACTCCTCTGGGGAGGGGGAGATGCAGGCTTGATGCTTCGTGTTCCTGGGCATCTCCACGCAGTCTTGGATGTGTCTCCTTGTCCTAGACTTGTGGGAACACTTAAGATTTTTGGGGGGGGGGCAGCATTGTGCTTAGAGTGGGCGCTATTGGCCCACTATTTATTCATTTTCACTTGACTCATTGTTTTGCCGTGCAAAACAAATTGATCAGAATCGTTAAGTTTAAATAGGTTTGCATTTTAATTTTTTAGTAAGGTTTATAGAGGGAAAAAAAAAAACTTAATAACTTCCCTTTTTTAAACCAAACCAAGACTTTTATATATATACACCATAAAAACACAAAAAAGGTGGGGGGAGAAAAATAATAGAAGGAAAGAGAAAGAAAGAATAGAAAAGAGGGGTGTTATATTAAATTGGACGAAGTGAATATTGTTTTTACACAGCGGACAGATGAAGAATTGGAAGTTCTTTACTTTCTGAATCTTATTTTTCTATCTTTCAAGTTTAAATGGGTTTGCACATCACCGATATATTCGCCTTTTCTGGACACAATGAGGAAACAATTGAGATAAAACCCTGCTGTTCGTTCTAGGAGAGAGATAAGCTTTAACATTTCCTCAGTTCTCTTTATCGTTCCTTATTACAATAGCACGACATATGAAATGTCATCAAAAGATAAATGAATGTTCTCATTAGGAAAGACCATAGCTCAGTGGCAGAACAATATACAGTGGTACCTTGGTTGTCAAGCTTAAACCATTCCGGGAGTCTGTTCGACTCCTGAAACCGTTCGAAAACCAAGGCATGGCTTCCGATCAGCTTCAGGAGCTTCCTGCACTCAAGTAGAAGCCGCGTTGGATGTTCAGCTTTTGAAAAATGTTCGCAAACCGGAACACTTATTTCTGGGTTTGCGGCGTTCAGGAGCCAAAACATACGAGTATCAAGGTGTTCAAGAACCAAGGTATGACTGTACTTAGCATCAGTGGCGTAGCGTGGGTTGTCAGCACCCGGGGCAAGGCAAGTAATTTGCGCCCCCTAACCCATGGATTTGCGCCCCCTAACCCCCAGATGTTGCGCCCGGTGCGGCCGGCCCCCCCTGCACCCCCCACACTACGCCACTGCTTAGCATGCAGAATGCCCCAGGTGTAATCCCTGGGAAGGAATCCCCATGGGAAGGCTGGAGAGTTGCTGCCAGTCTGTGTTGACAGTACTGAGTTAGATGCACCAGTGACCTGACTTAGAATCATAGAATAGAATCATAGAATTATAGAGTTGGAAGAGACCACAAGGGCCATCGAGTCCAACCCCCTGCCAAGCAGGAAACACCATCAGAGCACTCCTGATATATGGTTGTCAAGCCTCTGCTTAAAGACCTCCAAAGAAGGAGACTCCACCACACTCCTTGGCAGCAAATTCCACTGTTGAACAGCTCTTACTGACTTGTTATAAGGCAGCTTCCTCTGTTACACAAACCTGCCTATTAAATTTGGCCCCTGCGCAAATTTTGTGCGGCTGATACATTGACATATTGTGCAGCTCCTAAGGACATGAGAAGTGTGCGAGATCAGACTAAATGTCCGCACAGTCCAGTGGCCGACCAGATGCCTTCGGGAAGCCCATAATAAGCAGTTCATGAGTATTCTCCCTTCTTGTGATTCACTGCAACTGGCATTTAGAAGAGCATGATTTCTGATGGTAGAGGTACTGGTCTCGAATACCTCTAAACAGCCTGATTAGATCTTTGAGTTAAGATAACCAGGGTAATCTGGTGGGTGATGCTGGATTTGTATTTGGATTGAGCACCGTGGGGCCTTGGGTTTTGCAGAAGATGCTGTCTCAGTGGGCTCTCTGGGCTCTGATGAACAGGCAGCTGTTGACCAGAGGCAGAGGACATTTCATAGCACATTGCTGTTCTGTGCAAGTGCAGAACGCATCTAGAATTCCACACGCTGAGAATATGAGCTAAGTTTGCAAGATACGCTTGGAAATGCTGTGTGTGTTGTGCCCTTTCCACACCCACCCCAATCGCTGGCAGTCTTATCTGGTTTCTGAGATTGCATCAGACGTTAGCTGCAATACTTTCAAGACCATCTTTTGTAGCCTTAAGGATTAAAACCTGATGCATTTCTAACATAAAGGTTTGGATTCTCTGGAAGACGTATTGCCTACCTAGCACTGTGTGTGTGTGTTTTGAATTGCAGAATATGCATTGCCCAGTCTTGTAAGCAACTTCACCTTTTGGGGTGCCCCTGCTACTTCCAGCGTGGCATGCTGTGGCTTCACCCCACAGGGACAGATATTAGGTTAGTCTGCAAGATGGGAAAGGGAAGACAGAATCATAACTCTCACCCCACTTCCATACGCATGATAACATGCTGTTGATCTGGATTCCTGAAATTGAGGGAATGTAGCTTGGAGACTCTTGAGAGTCCCATGGACTGCAGGAAGATCAAGCCTATCCATTCTTAAGGAAATCAGCCCTGAGTGCTCACTGGAAGGACAGATCCTGAAGCTGAGACTCCAATACTTTGGCCACCTCATGAGAAGAGAAGACTCCCTGGAAAAGGCCCTGATGTTGTGAAAGATGGAGGGCACAAGGAGAAGGGGACGACAGAGGACAAGATGGTTGGACAGTGTTCTCGAAGCTACCAGCATGAGTTTGACCAAACTGCGGGAGGCAGTGGAAGACAGGAGTGCCTGGCGCGCTCTGGTCCAGGGGGTCACGAAGAGTCGGACACGACTAAACAACTAAACAACAACAAAGCTTGGATAGCTCAGTTGGTTAGTACGTGCCACTGATGATGCCAAGGTTGCAGGTTCGATCCCCGTACGGGACAGCTGCATATTCCTGCATAGCAGGGGGTTGGATTAGATGACCCTCAGGGTCCCTTCTTACTCTACAATTCTATCATTTGAATAGCAAAACTGAGAAATATGGGCTGAGATGCCCAAGTATATTATGTGGTTAATCCTGCCAAATTCATCAAATGGTTGGTCTCAAAGTTGTTGCAAAGCAATGTTTGGCCGATTCAGGGTGTGTGGTGGGCAGTGGGGCATGGGGAGAAGGGACAAGGCTTGGAAAACTTTGCACAACTTTGAATGTAGTACTTTTCCTGTAGTTGCATGGCTTGGGCTGGGCTGGGTGTACTTTGTACCTTTAAAACTGGTTTTAAAAAGCCATATTGTGCAGCTTGGATAAACGCATGCAGATTTATGCACAGGTTTCTTCAACATCTGTCTCTGAACAACTTATTCCAGTTTGATTCATCCAGCGAGGAGCAGCGGAAGGCTATGCATAGTGCTGAACCCTTGCTTCGTCTTTGGAGAATCGCAGCACGTGTTGCCAACTCGCATAAGGCACGAGTTCGAGAAGCTTGCAGGGTTCTCGTCGCTGAAACTTGAACTCTGCGGCCAATATCCCCGTTCTCTGCTTCTGCAGAATTGTGGGAGGCCTGCGGTCCTGCTCTCTGAACTGCACCGAAAGTATCTGTGGCTTAAAATGTAGGACTGTCTATTTATAGCTGCTCACGAAAAGTGCGTTCTTCGATATACCCACATCCTTGAGGGTTGCTTGTTCCCGCATCTCCCCTTTTTGCCCTCTTTTTAAAAACCCACCCACCCCAATGCGAAAGCTGAATTTTTAATGCTCCTGCCTTACGCTCGATCTGTTTTCTTATTAAATTAAGGGGAACTTCATTCACGCTCTCCGAATTGCCCTGACTGCGGCGTGGGGCTACGGACGGGAATGTCGCTTCCCATTAGGCGCACAGGCCTGTGCGCTTGGCTCCCTGGGATAATTGTCCTAGGGTGGGATGGGCTTCTTAAAACAAAACACAGAGGAAAAGAAAAGAAAAGCCCCTTCAGAATGTGGAAGCTGCCAACCGGGAGGAGAGCATGGAGGAGTGGGGGCTTTGTTACCCTGCGACTATTTTTATAAAAGCCGAACTGTGGCTTGTCTGTTTCCTTAGCAAAATCTTTCTTTCAGAGTGGAATTGTCTGGCGAAACCAGCCCGGAGCTTTCTTCTCTGGCTTTATACTGGAACACAGAGGAACATAATTACGGTCTATTTTTAAAACTATCCTTCGAGTAAGGACACAAGGGCTGCCACATTGGGGCAAAGCTTTGGTCCATCTTGCCTACCATTCTGCATCTGATTATGAATTTATCTATTTGCCAGAAGATGCACATAGTAGTGTTGCATGGAATATTTGCCAGGTTTGGGGGGTGTGTGTGTGTGTGTGTGTGTGTTGTGTACAGTCACCTAGTTCAGTATTGCCCAGGGCTGTTGTAGCTGCTGCAGTCTCCTTCTTGAATCGGTTGTGTGGGCTATCCTGCTTAATTGATGAGTTTGCCACACATTTCACAAACAAGCTAGCTCAGTCAATAGAGCACGAGACTCTCAGTCTCAGGGTTGTGGGTTCGAGCCCCATGTGGGGCAAAAGATTCCTACATTGCAGGGGGTTCGGCTAGATGACCCTTGGGGTCCCTTCTGACTCTATGATTCTAAGATGATACTTTGGCACTGCTCATGTGACAGCTTGACCAGAATTCATTTTTTTTAAAATTGTGTGGTTCACCACATCCAGTAAGGTTTGGCTATAGGGTCAACTTTAAAATTAATAGGGAAACACTTTTTAAATTTTCTTTTAGCGAGGGGTGCCAGAAAGGAGATGTCCTTTTTTCCAACACTGCAGGAAAGTTCCCAAATAATGACGAGTTTAGGTTCAGCCTTAGTTTCATCCCACCCCTTTCCCTCTCTAAGAAGCCTGAGAAGTCCACTTCGAACATGAGTGCATTGTGTACCCACCTCAACAAATCAAAGCTGTCTCTTAGAGAAGTTTGTGTTCCATGTACAGCAGAGATTTTTTTACGATTTGGCACAGCGTGTGACCTCTGGAAGATCGTTGCTTCACTTCAGAAACCTAGCCAAGCTTGCAGAGATGTGAACTGATAGGCTAGGTGTGTATTTCAACGTTTTGCAAAAATGTGGAATTTGGTTTCGAAAGGTATAATTTCAGTGGCCTTGAAAACGTGTTCCCTTTGGGGTATTTTTGGGGTGTGTGTGTGTTTGTGTGGAGAGTAGACACAACATGCCTGCTTGTTAAGATCTTTAGCAGAGAGGCTTTGGTTTCATGTCACCCCAACATTAGAAGTGCAGTTGTTGGTGACACAGAAGCAGGAATGCATTGACAGTATGGCTTATGGCACCAATACCCAATTTCCAGGCCACGACCTCGCTTTAACCCAAAAATGTTTGGCAACTCATCTCTCTCACACACACACTCTCTCACCATGTGTTTGCATGGCGATGGCGTTGCTGTTGATGCCAGGCTTTAACCAGTGTTAGAAACTCAGATATATAAGCTAGGTGTCAAATGGCTCCTTAAACCAGGGTTACAGTGGCCGAAACGGAATCTCTAGTTGCCATTTTGGGGCAAGACAGCTCTAAAGTCTTATCTTTCAAATGGTAGATTGACTATGATTGACTATCAGTTAAGCATCTGGCTAGTTCAGATGACAACCTTGAGCTAGTTTAAGAACTTTGGGAACTTAAAGAAGAAAAGTCACTAGATCCAGGGACAGTCCACATATATATTGGCCTTTTCCGGCCTCCTTTTCTTAAAGGTGACCGTTCCTGCTCAGGAAAGGCATTTTGGTTCCAGAAACTCATTCCGATTGTGCAGATGAAATATAACTGATAGAATTCTACAGCATGGGGTATTAGTGTGTGAAAAAAGGCCAGATCCTATGATCCTCCAGAGGGTGGACATGTCGGGCACCATCCATCCTGGCTCCCAGGCATCTTCACTTGGTTGCAAGTGGTCAAAAGCTAGGTGCAAAATGCGCCTGGCTAATTTCAAACACTGCTCTCTCCCCATGTGTTTGCATGGCGGTAGCACTACTGTCAATACCAGGTCTGGTTGAACCCCAGTGGCTTAGGTCAGGGGTGTCCAACTTCCAAGAGTGATCTACTCCCACTATAAAAACACTGGCAGTGATCTATCCATTGGATTGACCAAAGTTGTTGAGCTTTTTTCTTCTTTTTCGGCGATCCATCAGGATCACCGGATCGACCAGGAGCGCCCAGCGATTGACCGGTAGATTGCGATCAACTGGTTGGACATCCCTGGCTTAGGTTATTATTATTTCGCTGTGCGGTTACAATTACGTTATTCTGGCAGGCTTTTGCTACCTTGAAGGGCCGACTAACAGAGGAGTGGTTCAGAAATGCTTACGAAAGCTTTCTCTTTCTAAAAGTCTGCTTAAACAAGGACTCAAACCCAGAAGGAGGGCTTAGGAGAATGTGAAGGACCCCAGTAGCACCTTGGATCTGCCTGTGACTTTGGTGGGGGGGAGTACTTATTTTGCATGAATTATCCCACTTCAATGCAGAGTTACTTATTTGAATATTTAACTCAAGGTTTTAGGATTCAGATTTGTGTGGCGTAGGTGCTGGATTAAAATCTGGATTTAATTAGGTGGAGACTTTTGGAAGGGCTGTTGCACATGAGCAAAGCCTGCTTAGGGACCAAGGTGAAGTCAAGGTTTAGGGGTTGCCTGTAATTTTCCTGTTTGAAGCCAGAAATGTGTTCATCGCACAGCATTCTGAGTAATAGAATTGATCAAGTTGAACCATTGGAGCCATTTTGAACCTGCACTGACAGAGGGCCTTTTCCAAAGTTACCTCAGCGTTGTGGAAGTTGCTGATGTTTATTTTTAACACGGCTCTTGTGTTTTAGCAACCCCAAAGTACAGGTCATGGCGCATGTCAGCACCACTTCTCCCCGGAGCTGGTGGAACAAACTCTTCAGGTGAGGGAGCGTCTCCACCCCCATCGTTCTGCCCGGACGCTGAGGTCCAGCGCCGAGGGCCTTCTGGCGGTTCCCTCATTGCGAGAAGCAAAGGTACAGGGAACCAGGCAGAGGGCCTTCTTGGTAGTGGCGCCCGCCCTGTGGAACGCCCTTCCAGCAGATGTCAAAGCGATAAACAACTACCTTACATTCAAAAGACATCGTAAGGCAGCCCTGTTCAGGGAAGTTTTTAATGTGTGACATTTTAGTGTATTTTTGGTCTCTGTGGAAGCCGCCCAGAGTGGCTGGGGAAACCCAGCCAGATTGGGGGGGGGGTTACAAATAATAAATTACTATTATTATTATTTAGGTGGCAGAGCCCCCTTTTTTGCAGGACAGCAACTACCTCATTTTTCACAATTTGGGGTTCGGAAAAACCCCTTGTGTCAAATTATGCTACCCCGGAGCACTGGGGTGTAGCGGTGGTAAGATTTGATTTATGTGTTGAATTTATACCCCAACCTTCCTCTCCAAATGTGGCCCATGGCAGCAAACAACAAGTGATGAAAGAGTAACAACATCTTTTTTAAAACAAACAAACACTTCCAGTACAGAATGCAGACTGCGAAAGACCTCAGCTTCTAAGGCTTGTTAAAAGAGGAAGGTCTTGGCAGGTGCTGAAAAGACAACGGAGTCTATCGAACATTCAAGGAGAAGGAATTCCAGAGGGTTGGAATTCATGCGATGTGCAAGAACAGACCTCCTGGTAAAATGGCCTTTGCAGGAGGCCCTCGCCTACAGAGAGGAGTGATCGACTGGGCACATAAAGGGAGAGGCGATCTTTCAGGTATCCTGGTCCCGAGCTGCATAGGTTTTATTTTATTTCATTTATTGAATTTATATCCCACCCCTTTTCTCCCAGGAGCCCAAAGTGGTATGTACATGGTTCTCCCACTCATTTAATCCCCACTGCAACCCTGAGAGGCAGTGATTTGCCCACAGTGTTAGAAACTCTCATATATCAGATACAGTGGTACGTCAGGTTAAGAACTTAATTCGTTCTGGAGGTCTCTTCTTAACCTGAAACTGTTAAGCGCCACTTTAGCTAATGGGGCCTCGCGCCACCACCGCGCAATTTCTGTTCTCATCCTGAAGCAAAGTCCTTAACCCGAGGTACTATTTCTGGGTTAGCGGAGTCTGTAATCTGAAACGTCTGTAACCTGAAGCGTCTGTAACCCGAGGTGCCACTGTATTCAACAAAAGGCACCTTAAAGGTTATGGTCGCCTCGCCACAGGGGAATGTCTACGCGCCTCCCAGCCCTTCTGCAATTACTATTATTGTTGTTGTTATTGTTGTTTATATAATACTGCTTTATATTTTAAATAAAAAAAAATCAAAGCAGTTTGTAACACGTTAAGGTATAAAATAAAACAATCCATCTTGCCTTCCTGGTGTATATTTACCTACCGTATTTTTCGCCCCATAGGGCGCACCTAGTTTTTTTTTTGGGGGGGGGGAATAAAGACAAAAAAAATTATTTCCCCCCCAGGCGCGGGGCTGGGGCGGGGGAACCCCAAGCTTCCCCAGACCCCAGACCCCAGAACAGGCTGCTATCCGCAAGCCTAGGGAGCCCGGCGGGAAGTCGCGCCGGTCTCCCCAGGCTTGCGGATATCTGCCCGAAGCCCGGGGTGCGCTCTGCTGCACGCCCCAATCTTCGGGATGCAGGCAGCTCTCCGGAAGCCTTGGGAGCCCGGCGGGAACTCCCACAGGCTCCCAAGGCTTGCGGATTGCTTCCTGAAGCCTGGAGAGCGAGAGGGGTCGGTGCGCACCGACCCCTCTCGCTCTCCAGGCTTCAGCGAAAGCCTGTATTCGCCCCATAGGACGCACACACATTTTCCCTTCATTTTTGGAGGGGGAAAAGTGTGTCCTATAGGGCGAAAAATACAGTACTTAACTTATATATCGTCCCCATAGCAGAAGGACTCTAGGGAGCCAGTGTGGGGTGGTGGTTAAAGTGGTTAGCTCAGACCTGGGAGATCAGGATTCAAACCCCCACTCAGTCCTGACGCTCACTGGGTGGTCTTGGAGTCAGTCACAGCCTCTGAAGCGTGGGGGTTAACTGAGGAAGGGGGCCTGAATCCTGTACTTCCTGGAAATAAAGGTGGAATATAAACGAGCTCTTCTGCCAGAGGGGCCAGCCAGATGGAGATGCTCGTGGCTAGCCCGGCACCCAGAGATCTCCACATTGTGGTCGCAATTGTGGACCCACGCCAGTTGCAAAACGCGCCGGGCTCAATTCTAACACGGCTCGCCTCATGAGCTTTGCAGCCAAGTGGGGATTTGAACCCTGGTCTCGCAGGTCAGCCAGTGTCCGGTGCTCTAACCACTGCACTGCCACGAATTTTCCCCACCCTAAATGAGTGACTGCCCATCAAAACTGAGGCAGTAAAGAGGCTTTCTTGGCCAGCCAGGGGGGGAATTGCAGCACAGGCCCCTCCAAATTGAGGCAAGGCTCAGTTTAGCAGACAATGCTGTTCTGCGGGGATTCTGGGAATTGGAGGCCTGTTGTCGGGCAGCTGTGTGTGCTGCGTGTGACCTCTTGCCTCCCTTTTCTTTCTCTCGTTCGTCCTCCTTTCTCTTTTTAGAGCTTCCTTCCCTTCTGCTTAACTTGCTTGGCTAGGCAAGACAGTGTGGATGGAAAGATGAGAGTGAAAGAGCCAGGCAGATGGCAGTAGAGGTGGTGGTGACTAAGCTAAAATCCTGTTTTGATATATATTTATTTTTCCTCCCTGCCTTTTCTGTATGGTAAAAGCCTTTAGTCATAGCATTTAGCAGCGGTGGCGGCCACCCAGAACCTCTCACCCCACGTTTCTCACCCCGAATGTGTGTGGTGGGTTAGGCTGAGAAATGGTGGCCGGCCAAAGGTCACACAGCAGGCTTTGTGGTTGAGCGGGCATTCGAACCCAGGACGTCCTGTCTCCTAGGGCATTGCGCTCTCATCCGCTATACCTCATCGAGCCCTAGGCGTTCCCAACTCCTTCCTTTGCCGACTGCCTTTCCTTTCCTTACATGAAGAATTGCAAAACTAACGATGGCTGCCCACCTTCTCTCTCTCAGTGGGCCAGGAAAAACGACCACTGGGTTAGAAACTCAGATATATAATCCAGTTGCCAAACCTAGCTTACGGTTGCCACAATGGAATGGCTAGGCACTGCTTTTCTCCCCAGTGGAATTTATTTTGTTTTTTCATTTCATTTGTATACTGCTTTGTACCTCGGGTTACATACGTTTCAGGTTACATACGCTTCAGGTTACAGACTCCACTAACCCAGAAATAGTACCTCGGGTTAAGAACTTTGCTTCAGGTTGAGAACAGAAATTGTGCTCTGGCGGCGCAGAAGCAGCAGGAGGCCCCATTAGCTAAAGTGGTGCTTCAGGTTAAGAACAGTTTCAGGTTTAAGTACGGACCTCCAGAACGAATTAAGTACTTAACCTGAGGTACCACTGTATTTCAAAGAACAAATCTCAATGCGGTTTACAGCGCACCAAAACATCAAATGAAGCAATCCAGAACAAAACTAATTTCAAGCTTCAAGGAAAAATATTTCAGATCTTTCTCTAAGTGACGTTTTGCTTTCCCCAGTCGCCAGGCCAGCATCCAGAGCTCTCCATGTGGTTGCGATTGGACCCATGCCAGTCGGAAAACGCTCCTGGCGCCTGGCTAATTTCTAACACCACTGGCAACGTTGATTTCCTTGCAGGTCCCGGGTTCAGAAGGACCCACCTCTGCAGAACCTACCCCATGCCGATTCTTCCAATCCTTCCTTTTTTCTGCTTTGCCGTCTGTGAGCTTCTGCAACCGCTTGTTAGCGCCACAGCATCCTAAAGGCAGGCCAGGTTCAAGAGGAACTGGCACGCAATTACACAACCATCTCATTCATCCAAAAGGCCTTGGGAACATTTTTTTTTAAATGCTGGGCAAACAACCTTTAAAGAAGCAGGAGCGAAACTGGCATTGGGTTGCATGGGCGTGTGAGGCCGGATAGGGAGTCCAATAATTTGGGTTTCGTCTCGTGTCTCCCTGCACATATGTTCAGGGAATATGGTCTAAGGAAGTCTGAACAGTGTGAAATACTTCATTTTGCAACTCCCCCCCCCCCCGGCTTTATCCTAGCACTGTGAGCAAAACTGGTATCTTTCTCCATTCTTGGTGCAATCTGCCATCATGTTTCTGATGTGGATTTGTATAAAACTTTAAAAGGTTATTTATTCTTAAGGCCAACTGTTAGCCGTGGGGGCATCTTTGACAAGGTTATGAATCCATATTACTTTGCACGTGCATGCTTTTTTACACACACACGCACACACAACACACTTCCTCCTGCAACCACCTCTTTGTGATGTTATCTCGTCTTGCTCCAGTCTCTCTTAGCTGCTTGGGCTGGGGGCTGAAACCTGCAAACTGCCAACCACACATCTGCCCAGCAGCTGCAGCAGCCCTGCTTGCCATCTGGTTGGGTTGCCATGTAAAACCCGAGTGGATTCGATTTCGTTCAAAAAGGCTTGAGTTGACCATGGTACCGACTTGCTCCCCCCATCTTTTTTAACTGTTCAAAGTGCTTTAACATGCACTATTTCGGTAATCCTTACAAAATCCTGCGTGCAAGACCAGCATTTGCATAATGCAGATGAGGCGATGGAAGTGAGAACACTGTGGCTTATCTCAAGGCCCGCAAGTAATGCGGTTTGCGACAGAGGTGAGACTGGAACCAGGGATTTTGTCTTGCACATTCAAGGCTACCCTAATTTAAACGATGGTGGGATTTCTTTCTTTCTTTCTTTTTTAAGGGTGCTGCAAAATGTTTTATCTTCTGAATGCTGTCACTCTTCCTGGATTGGGAGATGCAGCCAAAGCACTGAATATGCAAACTGATTTTTATTTTTCCCCCTGCACAGAACCCCACCCTCCGACCAGCAGGGCTTATGAGAGTTCTCAGAAAGAACAATCTCAGTAGGATACATCACGACACAGTTCATAGGTCAGCATTAGCCTCCCTTTTTTGTTTGTCCCCATCTCAAAATGATGGAGGCTGGTGCTGCACCAGAGGAGCTGTCCTTGATGTGTTTCTGATTTCTCCCTGCCTGCTCCCATATTTTTTTTTTTTTGTTAATAAAAAAAGCCTTTTCACATTGTGTCCTCCCTCCCTCCCTCCTCTCTCTTTCCCTCTGCTTTGAAAAGCATCTTCTAAGCCAAACAGGAAACCATCTGATATGGTTTGCGGGTAGCAGGGAGAAGAACAATAAATGTGTGTGTGTGTTTTTTAAAAAAAAAAGAAAGAAAAGAAGAAAGGACAGTCTGAATGGTGGGGGCAGACAGACTGTGGGAACCTCGGCAAGTTAACCTCTGAACTTATCTGTTCTCTGGTACAGGTGTTTTCAGACCCTGAACTCATTGTCTCTTGTCGCTGATTGACGGGGCTTCCTGAATTTCTGTGTCTGAATGTGCATGCAGGAAAAAGGAACTTCAAAACTGGGGTGGGTGGGTCTTGTGGTACTTCTATTTTTCTGCCACATCCCTCCCTCATTCCATGAGGCCTTGAACTTGTATCTTTCGCTTCTATGCCTCCCCCTCCAAAAAAAGCCCCCCCCCAGCTGTTCTTTTGCAGGTGCAAAAGCTGATAATTGAGTCTACAGTATGTTCTGTTGTTGTTTCGTCGTTTAATTGTGTCCGACTCTTCATGACCCCATGGACCAGAGTACGCCAGGCACTCCTGTCTTCCACTGCCTCCCGCAATTTAGTCAAACTCATACTGGTAGCTTCGAGAACACTGTTCAACCATCTCGTCCTCTGTCGTCCCCTTCTCCTTGTGTCCTCCATCTTTCCCAACATCAGGGTCTTTTCCAGGGAGTCTTCTCTTCTCATGAGGTGGCCAAAGTATTGGAGCCTCAGCTTCAGGATCTGTCCTTCCAGTGAGCACTCAGGGCTGATTTCCTTAAGAATGGATAGGTTTGATCTTCTTGCAGTCCACGGGACTCTCAAGAGTCTCCTGCAGCATCATAATTCAAAAGCATCAATTCTTCGGCGATCAGCCTTCTTTATGGTCCAGCTCTCACTTCCGTACATCACTACTGGGAAAACCATAGCTTTAACTATACGGACCTTTGTCGGCAAGGTGATGTCTTCTTTTTAAGATGCTATCTAGGTTTGCCATTGCTTTTCTCCCAAGAAGCAGGCGTCTCTTAATTTCGTGGCTGCTGTTACCATCTGCAGTGATCATGGAGCCCAAGAAAGTAAAATCTCTCACTGCCTCCATTTCTTCCCCTTCTATTTGCCAGGAGGTGATGGGACCAGTATGTTCTGACTTGCCCCCAAATATCCTTTATCTTTCCCCAATCCCCATTGCTCTCCCATTTCCACATCTCCCCTTGCATTATATTCTGTGGGGCAGCCAGAGCCTGGTTTGCACATCATTTTTTAAACCCCCCGAAACCAAATTAAGGCTTAAATGTGAACGTTCAGCTTGCCAGGTGCTTGTTTGCGAAATCTCAGGTGCTGCCACACTGCTGGGAGCTAAGCCGCTGTCTGCCTTTAGTATTACGCCCACAACCCCAAGCTCATGGTTTGTTTCCCTCTGAACAAACCATAAGGAGGAGCCAAGGTTAGTTCCCGGCTTACTGCTCATGGTTTGTTCGAAGGAAGCCGAGCAGGAGAGCCCAGGTTTGGAGGCAACACTAAGCTAGACTGTGGCTGGGCTTGCAGCATGGCAAGACTGGGGGAGGAGCAATAATTGCCTGCAATTTCAGTGCTGCGTGTTCACATTTTAAACCTTGGTTTTCCCTTTGAAGTGATGTGTGAATAAGGCGAGTTTGGTGGAGGTGGAGAGAAAGGAACTGTTGCAGGTTTGTGCACTCGATGAAGGACTTTCAAAACTTTCTCTCGCTCTTTTTTTTAGCAGAGTAGCTGCTGTCATCTGTTTTTGAAACTTGGCGACTTTTTTCAAGTAGCTCTCTGCATTCCAGCCACTATCTTTCAGCTAAAATGGAAAAACCAGGTTCTCTTGCTTCCTCCTAATTTGTGCCTTATTTTTTTTTTTTTGCTGATGCTCAGGTTCCGGCCGGCAGGTTCTGATGCGGTAACCCGTCCCCTGACCCACCCCCCCCGGTCTGTGTGACTGTGAACTGTTCCATCGCCAGCCTTTCCTCTTGCCTCTCCCTCCATCCAGACTGCTTTGTAACAAAGCTCCATAATGCGAACCATTGTTCTATCTAAACTGATAAAATATGACCCTGGTAAATGTACCGCGCCGGCAGCTTTTGTCAACAGGGGCTCTATGTGCCTCCCCACCCCCTGGCACAAAATGGAGCTGAAATCTTTTGGCTGGCAGCCTGTGGGGAGATGGATGGCTTTTGGACCCAGGACTGCAGGGTTCCGGTTGCAGTCTGCATTTAGAAGGGAAGCAATGGGGGATTAATAACAGCTGCACGACTGGGAAATGGCTTCCCTAACCTGTTTCTGCTGGGCTGTGAAGTGTGAAGAGCTTATTAGTTGAAATGTTCCATACCAAACTCCCTTTCTCCAACACACGCATGGTGTGCCGCCTCTGGGGTGAACACTTCCTTGTTGCTTGTCGTCCCGTCCCCCCCGGTCAAAAACAGGATGTGTGTTGCAACATACCTGAGCCACATGGGACGTTGTAGTACAAGATGTAAGCAAAGTTCCCCAGGAGGCAGCCTGCGAGATGGGCAGAGTCCCGGCACCCCTAGAAGGCTTGGATTTCAAGAACACACAACACTGATTCGGAGAGGGAGGGGGCGGCTTTGTTGTCCTTCTCTATGCTGCTCTATTAGGTATTGGGAGCAGTGTTAGAAATTAGCCAGGCGCATTTTGTGACTGGCGCAGGTCCAATTGCGACCACGTGGAGGACTCTGGGTGTTCCAGGCTAGTGATGGACATCTCCATCTGGCTGCCCCTCCAGCTTTCTTAAGCAGGTCAGCAGAAGAGCTCATTTATTGCATCCGTATCCCACCTTTGTCTCCCAAGAAGCACATGATTCAGGCCCCCTTCCTCGGTTAATCCCCACAACGACCCGGTGAGGTAGCTTTAGAGGCTGTGACTGACTCCAAGGTCACCCCGTGAGCGTCAGGACTGAGCGGGGATTTGAACCCTGATCTCCCAGGTCCGCGTCCGACACTCTAACCACTAGCCCACACTGCCTTCCTAGAATCCTTTTGCTGTGAGCCAGCTCTATAAACTAAGTAGTTAAATAAATAGGGAGAAAACAACATGGCACTTAGAGAAGGATCTGAAATATTTTCCTTGAAGCTTGAATTTGTTTTATTCTGGATTGTTTTATTTGATGTTTTAATGTGTTGTGAGCCGCTTTGAGATTTTTTTTCCTTTAAAATATTTAGTGGTATAGAAATGAAATTAATAAGAATAAGAATAAACCTTGCTGGGGGGAAATATGTAAGCACCATAACCTACGTTTAGGGTGCCATGTTCAGCAATTATATATCTTCTATATCTATGAGTTTCCAGGGCTTATTTTCAGCCGGAAGTCGACAGAACTCTGTTCCGGCACCTCTCAGGTGGTCACCACTGACATTATAAGAGAACAGGGAAGCCATTCGTAGTGAGTTCCAGTATCTCTTTTTCTAGAGGAAAAAAAAAATATAGCGCTGTGAGTTTCTAACACTGGTTTGAAGTATCCAGCCGAAACCCTTGCTTAATCCTGCCAGTGTGTGATAGCTTAAGACATTTTGGCGTCTTGAGGTAGCAAACATAACATGCCAAACAGTTTGCCGCTCTGAAACGGTCCCTCCCATATCTGCTGCCCTGATGCGAATATGGCCATTATGTGGCGCAGGCCGCATCCCTGTTTTAGATTGCCCTAAAACTGGGTCACCTTAACTCTTCCCACCCCCCTCCACCTTTATTCTGCAATGTGTGCCATGCTGTTCTTGTGGCTAGGCTGTAGCCAGACACTCTCCATCTGGCCTGTCGCTGCTTAGGGTCTTTTGTGGGGGGCAGAGAAAGAAGTGTCATGTCCGCTGCTGGGCATGTTGGGGGGGGGGGGCAGAGCAAGTGGCCGTGGCGGCAGGTGAAGCTTATAAAAATGGGTATTTTAGCATTTGCGGGCAGCAGATGCAAACTGTTGAGTTGCACTTCGTTCCTGCCAGTGTATTATCAAGGAAACACATAAAGCGCCCTGGTCAAATCCTTTCATAAACAATAACGCAAAGCACACCTAAGCTAAGCATTAGTTGGAGCCATAATGGTTATGAGCTGGAAGTCCCCGGTTGAAATCTCAGCCTGGCCATGAAGTCTCTCTGGGTAACCTTAGGGAAGCTGCCATTTCTGGTCCTTGGTGTCCTATCCCCCCCCCCACTCCCTCCCCACTGCAGTATGGGGATGATAGGTCAGTATTATCTACAGGCTTATTGTGAGGATTATGGAGATAATAATATATGCAAAGTGCTTTGAGCAATGTAAATACTAAGTGCTTCTATTATTATGGCGAATGCAGCCTGGGTCTCTCCTCTCTAGCTTCCCTGGAATAGCTCATCTCACTCTTTTGAGACAAAAGGTTGTGCTGAGTAATTCAAGGGTAGCCAGTTTTATGGGATTAATTTTAGTTTGGGAGAGCTGTGTGCCTCGAAAGGTAATGAGCAGGGCTGTGTTGATCCCATGTCACCTGCCAGAGCTGGGTTTTGGCACCTGATGATGAACTTGGTATTCTTTGACTCTGCTTCATTATTATTTTTTTAAGTTTCTAGTCCCTGTGGCTGTGGTGTGTGTGTGTGCTGAGTTTCGAAAGTGTGTGGACGCCGTCCGGCGGAATCTACTTGCCACTTGTCTTGGGAAGGTCTGGGCGATGTATTGATAGGTTGTCGAAAAACCTGTTTGAAATCCGTATCGTAATATCAGTTTCCTAATTTTTCGATCCGGCAATGTATTGCGAATTATGATGTGCGTGTGTGTGCTATGCAAAAATCACAATGTGGGGAAAACCGTGAAGTCAGCCAATGCTTCTACCTAGCTCCACCCTTATTTCAGGCATTGCGATATATCCGTATATTGTGATGTTTAGCTGGTGATATGTTGCAATGTTGAAAACCAGATATTGCCCGGCCCTACGGTTGGGACATTTCGTGATTTTATGTGGTACGTGTGTTTTTACAGGGATTCGGAGCCTTGTACAGTGGTACCTTGGTACTTGAATGGCTTGGCTCCCAAACAAAGCAGCTCCCGAATGCCGCAAACCTAGAAGTACCGTATTTTTCGCCCTATAGGACGCACCGTCCCATAAGGCGCACCTAGGTTTTTTTGGGGGAAAATAAAGGGGGAAAAATTATTTTTCCCCCCCAGGCGCGGGTCTGGGGCGGGGGAGGCCCGCCCGAGCTTCCCCCGACCCCAGCCCCCAAACAGGCAGCTCTCCGCAAGCTGTGGGAGCCCAGCGCTGGCTCCCGCTGCTTATGGAGAGGTCCGCGAAGCATGGACGCGCTGAGCTCAGCGCGCGCAGGCTTCAGCACGCAAGCAACTCTCCGCAAGCAGCGGGAGCGTTCCCGCTGCTTGGGTAGAGGTCCCCGAAGCCTGGAGAGCGAGAGGGGTCGGTGTGCACCGACCCCTCTCGCTCTCCAGGCTTCACCGAAAGCCTGCATTCGCCCCATAGGACGCACACACATTTCCCCTTCATTTTTGGAGGGGGAAAAAGTGCGTCCTATAGGGCGAAAAATACGGTAAGTGTTCCGGTTTGCAAACGTTTTTTGGAAGCTGAACATCTGACGTGCTTCCGCTTGAGTGCAGGAAGCTCCTGCAGCTGATCGGAAGCTACGTCTTGGTTTTTGAATGGTTTCGGGAGTCGAACGAACTCCTGGTATGGATTAAGTTTGAGAACCAAGGTACCACTGTATAGCTTTTTCGCTTCAGAAGCAGAATCAAAACATGAACAGCAAGATGCAGACTTCATTTGGTTGTGCATGGCTTTCAGTGAGAAGAGCGCTGGAGTTAGGTCCTTTGCAACAGGTGCTCTTCATGCAGATGTTTAGCTTTTTGGGTGAATTAGTGCACAGTTCACATTCATACGCAGCCCTCCCGGGGTGCAGAGGGCCGAAGCACACATTGCTACCTTAAGGGTCTCTAAGTTTGCTTATATTTCTCTCTCTCTCTGGTGACTGCATCCTGGGGGAAGCATCCATTTTCGCCATTTAGCCAGTGAGTGCATTGAACAAAATGGGCGCAGGAGTGTGTGTTAAATGGAGCATGTCTCGATTTGCTATTGTAACCCAGGCAGCCCAAATGCTGGTGCTAAGAGTCCCCTCTCTGCGTGCATCTGCGGCTTGCTTGGCCTGCGTGTGTCGTTTGAGTGTGCTTCACCCTCCAGGGGCAGAGTGTGGCAGCACTTTGCAAACTGCACACTCCCCTCCTTTTACTTATTCATGGCCTGCCCGTCGGAAGAGATCCTCGTCTGCTGAGTGGTGCTTGGACAGCCTGGGATTCTCAAAAGGTTCCTGCTAACCTGAATCTGACAGTCAGTGATCCAGCAGCGCCGCTTCGGCGCAGAGAACAGAAGCAAGCCCCTTTTTGCTAGTTTTGCAGTGGTTTAGAGTTGACCCTTCTTGCAGAAGCATCCTTTCTCCATGCTTAATCCCCGTTTTGCGTCCTTCCTGGAGTCGGGATGGGGAACCACCAACTCTCCATTGGTCAAGGATTGCAGAAGTTGTAATCAACCATGTCCGAAGGGGCTTGGAAGCCATCTGGACTTGGATTGCAAGAACGGGAAATTCACACAGGATTATTATATTTGTGTTTATCGGCTTAAGGAGACTATCAGAAGAGATCGTAAAAGAAAAAGAGAAATTATATGAACAAGATATGATGTGGAAACACCAAGATAAGACTGGATAGAATTGTGAACTTTGTCTGGACTGATTTGGACATTAACGCAGTAATAAGAAGATGATTTGAATCCCCCTTTGGATCTTGAAGTATGGGTTCCCCCAACAAAATTTAAAAATTTGGCTTCGTAATTTGGAATTTATGTGATGTGATTTAGTTTGATGTGATTGGCCAGTTAATGAAAAAAATATTTTTTTAAAAAAACAAAACAGAAGTTGTAATCAACCATGTCCGAAGGGGCTTGGTTCCTGACCCCTGGTCTGCAGTGTTCCTGCTTTTTGAACCTGTATTGGAGCAGTGTATTGTGGGAGGGATTCCATTTTGTCCAATCATAGATGTGCATTGAGGTACTGTGGTGCAGCCACACAAGCTTGGGCCTTACAGCTGGGCTGTATATACATGATCTAAGTGTTCCACTCCCTGTAATAATAATAGTAATAATAGTAGTAATAGTAATAATAATAAATAGTAATAATAGTTAATTATTTACACCCTTCCCATCTGGCTGGGTTTCCCCAGCCACTCTGGGCAGCTTACAACAATATACAGTGGTACCTTGGGTTACATACGCTTCAGGTTACATACGCTTCAGGTCACAGACTCCGCTAACCCAGAAATAGTACCTCGGGTTAAGAACTTTGCTTCAGGGATGAGAACAGAAATTGTGCTCCGGCAGCGCAGCAGCAGCAGGAGGCCCCATTAGCTAAAGTGGTGCTTCAGGTTAAGAACAGTTTCAGGTTCAGAACAGACCTCCGGAACGAATTAAGTACTTAACCCGAGGTACCACTGTACAATAAAATACAATAGTCCGTCAAACAGTAAAAGCTTCCCTAACTTTCTCTGTTAGTGAATTATTTGTGACCCCATCAGCAGGGCCAAGGGTGGTGGTCTTGTCATCAGGGCAGGCCAGGACCTGCATACACACTGCCCAGACTTTCACCCCAGGGTCGTCACTCCAGTTCTACTAATGCAGCAATTTGTCCTCACCCTTGGAGTTGCACTCCATTGTCTGTTGAGACAGACGGATGCCAACAACAGTACAAGTTGGGATTTTTATTAACGTTCCTTGGAAATGTTCAGTGGGTGGGTGGGGACAGATCTGTTCAAGTTTTTAAAATTTTCCCAACCACATGCACGCTGCCCGAAGTTGTTGCTGTTAATTTGATTTATATACCACTCCTTAGCCCAAGATCTTAACATTAAAAACATAATTTGCATAGTATGATAATAAAATGCAATAAAACAACCTGGGGGAGAGGGGGAATGGACCATACCCAACAGGCATAGATTGTTTAATGGCCAAAGTCCCGGGCAAATAGGAATGGTTTTGCCTGGTGCCTGAAGATGTAGTGATGGCGCCAGGCGAGTCTCTCTGGAGAGCATTCCACAAATAGGGAGCCACCACAGAAATGGCTCCGTTCCCATATATGGCAGGATCTGGAGCAGGGGTAGGCAACCTAAGGTCTGTGGGCTGGATGCGGCCCAGTCACCTTCTCAATCCGGCCCGTGGATGGTCCAGGAATCAGCGTGTTTTTACTTGAGTAGAATGTGTGCTTTTATTTAAAATGCATCTCTGGGTTATTTGTGGGGCCTGCCTGGTGTTTTTACATGAGTAGAATGTGTGCTTTTATTTAAAATGCATCTCTGGGTTATTTGTGGGGCCTGCCTGGTGTTTTTACATGAGTAGAATGTGTGCTTTTATTTAAAATGCACCTCTGGGTTATTTGTGGGACATAGGAATTCGTTGATTTTTTTTCACCAAAATATAGTCCAGCCCACTACATGGCCTGAGGACAGTGGACCGGCCCACGGCTGAAAAAGGTTGCTGACCCCTGATCTGGAGGGTCACAGATTCACCATCCCTGACTTAAAGGTTGTATATAGCAGCAGGAATATTGTATGTGTTTAGATACTGTTGTCAAACTTGTTTTATCTTATTTATTTATTTATATATTTATTTATAACCTCCCCGTCTGTGTTGGAAAAAGTATGAGAGACTTTTTTTAAGAAAAAATATCTCTATCCCATCCTTCCTCTGCCAGGAGCCAGGCTGCTGCTTAATAAATTAGCCTCTTGGAGACTTGAGCAACCCCATTCTAAAGGGAGGATGGGACAGGATTCTTGGCAAGGTTGGGATATTTCCACTCCTGGAAAGAACAACGGTGCTTTTAAGAGTGTTTGTTGCGATTATCTCTTCAGTGTCTAATGCTTGTAGTGATGTTATCTGCACAGTTCCGTCCTCCTCCCTCCTCTCTTTATAACATTAATTTTCATGTAAAGGAATCTGTGAATTTGGCATGCAAACCTAGACTGTTGTGAAATGAGCCTCTTTTTTGACAAAATAATAATAATAAATAATAATAATAAAATGTGCCACCCTCCACCGAGACCATTCTATTGTAACTATCCAACCTCTCCAAATTTCAACACCTCTTGCGATGGTTTCCGTTTTAACAGTACAAGTTCTACAAACGCCCTCCATATTTCCTCAAAATCATTTCTCCTGCGTATTCCCCATCTTACCTTAACGACAAATGTTAAATTATTGTTAATTGCTTATACGCCACACCTCTTTATACTATTCTTCCATTTTATATTCACCTTGCCATTTCCACTTCCTAGCTATCATAATTTGTGCAGCTGTCAATAAATTTGTGAGGCTGCGAACCTTCAACCCCATTGTAGGTTGATAATAAGGCTACCTCTGGATTTGCGGTCGGGAAATGAGCCTTTTTGAGTGCAAAGAACTCTGAAGCTGGGCAAAACGTTGGCACATTTCCTGCACATGTGGGCTCGGTGCGTGTGGTTCTGCCAGAGGCAGCTGCTACAGCACCACCTTGTTCTGGAAGGGCGAAGCCAAGTCCGCCCAACTTGTCTGGCTTTCCATTGCAACCCCATGATTAAGAGGTGGCTGTCAGATATTACTGACAGATTTTTTTATGCAGTGCGCAACGTGCTTTTGGGTTGGTTGGGTAGATGTGGCAGCTGTTTGGTCACATGGCCTGAGATGCTGAGCCATGCTCTGGCATGCGTTGCCGTGGCATTGAATGTGGCCGTTCCTGTGGCCACAATGATCAGAGGCGATATAATGGCAATACTTTCTTTCTTTTTTTTTATAAATATTTATTCAAGTTTCCAATTTAATACAAACATAAAAACCACAAAAAGTACAAAAAATACACAATTAAAAACAAAACAGAACAAATATAATTCCCATCACTTATTTCCATTACCTTATATCTCAGACCTCCTCTCACCTCCCCTTTTTGTATTCCAGTTCAGATCTTATTTCAGCAAATCCTTATTGTAGATTAATATAAATTATTTTAGCTTATTACTCAGCCTTTACATTACAGCTGGTAACCATTTAATTTCAGTCCAACATCATTCTAACATTCATTAATTTTGCAATATTTCTGTAAATAATCTTTAAATTTCCTCCAGTCCTCTTCCACCGACTCTTTTCCCTGGTCTCGGATTCTGCCGGTCATTTCTGCCAATCCCATGTAATCAATCATCTTCATCTGCCATTCTTCCAGGGTGGGTAAATCTTGTGTCTTCCAATATTTTGCGATAAGAATTCTTGCTGCAGTTGTCGCATACATAAAGAAAGTTTTGTCCTTCTTTTGCACCAATTGGCCAACCATGCCAAGAAGAAAGGCCTCTGGTTTTTTCAAGAAGGTATACTTAAATACCTTTTTCATTTCATTGTAAATCATTTCCCAGAACGCCTTAATCCTTGGGCATGTCCACCAAAGGTGAAAAAATGTACCTTCAGTCTCCTTACATTTCCAACATTTATTATCGGGTCCAACATTTATTATCGGGGATATAATGGCAATACTTTCAGCCGGGAACAGATCCTCCATGCCCTTTTGAACACTTTGCCTCCCCTGATGATGAGGACAAACTTGGAGTTAGTGTCAGAAGTAGGAATCCCGTGTCAGCGAAGTTTAACTCTTTATTCAGATTAACCAAAACAGCACAGGCCTAGAGCTCTTGTCAGGAGGTCTCGCCCCAATGAGGCAGTTGTGAGGACTGAAGTTCCTTGCCTTCCCACAGCTGCCTGTCTCCTCCTCTCCAGGGTTCACCCCCAAGCAATCTGAGACTGTGTCTGTGTGCCACCAATCTCTCCTCTGCTCTTTTCATTTCTCTGTGTGTCCTGGGAGACCAGAGGGAGGGGAGCTGGTTGCAGCAGAAGGGGGAGACTCCCTGGATTCTTCAGCAGCCAGCCTCATCTCTGTCTCCTGCCTCCCCTCTTCTTCAGCTGGGGCTGATGGGAGTTGTAGTCCAAAACGCAAGGAGGGCATCAGGTTGGGATAGGCTACTTGAGACAGATTCCAGAATCCAGATTTTCTTGGAGCAGATTTTTTTTGTTCTGTTTTGCTGTATCTTTTTTAAAAAAAGCAATTATACCTCACTGATGGGGGTTGCAGTCCAAAAAAACCAGAAGGGCACCACGTTGGGGGAAGCTGGTCGAAAGTACAGCCATACCTCGGGGTACAGACACTTCAGGTTGTGTTTTTTCGGGTTACGGACAGCCGAAACCCGGAAGAACCGGAACAGGTTACTTCCAGGTTTCGGCAGTCGCGCATGCGCAGAAGCGTCGAATCGCAACCCGTGTGTGCGCAGACGTGCTGCTGTGGGTTGCGGACGCTGAGGGTTGCGAGCGTGCATCCCGCACGGATCACATTCACAGCCCGAGTGTCCACTGTATATGAACTGGCCAAACTTGGAATTTTTCCCTTGCATAATTTTACTTTGTGGAAAGGGGAAAGGAACTAAAATCCAATTCCTTTCCCCCAAAATTATGCACAGCCCCACTCCCTTCTGAGGCTTTTGCACAGGCACGACCTACATGCTCCCAGGCTGTGAGGCCCCTCTTATCACTTCAAACTAAGGCTTGAATTCCTTGGAGCTGAATCCTGCACCTGATACCAGATTTGCTCTTTTTCTCCCTCTCTTTGCCACCGAGCTCCGCTTGTTCTGCATTATGCAGCAGTATTTCACTGTAGGCAGAACCACAAGCCAGTCTGCAGATGCCGAAGCTTCTCCTCCATCTGTTTGACCATCAGCTGGCTGCTCCCCCTTCCCGGGGACCGCCTGAAATCTGCATCACCGCTTCTCCTTCCCCTCTAGATAATGGCAGGAAGGCATTGGGCTTCCTTTATTGCATTGTCAATTTTCACATGCTTCCCAGGTGGTGAGGAAACCCCCGGTTCGAATCTTGTCCCCGGTTCGAATCTCGTCTCCGCTAGTCACTCACCAAGGAGGCGTTAGGCGAGGCTATGGTTGGACTATGGTTACCAGATTTTTTTCAGTGAATCCGGGGACACTTTTGTTGTTGTTGTTGTTGTTGAAGCTGAGTAGCAACAGGGAGTCAGTAGTGGGGATGGTGAGGCAAAAGACCCTGGGCCCAAGCACACATGCCTGTTGTATAAAGGGGCAAAGCCCTTCGTTCGCACCCTGCCAAACATAAAAGCGCAGAGGTTTTTTTAAAACTGGGAAACGGCGCAACGCCCGCCCATGACTCCCAAACCTTCCCTGACCTCCTCCCCCCTTCCCCCTTTGTTTTGACAGATCAGGGGAGGCTTGGGAGTCATGGGCAGGCGGCCATTGCCCAGGAGGGGCCAGCCTGGTAGTGCAGTTGGCTCTGGCTGGCTTCTGGAGCTGCTCGCTGCCTGCTGCCGTGGCACAGAAAAAATGGCAGGTGCCACGGCAGTGAGCAGCTCCTGAAGCCAACCAGAGCCAACTGCGCTAACAGGCTGGCTCCGGAGGGTTGAGACTGCCGCGGCCACGTTTCCCGGGAACAGATTTGCAAATCTGGGGACATTCCGGGGATGGAATTTGTCTGGGGACAGATTTGCAACTCCGGGGACTGTTCCCAGGATCCTGGGGGGTGTCTGGTAACCCTAAGTTGGACTCCCAGCAATATCTGGTTCCCCATCCCTGCCTAACAAAGCTGTAACTAGACAATGCATGTGAGCAGACACTTTAAACGTCTGAAAGGTATGCAAGCCAGGTTATCTGTGTCCAGATAGGGGTGTAGCTGGGCAGCTAGATGGCCACTTGGGCTTCCAGTCACAGAACTGGATCCAAGAGAAACTCCCCCTGCTCCAAGCTGCAAACTTGATTCTTTTTTGGGGGGTGGGGGTGGGATTGCAGCTCCTTCCGCAGGAACACTTTATCTGAGTTCAAGAGCCTCTTACTAACAGAATTTCTGTCTCATATGCACTGGGCTTCAGCTTCTTTGGTTCTCATTCATTACCACAATATTTTTATTTAATAATTAATTTTATTTCTATACCACCCTATACCCGAAGGTCTCATGGATTGGCAGGAGGCAAGAGAGCGGTGGGAGGCACCAGCTAGGGCCCCCCCCCCAAGGGAAGAAGGCTCAGAGTCCGGGGAGTGGTGGTGGGACGACGCTGAGTGGTCAGAGGGAGAAGACTGGGAGGAGGTGGTGTCGGAAGCTGAAGAGATAACAGGGTTTAGTGAGCAGGAAGAGTCTGTGGCAGAAAGCAGTCCAGAATTAGAGGCAGAAGTGGAGGCTGGAAAGGAGTAGGGGCCAAGAGGCATAGATGAGTCCTCCTGCTACAACCAGCTCCCTTCCCCACTGGTCTCCCAGAACTCAAAGAGGTGTGAAGAGGGAGAAGCAAAGAGACTATCAAGGCAAGGGGATGCTCGCCAGCCTGCTTTAAAACCGTGGCTGGGCCCGTTACTTAACTAGCCGTTTCCCTTCTTTCAGCTGCCATCGCCCAGAGGGTGAAAGTCCTGGATGAGGTCACGGGCTACCTGGGGCAGGAAGTCACCCTGCCGTGCACCTTTGTGTCGACGGGCAACGAGATCAAGGTCAGCCTGGTCACCTGGATGAAGGAAGCCGCGGGCAGGAAGCAGAATGTGGCCGTCTTCCACCCGGACCACGAGCCCAGCTACCCGTTGGAGACGGAGCGTGGGCGGATCCGCTTCAAGACCCAGACCCTGGAGGACGCTACGCTGATCATCGGCCCCCTGCGCATGGCCGACGAGGGCACCTACGCCTGCGAGTTCGCTGCGTACCCCTTGGGCAACGAAGATGGCATCACCAACCTGGTCGTACTGGGTAAGGGCAAACCCTTCTGTGGAAAGGTGAATGTGGGACCCCCTGTTACGAACCGCACTTGGTGAGGCTGCAGACCCCTGCAGCTGCTCAGGCTACCCTGGGGTGAGAGAGAGCACATCCCACCAGAGGAGCTTCCATGCCTGTTTAAGCTGGAGGTTAAGTCCTTGGGGTGCTGGACTCCAACTCCCATCAGCCCCAGCCAACAGGGTCAGCAGTGAGGGATGATGGGAGTTGCAGTCCGGCAACATTGGAGCAGCCACAGATTCCCCACCCTTGGCAAACAGCCCAATTCTACGCTGCCCTGGAAATGTTCAGTGGGAAGATGGTATAAAAATGTCTTAAATGGTACAAAGAACTTAACCTCATCTTACTTCGCATCTACAGTTGTACCTTGGTTCGTGAACGACTTGCGAGTCGAATGTTTGGGCTCCCGAACGCCACAAACCCGGAAATGAGTGTTCCAGTTTGCGAATGCTCTTTGGAACCTGAACGTCCGACGCGGCTTCCGATTGGCTGCAGAAACTTCCTGCAGCCAATTGGAGCTTCCTGCAGCCAATCGGAAGCTGCGCCTTGGTTTCTGAACGTTTTGGAAGTCAAACGGACTTCTGGAACGGATTCCGTTCGACTTCCGAGTTACGATTATATATGGGATGTTTGGTGAGTTCAGAGTTTGCAATGGGCTGCTTCTTTCTCCATGACTTTTCCCCTGTCAGGCAGTTTAGTTCTGGCCAGGGGTCAGTCAGTGAGCTTTGTGACCTAAGCAGGGATCCAGCCCAGAGCCTCCCCCTTCTTTAGGCTCTTAGCCCAACCCTCTAACCACCACACTGAAGAATATTCTGGGTGATGTTGTGCAGGGTGCTGGTTAGGCCTGTGGAGTCGTGCTCCCCCCCCCCCCCGATCTGTCCTTCCCAGAACTGGGAAGTAGGACTCTGGCTGATTCTGCCTGTTATTTTTGGAGATGCAAATTGCCTGCATCTGGCAGTATTCTGACGGGAGGGGAATCTGCACATTTTTAAATTGCTTCCTCGGGGCCATTTCTGAACCGAGCCTCTTAAACGCTTTCCCCGGCTCGCGCGCCCCTGTGTTGCGAGGTAGCGCTGTGTCCCGATTCCTCGAATTAATTATGGGCAATTCATTGTAATGTTCCGCAACCAGGGAGCGTAATAACAACGGTAATAAGTCCCTACCTAATAGGCTGCTTTGCAGCAGGGAAAAAGAAAACAAACAAACCCAAAAGGGCTTTGGGCAAAGGAGACCCAACAGGGCTTCGTGCTCAAATTACTGCAGTTTTCTTGCATGGCTCAGCAATAAAGTCGCTGGACTGTCATTTAGGACTCTCTTCGCCTTTAATCTGAGCATGGATGGACCTCCTGGGGGTGGGGGATTCCCACTCCCCCCCCATCTTTTCTACCTTGAGGTCTCATTAGATTGAGAGTTCCTTGGATGACCTATCTCTGAGGGGTTTCTCCTTTTAAAAAGCAAGGGCTGTGTGTTCTGTGATTTCTGCAGCAGCGCAATGTGGAGCTGGGTGACAAATCCTGCTTACAAAAGCTCTTGGTTTGCATTTTTAAAAGACCGGGGTGGGGTTTGGGGCACGTTTTTGTAGATGCTGCAGCCTCAAAATCTACGTGGAGGCATAAAGCTGACGGTGGTTCGAGGTGGCAGAATACAGTGGTACCTTAGGTTATAGACGCTTCAGGTTACAGACACCGCTAACCCAGAAATAGTACCTCAGGTTAAGAACTTTGCTTTAGGATGAGAACAGAAATCGTGCGGCGGTGGCGGCAGCGGGAGGCCCCATTGGCTAAAGTGGTACCTCAGGTTAATAACGGACCTCCAGAATGAATTAAGTTCTTTAACCCGAGGTACCACTGTAATGGGATTTTTTTTGGGGGGGGGTTGTGGGGGCTTTATTGCCTTGCCCCTCCTTGTGAGTAGCAAGACCAGAATAAGTTACACCAATTAGAGTATATACAGTTGTACTTTGGAAGTCGAATGGAGTCCGTTCCGGAAGTACATTTCGACTTCCAAAATGTTCAGAAACCAAAGCATAGCAGGAAGTTCCTGCAGCCAACCAGAAGCTGCGGAAGCCCCGTCGGATGTTCAGCTTCCAAAAATAGTTCGCAAACCAGAGCACTCACTTCCAGGTTTGCGGTGTTCAGTAGCCAAAACGTCCAAGAACTAAGCTGTTCGACTTCCAAGGTACGACTGCATAAAGGCGTCATAATTCTAATGTTCTAGTGCAGGAATCTGCACAGCTATAAACCAGGCCTGCATGCTTTCTGCCTGGAGCACTGAAGAGTCCATTTTTTTTTAGCCTTTAAAGATTACGGAGATTCTAGTCTCTGTGATTATGGGGAAACCTTGGAAGCTTGCACCAATCAGGCCGTGGGTAGATCTGCATAACTTTCCCCGCTCGCACAGATTTCTCCTGCCAGCGTTATCTTTACCGGAAGAAGAGAAATCCAAACTAATTTAATCACTTTAGAGCCAGGAGTGGCAGCAATAACAGCTTGAAAGTGTTGCAGTGGAGTAGCTGGCGAACACTGAGGAAATGACCCTCAATTGCAGGGAATCTACAGGTAGCAGTTCTTCCGATGCAATAGCTAAGGTTCGAAATGTGGCCGGGACTGAGGTTTCATGTTTACTCGATGCAAATAGGCCTTAATAGAGGGCACGCTTTTGAACTGAGCAAAGGGTCACGAGAGCCAGCAACAGCAGCTCCTCCCGTTCCTCTGCGCCAATCAGGACGTGGGAAAAGACTCTTTCAAATCCCTTTCTCCCGTATGAATAGCAGAAGCCTTGACAGAGCTGTCCTATTATTAGGCAGTTCATTGCGTTTCCAGGCACAGGCAAAGGGCACTTCAATTCTGTCTCCCTTGCATGCAAGCAGGGGTCCAGATGGAGAACAATTAACTTCGGAGTCACTCCTTTTATTAACCCTGTTTACTGCACTACGCCAGTTCGTACAGTCAAATAAACAAGGAGAGATTATATTTTTTATCATTTATCATTTTTATTGTGTTACCATTGTCTACTACCATTGTCTACCACTCCGAGGTCACCCAGTGAGCTGAGCGGGGATTCGAACCCTGCTCTCCCAGGTCCTAGTCCATCACTCTAACCATTACGCCACCGTTTTCTTCAGCTGTGGGGGGAAGGAGTGCATGTTTCAACCTTCCTTGACTGAGGAGAGCCCCCTCCCCCCCAAAAAATAAACCAGTTGGCAGAGAATATTTGATCCCTGACATGCTAGCTTTCTATGTGGAGGGAAGTTTTTTTTCCTCCACCAGGGAGTTTCAAACACATGCACTCAGATTTCTTTCTCCCCGCAATTCAAAAGTAGCACAGTCCTGCCCTCCGCTCTGTTTCACCCCCAACCTCTGCCTCTCTTCCAGCCAAGCCCACAAACACAGCAAAAGCCCAGGAGGTCAAGGCTAGCAACCTCGAACTCCCTGTGGCTGTCTGCATCTCCGACCGGGGGAAGCCGCCGGCCCGCATCACGTGGCAGTCGGGGCTGAACGGCAACGCCACCGTCTCGGAGGTGACCAACGCGGACGGCACGGTCACCGTCACCAGCTACTACCGCATGGTGCCCACCAAGGAAGCCAACGGGCAGCGCATCACCTGCATTGTGGAGCACAAGACACAACCACAGCCAGAGGCTCTTCCGGTGGTGCTTTCGATATTGTGTGAGTGGTGCGGCCTGGCTTTGGGGATGGAGGTGGCTAGGGTCTCGAGGTGGGCTCCTCTGGAGGAAAACGCTCAGAGAGCCCAGGAATCGTTGACTGTACACACACACCCCTTTCATTTAAAGGCCGTTCTCCGTCCCCTTCCATCAAGACCCCTGGGAACTGCAGTTTAAGGGGTCTGGGAATTGTAGCTCTTGTGAGGAGTAACCTATAGTTCCCAGGGTTCTTTTTTTCTGGAGGGGGTGCAGAATGTGTTTTAAATGTTTGGTTTGTACACAGCCTTCGCTTCTGTGCTCTTATTTCCTGACCCTGGAAAAATCCTTACAATCCTATACTTTTAGTCAGGCATAGGCAAACTCCAGCCCTGCAGATGTTTGAGACTACAATTCCCATCATTCTTAGCTAACAGGACCAGTGGTCAGGGATGGTGGGAATTGTAGTCCCAAACATCTGGAGGGCTGGAGTTTGCCTATGCCTGCTTTTAGTGGCCTGGAATGTGGAAAGGAAGGTAAATGAGGATTGGTCTTTGAATGCTGATTTGAACAATCTCGTAACTTATTTTTGTTATTATTCGCTACCACCCTGAGGTTGGGGGTGGGATGGAGAGCAGTTGAAGTAAGGCATCAGTTTGCAAGCAGTGGGAAACTAAGATGCCTGGGTTCCATCCCTAGCTTTGGGTAGCGGAGTGGCGCCTAGTGGTTGGAGCACAAGTTTGGAGGCACGTTGAAGGGGGTAGGGGAATGATACCTGGAGGTTGTGTTTTGTATCCCGCCTTTGCTCCCCATGCTGCCCAGAGCTGCAAACCCGCGGGCGATGCAACCATTTAAAACACCCAAAGGCAATTCTGATGCAGAAACAGACTGGGAAAGAACTATAGCTAATAAAAGCCTCTTCGGGTGGTGAAAAAACTGAGAAAAGGACCTGGGGAGATAGCAGATGCTGTTCCAGGCAGAGCTTGTGGGGATATTTGCAGGAAGGCAATCTTGGCTGGGGGAGAAAGAAGAAGCAGGGATTTGTGCATCTTCTCAGTGCCCGCCGCCCAGAAAGACGGGAGTATCCTATCTGGTTTCTCCTTGCAGATCCTCCTGAGGTCACCATAGAGGGATATGACGACAACTGGTATTTGAGCCGCACCGAGGCCATGCTCAAGTGCACCGCCAAGGGGAACCCTCCGCCCACCGAGTTCACCTGGAGCACGTGAGTCCGAAACCTCTTTCTTTCTCTCTCTCTCCCTCCCACCGCCAGCCAGTACACACGGCCCGGCCCTTGAGTGTGCCCTTCCGCGGAGGCATTCACCTGAAGCTGGCCAATTAGGACTTCTGCACTTTGATGAGCTTTGAAGTGCATCCCTGCACTTTCTCAGGAGTGGTGCTGATGAAAGGCTTTTCCATGTGCCGCAGTTCCTGATTTCAAGAGGGAGGATCTGCACTGTGTGACCTTACGTTCTCTCTGCACTGTTTGGGACGTTCAAAATTTGAAAGACTGCCCGGGAGGGTCATCTCAGCTCCCCAGATGTTTTGAACCACATGTTTTGAGCCCCACCCAGCACAACCACCAGCAGGTTAAGGGGATGAAGGGAATTGTGATCCAAAGCTGGAGAAGGCTTCTTTAGAAGATGCCCAGTGAGTGTTGGCTTCCCGCCCTCCCGCCAGGCTTCACTTCTGTGTCCATGAGAACTAGAAACTTGCCGCTTTTTGTTTTTCAATGCAAGCTGCTCCTGGCAATTACATCTACAGTGGTACCTTGGTTCTCAAACTTAATCCGTTCTGGAAGTCTGTTCCAAAACCAAAGCGTTCCAAAACCAAGGCACACTTTCCCATAGAAAGTAATGCAAAATGGATTAATCCGTTCCAGACTTTTGAAAACAACCGCTAAAACAGCAATTTAACATGAATTTTACTCTCTAACGAGACCATTGTTGCATACAATGAAGGCAATAAACAATGTACTGCAGTCACATTATCAATCAACCAGTAGCTGAACTGAGTTCCACACAGTCACAAAAACAAAACAAAAAGAGCCGCAAAAACAAGGATCTAGGGGTCTTGGTTGACCACAAACTTGACATGAGCCAACAGTGTGACGCGACAGCTAAAAAAGCCAATGCAATTCTGGGCTGCATCAATAGGAGTATAGCATCTAGATCAAGGGAAGTAATAGTGCCACTGTATTCTGCTCTGGTCAGACCTCACCTGGAGTACTGTGTCCAGTTCTGTGCACCACAGTTCAAGAAGGACACTGACAAACTGGAACGTGTCCAGAGGAGGGCAACCAAAATGGTCAAAGGCCTGGAAACGATGCCTTATGAGGAACAGCTAAGGGAGCTGGGCATGTTTAGCCTGGAGAAGAGGAGGTTAAGGGGTGATATGATAGCCATGTTCAAATATATAAAAGGATGTCACATAGAGGAGGGAGAAAGGTTGTTTTCTGCTGCTCCAGAGAAGCGGACATGGAGCAATGGTTCCAAACTACAAGAAAAAAGATTCCACCTAAACATTAGGAAGAACTTCCTGACAGTAAGAGCTGTTCAACAGTGGAATTTGCTGCCAAGGAGTGTGGTGGAGTCTCCTTCTTTGGAGGTCTTTAAGCAGAGGCTTGACAACCATATGTCAGGAGTGCTCTGATGGTGTTTCCTGCTTGGCAGGGGGTTGGACTCGATGGCCCTTGTGGTCTCTTCCAACTCTATGATTCTATGATTCTATGAAAAACAAAAACGAAAAATAAATGGCGAAAACAGACAGACCTTAGTGTAACACTCAAAACGGAGCACATTCGGTTTCCAAAATAAGTTCGCAAACCGGAACACTTCCTTCCGGGTTTGCAGTGTTTGGGTTCCATGATGTTTGAGGACCAAGGCGTTTGAGAACCAAGGTACCACTGTATTTTATGATAGGCCTGAATAGCTTGTGACCCACTAAGCAAAACGCAGCCATGAATGGAAGCCTATCGTTGGCCTTGAGAGACAATGGAGTGCGCCTCCGGGGGTGAAGTCTAACTGCTGCATTTGCAGTACCAAAGTGACCTCCCTGGGGTGCAAGACTAGGCAGTGTGTCTGGAGGTTCTGGGCTGCCTAGATGACAAGACCCCACTCGTGGCCTTTTTGATGTGGTCCAAAGGAAGGCAGAGCAATACATTTGGCACTGGCTTGGGTGCAAGAGTTGCCGGAAGGAGGTGTGCAAGGCGCCATAAAACCATCTTAGGGACTCCACTCCAGATTTGTGTAGGGTTTACTCCTCAGCCGGAGGTTTAGGATCAGAGTTTTCCTTCTTCTAGATGAGCTTACCTTCCCAGGTTGGCCAGCCCCATCTGCCCCTAGGAAACTTATTATTATTATTAATTTGAAAAACCACCATGGGTTTTCTGCCTGCCTCGGGCTGCAAGAAGACAAAAACATTTTCAAAACGTGTGGGATTGGTGGCTTGCCTTCAGCTCAGTGGGTTGAATGTTGCACAGTCTGCTCCAAAGAACTCGTAGGCTGTGTTAAGCCTCTTCCTCCAGCCTGCGGGAGACGGCTTCCCCTTTCGGCACAGAATGAGGCTGAGCTGGTTCTTCTGGCTCACCAAAAGAAAAACATCCTCCCCAGATGACTCTGGCTATGGGCAGGGGAGGGCCAGGAAAACAGGGCTCCCAAGTTCTGCATGACCTTCTGTAGAGCACCTTGGGACGAGGGGAGAAAAGCAGAGAAGCGTTGCAAAGAGGAGGGGGCTTAAGTTTGTGGTTTAGTTCAGGGCTGTACACATGGCATGGCATGCACTGGAAAAAAGGGTATCCTGTTTTGTACTGATAAGATACTGGTAAACAGTGAGTGCCAAATTAAGCTCAAAGTGGCACCAGGTAAAAGTTTGCTCATGTGTTGCTACTCCATGTCTTCAGCTTACATGCAGTCCTAATATAAAATGATATAAACCTATATAGCAGGGATCAGGAGCCTGTGGTATTATCAATGTTTTTGTACTCCCACAAGCCCCAGGGCAGTGCAGCCATTGGTCAAGGCTGATGGGAATTGTAGTCCAGTCATATCTGGGGCTCTGCAGGGTCCTCATCTATCTTCTCTGTGGTGATTTCCTATTTAAGTTTCATTGGTAGCCCCCTTTTTCTCCTTCCCTATACCATGCATTCAGACTGCCCTAGACTGGTTTCTCTGCCTTGGGTGTCCAGCTGTTGTTGGACTACAACTCCCATCATCCTAGACCACTGGTTCTGCTAGCTAGGGTTGATGGGAGTTGTAGTCCAACGACAGCCGGAGACCCAAGGTTAAGCAACACTTACCGTAGATTCCGGCGTATTAGGCGACTGGGCGTATAAGACGGTGCTGCCACTTTGGGGAGGGGTCTTATACGCTTCGGCAGCTTCGCTGGGCAGTGGGCGGCAGGCTCCACGCCGGGGGGAAACTGCCCAGTGATGTTAAGCCGGCTTCGCTGGGTGGCTTCCTCCCAGCGCAGAGTGGAGCCCGCCACCCACTGCCGCCATACCCTGCGTATAAGACGACCCCCAACTTTTTTACCTCTTTTCCGGGGTTAAAAAGTCGTCTTATACGCCGGAATCTATGGTATGTATAGTATGAAATTCGTAGCATTCTCTTCTTTCTTTTTTCAAAAAAGAGAAAAGTTTCTGATTGTGAGGGCTTGTGGAGAAAAGCTCACACAGCAGCGGAATGCATTTATTATCATTATCATTATCACTTATTAAATTTGTATACTGCTGTATACGCACAGATGTTTTGCCTCCTTCAATGCAAAAGACACGCCATGTGTAGTGGGTTCTTACAAGGGACTGTTGGAGTCTCCCAGATTCTGTTTCCTAGCTAAGTCTTCTCTCTCTCTCTCTCTCTCAATTGCCCCTATTCAGGGCCAATGGGCCTCTCCCAAAGACTGTGGAGGTCCAGGGCGACATACTCTTGGTGCGCAACGTGGATGCTTCAGTGAACACCACTTTTAGATGCCAGGCCACCAATCGCGTGGGACGGGTTTCGACAGACCAAGTCATCTTTGTCCGAGGTGAGAATCGTGGGGAGTCGATGGTCTTGAGTGTGCGTGGAGCTTTTGGGTGAAAGGACTTGGATCTGGTGGCCTGGTGTTTTGCACATATTGGGAATCTTGCTGCCTTTTTAAAAAAAAACCAAACAAAAAACAAAACTGCTTTGGGGGCCGGCTGTTTGTATATAATATGTGCTTCCTTCTCTGGGCTGAGAGCTGAAACTCTTTAGAACTTGATTACTGGGCTGCACCATTTTCAGTTTGAGATGGAGTATGCGATATTTAGAGTGCTTCTGTTCTCTCCCCCCCCCCCCCCAATCCTTGTATACATGATACTAACATGTCAGGGAGAAATCTTTAGACTCGGGGTGGGGAACCTGAATCTCCCTCCAGAGATGCATTTAGTGGAGCGCAAGAGACAGGGGGACACCAGATTTGCTGAAATTTGAGATATTGTTGGACTGCAACTCCTATCATGGCCATGCTGGGTGGAGCTGAACAGAACCGGACGTCCCAAATCTGGGCCTCCACACCATATGACGTCCTTCTCCTGGTATTGTAAATGGTTCAATACATGTTCACATCTTGGGAATGCAGCAAGCCCGCAACTTGCGTGCATTTAAACCATGTGCATTCCGCCAAAAAACAGAGGATGGAAAGAGGAGTCAGGGTTCCAGGGAAAACGACTTTGGCAATCCCACCCAGGGTTGAGCCCACGTGATTTTGGCTTTAGGCGCGATCCGCGGAACGTTAACTCCTGTGTAAGTTGCGAGCTTACTGTGCATGTCCCGAAAGCTGAATGCATTGTGGAAATGGGAAAGCAAGGAGAGCCACGGGGGCTAATCGGCTGGGCATATTATGGGTGTAAGTTGTGGCACAGGCTGTGCCTCCGGCTGGGTGTGTTTTAGGTACAGAGGCGACATGCTAGGCCGCATCATGCTTGGGCAGGCCTGCATGGAAGAGGCCCTCCCTGGACCCTCTAATGTCCCAATTCTCCTCTGACAGCAAGGGGGCTCCTATGTAGGAGGACCCTTCCAGATGGATAGGGGAGGCGGGGGGTCCCCGAGACCCCGCCCGTGCGCTCTTCCATGGCTCCACCTGCAGCTCTGCCCCTTCCCCAGCGCTGGCAAAGCCTAGTGATGCACTTTTCTCTGAGTGACACCCCTCGTCTTCCTTTTTTTACTCAGACCAGCCGGCGAAGAGGCAGAGCAGCAGCGCTGGAGCTTTGGCCGGGTCCATCGTGGGGGGGATCCTAGCCCTGGCTCTCCTGGGAGCCATAGTCTTCTTTGCTGTGCGTCGCCACCGTCACCGGGGCACCAAAGGCTCTTACGACCCCAAGACCCGGGTCTTTGGCAACGGGACAGCTCCTCCCCCAGCCCGTGACTTCACCGAACTCGACCGGCCCCTCAAAGCGGCCCCGGGGAGGGGGCCGGAGGACGACGACGAGTACGAGGAGGAAGATGAATGCGAGGAGCGCCTCCCGCCCTACGGCTACCCATCCCACCGCCTGGAGGGCGACGAGGAGCAATACGACCAGTTGGGCCCCATGTTGCGGCTCAGCTCTCCCCACCACGGCTACGACTTTGACGACATGGAGTCCCAGCACGACGGCTCCATCATATCCAAGACAGCTGTCTACGTGTGAGCCCGGCCATGGCGGCATCCCTACATGCCGGGAAGAGAACTTTGGCCTTCGCAAAAGACACACTTAAGAGAGACTCTACGAAGTTCTGGTTTTTGTTTTAATTTATGGGCCCTGCGTGGCCAGACTCTGTTGGTGGGGCAGCGAAGCCTCCGTTGACTTCGAGAGGCGAGGAAGCCGCAAGAGACATCCCAGGGGGAGTTTTGTCGGAACTCCATGAAGTTTGGGGTTGCCGAAAAGGGGAAACTTATTTTTGCTTTCTTTTTTTAACAAGGGGGGCGGGGGAGACAGGGACGGGACACTCTTTACCCTGAAGATTTCCCTCTTCTTCGACCACCAGGAGACATTTTGCGTGCTGCTGCCTTAAGAGGATTCGAATTCTTCCTTTTTTTTGTAGTACGTGTTAGAGGAGATGCAGAACTGACTGTAAAAACTGGGCATGGGGCAGCTTGGGAAGGAAACGCAGCTAGCTTCTCCAGGCGCTGGCGAAAAGGACCTTTGGGCTCAGCATGCCTTGCGTGACACCCCCCAGGTTCTGGCAGTCTTTAATCTCTGTCTCTCCCCCCTAATGGCGCTCTCTGGTTTCTTTTTGGTGCTCTTAACCAGGTGGTCTTGGCTGGTGCTGAATCCCACCCCCCAGCCTGGTGCTTGGGAGGAAAAGACCAGGCTCCTGTCTAAAAGTGCTCTCTCTTCTTTGCCCTTCTCTGCACAACCTCCACCCTGCCTGTCTCAACAGGTAAACAGGGCCTGCCTGCTCTTCGGATCGCCCCCCTTCTTTCATCAGGGAACAAGGCCAGGGTTGGGGGAAGGAGAGAGGGGGCACAGCACCCCTCGCATTGCCAGCCCCCGGGCCTTGCTTTATTCCAAAAGACTTGCTTATCTGTTTGCCGGGGGTCTGTCCTTCCCCCGGTTCAGCCTGCCCCACGTCCCCTCCCCATAAACTCCCCTGGATCGTTTACCATCATTGTGTGTGTTGTTTTCGGTGGGGTGGGGTGGGGGTTCCTGTGGAATTGTTTGGAGGGTCAGGAGATGGGTCCCTCTTCTTCTCTCTTCTGCACTACCCCCATGCTGTGCCTTAATGAGGACCAGCAGGTTTCCCCCTCCTTCATACATACCCACAAATGTCTGTAAATACCCCCCGCCTTTGTGAAAAAGGCACAAGAGTTATTTTCGTACTTTTGGTTTGTTTGTTTTTTGTGTCCCCGGTGGGCTCTGTCTCCGCATTTGAGTGTAATTAAAAGATGTATCGAAACCGAACTCTCCTTGCCTTCCTGTTTTGGGGTTTATCTGACATGGGGGGGTTGGGGTTTGATGGCAGCGAGGAACCCCTTAAGTTGCTGAAGCAGAAGGGATCCTCGCCGCCGTGACACCAAATCCCCCGCCTTCTTGCGGCCACATGAATATTTAAAGCCACCTTGCTTGGTATAAAATTAATTGCAGGTGAAATGTCCTAGAGGCTTGGGCTGAGTGACTGGGCTGTCTCCTCTGAGTAGGAGTTTCTGTAGCCAAATTTGATCCGCAGAAGAAAGAGCAATGTTGGCCTTCTCCACCCCAGTCCTGGAGGGGCATCAAAATTGTGGATTCTTCCTTATTGTGAAGTGCTGTCTCTTGCGATTTTTTTTTAAAAAACGTTGCTACAGAGGCAAAAGGTACTTCCTGATATACAGTGGTACCTCAGGTTACATTCGCTTCAGGTTACACACTTCGCTAACCCAGAAATAGTGCTTCAGGTTAAGAACTTTGCTTCAGGATGAGAACAGAAATTTTGCTCCGGCGGTGCGGCGGCAGCGGGAGGCCCCATTAGCTAAAGTGGTGCTTCAGGTTAAGAACAGTTTCAGGTTAAGAACCGACCTCTGGAACGAATTAAGTACTTAACCTGAGGTACCACTGTATTTTCAAAGGAAGAGCAGAGTGGGAGGCACTAATTGCTTGTCGTATTGTGAGCAACTTCCCAAATACAGCCATAAATAGTGGTTCTGGATGCTGTCGGACTCCAACTCCCATCATCCCTAGCGAGCATGGCCTTTGGTCAGGAATGATAGGAGTTGTAGTCTAGGTTGGAGGGAGGGGTGTCCCTGCTCTAAATGGTTCCTGCAGATGAATATATATATGTTTTCCTATTTACTGGATTTATATATTGCCATTTCACCAAGACGGTTTCCAGTTTGAGTTCTCCCACCCAAATAACAGTTGTCTGCCAGCCCCTCTTCTTTATCACAGGGCAGAATGCTGTCTGTTGGCCCTATGGGATGGCACAGTCTGACTGGAATAGGTCCTGGCGGTGTGTCTGCCTGCCTGTTGTTATTATCAATAATAATACTCCTTAATAACGTTGAATGTCAATATGGTTGGCAAAGTTGCCGGAATTGGTGGCCTATTTCGGCCTCCCATTAATCAACACTTTCCCCCTCTTCCTCTCTGAATTGGGTCAAAAAATCTCACTGCCTAGGCCTCACGGCTCTGAGGAGAAAACAGAAGTGCATCAGTAGCTCTGCTTGTTGCTCTTTTGTAAACAGCTGGTGCTGTGGGTTAAACCACAGAGCCTAGAGCTTGCCGATCAGGAGGTTGGCGTTTCGAATCCCCGCGACGGGGTGAGCTCCCGTTGCTCGGTCCCTGCTCCTGCCAACCTAGCAGTTCGAAAGCACATCAAAGTGCAAGTAGATAAATAGGTACTGCTCTGGCGAGAAGGTAAACGCCGTTTCCATGCGCTGCTCTGGTTCGCCAGCAGTGGCTTAGTCATGCTGGCCACATGGCACGGAAGTTGTACACTGGCTCCCTCGGCCAATAAAGTGAGATGAGTGCCGTAACCCCCGAGTCGGCCACGACTTTACCTTTTTAGACAACCGCAACAAAATGTTGCAGCAGGGAGCACTTTACCTTTATCCTCCTTCAGCTAGGAAAGGTACAGTTACGGTGCGATAAATAAAAAAAATAGTTTGGTTTGGTTAATGTGTATGGGTTTTGCACCTCCTCGCTCTTATTGCACTGTTAAAACCAGCCTCCCAAATACCTCCCCATTGTTTTGGATGGGGCGAAGGTGTTCCTTGGCAGCAGGCGCCTGCTGTTCACAACCGGTCTGATCTGTCGACTTTTTTTGCATGTCTCCATGACCACCTGTCTGCCCCAGGAGGGAGATCGGGTTTCCTTCAAAGCAGGAACAGCAGGTATCGCCCAGGTGCTGTTTTGGAGAAACGGAGGAGGGCAGTTTACGGTGCCTTGCACTGTGTACAAGCATCTGTGACTGCAGGTGCAGGCAGTGAAAAGACTGTTTTGAATACAGGCCACAGCGATGGTAGCATTCACTTCTGGGGCAGGATTTCTACGTTAAAAAAAATAAAATTGAAAAAAGACCCTGCCAATGTTTTTCCCACAGCAGCCTGATGCATTGAAATATGAGCTGTGAATTTTTCTCGGTCACTTTATCCTCATGCCAGGAAAAAAGCCTCACCAGCTAAACATATGTGGCTGCTAATAGAAGAACAGGAGGCTGTGCCAATGAATAAAAAAAACACACACACAACCTATTGATGTAATGCTTTTTTTCCTCCAGTTCTGTAGGGAAGTGAGCTAAAATTTTATCTTTGTAAGCAGCTTGGGGGTTCCCCCCCCCTCACAGAGAGTTCAGTTTAAGGACCATTTTGATACAAGCACCGCCACTGAAGTAATTTATTCCTTTTTTTAAAAAAGGGGGGGGGGATACGTGTGCTTTTCTCAGGTTCAATATTTCAGTGGAAGCTAAAATGCCAATAAAGACCAACACAGCTTTGACTCTTATTTCAGGGACAAAATGAGTTGGAAGCCAGATGAAAGTAGGAGTAAACCTCCTCCTTGACTGGTTGCATGGTTTCTTTTTGTAATAATAATAATAATAATAATAATAATAATAATAATAATAATAAATTAATAAATAAATAATTTAATTATTTATTATTTATACCCCGCCCATCTGGCTGGGTTTTCCCAGCCACTCTGGGTGGCTTCCAACAGAATATTAAAATACAATAACCTATTAAACATTAAAAGCTTCCCTAAAGAGGGCTGCCTTCAGATGTCTTCTAAAAGTCTGGTAGTTGTTTTTCTCTTTGACATCTGGTGGGAGGGCGTTCCACAGGTGCAACATCAAGCAACATCTCTACTAAGAGGAAACTCATTCTCCCAAGTGTGGATCCTTTAAATAACAGCAAAAGAGAGAAGTAGCAGCAGGCTCCGGTAATCCCAAGGTTTGCAGAAGTACAAAAATGTTATGGATGTGGGGAGGGAAATGCACTGAAACGACAGCTCGATAAGGGTGTTAGATTAGGAAGGTGTTAAAATGGAGTGTCCTGAAAATAGGCATGGCCGACCAGCCAAAAATCCTTAACAGGAGTGCTCCCTGCTGCAACATTTTGTTGTGGTTGTCTAAAAAGGTAAAGGGACCCCCCTGCCCATTAGGTCCAGTCATGGCCGACTGGGGTTGCGGCGCTCATCTCGCTTTATTGGCTGAGGGAGCCTGCGTACAGCTTCCGGGTCATGTGGCCAGCATGACTAAGCCGCTTCTGGCGAACCAGAGCAGCGCACGGAAACGCCCATTACCTTCCCGCCGGAGTGGTACCTATTTATCTACTTGCACTTTGATGTGCTTTCGAACTGCTAGGTTGGCAGGAGCAGGGACCGAGCAACGGGAGCTCACCCCGTCGCGGGGATTCGATCCGCTGACCTTCTGATTGGCAAATCCTAGGCTCTGTGGTTTAACCCACAGAGCCACCCGTGTCCCTGTGGTTGTCTACATAAAGCGTGGAAGAACAGCACGGGAACGAGGCATGGCCTTGTGGAGTGAGTGCTTAACCCTGCTTCCTTCTCCATGTGCACATTCACAGCGCCTATGATGCAAGCAGGGCTGAGGGGTGCTTGACATCCCCAACTCCACCCCAGGTTAATCCTCTTGGCAAGGGAGGTCTTAAACTCAAAAGGAAGAGCCTTGGCGGATTGGATTTAAAGCCCCACCCAGCCTTAGCGCCCAGGCAGAGCTCACAAGCAAGGCATGAAAGCAACCAACACCCCTCTTGTTGTCCTCTGCCTCTGAACCACAGAGGTCCTGTTTATCTGGCAGGCCTAGTGGTGTGTTGACAGGCCTGTCTTTCCTGATTTCGGGCCTGGTTTGCATGACATGGCACGCCGAACCTTGGCTTAAATAAAAGCATAAAGTAGTGGAAGCTGCTCTCCTGGAACTGCACAGTCTCGATAAGCCTCAGTTTGGCTTAGGGTGTCATGCAAACCAGGCCATTGTCGAACCTAGCCTTTATGAACCTGGTTGTTGGACTACAACTCCCATCAACCCCCAGCCAGTAGGTGCTGGGCAGGGGGCTGATGGGACTTGAAGTCCAACCAAGTCTGGAAGGCACCAGGTTGGCAAAGGTTGGTCTACCTCGAGTGTTTCCCAAACTTGGGTCTCCAGCTGGTTTTTTTGGACTACAACTCCCATCATCCCTAGCTAGCAAGACCACTGGTTGGGGATGATGGGGATTGTAGTCCAAAATCTGCTGGAAACACTGGCCTAACCTATGACTTAGATATTGCTGGACTACAGTTCCCATCATCCCTGACAACTGGGTCCTGCTGTCTGGGGCTGATGGCAGTTGAACTCAAGAAACATCTGGAGGGCCATAGGTTCCCATCCTGGGGCCTAACCCTTTCTCAACCCCATTCTTAAAAAAAAAGTGAGGTAGAAGGTACCGTTGCATCACATTCTGGCAGCAAATCTCATATTATGTGTTCTGACTGAAGTACTTTTGTCTATCCAGAACCAATGGGAGGGTCTCTCACATATAGCACAGTGGGAAATTGTGGCTTTTTGCAAGTTGGGCCCCTGAACTTCTCGTAGGTTTGACAGCCCAACTACTTGGACTTCCTAGGATTCTGGCATCTTTATTTCCCTCCAAGCCACCTCCTTGAACTTGTCACTCTGATCTCTCTCTGGATACCTTGTTCAAAAGCAGCAGGGCTGTTCGCCGCTCTGCATTTAAAAAAGAAATCAAAGCACTGGGCTTTTAATGTATGCATCCCGATAGGTGCAAACTTTCTTACTTTGCGTAAATGCTCATATAGCATACTTCATTCTCAATCTGATACAGTGCAACCTCAGGTTACATATGCTTCAGGTTACATATGCTTCAGGTTACAGACTCCGCTAACCCAGAAATAGTGCTTCAGGTTAAGAACTTTGCTTCAGGATGAGAACAGAAATCGTGCTCCATCGGCGCGGCGGGAGCAGGAGGCCCCATTAGCTAAAGTGGTGCTTCAGGTTAAGAACAGTTTCAGGTTAAGTATGGACCTCTGGAACAAATTAAGTACTTAACCCGAGGTACCACTGTATTTGTGAGGGATGTCAGTGATTTAGTTTTTAAAAAATCTGTTTGCCAAGCAGAAACACTCAAGGGGTGTGTGAATCACAGCCAGGGACAGGGAGGGATGTTTCCTGGGGAGAATCTTGAGGGCCACACAGAGAAGACTAGAAGGCCGCATTTGACTCAGTTGCCTAGGATTCCCCACCCCTGGTGTGGTTCTGCGATTCTCGTAACACCAGGATGTGTATGATTGACACACCCAGGGAGAGCCCTGACACTTAGAAAAAGGAGAGGCTGAGGAAGGTTTCTGAAATTTCGCTTCCCTGTCACTTTCCTATAAATCTTTATTGAGCATGGCTGTTGGACACCTGCCATCGGCCTCATTTTCGCTCTCCTGCAAGCTCAGCGCTTCATCTGCAAGCGGCTTGCACGGTGGTTTTGAGCGCGAGCTATGAGCCCTTGGTTTCAAACAGATGAGTTTCGCCACACGTTCACAGGCTTTTGCAAAGGTGCAAACTGTGTCTTCTTGGCCTTGTCTGTAACACATTGCTGGAACCACCATAAAGGCTCGTTGAAGCACTTAGGGGCAAATGCTTAATGTGCGATAGAAATGAAATGTTGGGGTTCGAATGGGAGGTGCTAGTTTAGGGGTGGGCAACCTCCGGCCCTCCAGAGGTTGGTGGATTCCCAACTCCCATTACCCCTAAATGGTGGCCACATTGTCTGAAGTATAGGTATACTATACTATAGGTATTCTGCCGTGTAATCTTTTTGGTTAGCCCACATTGCGTGGGAAAGGGGGTCCCTAGCAGTTACTCCACATGCAGTAAATAATATTATTAATTTGCACTTGTTCAGAACCACCCTCAAACAGCTGTTTCAAAGCAAGCTGCGAAATGCAGCTTGAATGTTAGCAAACAGAACGTATTCATGTTTCCCAAGTGTCGGTAGCAGCGCTGAGGTAGCTGCCAAAAGTGTGGCCGAAGTCTTCTCCAGATTATGTTTTAATCTCTTGCCCGCTGGCAAGGCCCTGCTCTAAGTACCAGCTTTCATCTCCCGCCCACTGGTTGCCCCAACCCACTTTCGGATCGCCGTGGGGCCTGATCCACTTAAAGCCTAGCGTGAATATCGGGCTAAGTCCTTCCACGCCGACAGGGCCTGCTGCCGAAGCCCGTGACGGATTCTCATGGTTCTTCGCCACCCAGGCTGCAGCTTGGGAAAGAAGGAGGCGGCAGATGTTTTTACTTAGGCAATAAAAAGTGCTCAAGTGTCGGACTCTGTGGAGAAAGGTCAAAGGAAGGCCACTTAGAGATGGCTCCTGATCCCTGGCTGCTTTGGGGTGTGGCCCCCGCTGGGCACACGAAACCCCCAAAGACCTTTAAAAAATGAAAGAAATAGCATAATTCGAGTCTCGGAACGGGTGTGTGCTGTCAGCAAGGCCCTGTTTATGAATTTGAGAGGTTTAAGCCGCGTCAGGCGCTGGTTTTCAGATTTCCTTGCCCTACTGGTGAGGAACCTCTAGATCAGGATTTCCCAAACTTGGGTCTCCAGCTGTTTCTGGACTACAACTCCCATCATCCCTGGCTGGCACCAGTGGTCAGGGATGATGGGAACTGTAGTCTAAAAACAGCTGGAGACCCAAATTTAGGAAGCACTGCTCTAGATGATGAGAAGGATTTTGGGAATACAGTACGGTGGTACCTCGGGTTACAGACGCTTTAGGTTACAGACACTTCAGGTTACAGACTCCGCTAACCCAGAAATAGTACCTCGGGTTAAGAACTTTGCTTCAGGATGAGAACAGAAATCGTGCGGCAGCAGTGGGAGGCCCCATTAGCTGAAGTGGTGCTTCAGGTTAAGAACAGTTCCAGGTTAAGAGCAGACCTCCACAACGAATTAAGTTCTTAACCCGAGTTAAGTACCACTGTACTAATAATTTATTTTGGGGGCCCATCTGACTGGGTTGCCCCAGCCACTCTGAGCAGCTTCCAACAAAATATACAAAAACACAACAGATCATCATACATTAAAAACTTCCCGGTACAGGGCTGCTTTCAGATGTCTACGGCTGAGTTGCTATGGGACCTAACCATCACTCCATGTTGAACTTGAGAAATGCTCTAGAGGTCATTGGTTTCCAATTAGCTAAGTACCGCAGACCCTCTGTTTTTCAAAAGCCAAGCCATGGGTCCCCTACTTTTGAAGATTTTTATATATCTATGGTAGCTTTTGTTATGTGAATGGAGCCACGGACCTCCTGGGTGAGTTACGTGGCCTTCTGAGGTCCGTGGACCACCAATTGGAAACCACTGCTCTAGATTATACCCATTGCTCTCCTCCAGATCTGCATTTCAAAGGAAGATCCAGGGACGCTTTTTTAGGATCGCGGGTAAACTGTTGATAAACTTCCATAGGATGCTGGAGTTTCCTTTGACCACGTTCTGAAAGCCTCCAGCTTAGGGCACGTATCTCTATACTTGCTTTGGACCAGCACTCCCATTGGAGTTGTAGTCCAAATGGTACGGAGGGCACCAGCTTGGCGAAGGCTGATCTATGCAAATCGGCAGCTGCAGATAAAACAGTCACCATACAGTACTATGAGTTGCCCATGGTCCTTTAGAGTCCAAACCATGTGGGGGGATCCTTTGGCCCTCCAGATGTTGCTGAACAGCATCTTTGGCCAATTGGCCACTTGTAGTTTGAGAACATCTGGGTGGCCACTGGTCCCCCTGTGCTGATCTAGACAGTGACTCCAATTCCCATCAGCGTTGGCCATTGGTCACACTGGCTGGGGCTGGTGGGAGTTGGAGCCCAGTTGTAAATCAGGATTCCACCTCTCCTAAACTTGTCTAACATGTCCGTTTGTTTACCCAAACCCTTAATCATTGAGCTGAAAGAGGCTCGTGGGATTGTTTGGGTTTGTTTTGTTAAAAATCAAATTTTAGCTGTGTTTAAATTTGTAATCAGACTAGCTTTAGCTATATTGTAAGCCGCTTTGTGGGGATTTTTTGCCTTGAAAGTATAAAAACCAATATAAATAATAATCCAAAACAAAATAGTGAGTGGACCTCAGGTTCCACAGACTCTGCCTTCAATGAAGAATTTGCCGCACACTTGCTAGATTACAGTTCCTAAAATGCAGGTGGGAGTGTCAGTTAAAATTGCTTAATTTGTACTAATATACGTACCTGGAAAAGTATATGCCAGTAAAACCTCTGTCCTGATATTACCTGAATCAAAATTAATGAAATGCTCTGTTTTCTCTCTGCCCAACCCTGCTTCCCGGGAACTGCTTATTTTTATTTATTTAACAAAATGTATACGCAAATTGTTTCTAGGAAAACCCCTAAGCCTATTCACAAAACCAGTTTAATATTTTCTTTCCAAGGGAAAAAAAGGAAAGGAAACAGCAAAGTGGTTTACAAAAATATGAAATAAAACACTGAAATGGTTGATTTAAAACAGGTAGTTGCAACTTTTCAAAAGATGACTAAAATCAACAGCATCTGAAAAAGAAATAACACACACGTAACTTCTACATGTTTGGATGAGCTTACCTAAGCAAATAATGTATGTTTTAAACAGGTGTAAAAAAGAGTACAGTGATGGCAGCTGCTTGATGTCAGTAGATCCAAATAGATCTATTATAGAATCATAGAGTTGGAAGGGACCCTCTGCAATGCAGGAATCTCAACTACCTAGATCTACCATCTATGGGAAGTTTAAAAACATGCAGAGGCGCAGGGCATTGTATCCAGTGTTCTGAGTAGACCCATTGGAATTTGAGGGCGTGCCTAACTTTGTACAGCTCCGATTCGCTGTTAATGCTCAGCCCTCTTACGAGAAATCAGGCAGTTTTCCTTATAGCTGCGTTTTGGGATATTAATAGACGTCTCCAGATAGCAGGGTATAATTAACCTTGTGCGGTCACAGAACCTGGCAACTTATCAGATATTGTAGGAAAAATTCCACACAGGGAACTGAAACTGACCCGTTGTATGTCTGGGCTGCTTGTCTTTTTTGGGACTGAATACCCCACAACTGGGTGCAGATTTCACCTGCATGTTAAAAGAAGCAAACAGGGCCAGCTCCCCTGCCATTAATTCCAATCGGTGACACTAAACTTTGGTGGTAGCTATTGAGAGCCTTTAGCCCCCACAGATTTGACAAACCCTTTTTTAAAAAAAACACCCATGTTATCAGGCAGTGCTACCTCTTGTGGGAGTGAGTTCCACAGCCCAACTATGCACAGTATGAAAAAAATACTTTGTCTCTTCTGAATATTACAACATTCAGCTGCCTTGGATGTTTTCTGGCATGGAGAGATAAGTGACAGAACATTTGTGCAAGTGGCAGAAAGGACAGCTTGAAGTTAAAGTTTTACTTCTTTCACCTGAGAAGAATGTACAAACAAAGGGCTCAGTTGACACAAGAGGAGATGGTGGCCGGGCTTTGGTTACGAAATGAAACGTACTGGAACCAGTATTTCATCTGTAAGAATGAGAGGTACCTAGAAGCCCAGAACCTAGCAGGTGGTTACTTGGTAAAAAGGCTCTCTGCACATGCTCAGAGACACTCCCATGAAGCAGGCTGCGAGTGCGGAGTTAAGATTTAAAAAAAAAAAACATGGTTAGGCCTATCATAGAATTGTAAAGTTGGAAGGGGTCAGGCCTGAGGGGGCCGTGCATCGGAATCTAAAATAGGTTCTGGGACTAGTCTTTAAATAACAACAACAGCAACAACAACAACAACAACAATAATAATGGTGTTCTAGTTGGTGGTAGCCTTTTTCCACAGTCTCTAAAACAGGGGTTGGAAATCCAGTGGCTCTCTGGGTTCTGCCGGGCTCCCATCAACACCCAGCCAGCAGAGCTAGCAGTCAGAGATGATCAGCGACATAATTGCTTCTTCTCCCACTGCAATAAAACTCAGCTGGAGGATAGGTGAGGTTCCTTTGGGTTGGGGTCTCCCAGTGTTGGCAGAGTTTCTGTTCCCAACCTTTGTTCCCTCCTGGCTGGGAACAGTACAGTGTAGGTTACAGACACTTTAGGTTACAGACATTTCAGGTTATAGACTCTGCTAACCCAGAAATAGTCCCTTGGGTTAAGAACTTTGCTTCAGGATGAGAACAGAAATCGTGCAGTGGCGGCGCGGCAGCAGCAGCAGGAGGCCCCATTAGCTAAAGTGGTACCTCAGGTCAAGAACAGTTTCAGGTTAAGAACAGACCTCCAGAACGAATTAAGTACTTAACCTGAGGTACCACTGTACTGAGAAAAGTCGCCAGCAGAGGAGGGAAGATGAAGACCTAGCGTTGCCAACTTTCGCAGCAGCCGCTGCTGCTGTGCCTTTGATGGCAACTGTGCATGAAGCCATAAGGTAAAGGTAAAGGGACCCCTGACCATTAGGTCCAGTCGTGGCCGACTCTGGGGTTGCGGCGCTCATCTCGCTTTATTGGCCGAGGGAGCCTGCGTACAGCTTCTGGGTCATGTGGCCAGCATGACTAAGCCGCTTCTGGCAAACCAGAGCAGCGCACGGAAATGCCGTTTACCTTCCCGCTGGAGTGGTACCTATTTATCTACTTGCACTGGTGTGCTTTCGAACTGCTAGGTTGGCAGGAGCAGGGACTGAGCAACGGGAGCTCACCCCGTCGCGGGGATTCGAACCACCGACCTTCCGATCAGCAAGTCCTAGGCTCTGTGGTTTAACCCACAGCACTACCCGCGTCCCCGCATGAAGCCATAAGCAGTGCCAATGCTTTATCTCCTTGTTATAAAAAGCTCCGCCCGTTTTCTGAACACTGCTGTGGCCTAGGCAGTTATTATTTTTCTGGCCAGTCAGCATACCCTCCTATTCCACACCGGGGTAGCTGACCCTTGAGATGTTGTTGGCTGTCTGCTCCCATCACCACAGCCAGCATGGCTGAAGGTTTAGGGTGATGGAAACCTTATCTGCGGCAACATCTAGAAGGCCGCAGATTACATATTTCGCGGAAAGGTTTCCATGGATGCCTTGGCCTCAGATCAAGATCCTTTGCAGCTTGTTCCATCGATAAATCCTGCTATGTGTGATGTCAGTGTCGTCTCCTGCTCTGCATAGATATATTTCTGAGTACAGTGGTACCTTGGGTTACATACACTTCATGTTACACACTCTGCTAACCCAGAAATGGTGCTTCAGGTTAAGAACTTTGCTTCAGGATAAGAACAGAAATTGGGCTCTGGCGGCGTGGCGGCTGCAGGAGGCCCCATTAGCTAAAGTGGTGCTTCTGGTTAAGAACGGACCTCCGGAATGAATTAAGTACTTAACCCGAGGTACCACTGTACCAGAGGCTGGAAACAGGAGGAGAGGAGAGCCCTCTTGTGCCTGGGTCCTGTTTCCAGGTTTCCTGCAGGCATCTGATGGAGAAAACACAGGATAGCTCCGTTGCTTAGGGCATGATGCTGATAATGCCAAGGTTGCAGGTTCGATCCCCGTACGGGGCAGCTGCATATTCCTGCATTGCAGGGGGTTGGCCTAGATGACCCTCAGGGTCCCTTCCAACTCCACAATTCTCTGATTTTATTATTCTTACCTCTGCCCCGCTCCTGGCTTGTGGCACAGCTATTACAGGCTCAGGACTTCAGTCAAGGAGGAGGAGGAATGCAGGGATAATCATGATAATGAGAGAAACGGTATGCATATATATTGTCTCAGTCCTCCTTAAAGTAGCTTGTGGGGCAGGGCGGTACGTATTACCATATTGCAAATGAGCAGCCTGAGGCTTTCAAAAGTGCCTTTCCTGAGGCCAGGCAAAGGCTTTTAAACCTCGCCTTCCTGGCTCTCAAAATTCAGGTTCCCCTTGAGCTATTACGCTACTCCGGCGCTCTTCAGCCAACCTGCTAGGGATGTGGGCACCGACTCTGGGGAAGTAAGATGAACTTGCTCCTCTGAGACTGAAAGTGCAGCTAAGTCTCCTCTTTTGTCTAGTTTCATGTAAACACCAGCGAAGAGATTCCCAAGGGTGGGGTTGATACTCAGGGAGCCCTTCCTGTTAAGGAAATGCAGCTGAGAGGGATTTTATTTAAAGAGCAAAGTGTACCCAGAAAGGGTGCGGCCGGTGACCCAAACAACAGCCCAGCCCAGCTGGTAGCTCCTCTGTTCGGGTTGGGTTCTTACCTTTCCCCCTTCACTTTTTCTTTTCTTCTTTTTGGTTTACACCAGTGGAAACGAGCTTGCAAAACGTAATAAGGAGAGCTGGGAAAACAGAGGCAGGCCAGCAGGGCTGTTTACATAGGGCAGCGGTGGAGTTTGCTCCCCCAGGTGGCAGTGATGGTCAACTCTGAGGCCTTTAAAAGGGTCTTGGACAAATTCAGGAGGGTTAAGGCTGTCAGTGGCTGCTAACCACTATTGCTGCGCTCTGCCTCTGTGGTGGTTGGACTCAGTTTGGTCCTGAATACCAGTTTCTGGAAACCACAGCAGTGGAGATTTGCTTTTATGCCCAGGTCCTCTTGGTGTGTTTCCCACAGATATCTGGCTGGCCGCTGGGAGAACAGGATTCTGCACCAGATGGGCCGTTGGCCTGATCCTGCACCGCTCGTCTTAGGCTCTAGCTCAGGGATTCTTAAACCTTTTTCCTCTGGGCCACACTTTCGGAATGAAAATTTGCTCACTCCACTCCACCCCCCCCCCAAATTTTATTGGTAAGGAATGCATTGGAAAACAAAAAGAAAAGTGTGAAGGTTAGCTCTCCCCTTGATAAAGATGGAAGAGGTACAAGTGACCTGTACAACACGCATATGGTTAAGGCATCTTATAAACAAAAATTTGCCCTTTTCCCTTATGGGGTATCCAAGAGCCCATATAGAGACCTTATATAGGTTCCCTATTGGTAGGAGAAAATAACAGAGGCCAACCAGAGAATATTGAGAAGCAAAGCTTGATCTTTATTGATCTGTTGCAACAGGGTGCTCCTGTCACCTGCAGGAGAGGAGGAGGAACCCAGAAAAATGGCGTGCAAGGCCTTATAAAGACTTTTGAAATTGCCACCCTGTAGATCAAGACCACCCCTCAGATACATCATACCTACATCACAGAAGGGGTGTAACCTAAGACCACCCCTCAGAGACATCATACCTACATCACAGAAAAGGCGGTCTTAAAACTGAAATTTGAATGTTGTTTTTCTCCTGTTGTTGTTTTTCTCCTGTCTGGCAGGCTACTTGATTGGATTGCCTGGGGAGCCTGGCCAGTCTTTTGTAATGACAAATACTTAGTTCCTGGGCCAGGTCACAGGCTCACACCCTATTCATATCTTAAATGTGCCCTTAAGACAGGATTTGTGAAGGAAAAGACAATGGGGAGGCTTTTCCATTTTCCTTTGACCTTGCAGAGAAAACATTTGGTCAGTTTGGGACAGTTTGGGAATCAAAATGGTTCCAGATCGGTCTTCCTGTGCTGATCTATGTACGTGCTTGGTTGGTACACTTATGAACATTTAACATATATCTAAGACCTCAAAATTCCTATCACAGACGTTACCACTTACTTTGTGGCATCTAGCCAAGTTTATTTCCCCTCCCCACAAGCTGGATAGCTCAGCTGGTTGAACACGAGACATTTAATCCCAGGGTTGTGGGTTCGAGAGCCGCGTTGGTTGAAAGATTCCGGTTCCTTGTGGTGCCTTCCAACTCTACAATTCTATGATTCCGGTGCTTGAATGGGAACATAGAACACAACTACTTCATAATATGATCATGGGGCGTGCAGATAGTATAAAACAAAGCAGCTGCGTAAGAACAAGAATCACTCGCAGAACCATTCCCTTGATTGTCCTTGAATCTCCCCGCCACACTTGCCATCCTCTCCGGCCCACCACAGCGTGGTATGCCGCACCCTTTGAGAACCACTGCTTTACCTTCTCCTCCTTTCTTGACACCATCTGCACTGGGAGATCTCTAACACATCCCTTTCCCGTGGCCCCTGCGCTTTTCTCCTGAAAAGGCCACCACTAAGAGCAATGCCATGCGTTGGGCAGGTGGTCTTAACAGCCCCTCAACCGCCGGAAATCTAACAGTGTGGGGGCACTCTCCTGCAGTGCTACACCTGTGGGACTCAAAAACCTTCCCTGTTGAATTTCCACTTGTGCAGCTGCCAACGACACAGGGATCCGGGGGGGGGGGGCGGGGAAAGCAAAACAAAACTGGCATGTAGATTCAAAAAGGTGGTGCTTATTCACCCTGCAATTTAATTAACCGTGGTGGGACAGACTCGCGCCTGCGATTCCTGGTGCCAGGTCTCTGTGGGCTTCTCCTAAGGCAGGGGTGGACAACTCCCAAGAGACTGCGATCTACTCACAGAGTTAAAAACTGGCAGTGATCTACCCCCTTTTGGGGGGTTTGGGTCAAAGTTGTTGAGCTTGTTTTAGGGAGGAGGAAAGCCGTGTTTTGAGGGGCTTCAGGTCAAAGTTGTTGAGCTTTTTGGGGGGAGCTAGTGATCTACCAAGCAGGTGCGGGTGGTTCGAATCCCTGCAACGGGGTGAGCTCCCGTTGCTCTATCCCTGCTCCTGCCAACATAGCAGTTCGAAAGCACGTCAAAGTGCAAATAGATAAATAGGTACCGCTCCAGCGGGAAGGTAAACGGCGCTTGCGTGCGCTGCTCTGGTTTGCCAGAAGCGGCTTAGTCCTGCTGGCCACATGACCCGGAAGCTGTACGCCGGCTCCCTTGGCCAATAAAATGAGATGAGCGCCGCAACCCCAGAGTCGTCCACGACTGGACCTAATGGTCAGGGGTCCCTTTACCTTTACCTATTAGTGATCTACCACAGACGTCCAGTGATCTACCAGTAGATCACAATCTACCTGTTGGACGTGGCTGCCCTAGGGCACGGGTCACTGAGGCTAAACTGTGGCCTTCAATCGGGATGGGCACATGGCACTAGGCTTTCCCTGCAGTGAGCAGGGCGGCTGAGAGCGAAACTGGACTTTGCATGGAGGCGGGTGGAACAGAGATAAGATAAAACTTTTGTTCCCAGCTCTTGAGAGCCTGGGAGAAAGTGGGGGCAGGGAGAGAGCGAGAGCGGGAGGGTGACTCTTCCAACAGTCTTTTGTGAGGTGTGGGCTGATGCCCGGGTCTTTGTGGGCAGGGTGGTGGTGGTGGGGGCACGAGCGGGAACCGAGTGGCTCAGATGTGCCGTCATCCCTCTGGAATTTGAAACCTCCCGTGCTCAGCTAGAAAGAAAAATCGCCTGCGTTCTCCCTCCCACATCTCTTCTCTCAAAACCACTCTCCTTCCTTGAATGGCTAAGTTTCACTCTCATGCAGGCCACCCTCCCTGCCCCCTCCTGGGTGACCGTTTCAAAATCACAGCTCAGCCCTGACTCACTCATCCTTTCCCTTGCCTCTGCCCTGCATCATCGCATAATGAACAAGCTCCCCAGACAGGTCCTTCTGACTGTGCCATTGGAACAGTTTCAGCATCTGTTTCCTCTGTTTGTATATATCAATATCTGATAAGGGGGATGATCCTCCCCAGCGGTACCTGCTTGGCTGGTAAAACTAGGTCCTTCTCGCCTGCTTTCGGCTCCGACGCAAGACTGTCTGAACCGCAGCTTACCAAGGATCTGTCCTGGAAAGAACTGGCTGCGCAAAACTTCGTCCTGCAATGCAATAGGAGATGTATAAAATCCCTGAACCTCGCGGCTCACTCCCAGGGTGGTGAAAATGGTTGGCATCCGTGCCCAGCTATTGTCCACAAACAGAGACAGCTACTTGAATCGCTAGGAAGATCTGGAGATCTTTATCTCGTTCTGCAACCCTTCCACCACACCAAAGATTCCCCAGAGTAGCTGAAAAATTACCAGTTTTAAGTACAGTGGTACCTCTGGTTATGAACTTAATTCGTTCCAGAGGTCCGTTCTTAACCTGCAACCGTTCTTAAACCTGAGGTACCACTTTAGCTAGTGGGGCCTCCCACTGCCGCTGGCGCGCAATTTCTGTTCTCATCCTGAGGTAAAGTTCTTAACCTGAGGTACTACTTCCAGGTTAGCAGAGTCTGTAACCCGAAGTGTTTGTAACCTGAGGTGTTTGTAACCCGAGGTACCACTTATTCACTTTGCCTCTGAATATCATAGAGCAGTGTTTCCCAAACTCTCCAGCTGTTTTTGGACTACAACTCCCATCATCCCTAGCTATCAGGACCAGTGGCCATGGATGATGGGAATTGTAGTCCGAGTACAGCTGGAGACCCAAGTTTGGGAAACTGCTGTAGAGCAACTTCTGTATGAGGAAAGGGAGTTTTTGGTTTAGAGAAAAGGCAAGTAAGAAGGGTAGGGTATAAATAATAAAAATTGTTGTTGTTGTTAGGTGGCATGAGAGAAGGCTATTAAAGTATGCCAGGCATTGGGGAAAAGTTTTTCTCCCTCTGTCATAATGCTAGAACTCATGGACGTTCAGTGGAAAATATCAGACGGATAAAAGGAAGTCCTCCTTCATGCGGCGCATAGTGAAAACTGTGGAACTCTCTGCCACAGGAAGAAGTGATTACCACCAACTTGGGTAGCTTTAAAGGAGGCTTGGACAAATTTGGGCAGGATAAGACCATCAGTGGCTGCTAGCCATGCTCTGCCTCCATAGCTGGAAGCAGTTACTGGATACGGCAGGGTGAGAAGAGTTGTCCTGCTAGCAAGTTTCCCACAGACATTGGATTCATACCTGACAGGTGCTCAGCATGACTTGGGCACGCCCAGTGTCCCAGGGTTTTGTGCTGACCAAGCGCCGCGACACAGACCCATTTTTCAGACTGGGACACCGAGGGGAATCGCCTGGCAGAAAACGATGGTGAAATAGCATGCCATGCCTGCCGCAAGAGTGACAGCTTGTGCAACCAATGCAGCTCTTCCTGTTTTAATAGTGCCTTGTGATGACAGTCAGATAGGCGGGGCACTCTCTGAAAAACGATGAGCGATGATGAGGAGAAAGGGTTAAAAAATGACTGCACAGTTGTTCACCAAAATTTCGCACTTTCACATTGGCCAGGGCAGGTGATAGTTTCACTTGTGGGCACTTCCTGTGGACATACCATTTTTAAAATTTATTTTTGCAAGTGAATTTCCCCCCGTTAAACTTAATCTTTACATATGAATTCCAGATTCCAGATTTCTTAGACATTTCTCTTTATATTCCTGCCCTTTCCTGCTGTTCCTAACCCCATCCAATCCCATTTGTATACTGCATTCTAATAAATCAAAATTCTTCTAATTTCAAATATTCTTCTATTTCAAATATTACCAATTTTCTACTGCTGTTCATATTCCAAGTTACTGTGGACATACAACTTGCAGGCCTCCTGTTCTGCCAACAACAGAAGACGGACCATCACTGGCCTGGCTGGGCAGAGGCAGGGCAAGGTTCCTCTCCACCTGCCCTTCATCGATTGGGCACATTTTAGGGGACCCCAGGCCAGGTTCCTCGTGGTTCCTTGAAAACCTCAGCCCTGCTCTCTGAAGGAGTGTCTCCACCCCCATCATTCAGTGAACCCCCATCGTTCACTGAGATCAGCACCGAGGGCCTTCTGGCGGTTCCCTCACTGCGAGAAGTGAGGCTACAGGGAACCAGGCAGAGGGCCTTCTCGGTAGTGGCGCCCGCCCTGTGGAACGCCCTCCCGTCAGATGTCAAGGAGATAAACAACTACAGTCATACCTCTTGTTATGTTCGGTTCAGGTTACGTCTTTCCAGGTTGCGTCCTGCGGTGACCTGGAAGTACCTCGGGTTAAGAATTTAATTCGTTCTTAACCTGAAACCATTGTTAACCTGAGGTACTACTTTAGCTAATGGGACCTCCCGTTGCTGCCGCACGATTTCTGTTCTCATCCTGAAGCAAAGTTCTTAACCCGAGGTACTATTTCTGGGTTAACGAAGTCTGTAACCTGAAGCGTCTGTAACCTGAAGTGTCTGTAACCTGAGGTACCACTGTACTGGAAAGGGTTATTTCAGGGTTTCGCCACTCGGGCATGCGCAGACGCTCAAAATGACATCACACGCATGCGCAGAATCGGCGAATCGCAACCCGCACACGTGCAGACGTGGGTTGCGTTCTGCTCATGTTGCGAACGGGGCTCCGGAACGGATCCTGTTCGCAACCAGAGGTACCACTGTATCTGACTTTTAGAAGACACCTAAAGGCAGTCCTGTTTAGGGAAGTTTTTAATGTCTGATGTTTTATTGTATTTTTAATATTTTGTTGGAAGCCGCCCAGAGTGACTGGGGAAACCCAGCCAGATGGACGGGGTGTAAATAATAAATTGTTGTTGTTGTTATCACTGCACAGCCAGGCTGTGGCCAAGACGTCTGTGCCAGATTCTTTCGGCTGGGTGGGAGTGGGCTTGATCAAATTGCATCTTCTCTCTCTCCCTGCTTTTTGTGATCCTCTGATTTCATATTCCGGATGTGTGGCTGTCATATTCCCCCGCAGTCATAGGCATTTCTAAGCTCGGAACAGTCTAATCCTTTAAGCCTCCCCGAGTAAGAGAAAACATTTCCTCCTTTTCACCATCTTCCCACGTCTTCTCTCTCCTTCGTTTTCTTGCTTCCTCCCCACGCTCTTAAAACACAGCCTTGGCAAACCCAGTGCCCCCCAGATGTTTCGAAGCTGCCCTCCAAAACATCAGCAGGGCGCCAGGTTGACCAAGCCTGCTCCGAGGGAGGGAGGGCAACCCAGATCTTGCGGCCTCGCTTCCTCCTCTTTGTGCCCGTGCCAGGAAGTTGCAGATTCTCTCCTTCCCCTCCTGGATTTGGGCATCCTTGGCTGCGCCCAGCTCCTTGGCAGCAGGGCCGGCGTTGAAAGGATTCCTTTGGAAACCTGCTCCTCTGCTTGAAAATAGTAATTTCGAGCCGCCGCGAGAGAAATCCACGCGCCGCCACTTGCTCCAAGCTGGCCCATGCATAATGGATGGGGCTGTGGGTAATTATGTTTCCTCCCAGGAGAGCCGAGGAGGGGATCAGTTAGTGGATGAACACGCCAAGCTGGCAGCCAAAAGATGGCACGCGGAGGTCTGCCTTTCACCTCTCAATCTCGCACCTCTGGTGCTTTTGCCTCCCGACACGAAGGGAAGGCGACAGATGGCCTTGGCTGGGAAGGAAGGAGTTGGCCGCAGTTGCCCTGGATCTGGGACGGCGGGGGCAGAGAAGCCTGCGACTCTCCAGCTGTTGCGGAACTACAACTCCCATAAGCCTCAGCTGTCGGTGGGAGCTGATGGGAGTTGGAGTCCAGCAGTGCCTGGAAGGGCAAAGGTTCCCCAGCCCAGGTCTAGAAGGAATGAGATTTTTTTTTTTAAATCTGCAAGCTGCCTTATGTTCCTGGCAGGGAAAATGGCGGGGTAGAAATAAATATATAACAACAACAATAATACGGGACGCAGGTGGCGCTGTGGGTTAAAGCCTCAGCGCCTAGGACTTGCCGATCGAAAGGTCGGCGGTTCGAATCCCTGCGGCGGGGTGCGCTCCCGCTGCTCGGTCCCAGCGCCTGCCAACCTAGCAGTTCGAAAGCACCTCCGGGTGCAAGTAGATAAATAGGGACCGCTTACCAGCGGGAAGGTAAACGGCGTTTCCGTGTGCGGCTCTGGCTCTGGCTCTGGCTCTGGCCAGAGCAGCTTCGTCACGCTGGCCACGTGACCCGGAAGTGTCTCCGGACAGCGCTGGCCCCTGGCCTCTTAAGTGAGATGGGCGCACAACCCCAGAGTCTGTCAAGACTGGCCCGTACGGGCAGGGGTACCTTTACCTTTACCTTTAACAACAATAATATACAGTATCAAGGGTGGGGAAGCCTTTTCTGCCTGAGGGCCACATTAGCCTCCTGGGGGCCACATTCCAGAAGATTATCATTGCTATTTCGTCCATTTATATCCTACCCTTCCTTCTGAAGGAAGCCAGATAGAAGAGTCTTGACCTGAAGACAAGAGGTTTCTGCATGCAACAGTGCATTCCTCTCTCCACCCAGGCAATGAAGTATATTTATCGCCATCCAAAGATACTTGGATAGCTCAGTTGGTTAGAGCATGGCGCTAATAACGCTAATAATGCCAAGGCTGCAGGTTCGATCCCCGCATGGGACACCTGCAAATTCCTGCACTGCAAGAGGTTGGACTAGATGACCCTGAGGGCCCCTTCCAACTCTACAATTCTACGATTCTGTGATTCTATACATCCCAAGCAGACAAAAGCACTGGAGGGAAATGTGGGGCAGGGCCCTGAGGAGTTTGGCCTGGGGATGCCCAAACTTTTTTCAAAGAGGGCCAGATTTGATGAAGTAAACATGCGTGAGGGCCAACCAAGGTTGCTGTGCTTTTTTTAAGGATTTTACCCCAGGACAGATACTGCCACAGGGGCCGGATTAGGCCCCCAAAACAGACTTTGGACATGCCTGGCCTAGGGAGTACAGTGGTACCTCGGGTTACAGACGCTTCAGGTTACAGACTTCGCTAACCCAGAAATAGTACCTCAGGTTAAGAACTTTGCTTCAGGATGAGAACAGAAATCGCGTGGCAGCAGCAGGAGGCCCCATTAGCTAAAGTGGTACCTCAGGTTAAGAACAGTTTCAGGTTAAGAATGGACCTCGAGAACGAATTACGTTCTTAACCCGAGGTACCACTGTATTTTGAGAGCCAAGCAGAGAGGTTTGCAGGGCCATATTTCACCAATACACCTAAGGTTCCTCACCCCTCCTTTAATTAGTGCTGAAGATTGCCAACGTTTCCCCCTTGCCTCTGCTCCTGCGCCTGTGAGTGCCATTTGATCTGCTGGCTTTTGAAGTGATTCTGCTGATCGTCCTGCCGTGAAAAGCTTTGCTTTCAGGTTTCTGCACTTTGGGATGCTATTAAAGGCACAGCAGCAAGATGGGTCAGGGCTTTTTTTTTTTTTTTTTTAAGCCTGCTGTCGACTCTAATTTCATTTAAAAGTGCTCCTCATGCGTTGCCTCATTATCCCTATGTACATTATTCTAACAGTTCTGTGAAGTAGTAGTTATTATCCCCATAATGCAGAAGGGAGCCGACGCCGATTTTGTGCAAGGCTGCCCAGTGAGAGAATGCACGAAGTCTGAACCAGAAGGAGAGAAACATACATAAAAATTGAGCCCCAGGTAGCCAGGACAAGGGTTCTAGTCCTGATGAAGTTTCCACTGCAAGGGAGGGGACAAGAGCACACTTTCTCTGTGGGTTGAGGGTGTGTATTGCTTCCTTTCCCTTCCTGATGGGCCTTGCGCAAGCTTCTGGCATGTGATGGGCAGAGCCGGGATGCCCTGTGCTATGAAAAGCCCCAGAGCGTCTGACGGCAGTGACTAACGACAGGGGTTGTCGCCTTCTTAAGCAGGAGGAAATTGAGCAGTGGGCGCTTTGCCTGGCAAGGAAAAGTGATGCAAGCACACACAAACACACATGCCTTCATTTGTTTCATTTCTCCGTGGCAGGCCAGTAAAAAGGTGCAGTCACAGAGACCCAGCCTATGGTGAGTCAGGCCAATGCCCCATCTCAGACGCGGGTGGCGCTGTGGTCTAAACCACCGAGCCTCTTGGACTTGCTGATCGGAAGGTCGGTGGTTCGAATCTCCAAGATGGGGTGAGCTCCCGTTGCTCTGTTCCAGCTCCTGCCAACCTAGCAGTCTGAAAACATGCCAGTGCAAGTAAATAAATAGGTACCACTGCAGCAGGAAGGTGAACAGCGTTTCCGTGTGCTCTGGCTTCCATCACAGTGTTCAGTTGTGCCAGAAGCGATTTAGTCCTGCTGGCCACATGACCCGGAAATGCTGCCTGTGGACAAACGCCAGTTCCTTTGGCCTGAAAGCAAGATGAGCGCCGCAACCCCATAGTCGCCTTTGACTGGACATAACCGTCCAGGGGTCCTTTACTTTTTTTACCCATCTCAGTCAGTATTGCCTGCCCTGACTGGCAGTGACTGTCCATGCTTTCAGGCATAAAGGTAAAGTTAAAGGGACCCCTGGCCATTAGGTCCAGTACTGGCCGACTCTGGGGTTGCGGCGCTCATCTCGCTTTCTTGGCCAAGGAGCCAGCGTACAGCTTCCAGGTCATGTGGCCAGCATGACTAAGCCACTTCCGGCGAACCAGAGCAGCGCACGGAAACGCCGTTTACCTTCCCGCCGGAGCAGTACCTATTTATCTACTTGCACTTTGAGGTGCTTTTGAACTGCTAGGTTGGCAGGAGCTGGGACCGAGCAATGGGAGCTTACCCAGTTGCAGGGATTCGAACCGCCGACCTTCTGATTGGCAAGCCCTAGGCTCTGTGGTTTAACCCACAGCGCCACAGGCATGGACACCCCTATTTTCATCAGAGAAAAGTTGGAGGGTATGCTTTTTACCCAGACTCTGTAGAAAAGCCAAGTGTGTTTGTGTACGCATGTGCGGTTGGGCGGGCGGGAGAACAACTCAAAGGGTTGTTTGAACACTCTCTTGAAATCGTAAACGCGCCTACTGGCCAAAAAGGTCAGTGACCTTAGCTTAACCGCTGGACCTCGTTCTTTATTTTTTTTCATAACAGGGGCCTGTAAGCCAGAAACGTCCCATGCACCTCTGCACACACACACACACACACACACACACACACACACACAGAGAGAGAGAGAGAGAGAGAGAGAGAGAGACTCACACTCACATTCTGTAGCCATCAGGCCTCGCTCTCTTCAAAGCGCTGAGGAGAGATGAAAGGCAAAATCCCGGCATTCATCCCCTCTCAGGGCTGCCTTCACCCTTATGCTTAAAACATCAATTGTGTGCCGAAGAAAAGCTGCGCATTACAGGCCGTATGAATTATGCACGCTGAGCTCATTCGCCTCCATACATCTCTATTTTGCATAATTTATATCGCTCCTTGCTAATCGCGGCGAAAGGAAGGCAACCTGGCTAGCGGGAATCCTGATCTGCGCCTTCCGAGATTTCGACGGCGGTTCACCCCTATGCTTCCGAGTGTTCAGGGCTAGAAACTTGGCGGATAAATATTGATTGCTTGCAGCCATTTGTTGCGTCGCAAACAATTCAGGACGGGAGTGGCAGATATATATTTGTTGAAAACTATGATAGCTGAGATTCTCCTGGTGCCCGATGTGCCTGATTTTGCACAGGGCAGCTGTGCGGTGGATGACGTCAGTCTGAACGTTTTAGCTTTAGTTGTTTTGTTTGTGCTTTTACTTGGTGTTTTATCTCGTGAGCCGCCCTGAGATCTTGCAGTGAGGACAGTGCATAAATCTAATAAGTAATAGAATAATAAATAACAGTGGAGCCCTCTCTAATCAATAGATTGCCATCCCTAGAACTAGACTTATGTGTTCTCTCCCTGCTCTTTTCCCATGGCCAGGAATTCCAACTTGGAAGAATGCTTTGCCCTCATCCTTCCCCAAAAAGTCCATTCCCTGAAACTGCAGCAGGATGGGTGCGGTGGGGGCACCAGGGGAGAGCAGAAACCGGGCTGCTTTCTTTCCCTCTGTGGTGTGAATCACAGTCCATTCAACCTTCCTATCTGCCAGTACAAACCCCCTGCAATTGCTAATCTGCAGCGTAGAATTAAGGTGCCACCTAGTGGTTGAAGATTGGAGAGTAAGAGAAATAATAATAATAAAAAACACCATGTAGAATCCCGGCCAGTTAAAGCCCTGTTCTGGGTTTACACGAAAACATAAAAAGAGCCTGATGGATCAGGCCTGCAGCCCATATAATCCAGCATCCTATTTTCACGTGGGATCACCCAGGGAAATCTGCAAGCTTGACCTGAGCCCAAGAGAGACCCTTCCCTGCTGCAATTTCCACTGGTATTTGGAAGCTTTGCTTCCTCTGGCTGTGGAAGCAGAGCACAGCCATTGTGGCCGACAGCCACTGAGAGCCCTCTCCTCTATGAGATGCAGGGCTGTGTGTTTATAAGAGCCATGAGACTCTTAATCTCAGGGCTGCATGTTCAAGGCCCACGTTGGCCAGAAAGATCCCTGCATTACAGAGGGTTGGACGAAATGACCCTCATGCTTCCTTCCAACTCTACAATTCTACGATCACAATTCAGCAGAAACAATAACGGGTCTTGCGGCGCCTTAAAGATTTAGACATGTATTGGGGGCATGGCACTTTGCGGACTAGAATGCACATCGTCTACAGTGGTACCTCTGGATGCGAACGGGATCTGTTCCGGAGCCCCGTTCATATCCTGAAGCGAACGTAACACGCAACTGCGCATCTGCATGTTGCGTTTCACCGCTTCTGCACATGCACATGACGTCATTTTGAGCGTCTGCGCATGCGCAAGCGGCGAATCTCGGAAGTAACGCATTCCGTTACTTCTGGGTCGCCACGGAGTGTAACTTGAAAACCCTCAACCTGAAGCGTATTCATCCCGAGGTATAACTGTATTGCATGAATTGTTATCTTTGGATGAGAGGGATATGTACAGTGGTACCTCGGGTTAAGAACTTAATTCGTTCTGGAGGTCTGTTCTTAACCTGAAACTGTTCTTAACCTGAAGCACCACTTTAGCTAATGGGGCCTCCTGCTGCTGCCACACGATTTCTGTTCTCATCCTGAAGCAAAGTTTTTAACCCAAGGTACTATTTCTGGGTTAGCGGAGTCTGTAACCTGAAGCGTATGTAACCTGAAGTGTGTGTAACCTGAAGCATACGTAACCCAAGGTACCACTGTATAGGCACATGGGCAGAGGTGGGGGTCCTCTGGCTTTCCAGATGTTGCAGAGCTCCAGCTTCCTCGCAGGCTCAGTTTAGCGTAGCCCATGGCCAGGAATGATGAGAGGGTTATGAAATGCCATTAAATGAAAAAATTACAGGCCAGGAACTAAATTATGGCTTAAAACCTGTGCAAAATCAGCACGGTAAGCATTTGCAGCATCAGTAATTGGAGACCACACATTCATCCTGGCATTTGTTGAGTAGATTTGACCCCTGTAGTGGAAGTAGAAAACCATTGTGTCCGTTCACACCCAAATAGGCTCGAGCTGTGCGTCTGCCACACTCAGCTCTCTGAAAACCTCAGAGTTCCTTTTCTAGCCACAGTTGTTCAGAGGGGAGGCTTGAAAACAGGTGAGCCCCACTTGGAAAGCTGAAATCTCAGAAGCAGCAGTTGTTGAAAGAGACTTCCAATAACCAGAGGCCTTGCCCCATCCCCATGTTTGTAGGAAATTGTGAAAAGGAAAGAAACCATGCTTGAAGAAAATGTTCCATTTAACATTTGTTAAAAAACCCGAGGCATTTTTGTTGGGGATTGTAGGGAAAGACCTGCTGAAAAAGCTGAAAAACATCTTCATGTATGCGACAAAGGCCGCGAGAGTTCTGGTAGCACAAGGATGGAAGACTGAAGAAACCCCAACTAAAGAATCATGGCAAGAAAAATTGATGGACTATGCAGAACTGGCAAAACTGATATATAAGCTACGGGACAAGGATAACTGTGACTTTAAAGATGAATGGGAACCCTTTACAAAGTATCTGAAGACGCAACAAAGCGAACTGGGCTAAATAGTTTGAGGATCTATACAACTTTGTAACATGCAGAAAACAGCAGTCTCCTAGAAACCAAAGACTGGAACTGAGGGAAGTCGGGTTTCTCTGTGGGAGGGGGGAGGGAGGAAAAATGGGGGGGGGGGGAAACAAAGATGATACGTTTTTGGATAATATGTCTTGTTTTAATTTTGAATAATAAAAAAAGAAAACCATGCAAACGCTCTCTCTCTCCTTTTTTTTTTTTGCGTAAGTTATACAGGTAGCTGAATTCGCCTTTACCTGTTGCACAGTTTGGATTACCTTGGTGCAGGATTTATTTTTTTAAAGAATGATTTTCACCTTTGAGATCTGCTTGGTGGAATTGGGTGACTCCAGGTACAGATGACAGTTGTGTGGCCATCACTCTCAGGCCTGCTTTTAAAATTGCGTTTTGGTGCCAGCTCCACGCAGACTTATCCTTTGACCTGGGAAGGAGCCCAGGAGGGGGGAAGCTGCAGCCTTCTTGATATTGTTGGACTACAACTCCCATCATTCCTAAGAACATAAGAAGATCCCTGCTGGATCAGACTAGTGGCCTGGCGGAATCTGGAGAGCTGCATCTTCTCTGCCCCTGGGTGCCACAGCAGTGGATTTTCTGAATGTTTGAGGGGGGTTTTGATGTCCTGCGTACGTCAGAAATGGGGAACTTGTAGCCTGCCACATTTTGCAGAACTACAACTTCCTTCACCTGTCATGGCTGGATGCAAAGGAATGGTGGGAGGCACCAGCTGGGGAAACCCCAAAGAAACCCTCAGGGGAAGAAGGCCCAGAGCCAGTTATTGATTCCGGGACAGCGGTGTCTGGTCAAAGGGTGCAGATTGGGAGGAGGAGCTGTCCAAAGCTGAAAATGCAACAGGGTTTTGTGAGCAGGAAGAGGCTGGGACAGAGAGCAGTGCAGAATCAGAGGCAGGAGAGGAAGAGGGCTAAGAGACTGAGTTGAGGCCGGCTGCTGGAGAATCCAGGGAGTCCCTCCATCCTGCTGCAACCAGCCCGCCTTCCGCCTGATCTCCCAGAACATGCAGAGAAAAGAAGAGGGCAGAGCAAAGAGAGACAAGACGATGGAGCCTTAGGCTGTTGGGGAAGGAACCAGGGAAAGGAACCTTGGAGAGGAGTGGGAAGGTGGGAACCTTGAGTCCTCGCAGCTGCCTCATTGGGGAAAGACCTACTGGGAAGAGTTGCTGGGATCATTCTTCTTCTTCTTCTTCTTCTTTGGTGTTCTCTCGTAACCGAGTAAGGTTGTCTTCCATAAACACAGTTAAAACAGTGAGTCCGTAAGTGACTGTGGAGACCAATTCTGGATCCACACGTCCTTCCACAGTGGGGACATAGGTTTCCAGGCGGAAGTTGATCACAGTGTGGATTTGCCAAGCGTGCCTTCCCCTTAACTCGTTTCTCCCTTTCGTCCTGAGTTTGAGCGTCTTCAAAACCCACGACACCTTTGGTAAAGACTGTTCTCCAATTGGAGCGCTCGCAGGCCAGTGTTTCCCAGTTGTCAGTGTTTATCTTACTTTTTTTTAGATTTGCCTTCAGAGAGTCTTTAAACCTCTATTGTTGTTCTCCAGCATTATGCTTTCCATTTGTAAGTTCGGAGTAGAGTAGCTCCTTTGGGAGACGATCATCAGGCATCCGCACAACATGACCCTGCACTGTTTTGGTTTCTTTGAATAAAGAGTTAACTTCAATGACACTGGGTATTTTTTTTCCTGACATACGACTGGCTCCAGACATCACCCCTGATCTTGGCCATGGCACCCAACAACACCTACAGGAACGAAGCGCCCCCACTCCTGAAGCAGCCTGATGCGCAACACATGTTCAAATGGGCCTCCGATTCACAGCGTTGCTTTCTTTCTTTATTTCTTTCTTTTGTCCAGATAAGCCCAACATGGAAGGGGCAGGCACCACAGGGGGGATCATTGGTGGCCTCATTGCGGCCATCGTGGCCGTGGCCGTGGTGGCCACCGGCATCCTGATCTGCCGCCAGCAGCAGAAGAACCGGATGGATCGCGAGGAGGACGAGTGAGTGGCTCAGTTTACTCGGGGCTGAGGGCCAGGATCCAGATAGAGCGCAGGGGGGCTGGGAGATGGGCAACGGGGCACGGCAAGAAAGGGATAACCTCTCCTCCTCATCCTCCTGCCACGGTTGGTCTGGGTTCAGATTGGGCAGGTGTAGTGTCACTGGTGACTAACACCACAGGCTCGCACAACTCTAACTGAAACAAATGAAAATGGTTTAGTTCATTAATAACAACATTTATTTATTTATTTAGACATACATACATACATAGACATACTTACATACATACCTACCCCGCCCATCTGGCTGGGCTTCCCTGGCCACTCTGGGCAGCTTTCCTACAAAATATTAAAATACAGTAATCCATCAAACATTAAAAGCTTCCCTGAACAGGGCTGCCTTCAGATGTCTTCTAAAAGTTTGGTGGTTGTTGCTCTCTTTAACATCTGGTGGGAGGGTGTTCCACAGGGCAGGTGCCACTACCGAGAAGGCCCTCTGCCTGGTTCCCTGTAACTTGGCTTCTCGCAGAGAGGCCCCAACAGAGAATCAATATGGTGGGTCTACAATGCAGGAACAGTGACCCAAATTTCTAGGGGATTGGCTCAGCCTTTGCCAACTTGGTGGCTTCCAGATGTTTTGCGGTCCAAAATATCTGGAAGCCACCACCATCTCCGATAGAGGTGTTGACAATAAAAAAAAATAAACATGGAGGGAAAGAGAGTAACCTATGAAGATATTTTAGTGAAAACTGAGAATGGGTGGAGACTAAAACCATATGATAATATAAAATATGTGTTTACGGGATGGCTACAATATCACCAGGTGAAAATCAATAAACAGCATTTGGAAAAAAAATCTGGAAGCCACTAGGTTGGCGATGGATGTAATTATTTCTGCACTTTTCCGTCTGCATTGTTTGCCTAGGTCCTTTGCTATTCCTTTATAATAGGCTCACCGTTTTGATTCTCTATCGCAGGGGCTCTCTGGTCTGCCAGATGTTGTTGGACTTCAGCTGCCACCAGCCATTGACCATTGTCCAGCGCTGAGTGGGCTTTTTTGGGAGATACAAGTCAGCAACATCTGGAAGACCAGAGACTGGGTGTCAACAAACCTTTTAAATCTGGCCTACCATCTTTTGAGTAGGTGGCCCTTTTCGTTGGCATCTCATTACCCATTGGGGTGCAAATCTGAACTCAGATTAACACCCACTACCTAGAGCAGTGGTATTCAACCTTTCGGAGTCCATGGCTCCCTTGACCCACCTAAAGCACATTAAAGCACATTATCTCCAGCCAGCCAGCCAGCCCTGGTAGTCAGTGGTTTGGCAGTTTACATCCTCACCTGACCGTCTTCCTTCCTGCCGTTTTTGCAGCCAGGAAGGACCACCTGCCTACAAGCCGCCCCCACCCTGCCAGTTGTCTGACGAAACAGAACCGGTAAGTATCTGTGGCTTGAAGTAGCCAGGATATGCTCCTGACGCACGGGGTTATTTTTTCAGTCTCTTGGACTGGTTTTTGGGGGGACAAAATTATAACAGTGTCCCCATGCGAATTTCAGATCCCAGGTGATAACTTCTAGGGTAGAGCTGGGGCCCGGGACCTGGGTAGGACCTGTACCAAAGGGAGATGGATTCAAATCTTCCCCAGCTCAGCTGTAAAACTCACTGGGTGCCATTGGGCAAGGAAGGCTCTGTCTATTTGACCCTGGTGTTAATGATGGCTCACATTTCCCTGTATCTACAAATGGTCCTTCTCCACCCCTGGCCCTACCTGCCAACTGCATGAGGTACTTTAGGCTAATAGACACTGGCTGGCCCAACATAGACCCCCTTCCTGCCCCCAAAGAGCTTCAGGGCGAAGTGGGGCGTGCTGCCTGGGACTGATGAGAATTGCAGCACAGAACCTCTGGAGGTTGCAAGGTTGTTGAAGACTGCCCAAAACGATGTCCTACCTACCTCGATGGCCTCTAGGCATCCTGGGCCACAGAAGCTGCCTTTGTAGCTGGAGTTGGCCAACGTCCCTCCCAGGTGTGGTGGGAAATGGCCGGAGAATGCAGGGAGCAGACCTTGCAGGGTTCAGCAGCAGCTACCTGGCAGTGTCATCCTTGGCGCTGGCCAAGCCACCCCTGCGCAGGCAAGACCCATCCCTTGCATGCTTAGCAATCATCAGCCTACTAATTTCCAGGGCTGTTTGTACTCTGTTCTGAAAGAGGGTGCTGTTAATCATCATCATCATCATCTCCCATCTGACTGGGTTAGAATAATAATAATAATCCTTGAAGTGAGAAAAGCTGGGTTTTAATGTACCGGTTCACTGTTGAAGTGTGTGCAATATCTGTTGCTTTTTGCTTATTCCCTTCTGTTTTTGCTCTTCCTGGGGCCAGGCCAAGAGCTCAGTGGGGCAATGCATGTTCTCTCTGTCGCTGGAAGCCTTATTTACTCCCTCTGGCTGCTCTTGTGCTCAGATCCTGCTTCTGGGCTTCCCACCTGACTGGCCACGGTGGGAACAGGATGCTGGGTTCAGTGGGCCTCTGACCTAACCCAGCAGGGCTTCTTAGGCTGTGATTTCAGCAGGCGTTGCCCACTCTCGGGCAAAGCTCTCTTTGCAAACCATAAGGCCTAGCAACTTGCTTTTTAGGAAATAAAAACCAGAACGCTGGGAGTCTCCAATGAACGTTGGCTGCCAGAGCAAATATCTGTGCACTGCTTGCATGAAATGGCAGGATATGCATGGCCCTGCCATGGCTGGCTGAGGACGAAGAGACGCTTTGGTGAAGCTTTTGGGCAGGGTTGCTTGCAGCAGTTTCTTCCTGCAGCTGATTAGGAGGTGGCTGGCTGAGTCTTAAGAAGCCCTTCAGACAGGCAAAGGCGACCAGGGATGGATGGGGAGGGAACTACCTGCAATTCTGTGTGTGCTGGCGGCTCTCTCCCTCTCTGGCTGAGAGTATCCTGGAATTTATTCTGACTCTGGGAAGGGAGCTTTTTCTCTCTCTTGGCTTCCTCCGGCAGTTCAGGCTGCCCCCTCCCGTCTTCATCCCACATCTCTGGTTTATTCCAGGTTCCCACTCCCAGTGAGGCTGAGAGTATCCCGCTCAAAGCACCCTTTTATGAACCCAGCACCACAGACGATCTCCTTGGCGGGGTCGCTGCCACCGCAATGGAGGTGAGGGGGAGCCCATGCCAATGAGTTTTCTCTAGGGAAGGGCCCGCGTTGAGCACAAGGGGTGCAGTCAAGGAGACTGAGCCCTCTGAAACGGGATCCGCTCTGACACCCTGAGATTCAGCTTCTTGGGTTTGCCTTGGAGAGAAAACCTAGCCTGTTAAGTTGTGGGTGAACATATCAGACGACACAGCGATTCTTCAAACAGCTCTTGTTTATTCACAGGCCAGAACAGAACTGAACTGAAGGTTCAGTCAGCCTGTTTATATAGAGGTCCAGTACAACGTAACTGTAACAATTTTCTAAAACTATCCAATCACTGAATGACACTTTTGATCCCTTATTTGCATAACTATCTACAGTATCCCCCTGCTGGCCCAGGGTGAGAACTTCAGTACATAACATAGCCCATGCTGACCCCAGGGCCCCATGAGGAAGATCAGTATAACAAACACACACAACTCCCAGGATGTATCCTGCCCATCTGCAAACGCGCCTCTCAGAGCGTGGGATTTGGTTGTCGAGTGCACACCAGAGAATCCTGAGACTCATGGCTTCCTTTTTGTTTTTAAAATCCTCAAAGTTTCTAGTCCTTATGGCTGCAAAACGTAGCAATTAATTTGCAAACTTGTGAGCAAGGCTTGGTGAGTTTTCTACAATATAGAAAGGGGGACCAAGCAAGATGAGTAGGGAGCAGAGGGCGAGGGGCTGCTTCAGCACCCCTCCTTTGCTACACACTTTTGCAGACACAAAAGCATTACGCTGCCTATAATCTGAGGCTGGATTCTCAGCAGCATTGCTTAGGATCCTGGCGTTTGCCTCTTGGATTGCATGGTGCTTCATAGTGCTGGTCAAAATAGATCTGCCCTTCAAACTAGCTGCTCCCACAAACGGTGACTTGTCTTTCTAACACAATTGGGCGAGCTGCAGATATGTTTGTTTGCCAGGTACTCTTTAGAATCAAGAGGGACGTGGGTGTTGCTGGGATCTAAACCACAGAGCCTAGGGCTTGCTGATCAGAAGGTCGGAGGTTCGAATCCCCGCAATGGGGTGAGCTCCCGTTGTTTGGTCTCAGCTCCTGCCCACCTAGCAGTTCAAAAGCATGTCAAGTGCAAGTAGATAAATAGGTACCGCTCCGGTAGGAAGGTTAACAGCGTTTCCGTGCACTGCTCTAGTTCACCAGAAGCGGCTTAGTCATGCTGGCCACATGACCAGGAAGTTGTCTGCGGACAAACGCCGGCTCCCTCGGCCTATAGAGTGAGATGGGTGCTGCAACCCCAGAGTCATCCGCAACTGGACCTACTGGTCAGGGGTACCTTTACTTTACCTTCAGAATCAATATACTAATTCTGTGCACACCAACAGGCAACACCGAGGGCCAGCCCAACCATTGGGCAATGTCAAATGTCCACTTCAGACAGCTGAATTGTGGTGCTTTGAAGGGGCCATGAACTGTTATTTATTTTATTATTGTATTAAGTCCCAAAATATCTTGATGAGCTTTGGAGGCCTTGACTTGTGAAGGAGGGGCAACATTTGTTGCTCTGCCTCAGGCAGCAAAATGTCTTGTGCCAGCCCTGATTACAAGCAAGAACAAGAAATAGGTGCCACATAGTCTGGGACACAAGTCCCTTGTGGCACGGCTCCTTAGGGGGCGCGTTTATCCAGCCCCCACAGCTTTAGCTAGGGCCCTCCTAGTCTGGGGCTCGGGCCTGGCCACGTTAGCTGAGCTCAGCACAGAGAGAGCATGCAATGTTGACCCCTGTGACTGGCAGCCAGGATGATGCCTCTGGGTTGGCCTGGCCTGGCCACCATCACACCATACATTTAAAGAGCTATGATACCACTGTAAACTGTCATGGCTTCCCCCATGGAATTCTGGGAGCTGTAGTTTGTTATGGGTCCTGAGAGTAGTTAGGAGACACCTATTCCTGTCACATATAGGCACTAACCAGAGTTCCCTTTGCAGAGGGATTGATTGCCAAATCACCCTGGGAACTGCAGCTCTGGGAGGGGAATAGTGGGTCTCCTAGCAATGCTCAGCACCCTTAGCAAACTACAGCTCCCAGAATTCCATGGGGGGAAGTCATGACATGGTCATCAGGCCCTGGCTTGGTCATCAGAGCAACATGGTCTCCACTTCAGTCCAGATTTGGTTGCTCCTGTCTCCAAGCCAAGCCTCCAGCTCCGGGAACCAAATTCAGAAACCTGGGTCCACCATCACAGCCTCCCACCCACCTCAGTGTAAACACTGTGGGATGCAACAAGGGATGTTGGGCAGGGGGGACAGCAGTTGCAGTTAAGTAAATATCCCTCCCTCCAAACCACCAATCCATTCCTTCCCTCTGCAGGAGGCCCCACGATACCACGAGCTGCCGACGCTGGAAGAGCGAGAGGCGGCGGCAGACGCTGGCCCCAGCATGGAGGACGAATATCTGGACCAGATCAACCCCATTTATGACGCGCTCTCCTTCGCAGCCACGGAGGAAGAGGCCGCCATGGCTCCCATGTCCACCGACAAGGCCTTTATCATGTCCAGGGCTATGTATGTCTGAGCCCTGAGGCTGGATTTCCACCCGAGGCCCAGAGATGAGGATGCTGTATCTCGTGCTAGTCCTGGAGAGATGCTGCTTCTTTGGACGCTATATCCCGTTAGATGCCCAGCGTGGTTCCCTTGAAAATCCCGGGTTTCTCGTGTGCCTTAGATGGGCAGGAGCCCGTCCTGCTCCAAGCAGGCCTTCTCATTCCTTCTGTTCCTTCTCCAGCCAGGCCAGAGCTGTCCCACCATGCCAAACATACGTAGTGCCTTCATCTTTTATCTTTTGAAATGGGCCTGGTGGCAGCTTATACCCTCCCAGCCTCCCCTAAAGTCTAGTGGGCCTTCCTGAGCCAAATTTCCCTGACCCTGAGCCATCTGGCTGTCGGACAAATGCTACGTTTAAAGTAGAATCCAGAGTCCTCAGAACCACTTCCCATGCGTGGATGCAGGGACCAAGTACCTCTTGCAGCTTCTCCCCCCTTGGAGCTAGCTATTGACTCCTGCCAAAGCCAGTTGGGGGGTGGATTTTATACCTCCTTAGGTACCCCCCATTCTCTTGGTGCCCCTGTATTAACCTCTCCTACCTGAAGGATGCCTGGCACCTGGTAAAACGACGACTGCTGGGCTGTACCACTTTGTATTGCAGATGGAGGTTGCCCAATTGCTCCCCGCCACCCCCAAAAGGGAAAAGAATCCTACACATAGAAAATGGGCATGTTGGGAAGAAGTCTTGGTTAGACTCCCCCAGCATCTAGTTTTCTCTGGGTGGAGAGTTTTCCATGTGTGTCAGGGTGGGGGAGATTCAGTTGCGCAGTTCCGTCTGCACTCTGGAACGGAACACCACCAGACGAGAGCCTTTTCTCTCTAGACCAGACTCCGAGATACGATTGGATCTATCTTCACATGACATGATCACGCCTTGGTGAATGTTTAGGCTCCTTCCAGAAGGCACAAGAAATGCCTGCCAGGTGCCTGGCAACCACCACCACAGTGTTAGCCATCTTTGGGGTTTGACGTGCTAGATGCCTTGGCCACGGGGTGGGCAACTAGTCGCGGGTACTCCGCTTCTCATTGTGTCCTCAAAACAATCTTGGCATGCGCTTCTGACTGCGCATGGCGTCTCCCACCAAGCACCCGAGAGTATTGCTTCCTCCTTGCCCTAATACACTGCCAGCCCCAGGGAGTTGGGGGTTCCCCATGTGAATGAGTGCAAAAGATAGGGTCTCTTGCTGTTGAAAGCTGAGCTCTCCTCCCCAAGCAACCATATGCACACACCCCAGGAGGTTTCAGCTGCAATAGAATACGCCTCGTAGCCTTCCTGCAGAGAGCCAAGGGCAAGTGGCCGTATTCAAGGGGTGGCTGGGCAGGTCTCTGCAATGAGTGCTTTTTAAAAAGGGGCTAGGACATCCCTGCTTGGGCTGCCTCCCAACTGCAGTGTTGAAGGTGCAAATTTAGTTCTAGGCCAGGGATATGAGCTGTGACAGCCTTTTTAGCAAGGGGATTGGAACGGGAAGGACTTGTGCAGGTATCTGTGCATAACGATCTCTCGTTGGGTCTGCAGCACGTCATCAGGACTCGACCCCATGCCAAATCCTGGAACCTGAAGAGTGGCAAGGCAGCTTGTGCTGCCCCACTCGGCTCTGGCCAAAGGAGGGGACTGCAGGAAGAACAGCAAGGAAGGATCTTCACATCAGTTGGGCAAAGTAGGTCGTGTGGCAGCTCCCTATAAAAGCTGCCAGGCGCAGGTTACTGTTGCTGTGTTTCTGGCAAGAGGCCACTTTCGTCCACAAGCCCAAGTTTGGAGTGCTGTGCCTGATCTCGCCTGTTACCCCAACAAGGACCAGTTAGGCTGGCAGGGACTGTTGCAGTACGACATCACTGTGAAGCCTTCAGGTGTCTGCAGCACATCTGGCAATCAGTCAGTCAGTCAGTCAATCAACCTCCCATCTAGATTTAGTCACTGTCCAGAAGTTTGGTGGGGAACCTATGGACCTTTAGTTGTTGTTGGCCTCCCAGCAGCTTCTACCAGCATTGCTAGCTCTAAGGGGTGGTGATGGGAGTTGTAGTCTGGCAATGCCTGGCGGTCCCCTGGTCTCCCAGCCCCACATAAGAGGATACACGGAGATCTTTCCATGTTTCAGAGTTTCCACTTTTGAGTGGGGAGGTTGGTGCCACAAACTCCCACTGGCATGATTTTCCTATAGCTCAGGCTCCGGTTGCTACTTGAATTGTGAATCTGTTCCCCAAGAGCTCAGGAGCCGCCCGGGTTTCCGGGTTCCTGATCTGAAAATGTGAAGGGTTGTTTTGTAGGTTTGCTGTTTTTAGTTGTTGCCTTTTTGCCACTGCTGCTGTTTCCCCTGGGCGCAGGTACAGATTGGCGCTGCGGGATTTTTTATTGTGATTACGATTGTTTTTTACTACCTGTTCCTCTTGACTTCACTGATCTTAACACTAATGCCATGAATCTCAGGGTCTGAGGGAAGGAATGATTGAAACACAAGATGCCTTTTCCCCTCAATGCCCCTTTTGTGCCTTTGCTTGACGCTGAATGGACAGATCTCAGTGGGAACACAGATGGACTTTCTTCTTTTTTAAATAAACTTTTTACTGATGTTGTTTCTTAAAAATAAATGTTTTTCAAACCCTCGTAATGACAGCATCGTGCTTTGTGGGTGAGGAGGGCCCCAACAGTATCTGATTTGATATCTTGCAGTGGGCTAGGTGTCCTGGGGAGGGTTCGGAGACGTCCACCGATTTGACGCCTAGATAAATATGAGCCTTGGATCACACCCACAACATACATAGAAAGCACGAGGCTTCCTCACAAAGACTCTTGGGAAGTGCCGTTTGCTCAGGGTGCTGGGAATTGTAGCTCGGTGCAGGGTAAACTACAGTTCCCATGAATATATATTGGGAGGAAGAAACAATTTCTATCTCCATATATATATATATGGGGAATATATCAACATTCTGGGCGTTGGCGTGACTTTGAGGAAAGACGAGGATCCTACAAGCCTCCCATGTGGGTAACTATGGAAACCTTCGGCGCGCGGAACCCAACGGCGCTCACAAAGATGGCGCCTCCCGTGGGGTTTTTCCCTTTAGTTCCTCCCACCTATCAAACTCTATGGTTTTTTGCGGGCCACTCTTGCCCCTTCAGCTCGGTGGCCACCTGACCTTGCTCCTGTTCTCCGCAGCTGACCTTGTTCTCGCTCCGCCTCCCCGGTAAGAAAAGCAGCCAGTGACAAGGCGGCAGGGAACCCTATCCCCAGCGCCTTTCGAAAAACAACCAATGGGGACGCGGCGGCCCCGCGGAATGAGAGACCAATGGCCGAGAGGAGCCCGGATTCATTCCCATAACCGGCCCAATCGGGGCGGACGGCACGGCGAGCCCAACCAATAGCGAACCCTTCCTTGGAGCGGAAGCGACGGGACACGGCCATGCCTGCGAGCCACGAGGGGGGGGGGTTGCCTGAGAGGGCGAGGCTTGCGTGCGCAGCAGCCAGTCGCGCCGCGGCGGAGGGCGAGCACGGGCGACGCTGGCCAATGGCGGCGTCGGGGGGGCGGGGCTTGTGGGCAGGCGGGTTCGGGTGTCCCCCGGCTCCGGCTCTCTCTGCTGCTGCTGCTGGTGTTCTTCCTGCCGCCGCCGCCGCCGCCGCCACCGCGTGAGTTGGGAGCGAGGCAGGAGAGTCCGGGGCAGGAGGGCGGCGGGGCTCCGGCGGGGCGGGAGGGGATGGGAGGCCGCGCGGGGCGGAGAAGCAGGGCAGGGAGGGCAGCTAGGCAGGCAGGCAGGGAGGGAGGGAGGCACGCGAGGGGGGAAGGAGGGAAACCAAAATGGACTCTGCAGTGAGGGGAGTGGGAGGGAGGAGCTCTGGGAGAGGGAGGGCCCAAGGGTGGGGGAGGGGAGGGCCCAGGGGTGCTGGTGGGGGTGGGGTGGGCCCAGGGGGTGGGAATCCCTCGCAGCCCACTGCCGGCTGCGAGAGGATCTCCCTCGGCCCAAGCCACCGGTTCCCGCTTTCAAGGGAATGGCCGCAGCTCGTCGGCAGAGCATGTGGCTTCCGCTCAGGAGGTCCCAGGTTCAAGCTGCAGCATCCCCTCCCACGCTCCCCCCAGGTATAAAACTCCTGCCTCAAACTCCGGAGAGCCCATAGTGGAGCATCAGCCTGTAGCCCCATAGCCTGAAGTGGGGAATCATGGGGAAGCTTGTTTCTAGACATGTTCTGAGTGTGATGTTGGTGTGTCTTTTAGAGTGGTCTACAGCTACACGCAGGGCTTGCCAATCAGAAGGTCGGCGGTTCGAATCCCTGCCACGGGGTGAGCTCCCATTGCTCGGTCCCTGCTCCTGCCAACCTAGCAGTTCGAAAGCACGTCAACGTGCAAGTAGATAAATAGGTACCACTCCGGCGGGAAGGTAAATGGCGTTTCCATGTGATGCTCTGGTTCGCCAGAAGCGGCTTAGTCATGCTGGCCACATGACCCGGAAGCTGCCAGTAAAGCGAGATGAGTGCCGCAACCCCAGAGTCGGCCACGACTGGACCTAATGGTCAGGGGTCCCTTTACAGCTAGACACACATCAGATCTGCCAGGGTTTCAGGCAGGAGTTTCCCCCGCCACTTCCTGGAGATGCTGGGGAGAATTCTGAATTGGCCAAAGCCTCATTGCAGGGCCATCTGGAAGCGCCCCCTGAGCACCACTGGTGATCTGGCGAGCGCTTACTACGTAATAGAGCATCTGCTTTGGATGGCAAAGGGCACAGATTCAGTCTCCCGGAAACTCTAGGTAGGACCGGGAGAGATTCCTGCACTCCCTGCTGGAAACTTGGAGAGCTGTTGCCAGCTTTGTGGTGCATCAGCCTGGAATATGATAGAAGGGAGGACTCTGAATTTACAAATGTTTCATTGCGTGGTTGCCTGGAAGTGCTCACCACTCACCACAGGTGACCGGGTGAGCGATTACCCAGTGGCTCTGGATGTGGAAGGGGACAGGTTCAGTCTCCTGGCAACTGCAGGTACGCCCGGGGGGAAACACACACACTTCTGAAACCCTGGAGAGCCACTGTCAGCCAGTATGAACTGGACTGAACTGGGTGGATCCCCGTGGTCAGACGTGGTACAGGGCAGCTTCCTACGACTGCAGCCTAACTGCACGTCCTTGGAATGTTAGCTCAGACACTTGCACAGGACGGCAGTCTTGAATATCGCAAGCTTCCCCTTCTTTTGCTCTTACTGTACTGTATAAGCATTTCAGGCCAGGTGGTTCTTGGCATGTATACCCTGATACTTCAGAAGTGCTCCCTTTTTAGGAGAAGGGGGCTCAGTGGTAGGGCAGACGTCCCAGTTTCAGTCCTCTTCATCTCCTGGTAGGGCTGTCAATGCCCCCTGCCTGAAACCCTGGAGAGCTTTTGTGAGTCAGGGTACACAGTATTGAGCTAAATAGTCTCAGGCTTTTAGGCCACTGTTATAAGAGATTTATACTGATCTGCTGATCTATCTCCATTCACTCCTAGACCACCCTTCACCCAACTGTAGGTCCCTAGATGTTGAACTGCAGCCCCATAGCCTGAAGTGGGGAAGCATGGAGAAGCTTGTTTCTAGACTTGTTCTGAGTGTGATGTTGGTGTGTCTTTTAGAGTGGTCTAAACACATCAGATCTGCCAGGGTTTTAGGCAGGAGTTTCCCCCACCGCTTTCTGGAGATGCTGGGGACTCTTTAATGCAGAGCATGTAGCTTACCACTGAGCTACAACCCTGTTCTATATTAAGCCAGGATATTGCTCTGTCTCTTCTGTTGATGAGTCCTGCCACTGGTTAGCAACCAGTGGAAGCAGATTGACCCAGGCCATCGGTCTGTGTCTTTGAACCTGATACTAGGAATTGGTGGCCATATTCCAGCCTTTGCTCATTGCAAAGCATAGGCTGTCACATTGAAGAATGGCCATTTCTGAAGGCCCTGAACAAAACCTTCCGCTTGAGCAGTTCTTTCCTTCTCCCTAGCTCCTCGCCATGGGTAATGTCCTGGCTGCCAGCTCCCCAGCGCCCCCTGCTGCCGTGCCAGGGCCGGGTTCTGGCCTCGTATCGGTTCCACCAGGATTCTCCATGCCCCCTGTCAGCGGCCTGGTTCCCCCAGCAGCAGATCGTGCCACAGAAGACAAGTGTGACCAGCTTCCCAACCCAGGCACCTTCGAGGAGTGTCACCGCAAATGCAAAGGTAAAATGCTCCTCCAGCTCATGGCCAAGGAAGGCAGCATCTACCTCATGGGACTCTTGTACTCCTAAAAAAAAAGAAGCTCATGTTTCTCCATGTTGTCGGATTTCCAGCTTACAGAGTTCATATTTTGCCATGCAAGTTGCATGTTTAGAGCATGTCTCTGGTTCTGTGCAGACTCTGGGATCCTCTCTTAGATTTTATTTATTTCATGCATATTGCATGTTCCATCATGTAAATTGAAAGCTGCATCTTTGGGGCTTCCCAGGTGGTGTTTCATCCAGACACTGAGCAGACCCAGATCTGTTATGCACCTTCGGATTGGATCCTGGGAGCATGGAAGTAAGACATACCATATTTTTCGCTCTATAACACGCACCTGACCATAACACGCACATCGTTTTTAGAGGAGGAAAACAAGGGAAAAAACATTCTGAATGAAACAGTGGATGTATCATTTTTGTGCTTCATGCTGTGGCCACAGACATGTGATCTGATGGTGAATTTGGGGTGACCCAATGCAAAAATCCTGAGAATCCCTGTGGATCCATGCTTTGTAACCACGTTTTTGCACCATTGCAGCCCCAGGCAACAGTGGGTGCGTGATTTTTGGGGGGCAGGCTGTAGCCATGGACATGCTATGTGCTCTGATGGTGAATTTGGGCTGACCCAATGCAAAGATCCTGAGGATCCATGTGGATCCATGTTTTGTAACCACGTTTTTGCACCATTGCAGCCCCAGGCAACAGTGGTTGCGTGATTTTGGGGGGGCAGGCTGTAGCCATGGACATGCTATGTGCTCTGATGGTGAATTTGGGCTGACCCAATGCAAAGATCCTGAGGATCCATGTGGATCCATGTTTTGTAACCACATTTTTGCACCATTGCAGCCCCAGGCAACAGTGGGTGCGTGATTTTTGGGGGGCAGGCTGTAGCCATGGACATGCTATGTGATCTTATGGTGAATTTGGGCTGACCCAATGCAAAGATCCTGAGGATCCATGTGGATCCATGCTTTTTAACCACATTTTAAGTGGGGAGGGAAGGAAAAACACAGAAGGGACAAGGAGCAGGAGAGGGGTGTGCAGAGAAGCAGCTGGCTAAGAATGCAGGAGAGGGGTATAACAGGAGGAGGGTGGAAAGGAAGGCAAAAGTTTTCCCTCACCTACCCACCCAAGCCAGCCAGCTCTCTCTCTCTCTCTTTCTCTCTCCCTCTCTCTCTCTCTCTCTCTCTCTCTCTCTCTCCCTCTCTCCCTCCTGCATGTTTTCAGCTTTCCCCTCTGCTTGCCTGGAGGGGAGGGGCTTTCCCTGCTCTTTGTTCCGTTTGAGCAAACACAGCAAGGAAACAGAGGTGGGTGGGCAGTAAGACCCTGAGGCAGAATGCCGGAAAGCGGCCGCTTCCTCTTTTCAAGTTTCCCTTCTAGGAGACGCGCGGTTTGATTTTTGCCTGCTTTTTTTTGCCTCCCCTTGCACCAATTGGCTCCAGGGACCACACATTCGCTCAATAACACGCACAGACATTTCCCCTTCCTTTTTAGGAGAAAAAATCTGCGTGTTATAGAAGGAAAAATACGGTACTCTGAGAGTGCTCCCATCAAATTAGTGAGAGCCCCCGTTTCAATTTTGAAAGCAAAAGCTGCATTGCTACGTTTTCACGATAACCTAGCAGCGATGTGTGCTAAAGATTTGGTTAGCCAGAAGGTGGGCCGAGACCCTGATCTGTTATCTGTTTTCAGTGGCTAAGAGGGAGCTGCCAAGGCAGATTCCAGTTCAAATCTCCCCTTGGCCATTAACATGGGTAGGCAAACCAAGGCCTGGGTGCTGGAAGCGGCCCAATCGCTTTCTAAATCCGGCCCGTGGGTGGTCCGGGAATCAGCATGTTTTTACATGAGTAGAATGTGTCCTTTTATTTAAAATGCATCTCTGGGTTATTTGTGGGGCATAGGAATTCATTAACCCCTGCCCCAAATATAGTCCGGCCCCCCACAAGGTCTGAGGGACAGTGGACCGGCCCCCTGCTGAAAAAGTTTGCTGACTCCTGGCCATGAACTTACCACGTGACCTTAGCCATGCCTGCCTTTTTTCGATGTGCAATATGGGGATATCAGCCCTGGCATTATTTGTAAACTACCAAGAAGAACTGAAAATTCCTTGCTGGTTTTTAGTTTTACATCTGTGCAGTGGAGTGTTTAGTGTGTGGGACTGAGACCTGGGAGACCAGGGTTCAAATCCCCACTCAGCTGTGAGGCTTGCTGGGTGATATTGGGCTAGTTACAGTGCCATCCTAATCTACCGTGTATTGTCTTTGTGAGGATATAATTGCGTGGGGAGAGAAACCCTCTATGCTTGAGCAGCTTAATGTGACATACGTATAAGTGTGAAGGTAATGTAAAATGCCATTCTCTTTCACTTTTTAACAATCCTTCATTTTGTGGTAAATGCTTAATTCTTTTTATTAGACTTCCTGCTTGCTTTTCTTTCATGATGGAGCATTGTAGAGGCTTTCTGTGTCTTCCCCATCTGATCTCCCATCCAGCCACTGACCTGGCCTAGACTTGGCTGCAGCAAGGCTGCTATATGCTATCGTGTCACACCAGACACTGGAGCGTGGTTCTGTACAGGCAGTGACCGTTTCATGCAAGGGTTCCGTTCCCAGCCCCCGTGCGCATCAATGGAGCATGCATAAACATGTCCTGCCCCTGTTCTGCCCTCTTCCAGGTCAAAAAGACCAGCACGTCATCAGTTGCACATCAGTTGGACACGCCTAAATGGCCACCACCTGTAATCTGTCATGTCCTCGGGCTGTGCAGAGTATTTATATAAATAGCTATTATATAATTATTCCAAAACCCTTGCAGACACATTTTGAGAGGGCATCACTGTTCCAGGGGCCAGAGAGAAGCTGCATTTTGCCCCTGCACCTTTGGTTCCTCTTCCCTAGCCCAGGATGTATATTGCTTGCGATATGGCCAAGGATAGTTTGGCCATAAAATTCCATTCTTTAAGCAAAAGGTTTCAGAGGGGCTGTCACTTTTCCGAATCCGCTTCCCATCTTCATATGCGCTTTTTAAAAAAATGATTGTAGTCCAGAGTTAGGGAGACTGTTTCCTTTTGATTTCTTGTTTCTTATGTGAAAAGGGCTAACAGTAGGCACAATGTATCAGGACTAGTTTCATTCATTTATGTAGTGTGAACGTTGATGGTCCCCTTTGCTTCCTTCCATGCCAAGTGCCAACTCTTCATTTAAACAGTCTAAGGCCTGGCCTCACCCATGCTGTGGGACAAGGTGGTTAGATCAACACGGACTGGGCTAGAGGGTCGGTGGGAATCACTTTGTGTGTGTGTACCCCTGCATGGAAAACTTGCAAGCGAGAAACGAGCACATTACGGGAGTGAGGCTATCTTGGAACCTTTATCCCTGCCATGATAATTTAGTTCAGGGACAGCCAATGTAGTATTCTCCAACTCCCATCAGGCCCAGCCAGTATAGCCAGTTGTCAGGGATGATGGGAGTTGCAGTCCAATAACACCTGGAGGTCATCACATTGGCTACCACAATTCCATTATTCAATTTGCAGGAGATTTCCCCCCCACCTTAATGCAAGGAAAGCATTCAAAAATAGCAGTTTCCGCAGAGACACACATGCTGAAGTGGTGCATCCTATTCTACCAATTCATTCAGCTGCCTGTGTACACTAGACCAGACTTCAGCTGGTGCAGATCAGACCTTCTGTTTTCCAAAAGCTGTTTGCTCTCTTAGGTTTCTTGCCAGAGCCTGAAGGTTGGCTCTCATGGCTCTGCCTGCTTACCCTTTTTTTGTTTTTACCTGCTTGTTCGTGCGGACACCCAATATGGAAGACACTTCCACACTCTCTCTCGATTGCCTGTAGCATGTCCTGCCTTCCATTCAAGCAGCTCAGGATTGCAGGTGCTGGGTTCTCTCTCATTAGCCTTGCAATGGGAGGTAGGCTAGGCCCAGAGTGCAGCCAAATGGGAATTTGAACACATTCCCTGTAATCAGACACTGGGCATCTCTGGGAGAGGCCCTAATAGCTCTTGTTTTGAGCAAGGGAAGCTTGAAAGTGTCGGAAATCAAGCCCATATCAGGAGAAACTGGCAACTCTCCCAGGCACCCGGCATGATTCCCTGTTGACCTCCCTGGCTGCATTCCCCAGCAAGATCCAGGCTAGGTTGCAATAGGCGATCCTTCTCAGCGTGAGAAGAACACACCCCTCTTTCGTGCCCCCTGGCAGGGGAAAGAGATAGACAGAAACCTATTTACATGCCTTTATTTCTGTCTTTGCAGCGTTACAAAAAACATGACTGCTCTCTTCAAACTCCAGCAGTCTAGAGACAAACACTTCCTGGACAGGAACAAACGGAAGAGCTCATATTACATTCTGAGCTAATTCCGGTGCTTCGCACTGTGAATAGACTGTCCCTCTGTTTCTCATGGGCACTCCCAACATTCCCATCATGTTTACTTTTCAAGCTAGCACTTTGCAGCTGCATTGCATCCATATCGTAACAGAAAGGACAAAACGTGACCACATGATGATCTGACACCCTCTTTTCTCACTGTTTCAGAATTATTCCCCATCCAGATGGAGGGCGTGAAATTGACTGTGAACAAAGGTCTCAGCAACCACTTCCAGGTAAGAGTGACTCCTTTGAATTTGCAGGCAATCTCACCCTAGAGATTTTGGGTTGCATCTAACTAAGTCTTGATTTCAATGGGATTACTCAGCGAATGAGTTGGATAAAAACTATTGTAACAGTAAACCAGGGACGTGGGTGGCGCTGTGGGTTAAACCACAGAGCCTAGGACTTGCCGATCAAAAGGTTGGCGGTTCAAATCCCCATGACGGGGTGAGCTCCCATTGCTCGGTCCCAGCTCCTGCCAACCTAGCAGTTTAAAAGCATGACAAAGTGCAAGTAGATAAATAGGTACCGCTCCGGCGGGAAGGTAAACGGTGTTTCTGTGCGCTGCTCTGGTTCGCCAGAAGCGGCTTAGTCATGCTGACCACATGACCCAGAAACTGTACGCCGGCTCCCTCAGCCATTAAAGCGAGATGAGCGCCACAACCCCAGAGTCGGTCACGACTGGACCTAATGGTCAGGGGTCCCTTTACCTCTCTGAACTGACAAAGGCTTCAAAGTGTGGTCACCTGGAAGCAGTCGTCGCTCACCTCAGGCGATCTGGCAAGTGGTTGCCAAGGGCTGTGGCTCAGTGATAGAGTATCTGCTTAGGATGCAGAAGGGCACAGGTTCATTTCTTGGCACCCACACGACTAGGGAGAGACCTCTGTCTGAAATACTTGAGAGCTTCTGCCAGTCAGTGTAGTCAATGTTGGGCTAGATGGACTTACTTGGTATACGTTGGCTTGTTGTGTTCCTACATCTTAGTTTCACGTTGCTGTTTCGCACATTTGTTGCCTTCTTCAGGTCAATCACACGGTGGCTCTCAGTACGGTTGGCGACTCCAATTACCACTTTGGGGTGACGTATGTAGGGACAAAGCAGCTGAGCCCCACAGAGGTAAGTTTGCACACATTGTGGTGGGGAGAAACAATAGGTGCTGTTTCTGCGGATCTTGGGCATCTGAATAATTGGGTCATTCTCTCACCTCTGTCAGTCAGGATCACTTTCTCCCATTTTATTTATCTAAAATACCATTTAATCACCCGCAGCAAAAGGTTCTGGGATGGCGTGCAAAAGCACAAACAACTTTTACACGACATAGAAACACGAATCTTGAGATCCTTCTGGCCATAACTTTTGTTACTCAAGCTTCTAGTGACTGCTTGCGCTAACTTTTGTCATGGCCACTGATCACATTAAGATTATTTATTACTTTGTTTTTTAATCCATGCCTGATTTGTAGTTTGCTCTAATGAGCTATGTGCCCTGCCTTGAAATCTTTGGTTAGAGGAGAATAATAATAATAATAATAATAATAATAATAATAATAATAATAATAATTTATTTGTACCCTGCCCAACTGGCTGGGTTTCCCCAGCCACTCTGGGCGGCTTCCATAGAAACCAAAATACACTAAAATATCATACATTAAAAGCTTCCCTGAACAGGGCTGCCTTAAGATGTCTTCTGAATGTCAGGTAGTTGTTATCTCTTTGACATCTGATGGGAGGGCGTTCCACAGGGTGGGCGCCACTACCGAGAAGGCCCTCTGCCTGGTTCCCTGTAGCTTTGCTTCTCGCAATGAGGGAACCGCCAGAAGGCCCTTGGCATTGGACCTCAGCATCCAGGCAGAATGATGGGGGTGGAGACGCTCCTTCAGGTATACTGGGCTGAGGCCGTTTAGGGCTTTAAAGGTCAACACCAGCATGGGCTATAAATATTTTAATAAATAAAATAAAGTTGAAACAAAATGAAATCAAACAAAATGTATAATTTGGGTACTTGATGACTGATAATTTGAGGGTTCTTATTCATATAGAGCTGTTGGCGGGATCTTGTGGGTCATCTAGTCCAACCCCCTGCAATTTGTGTCTGTTATTCTTATTCTTACTACTTTACTTTGTTCTTGGAGTTGTATTTCATGTAATTATGATAGCCTCCCTGTAGACCGTACCTTGGAACAGAATTCAAACAGCTTAGTTTCCTAACGTTTTGGCTCCCGAACGCCACAAACCCGGAAGTAAGTTTTCTGGTTTGCGGACTATTTTTGGAAGCCAAACGTCCAACGGAGTTTCCTGCAGCCAATCAGAAGCCGTGCTTTGGCTTTTGAACATTTTGGAAGTCAAATGGATTTCCATTCGACTTCCAAGGTACGACTGTATTGTGGAAAGATGGAGCATAAATGCTCTACCTAAACAAGTTACTTATTGGTTACCCTTTGAATGTGCCTTTGTTCCTCTCTCTGCCTCAGGCCTTCCCCGTTCTGGTGGGGGACATGGACAACAGCGGCAGCCTCAATGCACAGATCATTCACCAGCTCACAAACAAAGTTCGCTCCAAGGTGGCCTTCCAGGTACTGAGTTGCTGGCTGAGCTCCTCCTCTTCTCCCTTCCCACAGCTCCTCCTGCTGCTGCCATCATCTTGCATTTCCAGGCCTTGCAGTATGCCCTGGGCCCTTTGGGTCACGGGGTATGTTGCTGGCCTGTGATTGAGGCTTGTAAATATCCCTCTTTTCCTGATCACCTACGGCGAGCAGAATTGCCTTCAGGTGACCAGGGAGGTACCCTGCACTACAAAACTAGATTCCCATTTAATTTACGACTACCAACTGACTAATGGACTAATAATCCCTGTCCATTGCTTAGGATTGGTTGAGGAGACTTTCTTACTTTATTTTTATATTTTAATTGCAGCGTCTCCCCCTCTTAGTCTGCTCTCTCCACGGTCCCTTTTTGATTTGGGGATTTGCAAGGGTGGGGAAAGGGATTGGCCCTGGGGTTCCCTGTTGTATGACTTGAGAGCAATTCAGCCTCTCTGCGTCTCCTCGGAGAAGGTGTATCTGCGTGCAAGGCCAGGCTGTGTACTTGAGATCTCTTAATGCCTTGACAGTGGCTACCGGCAACTGACTTCTTGTCCCATGTGTCTCCCAGCACGTGGTGGTTCAGTGTGGCCCTTGCATGTCAAATTCCTTGTGCCAAATAAATGTTTCTCTCCCCTCCGGAAACCCAGACGCAGCAATCAAAATTCGTGAACTGGCAGGTGGATGGGGAATACCGGGGCACAGACTTCACTGCAGCCGTCACGCTAGGGAACCCCGATATCTTAGTGGGTTCAGGTGAGAAAGCTCCCATTCTCCTCTCCTCATTAGACTGGCCTTTGGCGTGGGTCACTCTGTCTTGAGGGTGTGATCCACATGGCTGTATTTCTACCTGTCAGGTCCTGACCAATCCCCTCTTCTCTCGGCCCCACAGGGATCCTGGTAGCGCATTACCTACAGAGCATCACACCTTGCCTGGCGCTGGGTGGGGAGCTGGTCTACCATCGCCGCCCGGGAGAGGAGGGAACCGTTATGTCGCTTGCTGGGAAGTATACAGGTACCGACACAGCCTGCCAGATCCACCCACAAAACAGTTCCTGCAAAGCATCTCGAAGCAATTTCACAGTAAAAACAGTTTCATACGTAAAAGCAGCACAGATGCGGAATGGTATACAGAATTTAGGGCCGATTTGAACTGTGTTCTGCGTATCTCACTGCTTGGCTCTCCTTGGCACCAATGTACGCATAGAGGATTAGGGTTGTCTCTCAAAAACAGAGGCAGGAAGGATTAGGCTGCAATTTTCAACTCCTTTAAAGAAAAAAGATAACATGTCTGATTCTCAATATATGGTGGGGTGTGTGTGACCAGTGCTAGCTTGAAGACCTCAGCCTTTGGAGGTTTACTTAAAGAGATAAGCCACGTTTGATTTTTGTAGAGCTTTAAAAAAAATTATTTTACTCATTTATCCTAATTTATATACCGCCCTATACCTGGAAAGCTCATAGGACCTCAGCCTTTGACATTCTGGGCACTAGAAAATAAAAATCAAACTATGTCCACCACGCTTTTCCTTGGACTTATTACATGAATGATGCCAAGAGGTCAAATGCAGGAAAATGGTGCTCTCTGTGGCCTTGATGCAGTTGTTTAAAAATAGATATATGCTGCACCATGTATTTGAAATGCCACCTTTCTGCCTTGTTGGGCCCCTAATGCTCAAAGCCTTTAATCTTGCTGTGGGTCAGGGCGGGGCCAGGACAGATGACCTCTGCTTGCCCGTTTCCAACAGTGGCAAACCAAACACTGCCAGGAAGCCCATAAGCAGGGTGCAAAGGCAAGAGGGCTTCTCATTATTTTCTGGTTAGAGTGTGGTGCTGATAATGCCAAAGTTTGCAGGTTCAGTCCCCGCATGGGACAGCTGCGTATTCCTGCATTGGAGGGGGGTTGGACTAGATCAGTGTTTCCCAGACTTGGGTCACTAGCTGTTTTTTGGACTACAATTCCCATCATCCCTGACGACTGGTCTTGCTAGCTAGGGATGATGGGAGTTGTAGTCCGAAAACAGCCGCCGGAGACCCAAGTTTGGGAAACAGTGGACTAGAAGATCCATGGGGTCCCTTCCTTTCAACTCTACAATTCTATGGTGGCTCCCTGCAGCTTGGAGGTGGGGAACCTCTGGCCCTCTGGGTGTTGCTAGACCACAACCCAGATGCCCGTTCTTGTCCGTTGGCCATGCTGCTGGGGGCCGGTTGGTGTTGGAGTCCCAGCAGCACCTACAACAGGGGTCAGCAAACTTTTTCAACAGGGGGCCGGTCCACTGTCCCTCAGACCTTGTGTGGGGCCGGACTATATTTTGGAAAAAAAAAAAAATGATGCAAGAGGACCATGAGCCCCGGTGGCTGCTAACCTTGTGTCTTGTAAGCAGCAGGGGCTGGCGGCGGCGGGATGATGAGCGGCACGCGAAAGGGTTCTGGAGAGGGGTTGCTTAAAATGGTGGCTGCTCGAGCGCTGCTGCTGCTGGCACCAACACAGCCCAGCCTCCTTCCTCCTCTAGGCAGGGCGAAGAGAAGCCGGGAGGAGGGAGGAGGCGCCGGTGCCGCTGTGTGAGGGAGAGGGAAAGAACGCGCGCGCTGGTGATCCATGCAGCAATTCCCAGACCGTCCACAGGCCAGATCCAGAAGGCAAAGCGGGCCTGTTTTGGCCCGCGGACCTTATTTGCCAACCCATGATCTACGAGGTCACAGGCCTGCACTCCTCACTCCTGCTTTTCCAGCTGCTAAGGACCAGTGACAGATCCATGGAGGAACAGGCCTAATATTTTCCGAAGGAGAGGCTGGGTTCCTGGGTTCTCAGCGATTCTTTCTCTCTTTCCCCCTCTCAGCACCTAACTGGATTGGGACTCTGACGCTAGGGCAGGCCGGAGCACACGCCACGTATTACCACAAAGCCAGCGATCAGGTTAGTGGCTGCTTGGAGATGGTTTGTGGAGCCAAGAGTAAAGCAAGGAAATGACTGTTGTTGTGAAGTGTCCCTTCTTTGAACCACCACCTCCTCATCCTCCTCCCTTTCTGTGTCCTTCCAGTTGCAAGTGGGGGTGGAGTTTGAAGCCAGCACCCGCATGCAGGACACAAGCGTGACATTTGGCTACCAGCTGGACCTCCCCAAAGCCAACCTACTTTTCAGAGGTATGGCATCCGTCTCCATCCCAGTTTAGACAGCATGTTTCTCCCCACGGATAATGAGGCGTGGTGGGGAGACCTGCCTCTTGAGAGTTTCCCTTTTTGCTTCAGTTTTGAATATGCTGATTCCTGGCTAGCTGGCACCCGCCGTGTGGAACGCCCTCCCATCGGATGTCAAGGAGATAAACAATTACAGTGGTGCCTCGCAAGACGAAATTAATTCGTTCCGCGAGTTTTTTCGTCTTGCGATTTTTTCGTCTTCCGAAGCACGGACTTTGGAAAAGCTTCAAAAATCACCAAAGTCTTCAAAAACCTCAAAAAAGGCTACCACACCGCGTGCTATGAGTTGTTCCTCAAAGTGAATGCACGGTTTTAAGAAAAAGGAAACAAACTTGCAAGACGTTTTCGTCTTGCGAAGCAAGCCCATAGGGAAATCCATCTTGCAAAGCAACTCAAAAAACGAAAAACTCTTTCATTTTGCGAGTTTTTCGTCTTACGAGGCATTCGTCTTGTGAGGTAATACTGTATACGACTTTTAGAAGACTTCTGAAGGCAGCCCTATTTAGGGATGTTTTTAATATTTGACGTTTTATCATATTCTGTAGGGATCTGCCCAGAGTGGCTGGGGAAGCCTAGCCAGATGGGTGGGGTATAAATTATTACTATTATTATTATTATTATTATTATTATTATTATTATTATTACTATTAATTATGGCACGGCTCTGGGCAGAAAGGACCCCAGGCGGCCTCTGAATGCAAATTAATGTATGAACACGATGCCAGAGAGAGAGGGACACACGATTCCACGCAGACAAAAGACAGTTTAGGCCCGCCTCGTTCCGCTGGCCAGCCTCCACCGCTTCTGACCACGGCTTTCTCCCTTTAGGCTCCGTCGACAGCAACTGGATCGTAGGAGCAGCCCTGGAAAAGAAGCTCCTCCCCTTGCCCCTCACGCTGGCGATGGGCGCCTTCCTCAACCACCGCAAGAACAAATTCCAGTGTGGTTTCGGCCTGACCATTGGCTAAGCCCGCCAGCCCTTCCTCCTCCTCCTCCTCCTTCTCCTCCAACCCCCACCGATTCAGTGCAGCTCGCACCCACTTTGCCCCGCCACCTGCATCCTCCTTCGGCTAAGGGTCGCCTCCGTGGGGTGGGCGTGGGGGGCCCGGGGAGCATGGGCGCGAGGGGATGGAGCAGGACGCGTCAGGGTGCAGCTAGCTGGTTCTCAGGGAACTTGGGGGCAGGGGTCTGCGTGGGGCTTGGGGGGCTACTTCCCGGTTCCCCCTCTGGGCTTCTGCCCCCAAGGTACGGTTTTTTTGCAAGAGCCAAAGGCGCCCGTGACATAAGCAGCTGCAATCGCTGCTCTGTCTGCCTGCTGCCACTAGAGGGGGGTGCTGCTTCGGGGATGGGGGGAAAGGCCTCTTCTTCTTTCTAAGGGGATCTGCGGCTGCCGGCGCGGCAAGAGGGGGGCACAACGGTTTGGGCTTGGCATGGGGGGGGGACGCACGGTTCCTGCACCCAGGACGGGGTGCTTTGCGATGGTTCTCTCCCCCTTTGCCTTCCCTGCTTTTCCTTTCTATTCCGAGAATTCTTCCTGACCCCCCCCCCCAAGCCTGGAAGGGCAGAGGCAGGACTTGAAGATTTTTTTTATATAAAAAAAATGTCAGTGTATCCTAGTCTTTAGCCTTCAGGGCTTTTAAAAACCCACCGCCAGGACTCCCTCGAACCTTTCTGCAGTGTGTCTGGGGAATGTTTGGGAACTCATAAGCTGCCCCCCTTTTTTATTATTACTAACATTATTCCACCCCCCCAAATCGAGTCTCCTAAAAGGCCAGGATTTCATTTTTGTTCTGCTGCCTTCTGCTTTTCATTCAGTCTCCCCTCCCTCCCTCCCTACACCTCCACCTCTCCACCTGCCATCAAGGGTTTTGCAAGAAGAATGCCCTCTGATGGCTTCTGCCTCTGCTGGATGTCACGGCGCCGCTCGCCCCTCGCCATCCCAAACCTCGCCTCCTCTGCGCGGAGAAGCTCCACGGGACCATAGCAAGAGAGAGAGAAAGACGCCTGCCCTGCGTGCCTCCCGCTGCTGCCCTCCTGCGGAGGTTGCGGGGGAAATCTCTGCATGCCCTCCTCCCCTCCTGTCGCCAGAGACTGAGTGTAAATCATGTTTATAAGTTAATGGGAATGAGAGGATCTTTTACAGAAGAAGAAAAATCTGCAAGGCAAAAGCTGCCTCCCTCCACTTCAAAGTTGGGAATATCTGGTTCCTATTAAAACAAAAAAACCAACAACAGCCACTCTTCTTGCTTGTCTTCCTTTTTCTCCGATCTCATAGACCACATAACACTGGTCTTGAAAGACCTACATTGGCTCCCAGTACGTTTCCAAGCACAATTCAAAGTGTTGGTGCTGACCTTTAAAGCCCTAAATGGCCTCAGTCCTGTATACCTGAAGGAGCGTCTCCACCCCCATCGTTCAGCCCAGACACTGAGGTCCAGTGCCAAGGGCCTTTTGGCGGTTCCCTCACCGCGAGAAGCCAAGTTACAGGGAACCAGGCAGAGGGCCTTCTCGGTAGTGGCACCTGCCCTGTGGAACGCCCTCCCACCAGATGTCAAAGAGAAAAACAATTACCAGACTTTTAGAAGACATCTGAAGGCAGCCCTGTTTAGGGAAGCTTTTAATGTTTGGCAGGTTATTGTATTTTAGTGTTCTGTTGGAAGCCGCCCAGAGTGGCTGGGGAAACCCAGCCAGATGGGCAGGATATAAATAATAAATTATTATTATTATAGAGGAGGGAGCCATTGGAGATCCACGACTGAGGTCTTTCAGTGCACGCTTGGTGTGGTCCCAGGAGTGTGATAAGTCCTGTGAATTGGCACTGGTGGAGTCCAGTGACCATGGCCTGAGCTGGGCTCTAGCAAGGCCCCAGTCAGTGTGCATCTCTGCCAGGAAGTCAGTTGGTGAGAGTTAGTGCAGTGGACAGATAAATAAACTTTGTCCCGGGCGACCTGGGCACACATACCCACTCGGCCAACAAAACTCGCTGCTTGCCCTTAAGCTGAGCCTGTCCCAACCTACCTTGCAGGCTTGTCATGAGAACGAAAACTAAAGAGGTGATGGGAACTCCGCGAGCTCCTTTCTGTGGCCTTGTTTGCATGTCGCTCTTTAACCATATAAAATAACTTGGTTTAGTTTGCTGCTCCTTCCTGCACCACACCAGAGAAGAGACAAACCAAAGGCTGACTCCATGATACATGCGAACTGACATTGGTGGATTGTTTCTTCCAAACCAATGGAGCCAAGAAGAAACTTGTTGTTTGTTTTGAGAAAACAGAATATGTCTCTGCTTTGTTTCCTTGCCGGTGTGCTGAGCAGCAAAGTGTATTCATTTAGTTTATTCTAAGTTTAATGAAGGGATGCTGGTGGCGTTGTGGGTTAAACCACAGCCTAGGACTTGCCAATCAGAAGGTCGGCGGTTAGAATCCCCGCGACGGGGTGAACTCCTGTTGCTCGGTCCCTGCTCCTGCCAACCTAGCAGTTCGAAAGCATGTCAAAGCGCAAGTAGATAAATAGGTACCGCTCCGGCGGGAAGGTAAATGGCGTTTCTGTGTGCAGCTCTGGTTCGCCAGAAGCGGCTTAGTCATGCTGGCCACATGACCCGGAAGCTGTACGCCAACTCCCTCGGCCAATAAAGCGAGATGAGCACCGCAACCCCAGAGTCGGCCACAACTGGACCTAATGGTCAGGGGTCCCTTTAAGTTTAATTCCGGTATTGCCAACGTCGTGTCGTTGTCCCTGACCCGCAGCTGTTGCTGGACATGCATGCCCCCAGGCTGTTGGACGTGCTGTCCTCAGCTGATGCCAGTTTTTGGCTCCCCAACATCTGCAGGGTCACAGGTTCCCCACCCCTGATTTAAAGTGATGTGAGACCCAGGCCAGTGTTGGTCTTCTATTTGCACTACGGCCTTGATTCCAACCTTCATAAGTAGCTCATGAAAGGGCTGCTGAGATGAGCAGTGTGAAGCAGTTTGGATTACTCGAAAGGCAGAACATGAAAATTGTGGTGGTTTATTGCAGGGCAAGTATACCTTTGCAATCCAAAGCACAGAGCCTCCGTCCCCAGGTGGTCTGGGACTCACCTGCGTGTGAAATGCAGCCATTTCACCAGAATGCAATCAGGGCCATTATATAACAAGTTTTAATTGACGCTTAGTGGCGTGTCCAGTAGCTTCATAGTTTTCTCCACTCTTGGAAGCGGTGCTTCATCTGTAAAACTATGGCGCTTAAAGGGCAGCTTGAAAAAGGACAGATTATTAAAAAGCTCTTTGCCTGTTGTACAGGACAGAATATTCTGCAGGGACAGAGTAGAGAATTCAGCATTTATATATACAGAGAGAGAGGGCGCTCCCAATTTAAAAATCATAAGCAATTTTCCAGCTCTGATGTTTCGAAAGATGGATAATACACAATGAAACCTTGGAAGCAAGGAGCTGAATATGATTAACAATTTGGCAAGGCTGCTTCCCAAGCAGCAAAAAATGCATTGTGCAGAATTTGGGAGGGTCAAAGGACTGTGCTGGGTCTTTCCATAATACAGCAATGATAATTTTATTATTTCTACCCTGCCCATCAGACTGGGTTGCCCCAGCCACTCTGGGCATTTGGGGCAACCTCCATGACCAATAGAAGTACCCCTACACTCCCCAACTGTAAAATCTGTCAAATGGAGATTTCATTAAAAGGCTGAGGTTCCTGCATGCTGCCTTGGTAAGGCTCACACGCAGATTCCCCGGCGATTTGGTGGGGGGCGAGCTTTTAAAAAGGCAAGCTCCATTTCCAAAGTAATTGAGCTAGCAAGTCACTCGGGGTGACCCAGATGCTGGTGGCTGAGAGTGAGCGTGACTTTTGTGCTCCTTGCACATGAAGACTGATTTGCAAGAGGAGTAGCTGTTGGAAGAGGGATGCAGCCAAACAGTTGATTGTGGAGAGTCAAGACCTCTCTGTCTAGACAGCCCTCCTGCCTTTCACCTCCTCCCCTGAAAATATGGGCTTCTGGGGGCCCTCTCCTTTGCTCACTCATCTCCCCGCTGGCTCGGCAGAGGTGCCTGAGCACCCCTTTCCCACCTGACGCAAGAATTGATCCGCTCAAAGGTGGCCAACCGTGGATGGTTAAAAGTGGGCGAGGCAGCTGACCTTGTGTGCTCCTGGCAGAGGCCACTCCAGGTGGAGAGTTTGGTAAGGGGGGGGGGCGTGCAGTCTAAATCTGGGCTGACAACTGATCACATTTTTATATTAAAAAAACCACCTTGATGAGCCATGGGATGCAAGCCAAGTGCTAGACCACATGATACTTTGAAGCATCAGAGAAGGTGGCAGTGATAAAATGTTAAAGGAATAATCGTGTTTTCTGGAATTCCTTTTTCCCTAAGGAAGGGCAACAAGGAGATGGAGGAGGAGGAATTCAACAGGCCCTGGGCTGGTGCTTATGTAGGGGGGTAACCAGGGATGCAGGTGGTGCTGTGGTTTAAACCACAGAGCCCAGAGCTTGCTGATCAGAAGGTGGGCGGTTCAAATCCCTGCGACGGGGTGAGCTCCCGTTGCTCAGTCCCTGCACCTGCCCATCTAGCAGTTCGAAAGCACGTCAAAGTGCAAGTAGATAAATAGGTACTGCTCCGGCGGGAAGGTAAACGGCGTTTCCGTGCGCTGCTCTGGTTCGCCAGAAGCGGCTTAGTCCTGCTGGCCACATGACCCGGAAGCTGTACGCCGGCTCCCTCGGCCAATAAAGCAAGATGAGAGCCGCAACCCCAGAGTCGTCTGCGACTGGACCTAATGGTCAGGGGGTACCTTTACCTTTTAACCAGGTGAGGCCACACTGAGATTGATGGAGTGATGCTCCATCCTAATGCCTTCCCTTGTGTCATCTTGCAAATTTGAAACCTGCAAGACAGTGCGCGAAGGTGGGAAGACAAGGACCGCCAGAGAGTCCAGACTAGGCCTACTTCTGCTCTGGTAAAACTCTGCATGCTCAATCTGGTCACAACACGAATGTGGCAAGCTGCCTTCTACCGATACCATTCACCTGGTTCGGCCTTGTCCGCACCGACTGCTGGCAACTCTCCGGAGGTTCAGGCAAGGGACTCTCCCAGCTCTGCCTGGAGGCACGGGAATCGAACCTGTGACCTGCACACAAAGCCCATGTTCTACCACTGGCTGTTGTGCCATGAGGAATGAATCAAAAGAGGCAGCCTGGTTGTGAAACTAAGAACCGTTTGGAGCCTGTGCTGTCCTTTTGCTCCTGTTCATGGTTCCCAAGTCCACAAACCTTCATCCCCTCGTCCTTGCACTGCAGGGGGGTTGGGCTAGATGACCCTTCGGTGTCCCTTGCAACTCCACCGTGCTTTGATTCTATGATCTCTACCCTTCCTAGCTCACTCAGCACCCCAGAGGTAATTCAGGGACAGTGCCCTGGCTCTGGGAGGGGCCTGGTGGGGTGGCAGTCGTGCCACCAGGTCTGCAGCTGCAATTTCCAAATCCTTATCTCCTGCAGATCCAACTATAAATATAGACACAGGCAGAGAAGCTGGCCTACTCAAGAGGAGCCAATAGCCTGCAGAGCTAGGTAAGGAGAGCAGCCGCTTGGGTGGGGTTTGAGACCAGTGTGGAATTGGATACAAGCAGAGTTTGCTCAGATAGAATTCAAATTTCCTCTGGTTGCTGATTTCTATGCCATCCGAGGTAAATGTTTGTGTGTGTGTGTGTGTGTGTAGCCGTTTCAGTTTATAATGACAGATTGGGGGGGGGGGTAGAGACATAATCCATATACGTAGAATTGTTTCAGAAGTTTTAAGTCACTTGTAACCAAACTTCATAAACAGTTTCTTAATAGCGGTGCAAATGTTTGAAGAAGTGAGCTGATGATGATCCCTGCCTTAAGTCAGGTGGCGGATTTCAGACCAACACAAGCAGATTTCTAGAGGGGATGGCAGTTTTGCCCTCTACACAGGCAAATAATGCAGTGGAATACTGAAGCCACATGAACAGGCTGTTAAATCACTGTTGCCAGTAGGGCCTGGCGCCCACTGAGGCATGTAGGGCCGGAGGCCAACAGCAGGTGGCACCAGAGCCAACAACTGGCAGAGCCAATGTTTTCTAGTTTTGCCCCTGCCCCTGTCACTGAGACTAATAAGGAGGAAGCTGACTGTCAACGCTACCCCCTGGTTGTAAGCGAGACGGCAGGCAGGTGGGAGTTGGGCTGGTGATAGGATCAAGCTGTAAAGTTTTGGTCAGGGATGGGCAGCTGACTATTGACCATGCTGGCTGGGAGCTGATGAGTGTTGGATTCCCATAGAATCGGGGGGGCAGCAGGTTAGGGATAGCTGCCCCATGCCTCTAGCAACAGCTGATCTGCAGAAATCAGCTTTTTAATAAAAAAATATGCAGGCAAGGTTCTGCATCATTAAGGTAAAGGTAAAGGGACCCCTGACCATTAGGTCCAGTCATGGCCGACTCTGGGGTTGCGGCGCTCATCTTGCTTTATTGGCCAAGGGAGCCGGCGTACAGCTTCTGGGTCATGTATCCAGCACGATTAAGCCGCTTCTGGTGAACCAGAGCAGCATACGGAAACACCGTTTATCTTCCCGCCGGAGCAGTACCTATTTATCTACTTGCACTTTGACATGCTTTGGAACTGCTAGGTTGGCAGGAACAGGGACCGAGCAATGGGAGTTCACCCCGTCGCGGGGATTCGAACCGTCGACCTTCTGATCGGCAAGTCCTAGGCTCTGTGGTTTAACCCACAGCGCCATCTGTGTCCTTACTGCATCATAACTGCCTGGCTATGTCTGTGGATCAAGTTGCTTACTGAGGTGCAGGAGCAAAAGCTAGTGGGAAAGTGAGCAACCCTGTAGGAACTTGATGACCTTTTAACTTTGTGCAATGGAAAGAAATTCCTAAACTTTAGGCCCGAACCCCCCTGGAAAATACTACTAGTATTCCCCCATCCACCTTTTGGTTCTGGAGTCAAATCCTTTTATATGATGACATTCACACCCATCACCCTGAGGTCCCAGGGGAGCTTGCAACCACCGAAAGAGAAGGGGTCCAAAGTTAAAGACATGCCTCCTCCTCGTTCGCAGAAAGCTGTCTGACGAAGACACCAGGCACACGTCTGTGGGAAGGGGGGATCCACAACTCAGGGGCTGCCCCAGAGAATACCCTCTCCTGGGCCATTGCCCACCCTGAGTTTTTGAGGGCAGGGTGATGGATAGCGAGCGGGAGAGAGGCCAGCGGGCCCTTCTCTTGCCAATCCGCTTTGGAGCCCCGGGTTAATGAGTGACAGGGTCAGAGTGGTCAGCCTGCCCTGCCACCCCATAAATGGATGCCTTTCATCTCTTTTCTGACATTCCCAATTATTCTGCCTTTCCAGTGCCTCCCTGGGCCCATTGCACCATGAAGCTTCTTGCTGTTTTTCTCAGCTTGGCCGCCATCATAGGTAAGTGGGGTTCCCTCCAGTTAGGCTTTCACCTGCCTGCCTTCCCCTCATACAGCATTGGCAAACACAGCCAGGATCTATAAAACCTTTCAATGCAGTGAGTTGGGAGAAAGACCTACCACTGGCCCTAAACAGGATCTGTGGTTTTTAACAGCTGCATTGGGAGCAGAAATCCCACAGGTGCAGCTCTACCTGGCACGTAGAAAGTGGGTAAGATGTTATCTGTTATATCTTGACCCATTGTGTATTAATGAAAGATGCAACGCTTCAGCCAGGAGGTGAATAGTGGCGGGCTGGATTCAGCTAACCCACCCCACTGGCAGAAGCTGGTACAATGGGCTTTCTCCCCCTATGGACTCCTATGCCTCCCCCAAATTTCCGGAGGCTCAGGTGAACCCCCCAGAACAGCACCTGGGAAGAGGAGAGGGGAGGTTGTTCTGCAGGGCAAGCAGAAATTCTTGTGTTGACAAAACTATCTCCTTAGCGCTGCATTGAATTCCACCCAATAATAATAGCAGCCGTTTGATTTGCAAGCCTGTGTAATGCTGATGTCAGTTTGGGCAATTCCAAAGGCAGAAGGCAGAGCATGAGTGAGTCCCGTCTGCCTGTAATAAAGGTATATCCCACCCTGTTCTGTTTCACAGAGACTAGAAATGAGTCTCTGGTAAAAATTATCCTCAGTATTTGTCTTCTGGAGCTCTTGATAGAACTCCAGCCCAATGGTTGCCATTAATTTGATTAATTTGATTTTGAATTGATTTTAGAATGAGTTGATTTTAGAATGCATTTCAATTAATTGATGGTGATTTTATGTAAACTATTATTGTTGTTAGCCACTCAGCTTTGGCTGGGGAGGGTGGGATATAAATAATAAAAAATATTATTATTATTTTATTATTGATGTGACTCTTCACCTGATCACAGAATTATAGAGTTGGAAAGGGACCCTGAGGGTCATCTAGTTCGACCCCCTGCAATGCAGGAATTGTGCCTGCAGTTGTCCCTGGGTGGTCTTCATCCATCAAATGGTGGCTTAACTCTCTTTCCTCCCCAATTTCATGAAATTTCAACTAGGGCACCCAGGGTACCTAACAACAATATTATGAAATATTAAAAATTACAATAGACTAACAATAACTAAAAAACATTGAAAGCCTGTAAAAAGGGGAACGGGGGAGATCCCCAGCATTAATAGATCTAAGAGCGAAGGTAAAAGGATGGAAAATGCGAAGGAGTGGAAAAATAAAAAGACCCCTTGCCTGGCATGGAAATAATACTGTAAAGGGCTTGGCGTTGGGCAAACCTCTCTGGGGTGAGGAGAGACTTGCAGTTCCATAGGCGGGGCGGTAACCACTGAAAATACCTTTTTCTGGCTGGCCCCCTCTTTCCCTCAAAAGGCAGGAGCGCTTGGAGAGATACCCCTGAAGATGATCGTGATAACCAGGCACAAAGGTCACTGATCCTCGTGATCCTTTGAGACCTGCCAAAATCAAAACACCGCAGAGATGCCCAAAAAGGCCACGTCAAATAGTTGTGGCTTCCCCCAAAAGAATTCTGGGAGCTCTGGCAAAACTGACATACAAGCTATGGGACAAGGATAACTGTGACTTTAAAGATGAATGGGAACCCTTTACAAAGTATTTGAAGACGCAACAAAGCGAACTGGACTCCTAGGCTGGCTTTGAATAAACATTCACAAACTTTTTATTGATAATAAATAGCTAAATAGTTTGAGGATCTATACAACTGTGTAACATGCAGAAAACAGCATTTTTAGAGAAATCAAAGACTGGAACTGAGGGAAGTTGGGGGGCGGGGGTGGGTGGGTTCTGTGGGGGGAGGGAGGAAAAATGGGGGGAAATAAGGATGATATGTTTCTGGATAATATGTTTTGTTTTAATTTTGAATAAAAAGGTTATGAAAAAATAATAATTCTGGGAGCTGTAGTTTGCTAAGGGCGCTGAGAGCTGTTAGGAGGCGCCCCCCCCCCCCCCCGGTATTCCTCTCCCTGAAAGCTTTAACGGCCAATCTTTATTTCCAGAAAACTCTGGGAACTGTAGCTCTGTGAGGGGAATAGAGGTCTCCTAACAACGCCCTGCACCCTTAACAAACTACAGCTCCCAGAATCCTTTGGGAGGATTTAAAGCGGTGCTGTAGAAATGAGCTGTGAACGGCTTCCAAAAAATATATATTAAAATACTCTAATACATCAAACATTAAAAGCTTCCCTAAACAGGGCTGCCTTCAGATGTCTTCTAAAAGTCTGGTAGTTGTTGTTCTCTTTGACATCTGGTGGGAGGGCGTTCCACAGGGAGGGCGCCACTACCGAGAAGGCCCTCTGCCTGGTTCCCTGTAACTTGGCTTCTCACAGCGAGGGAACCGCCAGAAGGCCCTCGGAGCTGGACCTCAGTGTCCAGACTAAACGATGGGGGTGGAGATGCTCCTTCAGGTATACAGGACCGAGGCCGTTTAGGGCTTTAAAGGTCAGCACCAACACTTTGAATTGTGCTCAGAAACGTACTGGGAGCCAATGTAGGTCTTTCAAGACTGGTGTTATGTGGTCTCGGCGGCTGCCCCCAGTCACCAGTCTAGCTGCCGCATTCTGGATTAGTTGTAGTTTCCGGGTCACCTTCAAAGGTAGCCCCACGTAGAGCGCATTGCAGTAGTCCATGCGGGAGATAACCAGAGCATGCACCACTCTGGCGAGGCAGTCTGCAAGCAGATAGGGTCTCATCCTGCATACCAGATGGAGCTGATAAACAGCTGCCCTGGACACAGATTTGACCTGTGCCTCCATGGACAGCTGCGAGTCCAAAATGCTGCCAGTATTGAAAATGTTTAATTATAGGCTATTTTATTCCAATAAAATAGCTTTTAAAAACTTTACCTGTTTTGGAGATTTTGCAAAAAAAAAGGGGAGGGGGACACTCAACAACTTTTGTGTCTGTATTTTCACTTTTTGATGGCAACCCTGTTATATCTTCCTTCCTTCCTTCCTTCCTTCCTTCCTTCCTTCCTTCCTTCCTTCCCTCCCTCCCACAGGTTCAGCTTCAAGCGATGAACCTGTCAGCACCGCCCTGACTTGGAAGCAGATCCTCAGCCCCTTTGAAAGTTTCAAGCTACCCGAGGACATCAGGTGACACAATATCTTTATATAAACACACACACACAAACAAACAAACCACATCACCCTCCCAAGCACAGGTTGTACTGACCCAGACTAGGGCTGACATCACGGGATGCCACGTTGAATTTGATAAGATAAATCTCCATGGGTGATTTGAAATCTCTACCCTGTGACTTCCGACGAAAGAAGAATGGCAGACGAAATTAATGGACTATGCAGAATTGGACAAAATGACAGGAAGGGTTCGAAACCTGCAGGACCAGAGATTTACAGAAGATTGGAAGAAGCATATGAATTATTTGAAGAGCAACTGTCATCAACAAATTACACTAGTAGGATGTCAGGGAACTGCCGTTAGAGCTAGAGGCGGAGGGAAGGCTCCAGAGCGATGCCGGAGAGGGTCCCAGCAGGGGGAGAGGCAGCCCAGCTGCTGGGGAAGGAAATCAACGTAACACCAGGAGAGAAGGGGGGCAGATGGGGGAATTGGAGAAAAGGCTCCAGGACTCTTCAACGGAGACTAGTGGGGAGAGCACGGGTACTCCGCTGCCCACACCCTCCCTGCACAGAAGACTTCCGCTCAGGGAGAGTAGGAGGAGACTTGGCGTCAAAGAACTTTTTTGCTGGAAGAAGTTTAAGAAACGCCCACTGATGGATTCTGCCAGCGACTGAGACAGCCACGAAGTGAAGGGCTGTCCAGACAGAAAGGGTTCAACCAGGCAACCAAGCCAAGAGTGGCGGCAACTTATGCATGAGCAACCCCCTAGAACCATTACATAGGACTACAAGAAGTTTTGTAAGGAGAAATATACGTAGTGTTACAAAGTAGAAAAAGATAGAGATATTGGTTATGAGTTTGAAATGTAATAGGGAAAATACGAAATGCATACTAAGAGATCAGATTGGAAAATTTTCAGACAGGACTGATGGAAGTCAAAAAAATTGAATAAGATGTAAAAATCTGTTTAATTACTGTTGAAAATGATATGTTAAAAAACTAATAAAAAATTATATATATATATAAACTATTTCTCCTTGGCAGCACCCAGGCCGCCGACAGATTCAACAGAATCCAAAGCCACCTGGCGGAACTGAAGGACCAGCTTCTTCCGGCCCTCCAAAAGGTGACGGAGGACCTGCAGGAGCTGAATCGGAAGGTGCAACCGTTCGCAGAAGCTCTGGACCAGAAGTTGCGGAGTGGCATCACCAAAGTACAGGAGCACGTAGCTCCTTACACTGAGAAGCTTCAGGAGCAGGCAGAGCAACGGATGGAGACCTTGCAGCAGACCCTGGCCTCTGGCAGAGAGAAGCTGACGCAGAATGTGGAGGTTATCCGAGCCCAGCTGGAGCCTGTTGTGGATGACATGAAGACCAAAATCCAACAGCGGACCCAGGAGCTCCGCCCCGTCATCCAGCGACTCCACAGCAATCTCAGGCAGACCTACAAAAGCTTGCAAGACTGCGCTGAAGACTTCCAGGGTTGTCTGGCCAAGTTTATGCTGCCACCCCAGTGAGAACCCGGTTTAGCAACCAAGAGGGGGTGAGCAGCAAGATAAGGATGGAGGGAGTCAAGCCTTTGTGCTGGAAATTCTCAGACAGGCGCCTAGCAAAGGTTGAAGCTGCTGAAGAGCCACACTCTCCCTGACACAGCGACTCCTTATGCCTGTAAACATCCCCTTAATGGAGCAATAAAAAAAATCTAGACTTTAATTACCCTTGTTGTCTTTGTGAATTTCATGGGGATTGTGTGTGTGTGTTGGAGAGGCAGGGAAGGAGTATGGACATTAAACTGAGGTAGGGATGAGATATCTGAATTTCTGCACTGCAGTGGACGCTCGGGTTGCAAACGTGATCTGTGTGGGAGGCATGTTCGCAACCCGCAGCATTCATCTGCACACATGCGGGTTGCTATTCGGCGCTTCTGCACATGCGCAAGCACCAAAATCCAAAAGTACCGTATTTTTCGCTCTATAAGATGCACCTTTTCCCTCCTAAAAAGTAAGGGGAAATGTGTGTACGTCTTATGGAGCGAATGCAGGCTTTGCGCGGCTAAGCCAGAACAGCGAGAGGGATTGCTGTGCAGTGCTCCCTCTCGCTGTTCTGGCACAGCCGCGCAAAGCCTCTGCACGGCAGCAGGGAGCCTTCATCCCGCTGCCCTGAAGAGGCTGCACAGCTATCCCAGAAGCCAGAATAGCGAGAGGGATCACTGCGCTCCCTCTTGCTGTTCTAGCTTCTAGCTTAGCCATCCCCCATCTCCCAGAAAAGCCCGCAAGAGCTGCGCAGAGCGTGAAAGGGAGCGCTGAGCAGAGCCTGGGATGCATACAGGCTCTGATCTGCGCTCCCTTTAAAGAATATTTTCCCCTTGCATTCCCCCTCTGAAAACTAGGTGTGTCTTATGGTCAGGTGCGTCTTATGGAGCGAAAAATGCGGTAGCCTTTTCTGGTACTTCCGGGTTTGGCATGGTGTGAAAACACACAACCCGAAGCATCTGTAACCCAAGGTATGTCTGTACTTTATACACAATGGACTGAATAGCATCATTTAAAGTTTTCTAGGCCATCTTTCTGCTGAATCTCTCAAGGCAGCAAACAGAAATTCAGGATCATGGGAAGGGAGAAGAGTTAAACCGCCACTTGCCTTGCCATTCTTGGTTCCTGAACCAATCAGCCACCCCCTGCTTTTGCAATTTTGTGGAAAAGCAGAAGAAAATTCTACACTTAAAAGGCACAGCTAGGTAGCTAACAGAACATGTAGTTCAACCATTGTCACATATCCTGCAGCTCTCTGTTGAGTAAGCACCATTGCGATCTGCTTCTGCCAGAAAAAGAGAGAATGCTATTAAAATAATTTTTCATGCCCTGCACCCTCCATAGAATAAAGCACATGCTGCCACCGTTATTTTCAAAAAAATTGTGGAGTGTGGAGTACTTTAGTCCATGTATGGTGGTTGTGCCCAGATATCACATCATTCTGGGGGTGGGATGTCAGTTTTTCAAGAGATTTGTAAAATTGTTTCCCAGGCTTTAATCCTTGATCCACTATTCATCTTCTCACTTAATCTGTGATGAACAACCAAGAAATCATAGAATCATAGAGTTGGAAGAGACCACAAGGGCCATCGAGTCCAACCCCCTGCCAAGCAGGAAACACCATCAGAGCACTCCTGACATATGGTTGTCAAGCCTCTGCTTCAAGACCTCCAAAGAAGGAGACTCCACCACACTCCTTGGCAGCAAATTCCACTGTCGAACAGCTCTTACTGTCAGGAAGTTCTTCCTAATGTTTAGGTGGAATCTTCTTTCTTGTAGTTTGGATCCATTGCTCCGTGTCCGCTTCTCTGGAGCAGCACAAAACAACCTTTCTCCCTCCTCTATGTGACATCCTTTTATATATTTGAACATGGCTATCATATCACCCCTTAACCTCCTCTTCTCCAGGCTAAACATGCCCAGCTCCCTTAGCCGTTCCTCATAAGGCATCATTTCCAGGCCTTTGACCATTTTGGTTGCCCTCCTCTGGACACGTTCCAGTTTGTCAGTGTCCTTCTTGAACTGTGGTGCCCAGAACTGGACACAGTACTCCAGGTGAGGTCTGACCAGAGCAGAATACAGTGGCACTATAACTTCCCTTGATCTAGATGCTGTACTCCTATTGATGCAGCCCAGAATTGCATTGGCTTTTTTAGCTGCCGCGTCACACTGTTGCCTCATGTCAAGTTTGTGGTCAACCAAGACTCCTAGATCCTTTTCACATGTACTGCTCTCAAGCCAGGTGTCACCCATCTTGTATTTGTGCCTCTCATTTTTTTTGCCCAAGTGCAATACTTTACATTTCTCCCTGTTAAAATTCACCTTGTTTGTTTTGGCCCAGTTCTCTAATCTGTCAAGGTCATTTTGAAGTGTGATCCTGTCCTCTGGGGTGTTAGCCACCCCTCCCAGTTTGGTGTCATCTGCAAATTTGATCAGGATGCCCTTGAGTCCATCATCCAAGTCGTTGCTAAAGATGTTGAATAAGATCGGGTCCAAGACAGAACCCTGTGGCACCCCACTAGTCACTCTTCTCCAGGATGAAGAGGAACCATTGATGAGCACCCTTTGGGTTCGGTCAGTCAGCCAGTTACAAATCCACTGAGTGGTAGCATAGTCAAGACCGCATTTTACCAGCTTCTTTACAAGAATATCATGGGGCACCTTGTCAAATGCCTTGCTGAAATCAAGGTAGGCTACATCCACTGCGTTCCCTTCATCTACCAGGCTTGTAATTCTGTCAAAAAACGAGATCAGGTTAGTCTGACATGACTTATTTTTCAGAAATCCATGCTGACTATTGGTGATCACAGCATTCCTTTCTAGGTGCTCACAGACTGTTTGCTTAATGATCTGCTCCAGAATCTTCCCTGGTATTGATGTCAGACTGACTGGGCGGTAATTATTTGGGTCCTCTCTTTCCCCCTTTTTGAAAATAGAGACAACATTTGCCCTCCTCCAGTCTGCCGGGACTTCGCCTGTTCTCCAGGAATTCTCCAGGAATGTATTACACAAATAGCCTGTGGCTTTTCTTCTTGTTGTGGCATGCCTTTGCTATTGCCAAAAATTGGAAATAATCTTCAACTTACCTTTTTCAAGAGGTCTGGAACACAGCACTAAAGGAAAAGTTAATGCATAAACTTGAGACTCCTGAGGAAAGGGTCTGGATTGGACAAATTTCAAGATACACCGTACATTTTCATTACCTTTGCCTCTTAAGAACAAGATAGCCATAGCCCATCAAGACTTACTTAGGGCTAAGTAGTCCGGATTAAATTTTATTGAAATTTACATGCATTGCTGAGCCTGATTATATTATAATATGTAGTGATTTTATATTATAACAAGTAACGACATTTTCTCCATTTATATTTTTATATACAAATGCAATAAAATTATTTTCAGAAAACATTACGACATAAACACAGCCCTAAACCAGCATCATTAGGGACAGCTCCTTTATTACATGGTTTGGGGGAGGGAAGATATCAGCAACAGCCTCTGCTCCCCACCCCAAATTGCTGAGGACACTCAATCCAGTCGCTTCCCTTTTTTGACCCTTTCTGTTTCAAAGAGTTTGGCCAAGATTCCAACCTCCATTGCTTATGAGAAGCTTCAGAGATCTAGGGGAAGCACTGGGGTATGTCAGCCCTTCCTCTTAAGAGTCTGTGGTGCGTTTTTTGATTGCCTCCAGAAGTGGGGTGACGTAGCGCTGCATGGTCTGGCTGAATGTCTCTATGCCCAGCTTGATCTTCTCCTGGGCCTGGTTGGCATAAGGCTCTAGGGACCTCTGGTATTCGTGCAACTGGCGGTGAAGCTTCCGCGCGTAAGGGATCAGCTCAGGCCCCCTTTCTTCCACTTGCTGCTTCAGCTTCTCCTCCAGCTCCTGCATCTTGGGGATGACCATATTTCTCAGGACCTGCGTGTGTGGTCTCAACTTCTCCGCGACGGGGCTGGCGTAGAAAGTCACTAGAGATTCCAGCCCCTCGTAGAGCTCTTCTGTGGCAGACCGTAATATGGCTAGGTTACAGCTGGCGCCCACCAGGGCATGCCCAGACAACTGAACTGCCGTGTGGTAGGCCTGTGTGATTTCGGGGGGCAGCTCAGCCTGCAGGTCCTGGACGTACTTGCGCAGTTTTGCAACATCATCACGAAACAAGATTCTGTGGGGGTTCAGAAGGCATAGAGCGTTGTGAGCGGGATACAGAGCCAGTGTGGTAGAGTGTTTATAACAGGGGTCAGCAAACTTACCGCACCTTGGGCCTGTGTCTCCAGCACTGATCGCGTGGCAGGCCGGAGGAGCGCGTGCCCATACGCGTGCACACATGCTATTTCCGGCGCACTTCCGGGTCGAAGGAGCACCAGAAATAGCTTGTGCGCATGTGCACGGGCCTCCTCCAACCTGGATGTGCATTGGAAATAATGCTTGCACATGCGCAAATAATGTGCATGCTCACAAACTATTTCCGGTGCTCCTCCAACCCGGAAGTGGGCAGCTTTGCAGTGCTAGTAAGAGTGGGCGATGGAAGCGGGGGTCGCCGTGGGCCAGATAAACGAGTCCCTTGGGCCTTCTCTGTCCCGCAGGCCTTAGTTTGGGGACCCCTGGTTTAGAATACTGGATTAGGGTCGGGGGGGGGGGAGTGTTGGACAAATCTGTCCCAGGGACCTTTCCCAGATGGATTCAAATTTCTCTTTGAAAGAAGGAGTTTACACCACAATCAGGCATAAGCTGGTCGACACAGTACTGTGGGCAACGACACCCCCCCCAGCTCATGCTGTAAAGAGGGGATTGCACATTCCAGTTCTCATCACAGACAATTTATACCCTAAAACCCTTCGAATATCCCTATTGGTTAAGAAATTGCAGTTTACAGGTTTCCCTAAACGCCCATTTCATGCCTACTCCCAAATATGTCCCTAATATGTCCCCCCCCTCCTTTACATACATCCCACGTCCATCTGAATTATCAGTTTCGTCAACAGGGGTGTGTTTTCAAGTCACCCAGCCCTCATAAATCAGGAAGCTTTCAGGGTCAGCATAAGCCAGGTATGTCCAAAGTCCGTTTTGGGGGCCTAATCTGGCCCGCCGGTTGGTTCAATCCGGCCCCTGTGGCAGTTCATTTCCTGAGGTAAAACCCTAAAAAATATCAACAACTTTGGTCGGCCCTCAAGCATGTTCACTTCATCAAATCTGGCCCTCTTTGAAAAACGTTTGGGCACCCCTGGCATAGGCTATCAATCTGCTTCTAATACATTCCTTACTTAATTGTACATTCTAGCAGAAAGAATCCTCTTAGGGAGGATTCTAGCTTGTCAAACATTTGCTTTGTCTCATTTGTAGTGTCTCCAGCAATGTAAAAGGTGCAGATAAACAGTTCTGCAAAGGGGCCCTTCCTTTGGGCTGTTTTTGAACCTCTTTGTTCACAGAATCGGACTTAAGGCAGGCATGGTCCTCCTCACCAGTCCTTCTCTAAGAATAAAACTCATTTTCATCCATTTATTCCACAAGGAGTCAGACCTCCAATCAGCCATGAAGCTTGACCTTGGGCCAGACAAGGACCTAATCTACCAAGCCAAGGTTGTTGTGGGATTAAAGTTACACACATGAAGTTGCACTTCAGAGGAAAGGTGGAATAACAAACAAAGGAGGCAAACTTCCCTCACTGGGTGAGATATTCCAGAACTGGGGAGCCAGCCTTCATGTTACACTTTTACGCACATTTCATAAATTCCTAGAATGAAAAAATTAACAAAGTAGAAGAGGAAGTAAGAGCGGGGGGTGGGGGGTGGGTAACCTTTCAGCCCCAAAAGCTATATGCTTCATTCTGGACAAATTTTCTGGGACCACCTGTCATTGGTGGCCAGAGCCAGAGGCCAAAGTTTGTGCCAACCACAATTGTAAAATTTCACTTTTGTGCAGTAGGCTACCATTTCTACACACACTCAGACTTTGCGGTCTATATCCCAGCAATGCAAGCAAGAGGCGTTAGCACAGTAAAGGACACTTACTCCAGCCATGCAAAAGCTCTCCAACCAGGACGAAGCGACGCAAAGCTGGTGAAGTGTATGGCCTGTGGGGAAAGGGTGTAACTGGGGCAGACACGTGACCTAGAGAGTGTGCCCCAAGGGCCAGATAGAGAGGTATGGAGGGCCACAGTTAGCTCCCAGGCTTCACATCCTTGCAAAGGAAAATCTAGCAAAGAAGAAATCCTGCCAGCCTTCTCAAAGCTTCAGTCCATGAAGTCCCTAGTTAATGTCCCCAATCCCCTAAAATGGGGGAAAGGAGGCAGATCTGCTTACCTCAGTTCTTGTCCGAGCCTCGATCTTCTGACAAAGTTCAATTTATCCCACGCTTTCTCGCTGACCTTTCCCAGAAGTTTAGTGAGGTCGTGCTTTAACTGCTCCAACTTGGAGACCCGTTTATCCGTTTGGGCAAAAGTCGGATGGCCTGGGGAAAGAAGCAGAACATTTGCATCACGTCTTGTTGCGCAGGAAGTAAGGTGGGGCAGCCGCGGTCCTGGTAAACTCTGGCGCACGCTGGGCTATCCAAGATGTCGGCCGTTTGGCTGATCGCGGCCCTCGTGGTCCAAGGGGGTAGCTGCCCAGGCCCCTCTGTCCTGATGCGGTCACCAAAATATTGCTGCCACAACTTGCACCATTAACTACCAGTGAGTTGGGTTGAAGAAAGAATCCAGAAAATTCATTTACTGCAGTAAAGAGTTTCAGCAGGATCGCTCTACAAAGGCTGACCCACCCAAACGCCCTGGGAGGGGGGTTCTTTATAGGTTTCTTACACAAAGCATTACAATTTCCTCCAATCATATGCATTCTCATTGCCTCTTTCAAAGAAGCATACAAGCTGTTGTTAGCCAGCACTCATATGGTGATATTATTTTAACACGGTACTATTTCAAATCAAATTCCTAGTCCCATTGCGGGGGGTGGGGGGTGGGGGGTGGGAATGGCTGGGTAACTTGACTTTTGGCATAAGGTAAAGGTAAAGGTACCCCTGACCATTAGGTCCAGTCATGGCCAACTCTGGGGTTGCGGCGCTTATCTCGCTTTATTGGCCGAGGGAGCCGGCGTACAGCTTCCGGGTTATGTGGCCAGCATGACTAAGCCATTTCTGGCGAACCAGAGCAGCACACGGAAACGCCGATTACCTTCCCGCCGAAGCGGTACCTATTTATCTACTTGCACTTTGACGTGCTTTCGAACTGCTAGGTCGGCAGGAGCAGGGACCGAACAATGGGAGCTCACCCCGTCACGGGGATTCGAACCGCCGACCTTTTGATCAGCAAGTCCTAGGCTCTGTGGTTTAACCCACAGTGCCACCTGCGTCCTTTGACTTTTGGCATAGGTCACATCAAAAAAAGGTTCCTGTGCTTTTTCTGGAGATTTTGCTTGTGTGCTGCAGAATTCATACAGGAATCCAGGCCTGTGGGGATCTGCTCTTCTTAAGAGAAATTTAAGCTGAAAGGGTACTTTAGGTTACCAAGATAACTACAACCGAAGACGTCATGATTATTTCCCCATCCATCCCCACATGATTGTCCTGCCAAAGCATCAAAAGAAGAGATTAGACCTACACAGGCCCAGGCTATTGACCCTTAAAAAAACACAACGTGATTTGCAGAATGGACTCTGCTTCAGCAAACCCAAATCTAGAATTTTGGAGCCTGGAGCAGCAAGAAGGAAATGGGCAATCCTGGCTTGATCATGAGGTGAGTTGGAGACCTAGCCTCAGGTGGTGAGTCTGGGGCCCAATTTATGCTGTGGGTTAAACCACTGTGCCTCTTGGGCTTGCTGATCGAAAGGTCGGCGGTTCGAATCCCCGTGACGGGGCGAGCTCCCGTTGTTCGGTCCCAGCTCCTACCAATGTAGCAGTTCGAAAGCACACAGTGCAAGTAGATAAATAGGTACCACTCCGGTGGGAAGGTAAACGGCGTTTCCGTGCACTGCTCTGGTTTCGCCAGAAGCGGCTTAGTCATGCTGGCCACATGACCCAGAAAAACTGTCTGTGGAAGCGGACAAACGCTGGCTCCCTCGGCCAGTAAAGCAAGATGAGCGCCGCAACCCCAGAGTCATTCGTGAATGGACTTAATTGTCAGGGGTCCCTTTACCCTTTACCTTTACCTAATTTGAGAAAACATAATTAAAATATTGTGCCTGCCTCTCCTCAGCTCCCCCCCGCTAATACTTTGCGGGGTTGTTGTTGTTGTTGTTAACCCCACCTTCTTTCCAGTGCCATGCCCCTGATCCAGTTCACCAAACCCCCCTCTCAGCTCCTTTTTAGTCTTCTATGAAAAGTCAGGACTTATGGATCTCCTGCATTATTTGTTGCTTGATGCTGAGAAGTGGATCTTTGTATCTCTCTTGGTGGACGTTTCAGGTTTTGAACGCACACCACATTCCTCTATATATGCAGAATTAGACCAGCAGCTTAATGATTTGTTATGTGGTGCATGAGACAAATCTGTTGACAACTGTAAATAGTATTTATTTTAATCAGCTTGTGGGTTCTGCTTCGAATGCAATGTTGTGGTGTTACAAAGCTGACATTGTTTCCTCATTTTGTTATATAGGTGCCTCTGCCTCCCTTCCAGGAACTCGCGAGTTGCGTAAGTGAGTTGCTCTCAAGACCAAACGACACATTACAAGGGATATGCTTGAAAACAGCATAACTTTATTCTGCACCTTGGTCCAGATCAGATTGGATCTGTATCTCCAGTCCTAAGGTTAAAAGAAGATTTCAGCACATTTCATATGTTCATCTGAACACAGGTACACGAGGGAGTGAGATCATAATGGCTGGCTTGCTTACGCTGTAGGTGGTTGAACCCTTTGCACGTGAAATAGATATCTAATAATGAAAAGTGGAAATAGATCACTGTGGCTTCTACTGGGTATGGTGCTGGCATGAGTCTGGAGATTATGTCTTTATTTGCCCATGCTATAAAGGTAAAGGGACCCCTGACTGTTAAGTCCAGTCACGGACGACTCTGGGGTTGCGCACTCATCTCACTCTATAGGCCGAGGGAACCGGCGTTTGTCCGCAGACAGCTTCCGGGTCATGTGGCCAGCATGACTAAGCCGCTGCTGGCGAACCAGAGCAGTGCACGGAAACTCCGTTTAATTTCCTGCCGGAGCGGTACCTATTTATCTACTTGCACTTTAACGTGTTTTCAAACTGCTAGGTGGGCAGGAGCTGGGACCAAACAACGGGAGCTCACCCCGTTGCAGGGATTCAAACCGCCGACCTTCTGATCGGCAAGCCCTAGGCTCTGTGGTTTAGACCACCTGCCCATGCTATAGTGGGTAATATATTGGGCTTCAAACCCCTCTCTCAGCTATGAAGTTCATGGAATGGTCTTAGCCAAGTAAAATGGAATAATCCTATAAAGGTTTATTTGCTGTTCTCCTGGTTGCCTTTGAGTAAGGGGATCCAAACTGATAACCGACTCAAGCTTTCTGAAGCTAACTCCATACATAGTCCTATCTCATTGGTTTTTCAGCATATTGTTTGTTGGTGGCAGGTTTCAGAGTTGGACCATGTTCTTCAGAGAGCCTGTGCAACCCAAAAGCCTGATACGTCTGCCAATATTATTGATCCGAGAAGCGATAGATAACCTCTGGACCAATTTGGAATGTGCCCAAAGTCTTTGAAGAACCAACCAGGCAACTTTGGGCTAAGCAAAATTGTTCCAAAACATGACACAACTCCTTTTAGCTCTTCCAAATCACAATACCTCCATGTTCCAAGTCCGTGAGAAAGCAGGGAGCTCACCCACTCAAAAATAAAGAGACTTAAGAGTTTCCCTCTAGACTGAGGTAACCACCCACTCACCTGTGAAGAGGTACAAGACCAGTGTGATGACAATGAACTTCATAGTGGCTCAGTGGAGGGTCCTGAGTATCCTCCTGCTAGAGTGAAGGCAGGGGGTGCTCTGAGGGGAATAAATTATTGCTTCCATCCTCGGATTCTGTAATTCATTAACACAGGGCGCTGGGTCAGTTTCCTGTTCCATCACCTCGAGTCATTGCCCCCACGTCCAACTGGCACGAAAAGGAAGAGGTAATGTTTGAAAGAGCTTGAACTTCAGTTTGCTAAGGACAGCAGGTGGGTTGCTAAAACAAAATGAAGGAATTTAAAAACCACACGCAAACTTTGGAAGGGTTCTGTGAGATCAGACCAAAGGCCCGTCTGATCTTGTAACTCATAGGGCCAACTGATGGGAATTGGAAAGAAGATATATTAATTATAGTTCCTCCTCTATAGGCCCATGTGTGTGGAACAATGAGCAAAGGAATATGGCTGCAAGCCTGTATTCAAAGCCTGGAGCTTAGCAGACTCTCTGGGCCCCTAGCAGAATTTAATTCTCATCATCAGGCAGTTTCGTGAGGCATAGGAATAGGCTAGCCAGCCTTTCTCCATCCTGTGTCAGGTTCCTTCTACCCCTTCTGCATGAATAAACCACACACTGAAGTATGTTTAAAAATGATTTACTTGCAGATTTAAGGTCTCATAGAAATTGTACAGCTGGAAGGGACCACGGGGGTCATCTAGTCCAACCCCCCCTGCACTGCAGGAATCTCAATCATGCATTGTCCTATGAGCAATACTAGAAAGTGCAGTCAAAAATATTATTGGGTAGAAATACAGCAATGTAGTTTCTGACATGTGTCTGAAGTTGGGAGCTTATAGTGAGGAAAGTCCTTCCTCCGTGGCTCACATTGCGAAGGGGAGAATGAGGAAAGGAGGAGAAGGAATACATCACTTCCTCCCTCACTTCCTCCCTACCCAACTGAGCCTACTCCAGCAATTCAAACTCTGTGGTCCTTAACCCCTTCATATACCAACTAGCAAGCATGCAGTTGTGTTTTGACTGTAAAACTTTCCACACCAGCTAGGTGCATATTTACTTTATTTATTATTACATTTATATTACACCTTTCCTGCATGGAGCTCAAGGTGACACAACTGGTTTTCCTGCTAAACCCATATTGTTCTCACAGCAATGCCCCTGTGAGGCAGGCTAAGCTAAGAGGCTGTGTCTGGTTCAAGGTCACCCAGTGAACTGCTGGAGTGCAGATCAGAATCCTAGTCTGCCAGGTACTAGTCCAACACACTAACCACTAGGCCACACCGTCTCTCATTCAGTGTTGCATCAGGACTATCCACAGACAGCATCCCTGAACCTCCAGGCAATGTCCACAGACCCCTGCTTTATCCCTGCCTCGATATTGTTTAAAAGGTTTCTTTCTACCCTGCTTTTGGGGAAGTTTGGAGTGACTTTTATGAGTCAGGACCCTGTAATGAAGAAAGTACTTGAAGGAAGGTGACGACAGGTGACCGCACCTAGGCCCGAAGTCACCCCCCCCCCAAGCAGGCTCAAAGCTTCTCAAAGCTTTTCAAAATCATTTTCTCAGCAGCTAAGCATCAGAAACATTCTGCTCTGCTGTAACAAAAGGTAGAGAACAGTCCATTGTTTCCCAGGCCTTTCTCATGCCTTCTGGCCTTGCTAAAGAACCACATTGCAACTTACTTTCTGTCCGGGAACCATGCCAGAACAAGAGATGGAAACATATCTGAACACACTGAAACTCCTTTCCTGGGAAGGGTGCCAAGTGTCCACAATAGTCCCAAGACAGCTTTCTGTTCATGCTCAGAGGAACTCAAGGGCAGGACTCCTGAGGGAGGAGAAAGGAGGAGGGAACTGGAAAGGGGTATATATGCTTGTGCACATGATTGTGAACTCGTGCATGCTTTTGTGGACTATCACACGTGCTCCTTCTACCAGTTCATGGATGGTAGAAATAAAAGCCTTTTCTCCAAAACTATTCCTTGAGTGTCTGTTGACTCCCACTTCCCTTTCCCAGGTGCAATATTTTTCCCACCCGAGGGCAAAGCCTCGTTGTACTACGTGGCATGGTTGGATACAAAGGGGTATCTATCCACCTTTTTGCATGCCATGCACAATTGTATAAACCTCTGTCATCTAATCTCTTTCTTGCCTTTCCTCTCAACTAAGTAGTCCCAAATGGGACGCGGGTGGTGCTGTGGGTTAAACCACTGTGCTGCTTGGGCTTGCCGAGTGAAAGGTCGCGGTTCGAATCCTCGCAACGGGGTGAGCTCCCGTTGCTCAGTCCCTGCTCCTACCCACCTAGCAGTTCGAAAGCACATAGGTAGCACTCCGATGGGAAGGTAAACGGCATTTCCGTGCGCTGCTCTGGTTCACCAGAAGCGACAGTCATGCTGGCCCCATGACCCGGAAGCTGTACGCCGGCTCCCTCGACCTGTAGAGATGAGCGCCACAACCCCAGAGTCGTCCGCAACTGGACCTAACGGTCAGGGGTACCTTTACCTTTACCTTTAAGTAGTCCCAAATGCTGGAACCTTCCCCCATAGTGGAGTTGCGCCACCCCCTTGATAATTTTGGTTGCCCTTTTCAGAAACTTTGTGAGGTGACGCAACCAAAACTGTACACCGTATTCCAATTGTGGTCGCAGCATAGATTTGTATAATGTCATTGTGGTAACTGCTGTTTCATTTCCAATTCCTTTCCTAAAGAGCCTGCAATTGGGCTTTTCCATGGCTGCCACACCCCTGGGTCAACATATTCATCAAGATTTCCACCACAATTTCAAGGTCTTGTTCTGGAAGGTCAGTTTATATCAACTAATGTTAAAATACCCTCTCCATCATCCTGATATTCTTAGGTAACATCTATTCTGGTTCTATGGCTGGAACTTACTCGAATCATTCCAAATGAAGCAAACTCTCCTTCAAGAGAAAGTCATTTGTTAACATATCACACTGGCATAGGGAATCTATAGACATATGGGAATTTACTACGTATACCACCCTGAGGTCGTTGACACTGTGTCCCAAACCCCTGGGGGAGATAGGAAGAAACCAAGCTATGTTTTGCATCATTGATAGACCCTGCTTTATCTCCATAGGGAGAGTGTTTGGGGGGTGTCTCTCAGTTTCTTGATTTGTTGGAAGATTGTAGCGGCCAGGATCTTTTAGGGAAGAAAGAACAAAAAAACATATAAATGGTCTCGGCCCAGTATACCTGAAGGAGCATGTCCACCTCCATCATTCTGCATGGACACTGAGGTCCAGCTCCGAGGGCCTTTTGGAGGTTCCCTCACTGCGAGAAGTGAGGCCACAGGGAACCAGGCAGAGGGCCTTCTTGGTGGTGGCGCCCTCCCTGTCGAACGCCCTCCCATCAGATGTCAAGGAAATAAACAACTACCTGACTTTTAGAAGACAACTGAAGGCAGCCCTGTTTAGGGAAGTTTTAAATGTTTGATGTTTTATTCTGTTTTTAATCTGTTGGGAGCTGCCCAGAGTGGCTGGAAAAACCCAGCCAGATGGGCAAGGTCTAAATAAGAAATAATTATTATTATTGTAATGTATCGCCTGGCATTCAGCCAAAGATTGCTGCCAGAGAAGGTTACCGATCAATAAAAGCAAGACAGTCCCTGTCCTTGGACACAAATTTCTTTTTAAAAAAAGACATAGCACAGAAATAAAATGGCTTGGGATGGAGGAGGAAATAAGCCAAAGCAGGTACCGGTTTTGGGGTGCAAGTACTTCCAATGACCAGCTGGATAGAAACTGTTCTGGGAAAGGAGGAGCTGAAAGCGACTGGACTCTCAACTGCGTACATGGAATGGCCCTGCTGCTGGAATGTAATGGCGCCTGGCACGCTTCACCCTGTGCCGATTTAAGCCTTAAGCTTTCTTCCTGGCTTTTAGCAGAGTATTGCAGCAGCAGAAAAGGTGCCTTGTGTGTGGGTGATAAATTCTCCTCACACCTGCATCCCTTCCTTCATCTGCTACAGCAGGATGCAATTGGTGTTGCCCATTGATAGTTGGCAGGAGCTGGGACCGAACAACGGGAGCTCACCCAGCTGCGGGGATTCGAACCGTCGACCTTCTGATCGGCAAGTCCTAGGCTCTGTGGTTTAACCCACAGCGCCACCCGCGTCTCCAGCCAACCTAGCAGTTCGAAAGCACAAAGTGCAAGTAGATAAATAGGTGCCGCTCCAGCGGGAAGGTAAACAGTGTTTCCATGCGCTGCTCTGGTTCGCCAGAAATGGCTTAGTCATGCTGGCCACATGACCCAGAAGCTGTCTGTGGACAAACGCCGGCTCCCTCGGCCAGTAAAGTGAGATGAGCGTCACAACCCCAGAGTCGGTCACGACTGGACCTAATGGTCAGGGGTCCCCTTACCTTTACCTATTGATAGTTGGTGTGTGTGGGGTGTGTGTGTGTGTGTGTGTGTGTAAACCTGCACTGCCTCAAGAGAATGGAGGGGAAGAGGAAAGGTGGGCCCTCCCTGCCTCCCTTGCCTGAATCCTAAGGCCTCTCCAAAGGTGCTATTTCGAGGGAGCCCTCTATTCACTTGGGCCGATGAAGGCTTCCTCTGAAACTCAAGGAGCAGCTTCAAGGTAGGGAAAGTGAAAGGGACTCCTCCTCATTTCCACCCTGCGGGCCAAGGAAGTTGAGCTCCCCCTACGCAACTGTTATGTTAGAAGACACCTGAAGGCAGCCCTGTTTAGGGAAGCTTTTAATGTTTGATTCATTACTGTAGTTTAATATTTTGTTGGAAGCTGCCCAGAGTGGCTGGGGTAGCCCAGCCAGATGGGTGGGATATAAATAATAAATTATTATTATAATATATTATGTGCACAACATAACCCACATGTTGGCTTACAGGTGTATTGAAAGCACTTCACTTTTGCTTGTGCGAAGAAGATGTATTTGCAACAGCCAACAGAAGGAGGAGGGTTAAAGAGAAACAGGCCACGCATCAAACAGAGGTTGTTAGGAACGTCTCCTTTATTATCCCGTCTGGAGAAGACTTGCACACCTGCCCTAACTCCCAGCCAAGGTCATGAAGACACAAAAAACAATGTAAGCTTTTTCCTTCTGATCTCTCTTTAGATGCTGGGGGAGATTCCTTCCTCGTATACATGTGAGAGAAATAATCATGGATTTGGGGGAAACACTGAGGCTCTAGACCACTCCCTAAAGTCCTTTTTGTACTTTTGGCACAACTTCACAAGGGGACCAACATACGGCTTCAGTAAGTGCTTGTGGATTGTCTCTGCTCCTTTTCTGATCAGCTGCTGTGTGTGGTCAAGATAGGGCTGAAGGGTTGCCTGCAATTCTTGCAGCTTCTTAATGTGTGGATCCAGCTGGGTTTTCAGAGTTTGCACTTGCTGCGGCAGCTTCTCATCTATCTCACGGTTGATCTCCTGAGCTCTGGCGACGACGGCACTGCGCACGGTTGCTGCGTACGGACCCACCCTCTCCAGGACGGGATCCATGTAACCCGCCAGGGCAGATTGCAATGCTTTGCCAAGCTCTTCTAAGTTATGCCTCCTATGTCTCTGCAGGTCAAACAGGGCAGTGATAGCCTTTTCCGCAACCTGGTATGGCACCCCCAAAACCACATCCAAAGCTTCCATGACTTCATCAGGTAACTCTTTCTCCAGGCTATTCAAGCGCCTGCTGATATTCATATAGGCATACTCAATAAATTTCCTGTAGGGGAAAAAAAGAACAGAGAATTGGAAAGCTTTAAGAAGGAAAAAGGAGGGTGTGGGAACATCCAAACACCTGTTTGTCCCACTGCTGTTTACCCCTGAACTGGTACAAGTGTCAATAGTTTTTCTGTGGATTGATGTTTGTTCTGATTTAGCGGTAAGCAGTAGATTTTTCTAGGGAAAGCGACAGTGCCATATCTACATATAAGCTAAACAAGCTGCAGCTTAGGGCCCCCCTCACTTGGGGGCCTCCAAAAAATTTAAAGGGAAAATAAACTGAATGTACATTTCCAAAATATAAGATAAAAATAAAATAAAATAAAACCTACATAGAGCAACAGTGTTTTGTGTTCTGTATGGACCTATTAGTTCTATAAATTACTATATAGCATACAGTGGATGCTCGGGTTGCGAACATGATCCGTGCGGGATGCACGTTTGCAACCCACAGTGGCGCGTCTGTGCATGCGCAGATTGCGATTCGGCGCTTCTGCACATGTGCGGCCGCCGAAACCCGGAAGTAACCCGTTCTGGTACTTCTGGGTTTCGGCGGTCCATAACCCGAAAAAAAGCAACCTAAAGCGCCTGTAACCCGAGGTATGACTGTATATTCATCACAAAAAACTGCGAAAATTTGTTGTGGACATATACGGGGCTCCATTACCTTCAGTAGCTATGGGCCTCATCAAACCTAAATCTGGCCCTGGGTGGGAAAAACGAAAACCTGCTTGGACCTGCATAGTCACAGTAGGCAGGCCTCTCTCACTGAGTGGGAAGGTCCTGGATTTATGGGGCAGCCTTCCTTTCTTGTCAGGTGGGGCAGTCCCACGTGGCTTTGCCTGCACCTGTTTCTCCTCGCTTTAAGTGGGGAGAGAGCCTTCCTGGAGGGTTCACTTGATGTGCCCATCTGCCGAAGGGGAGGCACCATCCTGAGTCGAAGTGGCTTGAGCTGTCGCTATCCAAGATTTCTGTTCAAACACCCAGGATTTTAAGACTCTGTTCTGAGGAGGATTCCAAAGTGGGCACCTCCCTGTCTGCTGCCTGAGGGGCTTCAAGTAGCCGTGTGTGTCACCTGTTATACCCTCAGCCCTGCCACACATGCTGCCCACAGTGGGAGGGGAAGGTTCCGGGGCCCAGGGACCCAGGGGCTGGCCAAGCCATGGGGTGAAGTGGTGGCAGTGGGGCTGGCTCAGAATCCAGTAGTTCAGCTCCCATACCTTCCCCAACCCAAGAATGTTATGCCGGTAATGACTTCCATCCATCTATTCTCTAGAAATAACATCTCCTCTTTTCTACATGGGAAGAAAGCAGTACAGAGCAGAAACGAGACTAATTTGCTTACAGAATCTCCCGGCCCCCCTCTCCTCTTTCAACGGTGGCGACTTTCCTAGACAATGTTTCGATGAATTTATCGGCATCTTCTCTTCCCTGTTGGATTAGCTTCTCCAGCTTGGAATCCGACTCGTCTCGGAGAACAGAAGCCCAAGTCCCTAGAAGTCCACAAAAATAATAATTCTGCATTGCACCGTCCACTGCAGGAAGCGCCAAGCCTGTTTGGTACACCAAGCTGCAACTCAAAGCTTCACATATAGAATCCTTTCTTTAATGTTTGAGGGTCTAAATTAGAAGGTCTTTGTTAGGGCTGGTGCCTCAACCCCCTCAAGAAAGGTAGAAACAAAATAGTTTATGTCAGTGTTTCCCAACCCTTTTCTGGCCATGGCCTTTTCTGACCTTGTTTTCTTCCTCTGGCACCCCCCTGTGGCACCCCCCATGGATGTAGCCCAAGGGGGCAGCTGCCCCCCAATAAGTAAAAATCAATGCAAATCTGATGCTCCAACCCCCAAATCCTGGCTATGCCCATGCCCCCTCTTGTCTACTGGTGAAAAAGTAGCTATTTAAATGTTTTGTTTTTCAATACAACATGTTTCATTTATAATTTTAATAATTTTTAGAAAATTACATAAAATGATAGGAAGATAATAAAATATTGTTGAAGCAGAAAAACATAGAATCATGGGGCTGGAAGGGACCCCAAGGGTATTCTGTCTATTGAAAACCCCTGTAGGAAACTCCGCTAAAACATGAGTTTGTCATGGGACAGATGGCCACGCGACCTCCACTTAGAAACCTCCAAGGAAGGAGAGTCCAGAACCTCCTGAGGGAGATCCATCTTTCATGCATTATAAAAAGCAAACAACACTTATGTGACAATGCTTCTGTTCTTCCCCCAGCTATTACGTGGGAGCAGAACACCAGTTGTTTGACACAGAGGGGGAAACTACAGATATCGGGCAAAATGTGCACAGGGAGTTCTGTATATATGGGAGAATTTTAAAAAGCAAGTGGTCCTCACTGACCTGCTGCAAAAAGATATTGTTATCCGGAGTAGCCCTGGCTGCCTAGATAAAACACTATAGCCCCACACACCTTTACCTGGGAGTACGGCCCACTGAACTCAGTGCAGCTTTCTTCCAAGTAGAGAGAGACTTAGTTATTTTCTAGATGCAAGCCAGCAGACTTAGTTATGTACTAGATGCAAGTCAGCACCCTGCAGAGTCAGGCCCAGGCTGCCACCGGGCCTAGCACTGGCCCAGCACACCCAGCCTTACCCGTTGCCACCCCACCACCGCACTTACCTGACCCGGGGGGTTCTAGATCCTGGGCTATACTGGTCCCGCCTGAAGCAAACCAGAACTGCTCCAAGAAAACACACGTGGCAAAAAGGAGCGCTGGGCCCTGGTGGGTCCCCCTTACCCGCTTGTGATTGGCGAGGCAGATAGACATCCAATCAGGGTTTTTTTTTTTAAAAAAAAAATTGTTTCCCTTCACTTCTCACTTCCCTCTAGCCTTATTTACACCAATTTCACCTGTGGCCACCCCCACCCCCCGGAACATAGCTGTCAACTTTTCCCTTTTCTTACGAGGAATCCTATTTGGAATAAGGGAATTTCTCTTTAAAAAAGGGAAACGTCGACAGCTATTCCTAGGAATATCCTGGGGGCCCCACAGGCCATATGGTCCCTGCTTGGGAAACACTGGTTTATGTTATTTCTCAGTCAGGTCCCTTATTTTATGTGGGAGATGGTGTAATTACAGATACTGTCTGTGCGGGAGCTGAGGCTGAAATATGGTCTAGTATTGTTACCAGGGAAAGGAGCAGACACTCCAGGCACAGGTGGTTTCAGGTGTGGCACAAAACACCTGGGGCTTGTGCCTCTGGGCCACTCGCTAACAACACTCCCTGCGGAATAATCACTTTCTAGATCTATGGAGTGGCTTCCCACCCAGGGCCAGATTTAGGTTTGGTGAGGCCCTCAGCTACTGAAGGCAATGGGGCCCTTTATATGTCCAGCTGTCCTTTGTGAACAACAAATTGTCACATTTTTTCTGTTGAATATATGCTATATGGTAATTTATGGACCTAATAGGTCCATACACAACACAAAACAATGTTGCTGTATGTAGGTTTTATTTTATTTCTTTTTTTATCTTATATTTTGGAAATATACATCCAGTTTTTTCCCTTTTCAATTTTTTTGGGGCCCCCCAAGAGAGTGGGGCCCTAAGCTATAGCTTGTTTAGCTTATACGTAAATCCGTCACTGTTCCCAACACTGGATTATAACTCTCTCTCTAAAATGGGGACATGAGGTTTCTAAAACACAAGGTCTGTGGTCCCAGCCGCGTGTCAGAGAACCTAAATAGGATCCCAGCCAGTTCTTACATAGTTTTGTTCTTCTGGAAATAGTACAGACTGAAGGGGTATTTACAGTTTCCCTATAGATCACCCTCCCCAGCTTGGCCTGCTAGCACATCCTCAGGAAATAGAGCCCACAAAACACACAACCCCACACACAACTTGGTCTGTCAGCAAAGGAAAGAGATCAGCCTTTGGCTATTGACCCTCCAGTCGTTGGCTATTGACCCTCCAACAGTGATTTGCAGAACGGACTTTGCTCCCACAAAGCCACGTCTAGGACATTTGAAATGTGAGACACCAAGAAGGTGGACAGGACAGGATTTTATCATATGAACTGAAGGCCCTTCCTATATTGGGGCACAACTGAGGGGCAGTAGCAGCAGGCCCAATGCCAACCGCCCTTTCAGCCTTAACTTCTTGCAGTGGTTGTTTGCAGTAAGAGCTTCCTTGTCATGACACTCTGCATGCAAGTTTCCCCAAAGTGATTCCTCTAAGTAGCAGCACTCTAGGAAATCTTTGGAGCTCTTCCTACACTGTGAGTACAGTAGGGCGAACGTATGTCCTACTTCACAGAGAATACCTGAATGGCTGTGTGGTCCAGGTTCAGTTGAAAGAACCCCGAGAAGGGAGAGAGCTTCAGGGCTCTTGGCTTGGCCCATCAATGCTTAGCAGCTGGACTGAGAAGACAACCGCACAGCTCACTGGACTGCAGACAGTTCCGGCAGCTTCTGTTGTCATCTTTGTCAAAGGGAACCCTTAGGCAGGGGCAGGTTAACAGAGGGAGGGGAAGTCATAATAAGTGCTTTAAGCCTTGGCTGATCAGACTAAAGACCCATTTTGCCCAGTCCGTTCTTGTCTCCCAGCCACTGAACGTGGAGCTTCAGTTTAGCTAATAATATTATTATAATAATACTAATATTAATACTAATACTACTAATAATATATTATTTATACCCCGACCATCTGGCTGAGTTTCCCCAGCCACTCTGGGCGGCTTTCAATCGAATGTTAAAAACAATACAGCATTAAATATTAAAAACTTCCCTAAACAGGGCTGCCTTCAGATGTCTTTTAAAGATAAGATAGTTGCTTATTTCCTTCACACCTGAAGGGAGGGCATTCCACGGGGCGGGCGCCATTACCGAGAAGGCCCTCTGCCTGGTTCCCTGTAACCTCACTTCTCGCAATGAGGGAACTGCCAGAAGGCCCTCGGCGTTGGATCTCAGTGTCCAACAGATATCTATCTTGCTAAATTTACACCCCAAAAGGTGGAACGCAAGGCAGCTGCTAGCCTGATGTTGACCTTCCACTCACCCGTCAGGATGGCCAAGGCCAGTGTGAGGACGAAGAACTTCATGGTGCTTTGGCGGAGAGTCCTGAGAACCTGCTGGGATGAAGGTAGGGGCTGTCTCTGAGTCCGGGGAGCCACGGGGGAGCCTACTTATTCCTCCCAACCTCCTCCTCCTCCCTTGCCTCCTGGGTCACTCATTAACATTGTGGGGCTATTGGAGGGCAGGTGCCTTTGAGGGGGAACCTTCCCTTGTTATCTCCCATGGTCATTGCAAAACTACAGAGAGGACTAACTTTAAAAAAATTCTGATTTAACCAAAGAAGGCAACACAGGATATCCAAACGTATTAGCCAACCATCTCAAAACGTTTAAAAGGTGTATTCAACAAAGGGGAATGCTGGACAGCTCATAGCCTGATGTTGACCTTCCATGTGCTTGCCAGGCCAGTGTGAGAAGGAGGAACCATATGGTGGTTCAGAAGGCAGGGGCTGTCTCTGAGCCAGGGAAGAATGGATCTGTTCCATCCACTTCTACCCCTTATTCCATTGTCATTTATTAACACAGAAGGGCACTGGGGATCAAATGCCTCTCAGTGTGGCACAGCTTCTCTTGCCATCATCTCCTGTGGTGCTTGCCCCAGTGTCTAAATCCACTGGCACAAAGCAGAGGGGGCAGCGATTGGTGGTAACTAAATTCCATCAAATTCCAAGTCACTTGAATATTGCATATTGTTAAAAGAGAATTATGTGAATATGATATGTAGATAGTACATTAAAGGTAAAGGTAAAGGTAAAGAGACCCCTGACCGTTATGTCCAGTCGCAGACGACTCTGGGGTTGCGGCACTCATCTCGCATTACTGGCTGAAGGAGCCGGCATTTGTCCGCAGACCGTTTTTCTGGGTCATGTGGCCAGCATGACAAAGCTGCTTCTGGCGAACCAGAGCAGCGCACGGAAACGCCGTTTACCTTCCCGCTGGAGTGGTACCTATTTATCTACTTGCACTTTGATGTGCCTTTGAATTGCTAGGTTGGCAGGAGCAGGGACCGAGCAATGGGAGCTCACCACGTTGCGGGGATTCGAACCGCCAACCTTCTGATCGGCAAGCTCTAGGCTCTGCGGTTTAGACCACAGCGCCACCCGTGTCCACATTACACTGAGAAAATGGTTAAAATGTTTGGAAGAGGCTCCAACAAACGTTGGAAGTGTAAAGAAGAAGAAAGCACGTTCTTTCATATGTGGTGAAATTGCAAAATAATCAAAAATTATTGGCAAATGATACATAACGAAATGAAAAAAAAAAGTTTAAGATAAGTTTTGTTAAAAGACCAGAAGCCTTTTTTTTTGTTAGGCATTTCAGGTCAAGATCTGCCAAAAGAAAAACAGAAACTCTTTATGTATGCTACAACTATGTCTAGGATATTGCTGGCCAAAGATGGAAAAGCGACAAAGTCCTAACTAAAGAAGAATGGCAAGAAAAACTTGGAATACGCTGAAATGGCAAAATTAACTGAAAGACAATAAGACAAGGACAATGGAGACTTCAAGACAGAATGGGAACCATTTATGTTATATCTTCAGAAACAATGCAAAGAAGTGGACTCACTAGTAGGTTTTGAGTAAACACTTGCAAGTAACAAAACAAATATAGGAACTATGAGGATATTGTTAAAACTGTGGAGAGTATAATAATAATATAAGTTAAAGATATTAAAAATTAAGACATATTAAACAAAGCAGGAGAAGATATTATGTAAAAAACAAACCAGAAGAGGGAGTTTAGGGAAGTCCTTTTGAGGAGGGGGAAATTTGAGAATTGTATTCATTGATATGTGACGTGATATAAAGGTAAAGGTATCTCTGCCCGTATGGGCCAGTCGTGTCCGACTCTAGGGTTGTGCGTCCATCTCACTTAAGAGGCCGGGGGCCAGCGCTGTCTGGAGACACTTCCGGGTCACGTGGCCAGCGTGATGAAGCTGCTCTGGCGAGCCGACACCAGCGCAGCACACGGAAACGCCGTTTACCTTCCCGCTATAAAGCGGTACCTATTTATCTACTTGCACTTAGGGGTGCTTTCGAACTGCTAGGTGGGCAGGAGCTGGGACCGAAAGATGGGAGCTCACCCCGCTGCGGGGATTCGAACCACCGACCTTCTGATCGGCAAGTCCTAGGCACTGCGGTTTTACCCACAGCGCCACCCGCGTCCCTCTATGTGACGTGATAGTTTGTTGTTAAAAATGTAAAACCAAGAAATTTTTTAAAAAGAAAGGTAAAGAACCCTGAGACATTGCCCATCAATGCTTAGCCACTGGGCAGCAGGCTGAGAAGACAGGCACACAGCTTACCGGACTGCAGACAGCTCCTTCCACCCACCCACCCACAGTGGTGCATTGTATTTTATTTCTATTTAAATCATAGATATTATTTTAAAATTGGTACTATAAATATCCATTAGCATTTGTAAATTTTGTTATAACCCGTGGCTTGTTTTGTCCTCTTTGTAAAGACATAAGGGGCACCCTTGAGTAGGGGCAGGGAAGCAGAGGGAAAGGAAGTCATAATAAATGCTCAAGGCTTGCCACATCAGACTACAAATTTTGCCCAGCTTCCTTCTTCTGATAGTGACAAAGCAGATGCCTCTGGAAATCCCACAAGCAGAATCTGAAAGCTCTTCTTTTAGTGGGATCACAATACACTTTAGAGCTCTGTGCCCATGGACTGATTCAACCTTAAAGAACTGGTTTTCATGGGGAAAGCTTGGGGCAACCCACCCCCAAACACTTGAATCATAGAATAATAGAACTGTAAAGCTGGAAGGGACCACAAGGGTCATCTAGTCCAACCCCCTTCAGTGGAGGAATCTTGGCTAAAGCCTAAATGGAATTCTAAATGGAATTCTAAATTCTAAATGGAATTTGCTGCCAAGGAGTGTGGTGGAGTCTCCTTCTTTGGAGGTCTTTAAGCAGAGGCTTGACAACCATATGTCAGGAGTGCTCTGATGGTGTTTCCTGCTTGGCAGGGGGTTGGACTCGATGGCCCTTGTGGTCTCTTCCAACTCTATGATTCTATGATTCTATGATCCATGACAGATGGCTGTCCAACCTCTGCTTAAAAACCTCAAAGGAAAGAGAGCCCACAACTTGCACATGAGGCATTAAAGTGTGGATCTCTGTCTGAACAGAGTGGGGGCAGAACTCTGTGGATAAGCGTGGATAAGATTTGTTCTTCTGGAAATACCATATTTTTCGCCCCATAGGACGCACCTGACCATAAGACGCACCTAGTTTTTAGAGGGGGCATGCAAGGGGGAAAAAATTCTTTAAAGGGAGCGCTGAGCAGAGCCTGTATGCATCCCAGGCTCTGCTCAGCGCTCCCTTTCACGAGCCCCGAGGAGCGTGTGTGCGGTGCTTGCGGGCTTTTCCCCAAGGAGGTTAATAAAAGCATTAGCATCAATATTGAAGCATAAGTTTGGATGAGAGTTAAGATTGGATAAAGTAAAAGTGGTTTTTAAAATAAATTAAATTAAATGAAAATAAGGTTGGAAGGATATATAGGGAAAATGATTAGATATAGAAGATTAAGCAAAAATGAATTGAGGAAATGGATGAAAGAGAGAAAGTAAAATAATAATATATTAAAGGAAACTATCAAGTTAAAAAGTAAGGTTGAAAGGATTTGCTGAAATAAAAATCTGAATTTGAATACAGAAATGGGAGGTGTGGGGAGGTCAAGAAAATAAGTAAAAGGGAAGTGGTTATGTAAAGGATTTAAATTGCTTTTTTCTTTTTTCTTTTTTAATGGTTGTATTTTTTCTTTGTATTTTTCTGTTTTTGTGTTGTATCGTGTATTTTTTCTTTTTTCTTTTTTCTTTTTCTTATGTTTTCTTTGTAATCTTTAAAAAAATCTGAATAAATATTATTTAAAAAAAATAAAAATAAAAGCATTAGCATAGGTGGACAACACTGAGGCAAAGGAGGCAATTAAAAGCTTAACTCGAGTTTATTTTAAGGGAATCAAAGTTTACGGAGCACTAAGAGTGAACAAGAAGGAAAAGTTCAGACTATGGGCGAAAGAATAAAACAGAAATGCCATTTACTTCGACTTAGGCGTGATGGCACGGACACCATCTTGTAACCAGCCAGCAGAAGCTGCCACTACGTAATGAGAAATTGGAACCACGTATCCGGAACAATGTGTAGACATCAACAGGGACATCTGGTTTATGATATGAGCTACAGAAGAGACCACCATCTTCTGTCTGTCTTGGGGTTGGCCAAGGTTCCATCCTCCATCGTGTGCAAAACAATCACCACAATCATCACTGACTTGGGGGAAAGGTAGGGGCTTCAACCCACTTCTTAAACTTCTCAGCGCGTTCTTGGAGTGCCTTGAAAATACGGCTAAAATAAGGCTGAAGAATCTGGTTGACCCTCTCCACTCCTTCCTCAAGCTTCTCCTGGACCTGGTCAACGTAGGGGTCTATGGATGACCGGAATTCTTGCAGTTCCTGCTGGAGAACTTCGGCGTAAGGGGCCAGCTGATCTTTCAGGTCTTCCAGCTGCTGCTTCAGCTTCTCGTTCAGCTTGGGGTTCAGCTCTTCGGCCTTGGCCATGAGGGAACGCTGCAGAGACTTTGAGTACCGATCCACCTTCTCTAAGACCGAATCTGCGTAAGGTGCCACAATGGTGTAGAGAGCCTCCGCGAGCTCATCTGAGGCAGGCGATACCTTTCTATGCAAGGCACGGATGGTGTTGAGACTTTTGTCCACCACGCCCAGCGACGCCCCAACCACCAGGTCGTACCCTTGAACCACCTCAGCAGGTAACTTCTCCTTCAGGTTGTGCAAGCGCTTGCTCATTTTTGCAAAGCTGTTATGGAGCTTGTCTCTGCAGGGGGTGGAAATAAAACAGAGTCACAAAAGGTAAGCAGAACGCCCTTCTTTGAGTGAGAAACTCCTGGACTGGAGAGCTGTGGTGAGGCCAGGATCCCTTCCCCATCTCTGATGTTATGCTAACTGCAGGGGGGCATGTCATTGTGGGCCTTCCACCCTTCAAAGCATCACTTGCATGTTCCTCCTCCAATCTGCTGCCCGCCAGGCTGACATAAGGGAAAAGAGATGGTGGATATGGGATTCCATGGAATGCAAATTGTACTATGTGATGGGAAAGTTTGTTTGCTGGCCAGTTTGGGTCACCAAGTGTTGCTGTTGTTTGCCAGCAAACAGTTGGCTGGCAACCAGTGGCGTAGCATGGGGGGTGCAGGGGGGGCCGGCCGCACCGGGCGCAACATCTGGGGGTTAGGGTTAGGGGGCGCAAATCCACGGGTTAGGGGGTGCAAATTACTTGCCTTGCCCCGGGTGCTGACAACCCACGCTACGCCACTGCTGGCAACAGCATCTGATTGGCCAGAGTTCCAGGGGAGGGATATGATTGGTTTGGAAAGGTTAGACAGGTTTCAGATTGGGAGAGAGGGTGAAGGGGTTCTGAGGGGAAAAGGAGATACACACTGAGGAGACTATCCATAGGGAGAGGACAGAGCCTCACAGCTCGGATAGGGAGACCAGGCTGAGGGTCTGGGGAAGGTGTCCAAACAGGAGTGTGCTGGGAGGGCAGAGTCTGAACCAGGAGCCACAGATCCTGTGGGAATTCAGGCTCCCTGGGTCACTGGCGGGGGGAGCGCAGCACCCCTGGCACCATGGGGGAGGGGGGTACCATCGCGGCCGCCTCCGGACACGTGCCGTGCACCCCCCCACTGCAGTGGGTGCCACACCCCCAGGATGCATGAGATGCCCCTGCATGTGGCTTGCCACGCCCCCGGGACACGCGCCAGCCATGCCCCCACCTGCTCTCCGCCCCCAGTGCCAGAGCATGCAGCTTCGCCACTGCCCTGGGTGTCAGTCTAACTAGGAGGGGAGAATTCTTCTAGGTACTGAAGACTCTCAACCCAGTGACAAGGGGAGAGGGGATCCCCTGGGTCTGTAACACCATAAATACCTCAGGTATGGGATTGTTAAGAGAGGGGGTAACTGAGGAAAAATGCCCCTCACTCATAAACCAAAGTACAGTCATACCTTGGGTTGAATGTGCTTCAGGTTGAGCGCTTTCGGGTTGCGCTCCGTGGCGACCTGGAATTAACGGAGCATGTTACTTCCGGGTTTCGCCGCTCGCACATGCGCAGACGCTCAAAATGACATCACGTGCATGCGCGGAAGCGGCAAAACGCGACCTGCGCACACGCGGTCGAGCCTTACGTTCTATTCAGGATGCGAATGGGGCTCCAGAACGGATCCCATTCGCATCCCGAGGTACCACTGTATTAAGCTGTGAAGGAGGAAGTATAGTGTTGAAAGTATTGTATTATCTAAGTGACGGACACCGATGTGAACATTTTACCATCCCTTCTGGTAACCTGAATATTTATCTACCTGAAGTGTGCCAACCGATGTTTAGTAACTGACGTTTAAGAAGAGTTGTACCTGTGTTTAAGCCTGAGACATCTTCTAGTTAAAGTAACTAGGTTGAATTCTACCTGAAAGAACAAGTTTTCTGAACCACTTTGTGTCATAAACTTCCTTTGTTTAAGAATACTTTTCGTGTTTGTTTGATCAACTCCTGCCTGAGACTCTAACTCTTTAAGTTTTCCCTCACACAAGTCCCCCCCCCACTAGATAATCTGGGGTAAATTGTAAAAATTGGTGTACCGTGAGGTGGTCACACTAAATTTAATTGAGGGTGGGCCCAACGGTGCCAGGGTGAGAAAGTGCCGTTGCTTCATTGCAACTACAATAAAACACATTCTGAGAAATAAAAGAAGCAATACAATACAATTAAAACCATACAGCACCTAGCACAAATGCTACACCAGGCAGAAAAAAATCATTAAGTTGTCCGTAAAGGCCATCGAGTGGTTGGTGGGGGGGGGAGGGATAAGTTTGGGAACCACTTGGTGTGAAAATATTGTCTCGAATCGCTTACATCACTGACTGTCCAAGCTCCGACCTTCTGATCACCTCTATTTTTTCATCAACTACCCTGGTGACGTTTCTCAGGTATTCCTGAAGCTCCAGGTTTAGCCGGGCCAGGTGAGGATACGGCTCATCTCGGAGGACGTACGCCTGGGATCCTGGAAGACAAAAGCAAATCTGAACGGCTGTATCTGTGGCTGGAGCTCAGAGGGAACAGTGTTACACCCACATGTGAACCAAAACTTTGTTTTGCAAAACAAATGTCTTAGGAGGCACAGTTTCACCCCCAAGGGCTGAGGCCGATGCAATTTTTTTTAAAAAAACGTTTTTATTATTAAAATAATTCAGCATTAATACACACATATTGCGAATATACAAGCATACAAACATACATTTCATACAATCCTTAGAAATGTTCAAACATACCTACGCTCAATCCTGCAGATAATTCCTTTTCCCATCACCATCCATCACCCTTCACCCCACCTTGGTGTTAGACTTCCAATCTACTTAATTACAATTTCTTTCTACTTCTGTTACTTTCTTTCACACACCTTTAACCTAATTTCATGCTCCTTTTTCTATTACACATTGTTATCCATCTTATTTAGTATTTCAGTATTTAAAACGGAACTTGTTTATTCTAAATAGGAGTTCTGATTTTTCAATATGGTTTTGCAAGTATCCTTTAAACACCTCCCAGTCCCTGTCTATCTTCTCTTTTGAGATCCTTCCCATTTGGTATAAATTATTGGAGTATTACAATATATCACCTTGATCACCTTGCCAACAAAGGTTCGTATAGTTAAAGCTATGGTTTCCCTAGTAGTGATGTATGGAAGTGAGAGCTGGACCATAAAGAAGGCTGATCGCCGAAGAATGGATGCTTTTGAATTATGGTGCTGGAGGAGACTCTTGAGAGTCCCATGGACTACAAGAAGATCAAACCTCTCCATTCTTAAGGAAATCAGTTCTGAGTGCTCACTGGAAGGACAGATCGTGAAGCTGAGGCTCCAAGACTTTGGCCACCTCATGAGAAGAGAAGACTCCCTGGAAAAGACCCTGATGTTGGGAAAGATGGAGGGCACAAGGAGAAGGGGACCACAGAGGACGAGATGGTTGCACAGTGTTCTCGAAGCGACCGGCATGAGTTTGACCAAACTGCGGGAGGCAGTGGAAGACAGAAGTACCTGGTGTGCTCTGGTCCATGGGGTCATGAAGAGTTGGACACGGCTAAATGACTAATCAACAACAACAACAATATATCCAAAACAATGGGAGAAATGGGGAGGCCGATGCAAATTGTAGTCTAAAACCTCTGAAGGGCACCAGGTTGGGAAAGGCTGAACTTGGAAAGCAGGATGGATTAGAGAGGCCTGCATTCAAATCCCTCACTCAGCCATGAAGCTCACTGACTGACCCTCACCTAGTCGCAATTTCTTGGCCTATACTACCTTGCAAGAGTGTTGTGAGGATAAAAGGAAATAAAGCTGAAGGAATTGCCTCGTGTATGGTGTCATGAGCTTCTTGGAGCAAGGGATTTGAGAGGACAAATAAGGGTTCTTCTCACCCCTTTCCAAGCCTGATTCCATCCAATGGCGTTTTGTGGGAAGGGATGACAGCAAAGTTCATAGCTGGATGGAATTCTTGAGGCAGGAATTGTTCGGTGCAATGCAAAAGCTCGCTACATTGGCGGTGTACGCTACCTTTGAAACACATTTGAAGCAAACACCCACACCCACACCGGTTCTGCACCGAAGGATTCTGGGCACTGTAGTTTACCCTTCACAGAGTTACAACTCCTAGCAACCATTAACAAACTAGAAAACAAGAAAACATAACCTCTGGACCAGAGAACTCCACCCCCCCCCAAAAAAAAAGCTTGGAAATTGCTGCGGATTGTGTCATACTACTTAATGATTTTTCTACCTGTATGGTTCTTAGATGTATTCTAATTGCTTCTTTTATTTTTTATGTTGTATGTTATTACTTTAGGATTTGAAGTCTCTACAGTGATACCTCTGCGAATGTCCACCCTGTCGACCATCTATTTCAGCGAACATCCGCGGCAAACCCGGAAGTACTGGAATGGGTTACTTCCGAGTTTGCTGCTAGCGCACGAGCATAAGTGCTAAATAGCGTTTTGTGCATGTGCAGAACCGCAGACCGTTCCGCACGTGTGCACAGAGCGGCGCTTTGTTGAGCGTCCCTTTCATTTAGCGTCCAGGGCTCCGGGACGGATTCCGGACTCAAAACAAGGTACCACTGTATGCTGTTTCTAGGCTTTCCATAGTCGTCTGATTGACCACTGTGAGAACTGGTCTAGATGGGCCACTGGCCTGATCCTGCAGGCTTTTCTTATGTTCTTCTTTTATTTATTTCTATTTATTTATTTATTTATTTATATCCCACCTTTCCTCCAAGGAGATCCAGGTGGCAATATGGCTCTCTGAGGCGCGGACCACCTGAATGAAGCTCACAGACCACTGGTGGTCTGTAGACTCCTGATGTGGACCATTTTGGGTCATACCTGAATGAGAGCCAGTCAGGAGGTGTTGGGCCAGTCAGATTAAAAAACAAACAAATGATCGCAGAATCATTGCATTGGAAGCGACCCTGGGGGGTCATTCAGTCCAGTCCCCTGTGATGCAGGAATCCTGCCCTGCGTTCGAATCCACCCAGCCATCCCTGGGCGGACTCAAACAACCAACCTTCTGGTAAACAATGTATCTTTTGACCATTGTGCCTCAGACCCCCAAGGATGTGGCAAACTGAAGAGGTCCCCGTCCCCCCGCCGCCGCCGCCCCCTGAAAAGAATTCAGGAATTCCCTCCAACCTGAGGCAAATCCTTCACTTACCTACAAATGCTAGCAAGGCCAGTGTGAAGACAGGGAACTTCATGGTGGTGCAGTTGGAAGGTTCTCTTGAGAACCAGTGAAGTGAAGGCAGGGTCTCTCTCTGAGCATGGGGAGAGATTTATATGATCCTTTCCTTCCGGGCCCACCCCTGCCTTCTGTCATTTATTAACGCAGGCTGCTGACCTGACGTCTTCTCCATCCCAGAGTTATTGCCAAAGTCTCCGAAAAGCATTGCAACAACAACGAAAAAGGGGGTACACTGACTGGAATAGCCTGAACTCCGGCTTGATAAGCAAAGTGAGATGGCTGCAATGGACAGAAGATATCCCCCTCTATCAAGGAAGACATTCCTCTGTCAACCTTGGTTTTATCTCCAGGAATTGATTGACTCAGAGACTTCCCTGATTTGTGTGAGATGGCCTCTGTGGGCCAGGCCCCTGGAAGAGGAAGTCAGAGACTATGAACTCATCAGCAGCGATGATGATCTTACGTTTGGTTCCTCTTAACTCCGGAGATGAGTATCCACTAACAAAAGGCGACAGAGGGCCTTCTCGGCGTTGTCGGATGTATCTGATGAAGTGGTCTGTAGTCGTGAGCGTAGCCAGGATTTATGGAGGTGGGGGACAGGACACCCACCTGTCGCCATCCTCTGTCTGGCTCTGGCTCTTGCTCAGTTGGGCTGCCAGTTGTGTCACTAGAATGTGCCACAACATCACCTAAGTGACCTCAAAGAGCATTTCCGTTTCAAAGATTCAAACTATTTCTACTTTTAGCCTACGATACAATAATCTTTATTGTCATTGTCCCATACAGAACAACGAAATTGAAAAAATCTACATCAGACATTCAAAAACCAACAAGCCTACTATCCCAGCTATCCCAGCCTGGTTAACCCCCTAAAAACTCTGATACCCCGTAATTAAATACAATATACTCCCACAGAGACTACCTTATACAGTGGTACCTCGGGTTAAGAACTTAATTTGTTCTGGAGGTCCGTTCTTAACCTGAAACTGTTCTTAACCTGAGGTACCACTTTAGCTAATGGGGCCTCCCGCTGCCGCCGTGTGATTTCTGTTCTCATTCTGAAGCAAAGTTCTTAACCCGAGGTACTATTTCTGGGTTAGCGGAGTCTGTAACCTGAAGCGTCTGTAACCTGAAGCGTCTGTAACCCGAGGTACCACTGTACTGCGTTTAAAACCAAAATCGCATTTGGATAGAAAGTGTTTCTCAGACGGCTAGTCCTAGTCTTTATAACCCTGTAGCTTCTTCCAGAAGGCAGAAGCTGAAAGAGATCATTTCCGGGGTGCACACTATCCTGCGCTATGTCTTCAGCTTTCTTATGGCACCTGGAAGCATAGATTTGATCTACTTAATAAAAATACTTATTTACTTGATGGGGGGGCAGTTGCCCCTCCTGGCTATGTCCACGAAGGTTTATGACAAGGGTGGATACCCCCCACTTATTTGGGGGTTATGTTCCACCACCCCGCACATATGTGAAATCACATAAAGTGGGGAGTACTCTCTCGTAAGCCTCCAAATGCTCATTTTCCCCTGATCTGCACCTCTTTCTCCCACTGTCTCTCCACCACATAACTCTCTTTCGCAGAGAATCAAAACCCTGGGGCCAGCTGGAGGCTGGAGGACACGGGGAAAAGCGGCTGTGGCTGCACTACCCCGCGTGTCAGCTGCTAGGCGGGGAGGCTGAGCAGCCTAAATAAAATCCCACTGTGCTTCCAGTCTACAGTGGTACCTCTGGTTGCGAACGGGATCCGTTCCGGAGGCTCGTTCACAACTTGAGCAGAACGCAACCCGCATCTGCGCGTCTGTGTGTGCGCAGGTTGTGATTTGCCTCTGCGCATGCGCGTGGAGTCATTTTGCGCACATGCGCGAGCGGCAAAACCCGGAAGTAACCCTTTCCGGTACTTCCAGGTCACCGCGGGACGCAACCGTAAAACGCTCAACCTGAAGCAAATGTAACATGAGGTATGACTGTATTTTGGACTTCCTTCACCCTCACTGACGTCCAGAGAGGAGGGTCTCCTTGTGAGCCACAAGGACTATCCAGATCTCTCCTGTCATTTCCTTTTTTAAAAAAAAATTAAAAAAGCAATTTTAACACTGCATTTTATATTTTACATAAACAAATGAATTAACCCCCCCTTGTGGATCTTAATGTAATGATTTTCCCCTCAGCATCTCTTTCATAACTCTATTTTTAAATAAATCCTTTGTCAATCCATAGTTTTCTCTCCTGCCATTTCCTGGTGGGATTCTATTTATTAAATTTTTATTTCCCGGCGCTGCGCATATATGTGGCCATGCGCAAGTAGAACATGAGTAAATGGGGGTGGGGATACCTGGAAGAATTCAGACAAGCAGAAACACTCAAGGAGAATGTGAAGCAAGCTTGATGAGAGGGGTGGCCTTGTGGGGGTGAGACTGGCGAGGACTGAGAAGAGTCCGTTATCCATTTGTTAGAACTGAAGGTGCCCTGGGATTGTTTGTAGTTTTTGCTATAACGAATGGGTACAGCTACACCCCTCTGAATAAAGGTAAAGGTAAAGGGACCCCTGACCATTAGGTCCAGTCGTGACCGACTCTAGGGTTGTGGCACTCATCTCGCTTTATTGGCCGAGGGAGCCAGCATACAGCTTCCGGGTCATGTGGCCAGCATGACTAAGCTGCTTCTGGCGAACCAGAGCAGCGCATGGAAACGCCGTTTACCTTCCCGCCAGAGTGGTACCTATTTATCTACTTGCACTTTGACGTGCTTTCGAACTGCTAGGTTGGCAGGAGCAGGGAACGAGCAACGGGAGCTCACCCTGTTGCGGGGATTCGAACCACCGACCTTCTGATCGGCAAGTCCTAGGCTCTGTGATTTAACCCACAGCGCCACCCGCTTCTCACCCCTCTGAATACTGTCTTGTTAAAAAAGTGGAAAAGCTTTAGTTCTCCATCCTGAAATGTAGAGGCCAGACCCACACATCCTAAGTGCTTTTGTGGGAAGCATTGTGAAATGCAGATGTTTCTCAAGGGGGCAGGAAAAATACCTTGGGAAACAAAGGCTTAAGAACCAGAAGTTACAGTGGTACCTTGGTTCTCAAACTTAATCCGTTCCCGAAGTCCGTTCCAAAACCAAAGTGTTCCAAAACCAAGATGTGCTTTCCCACAGAAAGTAATGCAAAATGGATTAATCCGTTCCAGACTTTTGAAAACAACCCCTTAAACAGCAATTTAACATGAATTTTGCTATCTAACGAGGCCATTTATCCATAAAATGAAAGCAATATTCAATGTACAGTGGTGCCCCGCAAGACGAATGCCTCGCAAGACGGAAAACCCGCTAGACGAAAGGGTTTTCCGTTTTGGAGGTGCTTCGCAAAACGAATTTCCTATGGGCTTGCTTCGCAAGATGAAAATGTCTTGCGAGTTCCTGCGGGTTTTCCCCCTTCCCCCCCTTTTCCTAAGCCGCTAAGCCGCTTATCAGCTGATCGCTAAAAGCCGCTAAACCACTAATAGCGCTAATCCGCGAAGCTGTCAATGGGCTTGCTTCGCAAGACGAAAAAACCGCTATACGAAGAGCCTCACGGAACGGATTAATTTCGTCTTGCGAGGCACCACTGTACTGCAGTCACAGAATCCGTCAATCAGTAGCTGAAGTGGGTTCTACACAGTCACAAAAACAAAACAAAGAAGAGCTGCAAAAACAATAATGCAAAATAAATTGCAAAAACAGACAGACCTCAGCGTAACACTCAAATAGAGTGGTGCAGAGCTAACAACTTGCTCATAAATACAAGGAAGACAAAGGAGCTTGTGGTGGACTTCAGGAGACAGAAGAGCAATGTCCAGCCACTTTTGATTGATGGGGTCTGTGTGGAGAGGGTAACAACGTTCAGATTCTTGGGTATTGAATTACAAGAGGATCTGTGCTGGAGTGTCAACACAAGAGGGCTTGTGAAGAAGGCGCAGCAGAGACTGTACTTTTTGAGAATCTTAAGGAAAAACTATCTTCCGCAGAAACTGCTGCTTGCCTTCTATCACTGTGCCATTGAGAGCGTGCTCACTTATGGCTTATGTGTGTGGTACGGAAGCTGTACTACCCAGGACAGGATGGGGTTGTGCAGAGTTGTTAAGGCAGCAGAGAGCATTGTTGGCTGCCCACTCTCCACCTTAGAGCAGATTTATGCCACAAGGTGCCATAGGAAGGCACTGGACATAGTAAAAGATCCATCACATCCTGGTCACTGTCTCTTCGAGCTCCTGCCGTCGGGATGGAGATACAGGACGATGAAGACGAGAACGAGCCGTCTCAAGAACAGCTTCTTCTCCAGAGCGATCTCGGCCCTGAATGGGAAACCTGGAGTTTGAAAGTTATCTAATCTTCCTTGCTGTATTATATTGCATTGTTTTAATTAGTGTTTTTATAGTTGTTCTGATTTTGTGTGGAGTGCCCTACCTGGGTGGATGGAGCAGCCAAGTAAATTTCGTTGTCCCTGAGAGGGGGCAATGACAATAAAGATATTATTATTATTATTATTATTATTATTATTATTATTATTAAAATGGAAGTGTGGCACTCAAATCGTCAGCGTAACACTCAAAAGGGAGCACAATCGGCTTCCGAAAAAAGTTCGCGAACTGGAACACTTACATCCGGGTTTGCAGTGTTTGGGTTCCAAGCTGTTTGAGTACCAACGTGTTTGAGAACCAAGGTACCACTGCATTACGTTTTAAAATGAAATGCAAAATGAGCAATCCACCGCTAGAGGGCGCTGAAGACTGCATTGGATGGTGTGGTGCAGTTTTCCTACATTTATCTAGCCTGCAGAACGATTGCTGCATCAAATCTTGTGGATCCCATTGGCTCAAGGATCAAAATGGGACAGCGCATTTAAAGTGCTACGGTACGACTTTAAACCAGTGGTTTTCAACCAATGTGCTGGGGAGCCCTGGGGTGCCGTGAATGATGGTCTGGGTTAACAGGAAGGGTTTGAAACCTGTGGGACCAGAGATTCTTAGAAGACTGGAGTAAATATACGAACTATTTGAAAAGTAATTGTAATGAACAGATTATGCTAGTAGGACTGCAAGAAGTCCTATTTGAAATATTGCAAGAAAGACTATGAGGAAAGTTATTAGTTAATGATAATTAAGAGTAATAGAGAAATTAAGAAATGCAGAATAAGTGATAATGAACGAAAAATCATCAGAGGTGTCTAAAACATTGTATAAAAGTCTAAAACATTGTACAGTGGTACCTCGGGTTACATACGCTTCAGGTTTCATACGCTTCAGGTTACAGACTCCGCTAACCCAGAAATAGTACCTCGGGTTAAGAACTTTGCTTCAGGATGAGAACAGAAATCATGCTCCGGCGGTGCGGCGGCAGCGGGAGCCCCATTAGCTAAAGTGGTGCTTCAGGTTAAGAACTGATTCAGGTTAAGAACGGACATCCAGAACGAATTAAGTACTTAACCCGAGGTACCACTATATAAGATAAGAGGTTATGTTATATAATTGTTGGAAATGATATGTTAAAAAAACCCCAATAAAAATGTATATATATATAAAAAGAATGATGGTCTGGGGTGCCATGGGCAACCTTGGCGTCTGTCCCTCTTTCCCCCCCTCCCTCCTCTGATGCCCTCTTGTGTCTCTGGCTCCCCAAGGCTTGCACAGTTGTTTGTTGCAGCAGCCCTGGCTACAAGCTCCTCAGATGATTGGTGGCTCTGGGGCTGGCCAGGGGGTGCTTCCCAGGCCCCTGTGGGGCAGTGTGAGGAGGCACCTCCCTTTGGGGCAGGGGGGCAACTAAGAGACCAGGGGCAGCAGCTGCGGCTGGCCGGAGGACGCCCAAGGAGAGGGGAGAAGAGAGGAGGCTGGGGGAACACTGCACAAAGCCACTCCCGACCTAATTAGGGGGTGGGGTTGCGGGTTCACGCCCCCAACTACAGTCTCGCGGGGCTGGCGTCAGCCCCGCAGGACTCAGGGATTTCCCTAGCTCATCAATATTCATCACCCTCAGCGCCAGCCAATCGGATGGCGCTGGGGGCGGGCTTACCAGGTGCACTTAAGGTCAGGGCAGCCCTGACTCGCCCCCTTTTCTTTCCTACAGCAGCTGCGGTTTCCCACCCACCCGCCCTCTAGGTTTGCATTCGGACTTTGCTATGGGCTTTGGCTGGTCGCCGCAAGGGGCCTGGTAGGAGTTTTTCCATTTGGCAAATTGGCCGTATTTTGAAGCCACTTGGTTTTTTCGCCTACCTCGTAGCAAAACGTCACAACTCCTGGTTTTGGCGGTTAGGCATTGGCAGGGGTATTGTTATGCAAATGAAGTCGGGGGGGAGGAACGCCATCATCTCCCCCAAATGTTGAAGGGTAGTTCGTTAAAGGACTCCGGGGGGCGTCGCCTCATCCGAAACCTACGGAGGCTAGGGCCTAAAGCGCGCCCCCGAGCGGTAACCCCTTGGGGAGCACCTAGGGATGTGCATCTCGGGGGCTCCCCCTGGTGGTGCTTAACCCTTCCCGGTTAGACCGGATAGTCTGTTAGGGCCAATGCCTAAAAGCCAATACCGCTCTTACCTGTAATCAATAAAGTTGTGGCCATTTTCGCCCATTAACCTAAATTCTGGTGTCCGCTGTCGTTATTTACTCCATCTGTGGGAGGGGGCGGGTATCGCCACGCAAGGGAGGGTGTTCGAAAAGGGGTGAGGGGCTGCCAGCTCTGCAGGCAAGAGGTGACAGAATTAGGCTCCTGAGCCCCACAGGGGTTCCCACAGAAAAAATGTAGTTGGTCAAGGGAGCTGTGGACTCAAGAAGGTTGCAAACCTCTGCTTTAAACAGTCATGGCTTCCCTCAAAGAATTCTGGAAGCTGTAGTTTGTTAGGGGTGCTGAAAATCATAAGGAAATGCTCATTCCCTGAGCTACAATTTCTAGAGTGGATGATGTTAAGTTGTGGGTGAACATATCAGATGACACAGTGATTCTTCAAACAGCTCTTGTTTATTCACAGGCCAAAACAGAACTGAACTGAAGGGTTCAGCCAGCCTGCTTATATAGAGCTCCACTACAACGCAACAGTAACCACTTCCTGTAACTATCCAATCACTGAACGTCACCTTCAATCCCCTATTTGCATATGTGGACCTGAGTGAAAACTATCTACAGTATCCCCCTGCTGGCCCAGGGTGAGAACTTCAGTACATAACAGAGGGAAAATCAATCCTTTTCCCCAGGGAACTCTCGGAATTGTGGATCTGGGAGGGGGAATAGGAGACCCCCTATTCCTTCCCCCCAGAGCTACAATGTCTAGAATTATCTGTGAAGAGGGGCTGACTTCTAAACCACTCTGGGAATTGCACTTCTGGGAGGGGAATAGGGGGTCTCCTTAGCAGGGGAATACCTTGAGGTTGGTGAAGGTGGCCCCCACGAAGGGCTTGGAGGGGGGGTGCAATAATCTTGCTGCTGCTGGGTGCCCCTGGGCAAGCTCCTGAGTGGAAGGGGTCTCCAGGGAGGGTGGAGGGTGTGTATTACCTATAGATTTTGCATGCACACATGTTAGCCCCTGCCCACTGGAGGACAGTGATTTATTTGGGTGGGGGGGCTGCTGATACAGCACCTTGCCAAGGGCACAAGGGACCCTCTAGGACGGTACACCTCTGCTCCTAACAACTCTCAGTGCCTTTAACCAACTACAGCTCCCAGAATTCTTAGGGGGAAGCCATAACTGTTTAAACTGGTACCACAGTGCTTTCAGTGTATTGTGTGAATGTGGCCCAAGCGAAGTTAATAAATGTACACAAGCAGCAGATTGCAAGGGTGTGTGCAGAGGGCCCAATCCACATGTGATGCACCAAGCCAGGGAAATCCTGCTGGCATCCCTTGTTGTTGTTGTTGTTGTTGTTGTTTAGTCGTTTAGTCGTGTCCGACTCTTCCTGACCCCATGGACTAGAGCACACCAGGCACTCCTGTCTTTCCCTGCCTCCCGCAGTTTGGTCAAACTCATGCTGGTAGCTTCGAGAACACTGTCCAACCATCTCGTCCTCTGTCGCCCCCTTCTCCTTATGCCCTCCATCTTTCCCAACATCAGGGTCTTCTCCAGGGAGTCTTCTCTTCTCATGAGGTGGCCAAAGTACTGGAGCCTCAGCTTCACAATCTGTCCTTCCAGTGAGCACTCAGGGCTGATTTCCTTCAGAATGGAGAGGTTTGATCTTCTTGCAGTCCATGGGACTCTCAAGAGTCTCCCCCAGCACCATAATTAAAAAGCTGGCATCCCTACCAGGGTGGAAAACCTGTTGTGGAATTGTAGCATCATCCCATCGTCCAGAACCATTGGCCAACCACATTTGAAAGAGCCTGTGTCTGTTTTTCTACTGCTGTGGCTGAAGTTTTAAAAAACAGGAGGAAGAACAGGCTCCTAATTGTTTTACGGTGGTGCAAGCCCTAGCATAGCAAGAACCGTTTCCTGTGATCATAAAATGAGGGTCTGGTCAAATTAAACCCCCAAAAACGATTCCGTACAGGAGACGGAAATAGTAATATGTATATATCTCTATTTATTTATTCCTTTAAGGAAAGGACACTGAATTTCTCATGCAGGTAGAGTCACAAGGGCAAATGTTCATGACTGCAATTATAACTTTCAGCGATCTTTGCCCTAAATGTGGAAACCCAGGGCATTTTTTAAAAATGTTCCAGTTCTGCTTTTATATATACTCCCCCTCATCCGCAGTCCACCCCTTTCAGCTGAGCCTCAGTATGAGGCAATAGGATTTTTCAACACTGCATGGGTGACATACACCCCCCCCCCACCATTATGGTTGACTCAGGGCCAATCAGGGGGGTCAGGAAGGCCATTTCGGGGAACAGGGGGCTCAGGTTCAAAGAGGCCTCACATTTAGAGACTTGTTGATTCTTTTTGGCATTCGAAAAGTTTTGCAAGTCCTTAGGCAGACATATTCAGGCAGAAAAGCAGCTACAGGAACATTTGACCTGGTTTAAAAAAATTATTATGTAAGGAAAATTCAAGTTACGTCTTGCTATATTTTCGGTGCCCTGTTTTGTTTTGTTTTTATTCGTATTTTGACAACAGCTGGAAGCGCTCTTGGCTTCTCTAGATCTCTGAGAAGAGCGTCTGGTTAGACTCGCATCATCAGGGATGATGAGAATTGTTGTCCGGCAACATCCAGGGGGTCACAGGCTCGCCGGGTCAGCACTGCTGTGTTGCAACCCAACTCCTTGGTCCATGCAATTGGAATGTATCTGTTTCCAATTAGCCTCTTGTTGTCAGATTGCAAAAGTGTCCTTTTGTTTTTCCTGCTGCTACATTCCTGGTGAGATAGGTCCCCTCTTAGGACAGCTCTCAGCTAGCCCCCTGATAAAGGCAGAACTCCCACCAGGAGCTCAGCCTTGTCTTGAGTGACTCTTTTTATTGATTTGCTTACCAGAACCCCTTATCTTGATTGGGATGGGTTTCACCCCTCCCAAAAAGTTTCAGGAACTGAAGCTACCAGGTAGAGATAAGCACAGGAAAAACGGCATCACATCATTCATTCCTTCAAGGACCAGGGGAGGAACGATAGGGCCACAATCTCCTCTCTGGGAACCTCATGTTAGTGTGCTCCTCCTTAACTCATGGTTTCATTTAGGGTTACTTGCCACCCAGGTTAGTGGCTCACTGTGGTCTAAACCATTGAGCCTCTTGGGCTCGCCAATCGGAAGGTCCACGATTCGAATCCCTGCGACAAGGTGAGCTCCTGTTGCTCTGTCCCAGCTCCTGCCAACCTAGCAGTTCGAAAGCACACCAGTACAAGTAGATAAATAGGTACTGCTGTGGCGAGAAGGTAAACGGTGTTTCCGTGCGCTCTGGCTTCCGCCACAGTGTCCCGTTGCACCAGAAGCAGTCATACTGACCACATGACCCGGAAGAGCTGTCTGTGGACAAACGCCGGCTCCCTCGGCCTGAAGCGAGATGAGTGCCACAACTTCATAGTCACCTTTGACTGGACATAACTGTCCAGGGGTCCTTAACCTTTTCATGCCACCCAGGTTAGTGGCTTATAACAGAAAGCAGAGCAGCTTCCCAACCTTTTCTTTTCTTCTGCACTGATACAATTTTATTTTATTACAAGTAGATAAACAACAATCATGACAAAAAAAAAGTGTTGCCCCTGCTAGCCACCTAAAATAGAGTTAGCCAAAGAACATTTTGCAAAGGCGCTAAGTCTCTGTTCTCCGTGTCAAAAATTGCTGCTGCTGTTGTTGTTGTTTAGTTGTTTAGTCGTGTCCGACTCTTCATGACCCCCTGGACCAGAGCACGCCAGGCACTCCTGTCTTCCACTGCCTCCCACAGCTTGGTCAAACTCATGCTGGTAGCTTTGAGAACACTGTCCAACCATCTCGTCCTCTGTCGTCCCCTTCTCCTTGTGCCCTCCATCTTTCCCAACATCAGGGTCTTTTCCAGGGAGTCTTCTCTTCTCATGAGAAGTATTGGAGCCTCAGCTTCAGGATCTGTCCTTCCAGTGAGCACTCAGGGCTGATTTCCCTAAGAATGGATAGGTTTGATCTTCTTGCAGTCCATGGGACTCTCAAGAGTCTCCCCCAGCACCATAATTCAAAAGCACCCATTCTTCGGCGATCAGCCTTCTTTATGGTCCAGCTCTTGCTTCCATACATCACTACTGGGAAAACCATGGCTTTAACTATACGAACCTTTGCCAGCAAGGTGATGTCTCTGCTTTTTAAGATAGAGCCAATTATGGGGTACAGGTTGTTGGGCAGTTGTGCTAATCTACTGAAAGGTTGTCTTCCAAAATATAGTTAGAGCTTCACATAACCACTACAACATTCCAACTCGGCCACATTTCCTCCAACAGAGTGGAATTTTTCTTAAAAACTGCACGTGCAATATTCCATAGAAGCACCCGAATATTTCTGCCTAACTTATTTGTTCTACAAACATAGCAACTGTTATAAACAATTAAACTGATGGCCCACAGTCCTTGCTTTGGGCAGGGGGAAAGGAAAGAACTGTTTGACCTGAGTTGAAAATACTTCCTCCCCTAATGAAATCTCTCCCTAAAATCTAAAGTGGCGCTCCTGCTTTCAGCTGACAGGGATTACATGGAGAAATGTTTTATTCCAATTGGCACACCATGTCTTTGGAGTCATTACTGCTGTTACTGCTGATTTCCCAATTCCTACATGCCAGGCTCCAACTGTTTTTCTAGCTGGATTTAACTCTGCAGTGGCTGTTTCTTCTCACCCCACAAGCCAACGTACAGGGTTTGCTGTTTCAGCTTGTTTTGCCATCCCAGTAGAGCTAAAGGCCTCAGGGTACACTGCTGTCTCAGCATCTGAAGCAAGGCAGGCTGCGCCTTCTGTGGTTAAAGCAGCTGATCACAAGTCATAGGCTGGGATTTTTTTTAGAGAGAGAGAATTGTGCTTTGAGGTACATGCAATCCTGGTCTTCTGGATTCTAGAACCTCTTATGAGTAGGACAAGGGTCTTTGCATGACTGCAACCACAAGCACAACAGGAAACGTTTGCAACACACAGTGCCCATCGCCACCATCTTGGAAGGGCTGACCTGAGACGTTTTGTTTCATCCTTTATTATTTTATTCACATAATATACATTCTTTACAACAAACAACTCCAAAATAAAATCATATGTAACAAAACTGTAAGTCTCATGTTTTTGTTTACACTGATCTCCTCTCCAGTACCTTTACTTGATATTTCTTGCTGCTTTCTGCTTTCCTTATAGAATCTTTATGAAAATTTAAATCTCTTAAATCCTATACCAATCTTTAACAGTTTCAATTAATCCCTTCACCTCCCTCCTCCAAAGCCCAGTTCTTCCCTCCACTATTATTTTTGTTATTATTGCGTTATTCACTTTATTTGTTATTCCATCCTTAATATATTATTATCCTATCTCCTTGCACCTCCTGAGACCTTTTGGTTGCCCAAGGCAGAAGAGCCAAGCAGCCATTCCCTTGCCACTTAAAACAAGGCGCTGCCCATTAGGAGTTCAGTGCAATGGATGGGAACGGCACGAGCAAAACCTGCCACCCTTAATAGGTTGGCACCTGTCTGTCTCAGGAGACACCCCTTTGGCGGTGAAGATTATAGTGCCTGCTTTGGCTGTAGAGACCGATATGGGAGAGACATGTTTTGTTGCAGCTGGGGCAGAAGAAGGCGTCCGGGTGTGCTGCTGCAGTTGCACCACGGTGCAACCCAGCGGTCATTCCTCCTCTGGTCACTGCTGTAGATGCAGAACCTGCCTTGGAGTCAGCTTCAAAAACAAACCGGGCAAAACCTTCCAGCTGTAATCGCATCGCAAATCCGCTGTGCATCAGGCCATGAATATCCATTTGATTTGTTTCTATGAATATCCATTTGATTTGGTGCTATACCAGCTGCACTGGCTCCCGGTGGAGTACAGGATCAGGTTTAAGGTGCTGGTTTTAACCTTCAAAGCCCTACACGGCCTAGGGCCCTCGTACCTACGGGACCGCCTCTCCTGGTATGCCCCACAGAGGAACTTACGGTCTTCAAATAAAAACACCTTGAAGGTCCCAGGCCACGGAGAGGTTAGACTGGCCTCAACCAGAGCCAGGGCTTTTTCGGCTGCGGCTCCAACCTGGTGGAACGCTCTGTCACAAGAGACAAGGGCCCTGCAGAACTTGACATCTTTCCGCAGGGCCTGCAAGACAGAGCTGTTCCACCTGGCCTTTGGTCATGGCGCAGCCTGACTCCCTCCTTTGGCAATCTTTATAAAACTTTAGTTTATGGTTGCCATCAATTTTGATTTTAATTAATTTTTATAATGTTTTTATAATGTTGTACTGTTTTAGTGTTGTTAGCCGCCCTGAGCCCGGCTTCGGCTGGGGAGGGCGGGATATAAATAAAATTTATTATTATTATTTATTATTTCTACTCACATCCACACTATAAAGCACATGGCTTCTCCCCAGAGAATCCCAGGGACTATAGTTCATTAAGGGTGCTGCGAACTGTAGCTCCGCGATCAGTAAACTGCAGTTCCCGGGATTCTCTGTAGGAAGTCATGTGCTTTAAATGTATAGCATGGATGGGACCCATTGCTTAAGTCTTGGGTGCATGGGGGAGAGGGCATAGATCCTGGGCGCTTTGTTCCAGATTTCGCCAATGAGTTACTTTGTATGGCTCTGGCTGAGTCATTTATTACACCCTCTGATTTCCCGTCAGTAAATTCCCCAAAACAATGTTGCCTTGTTCTTCCAGTAACCCCCCTAGATCTGTGAGTGGATCAGACTCTGCAAGATCAAAGTCAGAGGGGAGATGTAGAGATTCTTTTCTTTCTGATTATCTATTTTTTATATATATATATAAAATGTTCTGTTGTTTGAGGGATTTGCAGCACTGCTGGGATAGAGGAAGAGGAGGGGAAGTTGGCGCCAGAGGAACACAACATGGGGGGGGGGTGTCAAGGGGCTGGGGAAAACAGCAGCAGCACAGAAGGAGAAGCAGAAAAAGAACTTTGGACTCAAATGCATCTCTAGGGAGGAGGTTTCCAGAGGAATGGAATATATATTTTAAAAGTTTACTTATGTTGTCATGCAATGAAAGACACACAGAACGGAGTGCAGTATTCTGGGGGTGCATGTGGTCCCCAAGAAACTGTTCCTTCCCACTGGTCCCATTATGGCTGTTTCCTCAGACACAGCGCTTGTATTTTATAGGTAATGGGCTTCCACTCCTGACAGAAAGATCTGTCAAGTTAGGGTTAGCCCATTTCCCCATTTTCCCAATCCTGAAATTCAGTTCTTCACATTTCTGTAGCAATTTGTGAACCGAATCTTTTAAAAATACAGTGGTACCTCGGGTTACATACGCTTCAGGTTCCATACGCTCCAAGTTACAGACTCTGCTAACCCAGAAATATTACCTCGGGTTAAGAACTTTGCTTCAAGATGAGAACAGAAATCGCGCGGCTGCAGCGTGGCGGCAGCAGGAGGCCCCATTAGCTAAAGTGGTGCTTCAGGTTAAGAACAGTTTCAGGTTAAGTACGGACTTCCAGAACGAATTAAGTTCTTAACCCAAGGTACCACTGTAATTCATCAGCGTTTAATTTCTCCTAGTAAACAATCTTTCTTTGCAATTTTAATTAGCGTCCATAGTTGCAAGCAATCCCCTCAATAGAATGCATTCTGTACGTTATCTTCACCAATATATCATTAGTTCCAGCAGTACATGCATTTTTTGTTTTGTTGGAGAACCATACCACAAAATTCAGATACATGCAAATTTCAAAGGATGTTTCTGTGTTTTGGTTCTCACTGGTTTTTGGGTTGTTGTTTTTTCGAAAGTGCAAATTCGATACATTCTCCTTTCCATGTGAACTGAACTAAATTTCCCCCTCGCCCCCAGCCCCCCCCCCAAACCATGCTGTAGTTGGCCCTGTCTTTTGACCCTCATTCACATAAAAAGAAAAATACAGCCTGTTTCCGCGGTACTTGAATGAGGCATATGGAGAAAATGTGCAACCCAGCTGCACATTGGCAGGAAGTGGTGGGAAGGCTTCTTATAACAACAGCCACAACAACAACACATTTCATAAGCACTTAGAAAAAAAACTAGGTTCTGTGCTATGTGCAGATTACATAAGACTAGCAATGACACATCTAGCTCTCTTGTTCCCTGGATTTGGGCAAGGTTGAATCTGATTAAAATACAGTTTCACCACAAGCAACTACATTAAATAAATTCACAAATGCAATACTATACACGTCTACTTGTATACGTGTCTACTTCTAGCAGCACTTGCTAGAAAATGTATAGATAGAAAGACTGCCTAAATTGCCTCTGTTATTAGGAGTTTGCTGTTTTGCTATTGAGCATTTTGTACCTCAGGCCTGTACCTGACACTGAATGTCCTCCCTTGGGTTGCCAGCAAATGTCACCTAAAACAACGTTTTGAGGTGAATCTGGAGTCTCTTGCTGAGCAGACATTTCTGGAAGATACCAAGAGTGTTTTTAAAAATTCTTGCAAAACTATTTGGGTAATGGTGCTGCTGACCCACACAGACAAAGAGTGTTCTGGAAGGTTGCACAGTTCTTTCCTCTGGAGTCAGGGCAGGCTCCATCTGAGGAGAAAAAGTGGGTGGCGTGAGGCTCTTTTCCTCTCTGGTCATTTTTCAAATAATCCCTCCCCAAGCTTGTTTTTCATACAGTGGTACCTTTGTTCTCAAACTTAATCCGTTCCAGAAGTCCGTTCCAAAACCAAAGCGTTCCAAAACCAAGGCACACTTTCCCATAGAAAGTAATGCAAAACAAATTAATCCGTTCCAGACTTTTAAAAACAGCCCCTAAAACAGCAATTTAACATGAATTTTACTATCTAACGAGACCACTGATCCATAAAATGAAAGCAATAATCAATGTACTGTACTATAAAGAAGACAGTATTGCAGAGGATAAAAATTAAAATTATTTTTTCCCCCACATCTGCACTGATGATAGTCATTGTTTGGATGGGGGGCTTTTATCTATTTCCGCAGTCACACAATCAATCAATCAATCAATCAATCAGTAGCTGAACTGGGTTCCACACAGCCACAAAAACAAATTAATCGAAAAAGCCTCAAAATCAAAAACAATACAAATAGCAAAAACAAAAGCACCAAACTTAATCAGTTCCAGAACTCCATTGACTTCTGAAATGTTCAAAAACCAAGGTGCAGCTTCTTATTGGTGCAGGTGCCCCAGAAACAATAGCTGACAGCTGCATTGGACTTTCGGCTTCTGAAAAACATTTGGAAACTGGAACACTTCCGAGTTTGAGAACAATGGCGTTTGAGAACCAAGGTATCACTGTACTTAGAGGGAAAGCTTTACGGGCCTTGTTATCTTCGAAGCCACTTGGTGAAGTGTGATCTGGAGCTGAAAAAGGACAGGAGGGGGCGAGGATGAAGCAGTCTTAACTATACATGTTCTAGACATGTTTTTAATTTTTGAAAAAGCACATCAGGGAGGATGCGGACACAGAACTCCCTGAAGTTTGAGCCAGAGCCTACACTTGCATTGCTTGGGAGTAAATCTCATTGAATCCAGCAGAAACATACTTTGCTGAAAGGGTCCTCAGCCTCTCAACAGCCCTGGATGAGAGTCAGAGGCTGGTGAATTAACTTTGCAGTGGGAAAAGCTGGGGAGAATTCTGCACATCTGTGGCACATCTGAACGCCACAGAGCAAAGGTTTCTGCTGCTCTCCTAGAGACAGGAGAGGAAATTTGAGTCATTTCGCATTTAAAGGTGAACCTACCTCGCTGGCACTTTCAGGCTGGCACCTGAAACAATGCAGGAAAAAAGAGAATGGACAGATTTGCCTGTCCCTAGTGGCTAAGAATTTCCCAGTAGTGATGTATGGAAGTGAGAGCTGGACCATCTAGAAGGCTGATCGCCGAAGAATCGATGCTTTTGAATTATGGTGCTGGAGGAGACTCTTGAGAGTCCCATGGACTGCAAGAAGATCAAACCGATCCATTCTGAAGGAAATCAGCCCTGAGTGCTCACTGGAAGGACAGATCCTGAAGCTGAGGCTCCAATACTTTGGCCACCTCATGAGAAGAGAAGACTCCCTGGAAAAGACCCTGATGTTGGGAAAGATGGAGGGCACAAGGAGAAGGGGACGACAGAGGACAAGATGGTTGGACAGTGTTCTCGAAGCTACCAGCATGAGTTTGACCAAACTGCAGGAGGCAGTGGAAGACAGGCGTGCCTGGCGTGCTCTGGTCCAGGGGGTCACGAAGAGTCGGACACGACTAAACGACTAAACAACAACAACAGTGGCTGAGATAATGAAACCAGGGCAAGTGTGGAGAGGTCAGAAAGGAAGGTAGCTGAACTCTGACAACTTGCAGATCCAACCTCGCTTGCTGCTTTGTGCTCGGATAGCAGTGATGCCAGCACTGTTGCACCTTCCCTTCCACCGTTGGCAAAATGACATATTTATGAGCACTCTTGGACTCTGTTTCCCTCCCATATGACTGCATGAGAATGCCACGTCGGGCTGGCAAGGAGATAACACTTGATTTCTGACCCTTGGGCACGGCATGGCAAGAGGGCCAGTGTGCCAGCAATTTCAGCACAAGAGTTTAAAATCAATGAGTCAGATCTTTGAAAAGAAAAAAAAAAAAAAAAGCTGGCAAGTTGATGAGAAAACAACAGCAACGGTTTGATGCTTTGTTTTTCTGATCTGAAGCGTTGAAGACGCTCATTTCTTTATGGGGGGGAAAAGGTCAAGACGTTGCCCTTTAAGGCTGTGAAAAAAACTGTTTTGTGCGCATTGGTGATCCACACACAAAATTATTATTATTATTATTATTATTATTATTATTATTTTATTTATTTGTTCCCCGCCCATGTGGCTGGTTTCCCCAGCCACTCTGGGTAACCTCCAACAAAGGTTAAAAATACATTAAAATGTCACACATTAAAAACTTCCCTGAATGTCTTCTAAAAGTCAGATAGTTGTTTATCTCTTTGACATCTGGTGGGAGGGCGTTCCACAGGGCGGGCGCCACCACCAAGAAGGCCCTCTGCCTGGTTCCCTGTAGCTTTGCTTCTTGCAGTGAGGGCAGAACGATGGGGGTGGAGATGCTCCTTCAGGTATACTGGGTCTTTGAGGCCATTTAGGGCTTTAAAGGTCAGCACCAACACTTTGAATTGTGCTCGGAAACATACTGGGAGCCAATGTAGGTCTTTCAAGACCGGTGTTATGTGGTCTCGGCGGCCGCCCCCAGTCACCAGTCTAGCTGCTGCATCTGAGTGGGACCCTGATGAATGGGAAGGGAATGCCTCTGGTTTGCATGTTAAAGTGTTAGTTTTGCGTGCAGTGGTTAAAGTCGGTACCATAAACTGACCCTGGAACAAGTAAGAGCTGTTCAACAGTGGAACGGTCTCCCTCAGGAAGTGGTGGACTCTCTTTCCTTTGAGGTTTTAAGCAGAGGTTAGATGACCATCTGTCATGGATGGTTTAGTTGAGATTCCTGAATTCCAGGGGGTTGGACTTAATGGCCCCTGGAGGTCCCTTCCAACTCTACGATTCTATGATACTGTGAACAATAGAGTGTAATACAAAGCCATGTTAAAGGTAAAAGTAAAGGGACCCCTGACCATTAGGTCCAGTTATGGCTGACTCTGGGGTTGTGGCGCTCATCTCGCTTTACTGGCCGAGGGAGCTGGCGTACAGCTTCCGGGTCATGTGGCCAGCATGACTAAGCCGCTTCTGGCGAACCAGAGCTGCGCACGGAAACGCCGTTTACCTTCCCACCAGAGTGGTACCTATTTATCTACTTGCACTTTGACGTGCTTTCGAACCCACAGCGCGACGACTGCTATTCTGCTCCCAGAGTTCTCTGGGAAGATGGATTGCTTGTTAAGCCGCTTTGGGAATTGTAGCTCTCGGGCGAGGATAGGGATCGCCTAACAACTCTCAGTACCCTTAACAAACTACAGTTCCCAGTATGCTTTGGGGGGAGCCATGAGACATAAACTTGTATAAGAGATCTTTAGATATATGGTGCAAATGTAGCCTTGGCTGCTTTGGGTGAAAAGCAAGATCCTGAAGCTGAGGCTCCAATACTTTGGCCACCTCATACGAAGAGAAGACTTCCTGGAAAAGACCCTGATGTTGGGAAAGATGGAGGGCACAAGGAGAAGGGGACGATGGAGGATGAGATGGTTGGACAGTGTTCTCAAAGCTATGAACATGAGATTGACCAAACTGCGGGAGGCAGTGGAAGACAGGAGTGCCTGGCGTGCTCTGGTCCATGGGATCACGAAGAGTCGGACACGACTAAAAGACTAAACAACAACAAGATAATATCTGGCTCACTGAAGCCTTTCACTCAATGCAGCGGTGTCCAGACATTGCCCTGAATCTTGTTTCGCCGTTGTCAACAGGGCAGTGCCTTCCAGAGCACCTGAGCTTAGGAGGCTACAGACCACATGATGCAGTCCACTATCATCTGGCCACTGCTCCCAACCCCCTGCATGTTGCCACCTGAGGCAGCCAACTCAATCTGCCCAACGGTAGGGCTGGCTGTGAATGTTTCTCCCCATGGTTTCTCTGCCCACAAATAAGAGCACAGAATTTTGAGAGGCCATTTGTGCACAACTCTAGACAAGAACTTTCAGAAGCGAGGTGGGGTTTTACTGGGAAAAACGTCATTCTTTGCTACTAGGATGCAGGAAGCAGGAAATGGTGGGTGTCCTGTCACAAATGTCTGGGTCACTGGGACGGAGGAGACTTCTCTTCTTGTGACTCTGTTGGCAGGAGGGATTTCGTAAGGGTGCTTCGAGAGAGAAGGGTTAGCAGGGTTGTGAGCCAAAGAGGCTTATTCACCCTGCCAGGCACATGCTGAACTGAACAAGAAACCAAGGCCTAACAAAATGAGCACATGGAAGGCACAAACTCTTGCAGACACACCCAACCTGTGACAGTCTGAGGTTCTGCCTTGTGCCGACAGCTGTTTTCTAGACAAGTGCTAACAGGCCTCTTGCTGCCTCAGCAGTAGAGCAAACATACAACCTGTGTGACCCACCAAGACAAACGGAGCCCACAATCCAACCAAACCAAACCAAACTTTGACCAACCAAAATGGTCAAAGGCCTGGAAACGATGCCTTATGAGGAACGGCTAAGGGAGCTGGGCATGTTTAGCCTGGAGAAGAGGAGGTTAAGGGGTGATATGATAGCCATGTTCAAATATATAAAAGGATGTCACATAGAGGAGGGAGAAAGGTTGTTTTCTGCTGCTCCAGAGAAGCGGACACGGAGCAATGGCTCCAAACTACAAGAAAGAAGACTCCACCTAAACATTAGGAAGAACTTCCTGACAGTAAGAGCTGTTCGACAGTGGAATTTGCTGCCAAGGAGTGTGGTGGAGTCTCCTTCTTTGGAGGTCTTTAAGCAGAGGCTTGACAACCATATGTCAGGAGTGCTCTGATGGTGTTTCCTGCTTGGCAGGGGGTTGGACTCGATGGCCCTTGTGGTCTCTTCCAACTGTATGATTCTATGATTCTATGAATCCATTCAGCTTGGCGGGTCACAGAGTTGCATGGATGGATCTGAGGTAAAGCGAGGCTGCTGTTTCAGGCAGCAAATTCGGGGCACCGTTGAAAGGCAGCAAATGGAATAACAACCACCAGCAAGGGGACGACATCACAGGGAGGTGCCTTTTCAGGAGTCAAATGTATTGGGCTCAGGGTAACATTTTGGTTGTAAGTTGCTTTGGGTTGCTCTGGGTGAGATAAAGAGGATGGCAAATTTAATAATAATAATAATAATAATAATAATAATAATAATAATAATAATAATAATTTATTTGTACCCCTCCCATCTGGCTGGGTCTCCCCAGCCACTCTGGGCCACTTCCAACAAAATTTAAAAATACATTAAAATAATAATAAATAAAGAACACCCTTTCTGGTGTTGGAGGGTCTACTACGTCCCCCTCACCACCCACTGACGTTGGCCACATGCATACCATACGTTTAAAACACAACAAGACAATTTTAAATGGTCATGGGCCATGGCTTCCTCCCAAGAATTCTGGGACCCGCAGTTTGTTGAGGGTGCCGGAAGTCACAAGGAAATGCTGGTTCCCCCTCCCAAAGCTACAATTCCCAGAGTGGTTTGGCATTAAATCCTTCTCCCCAGGGAAGTCTGGGAATTGTAGCTCTGGGAGGGGGGGGGGATAGGAGTCTCCTAACAACCCTCGGCAACCTTGTGATGCTCCCAGAAATCTTTAAATACATTGTGTGAATGTGGCCTTTATCGCCTCGCAGTCGCTGCTGTCCTTGTTTGGCCTTACTGCTTCTCCTGAACCGCAGGAGTTTAATTGCCAAGTCTACCACTGAAGCCTTTTTTACTGTGGATCTCCTGTAGTGTATGGGGAACAGGACTCCAAGCCCCCAAATTTCCTCCCACCCCGGATAGCTCAAACTACACAGCCTGTCCAGTTTTTAAGGAAGGAAGTCAACATGAGAGGTGGAATTCCTCCACCACAGACTGTATTTTGGGTTGTAGGCTTGGCTGAGGTGCTGTGATGAATAGTACAAGCAGGGCCTTTGAGGTGCTCTAAAAACACCTTGGTGTCTAAAAACACCTGGGTAGGAAGTTCTATGAAACAGTGTTGTTGTTTTTTAACATCAACGCCATTTCACACACCCTTCTAAGCACAAGCACACACACACACAAGTGCCTTTCTCGAGCTTCTAGCTAGGAATTAAGCTGAGGCACAATGGGAGTTTTATTTTCCCAGCAGAACTCTTTCTTGCTTTAATCACAACAGGTAAAAAAATCCAACGGGTGACTTTCCCCCCCAGTCTGGAGATATGGCGATGGGGGCGGAAATCTCCTGTTGGGACGCCTGCCTGTATTGCAGCTCTTAAAGAAGCCGCTTGCTTCTGGAAGCCAGAGTCTTCAGCTGGGCCTACAAAACAATATTCCTCCCCACACCACACCACTGTTTCTTGTAACAATTGGGCCTTGAGCTTAATTGGTTGTGTTTGCAAGACTTATTAATATAGTTACTGGTTAGTACCATGTTGCCAATTGACCAGAACAGCACTCTCTGCTCTTCTGCAGCTCTGGGTGGTTTTTACCTCCACGGCTTGGAGGTAAAACACTGTCATCTGCTAAGTAGCTCAGAACAGGCTGCTGTTAAAGGCACAGCTGCAGTGGCTGGCTGAAAAGTTGGCAACCCTGGCTACTGTTTACCACCTCCTCTCCCACACCCCTCCTGTTGCTATTGGTGAAATGTCAAAAATAAGGTGAAGTTCTTCCTCTATAGGTCTTCATCTTTACCCCAGGAAAAGCTTCGGCCACTTGGTTTATCTGCATTGTTGTTGCTTAGTCATTTAGTCGTGTCCGATTCTTCGTGACCCCATGGACCAGAGCACGCCAGGCACTCCTGTCTTCCACTGCCTCCCGGAGTTTGGTCAAACTCATGCTGGTAGCTTCGAGAACACTGTCCAGCCATCTCGTCCTCTGTCGTCCCCTTCTCCTTGTGCCCTCCATCTCTCCCAACCTCAGGGTCTTTTCCAGGGTGGCCAAAGTATTGGAGCCTCAGCTTCAGGATCTGTCCTTCCAGTGAGCACTCAGGGCTGATTTCCTTCAGAATGGATAGGTTTGATCTTCTTGCAGTCCATGGGACTCTCAAGAGTCTCCTCCAGCACCAGAATTCAAAAGCGTCGATTTTTCAGCGATCAGCCTTCTTTATGGTTCAGCTCTCACTTCCATACATCACCACTGGGAAAACCATAGCTTTAACTATACGGACCTTTGTTGGCAAGGTGATGTCTCTGCTTTTTAAGATGCTGTCTAGGTTTGTCATTGCTTTTCTCCCAAGAAGCAGGCGTCTTTTTATCAAAAGACACAGTTGCAGGGCTGGTTTGAAAAGCTGTCAAGCCCAGGGCTAGGCAGCTCATTGGAAGCCCCTTCTAATCCCACAATTTGGCGGTAATTAATTCAGAATAAAAGAATGGGGTCCTGGGAACGTCCGCTCAGAAAAGGAACTAGCACACAGCTACCCTTTCGGGCTGCAATGCAAAGCGTGCTTCTCATTTCAAAGTCTGACCTAAAGTAACCCTCCTTAGCGCTGCAGAGACCAGAGGTCAGGATGACCGTATCTGAGGTTCATGGAGACACGCAGAAAACATCTTGGGGGTTTATTTTTCTAGCAGATAAGCAAACAGCTGGGGCTTCGTCACCACGTGGTGGAAACTGCCTGCAGCTAGTATTTTCTTCCCGACAGAGATCCCTGCATGCCTTTAGGACAGCCTGCCTCAACCTGCTTCTTCTCCAGATGTTTTGGGCTCTGATTCCCACCAGCCCTGTGTGAGTGGCAGGCGGAAACATCTGGAGAAGAAACAGGTCGGGGAAGCCTGCTTTAAGAGCTGCCTTGCTACAGGTACAGCTTTGGGGGGCCATAACATGTCTTTGGGATGTGGGTGGCACTGTGGGTTAAACCACAGAGCCTAGGATTTGCTGATCAGAAGGTCGGCGGTTCGAATCCCCGCGATGGGGTGAGCTTCCGTTGCTCGGTCCCTGCTCCTGCCAACCTAGCAGTTCAAAAGCATGTCAAAGTGAAGTAGATAAATAGGCGGGAAGGTCAACAGCGTTTCCGTGCGCTGCTCTGGTTCGCCAGAAGCGGCTTAGTCATGCTGGCCACATGACCTGGAATCTGTACGCCGGCTCCCTCGGCCAGTAATGCGAGATGAGTGCTGCAACCCCAGAGTCGGCCACAACTGGACCTAACGGTCAGGGGTCCCTTTACCTTTACCAACTCTCAGCACCTTTAACAAACAACAGTTCCCAGTATGCCTTGGTGGGAGCGATGCCTGTTGAAGTGGCGTATTTAATTGACAAATTTCAACCCCTTTCTAGTTTTGTCAGGTGTGCAATAACATACCCTTTCCTGTTTCATATGGGATTAAAACAGAGCAACAAACACCTCTTAGTTCCTTTCCCATAACATGAAATATCATTCTTGCTGTCCACTAATATGAATTAGGTAGTTTGGGGGTTTGCACCCCAAATATGCCTCAATAAATGACATGGATAAACCACTTTGGTTTATAACCCTATGCGCAATTCTGGGAGCAAGCCCCATTGAACTCAATGAGACTTACGCCTGAGTAGACAAACATTGGAGAGTACCTGCATTGCATGCAGGAGTTCTGAAGTTCAACACCTGGCATCTACAGGTACAGCTGAAAGCGACCTCTGCCTGAAATCTTCAGCAGCCGTTGCCATTACTGAGCTAGCTGGTCCAAGGGTCTAACACAGCATGAGGCAGCTTATTCTGTTCCTATGAGTTGACTTGATATCCCTTGGTATAACTTGAGGCAGCGGCGTAGCATGGGTTGTCAGCACCCGGGGCAAGGCAAGTAATTTGCGCCCCCTAACCCGGGGCAAGGCAAGTAATTTGCGCCCCTAACCCCTAACCTGCCGCCGCTGCCAGCTTCTTCTTGCTGCTGCCTGGGCTGGTCGGGTGTGGTTCTCTCCCGCGCTCAGCGCTGCGCTGGGCGGCCGCTGCACTGTCCCTCCCCCAGATAGTCCCTCCCTCCCTCTCTCTCCGCTCCGCACTGCAACGCACGCCTGGCACCCTCCCCCTCCACAGTGGGCGGCCACCCGGCAGCTCGGATCGGATTCGCACAGCCAGCACTGCAGTGAGAGAGAGTGAGTGAGCCAGGTAGGGGCAGAGAGCTGTGAGTGCGAGCGTGCCCCCCCCAAATGTTGCGCCCGGTGCGGCTGGCCCCCCCTGCACCCCCCACGCTACGCCACTGACTTGAGGTGTCTGTCTATTGACAGATCTGGCAATTGCGACCTGTCACGTAGGGGTGTAAACAATCCCAGATGATTTTTTCTAGGGTCCTAAAACTCACAAAATCACTGTGTACAGTTGACTGTGTCTTCTACTGTCAGGATTCACTTGTGCATGCCTGAAAAAGTGGTAGAAATGTGTACAGTGTTACCTCGGGTTACATACGCTTCAGGTTACATACGCTTCAGCTTACAGACTCCGCTAACCGAGAAATAGTGCTTCAGGTTAAGAACTTTGCTTCAGGATGAGAACAGAAATCGTGCTCCGGCGGTGCAGCAGCAGCGGGAGGCCCCATTAGCTAAAGTGGTACCTCAGGTTAAGAACAGTTTCAGGTTAAGAACGGACCTCCGGAACGAATTAAGTACCGTATTTTTTGCTCTATAAGACTCACTTTTTTCCTCCTAAAAAGTAAGGGGAACTGTGTGTGCGTCTTATGGAGCGAATGCAGGCTGCGCAGCTATCCCAGAAGCCAGAACAGCAAGAGGGATCGCTGCTTTCGCTGCGCAGCGATCCCTCTTGCTGTTCTGGCTTCTGAAATTCAGAATATATTTTTTCTTGTTTTCCTCCTCCAAAAACTAGGTGTGTCTTGTGGTCTGGTGCGTCTTATAGAGCGAAAAACATGGCACTTAACCCGAGGTACCACTGTACATTTGTTTTCAGACCCTCATAAGCTACACATTCAGCAACAGACTTGAACTGATAAGTCTCAACAGCAAAACAGTTGAATGGCAGTAGAGGGGAGGATATAGTTTGGAGGAGAGATGGGGCAAATGTATCCCCCATCTTCTTCCCTGTTACCTCTGCTGGGGTACTCCAATATGAGTTTGTCACCACTGGGAACAGAAGCGTTAAGGGAGAAGAAATCGGTGGATAAGAGCTATGCGTGGCCTCCCGCTGCTGCTTCTCCCCTCTGAATACCCTTTCCCAAACTCTGTCCCACTGTTTTATGTTAACTCAGTCTGACTTCGATCTCCCATTTTGGGCCTCACTGTAGCATAAACACATTTTAATCAATGCCATCTTTTCCCCACCACCCAAGAACACAATTCGTTTCGTGCAAGAAAACAATTTTTAGTGAAGCTTGTGCAAATACAGTGGTACCTCAGGTTAAGTACTTAATTCGTTCCGGAGGTCCATTCTTGACCTGAAACTGTTCTTAACCTGAAGCACCACTTTAGCTAATGGGGCCTCCTGCTGCTGCCGCACCACCGGAGCACGATTTCTGTTCTCATCCTGAAGCAAAGTTCTTAACCTGAGGTACTATTTCTGGGTTAGTGGAGTCTGTAACCTGAAGCATATGTAACCCGAGGTACCAGCTGCAAAAAAATGGGAGAAAGATGGCCATGGGAAATGTGTGAGAGCCCCTCTCCACATTCTCCAGGCAGAGAGGAAAAATAATTATTTAACAACTTCTATTCTGCCTGACGGGGAGACTTGTGTCAGTCAAAAGTGCATACAGTATACTTGATGCAATAAAAAAACATTGCTTTAACTATTTTGTTTTCCTCTCTCTCTCTCTCTCTGGTGAGTTCAGGGTTAAGACTTTCCCTAGCAGTGTGTGTGTGCAAAGTGTGTGTGTGGGTGTTAAACTTTGTCCTCGATGCCACTTTGGCAAAATTTTGTGACTACTGCTGCTGCTGACTCTGCCAGTCCCACCTCCCTCCCCCCCTCTCTTTCCTACCAGCTGAGCTGGGTATTTAAGTCTGCACAGAAGGTCTGGCTGAACACTTTCCAGACTCCAGAGGAAGAGAAGGTAAAGGAAGGTGAGAGCAAAGCAGAATAACTGGCAACTTTGCACAATTTTGTCTTGTTTTGAAGGTGTGTGGAGTTTGTGGGTTCTGGTGTGCATTGTGGACTGGGACCAAGAGACCAAGGAGAAAGAGCTGTTTTCAATTTAAGGACATTTGGAGAAAAATCTGTTAATGTAGGGTTGTTCTTTGTGGTTTTTTAATGGTATGGCATTCGGGACTGAGCAGATAAAGTCTCATCGTTGGCTGGGCTGCGATTAATCCTGTGTGTGTCTCTCTTAAAGATTCCTGCTGGTGGAGGAAACTACCCACACCCACCCTCGAGTCAGTCCATTACCTAATTTTGTCCCCTTTTTTTTAATGTCTCCGTTTCTCAGAAGGGTCCAGAAAAGTCGGTGATCATGAAATTCCTTGCCCTGTTTTTCACAGCGGTCCTGCTGGGAGGTGAGTGATGGAATTGGAAGAGGTGGTTTGTCTTGAATAAAATCGGATGCAGAGAATGAGCTAAGCACCCTTCGTCCCCTCTGTCCCAATGCTCCTTAAAGGCTAGTTCAAATGCGGCACAGACTTCTATACTCCGTGGGTGTAGAACTTCCACAAATGGTGGCAGTATACCTTGGTGAAGCAGATCAGAGCAGCTCGTAGTCTTATGCCATGGTTTGTTGGGAGAATATCGCTTCTCCACGTTGTGTGTGGCGTGAGCTAATGTAAAGAGGGAAAGAGGGATGAAGGTAGACTAGACACATCAGAACATCAGGGTTGCGTTGTGGGGAGCGGCCAGAAATCCGAGCTAGCTTGACTTTTGTGCTTTTAAATTATGGGGATGTTGGCCACATGGGCTTTAAAACTCTGTCCTGCTCACTGTGCAATTGATGCTGCTTTATAAAAAAAATTGGACACTTGTCCATCTAGCTCAGGGCTGTCTGCACTGGCTGGTAGCAGTGCCGGATTTACGTATAAGCTAAACAAGCTACAGCTTAGGGCCCCACTCTCTTGGGGGCCCCAAAAAAATTTAAAGAAAAAAAACCCCTTGATGTACATTTCTAAAATATATGATAAAAAAACAAATAAAATAAAACCTACATACAGCAACAGTGTTTTGTGTTGTGTAGGCTCCTAGGATGTAAGTAATGGGCCCCACCTGCCAGCCTGCTCCCTAAAATATCACTGGTTTGCCCATTTCTATATATAGGGTGCCTACATTCTGCATGTGCAAATGGCTTTAGATACCTGCTGGGTCCATAAATTACCATATAGCATATATTCAACACGAAAAACAGTGACCATTTGTTGTTGACAAAGGACAGCTGGACATATAAAGGGCCCCATTACCTTCAGTAGCTGAGGGCCTCATCAAAATCCAGCCCTGGCTGGTAGCATCTTTCAGGGGCACAGAGTGCTTCACTTGTGCAACTGTGTAATATGTAGTATGTAATAAGGGAAGTGACCCATTGCTGATTGTGGAAGGAGAGAGCTGTAGAATCCTTTGCCCCCTCTCATTGCTTGGCAGCGTGGTGTAGTGGTTGGAGCATGAGACTAGGATTGGGAGGAAGAGCCAGGTTTAAATTCCTGCTCGGACAGGGTTGACTCTGGAGTCAGCCAGCCTCGCCTACCTTGCAGGATTGTTTTGAGGATAAAGAAGGGAGTTTTCAGAGGGCAGGGGACGATAAACCTGCAAACAAATGGGAAGAAAATGCATCCTAAGGGGAAAGGTTGGGGTGGGCTTGGCTCCCCAGAAGGGAAGGCTCTGTGGGGGTCTGGACTGACCACCCTAGGCTGACGTAGTTTGCTGTTTGTCTATTCTGGCATGCAGGTGCCTCGTCAAGGTTAGTTTAGGACTTGTGTTTAACAACCGCAACCTTTGGCCCCATCAATGGGTCACCCTATCTAGGAATGCTGAGTTGTGAAAGTAACATCAGCCCTAAGAGCCGCTGGGATTAAGTAAGGACGTTTGTGCCATCGATTGATGACACAAGGGAAGGAGGTGTAATGGCACTTCCATCTGGGCTTGCGAAATGACCGGCATTTTGAAAACCAAAGCACTGGACAGTCACAAACTGCACGCTCAAGCCCTTCCACCCCATTCCAGTTGCCAAGACACTAGCTAGCGATGGGAAGAGGCGACAAGATGGCGGCACTTCCCCCTGCAACAGGAAGTACATTTTTAATTGGGGGTGTGTCTCCAACAAAGCTATATTCAGAGGAGGCCCATTGAAATCAATGAACACATGCCTATTGTTTTTAAGTGGGTCTCCTCTGAGCAAGACTACGCTGCATAAATCCCTTCATGTTTTGCCTCCTTGCCCTCACTCGCAGGAGTGTGGCTTCGCTGATTCCAAGGGCCTCACTTTGTAAGTGGCTTGCGACCTGGTGGGATGCCCCATATCGACAGGCATCCCTCGTTCAGTTTGGGTGGACCTGAGTTTGGCCTGTTTCTAGATCCTTGAATATTTTCCCCCTTTCCCTAATCCACGCAGGCTCCTTGGCCAACCCTGTCCCCGAAGAAGGGACAAAATCCAAATGGGAGGAGACGGTGGATGTCTTCAGGGATGTAGTGACCAGGATCGGGGATGCGGCTGATGATGCCACTGCTCAAATCAAGAGTTCGCAGCTCAGCAAGGAACTGGAGTGAGTGATTTTGCTTCTTCCTTTTAAGTGGGTACAGGCGCTAGGTGGGTTTTTTTTTTATGACACGTGCTCAACTGGAGTTTTCACAGCCCAAGTGCATACTCCAAAAAGCCCAAGCTCACATTGCTCTTAAATCTCATAGAATGACATAGATCTTAAGATGGGTGATATCTGATGATTAGAACTGAAACATATTTTGGGGAGTGGGGTGGAAATGAAGCTGTTTTACCTTTACAGCACATTCAAAGCATCTTTCGTCACACCCCCCCCCAAAGAATTCCGGGCACTGTAGTTTGATAAGTGCTCTTGGGAACTGTAACTCTGTGAGGGGTAAACTACTGTTCCCATAATTCTCTGAGGGAAAGAATGCATTTTGAATGTGCTTTAAAGGTATAGTATGTACACAGCCCATATCACACTTACATGGCAGGAATCCCAATCGGAATTGTACAATTTCTGAAGTTAAAAAAACCCTGGATTTTAGAATCTTCTGTTTTTGTTTGTTTGGACATCAGCCCTTAGAATTTTCAAATTTGTCAGGTCCTTTGCAAAATGTTGCTTCAGTTCTTGCATCCCTCATTTGTTCTGGAACCAACAAAGCTTTGAAATTTACTGGGGCCTGGCATTAGAGACTGGCGTTGTCAGATTGGTTCACACCCTGAAATGGCCACGATATCTTCCAGAGTGGTTCTTCATTACCTCCAGGCTCCTGCTGAAGGATGATTTAGGCTGTGCACACATTGCCAGCTTGAAACACAATTGGATGTTCTTTTCCTCCATAATAATAATAATTTATTATTTATACCCCGTCCATATGTTTCCCCAGCCACTCTGGGCGGCTTCCAACAAAAGATTAAAAATACATTAAAACATCAGTCATTAAAAACTTCCCTAAAAGGGATGCCTTCAGATGTCTTCTAAACGTTGGATAGTGGTTTATTTCTTTGACATCTGGTGGGAGGCCGTTCCACAGGGCGGGTGCCACTACTGAGAAGGCCCTCTGCCTGGTTCCCTGTAACTTTGCTTCTCTCAGTGAGGGAACCTCCAGAAGGCCCTTGGAGCTGGACCTCAGTGAGAACGATGGGGGTGGAGACGCTCCTTCAGGTATACTGGGCTGAGGCTGTTTCGGGCTTTAAAGGTCAGCACCAATACTCTGAATTGTGCTGGTTTGCAGCGGGGAAATGCACCAAGACACAGTATTCTGTAAGAAACAACAGGATAGATATGGATTGTGGATAATCATCATGTAAACACTGCTTTTTAAACCAGCCCTGGGGTCACACTGGATGCAGAGTAAACAAGAGTATGTACCCAGCGTTAGTCAGCTTAATTTGGTGAGCTTTTATCTGAGTAATAGTTGTTTGGAAGAAGAGTAGCATAAACCCCAGAACATGTCCACTTTCTCTGCTGTGCTGACTGTGGAAGATGTAAGTCACAAGCTGATGTGAGAGAGTGTAGCCAGGACAGACAGGGCTGGATTAACCATTAAGCAAAATAAGTACATCCTTAGGGCATCAAGGGAAGGGGCAGGCACCACAGAAATTTCCCTTTGCCAGATTTACCATATAGACCAGGGATGTCCACAAAAACTGACTCCTGCTCCACCCCCTCGTCCCACCCTCCATTGTTGTTTGATCTCTGGAAGGGAAGATGGAGCTTTCTCTGTGCCGCTGTTTTCATCCGTAGCGATCTTTTTGTGAGTGACCTTTGTCCCATGCCTTTAGCCACCTCAAAAGCAGAAGTCCCCCCCAAAACAGCTTTTTTTAACTCCTAAGAAACGGGGTTTTCTCCTCCTTAAAGCTCAACCACTTTGAGCTGAACCCCCGAAAAACAGGTGTGTGTGTGTTAGATCACTGCTAGTTTTTAATTCTGAAAGTAGATCGCAGTCTCTTGAGGAGTTGGCCACCCCTGATATAGACCATACGGTGCAGCTGAACAAAAGAAACATTATTCATACATGAATATAGGAAAATAAACATAATTTTCCATCTTACTGTAGGTTTTGTTTCATTTCAAAAAATTAAAGTTTTATTTCACACTTTATTACTGCTGATATTTTGAATTAGATATCTACGGGGATACTGAAATCTTTTAAGCGCTTAGGGTCTCCAAAGGTCTGAATCCTGCCCTGAGGATAGAGGAAGCGGGAGACATTAAAGGGGGAAGCAAATGGCTGATGATTTAAATGTGTTGCTTTGTTGTTTCCTGGAAGCTCTAATAGCTAGATTTTCCAACCACAAACACTTGGTTGGCACTTGTCAGTCGCAGGGGCTGAAGCTCAGACTGGCTGAGTGGTTGACAGCTTTTTGTTCATGGCTCAAACAGAGTCTGGTGACAGACGACCATTTTATCTCACATGTAAGTCAAATCTGACTTGGAGCCCCATCTGTGCCTTCTATTTAAGGCTCTCTTATAGCACTTTAACAGTCACAGAGAATCCTGGGAACTGTAGTTTGTAAAAGTGCTATGACTGTGACTTCAATGCAACCATAATAATAATAATAATAATTCCTTATTTAAATGCCCTCCACCTGACTGGGTTGCCCCAGCCGCTCTGGTCGGCTCCCAACAGAATATTTAAAACACAATAAAACATCAAACATTAAAAACTTCCCTAAGCAGGGCTGCCTTCAGATGTCTTCTAAAAATCAGGTAGTTGTTTATTTCCTTGACATCTGGTGGGAGGGCGTTCCACAGGGCGGGTGCCACCACCGAGAAGGCCCTCTGCCTGGTTCCCTGTAACTTGGCTTCTTGCAGTGAGGGAACTGCCAGAAGGCCCTCGGCACTGGACCTCAGTGTCCGGGCAGAACGATGGGGGTGGAGACACTCCTTCAGGTATATAAGGTCAACAAGGATATTTAGGGCTTTAAAGGTCAGCACCAGCACTTTGAATTGAGCTTGGAAACATACTGGGAGACAATGTAAATCCTCTAAAGACTGGTGTTATACATTCCTGGCTGCCACTCCCAGTCATTAGTCCGGCAGACGTGTTCTGGATTAGTTGGTAATTTCCAAGTCACCTTCGTGGCGCCAGGGTTGCCAAATTCTCTTTGCCACTTAGCAGGGTGGTACAGGCACCCATGTTCCTCCAAGTTGGGCAAGCTCACCTCAGGATAGATTGGTTGTCTGTGTGGCCTCTCCGTCTGGAGAGATCTGAGGCCTACGAGAATTATGGCGGCAGAGAATGCTAGAGAATGACCAGGGTGACGCGATTCTGACCCTTCCCTGCTACCTCCTCCTTCTCCACAGCGGCTTTATCACAGACACCATGGCGGAGCTGGACCTCTACACAGAGAACCTGCGCTCCAAGATAGGCCCCTACGCCCAGGATGTGCAGCAGCGCCTGACGACCGAAATGTCAGCCTTGTCCGAGAAGCTCCGGACCGACATGGAGGAGACCAAGGGCAAGGTGGTCCAGTACACCAATGACGCACGCCTGATGCTCAACCACAACATGGAGGTGCTGCGGTCCCAGTTCAACCTCTACATGCGCAAGATGAAGAAGCGCCTCACGAAGGACGTCGACGACCTGCAGAGGAAGTTCGAAGCCTACAGGGCGGAGGTGCAGACCAGCGCAGACGAAAAGGTGGAAGCCGTGCGCCAGAGCCTGGAGCCCTATTTCTCCAAAATCCGAGACAAGGGGCAGCAGCGTTTCCAGGCCCTGGCGCAGGCCGTCGGCGAGCAAGGGAAGATGGTCCACGAGCAACTCAACAGCCGAGCTCAGGAGTTGAAGGACTCCTTTGACCAGACGGCCGAAAAGGTGCGCGAGTGGTTCGCCCCCTTGGTGGAGGACCTCACCGCCCGGATCCAGGCCCTTGTGGAGAAAGTCAAGGAGGCGCAGGTGCAGGCGCAGGCCTAAGGCCTGGCCTGTGCTCCCAGGATAGAGCAACATGGCTGACCTCCGTTTCTATGGGAACCAAGATGGCTCTCTTTGGCTGGACAGGCATTGACGGTCCTTGCTGTATACTAACCTCACACCGCACAGCAGGTCCCCCTCCCTGTCCAGCTCTACTTGGCCAGAGTGCTGCCATTTTGGCCAATTAACATTCCACACACTTTTCTCTGGTGACCAGCACTTTCTAGGTCCTCCATTAGTAACCGCTGTTGCACCTGCGAACCACTGACAAGAAAAGGGCGCTCTGCCCTGTTTCCCCGTTTTAACACCTCACACCCAAGACACTTGTGTCATTCCTTTCACCACAATTTCTTGGCTTTCCTGGTGTGTGTTTTTCCTTTCTTTCCCATTTTGACCTGTTAACTGAATAAAATGTACTTTGGATACAGGGGTCTCCCTTTCTTGCGATGGAGTTTCATGTCTCGCTTTGCATGGCACGACAACCAATATACACACAGAGCATGAGGAACAGATTAAAAAGTAATTGAAACGGCATCGGTTATCCCAAATCAGCAGCATACCTTTGCAGCTCCATAGGGAACATGAAATCATAAAGGGAGCTCTGAGAGCCATCTAGTCCAGCCCCCCTGCAATGCAGGGTGTTTCTGAACACCCAGGTGCAAAAACTCAGGGTGATTTCTGCTATGCCAGGTATATTCAAGTGGTTTCTTTCTTTTTGCCCGTCCTGCCACAGACAGGCCCAGGCAAAAATGAATGCTATAAAATGATGCACTTGGGAACTTGCTGGCTCTGATGGAATTAGTTAGGATGGAGGTTAAAGAAGAAGAAGTTAAGTCTATTGTTTTCTGGGCCTGGAAGAAGGGGCTATCTGAATTGGAGAAGGGGCATAGATCTGATTTGCAAGGAGAAGGTGCCAGTTTTAATCCTTGGTATCTTCAAATAGGGCTGGAAGAGACTCCCGCCTGCTGCTGCCAGTCAGTGTAGACCAGGGGTCAGCAACCTTTTTCAGCCGTGGGCCGGTCCACCATCCCTCAGACCATGTGGTGGGCTGGACTATATATTTTTTTTGGGGGGGGGGGGATGAACGAATTCCTATGCGGCATAGGCTATGCCCCACAAATAATCCAAAGATGCATTTTAAATAAAAGCACACATTCTACTCATGTAAAAACACGCTGATTCCTGGACCGTCCAAAGGCCAGATTGAGAAGGCGATTGGGCCGCATCCGGCCCCCGGTCCTTAGGTTGCCTACCCATGAGGTAGATAGTACAGTGGTACCTCGGGTTACATATGCTTCAGGTTACATACGCTTCAGGTTACAGACTCCGCTAACCCAGAAATAGTGCTTCAGGTTAAGAACTTTGCTTCAGGATGAGAACAGAAATCGTGCTCTGGCGGCGCGGCGGCAGCAGGAGGCCCCATTAGCTAAAGTGGTGCTTCAGGTTAAGAACAGTTTCAGGTTAAGAATGGACCTCTGGAATGAATTAAGTTCTTAACCCGAGGTACCACTGTATGGAGTTTGATGGACCAATGGTTTGGCTCGTATGAGGCAGCTCCCCTTGTTCCTGTGTGATGCCCATATCTTTCTGTAAAGATGCCAACTTTGATCGCCTGATGGAGCCATGGGGCAGAGTCTAAGGCAGATCACTACTCAGGTCGCGTGGGAAGGCAGGTGTGATAACAATCCCCACAGCTGCCATGTTGGCAAGTTGCTCTGCCACTGCCCTCACCCACCTGCCTGCCTGCCTGAGCTCAGCACAGCATGGGACGTGCAACTGTGAAGGTATCCTCCACATGTATCTTTGCATACGTTGGTCAACCTGTCTGAGACTCCACAGCTGACCAGAGATGTTGTCTAATGTATTTCTTTTCTTTTTGAAAAGCCCAGCTTCAATTAAAAACATAATGGTCACCCTGCCAATTTCTGGCACTTGCACAATGAATTCTGGCAACTGGCCCAGAGCAAAAACAATCGGACTCTCTTATTTCTGGTTCAAGACGGCTGCCCTTTGGCTTTGAACTAGTTGTTCACAACAAGGATAGTACAGTAATCCCTTGGGGCTACTTACAGTGTGGCAATCCAAGATGGCTGCCCCCACGATCCCTTGGGGAATTGTCCTCCCCTTCACTCATTGTAGCACCAGAGGCTATGAGTGATGACATATTATGCATATGGGGTGTTAAGGCGAGGGGTAGCACCTCTGGTAGGGACGCGGGTGGCGTTGTGGGAGCCTAGGACTTGCCGATCAGAAGGTTGGCGGTTCGAATCCCCTCGACGGGGTGAGCTACCGTTGCTCGGTCCCTGCTCCTGCCAACCTAGCAGTTTGAAAGCATGTCAAAGTGCAAGTAGATAAATAGGTACTGCTCCAGCAGGAAGGTAAACGGTGTTTCCATGCACTGCTCCGGTTCGCCAGAAGCGGCTTAGTCATGCTGGCTGTACACCAGCTCCCTCAGCCAATAAAGCGAGATGAGCGCCACAACCCCAGAGTCGGCCACAACTGGACCTAATGGTCAGGGGCCCCTTTACCTTTACCTTTACCTCCTCTGGTGGGGGACACATCGTGCTCCTTCTGGGTTAGTTTGCCCCCTTTGGTCCGCACCCTGCATTCAACACTCACCTGTGGCTCCTAAAAGCTGTCAGCAGACGACAGCAGCTACAACCGAGGAACGGATTTGACTGGCCTGCTAAACCAGGTGAGGGTAGCTGATGGGTCTCAAACCCTCAGTGAGTCAGGGACTTCCCTGGATGCGGATTGAGCAGATGATACCAAGAGTGAGTCCAACGGTCAAGAAGGCAGTTACTGCACAGGCTGTAGAAGGAAGTGAGGGGCAGATGGGGCTCGTCCACCTAAGAAGGTGTCTCCTCTAGGAAAAGGAAAACTCAGATCCTAAATCTCTGCTGCCTTGCAGAACATCTTTGGGAGAAGAAACGGCTTAGGAGGAAACCCTAAAATACCCGGGGGGCAGTCCCTAAGACGGTTAGATGGTGCCTTGTACGCCTCCTTACGGCCCAACTGGTGCCAAACGTCTTGCTCTGCTTTCCTTTAGACCCCATCAGCGAGGCTGGGAGGGGAGTCTTGTCGTCTGGGCTGACCCAGACCTCCATCCACACTGCCCAGGATTTCGCCCCAGGGAAGTCACTTCGGTGCTGCTAATACAGCGGTTTGACTTAGAATCATAGAATCATAGAGTTGGAAGAGACCACAAGGGCCATCGAGTCCAACCCCCTGCCAAGCAGGAAACACCATCAGAGCACTCCTGACATATGGTTGCCAAGCCTCTGCTTAAAGACCTCCAAAGAAGGAGACTCCACCACACTCCTTGACTTCACCCCCTGAGGCACACTCTATTGTCTCTCGAGACAGACAAATGCCAACAACAGCAGGCATGCATGCACGCACACACTCTGAACAATGACAACTTTTCAAATTCACATCGAGAGAGAGAGAGAGAGAAGGGGCAATGGTTTACTAGGAACAGGTACCAGAAATTGGGATTTCGCCCTGTGTGTCTCAGAGTGGTTGATATGCACGCACATGATACAAAGAGATGGTAACAAGACTTTCAGAGTCAAGCAGAGACATGTCCTTCGAGAGGCAGAACTTGCTTTGGGGAGCATTGTGGCACCAGATCAGCCACTGGTATCCAGAGTACCATATTTTTCCGTGTATAAGACTAGATTCTTTCCCTAAAAAACAATGTCCAAAATTTTGGGGCGTCTTATACATCGGGGTGTCTTATAGGCGATCTCTTTCCCCCTCCTCATTTTCTTAAACCAGAGTCCCCAAAAATAGGGGGCGTCTTATAGACGGAAAAATACAGTATTTAGAAATTTATTTTAATGCACATTTCTTTGTGGATGGGGTGGAAAAACAAGTCCTTTTCAGGGAAGCTACCCATGCAGCTTGGCCCAAAGGAGAGAAACAAGTTGGGGCAAGAAGCTGCCAAAGTATGACTGAGGACATAGAAGAATACAAATAGAGCCTGCATGATGTGAGAATATCCGGCCAGACACAAATGCGGCTCATTGGCCAGATGATGTGTGACAACCATTATTTGCAGCCCTCGAGAGGCGCTGGGGAGGAATCAGGCCTGGCTGGTGACATGTGTTTGACTTTGTTATGTCCAAGAAAATGATCAAAGGGATCGAGCAACTCCCCATGAGAAAAGGCGGCAGCATTTTTAGCTTAGGGAAAAGGCGGGTCAGAGGCAACATGCTAGAAGTTTATGAAAACCATGCATGGCACAGAAAACGAGTGGATAGAGGAAGGTTTTTTCTCGCTCTTTCGTAGAAGAAAGAAAGAAAGAAAGAAAGAAAGAAAGAAAGAAAGAAAGAAAGAAAGGAAGGAAGGAAGGAAGGGAGGAAGGAAGGAAGGAAGGAAGGTATTCCCGCAGGAATTTAATAATAAATAAATAATATCCTTGGAAATCTGCACTTCTCCACATTTTGCAATGTAGTTCTCCAACCAAATAATGCAAAAAAAGCATGCATATTCAGGGAGGCACAAAGCTGTCATAAAAATGCACATTATTATTATTGAAAATAGCATACAAGAAACCATTGTATCGGGCAAAGCTGCTTGCAGAGAATGTGGATGATAGAAGAACCGTACACTAAAATCTTGGTGATTTTTTTAAAAATTGCAAACATTCCGAAATCTGGGGAACTGTATTTAAACTGGGGAGGGGGGGCATAGTGTTATGTACTGAAGTTCTCACCCTGGGCCAGCAGGGGGATACTGTAGATAGTTATGCAAATAAGGGATTGAAAGTGACATTCAGTGATTGGATAGTTTTAGAAAATTGTTACAGTTACATTGTACTGGAGCTCTATATAAGCATGCTGACTGAACCCTTCAGTTCAGTTCTGTTCTGGCCTGTGAATAAACAAGAGCTGTTTGAAGAATCGCTGTGTCGTCTGATATGTTCACCCACAACTTAACACATGGAAACTCAGGGTCATATCCAGTGTTGAACATAAGAAGAGCCCTGCTTGATCAGGTCGACAGGATATCTAGTTCTCTAGCATTCTGTTCTCACAGTGGCCTTCCAAGTGCCCGTCAGAAACCTGCACCTCTCCTCCATGAATCTGTCCAATCATCTCGTAAGTTGGTGGCCATCACTGCCTCCTGTGGCAGTGAGTTCCACAGTTTAACTGTGTGCTGTGTGATGACTCATTTTCTTCTATCTGTCCTGAATCTCCCAGCATTCGGCTTCACTGGGGGCCCAACAAGTTCCTGTGTGATGAGAGAGCGAGAAAAGCTCCCCGCTAGCCACTTTCCGCAGGCCACACATCATTTTATAATTCTGAAACGGCGCTTGCTACCGTTAAACTCGCACAGATTTTTCTGCTTGTTTAGTGGAACCTCTCCTCCCTCCCTCAAGCACCCTCAAAATCTGCTCCAGACAGTTGAGGATTTGGGGCGGAGGAGAAGAGGGGGAACTCTCACGGCTTGAGTGGAATTTTCCTTGTGCAGTGTTGGTCTCCAAAACCAAGAGACTCGCCCATATTTAAGTGCATTCTAGCAAGTACAGTGGAAGGGACGCAGGTGGCGCTGTGGGTTTAACCACAGAGCCTAGGACTTGCTGATCAGAAGGTCGGCAGTTCGAATCCCCGCAACGAGGTGAGCTCCCATTGCTGGGTCCCTGCTCCTGCCAACCTAGCAATTCAAAAGCACGTCAAAGTGCAAGTAGATAAATAGGTACCGCTCCGGCAGGAAGGTAAACGGCGTTTCCGTGCACTGCTCTGGTTCGCCAGAGGTGGCTTAGTCATGCTGGCCACATGACCCGGAAGCTGTACGCTGGCTCCCTCGGCCAATAAAGCGAGATGAGCGTTGCAACCCCAGAGTCGTCCGCGACTGGACCTAATGGTCAGGGGTCCCTTTACCTTTACCTTTTAGCAAGTACAGTAGAACCTCTGGTTGCAAACGGGATCCATTCCAGAGGTCCGTTCACAACATGAAAAGCCTGCAACCTGAAGCGCAGTATCTGCGCAGGTGCGCGGTGCGATTTGGTGCTTGTGCGCATGTGCAAAGAGCGATTTTGTGTGTGTAATAGGAATTTTGAGGTCTTAGATATATGTTAAATGTTCATAAATGTACCAACCAAGCACGTACATAGATCAGGACAGGAAGTCCGACCTGGAACCATTTTGGCTCCCAAACTGACCAAATGTTTTCTCTGCAAGGTCAAAGGAAAATGGAAAAGCCTCCCCATTGTCTTTTCCTTCACAAATCCTGTCTTAAGGGTATGTCTGTGTTTGAATAGGGTGTGAGCCTGTGACGTGGCCCAGGAACTAATCATTACAATCATTATCATTGCAAAAAGACTGGCCAGGCTCCCCAGGCAATCCAATCAAGTAACCTGCCAGTCAGGAGATAAACAAGGACAGGAGAAAAACAACATTCAAATTTTTATTTTAAGACCGCCTTTTCTGTGATGTAGGTATGATGTATCTGAGGGGTGGTCTTAGGTTACACCCCTTCTGTGATGTATGGATGATGTTTCTGGGGGTGGTCTTGATCTACAGGGTGGCAATTTCAAAAGTCCATATAAGGCCTTGCACACCATTATTCTGGGTTCCTCCTCCTTTCCTGCGGGTGACGGGAGCACCCTGTTGCAACAGATCAATAAAGATCAGGCTTACTAGTTGCTTTGCTTCTCAATATTCTCTGGTTGGCCGCTGTTATTTTCTCCTACCAATAGGGAACCTATGTAAAGACTCTATATGGGCTCTTGAATACCCCATAAGGAAAAAGGGCAATTTTTGTTTACAACAAGTGCTTCTGCGCATGCGTGAGCGGCGAAACCCGGAAGTAACCTTTTCCAGTACAGTGGTACCTCGGGTTACATACGCTTCAGGTTACAGACGCTTCAGGTTACAGACTCTGCTAACCCAGAAATAGTACCTCGGGTTAAGAACTTTGCTTCAGGATGAGAACAGAAATTGTGCTCCGGCGGTGCGGCAGCAGTGGGAGGCCCCATTAGCTAAAGTGGTGCCTCAGGTTGAGAACAGTTTCAGGTTAAGAACGGACCTCCAGAACGAATTAAGTTCTTAACCTGAGGTACCACTGTACTTCCGGGTCACCGCGGGATGCAACCTGAAAAAACGTAACATTAATCAAACGTAGGCGCTGTGGGTTAAACCACAGAGCCAAGGACTTGCCAATCAGAAGGTCAGTGGTTCGAATCCCCACGACAGGGTGAGCTCCTGTTGCTCAGTCCCTGCTCCTGCCAACCTAGCAGTTCCAAAGTACGTCAAAGTGCAAGTAGATAAATAGGTACCGCTCTGGTGGGAAGGTAAGCGGTGTTTCCGTGCGCTGCTCTGGTTCGCCAGAAGTGGCTTAGTCCTGCTGGCCACATGACCCGGAAGCTGTACGCTGGCTCCCTCGGCCAGTAAAGCGAGATGAGCGCCACAACCCCAGAGTCAGCCACGACTGGACCTAATGGTCAGGGCTCCCTTTACCTTTACCTTTACCTTTAGCATGAGGTATGACTGTAGCTTTATTCAACAGGCAGCTTTTCCAGCAGGGAGGCAAATGGAACCTTGAAAAAGCATCTCCTGCTAAAATAATCGCTGTGATAGGCAAAGGAACAAGGAGGAAATCGCAGGGGCCTCAAGGCACCTGTGCGTGAGAACTGCCGCAGGGCCATGTGACGTCACTGCCCCGTCCCATCCTGCTGACGCTGAGGCATGCATGCCCGTGGGACTTTGCTCCCTGAGCAAATCCAGACCTCTATGGTTGTGGCAACTTTTCTTCCACGCTCTCTCCAAACTGCGGGGCCCCCGCCAGGCTGACTCTCTTGGAAAGCGATGAGGCTGCACTTTCGAAAATAGACTTTGTGTTTTGCTTGGGGTTGGCTGGTTACTGATGCAGCTGGTGTTTCGGGGCGCTTGCGCAACACGGGCAGAAAACCTGAGCTAGGAATCGGGGGCGGGGGAGGGAAGAGATGTCTTCTTTTGAAAAAAGGTTGAAAGGAAAAGAAATGGCTTATTTCAAAATAATAATGGTGATGATGATTTAAAACACACACACAAATTAAAAAGCAGGAAAGTAGCCTGTACTGTTCTAATACGAAACCTTCAATTCATCATCTAATCTAAGCATTTAATCAACTGATGACGACTTCTTTGTTTTTTGCAGAAAAACACTATTATCCTGCTTTACTATTTATACCCCCACACATCTCACTGGGTTGCCCCAGCCACTCTGGACAGCTTCCAACATATATAAAAACATAATAAAACACTAAACATTTAAAAAAGCCTCCCCAATACAGGATTGCCTTCAGACAACTCAGGGATTGGAGATCTCTGTACCCCCCCCCAACATTTATCCAATGAAAATAGGGACGTCCTAAGGAAAAGTGGGACATTCTGGGATGAAATCAGAAATGGGGACAGCTTCTCTAAATCAGGGACGCCCCTGGAAAATAGGGACACTTGGAGGGTCTGCAATAAGGCCTGATTCGCAAATAATATAGTGGTCCATCGATTGCTTGAGCTCCCTGCCTTGATGAGAGGGTTCTGGGTGGCTGCATACATGTGCAATACTAGTCAGTTTTTTACCACTAAGTGGTACGAACAGAAAAAAAACCATATAATTTGTGGATAGCCCACATTTCCAAAATATTATAGCGTGCCTGAGGCTCTGTATACACTAACTTGTTTGTAGCACAAAATGTAGTTTCCCTCTCAATCCAGAATTGTCCGTGCACATTTTCAACATGCTGCTGTCAATCTAGATTGGTTCTAGATCCTGTCACCCACCCAGTTACTGGAAACACATTTGAAAACCCTCCCTTTGATTAAGTCATTCATGTCCCTTCCTCCCTGCACATGCTCCAGCTGAAGAAAGAAGAAGAAAAAGAAGAAGAGGAGGAGGAGTTTTGATTTGATATTCCGCTTTATCACTACCCGAAGGAGTCTCACCAGCTGGGACGTGGCTGGCGCTGTGGGTTAAACCACAGAGCCTAGGTCTTGCCGATCAGAAGGTCGGCGGTTCAAATCCCTGCCACGGGGTGAGCTCCCGTTGCTCGGTCCCTGCTCCTGCCAACATAGCAATTCGAAAGCACGTCAAAGTGCAAGTAGATAAATAGGTACCGCTCTGGCAGGAAGGTAAACGGCGTTTCCGTGTGCTGCTCTGGTTCGCCAGTAGCGGCTTAGTCATGCTGGCCACATGACCCAGAAGCTGTACACCGGCTCCCTTGGCCAATAAAGCGAGATGAGCGCTGCAACCCCAGAGTCGGTCACGACTGGACCTAATGGTCAGGGGTCCCTTTACCTTTATCTAAGGAGTCTCAAAGCGGCTAACATTCTCCTTTCCCTTCCTCCCCCACAAAAAACACTCTGTGAGGTGAGTGAGGCTGAGAGACTTCAGAGAAGTGTGACTGGCCCAAGGTCACCCAGCAGCTGCATGTGGAGGAGCGGGGAAACGAACCCGGTTCCCCAGATTACGAATCCACTGCTCTTAATCACTACACCACACTGCTGTAGGGTGACTGCGATCTTGGACATATGACTACTCACGGGATCATGGGGGTGGATGAACGCCCCATTTCTGGGACCGCCCACTCAGTGCATAGTTAAACTATGGAACTCACTGGCACAGGAAGCAGTGGTGACCATCAGGTTCACGGAGGAGAAAGCTACAGATGGCTGCTAGCCACAATGGCTATGCTCTGCCCCCACTGTCTTGGCAGTAGTGTTTCTGCATATCAGTTGCTGGAAATCCCAGAAGGGGACAGGGCCCTTGTGCTTGAGAGTTCCCCCCAGGCATCTGCGCCGCTGCTTTGAGAACAGGATGTCAGACAGAAGGAGCCATCAGCCTTATCTAGCAGGACTCTTCTGATACTCTTATCTGTTTTAATCTCTTTTCGAATGGACTGCGCTATGTGGTAATGCAGACTCAATCTGCAATAAGCTTTTATTTTCAGAATGAAGCCAGTTTCTATCACAGAATTGTAGAGTTGGAAGGGTGCCAACTAGTCCAACCCTACACATCGCAGGAATCACAGCTAAATAATCCCCCTTGTTATATATTGTTGTGGTATTTTGCCTGCGAGTGCTAGAGCTCGAAAATAGCTCAGAAATGTCTTGCCAATCGCTTGGAAGGCTGTTCTGCTCTACAAAGTGGGTCTTTTACCAACCTCAACTCTGCTCACCCCTTTGCTGAAGTTGCCTTAAAAACCTTTACAGATCTCTCTTTCTCTGGGGTTGTTTTCCTGTCTTGACCTCAGAAGTCTCCTTGCCCCCCCCCCAAAGGTCAGACTGTTATTTCTAGAGATAGGACCCAAGAAGCACCTTCCAGGGGCAAAAATTAGGCAATAGATCTAGACTGTGTGTACAATTGATTCTAGAATAAAACGTGTTTTCGTGTGTGTGTGTGTGTGTGTGTGTGTGTGTGTGTGAAGATTAAGGACTGCAGTGCAAGAAAGAAGAAAAAATTTCCACAAGAGAAAGGGTGTGGGAGAGTTGAGTTTCTCAACAAAAACAAAGGATTTCTTAACCAGGGCTGTTTATCTAAAAAATGTGGACCTCGAGATAAAATAAATCCTAAAAGATCCCAGGAGGGGGTTACTGTCGTTCAGCATTTTGTTACTGGGAAGGGGAAAGGAAGGAGGCTTGGATGTCCGAACAAACATTTTGCAATGAACGCAAATAACCCCTCCAGGCTCCTCCTCTCCTCCCGGGCCGGATGAGTGGGGTTGCCAGGTCAAAAACTGGGGAGAAAAGGGACATTGTGGAAGGGGACTGTTTGTTCCACAGAGCTGTATAGGTTAGAAACAAAAGGGCTGTTAAAGAGGGATGTGTGATGCTGTGGTGAATAAGACACAAATAAGGGCCTGCTTTTTACGGGACGCAGGTGGCGCTGTGGGTTAAAGCCTCAGCGCCTAGGGCTTGCCGATCGAAAGGTCGGCGGTTCGAATCCCTGCGGCGGGGTGCGCTCCCGCTGCTCGGTCCCAGCGCCTGCCAACCTAGCAGTTCGAAAGCACCTCAGGGTGCAAGTAGATAAATAGGGACCGCTTACCAGCGGGAAGGTAAACGGCGTTTCCGTGTGCGGCTCTGGCTCGCCAGAGCAGCGATGTCACGCTGGCCACGTGACCCGGAAGTGTCTCCGGACAGCGCTGGCCCCTGGCCTCTTAAGTGAGATGGGCGCACAACCCCAGAGTCTGTCAAGACTGGCCCGTACGGGCAGGGGTACCTTTACCTTTACTTTAAGGACCTGCTTTAAAATAATGGGAGACTTCTGGGGGTACATGCTAGAACAGGGGTCAGCAAACTTTTTCAGCAGGGGGCCAGTCCACTGTGCCTCAGACCTTGTGGGGGTCCGGACTATATTTTGAAGGGGGGGGGGAGAATGAATTCCTATGCCCCACAAATAACCCAGAGAAGCATTTTAAATAAAAGGGCACATTCTACTCATGTAAAAACACACTGATTCCCGGGCCAGATTTAGAAGGCGATTGGGTCGGATCCAGCCCCTGGGCCTTAGTTTGCCTGCCCATGTGCTAGAAGCTTCTACCACCACTGACATCTGTGAGCAAGGCTTCAAACTTTAAGACTCCTCAGGCATTATGGCCTGTGTAAGACCCCCAATATCTGTTCTGGGAAACAGATGGAGGCAGAGAGAGAGAGAGAGAGAGAAGGGAAGTGAGAGGTGAAAGTTTTCAGAAAACATCCCAGGATTGCCCCACAGATTCTGGGAGCTTTTGGTTCTCTCAGCTTCTCAACCTTCCAAATCTTTAATTCACAAATTAAAGATTCTTATCCCCCGCTCCCCAGTTCTTTAATTCCACAGCTCTGCAGCAATCTGCAGGTTTTGTTTTGTTTTTTTAAAAAAAGGTCTTGTGAAAATTCTCCAGCATTTTAGTGCGAATTTCGCCCAATTGACACATATTCACATGCTGTTTTTGACGAGCACTGTAGACACGCTTTGGGGAAGCAGTTTCGCCTAATGCAATGCATGTTTGCATGTCACTCTCATGAATATATGTGTCCATATGCATGCTTAACCCAGACTGATGCATTTCTGTTGTCACTGCTTGGCTGGAGAGCAGAATGACAAAATTCAGAAAGTCCGAATTTTGAGAGGCGGCTGTGTTCTAGTTCATGTGTTGTTTTGGAAATCGCAAATTAGGCAAGTTTGACTTTAAATTGAATCGGGTTTCTCCCCCACCGCTGTCCAGGGAAGGGGATGACATCCTGTGCAGCCTACAGACATGTTGTACTGCCCGCCTCATGAGGACTAGAATGGTGGCTCTGAGTCTTGGAAGAATGGTACTGAGAACAGCCCTGCACCTTTGACACCTGCTTTGTTCTGCCGACTTCCAGAGTAGGCCAAGGAAGAAGAGCAAGAAAGGAGATTCTGCTTCAGAAAATAAAATTAACATGCTGTACAAACCAATTTGTCATGAGCAGAGAAGCTTGAGGAAGACAGTGTTTGTGAATTCCTGCACAATATTTTCTGACCTGCACCTCTCAGACTAATGTGTGGCACATATTTTAGCGATCCACTGGACTTCATACTTTTCCTGTACTGCAATGCAATTCTTGGCTGTTTGAAGGCATCAGAATTTTTAAAAATGCATGTATTTAGAGAAAACACACATTTAAATGTGTTGTGGGAGGGGGAGAGGGAGGGGTAAAAACATACAAAACTCCCCAATGCCTTCCTTTCCCCAAATCCTGGATGGTCACTGCCAGTCAGAGTAGGCCATATTGAGCAAGATGGACCAATGGTCTGACTCTGTGTTGCAGCTGAAAACACACAATGTGAGAATATACCCCTGAAGTATAGAAACCAACTCTTTGTGTTCAGGGCTATGTATTCTTACTTGCTTCATCAGCCTATCTGCTCTCTGTCTTTAGGAAGGTCTTCAAGGCAATTAACAAATCTCAGTAGCACAGCAAAGATCATCACTAGCTAGCTGATCATCTCTTTTAAAATTGAAGGTAGCAGGGATTAGACCCAGGACGTTCTCCTTGCAAAAGATGAGCTCTCTGACTGAGCAAAGGAGCCTCCTTTTTGAGTCTCACCACTCAAATCATATGCATGTTGCTGACCCAAAGAACATGAGAAGAGCCTGCAGGATCAGGCCAATGGATAACATATCACAGGGGCCACTCAGATACCTGTGGGAAACACAAGAGCTGTTTCCCCTCTGGCAGTTTCCAGAAACACGACTGTCTCTGACTGTGGAGGCAGAACATAGCAATTATGTCTAGTAGCCATTGAATCGCCTTATCTTCCTCGAATTTGTCCATTCCTCTTTTGAAGCCTTCCAAATTGTGGTGGCCTTGAGGCTACCTCAGAAGGTTTAGGACTCTCTTTCCTTCCTTAGAGGTTAGAGACAGACGACGACCTTTGAAAATGTAAATTCCAAATCTGAGACCTTCAGGAAACCCCACAGACTGAGCGTTTTGAGAATCAGGCGCAAGTGCTTCCATGTGTGTACTTAAAAACTGGGGGGAAAATATGACTTGAGAGACCATAATCTCTTCTTGGCAGTGGCACCCGCCCTGTGGAACGCCCTCCCACCAGATGTCAAAGAGAACAACAACTACCAGACTTTTAGAAGACATCTGAAGGCAGCCCTGTTTAGGGAAGCTTTTAATGTTTGATGCATTACTGTATTTTAATATTTTGTTGGAAGCCGCCCAGAGTGGCCGGGGAAGCCCAGCCAGATGGGCAGGGTATAGATAATAAATTATTATCATTATTCATATAATCGTAGAGCTGGGAAGGACCCTTTAGGATCATCTAGTCCAACCCCCTGAAACGTAGGAATATGCAGCTATATCCCATAGGGGAATCGAACCTGCGACCTTCGTGTTATCAGCACCATGCTCTAACCAGCTGAGCTATCCTTTAACTGTGCCTCAGGGCTATTTATCCTTCCAGATCACGAAAGCATCTTAGAGGCAAAACCCTATCCGGGAAGCCTCAAGAAGGGAGGCTGGCCTCTTCTTTTCCCCAGCCTTTTTGCAAACTGCTCAGGCAGACCAAAAGTACAAGCAAACTGGGCTGCGTGGAAGGTGGTTCCTTCTCTCTCCTCCACCCCCAACTTCCCAGTGACTTTAAAGTTTGAGGAAATGGGATTGTGCGCCAACACACACACACACACACACACACACACACACACACACACACATGCCTTCGTTTCTTACAGCATCCCTGGCTGCGGTTTAAATTCCTGAAAGGGATGGAGCAACCTCCCAATTGCGGAGGGGAGGAGAAAGAGCAGCAAAGCTCAGGTTGCTGCCCTCCGAGGGGCGGATGTTGGAGGCAGGTACTAGGTTTATAGGGAGCAGCAGCAGCAGCTGGGAAGGAATTCTGATTTCACCTTGGATTCTCGTCTCCACTCCCAGCTGCAAGTAAGTGGAAATATAGAAATGGATTCAGTTGGCATGTGGGGAAAGGGGAATTCAAACGGAGTGACTAAATTAGAGTCAAGTTATTATTATTATTTCAAAATCTAGACGTGGCAAGTTAATGCAGAGCCCCTGGCGATGGCATCTTAAATGAGAAGTGTGCGAAGATGGAGCACTTTCTCTCTTTGAGTGGCCTGCGTCTTTAACAGTGGGAATTTACTGCACAGAAATTCAGCAGGGAAAGCTGTTGCTTTTGCTGCATCTCCATGCCAGGGAGAGCTTCACCTGTGAAATGACTGCCTGCTGTGTTGCTTCTAAAAAAACAACAACAGCGCCTTTTTTAAATTAAAAAAATGAAGCAAATCTAAGAACATGAGACCGAGCAAAATACAGGATTGGGGAGTGGTGCGGGGGCAAACAGACGGGACTACAGACTCAGAAGAGGGGAGCAAGGTTCAGAAAGTTTAGTGGGCAGAGGGAGGTGGCAATGAAGTGCAACCCTGAGAGAGGTTTTTGCCTCATTTTTCCAAGATGTTGATTTAGCTTTTGCCACTAACAGAGGGTTGCAATTTTCTAGCCGTAGTAAAGGTAAAGGGACCCCTGACCATTAGGTCCAGTCGTGGCCGACTCTGGGGTTGCGGCGCTCACCTCGCTTTATTGGCCAAGGGAGCCAGCATACAGCTTCCAGGTCATGTGGCCAGCATGACTAAGTCGCTTCTGGTGAACCAGAGCAGCGCACGGAAATGCCGTTTACCTTCCCGCCAGAACGGTACCTATTTATCTACTTGCACTGGTTGCTTTCGAACTGCTAGGTGGGCAGGAGCAGGGATCGAGCAACGGGAGCTCACCCCGTTGTGGGGATTCGAACCGCGACCTTCTGATTGGCAAGTCCTAGGCTCTGTGGTTTAACCCACAGCGCCACCCTTGTCCCTTCCTAGCCATAGTAGAACACCTGATTTGCATGCATAAAATCCCAGGTTCGATCCATGGCCTCTCTAGGTGGGTGTGAGAACGTCTCCAGGCTGCAACACTGGAAAGCAGCTGCCAGCCAGAGTATGCAATACTGAACCACTGGTATAAAAGGATCTTCCTGTGTTTTTATGCCTTTAACAGCTGCATGAAGCAGGTGAATCTTTGACATGCCCCCTCCCCAAAATCGCTGTCGGAAGCTCTTCTAAACCAAGAGCAGACAGCCATGCACGCAACTCAGATTTATTATGAGTCATCTATCATGGCTGCATTGACCCCTGCCTTTCCTCCTTCCTTAATGGAGAGTTCATGCCATCGTGAGTTTCATACCAGGCAAAAATTCAGCTGGTGAAGGATCCTTCCATAACAGCATTGCTATGCTGGGGGGGGGGGGGGGGAGCTTTGCCTGTCAGCTGGCGAGCTGTGAAACACACCGGTGCCTTTTCAGGTGACAGGTGGCAATTGTCTGTCGCCGTCCTTCAAGGGAGGAGGCAGAACATCATTCCATTTCTGGGTGGAGGTGGGGAATCAGAGACGGGATGGGAGGGCAGTGAAGAAGCACATGGAAAGAAAAAGAAGCCATTTGCAGCGTTGTTGAGAATTTTACAATGTGTATTGAACCTGGTAAAGGTGCAGAAGATTTCTGCTGCAAGGGTTGCCAACTCTCTCTTCTTTTAAACCAGTCCCTGCCCCTGTGCCCTCTTACGGTGCTTCCAGGGTGTTGCTAGTTCTGGGTGGGGTTTGATCACATACCAGCAAACTCAGGCTGCACGATTGAAGTACAACAAACCCACTTCTCAAAACTGGACTTCTTGCTGGAAGGAAAGTAATGGGGAAAGCCCTGGGAAGTGTGAGGTGATATAGCTGGCTGGATGCAATGTCATCTCACCTCCCTGCAGGCGAACCAGAATGAATGCTCAATGAACGGCTGATGGCATCGAAGCTCCACACAAATTTTGTGAGAACAGGTCAGGATTTCTTAGTTATGTGGAAGCAACCTTGGGCACACTCATTAGGCAGCACATGAGTGTTTCAACACCATTGTCACCGTTATTAACCAGTTCCACCTATATATGCCCTCGTTTTCTTCCTTCCTTTCCCCCCCCCCAGGAACTCTAAAACCCTCCAACACCATGCAGCTTGCGGTTTCCGTTGCAGTGGTCCTCATGGCTTTGTTTGCTGTGACAGGTAGGAGCCGAAAACCTTTTCTTAGCTCATTATGCAGCGCCACCAATGCAACTGGAACAGGCTAGACGGCATCTATTGCCTTCCACTGGCTAATTTGGAAACTCTAGTTGCGCAGGTTTGGCAAAGGATCCTTGCCACACCTTCCTGCTCCCGGACACACACACACCGGGCTCAAAATAAGCCCCTCCCTCTGACAGCTCTTCCCATTTGACATGTCTGTGCAAATCCTATCACTGCAGCTGGGAAACATATGTAATTTTTTCACTCTCATATGAAAGCACCAACACTTTTTTTTCCCCCTGACCAGAGAACATTTGGCTTCCCATCAGTGCTGGGTTTGGATCTGCAGCTGGCCAAGATTGTGGGCAGGATCTGTGTTAGGCATTGATATTCAGTGGGTGTGAGGCTTGGAAGCAACAGAGGCTTAAAAATAAGAGGGGGAGGTGGGCTGGGGGGGACATGATCTGGAGAGTGTTAGCAAAGTCACTTATACAATGAGAAAAGACTTGGTAAAACTTTACTGAGGAAAACAGAACAAAACACTGTATAATTTGAGGAGAAAGAACTAGAGAGGGGTGTTTTTTGTGTGGGGGGTGTTTCTTAGTTCAGGCCTTGTGCAGGGCAGGAAGACATTCAGCCGAACATACAGAGGAAAGCTCCTCCAGAACTTCACAGCCAATCACAGCATGTGCTATCTCAGCAAAGAGCATGCCACTACGTTTAGTTGCTAAGCAACACCTCCACCAGTTCCTTTTTTGGCTTGCTTGCTAGTGTCAGAATTAACCCTTAAGTCGCAAACTGAACGATCCCTGCTGTTGCACGTCTCTAACAGATAGCAGGAGGAACCTTAGAGATCGCAGGTTTAAAGAAATCAAAATCAAAATGATTTCCCATTGTGGAGTTTTGTGGTGTGCGCTTTATGAGAGGAATCCTGTTTGTTTCATGAATCAAAATACACAGGCTGCAATCCAACCTCCCCCTTACACTCGACTGTCGTGGGGTGGGTTTAGAAAGAGCAGAGGGATCCCCAGTCTCACTTCTCTGTGTGTCTGGGGTACCTCCCTGTCTTTGCTCCATCCCAGCTTCCACTCTGGCTGAGCACAGAACAGCAGCTCTTCCAGGCTCCTTTAGCTGGTACTTCTTGCCTCAAATCTAGAATGCAGAGCCATAACCAGGTAGACTGCCCCACCTCCTGGATGCTCTCTCTCTCTTCCAGAGGAGAAAACTAGACCACAGAGGTAGCAGCCATACACACCACTTTGCTTCCCTTGGGGTAATACAGCAGCCCCATGGCCCAACGCCAAAGGCTAATGGTTTAATGGTTGAAACCTTAACCCTGGTTAAGAGTTTGGGAGAGCTCAGGCTCCGCCTCTTGTCTCATTCTCAGCACTTTGACATGAATGAGCCTCCCTTCCCTTGTCAGACTTAACCATGGCTCAGCTTTACATATGCGCTGACTGTAACCAAGGTTGGGGCTTCCTAGCGCTACGTGTTGTCTCAGTCGATTGCATGTTCTGTCTCTCTCCCCCCCCCTTCCTTGTGGTTATTTCCCATGTTTGCCCACATCAAATGCAGGTGTTCATCCCCCAATCTGTGCATTTTAAAAAGAAATAGAGGAGGCATCTCTCTTTAATGCTACGGTGGCTCAGAGTTGTAGGTGCACATGTATGTTTTGCCACTATAGAAGCAATTGCTTCACCCCCACAATCCAGGTTGCCTTTTCATATTTCTGTTTTGTCCTTTACATTGCCTTCTCCCTTTGCTTATTGTTCTCAACACTTGTGGGTTTTAAAGTGGCTTTTGAACTAGGGCATGGAAATTAAAAAGCGTGTTTTTTACTATGTGGGCAGGATACGTTCTTCCTGACTTTTTAATTTAGGTACCTTTATGCATCCTTTTGTTGTGTGGGGCAGGAATCTGCCTTTCATTATTATGCAAAAAAGGGAAAAGTTCAATTGGCTGTAATTTGTATTTTACGTCAGACTTCTTCATAATAGGTTGGAGTCATATAATTGGAAATATATGAATATTTTGTCTGGTAGCTGACTGTGTAAGTGGCACGAGAGAGTTCAGTCTCTCCATTATCACCTCTTCAGCCATTACGATACGATACGATACGATATCTTTATTGTCATTGTCCCTTGCGGAACAATGAAATTGAAAAACTACATAAAGGTTAGGAAGGTTTCAGATACTACAGCACTGGCGAGAATCAAAATTTATATGGAAATTGTTGAAAGTTAAGAACATGAATACTAGCAATATATCACAGCTTCTATAGCCTATATATAGTAGGGGTATTAAAAATGAGTGTCATCATGGCAATCCATAGTTAAAAGTAGAAGTTGGCAAATGTGTCCTCTTTTTTGCTCTTCAAAATATGGCAGCCCTAACTAACCGAGGTTAGTTTTTAGCAGTTTTGCATACCCTGGTTCAATTGACACTTGGTTCAACCGTGCAAGGTTGAAACCACGCTAGCTACTTACACATAAGATGTGATTGAGCCATACTAACCAAGGTTAGCTTTGGGCAGTTTTGCATAACCTTGGTTCGCTTGAATCATACATATCAATGAAGATAAAACACAAGGACGTGTTTAGGGTCAACCAGGGAAAGAAAGGAGATGGTGGAATCAGAGAACAGCAGGAGGAAAGAGGGCAGTCAGGGCATATTGCAAAACCAGATATGTTTAATTTCCCAGCTGTGCAATCCATTTCTCACTGACTTTGCCGCTGTTCTCTTTGCTTTCTCTAAGCCTCCACTGAGGTTGAGCCAACAGAACCCTCCCTGTCTCAAAGGTTTGAGAACTTCCAGCGTAATGTTCAGACTTTTATTGACAGCGCTGGAGAGAAGACCAAAACAGCTTTCCAGGAGTTCCACAACAGTGAGCCGATCACCAAAGCCAGGTGAATTTCCGGTGGCTTCCTTGCAAGGCCTGAAATCCAGGGCTGTGTACGCACAGAATTCTCCCAGTCCAAAAAAAGAATTCTGGGCATTGCAGTTTGTTAATGGTTGCTGGGAATTCTAACTTTGTGAGGGATAAACTACAGTGCCCAGAATTCTTTGAGGGAAAGGGTGTGCATCAAATGTGCCTCAGAGCCATAGTGTGGGCAAAACGTCAGAGGGGGCAACTGCTGAGACACATGAAGCAGAGTTTTGTGCGCCATAGAACCTGCCCTGAGCCCCCTAGCCTAGCAAAATATCTCACCTAAACTACTTAGAAAGTGGGATGGGACAAAAAGAAGCTCCAACAACAACAAAGTCATGCTCTCAATGAATCTGAGTTATGGCTTTTCACCAATTCTCATTAAGGCCCAGAAGGAACCCGGAAGCTCCTGTGGGTTGTAGCATAGTGGCTCTGCATGTAGAAGGTTCAACACCATGCATTTCCAGAGAAAGGCTGGGAATGCCCACTGTCTGAAGCCCCGGAGAACCTCTGCCAGTCAGAGTAGACCATATTGAGCTAGATGGATGGAGCTAGATTCAGGCTAAGTATAAGGCGGGTTCTTATATTTCCTCTCTCAGAGTGCAGAGTTGGGCTCCAACTAGATTCCGGCTAGATTGGCTAGAAGGCATCAGACCCTGCATTTCGGGGGGGGGGGGTTGCAAAGGAAAGGGGGCTACTGCAAGGATCTGCAGAGAGCAACATCTTTCCCCAATCTCGACGGGTATTCAAGAGAAATAACAGTTCCTCCAGCCACCAGTAGGTGGAGAGAGCAGAACGGGACAGAACGTGGCAGGGCAAAAAGGCACTCTCCCCAGTCACTGCCCCTTTGCCACGGCAGCTAGAAATTTGTTTTAGACACTCTTGGGAACTGCTGGCTATGCAGGCGCTCCCCACCAGGCCCCCTCGCCCCCAGAATGCCCCCCCCCCTGAAGAAGGACCTTGCTCACCTCTGAGCAAGGTAGAGAAGGGGGCAAGGCAGACTTCAGGAGGCTGCTGCCGCCGCCGCCATTACATTATTGAAATCATTGAAATACTTCATTGTCACTTGTACAACTTGTATACAGTGAGATTACACGAGCACCCCCCCCCACTCAGCTCTCTTAGTCTTAATTCCCCTCGTTTACTGACGCACACCCACCAAACCCGAAAGTCAGTTGCCCTGTTGTTATCTTTTCATTCAGCAGCCTAACAGCCCACGGATAGAAGCTGTTCTTTACCCTGTTGGTGCGACTAATCATGCTTGTATATCTTCTACTTGAGGGCAGGAGATCAAGGAAGTGCCGGCCAGGGTGTGAATCATCCCTGAGAATTTTCCTCACTTATTTTCCTCATTAGAGGGGGCAGAACTGTTTAACAGCCAACTGAGGGAAGGGGGAGAGGAGGAGGGGTAGCGTGGGGGGTGGGAGGGGGGAGGGTGCCCACCTCGATCAAGTGCCGTGTCTTGCACAGACCCTGGCGAGGGCGGCAGGGCTCCTTCACTGTTGCCTTCCCGTTGGCAGGAACTGGCTCTCTGAAAGATTCCAGCAGGTGAAGGACAAAGTCAAGGCGACGTTTTCCAGCGACGGATCTGCCTGAATCCACCCCTTCCCCACCACCGCACACCTCTGTTTGGAAGGGAGATCTGCATATGACTCTCCACCGCCAGCAGGTTGCAGTGGAGGAACATCTATTTCTCTCCAGGTGCAGGAAAATCTGGGAGGAGGAGGCAGGCAGCATGGCCACACCTCTCCTCGGCTCCTCCATTTTCTATTTTTTTGTTATGCATTTATTGGAATCATTTATTACCCTCAAATAAACAGAAGATTCCTCGCTCTGTAATCTTGATTGTTATTGCAATGGTTATCTGTTTATTGATTAGGTTTTCTTCCAAAGGTTTCATCACAGGGCAGGAAGAATTGTGATTTGGGTTCCTTCCCCCTTCCCAAGTTCTCAAACAATTTCCTGAAGTTGTCCCACCAGCAAAACTATTTCTTCCTCTCTTCTCCCCTCCCGCAAGGTATTTCATGTGCGTTCAAATTTTCACACGGTCAGACTCCGAAGTTGTTTGAGCTTCAAAGGATATGCCCCATCCTCTTCTCTCACAAAACAACTTTGAAAGTCGGAGGAGTGAATTCGCAAAGAAAATTGCATCTGAGACCATGTGTGCATGTATGCTAGAGAAACAGAGTGAGGTTGGACTAACTGTTTTAAGTTGGAAAAAGTACAAAATCCAGTCTTTTCCCCAGATCCCTGAAACAGAGATGGGAGAGAAATTTGTTGTTGTTTTTTTTAAATTAATTTTTATTAAAGTTTCCACAAAATTTTCAACACAAACAAAACACAAGTACAAAACAATAAAACATAAAACACATATAATTTCAGATCTTAATTTCTTATACCTTACTTTCCCGACTTCCTCATGCCTTCCCTTTTCTGCATTCTCATGTCAGTGATTTTTTAGCAAATCCCCCCTTATTTCAATTTAATTTTAATAACATTCATTTTCTTTTCACTTATCTATTACCACTATCAACCCCTATTTTCTCATCCGGCATCAACCTAACATTCACTAATTTTTGCATATTTCTTTAAATAGTCCTTAAATTTTTTCCAATCCTCTTCCGCCATTTCTCTTCCCTGGTCTCGGATTCTGCTCGTCATCTCTGCCAGACTCATGTAGTCAATCACCTTCATCTGCCATTCTTCCATGGTGGGTAACTCCTGTGTCTTCCAGTACTTCGCGATGAGTATTCTTGCTGCTGTTGTAGCATACATAAAAAATGTTCTATCTTTCTTTAACACCAATTGGCCGACTATGCCCAGGAGAAAGGCCTCTGGTTTCTTAGGAAAAGTGTACTTAAGTACCTTTTTCAGTTCATTATAAATCTTTTCCCAGAAGACCTTAATCCTTGGGCACGTCCACCAAAGATGATAAAACGTTCCTTCCATTTCCTTACATTTCCAACATTTATTATCGGGCAAATGATAGATTTTTGCAAGGTTGACTGGGGTCATGTACCACCTATAAATCATTTTCATAATATTTTCTCTCAAGGCATTACATGCCGTAAATTTCATCCCAGTGGTCCATAACTTTTCCCAGTCAACAAACATAATGTTATGACCAATATCCTGTGCCCATTTAATCATTACCGATTTGACCGCTTCATCTTGTGTGTTCCATTTCAACAGCAGGTTATACATTCTTGACAAATTCTTAGTACTGGGCTCTAGCAATTCAGTTTCTAATTTTGATTTTTCCACCTGGAAGCCAATTTTCCTGTCTATTTTGAAAACTTCCATTATCTGATAATAATGAAGCCAATCTCTTACCTTCCCTTTTAGCGTCTCAAAACTTTTCAATTTCAATCTGTCCCCCTCTTGCTCCAAAATTTCCCAATATCTCAGCCAATTAACCTCCATATTAAGTTTTTTGACGGCTTTAGCCTCCATTGGCGACAACCACCTCGGAGTTTTACTTTCCAGCAAATCTTTATATCTAATCCAGACATTATATAATGCTTTCCTGACAATATGATTTTTGAAACCCTTGTGAACTTTAACCTTGTCATACCACAAGTATGCATGCCACCCAAAAAAATTATTAAAACCTTCTAAGTCCAATATATCAGTATTCTCAAGAAGTAGCCAATCTTTCAACCAACAGAAAGCTGCTGATTCATAGTACAGTTTAAGGTCTGGCAGGGCAAATCCGCCCCTTTCTTTCGCATCAGTTAATATCTTAAATTTTATTCTAGGCTTCTTGCCCTGCCAGACAAATTTGGAGATATCTTTCTGCCACTTCTTGAAACAATCCATCTTATCCAATATTTGTAATGTTTGGAACAAGAACAACATTCTAGGCAATACATTCATTTTTATAACTGCAATTCGACCCAACAAGATGGGAGAGAAATTTGATTCAGTTTGCATTTAAAAGTGAACTTGCCTAATTCACACTTTGCAAAACAATACATAGAACCATAGAGTCATCTAGCCAACCCCTGTAGATGCAGGAATAAACCGAAACACAACCATCCCTCAAAATGCACATTTCTTTGAACTTTGTTGTTGTGTTAGGAATTCCCCGGTGCATCCAAGCAAGGGTGGAAGACACAGCTTTGATTTCAATCCGCTTCCTCTGCAGAGGGAAAAATGCTCTGCTTTTAATTTTTCCTTCTGCAGAGACTGCAAAGGGTTTCCCATTAATCATGATCCTGATCAAGAGCTAACCTCTTCTGAAGGTGCTATCCTAATGCCAAGCATCTTCAAAGAAGGTTGCTGCAACTGCCAATCACCTGGTCGTCACTTAGAGCAACCTGCTCCTGAACTCAGGTCTGTGTATATGCACTAGACCTTCAAAGCACATTTGCTGAGAGTTGTAACCCTGTGAGGAGTAAACTACTGCACCCACAATTCTTTGAGGCAAAGAATATACTTTCAACGTGTTTGAAGTCTAGTATGTACACAGCCTGAAATAGGTGTCATTTGCCTGGTATCACTGTGACATCAGGTGATGGACAGGTGAATGGACCCACCCACTTTTCCAGGTTGGACTTTGGAGGGTGGTGGGCTTAGATTGTTGGATCAATCCATCAACCTCTGATAGATGGTTTAGAACAGGCATCCCCAAACTCAGCCCTCCAGATGTTTTGGGATTACAACTCCCATCATCCCTGGCTAACAGGACCAGTGATCAGGAATGGTGAAAATTGTAGTCCCAAAACAGCTGGAGGGCCGAGTTCCCACAGAAAATGTCCTTGCATAGACAAAACAATCTCAGCCTTCTGCTGCTTCTTGAATCTTCTTCTCCATTCTTCTCTGTTTCTGGAACAAATGATTCTCACACACAGAGAGAGAATATCCAACATAGATACCGTATTTTTCACTCGCTCCACAAGACACACTTTTTTCTTCCTAAAAAGTAAGGGGAAATGTCAGTGCATCTTATGGAGCGAATGTGTGGTCCCTGGAGCCGAATTGCCCAGGGGAGAAAAGCAGATCATGCTTTTTTTTTTTTTTTTTTTAAAAAAAAGAGGGAAGTGGGTGTTGAAACAAAGCCGCTAATCGACAAGCGATCAGGGAGGGAGATAAGGGACGCTAGCAATAAAGGAGGCCACCTGGGAGGGGGGAGGTAAAGACAGCGAACTTGCAAGAAGAGGAGACAAGAAGACTAAAGCAATGAGGAGAGAAATTAGAAGAAAAGGAGGAGCAAAAAACTGCTCCAGCTAAGAAAAAGACACTAAGGCAAACAAGAGGGAAGGGAGTGTTGAAAGGAAGCAGTTGATTGGCGCTAGAGATAAAGGAGGCTGCATGGGAGGGGGGAAGTAAAAGCCCATGGATCCTCAGGATTTTTGCATTGGGTCACCCCAAATTCACCATCAGATCACATAGCATGTCCATCGCTATAGCCTGCATCAAAAAAATCATGCATCCACTGTTGCTTTGGGCCGCAATGGCACAAAAACGTGGTTACAAAGCACGGATCCACATGGATTCTCAGGATTTTTGCATTGGGATACCCCAAACTCACCATCAAATCACATGTCTGTGGCCACAGCATGAACCACAAAAATCATACATCCACTGTTTCATTCAGAATTTTATTTTCTTGTTTTCCTCCTCTAAAAACTAGGTGCGTTTTATAGTCAGGTGCATCTTGTGGAGCTAGGTTAGCAGGAGCAGGGACCGAGCAACGGGAGCTCACCCCATCACAGGGATTCGAACCACTGACCTTCTGATCGGCGAGCCCTAGGCTCTGTGGTTTAGACAACAGCGCCACCCACCACCCCAGGCATAGATCTTTTTTAAGGTGGTGAGGCTGCAAGAGAGGTTCCATCTCAAGTTATTTTGTGCTGTCGCCACATTGAACACCCCAAAGCATCTCCTCTCCACTGTAGAAACGAAGACACAATTTTTATCTCCATAGCAGGAGAGAGGGAAGGGCGTGTGAGGGGATTGGTGGGTGCAGAGTGGGTGCCTGTCTGTGTGTGTGTGTGTACTGATGAGCACCATCAGTACCAAACCAAACTGATTTTTCGCTCTCCTTTGCATTGCAAAGTTTATGGGTCTCTCATCTCGATCTTGGAATAAAAGTCTTTTCAGCGCTCTTCAAGCCCACGTGTAGTCAGGGCAACATTTCCTGACCTCCTGTGCGTCTGCTCCCCTTCTGGGTAGAAAGGCAAGATTCAGAAAAGGGGAAATGAGTAAATAACACAGACAAGCGATCACCCACAACTGGAAGGTTGCCAACTTCTTCTTTTCTTTTTTGAAACAAAAGCTGCAGCTGCAGGAATCAGGGGAAGTTCATAGTTCCCTTAACGCTGGGTGATGTTGTAAACAAAAATTGCCCTTTTCCCTTATGGGGTATCCAAGAGCCCATATAGAGTCCTTACATAGGTTCCCTATTGGTAGGAGAGAATAACAGAGGCCAACCAGAGAATATTGAGAAGCAAAGCAGCTAGTAAGCTTGATCTTTATTGAACTGTTGCAACAGGGTGCCCCTCTCACCTGCAGGAAAGGCGGAGGAACCCAGAACAATGGTGTGCAAGGCCTTATAAAGACTTGAAATTGCCACCCTGTAGATCAAGACCACCCCCAGAAACATCATACATACATCACAGAAGGGGTGTAACCTAAGACCACCCCTCAGATACATCATACCTACATCACAGAAAAGGCGTTCTAAACAGAAATTTGAATGTTGTTTTTCTCTTCTTGTTGTTTATCTCCTGTCTGGCAGGTTACTTGATTGGATTTCCTGGGGAGCCTGGCCAGTCTTTTGTAGTGATGAATACTTAGTTCCTGGGCCACGTCACAGGCTCACACCCTATTCAAACACAGACATACCCTTAAGACAGGATTTGTGAAGGAAAAGACAATGGCCTCCCCATTGTCTGACCTTGCAGAGAAAACATTTGCTCAGTTTAGGAATCAAAATGGCTTCAGGTCGGTCTTCCTGTGCTGATCTATGTACGTGCTTGGTTGGTACGCTTATGAACATTACCATATATCTAAGACCTCAAAATTCCTCACTATATAGAAGGGTCCTCACTATATAGAAGGGTCTGGTGACTTCTGTTTCAGTGTATCTGAAGAAGTGTGCATGCACACGAAAGCTCATACCAAGAACTAACTTAGTTGGTCTTTAAGGTGCTACTGGAAGGAATTTTTTTATTTTGTTTGTAACTCAAAATTCCTGTCACAGTGAAAAGCTACATTTGCTCATGTCTCGAGATCAAACTGCTGTCTGAAGCAGGAGGCTTAAATAGCTTTTCTTTTTCCTGGTCGGCTGGCAACCTTATAATAACAATAGCAATAAAATCTGAGAACAGTTGTTAATATCTGAAAAAGAAATGTGTCTGGGCTGCCTGGAAGCCACATTGCTTGGAGGAGAAAGTTTTGCACCCTAATCCCTGCGCTTGTGTTGCTTCCGAGGAAAGCATATTATGGCCTTTGTCAGCCTGGTGCCTTCCAGATGTTTTGGACTACAACTCCCATCAGCCCTAGCTGATGGGAGTTGTAGTCCAAAACATCTGGAAGGCACCAGGCTGACAAAGCCTGACATACTGGATGCTCTCAAGCAGCCCCTGTTGTTATACTCCCACCACATGTTCCAGGGTTGATTAATAGTGCTCAGAAAGGAGTATTTATCAAGAAGCCACACTGATGGATCTTAGTTATAAACCAGCACTGTCTTCTCCTCCCCCCAACCAAGTCCCCTGCCTGATGCCCAGATATTTCCTCTGAGGGGGGGGGGAGGTTGGTTTTTTTTGAAGCTCCTCCAGAATAAAGTTGGTTGATCAGTGACCAGGGACAAACATTGCACAAGGCCTAAGCAAACTGTCCTTGTCTGCCCAAACTCTGCCTGCTCATCACTTTGCATCCTTGAATAAACAGCCCTTTGGACTTGCAGCCTACCAGGCCTTGCCCATTGCTGGGGGAGGCGCTTCAAAGAAAGGTCCAGCCCGGGGCTGGGATGGAGACATCACTGAGCATAGACTGGCCGGGTGTGGCGGGTTGGGGGGGAAAGGCCTTGTTCCACTGCTTCTGGTGCAGTCGGTGCATTCACACAACTACTTTACACGCTGTGTATACAGTGGGCGCTCGGGTTGATCTGTGTGGAAAGTACGTTCTCAACCCGCAGCGGTGCATCTGCACATGCGCGGGTTGTGATTCAGTGCCTCTGCGCAAAGCGCAATTTAACGCTTCTGCGCATGCGCGACCTCCGAAACCCGGAAGTAACCCGTTCCGGTACTTCCAGGTTTCGGCGGGTCCGTAACCTGAAAAAACACAACCTGAAGCATCTGCAACCTGAGTATGACTGTACACACAGAGAGTGTTACCGGAAAATCCGAGGGCTCTCTTGGACAAATGAAGACACCAACCAGAGCAATTCAGAGCAAAACAGCAGCCAGTAGGCTCGGTCTTTATTTAAGGAAAAGACTGTCGCGACAGGACTCCCACCGCCCACGAGGTGAAGCAAGATGGAAGCCCCGAACAAAAGACGACCCTAACTTTTATTAGTTGCTAATCCCCCAAGCTACACCCCCAGAATTACATCATATTTACATCATGATTACAATAAAATTGGGAGGAGTCGAGGAGGGGTTACACAGGTAATCCGAGTGTCCTGACACCTGGCCGGAGCCTCCTCTCCCCCTCCCACATGAGTCAATTTCAAAAACAAAAAAGAAGGGCGAAGTTTCCTGCCCCCTGAGGGGAATCCGGTCAGAGTCCTTTGTGAGAGTCCGTGCGGAATACACTAAAACATGCAGGTTATTGTGTTCCTGATAGCCTTCCGTCTGAGCCCATCACGATGGCTATCAAGGTGGTCACGTCAGCTGGGAAGGGCTGCAGAGTACGTGACTGCTCGGTCAAAGGATTATGGCTGCCGTGCATCAGGTCACCCCCCTTCGATAGCCTTTGTAATATGGAGTAAAATAAAAGTGGTCCGATGAAAATCCGAGGTACGACTGATTTTTGGCGAATTTATAAAGAATATTGTCCTTGTAGTTCAAAGTACTTTTGCCTTTCGGAAGTAAGTAAAGGTAAAGGTACCCCTGCCCGTACGGGCCAGTCTTGACAGACTCTGGGGTTGTGCGCCCATCTCACTTAAGAGGCCAGGGGCCAGCGCTGTCCGGAGACACTTCCGGGTCATGTGGCCAGCGTGACATCGCTGCTCTGGCCAGAGCCAGAGCCGCACACAGAAACGCCGTTTACCTTCCCGCTGGTAAGCGGTCCCTATTTATCTACTTGCACCCGGAGGTCCTTTCGAACTGCTAGGTTGGCAGGCGCTGGGACCGAGCAGCGGGAGCGCACCCCGCCGCAGGGATTCGAACCGCCGACCTTCTGTCCAGCTCTTCCCTGAGGGAGGAAGAAGGGAGGAAGGGAGGCGTGCAGGCGAGGGCAACCTCTTGTGAGGCCATGTTCCCATCGTTGCTCACGACCACTGCTTGTTTTCGAAGCCATGTTCACACGACATTAGTCACGACGCATGGCAATCCTGTAGTTTCTTGACAAATCCTGTTGTTCGATGTGGGCTTTCCCCTCAAACCAGCTTCAATCCCATTAGAAAACTAGAAGCACTAATGTGAACATGCCCAACCCACCTCAACTGTCCTGCAAAAACCGTGACATTCTGTGTTTTTTTCCTTGTGAGAACATGGCGGCCATTTTGGGCACGCCACAATTCCCCCTTCCCTGTGGCCATAATCTTGGGGGGGAACCATGGCATGAGAGACCACAGCGCTCAAAAATGACCACTGTGCTCTCAGGAGAAACAAATGGAAAGATGGCATCCCAAAATATAGTGTTCCAGTTTTTCCCTTTGACACGTTTTCCCTCAAATGAAATTTCGCTCTGGTGAAATTTTTTGCCCATGCTGAGCATTTCCTACCCAAAGAAGGGCGACTTTCTCACCAGCGCGAAACAGCACACGCGTTCTCCACCATCCTGAGAAAACCCCTTAATCCCGTTTTTATTTTAATTTATTCTTTGGCAGATTTACAAAAAGAGAAACACACGCCAATAAATAAATTTAAGAAAGGGGCGGAATTAGATGCAGACGCACAAAGCATCTTTTTTTACTGTTCAAATTTTTAAAATTAATTTTCCAAATTTATAACCAATCCAACACAACACAAAAAACAAAACATATAAAAAGAAAAACAAACAAACATATAGAATCTGCGATCAGAAAGAGGAGAAATATCAAGAAGATTGGAAGAAATTTGAGGAATATCTAGCTAAATATTATAATATAACATAAGTGGAAATACTTGCAAGTATCAAATTGGTTTAGGATTAAAGTATGTTGAATTGTATAATACTATGGATTGAGATTACGATGAAAAGAAAGGAAGTTAATAATTTGAACTAGTTAACTCCCCCTTTCTTCCCACCCAGGGCAGCCCTGCCCTCTACCTGCCCCTCAGAGTCAGTGTAACAACACAGGGTTGGGCCTCAGGGGTGCCAGCCTCTTAAGGTCCACAAATAACAACATTTTGGAGGTCCCGAGACTCAAGGAGGTTAGATTGGTTTCAACTAGGGCCGGGGCCTTTTCAGTACTGGCCCCGACTTGGCGGAATGCTCTGTCACAAGAGACCAGGGCCCTGCGGGACTTGACATCTTTCCGCAGGGCCTGCAAGACAGAGCTGTTCCACCTGGCCTTTTTTTGGACTCAGTCTGACCCTTATGTTTCCCTCCCCTTATGGTCTTGATTTATCAGCTATTTTAAAATGAGGCTGCATTTTAAATTGCATTTTAACCTGTATTTTAAATTGTCCCCCCCTCTTTTCCCCCTATTATGTTTTTACTGTGATTTTATTGGTGTTAGCCACCCTGAGCCCAGCTCTGGCTGGGGAGAGCGGGGTATAAATTATTATTATTATTATTATTATTATTATTATTATTATTATTATTATGAGTTGCCCAAGGGAGGAGGCTGGCAGAGTGGCAGCCATGGAGTAGCAACGGGATGCTCCCTCACAGCCGCAGCCGCCATCATCATCACTTGGGACAAACGCTGGCTCTTCCTGCTCCCAGAACTCAGCGCTGGCAGGGAAAATAGGGACCTTCTGGGATCAAATCAGAAGCCGGGATGGCTTTTGTAATTCTGGGACTGGAAAATCAGGACCCCTGGAGATCCTGTGTATCAGGCGAAGACATCCCTGCCTCCAGTGACCTCACTGCATTTTAAGCTGCTAATATGGAGGGCTGGTTCCATACGGATTAGGCCAGTAGCTAACAGCCCCTGTTGGAGGCAATATGCCTCTAGGTACCAGTTTCTGCGAATCCCAAAATGGGGAGAGCACTGTTGCACTCCGAGAGGGGCCTCCAAAGGCATCTATCTGACCACTGTGAGAACGGGACATTGGACTAGATCAGCGTTTCTCAAACTCGGGTCTCCAGCGGTTTTTGGACTACAACTCCCATCATCCCTAGCTAGCAGGGCCAGTGGTCAGGGATGATGGGAACTGTAGTCCAAAAATCAGCTGGAGACCCAAGTTTGGGAAACCCTGGGCTAGGTGGACCTTTGATCTGATCCAGAAGGGCTCTGCTTCATGTCCTAAACTCTCGGGGCTCCAAAGTTGGTAATGGATGGGACAACTTTATCAATGGGCAGTGTCCCAACTCTTGTTCAGCTGAGCCCCCCAGCCTGCTGGCTCACAAAGGCGAATATTCGCTGGAAACTCTTGTCCATCGGTGTTGCAGCTCAGACCTGTTTGCTTGAACTTTGGACATGTCAGGGGATGTGCCATTTGGCCAAGAGGATTGTGGGAGAAGGTGGGGCTGTGGGTGCAAGAGCGACGTCTCATATAAATGCGCGGTGGCTAATTCTGGGACAGGGAAGGGTAACACGGACGGCGGCGGCTGCAGAGAGTGAGTGTGCTTGTCTACTCAGGGGCTTAACTCTGCGGCCACCTCCCTTGTACCTTTGGAAAGACCAGCAGGAGCCAGGTTTGACGAGGGAAATGGGGGAGAGAAGTTGTCTGCGTGTTTGGCTCCTGTACCCACGCAACAGATGAGGAAGTTGAGGCCACACCAGGACCCAATGGGGAGATCCATCACATTAAGATGTGCTCCTTGGAGACCCAGGGACCAATGCCGGGGGAAGGGGAGTGTTGCAGAATTTAGGAACTGGTGTTATAATTCCCCCACCTTTAAAAAAAAATGTTGTCTGTTGTCCTTGGATGCCTTGCCCACAGTCCATTTATATTTTTGCATATTTGAGAACAAGGCAGGAAATCAAACAGGCTTTTTGGAATTCTTGTTCTAAGGAGATCAACGGCTGACCTCCTGATTCTGAAAGGGGAAGAACCGTTTTTCCATAATGGGCTCTGTTTACCTGTATATCTTCTTTGCTTAGTTTTAGGTCTCCCTAACAGCAAAAAGGAAGGAACGCAGCAATTTAAACTGAGAGGTAAGTCTCCATTTCTACTAGCAGCCGTATTTCATAGAATTGTAGAGCTGGGACTCCCCCCCCCCCCCCAGGGTCATCTAGTTCAACACCCTGCAATGCAGGACTCTCACTTAGATCTTGTGGGAGTCTGTTCCACCGGACATGCTCTTGTGGCTTCAACGTGATTCCACGCCGAAACTAAGCACGTTTCCCACTAAATATCTAATGCCGGGGAGAGCTTCACTTGCTTAATCCCTGCATCTCGGACAGATGTTAGAGATACGAAAGGCAGAGGCTATTGAAAAGTTTGCAGCCGTTCCTGCAAGGCTGGAGGATCTGTGGACCATCAGATGCTTTGCTGGACTCCAACTCCCATCAGCCCCAGCCTGCGGTCAGGTATGATGGGAGTTGTAGTCCACTCACATGTTCCCCACCTCAGCTTTGTGTACTGTGAATGTCATTTATTGTAGCTTCATTAAGCACATAAGAAGATTAATTGGATCAGGTTGAAATGTTCTAGTCCAGCATCCTGTTTTTTTAGGACCAATCAAATTGTTTTCATTTCTACACCGGTGTGTGTATATATATATATATATTAAAAATCTCAAAGCGGTTTACCAGAATAGTATGAAAAACTATGGTAGAAACAGATTATTTAAAAATAAATAAATAGAGAAAATTAAAGGAAGCGGTTAAAAAGAAAAAGTTTGACAATGGTAACCACAGAAAGGTGGAGGGAAGTCGAAGCATTCAGGGACTCCTAAATGAGGATGTTGATGTTTAATGTTTGAATTTAAATTTGTAACGTAAAATTCAGTAAAAATTTTTTTTAAAAAAACCAATCCAGAATAAAGCATTGCAAAAGAAAATCAAATATAAAGTATACATTCAAGACAATGCAAATTAACAAGTAAGCTAAAATACCATCTGAAATATTTCAAAATAAGACATTGCAAAGGAGGTCACTGCAGAATCCTCATTGCAAGAGTTGTTTGCTTTCCATCAACGTAAGCAAAATGTGTTTTTTGTGTGTGATGAATCTGCTCATTTGGCTGAATTCAACTTAAAAATAAAACACACTGCAACCCTCCCTCCTAGCACAGAGGGCGAGAAAGGACTGTGTTTTATCTGGCAACGTTTTATTTGTGAGATTCAAAATGTTTCAGCAAACACATATCATGGACGTTGGGTCGGCAACTCCAGGGACTCCGCAGTAAGTGGATAGGGATGAATAAGATATCGATTGCCATCTTGTGCCCTCTGCCCTTCATCCAAGACCACCACCCCATTATCCTCACAACGACTCTGTGAGGTCGGCTGCACCAAGAAACAGTGATTGGCCCCAGGTCATTCTGTGAACTTCATAGCAGAGTATTTGAAATGTATCTCCACAGTCTAGGTCCAGCTCTGGCTCTTTAAAAACAAAAAGTATAATAAAGATAATAGAATTGTAGAATTGTAGAGGACCACGAGGGTCATCTAGTCCAACCCCCTGTGATGAGGATTCTTTTGCCCAACTTGGGGCTCGAACCTATGACCCTGAGATCAAGAGTCTTGCACTTAACCAACTGAGCTGCATGTGGAGGGAAATTTGTTTTGGCTGGGAAACAGCAGGACCCGCTATATCCTGCAAGGGGCTCAGCTTTGCCTGTTTCCTAACCCGGTTTACCTAAGCGAATGTTTGTGTTTCGACATCCTAGGCGGCGGTTGTGAAAATGGATCTGAAACTTGTGGCCGTGTCGCTCCTGTTAGTGCTTTTCTGCTCAGGCAAGTTTCCTCCGATTGCATGATTTGAGAAGGCGTGTCTGTATACGGATGTCTGTATGCGCTGTACATTGAAAGCGCGCACACCCAAATTGCTGGGATTTGTAGTTTATTAAGGCTGCTGGGAACTGTAGCTCTGTGAGGGGTGAAACACAAGAACATAAAAAGTGACCAGTGGCCCATCCTAGTCCAGCATCCCGTTCTCACAGCGGACATCGAGATGCCAAACACACAAGCAAGACTTGAACACAAGAGCATTTCTCCTCCTGTGGCTCCCAGCAGGGGCACAGGACAGCCATTTTGGCCAGTAGCCACTGATAGCCTCTCTCCTCCATGAATTGGTCCAGTCCTCATTTAAAGCCATCCAAGGTGGGCAGCCACCACTGTTTCCTGTGGCAGAGAGTTCCACAGTTTAACGACGTGCTGTTCCCAGGATGCTTTGGGGTGGCAGCAAAAAAGCGTGCGTTAAATGTTTGTGGTGTGTACAGCAGTTGGCGACTGTGCTTCGGTCTCCGATAAAGTGGAAATCACGATTGGTTTTATGTTCCAATGTGCAGTGTAAAAGGCAGGTAGGATCAGGCAAAAGGGCCCTTGAACAGGGCACAACCCAAATGGTTGCAATGAATCCGAGAGTTCCCTGTGTGCATTTAAACTCCATTAAGCTGATAAAATGCAAATCAACATGCAGAAGACGGAGATTTATGTGGAAGGTGGAATGTCACTGCTTTAGCCTTTGCAGTTCCCTTTGCAAGATAAGTTGCACTTCCGAAATTTTTGCACAGTTAAGGTAGGATTGCCATATTTCAAAAAGTAAAAAACAAAAAAAAAGTTGTTGAGCTTTTTTTCAAAAACACCCCTAAAAAAGCAATTTTTCAATTCACTTGCCTAAGGTCCTGGAAAATCCAGACATATGGCAACCCTAATTAAGGGTACAGGAGCCCCATCCTCAGTTGCAGGTGGTCACCCAACTAGCACCTGTTGAATTCCTGCCTGGGGGGGGGGGTAGGAGTCGGTGGCAACAGTACTATCATATATTCTGATGTGGCAGCTTTAATCAGAATCTGACCATGAGAACTGTTTGTTCTGAAAACATTAACATTTTTCAGAGTGAGACGCGTCTTTTGGCATTAATGTCATGCTGAACCGAGACACGTGGAAGTGAAAACTTGCAATTTAAGCTTTTGGTAAAGCTATAATTTGCCACTAGTCCTCATGGAAATACTATATACAGTCATACCTCGGGTTGCAGCCGCTTCAGGTTGCGTTTTTTCGGGTTACGGACCCGCTAAAACCCAGAAGTACCGGAATGGGTTACTTCCGGGTTTCGGTGTCACGCATGCGCAGAAGCGCCGAATCGCAACCTGTGCATGTGCAGATGCGCCGCTGCGGGTTGCGAACACTGCAGATTGCGAACGTCCATCCCGCACAGATCACATTCGCAACCTGAGCGTCCGCTGTATTGCCGACAATCTAAATGTAAAAAGCTTGCACCTCATTTGCATCGCTACTTCTTATAATCAGGACCAACGCTCCATTAGGCAGACTGAGGCAACTGTCTCAGGCAGCAGATGCTATAGTTATAGGGACAATGATGGCAGTTCTTTGGCTGTTCCTACAGAGCCCCTGGCCATTCCTCCCCGTTGAGGGATAAGGGCCCGTCCATAACTCGACTTAATGTGGATTGCGAATTCCTTGCATCTCCTTGAATTCCTTGCCCCTTCTCCACATCACACTTTCTCCTCCTTAAATCCAGAGATTGCTTTGGCTTTAAAAATCCCCAGATTTACGGAAGAGAGAGCAGCAGCAGTTGGGGGAGAACGCCAAAGTGGAATAACCACTCTCCCATCAAAACTGGAGGGCACCCTTTGCGCGGCCGCGCGCGGCACCCCAATCCCTGAGACAACGGCAGAAGTTCCTGGTCCGCCTCCCCACATCACAGCCCTTTGAGGTTGCCGCCAAACTCAGTTCGAACAAACCTATCTGCATCAAGGGGAGGCGGAGCTATTTGCATAGTTGAAAGGGGCGGAGCCTACCTGAGAGCACACAGCCAGCTCCACCCTCCCCTCCCTTTGTTTAATGCTCTTTTGTTACAGGTTAACTTCTTTTATGGGTATGTGGGCGCTGCTACGGTCTTAGGATGGTTGCTGTTAAGGGACCAGGAAGGGATTTCTCTGCATTGGCAGGTTTTGCCTTCCCTGTAGCAGATGTCACAAGTAAATGGGGGGGGGGCAGTGCCGGATTTACGTATAAGCTAAACAAGCTATAGCTTAGGGCCCCACTCTCTTGGGGGCCCCCCAAAAAAATTAAAGGGAAAAAATAACTGGGTGTACATTTCCAAAACGTAAGATAAAAAACAAGTAAAATAAAACCTACATAAAGCAACAGTGTTTTGTGTTGTGTAGGGTCCTAAAATGGGCCATGCCTGCTAGCCTGCTCCCTAAAATATCACTGGTTTTCTCATTTCTATATATAGGGAGCCTGCATTCGGCATAGACTGGTTGCGTGGCAACATGTGCAAATGGCTTGAGATACCTATTAGGTCCATAAATTACCACATAGCATATATTCAACACAAAAAAACAGCGACAATTTGTTGTTGACAAAGGACAGCTGGACATATAAAGGGCCCCATTACCTTCAGTAGCTTAGGGCCTCATCAAATCTAAATCAGGCCCTGGGGGCGGGGGCGTGAAGTGGTGATGCATGCCCCCCCCAAGGGTTGAGTCAGAGGGGAGTCACTGGCCATACGCTGAAAGGTTGTCAGTGCAATCCCCAGTGTTGCGGGTGAAATGGGGGTGGGCACTCTGCGTAAACAAATGTCTTCCAGAGCCATCCCACTTCCCAGACAGACCTGATTACCCTGCTGTGCCTCAGATCAGGGATCCAGCATGGTGTAGTGGTTAAGAGCGGTGGACTCGTAATCTGGTGAACTGGGTTCGCTTCCCCGCTCCTCCACATGCAGCTGCTGGGTGACCTTGGGCCAGTCACACTTCTTTGAAATCTCTCAGCCCCACTCACCTCACAGAGTGTTTGTTGTATGGGAGGAAGGGAAAAGGATATTGTTAGCTACTTTGAGACTCCTTAAGGGGAGTGAAAGGTGGGATATCAAGTTCAAACTCTTCTTCTTCTTCTTCAGATCCCTGGCTGGGGACTGGGAGGGATACGCGCCCAATGCCTAAAGCCATGGTCTTCCTACATCTGAAAGTTTAAATAAAGTTGTGGCCAATTTAATCCCATAACATGTTGTCAAGAGTCATACATTTCTTCCGGGCGGCTCTTGTCTGGGCACACAATTAAAAGAGACACAACAAGTTCACAATCCACGTTAAGCCGAGGTATTTCTGACAGGGGACCCCCTAAATTAGCATACTGCCCTCAGGTGTGCGGGAAGATGTTATCCGCATGGTGGCTTTAAAGTAAGATTTCACAGCCAGCCCAGTCAGCCTCTGTATACAGAATGGTGGGGGCGCCATCTTGTCCTCCGCCTCAGGCGACAAAATGCCATGGACTGGCCCTGGTCATAAGGAAAGGCCCAAACTGAACACACCGTGGTTTCATTTCCTTTAATGAATTTACGTCTCTCTTTGAACAGGAAGCTCCCAGGGGCTTACAATAACTTCAAAACAAAAGTCACCATTTCAATCACCTGAGAAACGCAAACAAGAAATAAAGCAATTCGTCCCCAAAATCTTAACAGTTTACCTTTTTTTCTTTTCTGTTCACCTTTTTTTGCAGAAGTCTCCAGCTATCGCTTGCAGAAGCGAGAAGCCGAGGAGCCGGAACTGTTCGCTCAAGTTAAGGAGAAAGTCACAGGGGCCTGGGGACAAGTTTCCAGCACAGCCCAGTGCTGGCTAGAGAAAATCCAAAATCTGGAAGTCACAAAGCCAATAATGTGAGAATAAGGCAGGGGACAACCAGAGAGGAGGTGGACGGAGGGAGGTTTTCCAGTAATTTCGGGCAGTGGCGTAGCGTGGTGGGTGCAGGGGGGGCCGGCCGCACCGGGCGCAACATCTGGGGGTTAGGGAAATCCACGGGTTAGGGGGCGCAAATCCACGGGTTAGGGGGCGCAAATCCATGGGTTAGGGGGCGCAAATTACTTGCCTTGCCCCAGGTGCTGATAACCCACGCTACGCCACTGATTTCGGGTTGTAGCCAGTGTTACTCATACTCAGAAATTGAAATTGATGGACATGACTAACTCAGATCTATTAATTTCAGTGGGTCCACTCCGAGTTCAAAATCTGTATTTGCAGAACTATGATAGCACTTTAAACTGTCATGGCTTCCCCCAGAGAATCCTGGGAACTCTCATTTGTTAAGGGTGCTTAGAGTCTTAGGAGGCCCGCTATTCCCCTTCCAGAGCTACAATTCACAGAGTGGTTTCGCAAGCCAATCCCTCTTCCTAGGGAACTCTGTAAATTATGGATCTGTTGGGGGAATGGGGGCGGGGTCTCTTATCAACACCCAGCACCTTTAACAAACTACATCTCTCAGAATTCTTTGGAAAAGGGGATCCCATGAGTGTTTCAAGCGGCGCCACTATGCTTTAAATATATATCGTGTGGATGTGGCCACTGATGACCCATCTTCAACCCTTCTTTCCTTTATCCTTTCCAGAAATATGTACGAAAACAGCGTGTCAAGGATTAAGACCTACACGGACATACTCTCGGACCAAGTTTACCACCTGCTGCAAAGTGAGAGTTAGTGTCGTCCAGCTTTCTCCCTTCTGCAGAGACTAGTCGCTGAGGCTCAGAGAAGCCTTCGTTTTTTTCATACATTTTGCTTGTAAAGATGCCCCCAAGCTTAGGAAATGAATAAAGCTCCTTTCCTGCTGAAGTGCTGATTTGTGAGTTGCATTCATTCTTTGGGAGGGAGGAAAGTGTTGACATTTCAACCGATGAGCTACAAAATAAGGAGAGGCATTTCAGGGTGTGTGTTTTTCTCAGCTCATTTTTCTCCAGTCGCTAGCTGGGTTCTCCACATTTCCACATCAGTTTGCATTCTATTTATTTATATTAAAAGGTCGTTGTGGAAATTCGCCTGCTTCTCGCTGTGAATGCATCCCGACAGACACATTCTTGAATGCAATTTTGTGTTTTGATTGGGAACCTTAAGGTTCCCAATTGCAACGACAAAACAATAATTACACCTTTTTTTGCGAAGCTATTTTGGTGTTCATTATTTTCCACCACCGCATGCATTTTTATTTTATTTTTTGCAAACATTAGCATATGCATCCTTGTACACATTACCTGGCTTGAGGACTCACTCGCAAAATTCGAAAAAGTGTGCAAAGGACGGTTGCGATTTGATTCGCGCAATGCTTCGGAAAGCACAAACGAGGTAAGTTCTCTTTCAAATGCAAGCTGACTTTAATTTCTGCCACCCACCAACTTCCCCTACCTGCCACTCATTCTGTCACCTTAAGAACTTTGGGGGAGATATCGTGAGGTTAGAGGGAGCTAGAATTCTCAGCATTCTGACTATGCATTTCAACAGGGACAAAAGTAAGTTTCTATATTTGAAATAATCAGATGCACAAATATAGGATTTGGGGGGGGGAGAGACATATGTGCATGTGAAAGGAATCCAGGGGTCTTCATAGACCACAAGCTGAACATGAGTCAACAGAGTGATGTAGCAGCACAAAAGGCAAATGCTATTCTAGGCTGCCGTCTAGTGTCCGGATCAAGGGAAGGAATATTCCCGCTCTATTCTGCCTTGGTCTAACCACACCTGGAGTCCTGTGTCCAGTTGTGGGCACCACTATTTAAAGAGGATATGCACAAGCTGCAATGTGTTCAAAGGAGGGTGACCAAGATGATAAAGGCTTTTGGAAACAAAGCCATATGAGGAACGGTTGAGGGAGTTGGGTGTGTTTAGCGTGGAGAAGAGGAGAATGACAGGAGGTATCAAAGCCATCTTCAAATATCTCAAGGGCTGTCACATTGAGGATGGAGTATGCTTGTTTTCTGCAGCAACCAAAGTTAGGACCCGAAGCAATGGCTTCAAGTTTACAAGAAAGGAGATTCCAACTAAACATACGGAATAACTTTCTGGTGGCAGTGGAACAGACTCCCACGAGTGGTGGTGGACTCTCATTCACTGGAGGTTTTTAAGCAGAGCTTAGAGGGCCATCTGTCACAGATATTTAGTTGTGATTCCTGGAGGGACCTTCCCAGATCCTGACACTGAGTTAAACCACAGTAGGTATGTTTGCATCTTCACCGATGAGGCTTCCGTTGCTTCAATTGAACATTTTCTGCTTCCTAGCGCCACCTGCAGGGCTTGGAGAAAATCGCACAACTGAAATAATAAATGGTTAAAAACCTAAGAATTTGGAGAGCGTGGGGTCTTGGTTTTGCCATTGTGGGGAGCTTTGAAACATCCTACAATGGTCCAGTAGCATGGCATACACTAATACATGTGCCTTTCTGTTTAATCTCCACCCTGTTTGCTTAGGAGACAAATTTGCAGTGGTGTAGTACAAGGAAACAGAACTCTGGAACTATTTTCACAGCAAGAGTGAGGATATGTTCCAGCGTACTGGGGTAATGGACAGACCCTCCTTGTCCTGGCAAACATATGAGATGACCTTGTAGCTTTCAAGCTTGTTTGTGATAAATTATCACAGAAAAAAAGCCATTCTGGGAAATAATCCAGGAGAGGCTGGGTACGTCATCCCTTTCCTTTGACCGCTCTCCTGTTTCAGGATAGCAATTTAGATGGTGGACGTTTCTCGGCAGGATTGTTTAATTAATAGCCAAAGGTGCAGCATTCCAGCTGGCTGAAGATATTTTGTTAAAGCCCAGTGTGTTTTGCAAGTTGAACTTATATCGTCGGAGAAGTAAGCCTTGCTGTGTTTCATGGAGCTTACTCCCAGGCAACCACTTGTACAGCTGCAGTCATGCCACAGGCAATAATAAAATCTGATGTGTTGCCTTGAAGTCTAGCTAGGAACAGGTTTGATGGTTATAGGGTGGGAGGGAGGAGCAGGTTCTAGGCTGGCTAAATCCTGAGCTCCTCCACAGGCCACGCTGACAGATGGGTGGGGTTGCCCTCTTGTCAATCATCAGGTGACACCCTGAAAAATATATGAAGATTCCTGTCAGGCCTAATTTGGCCCAGGAGCTGGAGGTTCCCCGTAATCTGTTCTGAAGATTTCATGACAAGTTCCTACTCCTCAAAATTTACCCCCACACCACTACCAATTATGAACAAACTGCTAGTCTCTGGTGTCAGCGCTGCTTAAAACATTTTTTTATTAAGGCTTGACCTCAGGTCACTCAGCGCTGCAAATAATAAGACCATCATCTGGTGCATCCAAGACTTCTTTAATTCTTTTTCTTTTTAAAGCAAATATATTTATAAACAACTATTTTTTAAAAAATGAGGGATGCAGGTGGCGCTGTGGGTTAAACCACAGAGCCTAGGTCTTGCCAATCAGAAGGTCGGCAGTTTGAATCGCCGCGACGGGGTGAGCTCCCATTGCTCGGTCCCTGCTCCTGCCAACCTAGCAGTTTGAAAGCACCTCAAAGTGAAAGTAGATAAATAGGTACCACTCCGGCGGGAAGGTAAACGGCGTTTCCGTGCACTGCTCTGGTTCGCCAGAAGTGGCTTTAGTCATGCTGGCCACATGACCAGGAAGCTGTACACCAGTTCCCTCAGCCAATAAAGCGAGATGAGTGCCGCAACCCCAGAGTCGGTCACGACTGGACCTAATGGTCAGGGGTCCCTTTACCTTTACCTTCTATTTTTTAAAAAAACAAAAAAGATAAAGCAGATTGCAACAGATTTACATAAACCTCCACAATTAAAAAAAACCACAACATACACCAAGTTAAAACCAGAAATCATCTAACTGTTGTGGAAGGATGCCTTCTTTATTGACTGCATAGGCCTGAAAGGCTCCTTTTTTCCCCTTTTTTGGTCAAATGAGCCTTTCCAGCTCAGGGAACAACCAGTGTCACTCCTGCTGATTATCTCAAGGACTGAGCTGGGATACAAAGCTTCACCTTGTCCTTGAGGCAACCAGGACCTAAGGCCACATGCACCCCTTATCTTTAAAATATGACACCTCCTTAAGCAGTCGTTGCTTCCTTCAAGGAATTCTGGGAGCTGTAGTTTGTTAGGGGTGCTGGGCGTTGTTGGGGGGGGCGCTATTCCCCCTTACAGAGCTACAATTCCCAGAATGGTTTAACAGTAAATCCCTCTTCACAGGGAACTTGTGGACAGGGGTGCTGAGTGTGGGCGAGTGGGACCACCTCATAAGAACATGAGAATAGAAGAAGATCGCTCCTGTTGTTGTTGTTGTTTAGTCTGGGAGCTGTGGTTTTGTTAAAGGACCTCGGAGTTCTTGTTGTTTAGTCATTTAGTCATGTCCGATTCTTCGTGACCCCATGGACCAGAGCACGCCAGGCAGTCTTGTCTTCCACTGCCTCCCGCAGTTTGGTCAAACTCATGCTGGTAGCTTTGAGAACACTGTCCAACCATCTCGTCCTCTGCCATCCCCTTCTCCTTGTGCCCTCCATCTTTCCCAACATCAGGGTCTTTTCCAGGGAGTCTTCTCTTCTCATGAGGTGGCCAAAGTCTTGGAGCCTCAGCTTCAGGATCTGTCCTTCCAGTGAGCACCCAAGGCTGATTTCCTTAAGAATGGAAAGGTTTGATCTTCTTGCAGTCCATGGGACTCTCAAGAGTCTCCTCCAGCACCATAATTCAAAACCATCAGTTCTTTGGCGATCAGCCTTCTTTATTGTCCAGCTCTCACTTCCATACATCACTACTGGGAAAGCCATAGCTTTTACTATACGGACCTTTGTTGGCAAGGTGATGTCTGCTTTTTAAGATGCTGTCTAGGTTTGCTTTTCTCCCAAGAAGCATGTGTCTTTTAATTTCGTGACTGCTGTCACCATCTGCAGTGATCATGGAGCCCAAGAAAGTAAAATCTCTCACTGCCTCCATTTCTTCCCCTTCTATTTGCCAGGAGGTGATGGGACCAGTGGCCATGATCTTCGGCTTTTTTTTGAGCTTCAGCCCATATTTTGTGCTCTCCTCTTTCACCTGGATCAGCCCAATGGCCCATTTAGTCCAGAATCCTGTTCTCACAGCAACCAACCAGACACCCATGGGAAACCCACAAGAAGAATCTGAGCACAAGAGCATTTCTCCCCTCCTGTACTGGTATTCAGAAGCCATGGAAGCAGAGCAGAGCCATCACCGCCATCAATAGCTTTCTCCCCCATGAATTTGTCCAACAATCCTTTTTTTTAAGCCATCCATGTTGGTGACCCTCACAGCCTCCTGCAGGTATGAGTTCCCATAGTTATGTGTTGTGTGGAGAAGCACACACTTTTGTAAATAATACACACCCACGTGAACCCGTAAACATCTGCACTGGACACCTTCACACCGGTGCATATTTTTAAATTCTTACCTATTATGGCACCAGCATTCAAGAAATAATTTTAAACCAAAACAAATCAATACAGAATTACCACTTCCCCAGTGGCACAAAACATTTGCTAAAAGGAAGGAGGCAGAGCAGTCTGTCCTCACATCTCTAGGTCTCCAGGAAGATCAGACGTCTGCAGTGTATTTTGATGACAAAAAACCAAATAGAGATATTTAGCCGCTAACTTGGTGAGCTCCTGATCATTCCCCAGGAATAGAAAATGTATGGCCTCCAGCTCTGGTTTCCATTGGGGGATACAGAGTTGATCTAGAAATTGCTGGCGGAGATCAGCATATAGTTTACAGTTAAGGGTGTGTAAGGGTTTCCACCAGGTGGTCTTCACATGGGCAAATTCCTTCCACCCTTCCTGAGAACTTTCCCCTAAGGAGGTTGGATGGATTTGAATTAAAGCTGGCCAGCGAAATGCCTTTCTTTCTTGAGGGTTAAGCAGAAATTCAAGGTAATTGTGGTTAGTTTAAACCAGCTTACAAACATGGCATGTGTGTGAGATTGCCATTGGGATATCTTACAGCTTGCAGCCAAATACTATTTGTTCCCTGACCCCCTTGGAAATTCGCCCCTGCTCTGAGGGTACATATTTTTCCCAGACAGGTGCCTTTGAAGTGTGTTTAACTTGGCAAGGTGCAGAAACTTCACCTGCCAAGCACAGACCGTCATCTGCTGGCAAACAAGCTTGTCCTTGTGTTTCCGCGCCAGGGTCGCCAGTCAAGCTGTCCTTCGGTGAAATTAGCAACCCATTAAGCACTAGTAATTTAACTGCGGTCGGAGTAAACTTGACCCTTTCGGTTTCTTTGGCGCGGGGACAAAAACCTGTACTTATTAAAAGTTATGGCAGGACAGTCCAACCCTCAGGGGGAAGTGAGGTGTCTTGCCTGAGTGAGGCTCATCGATCGTGGAGCAACATTCAAGGCCGGCAGCTGACTGCGAATAGCTTTGTTTGCTCACATCGGCCAGCCTGTTCACCATCACAATCGGAGTGAAGTGTTGTGTGGGGCATGAAAGATGACGTGGACTCCCAGAGCAGGCGAAAACAAGTTTGCTCCATTTCCCAGGTGACAGATGAGTCCATCCATAGATGCCAGCTCCCTGGGGCGCTGGGTGCCTGAGCACCCACAAAATTCCCCACAAAGGGGCTGGGCACCCACAGATTTCAGCGCCAAGGCCACGGTTGTGGGACCAAGCTGGCACTCCTGAGTCCATCAACATCTGGAGGGCCACAGTTTCCCAGCCCTCATTCACAGGTTACTAGGTCCACATGGCTGAAGTGAGGGAGGATTGGAACTGGTGCAAGTCCTCCCAGATGCCCCATTTGAGGGGTTTAAGCCAGCTGAATTTACACCAGCACAACCCCAGTTTAGCCAGGAGAACCCAACATCTCCTGGATCCGAAACTCCATTTGCCTCAGTTGCCTATAGATTGGTTGCTCTGTCTAGCTGTGGCTGCCATTAAGACCCTTAGGTCTCAAAAATCCAAACAGTGGCTTATGAGAGAGAAGGCAAATAGTCCATGGAAGCCTGAGTGCTGAGAACGGACTGCAGAAGGAGGAGGAAGAAACGACTCTTTGCTTTAAGGCCTACATTACCTTGACTGCTTTTAGAACAAGGTGTGCCGTTCTGGGTTATTTTAAAATTCCCATCCAGGAAATGTGTCAGGTGGAACTGACAACTATTTCCCTCAAAACGTAGATAGTGGGGGCTGTTCTTTCTATTTTTGGCTTGTCAACTGAGCAGCTGTGAGATTAGGGGAGGCAATGGCTAAAATATAAAGGATCCAGGGTGACCACTGTTCTGTCTCGTTGTGACACAATGGCGATTTTCCTGTTGGCGGTTCTCCTGGGTGCGGCAGGTAAGATCTCTCTCTCTCTCTTTCTCCTGAAGCTTAGCATCGTAGATTTGGAAGGGATCCCAAGTGTCATCTAGTCCAAGCCCCTTCCTAACATCTGAGGCGATGTTGCCAGATAGGGGCATTCCCTATCTCAGAATATTGAGAAAGAACGATGTCAATCAACATTTGATGATCTTCTACCGGTCAACAATAGAAAGTGTCCTTTCATACTGCATCACGGTGTGGTACTCTGGTTTGACATCAACTGATAGGAAGTGCCTACAGAGGGTGGTGAATACAGCACAAGATATTATGGGCTGTCCCGTGAATCCGCTGGATGAAATAGCGGGAGAACGTTACTTCAGGAGAGTGAGGAAAATTCTCAGGGATGATTCACACCCTGGCCTGTAGTTTCTTGATGTCCTGCCCTCAGGCAGAAGATATAGAAGCATGATTAGTCGCACCAACAGGGTAAAGTACAGCTTCTGTCTGTGGGCTATTAGGCTGCTGAATGAAAAGATAACAACAGGGCAACTGACTTTCGGATCTGGTGTGTGTGCGTCAGTAAACGAGGGGAAATAAGACTAAGAGAGCTGAGTGGGGAGTGCTCGTGTAATCTCACTGCATACAAGTTGTACAAGTGACAATAAAGTATTTCAATTCCATTTCAATTTCCTTCACCTATAGAGAGCATTAGGGGTTGATCTCCTGTTTTGCAACAACAACAACAAAGCTTTATATAATAATGATGGAACTGCACACCCATGAGTCTAACGTGGTCATGGGAACCCCCTCCATGACTCGGGCAGCTACGTAGCCTGAGGCTGAGGGCTTTGCACATTTGGCTACAGACCTACAGCTCATGGTTCTGGTTTTGTTGGGGGTCTCAAGCCAAAGCTGCCATGTGGTTCTTAAGAATATCTGAACATCTGTTGGATCAGCCAGCATCCAGTTCCCACAGGGGCCCACCAGATGACCCAATGGGAATTTATCGAGAGTAATCTGAGCACAAGACCAGTCTTCTCACATGTGATTCCTAGCAATGGGCATTCAGAGGCCTACTCCTTCTTCCAACCATGGAGTAAAGCCTAGCCATCTTGGCTAGCCTAGTAGTAGTCACTGAGTATGTGGTTCCTCCTCCTTACATCTCCATCCCTGATCAGTTCCAGTCTCCCAGCTTTGTATTTCTGCCCACCATGCATCTGTAGCCCCTCCTTAGTTTCATACCCTCCAACACTTTGAAGGCAAAACCAGGATGACATCTTCTGAGGCAACATCTTCCCCTTTTTTCATTGCTAGAGCATGGCAGCCATTTTGGTCGCTGCAATCTCACACAATTTCACAACATGGTTCCACCCCCCCAAAAAAAGGTGGGTTTTTTTTTTAAGGCACCGTGCTCACAAACGTGTGTGTTGGGGCGCCATGCAAGAACACAACCCTGAAAAAGCACGCACGTGGTGGGGGAGGGAATTGCAACAAGAAATCATGTGAGATTGTGGCAACCAAAATGACCGCCATTCTCTCTTCTTTTTAAAAAAATATTTTATTAGTTTTTTTAACATATCGTTTCCAACATTCATATAACAGAATTTCTTATACAATATTTTTTACTTCCGTCAGCTCCTCTGGTGATTTTCCGTTTTTATCACTTATTCTGCATTTCCTAATTTTTCTGTTACTCTTAATTATCATTAACTAATAATTCTCTTCATTTGTCTTTTTTTGCAATATTTCACATAATCCTCCTTACAAAACTTCTTGCAACCCTACTAGCGTAATCTGTTCATTACAATTACTTTTCAAATAGTTCGTATATTTACTCCAGTCTTCTGAGAATCTCTGGTCCCGCAGGTTTCGAATCCTTCCTGTTAGTTTATCTAGCTCTGCATGGTCCATCAGTTTCATCCTCCATTCTTCTTTCGTCGGTAGTTCTTCTTGTTTCCATTTTTGTGCCAATAATATTCTTGCTGCCGTCATTGCATATAAAAACAGCTTACAATCCTGTCTATTTATATCATCTCCTACAATGCCAGTAAAAACGCTTCTGGTTTCTTAATAAATGTATATTTCAACATCCTTTTCATCTCATTATATATCATTTCTCTCGTGATAACAAACGGGATGTCTGGGATTTTCCAGGACACTTGTGGGGCATGCAAAACATTGCACACTCACCATGTGCTGTGACCTGTCTGTTGCTTGAGAAACCCATCTCCTTTCCTAGTTCCTGACAACTCCTAAAATCTGAAGGCATCTCAAGATCCTGTTGCGCTGCACAAAGGCCTGCCATTTGTGTTAAGGCACAGGAGCCCCTGCCAGGGGAAGGAACTGGCAACCCCCAGTCTCCACTGACGGCACACGCTTGTTTTGTCTTCCTGCAGCAGCTACACCATTGAAAGGCTACGATGACGATGATAAGATCATCGCTGGGTACGAGTGTCCGGCTCACTCCCAGCCTTGGCAAGTCTTCTTAACCTATGGTGCCGGTTACCGGTGGTGTGGCGGTTCCCTCATTAATGACCGCTGGGTCATCTCGGCTGCCCATTGCTACAAAACGTGAGTTTAATGCGTAGGGTCGATGGGTTTATATGGATCATTCTTTAAAAAGCAAGCATGGCTATATTGCAGACTCCTTGGGGCAGAAAGGGCTTGGCAGGGGTATTCAACCGAGTTACAGAACTGGCAGTATATTGGGGAAAGCCAGATGTGTATGCTAAGAAAACAACAGTTTTGGGTCCAGAACTTTCATAGAATCTGCTTCAAAGACACACCCCATATTGCTCTCTCTGCTTCCCATAAAGAAACTGGGAGACATTCAAAAAACTTTTCTTTAAAAGACAATCATCTGCCGATTGGAAAACTTGCCATGCATGCTGGACGCTATTTGGATAAGGCATCAGAGAGGACTTTGGCTGGCACAGTGGGTCAGGTGATAGCAAAATATATTTTTTGTTATGTACTGAAGTTTTCACCCTGGGCCAGCAGAGGAATACTGTAGATAGTTTTCACTCAGGTCCACATATGCAAAATAAGGGATTGAAAGTGAAATTCAGTGATTGGATAGTTACAGAAAATGGTTACTGTTGCATTGTAGTGGAGCTCTACATATACAGGCTGGCTGAACCCTTCAGTTCAGTTCTGTTCTGGCCTGTGAATAAACAAGAGCTGTCTGAAGAATCACTGTGTTGTCTGATATGTTCACCCACAACTTAACATTTTTGTATTGTGAGGGAGCTGTCTCAAGCTCAGCCACAGGCCAGGGCCAGTGCAAAGCCCTACAGGAAAGCAAGGTGGAGTTGTACACTTTTCAGCAATTCTGATGGGCCACAAAGGAACTCAAAACTGAGCTACTGCAATTCACTCAGTCTGGAGCTTCCCTTGGGATTAGTCTGGAAGCTGCAGGTGGTGAGAAATGCTGTGGCCAGGTATTACATGAACACACACATCGTCCACCTGTGCTGAAGGAACAGCACTGACTGTTGATCAGCTATTGGGCCATGTTCACAGTTTCGTTGCTATTGTATCAAGCCTGGAACAATTCGGGACTATGTCTCCTGAAATTCTACTTGTGGCACCACACCCTACAGGGTAAAGGGACCCCTGACCATTAGGTCCAGTCGTGGCCAACTCTGGGGTTGCAGCGCTCATCTCGCTTTATTGGCCGAGGGAGCCGGCGTACAGCTTCCGGGTCATGTGGCCAGCATTACTAAGCCGTTTCTGGCAAACCAGAGCAGTGCACAGAAACGCCGTTTACCTTCCCGCTGGAGCAGTACCTATTTATCTACTTGCACTTCGTGCTTTCAAACTGCTAGGTTGGCAGGAGCAGGGACTGAGCAATGGGAGCTCACCCCATCATGGGGATTTGAATCACTGATCTTCTGATCGGCAAGTCCTAGGCTCTGTGGTAGTGACCCCAAAACAGGTATTTTATGCTGTTGTTCCTTTACTGTGGAACGCCGTGTGTAAAGCCACAGTCAGTTGCCTTGTGATGACTTGGTTTTATTTCCCGATGCTTTAACCATCCAAATTCCAAAAAAGGTTAAGGAAAGATTTGGAGCATATCAACAAACCATACAAAATAGCCTCTTGGCATCTTTAGACCACAGTTAAGTAGCATACCACCCAACATTTGGAGACTCAAAACCGGGATATCCGTCTTCCTGGGTGAGTCACATGACCCACACTTTTGGGGAGGTGAGACAGCACCAGATCATGTGCCCCAAAATGGCTGCCGCGATCTTGCGTGAAAAAAATTAGGGTGTCCCATTTTTCCCGGGGCACTTGGCAGGTATGAAGTAGTGGCGCAGGAAAGGCACTCTGCGCAGGCTCAGAGAGTCCCTCTGTTATGTAGTGAGTTGAATAGGATCCAAAATGCAGCAGTCTGATTGGTCCTAGAACAATAGGATCCAGAATGCAGCAGTCTGATTGGTCCCAGAACAATAGGATCCAGAATGCAGCAGTCTGATTGGTCCGCAGGAGCCACCCAATCCAACTCCAGGTGGAAGGGAATCCACAACCGGATTAGCCTACAGGAGAATCCCAGAATTAGCCAATCACATGGGGCCCATTGTGTAAATAATGTATATAAAGCAGACAATTCAGGGGAACTGGCGTTCCTCACTACTATGAGCTGAATAAAGAGCATGAAATCCACACTCGACTCTGAGTATATTTCACCCTCTTTGTTGTTTTTGCTCTCTTACATATTTTTGATGGAGCCATGATTTTTAAAAGATGGGTTCTGGATGGAGCACAGGATGAGGCAGGGTTAAAACCACGACCTGCCTGCTTCTGGCTTTGTGCTTCTTTGCTCTCGAGAAGGTTTACTGCAAATCACTCTGAGTTCACATTGAAGTTTCTCTCCCTCTCTCTCTCTCTCTCTCTCTCTCTCTCTCTCTCCAGCCCCCGAACTCTCATGGCCCACCTTGGGGAGCATGACACCAGCCAGGAGGAAGGTACTGAACAGCACATCCAGGTAGAGAAAGCTATCCGCTACCCTGGGTACGATGCGCGCACCACGGACAACGATTTCATGTTGATCAAACTCTCACAGCCGGTCACTTTCAACGCCTTTGTCCAGCCCATTGACATTTCCCCAAGCTGCCCCAGCGCAGGAGAGGACTGCCTCGTCTCAGGCTGGGGGAACACTCGGACTACAGGAGGTACGGCATTTATCCCTCACGATAATAATCATTGATCATAATCATTTATTATTTATACCCCGCCCTTCTGGCAGGGTCTCCCCAGCCACTATGTGTGGCTTCCAACAGAACACCAAAATACAATAACCTATTAAACATTAAAAGCTTCCCTAAACAGGGCTGCCTTCAGATGCCTTCTAAAAGTCTGGTAGTTGTTCTTCTCTTTGACATCTGCCGGAAGGGCGTTCCACAGGGCAGGTGCCAATACCTTGAAGGCTCTCTGCCTGGTTCCCAGTAACTTGGCTTCTTGCAGTGAGGGAACCGCCAGAAGGCCCTCGGCGCTAGACCTCAGTGTCCCCAGGCAGAACGATGGGGGTGGAGACGCTCCTTCAGGTATACTGGACCGAGGCCGTTTAGGGCTTTAAAGGTCAGCACCAACACTTTGAATTGTGCTTAGAAACGTACTGGGAGCCAGTGCAGGTCTTTCAAGACCGGTGTTATATGGTCTCGGCGGCTGCTCCCAGTCACCAGTCTAGCTGCCACATTTTGGATTAGTTGCGGTTTCCAGGTCACTTTCAAAGGTAGCCCCACGTAGAGCACATTGTAGTAGTCCAAGCAAGAGATAACTAGAGCATGCACCACTCTGCGTACAAGATATTGCCCTGAGACCCTTCTTTACAAAATAATAACAGTGGCAAACTGGCTTGGAATTGTGAAGAGCTGAACTTACGACTGGGGAGCCGAAAAGGTCAGATTCACACCATCCCTAACTGAGACGCACCTTTGTTCTTTCCCCAGTCGAATACCCAGACAAACTGCAATGCCTGAAGTTGCCGATTCTGTCCTCCTCTGCCTGCCAGACTTCCTATCCTGGACGCATCTCTAAAAACATGTTTTGTGCTGGCTACATAGAGGGCGGCAAAGACTCTTGCCAGGTAAAAGGGAAACTGGTTTTCTTGAATTGGGCGGGTGGGAAGGGGGAAAAAGAGAAGCCCCAACAGCAGAGCCGGATTTAGATTTGATGAGGCCCTAAGCTACTAAATCATGTAATGGGGCCCTTTATATGTACAGCTGTCCTTTGTCAACGACAAATTGTCGCTGGTTTTTTTGTGTGTGTTGAATATATCCTGTATGGTAATTTATGGATCTAACAGGTATCTAAAGGCATTTGCACATCACTTCTTGATCCATTCCTTGAAACTAGTAAATCAGCTCATCATGAACAACACTAACACTTTCTTCCTGATGACCCTCTCCTCCCACGAGAAACTACTTAATCCGTGCCTTTCAAAGCAATACACGAACTGTAATGCAGTTATCCTTCGAAGTTCGCACTTCTCTGAATTTTGTGCTGCACTTGTCCAAACAAAAATGTACACAAATTGTCCGTTAAAAGGCATGCTTTGGTGAAAATAGCATTGAAAATAGCATTATATTAGGGAAAACGGCTTGCAAAAAGTGTGCACATTTGTCAGAACTGCAAAAAAACACGGACATGGGTGGCGCTGTGGGTTAAACCACAGAGCCTAGGACTTGCCGATCAGAAGGTCGGCGGTTCGAATCCCTGTGACAGGGTGAGCTCCCGTTGCTTGGTCCCTGCTCCTGCCAACCTAGCAGTTCGAAAGCACATCAAAGTGCAAGTAGATAAATAGGTACCACTCCGGCAGGAAGGTAGACGCTGTTTCCGTGCGCTCCTCTGGTTCGCCAGAAGCGGCTTAGTTATGCTGGCCACATGACCCGGAAGCTGTACGCCAGCTCCCTCGGCCAATAAAGCGAGATAAGCGCTGCAACCCCAGAGTCAGCCACAACTGGACCCTTTACCTTTAGGGAAAACAGCTTGCAAAAAGTGTGCATATTTGTCAGAACTGCAAACAAACGTACATTAGGAGAAATTTGCACTAAAAAGTTCAGCAATTTTCTCTAGGAATTATTATTATTATTATTATTATTATTATTATTATTATTGCAAATTGCTTCCAAAACGTGGAAAACTCATTTTAGGATTGGAGAAGTAAGAAAGTGAGAGAAACCAAAATCGACAGATTCATCCCTAATTCTTGTGGCCTACCTTGCCTTTAGAGCGGTAATTTTAAGAACAAAAGTTTGTACGGATGACAAGTTAAATTCTTTAGGGGAGCAAGCTCTTATCTGACATAGTGTCCGGCTTCAATAATTATCTTAAGCGTGTAACGTTATTTTATTCCATTTTATGTATCCTCCATAAGACACACATTTCCCCTTACTTTTTAGGAGGGAAAAAGTGAGTCTTATAGAGCAAAAAATACGGTATTTTGTTTTTTTTATAACAGCTTTGGCTACACAAATAACTAATATTTTGCGGGACAATGTGCTTGATTCCTATGGAGGGAAGGATTAAGGAGAGAGAGAGAGAGTTGTGTTCTTGTGTGCCTCAGTTTCTCCTCTTATTCTAGTTCGGACAGTCATGTTTTGTTTGTCTGCTCTTGGCTGCAGGGAGATTCTGGTGGGCCTCTGGTGTGTAATGGAAAACTGACCGGCGTTGTGTCCTGGGGTGCCGGATGTGCCCAGAAAAACAAACCTGGTGTGTACACAACAGTGTGCAACTACCACTCCTGGATCCAAGAGGTGCTTGCCAATGAATGAGATACTTGAGGATTTTCTTCAAGGAAAAGGGGGTTCCTCATCTAGGAAAAAGGCCACATCTGATTATCTTCCCTGCAGCAAAACAAACCACCTGCGTAAAAGTGTGAAAGCTGGTGCCCCCAAAAAACTGTGGCGCCCAATATTGGGAATTGTAGTTTTGAGAGCACGCTAAGAATCTCTAAAGTGTGCCTTCTTTGGAGCTGTAGTTCTTAGGGAAATCACAGAACTAAAGTTCCCAAGATTTAAAGCTGGGAGAAGTCTTCAACAGGTAGAAAACTGGAATGGATTTGGTGAGCAGATCAGAAAGCAGGAAAGACTAGGAGGAATTTGCACTACATTGCTGTGTTTAAAAAATAAAACTTAGTATGGGCACCCTACCTCATTGTCGGGTTTATTTATTATGGTACTCATCATCACCAAAACAATTTCAAAACTAGATACAGTTAAAACAACCAGACAGACAGATGGAAGAAACCAAGGCATTTTGTTTTATCCAGGGCATAATGATCTTTGTTTTTTATAACCTCCGAAAGAAACGTAGCCACGGCCAGTGTCATATCATTTGACCTGTCTTCCGAAAGATATTTAATATGGGAGGCTTCAGATTTTCCTGGCAAATTTGCCAGTAGGGGTTTGATCAGTTAACCCCTTGCTTGCTCACATTGCCCAAAATGCAATAGGATATGCTTCATACAATCGACGTCATGGGAACATAAATAAAGCCTATTCTGATAGGGGATGCCTCTCAGTCTGCCATTTAGAACTTCCGAGGGAAATACATTTAGTCTGGCTTTGGTAAATAAATGCCGATAGGTAGGTACAGACAAATTCCTAAGGTATGAGGATATCTGAAAGTCGTATATGTGGTGCCAGTTCTGTGCACCACAGTTCAAGAAGGACACTGACAAACTGGAACGTGTCCAGAGGAGGGCAACCAAAATGGTCAAAGGCCTGGAAACGATGCCTTATGAGGAACGGCTTGTTGGGATTCAGAACTTATAGGGTTAAGATGTTCTGTGACGCCTCACATTCTGACGTGTGGAAAGAGGGAGGAGTTCTACTTGTTGTTCTCTCTGTGTCTCTGAGAGAGACGGACGGAAGCCATGAATGCTAGCAGTCCAGGAGATTTTGGGAAATGCTGAGCTGTAAATATTTGCTACAATAAAGAACTGTTGAATTTGGACATACACAGTGCTTGGTGTATTTGGATCTGAAGCAGACTGCGACAGTTTTGATCCGCTGTGTTTTTACTCTGCTAGACGAAACCGGAGAAGAGCAAGGTCTGCGCAGCTTAGCTGGGAGCGTGCCGGACCACTGGGGCTAATTGGGGCCATAAAGCAATTAGATGGCCAGTGCAATTAAGATCTTATCAAGATCGTTTCACAGGTTATGGGAGGACCTAATTACCGCTAATAAAACTGTTGCTGTGAGTCTGCCGGTGAGCTTTGAAGTTTTGAAGTCAGCTTGGCAATAGCTGGAAGACGCTACTGAGACGGAGCGGAGGTCTGCGTTCTGTGTTTTGCCTGCTGCAGAGAGGCAAGAGTTGCTGAGGCAGAGAGCTGGAAAAGCAGCTGAAGAATCGGGTGCCGGAGAGCTGGCTGGTGAAACGTGAGTACAGCTGGGCCCCGGGAAAGAGGAGAGAATGGCAGACAGCCAGGTCTTTGAGGACGTTCCGCTTGAAAAGCTCACTTTACGAAGTTGGGCAACCTGGTCCAGAAGAGTAAGGGGTTGGTTTCTGGTTACTGGGCTTTGGAGTGTAAGCCAGAGAGAACCACTTCCCCTGGGTCCTGAAGGGACAGACATTACAGGCTTTGAGGCTGCGTTGCCTGAAGAAAGCCAGCAGAGAATGCAAAGAGAGCTTGCTATGCTAAAGGCATGCGTACATGCATCACTTTTGCCCAGTTTGGAGGGCGTAAAGTCAGCAAGGGCTGCCTGGGAGGTGCTGAGAAGTTTGTGTGAAACTTCAGCAGGAGGCCAGAGCCCTGGAGGAGTTATGCAGAGCCCAGAAATGGCTGTAGCCCCAGTCCCTGAGGTGCAAGTCGGGGGGGCTGAGAGTTCCAAAGGCAAGTTTCAAAAGTTTTCCACTGTGAGTGCTGAAGTGAAACGCAGTTTCAGCGAGGGCAGGGCTGGCACAGAGTGCTCTTCCGGAAGAAGGGGGGCCAGGCCAGCTGAAAGGAGCCCTGGGCAGTATTTTTCCACTGGGGATCGTCGTCATGCAAAGTCTGGAAGGCGGCGGAGAGCTAGACGCTTCAAGGTCGGCCACCTGGACAAAGTGAAGATAAGGCCTAAAGAGTCGTGTGAGAACGCAGAGGCCAGGCCGGTCTCCAAGGCAACGGAGGAGGCTACTTCTACGGAAGCTGCCAAGGTCCTGAGCAAGGGGGAGTTGGTTGCCAAGACAACCGGGACGTTTGTTGCCAGTATGGCTTTGTTTGAGGACAGCTCTGAGAGACACACTAATTTTCGTTTTCTAATCGACTCAGGAGCGAACTGCCACCTGATCCCAGAGACCCCTGCAGTCGAGATGTGGAATTGCAAGGCAATTCCGGCTGGAAAAACTGTTCAGTTTGCAAGTGGGGAAAAGAAAAATGTGAATAAAATTGTAAATGTGTTGTTTTCTGTTTTGCAGGAGCAGATGGAAGTTTGCATTGTGCCAGGAGTGCAACACTGTATTTTATCTGTGCCTTATTTGTTGAAAAAGGGGTTTAAGGTTTGCTTTGAACACGATGTTTGTACAATCTCCAAAGGAGGGAAGCAACTGGTCAGAGTTGCAAAGGGGCAGAGTGATCTCTTCATTCTTAAAACGTCCCTGGAGGGTGAGGGGAAGGTTGAGAAAGCACAAGCCCTGCGTGCTACAGTTCCCACTCATGTTTCATGTTGTTGTGTGTGGCATAGGAAGACAGCTCATGCGTGTCTTGAAGAACTACAGGTGCTACCTGAGGTTTCCAAAGGCTGTAGAATTGCGGAATGTGCAAGAGTCCTAGATTGTCAGGCTTGCAGACAGGCAAAGGTAAGAGGGTGCAGTTACCCCAGGGTGGAGAGGGTAACCACAAGACCTTTTGATCTTGTGCACATAGATCTGTTGGGTCCCATGAAGGAACCAAGTTTGGGAGGGGCCAGGTTTCTGTTGACACTGCAGGATGATTTTTCGCAGAACACCTGGACACATGGTCTCAAATCCAAGGAAGATGCAGCACAGCTGATTAGTCGTTGGATTGAGGAGGTGGAACTAAGGTTCTCCACCAGGGTCAGGGAAATTGCTAGTGACAGAGGTTCACAGTTTACTGGGTCTGCTTTGCAGAAGTTCTTTCACAAGAAAGGGATAAGTCACACAGTGACTTCTCCTCAACAGAGGGGGGTGGCAGAGCTAAGAAGTGAGGCTCTGGTTAAAGCTGCACAGGTGATGCTGGCAGATTCTGGGTTACCTCCAAAGTTTTGGATGGAGGCAGTTAAATATGTGAGCTTCACCTGGAACCGATCCTACAATTCAGTGGTAGGAGACACACCGTTTTTCATGCTTCACGGGAGGAAGCCTCAGGTTCACTTCCTCCGTGAGTTCGGATCAACGGCCTTGCTGCCGGTGCCTGAAGCTTTGCGAGGGCCAGGTGAACCCAAGTTCCAGAAAATGATCTTCTGTGGGTATGAGCCAACGGCTCGTGCATGGAGGTTTGCGTACCCGTCAGGTGATCAGAGTAAGCTGCTGATCAGTAAACACGCTGAGTTCTGTAAGCAGGAGGAAAGGTCAAAGACCCCTGCCAGACGCGATATTCTTTCAGAATGTCTTTCCGATTCAGAGCAGGAAGGTTCTGATGAGGAGGAAGGAGAGCCAGGGGCTGAGTCTGCTGATGACGATCAGCTCGCTGACCAAAGTCAGGAGCAGGATGGGGCATCTCCGCAAGTTGTAAAAAGGGAGCCCAAGAGTGAGCCTAGTTCTCCTGTGAGGGTAATTCCAAAGGTTCGAAGACGCGTTAAGTCAGAGGGGGAATCCCAGGATGCAAAGGACACACCTGCTGACCACAGTGAGTCAGAGGCAGTGCCTGAGTTTGTGCCCAGGAGGTCCAGTCGCACAACGAAGGGAATTCCACCTGAGAGGTATCAGGCCACAGGTGCGTGGGTAAGTTTCGCACAGTGCGAATCTGAGAGTTGTGAGGATGTTCCACAGATGCCTGACAGGGACGCCAGGAGAGGGCGCAAGGCATTGGGGAAGGGATTGATCTCACAGAGGTCTGCAAAGGTACATCCACAGGTCTTGTCAGAATGCTCAGCGAGAGGGGGTGTTGGGATTCAGAACTTATAGGGTTAAGATGTTCTGTGACGCCTCACATTCTGACGTGTGGAAAGAGGGAGGAGTTCTACTTGTTGTTCTCTCTGTGTCTCTGAGAGAGACGGACGGAAGCCATGAATGCTAGCAGTCCAGGAGATTTTGGGAAATGCTGAGCTGTAAATATTTGCTACAATAAAGAACTGTTGAATTTGGACATACACAGTGCTTGGTGTATTTGGATCTGAAGCAGACTGCGACAGTTTTGATCCGCTGTGTTTTTACTCTGCTAGACGAAACCGGAGAAGAGCAAGGTCTGCGCAGCTTAGCTGGGAGCGTGCCGGACCACTGGGGCTAATTGGGGCCATAAAGCAATTAGATGGCCAGTGCAATTAAGATCTTATCAAGATCGTTTCACACGGCTAAGGGAGCTGGGCATGTTTAGCCTGGAGAAGAGGAGGTTAAGGGGTGATATGATAGCCATGTTCAAATATATAAAAGGATGTCACATAGAGGAGGGAGAAAGGTTGTTTTCTGCTGCTCCAGAGAAGCGGACACGGAGCAATGGTTCCAAACTACAAGAAAAAAGATTCCACCTAAACATTAGGAAGAACTTCCTGACAGTAAGAGCTGTTCGACAGTGGAATTTGCTGCCAAGGAGTATGGTGGAGTCTCCTTCTTTGGAGGTCTTTAAGCAGAGGCTTGACAACCATATGTCAGGAGTGCTCTGATGGTGTTTCCTGCTTGGCAGGGGGTTGGACTCGATGGCCCTTGTGGTCTCTTCCAACTCTATGATTCTATGATTCTATATTATGGTACTCAGTCCTGAACCCAGCGTGGTGCATCAATTCTAAGGAGGAGGCAGATGAAGAAGGGCCTCGGAAGATGATCCCAGGGTCCGGGTTGGTTCATATGGGAGGGGGCAGTCCTTGAGGTATTGCAGTCCTGAGCCATTTAAGGCTTTATAGGTCAAAACCAGCACTTGGAATTGGGCCTGGAAACTAATTGGCAGCCAGTGCAGTCGGACCAGGATTGGGGTCATATGCTGAAACCGTCTTGCTCCGGTGAGCAAACTGGCCGCTGAATTCTGCACTAGCTGAAGTTTCTGAACTTTCTTCAGAGGCAGCCCTACGTATAACACATTGCAGTAAATTGTGTCCTCCCTCAAAGAGGGCACGTGTTGCGGTGAGACCTGACAACCAAACCCTGTGTTGTGGGTGGGTACGATTGGATAGCCACAACACCCTATTGGTAGGTTCCTCAATGCTGGGTTTAGTCAGGCCAATGGGACGCTAGCCAAACAGATTGAGGGACCTATTTATGCCCATGCACGTAGAATCATAGATCATAGAATCATAGAGTTGGAAGAGACCACAAGGGCCATCGAGTCCAACCCCCTGCCAAGCAGGAAACACCATCAGAGCACTCCTGACATATGGTTGTCAAGCCTCTGCTTAAAGACCTCCAAAGAAGGAGACTCCACCACACTCCTTGGCAGCAAATTCCACTGTCAAACAGCTCTTACTGTCAGGAAGTTCTTCCTAATGTTTAGGTGGAATCTTCTTTCTTGTAGTTTGGATCCATTGCTCTGTGTCCGCTTCTCTGGAGCAGCAGAAAACAACCTTTCTCCCTCCTCTATGTGACATCCTTTTATATATTTGAACATGGCTATCATATCACCCCTTAACCTCCTCTTCTCCAGGCTAAACATGCCCAGCTCCCTTAGCTGTTCCTCATAAGGCATCGTTTCCAGGCCTTTGACCATTTTGGTTGCCCTCCTCTGGACACGTTCCAGTTTGTCAGTGTCCTTCTTGAATTGTGGTGCCCAGAACTGGACACAGTACTCCAGGTGAGGTCTGACCAGAGCAGAATACAGTGGCAGTGGATGTAGCCTACCTTGATTTCAGCAAGGTATTTGACAAGGTGCCCCATGATATTCTTGTAAAGAAGCTGGTAAAATGTGGTCTTGACTATGCTACCACTCAGTGGATTTGTAACTGGCTGACTGACCGAACCCAAAGGGTGCTCATCAATGGTTCCTCTTCATCCTGGAGAAGAGTGACTAGTGGGGTGCCACAGGGTTCTGTCTTGGGCCCGGTCTTATTCAACATCTTTATCAACGACTTGGATGATAGACTCAAGGGCATCCTGATCAAATTTGCAGATGACACCAAACTGGGAGGGGTGGCTAACACCCCAGAGGACAGGATCACACTTCAAAACGACCTTGACAGATTAGAGAACTGGGCCAAAACAAACAAGATGAATTTTAACAGGGAGAAATGTAAAGTATTGCACTTGGGCAAAAAAACCGAGAGGCACAAATACAAGATGGGTGACACCTGGCTTGAGAGCAGTACATGTGAAAAGGATCTAGGAGTCTTGGTTGACCACAAACTTGACATGAGCCAACAGTGTGACGCGGCAGCTAAAAAAGCCAATGCAATTCTGGGCTGCATCAATAGGAGTATAGCATCTAGATCAAGGGCAGTAATAGTGCCACTGTATTCTGCTCTGGTCAGACCTCTCCTGGGGTACTGTGTCCAGTTCTGGGCACCACAGTTCAAGAAGGACACTGACAAACTGGAACGTGTCCAGAGGAGGGCAACCAAAATGGTCAAAGGCCTGGAAACGATGCCTTATGAGGAACGGCTAAGGGAGCTGGGCATGTTTAGACTGGAGAAGAGGAAGTTAAGGGGTGATATGATAGCCATGTTCAAATATATAAAAGGATGTGACATCGAGGAGGGAGAAAGGTTGTTTTCTGCTGCTCCAGAGAAGTGGACACGGAGCAATGGTTCCAAACTACAAGAAAAAAGATTCTACCTAAACATTAGAAAGAACTTCCTGACAGTAAGAGCTGTTCGACAGTGGAATTTGCTGCCAAGGAGTGTGGTGGAGTCTCCTTCTTTGGAGGTCTTTAAGCAGAGGCTTGACAACCATATGTCAGGAGTGCTCTGATGGTGTTTCCTGCTTGGCAGGGGGTTGGACTCGATGGCCCTTGTGGTCTCTTCCAACTCTATGATTCTATGATTCTATGAAATAACTCCCTCCCAAAAAAACCTAGGTCTCCCCCAACAAACATTTGAGACTAGCTCCCCTAAATCTAAAAGATGGATCAAACTGCGCGCGCTGCTGCCCTGCAAGCTCTGATAAGCTCCTCCCACAGCTAATCACCTGTCTCAACAGAAACCCTGCCCCCTCTGACCTTTGCACAGGGAGAGCAGCTAATCAGCCACAAGAAACACACACACAAGAAAACCCTTTTTGCTCCTTCTTCAGCTGCTGCCCTGCAAGCTCTCTGAGACCCTGAGCTTCCTCTTTGGGCCAGTGCATCGGAACACCCACCCACCTCTCCCTACTTTTAGGGCTTGTTGCACTTGACCTTGCTATGCCGCCGTGTGTCGTCTGTCATTGGGACAGGGGCACGGCAGGAATTTTCCCCACTTGGCTGATTGACTGTTACCATTTGGGTTTCACCTGCCGCGTAGCAAATCGTCACAACTTGTAAGGTTGCGGATAGGCTCTGGTTCAGGTGATAGGGATGGGAGAACGCTCTCACCATCCCTATGTGAAGGGTATTCCGTTGAAGGAATCCAGGGACTCAATAGTTTGGTCAACCCTGAGAGGGGTTGTGCCTGTGCCTGAGTCCAGGGGGACATCTGGGTGGTGGACATAGTCTGTTCCCGGCTTTCCGCTTATCCAGGTGTTCACCCTTGGCTGACCTATGCTGGAACCCTGGGTCAGCGCTACCTGCCACGGTGCAGGGAGCTAGTCGAACCAGAGCCTATGCAACCAGTCACTTTCTGTAATCAATAAAGTTGTGGCCTAAATTCTGCCAAAAACCAAACCAAAAATTGAGTCTTGTCTGAATTTATTTAAGGGGGAGGTTTAAAGGATTCCCTGGTCCTGAATGGGGTAACTGTGCCCCTGAAGGACCAGGTGCGCAGCCTGGGAGTCATTCTGGACTCATAGCTGTCCATGGAGGCACAGGTCAAATCTGTGTCCAGGGCAGCTGTTTACCAGCTCCATCTGGTACGTAGGCTGAGACCCTATCTGCCTGCGGACTGTCTCGCCAGAGTGGTGCATGCTCTGGTTATCTCCCGCTTGGACTACTGCAATGCACTCTACGTGGGGCTACCTTTGAAGGTGACTCGGAAACTACAACTAATCCAGAATGCGACAGCTAGACTGGTGACTGGGGGCGGCCGCCGAGACCATATAACACCGGTCTTGAAAGACCTACATTGGCTCCCAGTATGTTTCTGAGCACAATTCAAAGTGTTGGTGCTGACCTTTAAAGCCCTAAACGGCCTCGGTCCAGTATACCTGAAGGAGCGTCTCCATCCCCATCATTCTGCCCGGACGCTGAGGTCCAGCGCCGAGGGCCTTCTGGCGGTTCCCTCATTGCGAGAAGCCAAGCTACAGGGAACCAGGCAGAGGGCCTTCTCGGTAGTGGCGCCCGCCCTGTGGAACGCCCTTCCGGCAGATGTCAAAGTGATAAACAACTACCTGACATTCAGAAGACATCTTAAGGCAGCCCTGTTCAGGGAAGTTTTTAACGTGTGATATTTTACTGTATTTTTGCTTTCTATGGAAGCCGCCCAGAGTGGCTGGGGAGGCCCAGCCAGGTGGGCGGGGTATAAATAATAAATTATTATTATTATTATTATTATTATTATTATTATTATTATTAACACGCAATCTAACCCTGAGGTTACCTAAGCACAGACAACAGTAGATAGGCTGTCCCTGTCCAGATAGGGGTGCAGCTGGGCCACCAGCTGAAGCTGATGGAAGGCACTCTGGACCACTGAGGCCACCTGAGCCTCAAGCGACAGCAGAGGATCCAGGAGTACCCCAAGCTACGAACCTGCTCCTTCAGAGGAAGTGTAACCCCATCAAGAACTGGCAACCTCCCAGCCATCTGGTCTAGGGAACCACCCACCAACAGAGCCTGAGTCTTATCTGGATTGAGCTTCAGTTTGTTGGCTGTAATCCAGTCCATTACCAAGACAAGACACGGGTCCAACAGTAGCAGGTGTGCAATCTTTGTAGCTCAAGTTGTCACAGTAGACACATGGCATTCGGTAGCTGAAGCTTCTCCTACAAGACAAGGCTTCTTCACCTGCGGCATCCCTACGTTTCTGGGGTGGTGTTTAAAGGCACAGGAGCAGGCCAACGAGAGGGGGGGGGGAGTGGCAATCAGCAGTTAAGGGTTCAGAGATATCTCCGCAAACCGAACACCTTGAAGGGTGATGACGAAACCTGCTCCTCAGGATGAGGAGGGTGTGCACAACCAACTTCCTCTGACCAAGACAGGAGATGATCTTTACAGTAATTCCTGTGAGGGTGATGTCAGTTGTGTGCTCGGTGTTTTGTAACCACCTTTGAAGCTGTTGCAAAGCTGGAACCTTCCACTTTGGGGGAGGTTTCCCTTTCTCCACCCAGCCTCTGATAAGACGAAGCAGGAGGGGAAGAGACAGACTGAAGAAATTAGACTTTGTCTCTGGGATCTATCGTCTGTCTGTCTATCTATCTATCATCTGTCATCTATCTATATCAGGGGTCAGCAAGCTTTTTCAGCCGTGGGCTGGTCCACTGTTCCTCAGACCATGTGGGGGGCCAGACTATATTTGGGGGGGAAATGAACAAATTCCTGTGCCACACAAATAACCCAGAGATGCATTTTAAATAAAAGGACACATTCTACTAATGTGAAAACACACTGATTCCCAGACCGTCCACGGGCCAGACTGAGAAGGCGATGTGGGCTGAATCTGGCCCCCAGGCCTTAGGTTGCCTGCCCCTGAACTATATTATATATCTATAAACCAATAAATGATACTAAATATTGATTTCCACCATAACCAGGTTGAAGTAAGAGTAGCGAAATCACAGCTAAGGAGCTCAAATCATCTATCTAACGGACAACCTTATTTGGAAATCAAACCCATGTCCAGACTTTAACATTCAAAAACTTTACTTGCAGAAACTTACAATAGATGAATGAAAACATCATATATACAGCCACATGCTTCTCCAAGCATGGGCTTACAGTCTCTTCTTCTAACTTCGAAACAACTGTATTTTCCTCCCTTCCTAGCACTTCCAGCCTTCAGTGTCTCAGTTGGGCCATACTTCATAGCTCCTATGAGAGTTTCCCACTTTTACTTTCTCCTGCAGCATTGCTCACTTTCTTTCAAGTAGAAGCACCCCAGCACTCTGCTCCACTTAGCAGTGTTTACAGTGGATTCTAACACACAGTCCTCATGCTTCGCATAAAAGAGTCTCTCCTTCATTGGAGAGATTCCCATGTCCCCTCCCATGTGACCAACGTTAGCCAATCACATGAGAACCACCAGAATTCCGTTATGAACCAATCCAATTTAGACACGTAGCGAATGTATACAACAAGAATTTACAATTTCAGTGAATTAAATTGCTGTACAGTGGTACCTCGGGTTAAGAACTTAATTTGTTCCGGAGGTCTGTTCTTAACCTGAAACTGTTCTTAACCTGAAGCACCACTTTAGCTAATGGGGCCTCCTGCTGCTGCTGCTGCTGCTGTGTAATTTCTGTTCTCATCCTGAAGCAAAGTTTTTAACCTGAGGTACTATTTCTGGGTTAGTGGAGTCTGTAACCTGAAGCGTATGTAATCTGAAGCGTGTGTAACCCGAGGTACCACTGTACTTAACAAACCGTGATTTTTCTCTCTCTCCTGGGGTTCCAGTTCTTTGGGAAAGAGATCTGGTGCTCTGAATAAGCCTTCCTCTCGCCCCTAATGCTCACATCATGATGGAATAGTCTACGGGTCGGGTGATGGTGTGCTCTGTGGCTTGGCTGAATTCCCAGTCGGAGATGTTGCGCTGGCGTTCTACATCCCTGTCCCGACAACGGAACAACATGGAAAGCTCTCTCCGGAACTTGACCCCCATGAGGGCATACACCAGGGGGTTGAGGCAGCAGTGGACCAGGCCCATGCTCTCAGTGAAAAGCAACCCAAAATCCAGAATCTTCTCTCTGGCGCAGTCTCGGGCCACGTGGCCCAGGCGCTGCAGGCTGTCCGCAAAGATGAATCCATGGAAGGGCACCCAGCAGAGGACGAAGAGAACCAGAATCACCAGCAGGATACGCACGGCCTGGTGCCTGCAGAAGATGCTGGCTTGGCGCAGGCGATGGAAGACACGGAAATAGCAGACCGCCATTACCAGGAGAGGCAAGAAGAAGCCGAATAGGAAGGAGACCAAGCGCAGTCCCAACCGCCAAGACTCTGCTTGCCCGGCGTCGAATCTCAGGTGGCAGATGACGGCCCCGGCCTGCGGCACGTAGGTCGCGGAACGGAAATGGAGGTCCACCACGGACAGGCCTAAGCAGGCGATCCACACAAGGGCGGAGAGGACGTAGGTGTGGGGAAGTTTCACGAGGTGGTGGAGCTGCATGGCGTGAATGATGACCAGGTAGCGTTCCACGCTGAGGCACGTCAGGAGGAAGAGGGTGCTGTAGCTGTTCACAGTGGAAATGGCTCCCACGAGCTTGCAGGAGACTTCGCCAAACACCCAGCCCTGGGTGAACTGGACGGCGCGGAAAGGGAGAGTGAAGGTTAGCAGCAGATCCGCGACGGCCATCTGGAAAAGGTAGCAGTCCGCGAAGAGCCAAGGGCAAGGGCGCCGGCCCAAGATTGCCAGCACGAGGCCGTTGCCGACCAAGCCCACCACAAAAGCCACGGAGAAAACTGCCGGGCCAAAATAACGAGAAAAGGCACCCACCTCATCCTGTGTGCAGGGGGCCGTGCCGGGATCAATTTCGGGGTAGCCCGTGGGGTACTAGGAAGGAGAGAGGGAGACAGTGAGCTGGGGAATCTCTGGGGATTCAACTCGCCTGTCCTGAAGGAAATCTTCCAGCACAAATTCATGGCACGTTTTTTGAATTCGGGACAAAGCCACTGGGTTTCGTAATTTTCAAAGGTTTGGAGGCAAATGCAGCAGCAGCTGATCTGTGGGTTGCACCTGGCGCCATCCCCTCCCCCACGAAAGGGTTTTTTCGTGGTCACTCAAGACATTCCCCACCACCCCCAAAAATGTGTCACCATTTTTATTTCAGATTTTAATAAAACTGTCTGCTCCGGAGAGTCCCCTACTATGGGGTCAAGAAGCCGAAAGCTTTTTGGGTGCCTCCGCCCAGCCCTCCACTGCGTCATACACATATAACACAAACGAAATGTTGATTAAAATAACGGTGACGGTGACGTTTGCTGACCTAGACCCATGATACTGTGATACCCAAAAAGCTTTATATGCCCTCCCCAGTCCCATCAAAATGTGTCCATTAAACATTTTCATTTTTTCACAGACAGTGGGTCCCTGTTCTTGTAATGTAAAAAAGTTTTTTGGGGGTCACCCTCCCAAATTTCAAATTTATTTATTTATTTACCAAATTTGACTATGAATGAATTAGAAAAATTCTGAGTTGGAATGTAAAGAAGAGAGGTTTTGTTTTGTTTTTGTCACCCCCACCCCACATTTTAACTTCGAGTTTATTTACCATATTTAACAATGAATGAATGAGGGGGGAGGGAAATCTGTCAAAGTGTTTGGGTCACCGGTGAGAAAACCTTCTGGTAGCCTGCCTTGAGGACTCCACATTTTCTCACCAAGCCCCCCCCCCCCAATTTAATGTGTGACACCCTCATCCCCACATGCGGGCCTCCCCACAGCAAAGGCACAGGATCCAATCCAAAATAGCCATGCCTGGGGTCCCACTGATAAGGGAGGACTTTAAGCAGGTGCTGAATGAAAGGGTTCCAGCCTATAATTCACTGGTGAGAGGCAGAAGAGCCCTGGATGAAAAAAAGTTGGCAACCCTTCACAATTTGGGAAACAGCTTTCTTATTCCAAGCCAACCCCAGGTAAACGGGCATCTGCGAGTGTGTGTATGTGAACATCGCTAACGTTGTGTCTCAGCCTGTTCTTAAAGGTGGCCAAGTGACAAACAGGACAGGGGCTCCTGTGCTTTTAATTGGCATGTTGTAGAAGAGTTGATTTTGACAGCATGTGCCCTGAGCCACAAGCTATACTTGCCTCTTCTGCATCACTATTAAAGGCGCAGGATGTTTGCCCTTTTTCCCAACTCCCCACCAGCTCACCCTAGCTTAAAGGCAGAGGAGCAGGGCCAGTTTTTAAAACCCAAAATGTTGGCAGAGCAGGGAGCTATCCCAGCTGCTAGACGGAGGGAGAGTTACGTACCTCTATGTAATCGGAGTAATCTCCCCAGTCGTCGGACATGTTTGCTTCTGCTACCAAACCATTGCTTTGAGCCCTCAAGTTATGGGGTAAGGCTGGTCCTGCTGCACCTTCCCCACATCTCCTCCCCCCCACCTCCAAATGTGGAAGTGGCCCAAGTCATAATTCCGGAGGAGACAGCAACGTTTGCTGCAGTGACGGAAAACAAGGTGAAACCCAAGAAACCCTCCCCCATTGCAAAACTGTCCCAGATGGGGAAGTCAAGAAGCTGTGAGCCTGTTCTCCTGGCCCCATGCATTTAATGGCAGCCTAACGCAAGTGTATTCAACTTTCCCTCCATTCAAAGGGCTACCTTTGAAGGTGACCCGGAAACTACAACTAATCCAGAATGCAGCAGCTAGACTGGTGACTGGGGGCAGCCACTGAGACCACCGATCCTGAAACACCTGCATTGACTCCCAGTACGTTTATGAACACAATTCAAAGTGTTGGCGTTGACCTTTAAAGCCCTAAACGGTCTCGGTCCAGTATACCTGAAGGAGCGTCTCCAACCCCATCATTCCGCCCAGACACTGAGGTCCAGCACCGAGGGCCTTCTGGCGGTTCCCTCCCTGCGAGAAGCAAAGCTACAGGGAACCAGGCAGAGGGCCTTCTCGGTAGTGGCACCCGCCCTGTGGAACGCCCTTCCAGCAGATGTCAAGGAGAAAAACAACTACCTGACATTTAGAAGACATCTGAAGGCAGCCCTGTTCAGGGGAGTTTTTAATGTGTGACATTTTAATGTATTTTTTAATCTTTGTTGGAAGCCACCCAAAGTGGGGAAGCCCAGCCAGATGGGCGGGGTACAAATAATAATAATATATTATTATTATTATTATTATTATTATTATTATTATTGCTGAGTCTCCATAGAAACATAGAAATGTAGAGTTGGAAGGCAACAGTCTCAGCTAAAACATCCATGACAGATGTCCGTCCAACCTCTGCTTGAAAGCATCCAAAGAAGGAGAGTCCACCACCTCCTGAGGGAGAGCCATTCCACTGTCAAACATCTCTTACTACTAGAAAGTTCTTCCTGATATTTAGTCGGAATCTCCTTTCTTGTAACTTGAAGCCATTGTTTCGAGTCCTGCTCTCCGGAGCAGGAGAAAACAAGCCCACTCCCTCTTCCATGTTACAGCCCTGGAGATATTTGAAGATGGCTGTCATATCTCCTCTCAGCCTCCTCTTTCCCATGCTAAACATACCCAGCTCCTTCAGGTAAAAAGGTAAAGGTACCCCTGCCCGTACGGGCCAGTCTTGACAGACTCTGGGGTTGTGCGCCCATCTCACTTAAGAGGCCAGGGGCCAGCGCTGTCCAGAGACACTTCCGGGTCACGTGGCCAGCGTGACATCGCTGCTCTGGCGAGCCAGAGCCGCAGACGGAAACGCCGTTTACCTTCCCGCTGGTAAGCGGTCCCTATTTATCTACTTGCACCCGGAGGTGCTTTCGAACTGCTAGGTTGGCAGGCGCTGGGACCGAGCAGCGGGAGCGCACCCCGCCGCAGGGATTCGAACCGCCGACCTTTCGATCGGCAAGTCCTAGGCGCTGAGGCTTTAACCCACAGCGCCACCTGCGTCCCATCAGCTCCTTCAACCATTCCTCAAAAGGCTTGGTTTCCAGACCCTTGATCATCTTGCCGGCCCTCTTCTGCCCACATTCCAGCTTGTCAATACAGGGCTGTCTTAAGCACATCCGGCGCCGTGGCGCAAAGATCCCTCTGACGCCTCCTCCCTTCCCCAGAATTTAGAATTCGGGGCCCAACTTGCAGATCACCTCACAGGCCAGGGAACCGCCACCCACAGAAGACACTGCTGATGTGGTGGCTGCGGTGTGGCTGGCCGGACCGCCGGAACCCTGTGTTCGCTTGCGAGGCTTCAGGGCACCTCCTCTGCCGCCGCCTGACAATGACAGCCCACTGCCGGCACTCCCGCTGCTGCCCAGGGGCTTGAGGAGCAGGAGGCAGTTGCCATGCCGCCGCCTCTGCCCCCGAGAGTGGTGGTGGGGCGGCGGGCACCGGTGACACGGAGGAGGCCCCTCAGGAGCCGCTCCCGCCACCGCCGCTCCCGCCGCTCCCTCAGACGACAGCGGCTTGGCGGGCAGCGACTGAGGGGATTTCCGCGGCCGAGGAAGAGGAGGTGGCGGCAGCAGCGGAGGAGCCATAGGCCTTAGTGGCTCGTTGCGCCCCACCAACCATCTGGCGGCGTGCAGGGAAAGAGGAGGCTGCCGGCAGAGCTGCACAGCTCCCCCACCTCGCTGGGGCGCCCCTGAGAGACCGGCACCCTGGTGCAACGAGCCACTAGGCCCTAAGGGGAAGACGCCTCTGTGTCAATATCCTTCTTAAATTGTGGTGCCCAGAACTGAACACAGTACTCCAGGTCTGCTTTGACCAAGGCGGAATAGAGTGGTACCCTCCCCTCAGGCCTGCTTTGCACCCTAATTTTTTTGCCTGCCTGGAATGGTACAGTGGTTGGAGTATCAGACCAGGACCTGGGAGACCAGGGTTCAAATCCCCACTTGGCCACGAAGCAACAACAAATGCCTCTTTGAAATGTGATTGCGCTTTTTGCTTGCCGGGATAGAGAAGACATGTTTGAGTGACAGGTGCCAAAACTAGCCTGCTGTAAAAAGGTGAAACCTTCCCTTCCCTGCTCTGCCTGCTTTTGCCTCTGGACACACTGGGCTGGTGGGTGAGATCCTGTTCCCCACCTGCATATCCTGCCTGAGTGTAAATTTTAGTTGATGTTTTACTGCGCAATTTTCACGGTGTCTACGTGGAAATAAGTCCTATTGAATTCGGTGGGGATGACTCCCAGGTAAGTGGGGTGAGTATTGCAGCCTAAGTCATCTAGAATAAACAAGCATGGAGCTTTCTGGAGGAAGGGTTCACACACCCCGATTTAAACGTGTTTATTTGAACATCTAAAGAGTGCATACTGTACAGGTATTTATACCTGTTGTGTGAACAACCCTTTTCTGGTACTTGGGTGTCTGTAGTTTTCGACATTGTCCACAAGGTGGCGCAGGGACCTTCATTCAGCTGGACTAGGGTCACATTCACACATTTAAAGTGCTATGATACCACTATGAAGAGTTGTGGCTTCCCCCAAAGAATTCTGGAAGCTGCAGGTACAGGCACTTACCCATGACATATTTTCTTTGCGAGCAGAGCTGTGGCAGATGAGATGCTCAGGCGCTCATGGAACCGACCTAAAAGCCTTAGAAGATTCCTGCTGTGTCAGACCAAGCGCTCATCTAGCCTAGCATCATGCTTCGGACAGGGGACAGCTGGAAGCTGATGACCAGGGTGTGAAGGCATCAGTCTTCCCCAGGTATTTGGCTCCAGCACCCGGTTCAACAGGCTCCCTTGGACATCCCATGGAAATATAACCAGTCTGGATCAGGCCAAAGGCCTATCTCAGAGCACCCCCCCAACATTTCTTCTATGAAAACAGGGACGTCTTATTCCATAGTAATTTTATTAGTTATACCTTGCCCATCTGACTGGGTTGCCCCAGCCATTCTGGGCGGCTTCCAATATATAAAAGAGCATAATAAAGCATTAAACATTTAAAAACTTCCCTATACAGGGCTGCCTTCAGACGTCTTCTAAAGGTTGTATAGTTACTTATGTCTTTGGCTGAGGGGGTCGCAAAACTCCGTGCCTTCCAAGATTTCTCTGATGTAAATAGGGACGTCCTAAGAAAATGTGGGACATTCCGGGATCAAGTCAGAAGCTGAGACGGCTTCTGTGAATTTGGGACCGTCCCTGGAAAACAGGGACACTTGGAGGGTCTTGCATGAAAGCATGCGAGCTGCCATGCCCCCGTGACTGAGTGGCCCTAGGCCACGTGGTGTCAGCATTCACCCCAGCATGTGTGGATGTCACGGGGTGTCCTGGCATCACTCGCACACACAGCAGGGCATGCGGGTGTGTCAGGGGGACATTTGGGGTGGCGGCCCCCTGCCCCCCCCCCCACTTGGCTCCCCTCTCTGGAAGGAATGTGCCCCTGACCTGTGGTCCTGCCTTTACTTGTGTGTGCATATCAGAATCCTCACCTTTGCACAGTATGCTGTATTCCCTCTCTCCCCCTCCCCAATACAAAAGTAAAAAATGCAGACTTGTTCCTTCACCTGCTTTTGCCTCTGGTCCCACCCACCACTGGAATGTGGCCCCCAGAAAGGATTGTGGCCCTTGGCGGAAAAGGATTCCACACCCCTGACCTAGCTAGACCAACATCCCGCTCTCACTGCAGCCAACTAGACATCTGTGGGAATCTCAGAAGCCAGAAATGAGCTCAAGAGAGCTCTTTGGTTCCATGTTGCTCACTGGGCAGAAGGTGAATCAAACTTTAAAGTTTCAAAAATATTTACATTCAAAATGTCTTGGGTGCGAGTCTCAGAAACTCTGAAGTCACAACTCTTCGTCTGAGACTTTGTGGTGAGGAAGTGAAGAAAAAAACAAAACCTGAACGTCAACACCAAAGGGGTGTGACTTGTGTAAGTGAAGTGTGATATAGCTATGTTCACCAGAAAGCAAACCCCCCTAGAAAATCCTTGTGGATGGAAACGGACGTTTCAAGAATCAAAATCCCCAAACCCATATTTTGAAGGGTAGTTTTTTGGAATCTTGGAAGCCTACTTTTGAATTACATTGAGGCCCAGACCTCAGGAGGCTCCATTCAGCGCTAGCCTAGTGATAACTTTTTCGCTGTTTTTAAAAAGCGGTATGAAAGAAAGAACCGCTGCTCACAATGTGAACATTCATCTGACTGTCACCCCTGGTAAATAGGTTGTGAAGGGCGTGTGTGGGTGTTATTTCAGAAATCTGTAAACCCAGGTTGGTTGGTGTTGAGAGTGGGGCAGTGTAAATGCATGGGTGCATCGAGAAGGGGTGCCACTTTCGACTCTCTTAAAAGCTGTTGACTGGCTGGCTCAACAACAGGGAAACTCTGGATGAACAGGGAAACTCTAGGCTTCCTAGAGCCCCGAGTAGGAGGCCTCTGTGCTTTCGGACCAAGCTGAATCTCTCCTGTGGCTGGAGCTCCTGGCATGTCTCTGCAGGAACGCATGGCTGACACAGCCAAAGGATTCGAGAAGGCTGAGGAACCTGTTCTGAAACTTGACGCCCACGAAAGCGTAGAGCAGTGGGTTGAGGCAGCAGTGGAAGAACCCCAAGCTGGTGGTGACTGTCTCAGCCATGTCCAGTTTGGCCTCCCACTCGCAATCCTTCTGCAGGGCATTGAAGTCGATCAGGTTCTCGATAAACTCCACCAAGTGATAGGGCGTCCAGCAGAGGAAGAAGACCACCACCACAGCGAGGATGACTCTGAAGGCCTTGTTCTTCTTGGAGCCTTTGGAGTTCATGAGGCTGAGGATGATCCTGATGTAGCAACAGGTCATCACTACCAGTGGGAGGAAGAAGGCAAGAAGTTGGCTGAAGATGCGAATGAAGAACTTGGCTGAGCTCGAGCCTGGGGGGAAATTGAGGGTGCACGAGGTGGTGTTTTGGCGGGAATCGGGTTCAGAGGTCAGGTAGATGAAATCCGGAAGCGTGAGGAGAATGCAGAGGACCCAAACGGCCAACGAGCTGAGGAGGATGAGAGAGGACCTGCCCCTGTTGTACATGCGAATGACGTAAACAATGGAGAGGTACCTGTCGAAGCTGATGCAGACCAGGAAGAAGATGCTAGCGTAGAAGTTGATCTTGAAAATGCTGCCAACCATCTTGCACATGACATCCCCAAAGACCCAGCTGTGCACGGCCTGGACGGCCCAGAATGGAAGGGTCAAGACAAGGAGAACGTCTGCAACAGCCAGGTGCAAGATGAAGACATCTGTCCCAGGTAGGGATTCCTTGGCACGCAGCAAGACAGCAATCACCATCACGTTCCCACAGAGCCCCAGGAGGAAAATCAGGATGTAGAAGGGAGGCAGGAAATAGCGCCTGAAGGCCTGGGTGGTGTCGGAGCCACAGAGCAAGGTGTCATTGTTGCTATAGTAGTAGTTGAAGTATGTGCTGTTGTCCATGAAAGAGGCAATGTCAGCTTCCTCACCTGGATTCCAGACATAAGACTAAAAAGGAATAATAATAATTGTTATGATTCCTCCTCACCACTACGAGCTGAAAAAAGAGCATGAAATCCACTCTCGACTCCGAGTATATTTCAATAATAATAATAATAATAATAATAATAATAATAATAATTGTACCACGGCCATCTGACTGGGTTGCCACTCCCATTCAGGGCAGCTTGCAGCATATACAGTGGTACCTCGGGTTAAGTACTTAATTCGTTCCGGGGGTCCGTTCTTAACCTGAAACTGTTCTTAACCTGAAGCACCACTTTAGCTAATGGGGCCTCCTGCTGCTGCCACGCCACTGGAGCACGATTTCTGTTCTCATCCTGAAGCAAAGTTCTTAACCCGAGGTACTATTTCTGGGTTAGCAAAGTCTGTAACCTGAGGCATATGTAACCTGAAGCGTATGTAACCCGAGGTACCACTGTACAAATATATAATTAAACATTTTAAAAAATTCCCATTACAGGGCTGCCTTCAGATGTCATCCAAAACCCAGCTAGTTGTTTATTTCCTTGACATCTAACGGAAGGGCGTTCCACAGAGGCCCCCACTGCCGAGAAGGCCCTCTGCCTGGTTCCCTGTAACCCCACTTCTTGCAGGGAGGGAACTGCCAGAAGGCCCTCAGAGCTGGATCTCAGAGTCTGGGCTCAATGATGGGGGTGGAGATGCTCCTTCATGTATACTGGGCCTTTGAGGCAGTTTAGGGTTTTAAAGGTCAGCACCAACACTTTGAATGGTGCCTGGAAACGTACTGGGAGCCAATGTCGATCTGTCTGGACCAGTGTTACATGGTCTCTGTTGCCACTCCCAGTCACCAGTCTAGCTGCCGCTTTCTGGATTAGTTGTAGTTTCTGAGTCACCTTCAAGTTCTCCAAGCTGGAGATAGCCAGGGCATGTACAACTCTGGTGAGGCAGTGTGCAGGCAGGCAGAGTTGTAGCCACTGGAAGCCCTCTTTCTTACAATGCCTGTCATGGGAGATTTGTGATCAGATATCTCACATCTTTTACATACAGTGGCACCTTGGATTACCTACGCTTCAGACTCCGCTAACCCAGAAATAATACCTCAGGTTAAGAACTTTGCTTCAGGATGAGAACAGAAATCGTGCTCTGGCGGCGTGGCGGTGGCAGGAGGTCCTGTTAGCTAAAGTCGTGCTTCAGGTTAAGAACGGTTTCAGGTTAAGAACAGACCTCTGGAATGAATTAAGTACTTAACCTGAGGTACCACTGTATATAAAAAAAAACCCTGAAATGCAGCTGCAGGGAGTTGGTAAGCACTATCAGTTTCCTTGAAGAAGCAGTGTGTGGAGGGAGGGCTTAACTCCTTTCCACCTACATCATTTTCCGGATTAAAAACAAACAAAAAAACCAAAACAAAACTGTCCCTTGTGCTCCAATTACTGTGCACGTTAGCAGCTGTTGAGGGGAATATGATTTGGCTAAAACTGAGGGGAGTCAGGAGCTGGCGAGCTTCATTAATGGGCCTCCTACAGAGATCCAATTCTGCAGTTTGCTCAACAAAAGTACAGTGGTACCTCGGGTTACATACGCTTCAGGTTACATACGCTTCAGGTTACACACTCCGCTAACCCAGAAATAATACCTCAGGTTAAGAACTTTGCTTCAGGATGAGAACAGAAATCGTGCTCTGGTGGCGTGGCGGTGGCGGGAGGTCCCGTTAGCTAAAGTGGTGCTTCAGGTTAAGAACAGTTTCAGGTTAAGAACGGACCTCCAGAACAAATTAAGTACTTAACCCGAGGTACCACTGTATATGTAATAAGAGCAGGAAGGGGATAGAAAGAGCAATTTCGCAGATCAAACCTGAAATACAACAATATACCATGATATTGGTCTAACTCTTATTACACTAATCCAAACTGAGATGGGTAGAATGTACAATCAATGGTCACCTCAGGGCACTGGCAGTTTCATGCACCAGTTGTAGGTTGTGGGAAACTGAGAGGAACGAACGATGATGATGATGATGATGATTTTGCAACTGTCTCTTTAAAGCAGAGCTTTCCAAACTGTGTGTCGTGACATGTTAGTGTGTCGGCCGCAGTGTGTAGGTGTGTCGTGCGAATGCCCCCTGCTCTCCTCCTGGGGATTGAAAGGATCGGTTTGCTAGTAAAACTGAATTACTGTGTCGTGAAATGAGGCACGTCTAAAAAAGTGCGTCGCCAACAAGAAAAGTTTGGAAAGCTCTGCTTTAAAGGGATTTGGGACTTCAGTGATAGTTGGCTCTTTCCTACCCATCACACATCCAGGTCACATTTGTCACACAGAGCTTTGGGCACCTTTGGGAGGTCAGGGGAAATGGTTTTGTGGTGTTGATTCAACACCAAATTTCTCCTTCGCCCTGCCTGACAGAACCCGTTTGTGTGGCATTGCGGAGTTCAGGGAGACCCTTGACTGCTCCTCTTCTCCATTCCCCGTTCTCTTATTCTTCTTCAGTGAACAGGCCTTTTCATTACAACCAGGCCATTTTCACACCAAACACATTGAAAGCGCTACAATACCACACTGAATAGTCATGGCGTCCTGCAAAGGATTCTGGGAGCTGTGGTTTTGTTAAAGGGGCTCAGAGTTCTTGTTTTGTCGTTAGTTGTGTCCGACTCTTTGTGACCCCATGGACCAGAGCACGCCAGGCACTCCTGTCTTCCACTGCCTCCCGCAGTTTGGTCAAACTCATGCTGGTAGCTTCGAGAACACTGTCCAACCATCTTGTCCTCTGCCGTCCCCTTCTCCTTGTGCCCTCCATCTTTCCCAACATCAGGGTCTTTTCCAGGGTGTCTTCTCTTCTCATGAGGTGGCCAAAGTATTGGAGCCTCAGCTTCAGGATTTGTCCTTCCAGTGAGCACTCAGGGCTGATTTCCTTCAGAATGGAGAGGTTTGATCTTCTTGCAGTCCATGGAACTCTCAAGAGTCTCCTCCAGCACCAGAATTCAATAGCATTTATTCTTCGGCGATCAGCCTTCTTTATGGTCCCGTTCTCACTTCCATACATCACTACTGGGAAAACCATAGCTTTAACTATAAAGACCTTTGTTGGCAAGGTGATGTCTCTGCTTTTTAACATGCTGTCTAGTTCTTAGAAGGACGTAGGACGCAGGTGGCGCTGTGGGTTAAAGCCTCAGCGCCTAGGACTTGCCGATCGAAAGGTCGGCGGTTCGAATCCCTGCGGCGGGGTGCGCTCCCGCTGTTCGGTCCCAGCGCCTGCCAACCTAGCAGTTCGAAAGCACCTCCGGGTGCAAGTAGATAAATAGGGACCGCTTACCAGCGGGAAGGTAAACGGCGTTTCCGTGTGCGGCTCTGGCTCGCCAGAGCAGCGATGTCACGCTGGCCACGTGACCCGGAAGTGTCTCCGGACAGCGCTGGCCCCTGGCCTCTTAAGTGAGATGGGCGCACAACCCCAGAGTCTGTCAAGACTGGCCCGTACGGGCAGGGGTACCTTTACCTTTACCTAGTTCTTAGAAGACCCCTATCCCTGCCCCCCGAGCTACATTTCCCAGAGTGGGTAGGCAATCGACCCCTCTTCACAAGGAACTCTGGGAATTGTAGCTCTGGGAGGTGGGATAGGGGTCTTCTAAGAACTCTGAGCCCCTTTAACAAAACCACAGCTCCCAGAATCCTTTGCAGGAAGCCATGACTGTTCAGTGTGGTACTGTAGCGCTTTAAATGTGTATGGTGTATGGTCTCTTGACAACTCTCAGCACCCTGAACAAACCGCAACTCAGTTCTTCTCGTGGAATAAATGTGCGAATGCGAGCGTGACCAGAATGCCTCTCGCACATGCACACTACTGCTTCAGAAAGATCATTAGTTTAGAGTCTAGGATTCCCCAGCTGTTCCGCTCGGACCCCTACCCTCATTTGCCCCTCATCCCACTCCTGCGTCGCCTCACCGGCCCCACAATTCAAAAGCTTAGTTCTGAGAGTTGAAGAGGGGACGCTTAGTTTGTTGGTTCCTTGTGGTGTACACACTTCATTTCACTCACCCCTCCACCATCTCTGGTGAAGGCGGTTTTGCAGATTTTCAAGACACCACCACATCTTTCGAAACCTGTCAACAGAGTCATTCGGGGAACGAGTGAGCACGGCACAGAGGAAGATGCTTCTCTCGTTGTACCTTTGGCTCTCCAAAGGTAGCACATGTTGGCAGTTTGTCATCCCCTCCCCAAGTGTGGTATTATTGATTTGTTATTTAATTAGAGCATTTTTACCCCCCCCCAAAAAAAAAACTCCCAGAGTGGCTTATAGGCAATCAATCAAAACTGGACAGCCCCTCTCAGAGAAAACTTAGGTGCCAATTCTTAAATAATAGTTCTTATAATGACCCCCTCAGCTCGGGGGCATGAGGAGGTGCTTGATAGAGCTGGTTTGGGGGCAAACATGATGGAAGGACCCTACTGCGGCAAAAGTATGGCAAAAGCAGAGTTGTCTTTAGACTCCCCTGCCCTTGCTTGAGATACCGTACTTTTCTGTCTATAAGACGCCCCCATGTATAAGAACCCCTATTTTGGGGAACTCAAATTTCAGAAAATAGGGGGAAGTTGCCCAGAGTTGTTGAGTTTTGGGGGGGAGGATTGCGCACATCAACGAGCCCGCCAATCATCTGAATGCAACACAACATGAACCGCAAATCGCCCACCCTATTGCCGCAACAGCAGCCAACCCTGGACCATCCATAACTCACTTGCAAAAACACCACTGAAAATCTCCACATCGTGTGTCTCATCAGCCCCCCTCCCTCCCCCGATGCACTATCCGTGTATAAGACGAGCCCCCCATTTTTGAAGTTAGTTTTCCAGGGGAGGAAAACCTTGTCTAATACACGGGGGGGGGGGGGATACGGTAATGTCATTAGTGTGTGTGTGTGTGTGTGTGTGTGTGTAAAAAAGAGAACAAAAGACAGGCAGTTTTGGAATTAGTCAGAGATAGTCGCAGAGTTTTAGACTCCAAAAGCCCTTTCGGGGGTGATGGCAGCACTGCGCTGGAAAATTGATAGGGGAGCAGTGAACTTTGAGGTGTTTGTTAGTGGTATCTCAGGTTAAGCATTTAATTCGTTCCAGAGGTCCGTTCTTAACTTGAAACTGTTCTTAACCTGAAGCACCACTTTAGCTAATGGGGCCTCCTGCTGCCGCTGCGCCGCCGGAGCACAATTTCTGTTCTCATCCTGAAGCAAAGTTCTTAACCTGAGGTATTATTTCTGGGTTAGTGGAGTCTGTAACCTGAAGCGTCTGTAACCTGAAGCGTCTGTAACCCGAGGTACCACTGTATAACTGCAATCCCATCCATCGCAGAATCGTCACAGATCTCCTTCCAAGCAAACAGAACCTTGGTGCAGGCTGGGACCCCAGCATTTTCACCATGTGGGGAAACTGGGGGGTCACAGCAGGGCATTTTCCTTGCAGACACAGAAGCCCCCGGGTTCAACCCCTGGCATTTCCAGGTACAGCTGGGAGAAACCAGTGTGTGAAATACTCTGGTAAAGGTAAAGGTAGAGGGACCCCTGACCATTAGGTCCAGTCATGGCCGACTCTGGGGTTGCGGAGCTCATCTCGCTTTATTGGCTTCCGGGTCATGTGGCCAGCAGGATTAAGCCACTTCTGGTGAAACCAGAGCAGTGCACGGAAACACTGTTTACCATCCCACTAGAGCGGTACCTATTTATCTACTTGCACTTTGATGTGCTTTCGAACTGCTATGTTGGCAGGAGCAGGGACCGAGCAACGGGAGCTCACCCCGTCGTGGGGATTCGAACCGCCAACCTTCTGATCAGCAAGTTCTAGGCTCTGTGGTTTAACCCACAGCGCCACCCGTGTTCCTAGATTATTATTATTATTACCTAAATTCATACTTCCAGATAGCCTGTTTGACCTAAGGGTGCAGCAAGAACCCTGCTGAATCAGCTCTTATTGGGCCTAGTATGTTGATTCCCACAGTGGTTAGGCAAAGGACTCTTGAGCAGTACACAAAAGAACAGCTTTGCCCCCCCTTCCTTTCTCTGTTTCTCACCCCCTCCTCTTTCTCTCCCATCTCCATGTCTCCCTCGCTACCTTCTCACTGGTCCCTCTCCCTTCCTCACCCCCTCAACTTCCTCCCTGACACATCACACCCCTTGAAGCAGCTTCTCCACCACAAACACAAGACAATGGTTGCTGCACATCGTTTGCGATGCTCCTGAATCCACCACTGTACATAATTAGTTCTAGTAAACGATCCTGGCCTGCAGGACTGCGTGCCAGAGATGGCAGTTTAAGGGGGGGGGGCAGAGTGTGATAGCCATGAGAAATAATACTTCTGCTCTGTCTCATACACACCAAACACACATGTGGGCTGCATTCCTGCAAGAGAACCAACTTTGGGTTAACCCAAGAATAGTAACTTTCCAGAACGCGGTTAAATGCACACACACTTCCAGGAAACATGTCAAATGTTGCTCTAAACAAGTTCAATGCAGGTAACAGCAAAAAGAGAAAAAGAAAAGAAAAAGAAAGAGCCACACACACATCTTGCATCCTTTACTCCAGTGTAAATCTTCCCTTTTAAATTAACTGAGCTTTCCCCCCCAGAATCAATTGTCATTATGCTCAGGGAGGGACAAGTATGGCAGTTTTTTTGTTCCTCCTCAGTTTCTCATTTTACACATTTTTTTTTCAAAGCAATGTTATATACTTTAATGTCTCATTTCCCTAATACATCCAATGTAATGCACACTTTATGCTAGCGTACACATTTTTGCAGACGTTCGGATGTGCAAAATTCGGATGTGTGGATTTCGAAGGACTTTCAGTTCTTGTGTTGTTTTGGAGACCGAATCAAGTGAGCTTGGATTTAAGTGCAAACTGGGTCAAATTCCACCCTCCTCCTGAATTAAGGTCCAATGCTGCTCTTGATTCTGGCCGACTCGTTTCAAGTCGACCAGGAGGATGAAATCTGATCACCGTAGGCAGCCGTCTTGTGGCCTCTACAGCTTCAAACAGGCCTGGTTAAAAAGATTAAAAGCAGATGAAAACTACTTTTGTCACTGTCAGCCAAGATGCAATGATCATGGAATGAGAAGAGATCAAAGAGATCTCCTGCTATGAAAGCACGGGGGGGGGGGGGGACCTTTGGCTCCCATTCAGCTGTGAGCACCACACTCTTGCCAGAGCTGTGCACTTCAAAATGCAGCCGTTGCTCCAGCCAGCTGCTCTGAACAAAGATAAATGTGGACGAGCCTGGGAGTTCTGGGGCAACAACACATGAGCAACCACGAAACCAAAGGTCCCGTGTTCGATTCCTGGCACCTCCAACTCTGAAAAGAATCAGGCAGCAGATGAGTCACCCCAGAGAGCCCCATCAGTCACAGTTTCCAGCCCTGATAAGTCTGTTCTGGCAAAAACAACAAAGGCACACACTTTACATTTACAGTGGTACCTTGGGTTAAGTAATTAATTCGTTCCAGAGGTCTGTTCTTAACCTGAAACTGTACTTAACCTGAAGCACCACTTTAGCTAATGGGGCCTCCTGCTGCCGCTGCACCGCCAGGGCCCGATTTCTGTTCTTATCCTGAAGCAAAGTTCTTAACCTGAAGCACTATTTCTGGGTTAGCGGAGTCTGTAACCTGAAGCGTATGTAACCTGAAGCGTATGTAACCTGAGGTACCACTGTATAGCACCCCCCTACACACACACACAGAATCCCAGGAACTGTGGTTTGCCTGCACAGAACTGCATTCCCTGTACCCTTAACAAACTACAGTTCCTGGGATTTCTTAGGGTGTTTGCATGTGCTTTAAATGTCTGGTGTGCTCATAGCAGAAGAGCCTTGAGGTGTGAAATCCCATAAATGCCCGCCGCATAGGTCACAGATGGACAGATAAATAGCCTGACCTGGTTTGTATCCTGCACAAGTTGGAAGGAGGCAATCAAGCTCCTTTGCCTCTCTCCAAACAGCTGATAGGAAGAATCACGGGTTTTTCTTAAAAGAAGAACTCTGCACATGCCTCTAGGGCAGTGGGATCAGGGAGGGAAGCATAGGGGATGCCTTATTCTCTGTTAGCATCTTGACCCTTAGCGCAGCACCGTCTTCTCCGACCTGCAGTCACTCTCCAAAACTTAAAACTGTTTTCAACGTATTTTAAAATGTTGTAACCCACCCTGGGACCTTAGGGTGAAGGGCAGGTAATACATTAAAACAAGATTTAAGAAAAATAGCAAAACCATTACCACAATCATGGCAAGCACATTCAAAATCCAGCGACTAACAAGAAAAGCAGAAAAGAAAAGCTATTGCGGGTCATGAGTTGCGAATGAAAGTCAACTGCAGCCGCAGCAGTCTCTGAAATAGTTATGAATGAATCTCTGTTCTACAGTCGCAAGCACCCAGCCCATTTATTTCAATATAAGTGTCATAAATATCCCCACATGCCTTATCCATTTCAACAGTACTGGCTCCCAGTACGTTTCCGAGCACAATTCAAAGTGTTGGTGCTGACCTTTAAAGCCCTAAACGGTCTCGGTCCAGTATATCTGAAGGAGCGTCTCCACCTCCATCATTCTACCCGGACACTAAGGTCCAGCGCTGAGGGTCTTCTGGCGGTTCCCTCGCTGCGAGAAGTCAAGTTACAGGGAACCAGGCAGAGGGCCTTCTCGGTAGTGGCACCCGCCCTGTGGAACGCCCTCCCACCAGATGTCAAAGAGAAAAATATCTACCAAACTTTTAGAAGACATCTAAAGGCAGCCCTGTTTAGGGAGGCTTTTAATGTTTAATACGTTACTGTGTTTTAGTGTTTGCTGGAAGCCGCCCAGAATGGCTGGGGAAACCCAGCCAGATGGGCGGGATATAAATAAATTATTATTATTATTATTATTATTATTATTATTATTATTATTATTATTATCAGTAACGTTGGTTTGTTGTTTGTTGTTAATGAGAGTTATCTTATTGAGGATTAGAGACATGTATAGTGTCACCTGAAATAGGTTTAGAGGATGTTCTCCGTTTTGCTCCTCTGTAGCTTTAGAGGTAACAAATCTGAGACTGGAATCCTTCGAACATCAGGGAGTGAGCTTCCTATAGGACTCCCCAATTGTACGCACGTAGGATCAGGCTGCAAAATAATCTCAGAAGGCAAATCTGGATTGGTGGCTCTCCGTGCTTTTGGCAATGTTGCTTCTCGCGGCACAACTCTTGATTCTTTAAATGTCTCAGAGGGGCTTATTAGAACAGTGATGCTGGAAGGTTGAATCTAATATCTGGGATATGGCACCTGCGGTGATGCTGAACTCCCAACTTCTGTCAGCCCAGCCAGCATGGTCAGTGCTGGGAGTTGCAATCTAACAACATGTGGAGGGCTACAGATTCCCCATTTCTGATCTGAATGTAGCCTGATATTCAGCTCCATTCAAACAAGGCTAGCAGTCTAGTGAGAACAGCTCCTACCTTCAATGCCCTCTGGCAAATTGTGTGTTCCTAAATTATTTCACATGGGTTAGCTCAGTGGGTAGATCACGAGACTTTTAATCCCAGGGTTGTGGGTTTGTGTCCCATGTTGGACAAAATATTCCTGCTTTGCAAGACTAAATGACTCTCGTGGCGCCTTGCAACTCTGCCATTCTATGATTCTGTCCCCGCACTTGTTTTTTCAAGGCATCAGGCTCCCCAACCACCCATGCTCTGTAAAATTTTACGTTCCCTGCCCACCGCTTTGTAGGATGCGCAGCCTACAAACCTGCGTAGCCCCATCAAAACCCAGACCACAATATTATCAGCTAAATGTTATTGGTAGGATTTTTTTTCATATTAGTAACCCACTTTGAGCAACTTCTGTGTGGATGGGGAAAATGACACACACACACAAACATACAAATAACAATTAGCCCAGTTTTAAGAGCAAAGTAGATTGGAAGCAGTGCTGTCTATGCCTTATTTGATTATACAATCACAAATATAACCAGAGATGGAGAAACTCACCATAGCTAGAAGTGTTTAGACTCCACGTAGCCCAACGGAGTACACGGGAGGAGGTTCTGCAAAGGATGGAGCCTTTGATCTGGCCTAGACTATTTTATATCCTCTCTCTGCTGAGCGGAGGGCAGGAAGTCTGTTGAGGTAAAAGTATGGTGTGATTGCACAGCATGAAAGGGGGCTGGAGATTTGCCTCCCCCTGGCCTGCCAAGGCTCCTGACATCGTGCAGAGTGCATGTCCCCCTCCTCTCAGCGACGACTGGATGGGTCGAAGAATCCAGGGCAGAGAGAAACCTCCCAATGAGGCTTTGAAAGAGGCACTTCTCAATAAGAAATTCAGCATCAAGTGGAAAGTAGGAGTGAAACCTACTTTCCCTCGGTGGAATCCATTATGTACATTAAAAAGGGGAAAGAAAGCTCTGTGTGTGTGTGTGTGTGTGTGTGTGTGTGTGTGCACGCGCATGCATACTTGAAGCCAGAAGCTGATAAACTATTTCATCACAGTGAATCATTAATTGATTTAGGATCACCAGCTGTTTTCACCAAGCCTGCTCCCCTCACCAGATGCAAACATGTACAGAGATTTTTAAAGCGCATGTAGAAGAAAGAGAGCGTTGTCTCAAGTGCATGAAAATATGATATCTTCCTCCTAAGTGCAGATACAAGTCACCCGGAATAGGCATCACAAATGTTTATTAAACACATAAATTGTTCAGCATGTGGCAGGAATCCACCCAGCACTCATGGGAAAATGTGGCATGATCTCTTAGAGTAATCAAATGAAACTTGACATGATAAAAGCCTGTGATTTTATCAGGGCAAGTTACTTGTTTATTGTTGTAACAATTGTTTTCTCAAAATGTATCTTCTGTACCATGAAAATAAATAAAAAATGTGTGTGTAGGCATCGCTACATATAGCAGAAGTGTTTCGCATCAGAAAGGACTCATCCAGGCTACCTTTTGCACCATACTTTCCAAGCACAGATCCAGTATTTAAATCTCTTTGTCTGAGCATTCTATTTCTCTCTCTCTTTTTTGGGTGTGTCCAGTTCTTTCCCTGGGAAAACCTGAGTTTTGCTGCTGAATCAGAGCAAATGGCAAATCCGGGGGCAAATTGATTGCCGTTTTCTCCGATTCAACGGTAAAACATGGGTTTGCCCAGCGAAAGCACAGGGACCAAAAAAAGAGAAAGTATGGCACAAAGGGAATTCTGGAGGAGCCCCCAGTCTGCACCAATTATGCCTGATTAAGTGAAATATCACACATCACAGTATCAATATGGGTTTTCACGTGTGCTAGCTATACAAGTAACAGATCCTGCAAATCCAGTCAAATGTTACCATCATATTGCCATAGTATTAATAGACTGGCTCCTGAATCCAAAAGAACCAATCATGGCTCAGATCGCAACTCCCCCTGTTTTTCATATTTAGCTAACACCTAAGGCACTGTGGGTTAAACCACAGAGCCAAGGACTTGCCAATCAGAAGGTCGGTGGTTCGAATCCCCACGACAGGGTGAGCTCCTGTTGCTCGGTCCCTGCTCCTGCCAACCTAGCAGTTCGAAAGCATGTCAAAGTGCAAGTAGATAAATAGGTACCGCTCCGGCGGGAAGGTAAACGGCGTTTCCATGCGCTGCTCTGGTTCGCCAGAAGTGGCTTAGTCATGCTGGCCACATGACCCGGAAACTGTACGCCGGCTCCCTCGGCCAATAAAGCAAGATGAGCGCCACAACCCCAGAGTCGGCCACGACTGGACCTAATGGTCAGGGGTCCCTTTACCCTTTACCTTTTAAGGTCTTCCACTACAATGTGGCTGGAACGCTGCTACAATAGTCCAACCTTCACAAGGGCCACTAAAGTTTAGGTCTCCCTATCCGTCACCTTCTCCTTTCATCTCACCCTGAATCACAGCAAGGCTTCTGCCTTGAGCCTGAACTTCAAAATCAGAGCAAGGTCTCTGTGCATTCCCACCAGGCCCCGTTTTATCAGCTTGCCCGGCAGGATCGATGACGCGAATCCCTTTCTAGCACAGGGCTAAGGCCTGTGGTTCATTATTATAAGCACAAGAGCAGGGACTGGTAAAATGGTTGGCAACATTGTCCCATAGCTGTCAAGTGTCCCTTATTTGAAGGGACAGTCCCTTATTCCAGCGCCATGTCCCACTGCTGTCCCTTATTGATAGATGTCCCTTAAATGTCCCTTAAATGTTGTCCCTTAAATTTCAAAGGAAGCAGCTCCTCTCCCTTCCTCCCTGCCGTCCAGGGCGGAGGGAGGCTCCAACTGTGTTGCTTGGCTGTGTTGCTCACCCAATAAGAAGTCTAAGAACGACTGGGGGTGGAGCTTGCATGCCTTGTGTGTGGCTAGTTAATGCAAGCTGAGGGGGGTTTTGAATGCTGGACGCCATTTTGTTGCACGTGCTGCTGCAAACTTTGCAGTGCAAAGCCAGGCCGGGGAGCCATCTTAAGTTGAGGCTGCATAGGCCTTGTGGTGCATGTGATTCAGATTCTATTCAGTTGAACCTCTGGTTACAAAGTTGGTTGGACAGTGTTCTCAAAGCTACCAGCATGAGTTTGACCAGACTGCAGGAGGACTCAGACTGGAGTGCCTAGAACCGGTGAGGCTGCAGGTCCCTTATTTTGGCTGATGGTCCCTTATTTTCAAGGCTGCTGGTCCCTTATTTTCAAATCTCTAAGTTGACAGCTATGCATTGTCCTGAAGGTAGGCTGAATCCAGTGCCAAGCCTTGGCTGGACTGAACCTGAACCCAATGGGAAGAGCTTTAGTCAAAGTGCAACCCAAATTGGAACCAAGTTGAAACACTCCCTATCCGAGTAGATTTGTGCCAATTGAGATTCTGTTGGTGAAAGGCTCCCTAACAGCTGCACATTTTCTTGCTATGTGCCTGCAGTCAACTCTACTTTATCTATTGCCTTATTATGAAACAAACAGGAGTAGCTGGATCAGAGAGAGTGTATTGATACTTGGGATCTTCTTCTTATTTGGCAATCACTTGTAGCCAAGTAAGATTGTCTTCCATGAACAGTGTGTCCGTAGGTGACTATGGAGGCCAATTCTGGATCCACACGTCCTTCCACAGTGGGGACATTGGTTTCCAGGCAGGAGTTGATCACAGTAAGGATTTGCCAAATTTGCCTTCCTCTTAGCTCGTTTCTCCCTTTCATCCTGAGTTCATGCTTCTTCAAAGTCCACGATGCCTTTGGTAAAGGCTACCATATTTTCCCATTGGAGCGCTCGCAGGCCAGTGTTTCCCAATTTTCTGTGCTTATACTGCATTTCTTTTTAGATTTGCCTTGAGAGCATCTTTAAACCTCTTCTGTTGTATTGGAATAACCCAGGCCAGATTGAAGAGAAGTGAAACTCTTGATTTTAAGAAACGCAACAGTTTCTTTTCCAGGCTCAGATCGTCAAGAAATTTTAGGTTCCAGATGGGTAGCCGTGTTGGTCTGCCATAGTCAAAACAAAAAAAATTCCTTCCAGTAGCACCTTAAAGACCAACTAAGTCAGTTCTTGGTATGAGCTTTCGTGTGCATGCACACTTCTTCAGATACGTATCTGAAGAAGTGTGCATGCACACGAAAGCTCATACCAAGAACTGACTTAGTTGGTCTTTAAGGTGCTACTGGAAGGAATTTTTTTTTGTTTTAAGAAATTTTAGGGTATGACTTGTGTCCATACACTCAAGACAATACACATAAATGAATGTTCAGCTTGAATTCTGCCGACCGGACATTTGAAGTCATATCTGTAGAACTGATGAAACCAGGAGGAGCAATTAACTAGCAGAGGTGTGAAAACGTTCAATTGTGGACAGCCATCAGAAACATTTCTGGTTGATGTTTTTTAAAATTAATTTTTTTAAAAATTAAAACATGCCAAGAGAGAGCAGGAATAAACATGTACCACTAATTTGCCACCGTTTCGTAACTCAACCATTCTGAGTTTGTTCAGGAGGCCCATAAGCTGGCCATCACTTATCTGCACCTAAGGTTGCCCATTGTTCCCTGCCCTACCCTGGCCAGTCATTTTGAAAGACTGAATCACACATACATGTGCATCATGTAGCTCCCGGAGGGCCACTGCCATTTAATGTAGACAAAAGCTAGATGGACCAACCTCTGACGGGTGTATCCTCTATGAAAGCTGTTGTTGTTGCTGCTGCTGGTATTATTATTACTATTTCCCACATCTCCTCCAAGGAGCTCAAGGAGGTGCACGCATGGTTCTCCCCCTCCTTATTTGTGTCCTCATGAAGAAGAAGAGTTTGGATTTGAGTTCCGGCTTTATCAACACCCTAAGGAGTCTCAAAGCGGCTAACAATCTCCTTCCCCTTCCTCCCCCACAACAAACACTCTGTGAGGTGAGTGGGGCTGAGAGACTTCAGAGAAGTGTGACTAGCCCAAGGTCACCCAGCAGCTGCATGCGGAGGAGCGGGGAAGCGAACCCAGTTCACCAGATTACGAGTCCACTGCTCTTAACCACTACACCATGCTGGCTCCCTGATCTGAGGCACATCAGAGTAATCAGGTCTGTCTGAGAAGTGGGCTGGCTCTGGAAGACATTTGTTTACGCAGAGTGCCCACCCCCATTTCACCGCTGTCACTGGCTCCTGACAACCTGACAAGGCAAGTCGGGCTTAGAGAGACTGGGACTGGCCCACAGTGAGTTGAGTCCAGAGGTGCCAGCTTCTCCAGAGCATTGGGGGAGCCCCGTGTAACATCGCACGATGTCCTCTGAATATTCAGGGCACCGAAACTGCCTCAGCCCCTAGGTTGAGTGGGAAGATTTGAACCCTAGTTTTCCAGGTCCTGGTCCAACATTCTAGCCAATACACTTGTTTCACACAAGCTGGCTACCTGCAGTTGAGAACCCTCTTTCAGCCTGAGGGTTGGTTTCCCACCTGGCCAATCTTCCAAGTGCCAAAGTTTCCAGAGGCAAAGTGGGGTGGGTGGGGCAAGATGTTGTGCCTCTTACTGTGATGGCCTGGGATTCGGATGCTGAACCTGAGGGATCCCCGCCTGCACAGGATTCCCCGCCTCCAGAACCAGCTGAGCCAGGGCTGGGGCGTGAGCCTGAAGGGTCCTCACCTGTGCTGGATCCTCAGGTGCTGAGTCTGCTCTGGCTCCTGAGGCGATGGAGGACCCATTGCCTGCAGGTGCTCCACTCTCAGCCCCGTCAGGGGAAGCTGAGGTTGCCTCTGGGTCCGGTAACCCTCCAGCCTCTCCTGAGCTGCAGAGGCTCAGGGCAGAGAGGCGGAGGGAACTAAGTTCCCGCAGGAGGAGTGCTCGCCTCCAGGCCAGGAGAGGCGAGTCACCAGAGGATTGGGGCCGCCCTATGCCTCGGGGCAGATAAAAGCCAGCCAGCCCCAGTCCCAGGTTGCGGGAGCAACATTGTTGGTTGCTAGTTCCTGCCTGAACCCTGTCCTGCTTTTCTGCCTGACCCGCCCTGGCTCCCTGCTTGCAAGCCTGTTCCTGACTTCACCCGACTCCCTGCTCTGCACCCAGATTCAGCTACTACGGACTGCCTCCATGTCGCACCTTTGACCATGGACCGGACTTGGACCTCGCCTCTTGGGTAACCCACGGGACCAGCACACTTACCTTTGATGCAAGTGACAGAAGCATCCACATCACATGGCCTCTTGCTAAAATTCTCCCGTTGCTCGGTCCCTGCTCCTGCCAACCTAGCACTTCGAAAGCACACCAGTGCAAGTAGATAAATAGGTACCGCTCTGGTGGGAAGGTAAACGGCATTTCTGTGCGCTGCTCTGGTTCCCCAGAATCAGCTTAGTCATGCTGGTCACATGACCTGGAAGCTGTACGCCGGCTCCCTTGGCCAATAAAGCGAGATGAGTGCCGCAACCCCAGAGTCGTCCGCAACTGGACCTAATGGTCGGGGTCCCCTTTACCTTTACCCAGTGAAGAAACAGAGGGACAAAGTCAAAGTGTAACCCAGAAGAGGGTTGATGTGGTGTAGCAGTTTGGGGTGTGGACAAAGGTGATCTGAAGTGAAGACCAAGGGAGCAAGAGTTGCAATTTCCAAGTGCTTGGAAAGATTTCCAAACGAATAGCCTTGAATTTTGTTGGCGTCTGTCTGTCTCAGGAGTTAATGGAGGAGAGGGCCTTTGGGGGTGAAGTCAAACACTTAGAAGGTTGCAGTGCCTGCTGTGGCTTTAAAAACTGATAGGGGAGAGACATGTTTTGTTGCAGCTGGGGCAGATGGAGGTGTCTGGTTGTGCTTCTGCAGACGAACCATGGTGTTTCTTCTCTTTGTGTTCCTCCCAGAGGTCATCCCTCCTTTGGTCACTGCTATGGATGCACAACCTGATGCAAGGGATTCACACATGGCAGGCTGATGTTAAGACCAAACTCTCTGCAGACTTGAACAAAAGGGTTGGTGAGTCTCTGTAGAGCTTCTTGGTGTGCTGTCAAGGTTGCATCATCTGCAGACACCATCTCTCAGAGAAAGGCCCACCACAATTTTTTCTTGGTGCACAAACATGCCCAGTTGAACAGACCCCCATTTTTCTTTGATGCAGCTTTGACCATCTTCAGTCTAGCAGAAGGCACATGAGAGCAACAGGGAGGAAAAAACTGGAAAAAAACAGGGAGGTAGCCTGGAACCTGCTTATTAATTAAAAAGTGGAACAAGCGAGATGTATTTGTCTGCTCAATTCTTCCAAGTGATGATGTTATCGTAGATGATTTATTTGCAACAATCCTCAACGCCACTTTACATTCAGCTAATTGGTTCACATTGAATGAGACAGTTCCTTTTGTGTGCCTTCCTTTAAATTTAATAAAAATAGTTCAAACCAACAAAACCAAAAGTAATATGCACAGAGCAGTTGCTCAGCAGGTTTCCCCCCCCCCCCAATCTGAGCTTGGATTCCCAATTTGCATAGCAGACGTAGGAGGAAATAACTCTTTGGTTCAGTTCTCCTTCCTGTCGTTCTTCATACGGTCTGCTGCATTCCGGTCCTTAAAAAAAGGTAGGCAAGCAGGTAGGTGGAGTATTGCAAGCCTGTTCAGATATATAGAATATTAGCATGTGTTTTTAGGGACGTGGGTGGCGCTGTGGGTTAAACCGCAGAGCCTAGGACTTGCCGATCAGAAGGTTGCCGGTTCGAATCCCTGTGACGGGGTGAGCTCCCGTTGCTCGGTCCCTGCTCCTGCCAACCTAGCAGTTCGAAAGCACGTCAAAGTGCAAGTAGATAAATAGGTACCGCTCGAGCGGGAAGGTAAACGGCGTTTCCATGTGCAGCTCTGGTTCGCCAGAAGCGGCTTAGTCATGCTGGCCACATGACCCGGAAGCTCCCTCGGCCAATAAAGTGAGATGAGCGCCACAACCCCAGAGTCGTCTGCGACTGGACCTAATGGTCAGGGTCCCTTTACATTTACCTTAAGCTTACTATTGGTATTATTTTCCGAATGTTTAAAACAATTGCTTTTACCTATTTTGCCAATAATTTTATTGCGCTATTCTTTACACAAACCGCTTTGAGCGTTTCTTTCAATGATCGCGCGGTATAAAAACGTTATGAAATAAATAAATAGGCGCTCGTGGTGTGGAGTTGTTTGAGCTCTTCTGTTCTGAACATCTTTATCACACCATCTCAACACCTGCTCAGGTCCTTTTAGCATCGGCTCTGCCTTTCCCCAGTCTGATTGGCACGACGGAGCTCAACAGGAAGACCAAGTAAATCACACATGGCGGTTTCGTTTTCACACCTTCATCATCGACGAAAAGGCTGGCAGATTTTCTGACCTCCCCTCTTCTCTTTGCGGTTTCTGAGTTCGCACTTTGCTTACTTTGCAGCCAGGTGGAAAGACATCAGAAAGTGGGGGGAGGGAAACCAGGACTGTAAAAGAGAGAGGAAAAGACGTTACGTCTCATGTCATGAGCTCAGTGACACTTCCACTTCTCATTTGTGTAGGTTTTTTTTGTTTTGATTTGAGTTCAGTTTCAAGTAGGGACATTTGATTTGGCTTGCATTTAAAGTTGAACTTTCCTAATTTGTCCATTCTGAGACAACGCGCAAACTGGAACACACCCATCCTTTGAAATTCACACTTCCCTGAATTTTGCAGTTCTCCAATGTTTACAAAACTGCACATTCCGAGGTGAAGTGTACGTATACTGGATAAAAGAAGCTTTTGTTGTTGTTTAGTTGTTTAGTCGTTTAGTTGTGTCCGGCTCTTCGTGACCCCATGGACCAGAGCACGCCAGGCACTTCTGTCTTCCACTGCCTCCCGCAGTTTAGTCAAACTCATGCTGGTAGCTTCGAGAACACTGTCCAACCATCTCGTCCTCTGTCGTCCACTTCTCCTTGGGCCCTCCATCTTTCCCAACATCAGGGTCTTTTCCAGGGAGTCTTCTCTTCTCATGAGGTGGCCAAGGTATTGGAGCCTCAGCTTCAGGATCTGTCCTTACAGTGAGCACTCAGGGCTGATTTCATTCAGAATGGAGAGGTTTGATCTTCTTGCAGTCCATGGGACTCTCAAGAGTCTCCTCCAGCACCATAATTCAAAAGCATCAATTCTTCAGCAATCAGCCTTCTTTATGGTCCAGTTCTCACTTCCATACATCACTACTGGGGAAACCATAGCTTGAACTATACTGACCTTTGTCAGCAAGGTGATGTCTCTGCTTTTTAAGATGCTGTCTAAGTTTGTCATTGCTTTTCTCCCAAGAAGCAGGCATCTTTTAATTTCGTGACTGCTGTCACCATCTGCAGTGATCATGGAGCCCAAGAAAGTAAAATCTCTCACTGCCTCCATTTCTTCCCCTTCTATTTGCCAGGAGGTGGAAAGTAGCATACCAACGGGCAAAATATTAGGGCAAATTGCTTTGCTGAAATGTGTGTCTCAGGCAAAATTATGTACAAAATGTGTATATTAGGAGAAATTCACCCTAAAGTGCTGATGGATCATCACGAGGTTTTTTGTTTGTTTGTTTATTTGTTTTTGCAAAGTAATGTGGAAATGAGGACCAATGATAAACTGAGAGAAACGGATGTTGACAGCTTCACGCATCCCTGTCCGTAAGCATAACATAAAGAAACATGGGGGTGCAAGAATCACAGCCAGCGCTTTTTAATCTTGACTAGAAATTCGATGAATCTTGCCCCATCACATTGCAACCCACATACAGAAAAATGGTGCTGAAACCAAGATTTTCTGTGTCAAAGAGCTGGTGAGATTTCACTGGCCTGCACTCTTTCATTTGATATTGATTGATTGCTACATTTTCCCTCAAAATATGCTTAGAGTGAATAATCTAATTGCAGAGCAAGCATGAGGAGACCCATCTGCTTCCCCCCGTCTAGCACTCCACTCAATGTGGCTGCAATGAGGGTGCTGTGATGGCAAAAGAAGGGTCTTTGTCCTTATTTGGTGTTCTCCTTGTCGTTTCTAAATCACAAAGGAAAGGGAAGTGGGGAGCAGGAAATTAGATGAACAATAAATTCTTCTATTATTATTTTCCTGTTGTTGTTTTCGCTGTAACTCCAGAAGGTGAGTATCTCCAGAGCTCTGTCTAGGACCTAAATCTCCTTTGAGATGTCTGGAGTCATGATGAGAGGCTGCCTGTCCCCTTCTGGAGCAACCAAAAGTTGGCAGACCGTTCCTGCCTCCTGAGGAACAGTATAGCATGCCCTCTGGAATTTGGGGAGAAAGGGCAGTTCAATAGCTGCACAATGCTGCCTTTGGGAGCCCAATTCCATATCCAAAGCTCATGCGGGGGGGGGGGGGTGTCATCAAATGCCTGAAATATAGGCATTTATATGTGTCACTAAAAAGGCGCTCGAACAATTGTTAATTGGGTGAATGGTGACTTCTCCATTTTAATTCTCAGATCTCTCTTTGATTTGTTTTGAAGATTTTGGTACTTCACAACTTCCCCTTGGCTAGGAGGAAGTAGACAAGCACCTCCCATGTGGTTAGCACATCTGGGCTCTTTCTGGTCCAATAGGTGTTTTGGACTTCCATTTTTAGAATGGTGTGAATAGTGATTAGATAGATGATAGATAGATAGATAGATAGATAGATAGATAGATAGATAGATGATAGATATATAGTCCCACAACAAAGAATGGGGGGGGGCGCTTTGCTAAATCTTTCTTAAAGTGCTTAGGCATTCTTTCCCTTTGAAAGTTTATTTTGAATTTTTATTAGTTAAAATTAGTTAGTTAATGCCTGCAATCTATTATCACCTTAAATCCAAAAGACACAAGCTCACTCTCTTCGGTTTCCTATGCCAGTCCCTCACAATCCGCCCTACTCTATTTGCAAATCCTGGCCGGGGATCAGCAAACATTTTCAGCAGGGGGCCAGTCCACTGTCCCTCAGACCTTGGGGGGGCAGACTAAATTTTGAAAAAAAACAATAAATAACAAATTCCTATGCCCCACAAATGCTGGAGGAGACGGACTGCAAGAAGATCAAACCTATCCATTCTGAAGGAAATCAGCCCTGAGTGCTCACTGGAAGGACAGATCCTGAAGCTGAGACTCCAATACTTTGGCCACCTCATGAGAAGAGAAGACTCCCTGGAAAAGACCCTGATGTTGGGAAAGATGGAGGGCACAAGGAGAAGGGGACGACAGAGGACGAGATGGTTGGACGGTGTTCTCGAAGCTACCAGCATGAGTTTGACTAAACTGCAGGAGCCAGTGGAAGACAGGAGTGCCTGGCGTGCTCTGGTCCAGGGGGTCACGAAGAGTCGGACACGACTAAACGACTAAACAACAACATGCCCCACAAATAATCCAGATATGCATTTTAAATAAAAGCACGCATTCTGCTCATGCAAAAACCCCAGGCAGGCCCCACAAATAACCCAGAGATGCATTTTAAAGAAAAGGACACATTCTACTCATGTAAAAACACGCTGATTCCCAGACTGTTCGCGGGCCGGATTTCGAAGGCAATTGGGCTGGATCCAGCCCCGGGGCCTTAGTTTGCCTACCCATCTCCCAGAGGCTGCAAGAGGTAAATAGACCTGGTGAAAGAAAGAAGAACATGAGAGAAAGAAAGGATTGAAATGGGTGAGAAGGTGGAAGAAAATGCCAGCAGAGGGGAAAAGGCAGCATGCAGGCCGCTGTTGATAAAGGATTTGGAAAGTTGCTGCTCGAATTTTACTAGCTAAAAAGTGGAAAACCCAAGAATCACCAACAGTGGAAGAATGGCAGATGAGATGATGGATTTTTTGGAGGCAGCCGACCTGACCGGAAGAGTCCGCGACCAGAAGGAGGAGGAGTATGAGGAAGAATGGACAAAATTTAATGATTATTTAGCTAAATTTGTTAAGTTAAACTAACTGGAAATAGCTTGAAGGTAACAGATTGGCTTAGGAATTTATGTAAGTTAAGTGATGTTTAACATGTTTAACTTTGAATTGAAAAGATATATGGATGTTAATAGACTAAGTTAAGTTTATAAGAATTATGATTTGGAAAGCTGTTAAAAGGATATGCATGGAAATTCAACCAAGGGGACGTAAGGAAGTCACGTAACAATGTTAATGAGTGTAATTTTAATAAGGTTATGATTTATGTTTGTATGTTTGTTTGTTTGTTTGTTTGTTTGTTTATAATTTTGTGAAAAATAATTTAAAAAATGGGGGGGTGTTTGCTTCAACTCGCTTGTGGATAACAAGAAGATTGGAAGAGGGGATTTGTAAAGGATAACAACAGAGATGGAAAGATGGGACTTATGAACATCAAAGCAGCAGAAATATGAGAGGATTGGACCCTTTCTGAACTCGAAGCATGGGTACCCCCAACAAAAATTTAAAATTCAACTAAATATTTGAAAAAATTTGGAGTTTGTTATGTATTGGTATAATTTGGAACTAATGTGATATGATTGGTTTGTTAATTGGAAATTTAATAAAAATTATTTTTTAAAAAATGGGGGGGGGGATAAAGGATTTGAAAAGAAGGTGAGACAAGGGACAGAGTGGCAGCAGAAAAAGTGCCGAGAAAGGGCAAGGAGGCAAAGAAAAAGGAGGAAAACAAAACCAAGACAGGTGACAGAGGACAATAAGTGCAATAAGGAAGGAGAAATAAAGGCAGGTGACAGAGAAGAAAAATAGGTTTTGAAAGCAAAAGAAAGCAGTAGAAGACGCAGAAGACGATCCTGTGAAAAACCCCAGAAAGCAGAGAGAGAACGCAACTACTGAAAGTTTGACCAACAATACATGAAATATGGTTTCACATACTGGGGAAAAATAGCATGTCAAGATATTTGCATGTGAAGGGTGGTGAGATGCTACCAAATGAAAATTTGCATCCATTAAAGCTGTTCATTCATTCATTTAGAAACAAAGCATGCCATTTTGAGATTTTATTATTATTTTCAAAAAAACCTGGACAACCAGTTTTAGAAGAGCAGGGAAACTTTGTTCCATATGCGACAGGAAGGAAGAATGGTTGGATCCAGTCTGTTCAGAAAGCAACTCTGATTCATTGCTTTCTTCTCCACAGAGAATACTAATAATAATAATAATAATAATAATAATAATAATAATAATAATAATAATATCTGGCTGAGTTTCCCCAGCCACTCTGGGCAGCTCCCAGTCAAATGTTAAAAACAGTACAGCATTAATATTAAAAACTTCCCTGAACAGGGCTGCTTTCAGATGTCTTCTAAAAGTTTGGTAGTTATTTTTCTCTTTGACATCTGGTGGGAGGGCGTTCCACAGGGCGGGCGCCACTACCGAGAAGGCCCTCTGCCTGGTTCCCTGTAACTTGGCTTCTTGCAATGAGGAAACCGCCAGAAGGCCCTTGGCACTGGACCTCAGTGTCTGGGCAGAACGATGGGGGTGGAGACGCTCCTTCAGGTATACTGAACTGAGGCTGTTTAGGGCTTTAAAGGTCAGCACCAACACTTTGAATTGTGCTCGGAAACGTATTAAGAGCCAATGCAGATCTCTCAGGACCAGTGTTATGTGGTCCCGGCGGCCAGTCCCAGTCACCAGTCTAGCTGCCGCATTCTGGATTAATTGCAGTTTCTGGGTCACCTTCAAAGGTAGCCCCACGTAGAGTGCATTGCAGTACAAGCTTCCAAAGTCCTGCATTCTGTCCTGGGATGACATGTGAAAATTGTTACTTTCGTCGAAACTAGTGCTCTTGACAGAAGCTGTCTGCAAAGAATTGGGTTCTGAACACAAAACTCTGTGGTTATACATAGAAGTGAGGTGACTGCCGTGAGGAAAAGGGTTTGACAGGCCGTTTGAACTTCAGCACAAAGTTCTTGAGAGATAAATTGTTAGCATATGCTCCATTAGTTGACAACTCCTTGTGTCTTTTAAGGTTGGCACACCTTGTGGATGTGTTCAGATGTAAAAAAAAAAAGCATTCAAAAATAATAGTAATATTGAAATTTGTTCACATGGTGAATGGTGTAGCACACTCTGCTGGGCAGAAGAAGCAACTTATGAATATAAACCATAAAGCAAGAAGCCAGTCTACATTTTTGAAGTGTGGCTGCTTGCAGTGAGTAAGAAAAGTGGGTGTGAAGGGTTCAGGTTCTGGTAGGCTCCCAGAAAACGCCTTTGCCACCTACCACCTACCATTTAAACCAGGAGAAGTCAACAATGTGCCCTTCAGATGATGTCTGACTACAATTCCCATCAGCCCTAGCTAGCCAGCATAATGAGTGGTCAGGAGTAATGGGAGCTATAGTCCGAATATCAGGAGGGCTCTGTGTTGGCTGTTCCTGATTTAGACGAAGACTGGTAGGAAACCTTATGTAAAAACAACCCATTGGGTCATAGTATTTGTGAATTGTTCACTTATAAAAAGAGCTAGGGTTGGTTCAACCTATTGGAAATGAAAGACACTGCTATATAGCCCCATATTTTGACATTCTTTGATCTTTGGGGCTGTTTTTCCTCTTCATTGTGCAGAAACTAGCCTACCAGAGGACGGCAAACATTAAATTCCCGCTCTGCTCACTTTTGCCTAAGGCCGTATTCACCCCTGGCATGTGGGCTGAAAATGGTCTCTGCCAACTTTAATATCATCAAAAGTCTCTGTTTGATCTTTTATGGTGTAAAGCAACCTCAAATCTTCAGGCCATATTTGGCTGGCTGCTGGTCCCAATTTGGCCTACGAATCCTTTCCTCCCCCAAACCGCATCTACCGGCCCAACACTTGAAATGGCTGCCAATGCTTAAAGTGTGCTCCTGGTTGTGCCTGGGCAAAAGGAGGATTGCCCCTGATGTAACATGCATTTTAGAGAAATCACATAAAAGTAATGCAATAATTCCTAAAGGATCGCACATTTCACTTTTCTGTTATTTATATAGCACTTTTATTTATATATTTCAAATTTCCAAGCTTGTTTGTTTCGGTTCTATGCCACCTTTGCGGGTGGTTAACAAAGTTATTAACATGACAAATTAAAGCAGAAGAATATTAAAATGGAATTACCAGTCAGCACAAAAAAGCAACCTAAAAGCCAGCATAAACACAAGCAGCATAAAGTACATGTAAGTCCTGCTGTCCACCTGCTCGCTATCTGCCAGTTCACTTATCCAAACATAAATAATCATGCCCAAACCTCGCTATACACTCCACAGATTCAGATATCCAAAGATCCAGAGTTTGCCCACTTCCTCACTTGTGCTTGACTGGTCAGTGGCAGCCATTTTTGGACAGAAACCGTGGGGAAAGGGAGTGGGGGGAGAGATTGGACAAATCTGTTTTTTGCTTTGCTTCCCTTTAGCTGGTTGGCTGCAGCCATTTTAGGAACAAACCATGGCAGGAGGGGACAGAGATAACCGATTCCCAAAGACATCAATGGAAATTGTGGGTTTGTTTGCAAACATTTGCCTAACAAAGGATTTCCAGGAAATGTATTGAGGACGGCTAGCAGGATCTGCTGGTAACAAAGCTTTGGTGGTGACTGTTGAAGGGCCTTGAGTTTACAATGTTTATTCCCCAAGCTTTGCCGTTTTGCAATCTCCCATTGCCCTCACAACAGCCAACAATAACAAAGTACAGTATATAGAAAACATGCAAATATTTTGCTAACTACTGGTCTCTATGACACTACTTAATTTTGCTTCATTCCACATATAACAGCTGAATTCTATCCTCAGTGAAGTCAGGAAAAGAGGATCCATCCCTTTACCCAACCAGCCAGGGCTTCCCTTTTCCAAAGGATCACGCAGGCTCATCTTGGGTCTTCACTATTTGGTTGACTTTGCTTCTGGGGCACACTTCTCTTCCTGCTGAGTGGCAGAGACAAAAGAAAAGAAAAGCACAGAATGAAGTCAATGCCAGGTTATCACCAACCTAGGTGGGCTTATGGAAGACTGCCATAAAAGAAACGGGGTCAAAGCTTGCCCAACCATGAGGAGGCTGGGGTGACTGCTTATTTTTTTTGCAGTGCTCAATAAAGGTAAAGGGTAACGGGACCCCTGACCATTAGGTCCAGTCGTGGCCGACTCTGGGGTTGCAGCGCTCATCTTACTTTATTGGCCGAGGGAGCCGGCATACAGTTTCCAGGTCATGTGGCCAGCATGACTAAGCCGCTTCTGGCAAACCAGAAGTACAGTATATATGCTTTCGAACTGCTAGGTTGGCAGGAGCAGGGACTGAGCAACGGGAGCTGACCCCGTCGTGGGGATTTGAACCGCCGACCTTCTGATCGGCAAGTCCTAGGCTCTGTGGTTTAACCGACAGCACCACCCGCGTCCCTTACAGTGCTCAGTACATATGGCATTAAAAGTTGAGTAAAAGCAAAGTTTTTTGTTTGTTTTTTTAAGGATGATTGCTCTCAACAAACCCAAAAGAATCCTAAATTTTTGTTAGCCAACAGAGGTAGTGACCTTTTAGGTGGAAATATGCCTTTGGACATCATGGTAAAGCCCTGCAGGCTGTGTTAAGATGGAAGGCAGAGGTGCAATACACTGTATTGGCTGGCATGCGGGAGAAATCTGTTTCAGTTTGCACTTAGGAAGTGAACCTCCCTAATTCACAGTTTCCTAAAGAGTACGCAAACCAAAACATGGGCATCCTTTGAAAGTCACTTTTCCAAATATTGCAGTGCAGTTTCCAAGCCAAATAATGTGTACAAAGATGCATATAGTATATTTTTAAAAACAACAACGCAAGAATGCATTCTATTAGGGGAAGTTGCTTTGCAAAAAGAAAATCCCATTAGGCAAAACTGTACACACATATGCATATCACAATAAATTCAATTAAACTGCTAATGAATCTTCATGAGGACTTTTAAAAAAAATTATAAACTCATGTGCAGAATTGAGCTTACTGAAAAATCTTTACCAGTTCCATCCATTATTGGGAGAGAAGTACAAATAAACACAGGGGACTGACTTACTTTGTTATTTGTGATGTCACCAGAATTAGGAGGGCTGTAAGGGGGTGGAGCCTGGAACACAAAAATATAGATACCAGGGAATGAGAGCAGATGTTGAAAAGTGCATGGCTTCAGATAGTGGGGACTAAACTTTAGAAATCCAGCCACTTGCATCATAACTGTTTTCTTGTTTCAACTTTTCATCCTCAGAGACCTGAAACTGCTATGCAGTCTCATCCATCTTTTCCAACTCTGTGCTGAATCAGAAATCAGGCATTCACCCAGAAATCATTAATATCCCGTCCAGAATTTTGCAGGTAAAAAGGTGAGGTAAAAAGAAGATTCCACCTAAACATTAGGAAGAACTTCCTGACAGTAAGAGCTGTTGGACAGTGGAATTTGCTGCCAAGGAGTGTGGTGGAGTCTCCTTCTTTGGAGGTCTTTAAGCAGAGGCTTGACAACCATATGTCAGGAGTGCTCTGATGGTGTTTCCTGCTTGGCAGGGGGTTGGACTCGATGGCCCTTGTGGTCTCTTCCAACTCTATGATTCTATGATTCCTCAAATTATTTTTGGGGAGCCTCATCTCTTTGACAAATGGCTGTTTCCCAGGTTAGATGCCCCATAAACCACACTGGCAAGTTTAAGCTAAGGACGAAAGACGAGAAAAACCAACTCACTTTAATCTCAGAAAATTCAAAGCGGTTCACTGCGACATCACCTTTGACCTCCAAGGTCTGGATTTCTTTGAGGGGAACACGGTGCTTGTACTCCAAAAAGCGATTTCCATTGACATACACCTACAGGAAAAATGAAACAAGCATTCAATTTCCAGCTGGCAGGAACAAGAAGAAGGCTTCAGGTGTTTAAAAGACTACCAGGCGTAATACAATGTAAGTTCTCGTGGGATATATCTGACTGTCAGCTATTTCACCAAAGCTTATTCCAGAGTAATGTAAATGTTTTCTACTTAATTTAACATGTTTTTGCCCTTCCTTTCTGCCGTTTAGATAATCAGCGCAGTTTACACTACACGTAGGGGTCAGCAAACTTTTTCATCGGGGGGCCGGTCCACTGTTCCTCAGACCTTGTGTGGGGCCAGACTATATTTTTTTGGGGGGGGTGAACAAATTCCTATGCCCCACAAATAACCCAGAGATGCATTTTAAATAAAAGCACACATTCTACTCATGTAAAAACACCAGGCAGGCCCCACAAATAACCCAGAGATGCATTTAAAATAAAAGGGCAATAAAGAAAATATTAAGAATACCATACAGTAAAAGGCCAGAGGCATTCCTTTTAGGAATTTTAAATGATGATCTTCCAAAAGACAAAACTAAATTTTTCTTATACACAATGTCTGCAGCAAGAATCTTGGTGCCTAAGTATTGGAAAGGGAACCAGTTACCCACTAGGGGAGAGTGATTATGTAAGCTTTCAGAATACTTAGAATGAGCCAAATTGACAGATATAATAAGACAAAAACCAAAAAGTAAAGTAAAAAAAGAATGGGAGTGCCTAAACGAATACCTTAAAAGTCAAGGTTCAAGGACAGAAATCTGGCTGAGTATGGAATAACCTTGTGAAGTGAAAGGATAAGAAAGAGGGATTTATATTTAGATGTTAGGATAGAGATGATGAGGAAAACAGGAAGACACAATGAGAGATAAAGGAGGTGCTGTGGGATTGGTGGAAGTCAATGTTTGTTTTTCTTTTTAGTGTTTATATTATTAACTTGTTTGTTTTGTTTTTTGAATGTTGGTTTTTGTGTTTTGTCTATTGTTATTTTTCAATATTTTCCGTGTTGTTGTTGTGTGGAAAATACTAATAAAAATTATTATTATTCAAGGAGAAGAGCAGGTGGAAGAAGATTGGAAGAAGTTTAAAATCTACTTACAAAAACATTGTAAAATTTTCGAATGTTGAGGACATTGAAATGAAACGAAGGGGTTCTAGTGAATAAGGCAAATAAGGGTATGAAAGAAGGGATAGATATTGGATGAAAATCTGAACAATATAATACGTGAAGGAATTTTTAAAGGATAAAAGTAATAAGAATGAATTTGCTAAATTAATTCCAAAGTGGAATACAAGAAAGGAAGGCGGATGGAAGTCAGGAAAATAAGGTTATGAAAGATATGATTTTGAAAAGAGCTCTGTTTTTTCTTATTTATGTTAAATTTTTCTTAAGTTTTCTTATGTTTGTAATATTTTTCTTTTTCTGTTTTTGGCTGTGTTTTAATTGCTTGTTTTTGTTGTTTATGTTTGTTGTTCTATTGGAATTTTTCTCTTTGTAAAACTTAATAAAATATTATTTTTTAAAAAAATTATTATTATTATTATTATTTAAAAGGGCACATTCTACTCATACAAAAACATGCTGATTCCTGGACTGTCCGCGGGCCAGATTGAGAAGGCGATTGGGCTGGATCCAGCCCCCAGGCCTTAGTGTGCCTACCCATGCTACGGAGGTTTACGGGGGCGGGAGGGTAGGGCTAAGCTTCTACCTCACAGCTTTCCAAACTTTTCATGTTGGTGACACACTTTTTAGACGTGAATCATTCCACAACACAGTACAGTGGTACCTTGGGTTAAGTACTTAATTCGTTCCAGAGGTCTGTTCTTAACCTGAAACTGTTCTTAACCTGAAGCACCACTTTAGCTAATGGGGCCTCCTGCTGCTGCCGCACCGTTGGAGCATGATTTCTGTTCTTATCCTGAAGCAAAGTTCTTAACCTGAAGCACTATTTCTGGGTTAGCAGAGTCTGTAACCTGAAGCGTATGTAACCCAAGGTACCACTGTAATTCAGCTTTACTAACAAACCGGAGGTTAAACTAACCCCTTTCCAGCCCTGGGAGGAGCGCAGGGAGCATTCGTACAATACACCTACACACTGCAGCTGATGCACTGATGTGCTGTGACACACAGTTTGGAAAGCTCTGTTGTTCTATGTGTAAATCTTCTACCCTAAAACAAAGGAGCAGATCCTTGCTCTGTTTTAGCCTTATTTCTACCCAAGTTTTGTTTTCTCTATGCTCTTTGCTTCCACCACTAGATGGAGCGTTTTCTTTCTTTTCTACAGCTTTACACTTACTTTTTTAAAAAAGCAACGCAACTGTCACTTTCCAACTGCCACTTCCCCAACCTTCTACCCCCTCAGCCCCTGCCTTTGTTTGCATAATACCTCACACAGATTTGAATACCGTATCAAGAAAACAATTCTGAATATTTCGCTGCTTATAGCTCAGAAGTTAGACTGGTTGTAAGATGCTTTGGGTTGCCCTGAGCAAGATAAAGCAACTGAGAAGTTTAATTAAGAATAACTGATGTCATTTGTTTTAGCCCAAGCCTGAGGAAAGTGTGTGGGTGAGTCAGAAAGAAGATTTTGGCTAGGTAGGGAAGCCGAGTTGTGGTGAGGCAAGCTATTATCATAGCTGTCAACGTTTCCCTTTTTTCCCCCTATTGTTCCGAATAGGATTCCTCGCAAGAAAAGGGAAAAGTTGACGGCTATGCCTATTATTTCCTTTTAAGCCAGTAGCTTCACTCCCTATTCACTTCACTGAATAAGACAGTATTTTACCCACAGGGACACACTCTCACTTCACTGCCAGCCTACACATTCACACTAAGGGCTTATCCCACATTTTTTCTCCTCCTGCTGCTTTCCTCTGGCGAAAACCACTCTTTACTGCTGAATCAGAGCAAACAGCAATAGGGTTTTCTGTGGGTTGCATTTTGCTCCGATTAATGGTAAAACACTGGTTTTTCCTGGGTGGTGATGGTGGTGGATAAACAACAGCCATCTGGACCTGTGCCTAGAAAGTGTGGAGCCAAGTCACGTGTGGACAAGCCCTGACACAATCCATGCTGAGGTAACTTGAATTCTGATTGGCTGGTTAGTTCTAGATCCTTAAATAAACTGCTTTGAGGCTTTCCCCCCAAAATCAAGCAGCATATAAATTTTATGGCTTAAACAAATAATAGTTTAAAAAAGCAAACTCCTGTATTTCTCCCCGGTTATTGACCCAGCATTGTTGCACGCCACCCCAATCTCCACACCAGTGCGAGACTCCAGGGGTCCCGGCAGGGTTCGTGTTTCCTTTGGGAACGAGACACAGCGAAGACTGTGGTGTCTTTATAATAGATGGTTTATTTACACATATATTCAACCTGAGCCTACGATTAGTCCTGCTTCTGTCATGGCCACGATTCTGGATTCAAGCTGCCAGCCCACATGGTGCTCTGATCCCTGCCTTTCTCCAGCCTGCCGCCTCTTACAAACTGACACTTTTTTTCCCTAGCTCACCTCAGGCAAGCTGAGATCCTAAGCGCAACTCTGCTAACTGACACAGAGATGGAGAAGGGACCCCATCCCTCTGCTGCCTGGTACAGAGTCTCTGCAAATGGTGCATATCCCTGCTTTGTTTGCTTAGCGACTCGGCCAGTCTCAGCAACTGCTGCATCTGGGGACTGGTTAAATCCTAAAACATTTCTAGTTCCAGGAATATAGGAGAGTCTTCCTCTCCTCCTCAGACTTTCCTTTTCCAGCTGACACTCCAGGTTAAAAAGGTAAAGGGACCCCCGACCATTAGGTCCAGTCGTGGCCGACTCTGGGGTTGTGGCGCTCATCTCGCTTTATTGTCCGAGGGAGCCAGCCTACAGCTTCTGGGTCATGTGGCCAGCATGACTAAGCCACTTCTGGCGAACCAGAGCAGCGCATGGAAACGCCGTTTACCTTCCCGCCGGAGCGGTACCTATTTATCTACTTGCACTTTGACATGCTTTCGAACTGCTAGGTTGGCAGGAGCAGGGACCGAGCAACAGGAGCTCACCCCGTTGCGGGGATTTGAACCGCCAAGCTTCTGATTGGCAAGTCCTAGGCTCTGTGGTTTAACCCACAGTCCCTTAGGTATTAGCTAAATATGTAAAACAGGGGGAGTTGCGATCTGAGCCATGATTGGTTCTTTTGGATTCAGGAGCCAGTCTATTAATACTATGGCAATATGATGGTAGCATTTGACTGGATTTGCAGGATCTGTTACTTGTATAGCTAGCACATGTGAAAACCCATATTGATACTGTGATGTGTGATATTTCAGTGAATCAGGCATAATTGGTGCAGACTGGGGGCTCCTCCAGAATTCCCTTTGTGACATACTTTCCAAGCAGTTCTCTCTTTTTTGGTCCATGCGCTTTCGCTGGGCGAACCCATGTTTTAAGTGCTGAATAGGAGAAAACGCCCCCCCCTCCCGATCTGCTATTTGCTCTGATTCAGCAGCAAAACTCAGATTTTCCCAGGGAAAGAACTGGACACATCCAAAAGAGAGAAAAATAGAATGCTCTGACAAAGAGATTTAAATCCTGGACCTGCGCTTGGAAAGTGTGGTGCAAAAGTCCTTACTGATGCGAAATACTTCTGCAATATGTAGCAAGTCCTAGGCTCTGTGGTTTAGACCACAGCGCCACCCACGCCACTCCAGGTTGCTTGCTATCAAATGGAGTAACCTGCCTCACCACCCCAGTCCCACCGCACCTGATAGCAGCCCCTCTCAACATTGATGGTCATCTCAAAAGAATTGTTCTGCTGGAAAGGCATGCTGGGGGCAATTTCCTCTTCCCCCCAGAAGACTTCGTCGCTCTTCCAGGACTCCCAGAGCCGTTTTTTACTTTTCATCTGCGTGTTGCACACAACCATCGGGTTTTGCTTATCGAATCGTGGATTGAAGTGGAAGGCGATGTCGCCATTGGCACACAGGAAATTCACTGCAAATCTGAAATGTGAGAAGGGTAGAAGCACTGTGAGGAAGGAGAGAGTGGCCGATCGCAGAGGGAAATTAACTGAAAAGGCCAAGTGGACAAAGATACAGGAACAACAATACACATGTGGTGGGGTTGTAAGGAGATTAAGAAATTTTGGGGAGTAATACATGAGGAATTAAAGAAAATGTTGAAAATCCCAATTGTTAGAAAGCCAGAGGTATATCTCCTAGGCTGGATAGGGAAAGCTATACCACAAGTAAAAAAAAAAAAGACTTTTTCTATATGCAACTACGGCAACCAGGGTAGTGAATGCTTCTAAATAGAAATCTCAAATCTTGCCCTCAAAAGAGGAGTGGATTTGCAAATTAAATGAATATTTAGAACTGGCAAGGCTAACCTCAATCGTAAGATATCAGTCAAATCAAAAATTTAAAAAAAATAGAAATGTTTCGAAGAGTATATGTTAAAATCTTGTTCTAAGAAAGATATGCTAATATGCCTAGAATAAAAATGTAAAGTGTATCTATGAATTGGAAAAGAGAAGCGATAAAAGAAATACAAAGAATGATACATTTGGAGAATGCAAAGATAAAGGCGGAGATAGAGATTCAAAGAAGTCAAATTGTGGCGGAAGAAAGCTGCAGGTGTGGGGGGGGAGTATTATATGATAAGTATGTTATATTTATTTTCAATCTTTTTTTTCTTTTTTGATGTTGTTTTGCCAGTTCTCTGAATTAACCCTCCAACGAATAACAGGCTGAAGTTCGTTCCCAGATCCTTATCCCCAATTCCCGGTTCTTTGCTTGACAAAACAGAGAGCTGAGGGAACAGCTTGAATCAGAACAGCTTGAATGCATGTGCCCCTGCAGTCCAGTACACCTCTGTGATAAGATGCTCACTGTCTCTCAACTGTAACAACGCAAAACCAGCAATATATATATATATATATATATATATATATATATTCATTCATTCCAGGGGAAGACATATTCATTAACATCCAAGTCTCAAGATTTGCTCTGGCCACTGAGAAAATGCAAGCCAGGTTCCAAGAAACTTGGTGTGTGTGCTTCTGTTCTGTTGTAATATTTAACACTTTATAGTTTATTGAAGAGTTACAGTGTGTGATATGCATGTCATAGAATTCTATTTAATATTGATCCAGAGCAGAACCCCAATGTACAGTGAAATATACTCCAGGCTTAGTACATAACATATAGTTAGCAGAGTAAAAATTTAAACATGTTGCAGGATTCCCTAAAAATAGACCAGAGGCTATTAGTATTTCATCCAGCAGAGCTTTACTGCTACTGAAGGCAGATGAGCATAATGGTCACAAATCCAATACATTCAGGATTGGCACTGTCCCTAAGAAATCCAGTTGCACCAGACTTAACTTAAACATATGATACCTTATGATAAGTCTAAACCTTAGCACTATACAGTATACAGAACACCACACCAAAAGGAAAAGAGATAGAAAGAGAAAGTGAAACTGAAGTCTAGGCTCCTTCTGGCCCTACTTTTATAGTCAGCATGACCTTCACAGAAAGAGATAAGAGAACCAGTTTAAACTAGCTGTACTAGCTTCTCTGAAGTTAATAATCAAACATCATGAACCTTCTTGCTTGTTTCTTTCACACAGAGAAGCTTTCAAAATCCTCTTGAATTAATTAAAATAGGAAAGATCTCTACATATCAGATCAATACAGTGGTACCTCGGGTTACATACGCTTCAGGTTACAGACGCCGCTAACCCAGAAATAGTGCTTCAGGTTAAGAACTTTGCTTCAGGGTGAGAACAGAAATTGTGCTCAGGTGGCACGGCAGCAGCGGGAGGCCCCATTAGCTAAAGTGGTGCTTCACGTTAAGAACAGTTTCAGGTTAAGAACGGACCTCCAGAACGAATTAAATACTTAACCCGAGGTACCACTGTACTTTCTGCACCAAGAAAGGCAAACTGACAGTGCAAGGGGGTGTTATTAGTTTTCAGGGTGGGTGTGGGTGTGGGTGTGTGCTGAATACCTCAAAATGATTATTTAGCTCAGCCAGTAGACCATGAGACTCTTAATCACAGGGTTGTGGATTCGAGCCTCACACTGAACAAATATTCCTGCATTGCAGGGGGTAGACTCGATGACTCTCGTGGTCCCTTCCAACTCTACAGTTCTATGATACTTTTATTTGTTTGTTGTGTCTTTTTTGTGGTGGTCTATTGCAACAACGAATGGCAACGAAATCAAGCGGCAAAATAAGCCCCACAGTAACACATTCAAATCAGCAACAACGCTTTTCAAACTTTTTTAAATTTTATTTTAAATCAGCATTTCTTTATGGAGTACCATTTTTGTAAATTATTCCTAATTGAACTCAAGAAGATTCAACAGCAGAAACCAGCAGCTTCACTACCTTGACAGACTGCATGCATCACCCCACATCCATGATTTTGTCACAGAGGAAGAAGGGCCGGTTCTGAGAGGAAGAGATCGATGGGGCAGAAGAGCTCCCAAAAAACAAAGGGAATCGAACGTGACCAGCAGGCTTTACAAACCTTTTCGTGTATGGTCCGACAAAGCCTTGGATTAAAAACCTCTTTCCCTCACTGAGGCCTTCAATATTGGTCCAAGCAGCAGCAACGGGAAAACTCTGTGGAGTGGGGAGGAAAGTGCAAAAAATAAGCTCATCACATTCTCAATCCAATAGCCTCAAACTCAGCCTCAAAATCATCCCAACCGTCATGAAGAAAACTCACATACATGCTATAGTTTTAAAGCACATTTGAAGCACATTCTCTCCTCACTTCATTGTACTTTGTTAGGGGTTGCGGAGAATCATAACTCTCTGAGGGATAATGCCAGAATGCCCAGAATTATTTGAGGGGGGGGAAGGTGCTTCGAATGTATTTTAAAGGTAGAATTTTATGTATCCGTTGTTTGAAATGAGAATTTGTTTTAAGAGCATAGCCTTCTCGGGCCCTGGGTGGAGACGACAACACTGCACAGAGCCCCAGCTCAGGTTTTGAGAGTCTATCCCCATCTTCTGTGCTAGTATAAACTGCATTTACATACTAATATTCATTCATCCATCCATCCATCCTTTATTGGCTTAATTTAGACAATAAAAACCATAAAAGAGAAGGGGAATCTATAAAACACAGGTAATCCAGACATATTAAACACATAAAACATAGAAGACTCAGTACTAAAAATTAAGGAACAGGAAACCTCAGAGCACATTCTCGGCTAAGGAATTTATTATCAGTACCAGGACCAAGATCAAAAGTATTTTTGCCCAAAACCCACTCCTAGTTCTCCACCCCCAAACCCGTGTCCTTTTTCAGCAACCTAACTTGGGGTCAGGGGATGCGGGTGGCGCTGTGGGTTAAACCACAGAGCTTAGGACTTGTCGATCAGAAGGTTGGCGGTTCGAATCCCCATGACGGGGTGAGCTCCCGTTGCTCAGTCCCTGCTCCTGCCAACCTAGCAGCTCAAAAGCACGTCAAAGTGCAAGTAGATAAATAGGTACCACTCTGGCGGGAAGGTAAACGGCGTTTCCGTGTGCTGCTCTGGTTCGCCAGAAGCGGCTTAGTCATGCTGGACACATGACCCGGAAGCTGTATGCCAGCTCCCTCAGCCAGTAAAGCAAGATGAGTGCTGCAACCCCAGAGTCGGCCACGACTGGACCTTTACCTTTAACTTGGGGTCAGGTAAGTTTTTCAGTTAGAAAATATCCTGTTAGAAAACTGGAGTCATAAACACTTGCCAATTTGACACAATAACTCCTGGGAGATCTCAATCTGCCTTCTGCTCACCTGGCTTCCTGAGAGCAAAGGCTCTTCTACTTTCCCCAAATAATATTTAGGCTGCTTTCCCATACCCTGCAAGCCCCATTTAACAATGGGACTTACTTCAGAGTAGCCAAACTTTCAACCGTGTAGGTGATGTCACGGAACATGGGATGCAGAGGAAGATTCTATCCTGGAGAAACTCTTACGCAGATTCACAAAACTTCTGAGAAGTCAACAACATGATTTTCCCACAAGGCAAAACAGGGGCAGTGCTCTGCTAAGGAAAGGGGCATTAAATAGGGGCTGTGCCAGCTAAAACGAGGCCGTTAAGAGCCGATCCTTTCCTTAGGAGTGAACTGCATCACACTTCAAGAAAGATGCTGTCGCTTTTCCTGATGATGATAACGCAACAGCTCAGTGCTGGGGATCAACATCACATGTTAAGGCTGAACCAGAAGCACCACCCCACTCCCCCATGAAGAAAGGGTGGTTCCCCCTCTGACATGCCCTTTCTCTGTACCCCACTCACCATCTTGGAGCTGGTTCATTAGCTTTTCTTCTCATGTTCTCCTGGAGTGAAAGTGAAAGCAAAGCCTTCCTCGGGAAAGGGGTGGGACACAATGCTGGCAGCTCCTTTTGAGCAAAGTTCAGGCCACAGGGAGAACATCCTTGTGGAAGGGAGAGATGGGCCAGTCTGTCCATTTTGGTTTCTCTCGATTTTTCATTTTCCCAATCTTAAGTATAGGTAAAGGTAAAAGGGACCCCTGACCATGAGGTCCAGTCGTGGCCGACTCTGGGGTTGCGACGCTCATCTTGCTTTATTGGCCAAGGGAGCCGGCGTACAGCTTCCGGGTCATGTGGCCAGCATGACTGAGCCGCTTCTGGCGAACCAGAGCAGCGCACGGAAACGCCGTTTACCTTCCTGCCAGAGCGGTACCTATTGATCTACTTGCACTTTGACGTGCTTTCAAACTGCTAGGTTGGCAGGAGCAGACAGGAGCTCACCCTGTTGCGGGGATTCGAACCGCTGACCTTCTGATTGGCAAGTCCTAGGCTCTGTGGTTTAACCCACATCACCACTTGCGTCCCTCTAATCTTAAGTATAGCTCTCCACATTTCCACATCAGTTGCTGTTTCTTTCCTGTGAAGCCCTATGAAAACTAATCAGCATTTTGGTGCAAATTTCTTGTAATATACCTTATAACACATTCGTATGCAGTCGTGCCTAATACAGTTGTACCTTGGTTGTCGAACGGAATCCGTTTGACTTCCGAAAACGTTTGACAACCAAGATGCGGCTTCCAATTGGCTGCAGAAGCTTCCTGCACTAAAACAGAAGCCGAGTTGGACATTTGGGTTCCAAAGAACGTTTCCAAACCAGAACACTCACTTCCGGGTTTGCAGCATTCGCGAGCCAAAACGTTTGATTTGCAAGGCGTTCAGAATCCAAGGTAGGACTGTACACATATTTTTGCAAATTGATTTCTCTGATACAGCACATTTCTCTATATTATTTTCATATGTGTGTTTTTATTTCCGCATTACCCCAGTATTCTTGTGCATATTATTTTGCTACATTGCAAAATTCAGAGAAGTAGGTTCAAAAGGAGGGCTGCGTTTCGGTTCTCATATTGTTTTGGGAAGTGTGAATTAGGTGTGATCGTCTTTAAATGCAAACTGAATCAAATTTCTCCACAATCCCTAACGAAGGGGCCAAAGGCCGCGCAGGAGGACAAAGAGGACTATGGACCACTCCACCTCCTCTCCTCTAGTCTTTAACCCTTGAGGGGAGGAGGCAAGGGAAGGAGAAAGTGACGGATCATCTGCAACCTGCATCTTAAACATTGGGATTGTGAATACAAATTATCAAGCAATGATCAATTGACCACCAAAAGGAGGAATTGGCCCAGGTGCAGGGAATCATTTTCAGTCTGGGGGTGAGAGTCCCTTCTGGGCAATTTTCTGGGGGTGAGCACATGGTGCACAGAGCAGCAAATGTGAATTTTACCTTCACACAGCATACAGGTAAGCCTGCTGAATCAGGCTATAGTCCAGCATTGGACTAGATAGTCCAGCATTCCCATTGGCCAACCAAGTTCTTGGGAGAAACCTGAGGGATGTGAAGCACATAGCAATCAAGTACAACATTCCTAGAATGGACATGCTAGTGGATGCTCTGTGCCAGCCAGGAGTCTTGTTATATATTAACACACCACGGTATTTTATTCCAGGTTTTTGCCCAGAACATTGTGGGGGACATTCCTTGGGTGTCGGCCACAGTAGTGGGGGGTCACAGAGCCCCATTTGCACCAGGTGACACTCAAGAACGGACGCTTATTGGACAATAAATGAGTTGCTGCGCCATCAAAGATAACAGATTTCAACAACATCCCGGAATTGGAACGGAATCAGACAAAGCTGAGCTGATAAAAAGGCAGTTGGAAAAATTTTATATTAACAAAGCTGTATTCGGTGGATGAAAGTATATGGTGTTTGACATGAATGAGAATCCTGGACCCAGGGACAAAAAATTACCAAGCATTAATATCGAGATGTGGAAAATATGGAAACAACAAGGAGAAGCAGGACTAAGATGCGGAGATATGCTCTAGAGCAGTGTTCCCCAACCTTGGGCCTCCAGCTGTTTTTGGACTACAACTCCCATCATCCCTTGCTAGCAAGACCAGTGGTCAAGGATGATGGGAATTGTAGTGCAAAAACAGCTGGAGGCCCAAGGTTGGGGAACACTGCTCTAGAGATCCAGACCGTGGGGAGCCCCAAGGAATTAATAAATACAATTTGGACTATAATTTGATCTTTTTTTATTTTAGTTTTTTTAGTTTTTTATCAGATATTTAATTGGATGTTTTTTATTGGAAAATCAATAAAAATGTTTTTTTAAAAAAGAGAACGGACACTTGTGGCGCCGGCACATAGACCAGCTAAGGTGCAGGGTTGGGGATTTGGACACTACTGCTGTGCCCCCAACTGTGGCCCCAGCTCCGGAGCAGTTGTTAATGGAAGGCGAGGCTCCACCTACATCTTCCTCAAAACTGCGGACCTGGAGCCGAGCCAAGTCGTTTCGGTGGGTCTGCCTGGCTCTCCAGAGACTCGGACCACCGCTGTGCCTGACCATCCACCAAGTCCGCTCGCGGCAGTTCCTTCGACAGCAGCGGAGCCAGGGAACTCGGGCTCAACGCCACATTTGGTCACACTCCAGTCGCAGCCAGAATCGGGCAGCCACCTGGACTCTGATACTGGCCCTTGGCGGTCCGGCAGGGTTTCCAAGCGTCCAGCTTATTTAAAAGACTATGTTCACCGGACAAACTGCCCATGTAAAGCGGTAAGGTGAATAGGGTCAATTAATATGTGATGGTGAGTCTTACAGGCAATATAGTTGATAGCAAAACAATTCATAGAATCATAGAATCATAGAGTTGGAAGAGACCACAAGGGCCATCGAGTCCAACCCCCTGCCAAGCAGGAAACACCATCAGAGCACTCCTGACATATGGTTGTCAAGCCTCTGCTTAAAGACCTCCAAAGAAGGAGACTCCACCACACTCCTTGGCAGCAAATTCCACTGTCAAACAGCTCTTACTGTCAGGAAGTTCTTCCTAATGTTTAGGTGGAATCTTTTTTCTTGTAATTATGCGTGCAAACTTGTAATTATGCCTGCAAACTTGTAAAATTGGAATCGGTAAAATTGGAACCACTATGATTGTAACTAATGCGTTATCTCAGTGGGGAGGGGTGTTATGTATTGAAGTTCTCACCCTGGCCACCAGGGGTATCGTGTAGATAGTTTTCACTCAGGTCCACGTCAGTTAATTTAGGCAGGAAACCCTGGGTTGTTGTTACAATGTTGACAGCCGGCTTCCTATAAAAGCAGGCCGGCTGAGCAGTTTGAGGTTCAGTTCAGTTCCAGCTTACTTATAAAGAACTACTTGGAGAAATCTCTGTGTCGTCTGCTATGTCCACCCACTATTTAATAAGTCTAACCTCCTGTTTCCTCCTGAGCTGAGACAAACTTCCTCTGCATGTGACTAGAGGCCTGTGTCTGTGAGGCCTAATCTGGGGAAGACGAATACACCATCTTCTTTAGCTTCTCTCTCTTCTCCATTTTGTTTTTCTACATGTTAGCAGAAGTGACTGTCTGTCATCAGTCACTTGGAACTATCTCCCTTATGGGATAGTTCCACATATACTTTTGTAACCTAAGTCTGCCTTCAGGGATCCAACTGTGAACTGAATGATTGTGAGTAAACTATTTTGATATTGACTTCAATAAGATTGCTATGTCTATTCTTTATACGAGGGACAAGAAAGGATCTTACCAGGAATCTTATATTGAGAGGCTCAGACGAGCCTGCAACAAGCTAATCGATGTGCGTTTAAAGGGGAATATTTAAACTCTGCTAAGCCATAGAACTTGCTAACGCAAGTTAGGGAGGGTATCATTAAACAATATATCCTCTCCTGCCTCCTTGAACATACCCACAAAACCGACACGCAGGAGTCAGGACTCAAGCATAAGGGCATTCTCCCTTCCTGTGCAGTGGCATCGCAACGGGGGGGGGTGCGCCCTGGGTGCCATGTCTGGGGGGGGGTGACAAGGCTCCCCATGGGGGCTTGTGGCAGCATGAGCAGCACCGTGCCACCACAGCTGCATGTGGAGGATCCTCCGTTCGCAGCTGCAGCCGTGAGCAGAGGATCCTGGCGCCGGCGGCAAACCGCTATGTACAGCGCATGTGCAGCGTCGCACGCATGTGCTGTACGTAACAATGCTGCACATGCGTTGTACATAGCAGTTTACCAGCAGTGGCACTTGAGTGCCATATGGACAGCGGTGGGATTCCTCTGCCACCGCTACAATCACAAACAGAGGATCCTACAGCGCTGGAGCAGCGGCGCTGGCAAACTGCTATGTACAGCGCATGTGCGGCGCTGCTACATACAGCACATGTGCAGTACATAGTGGATTGCCACCCCGGGTGTCACGGCGCCTTCGTTTGCCCCTGTTCCTGTGACTTCCAGCAATTCAGAAGCAGCCCCTCCTTTGGGAATCCTCACAGAACTCTAGCCCAGTGGTTGGCATTAATTTGATTTTGAATTGATTTTAAAATGAATTGATTTTAGAATGCTGTGTTACTTTTATTGTTGTTAGCTGTTCTGAGCCCGGCTTCGGCTGGGGAGGGTGGGATATAAATAAAATTTTTATTTTATTATTATTATTATCACTGCCTCCAACTGTGGAGGTGGAGCATAGCCATAAGCCATTGGTTGCATACCCTCCAACATTCCTTATTTGGAAATAGGGACATTGCTCACTCCTCACCCCAACTGACCCTCCTCGAACCCCCATTGCCGTGCCCCCTCCCCCACAGAGCATTTCCTATCAGACGAAGGGTGACTGCCACCCCCTTCTTCACCAGCGCACCCCCACCCTCCACCGCCCGAAGAAAACCCATCAATCCTGGTTTGATTTTATTCTTTGGTAGATTGAAAACAAGAAAAGCACACTCCAATAAATAAATTTTAGAAAGGGGCAAGATTAGATGTTGACATACAAAGCATTTTTAAATAACAAAAAATCAAGACTTCTTTGTTCTCCACTCCCCCTTTCTTCCCACCCAGGGCAGCCGTGCCCTCTGCCTGCCCCTCAGAGCCGGTGCCTCATGTGGGGCTGGGCCTTGGCAGCGGCAGAGAAAGGCTGGGAAGCATGAGGAAGTGTGGAGGCCCCTCCCCACAGAACTGCATCTGACACCTTGCCCCTGGCAAATGCTGGACACACATCACTTGAAGCTGTCCCAGAAACTCCAGCGGGTGCAGAATGCTGCAGCGAGGCTCCTCACGGGGTCTCTGCCATGGGAGCATATTCACCCAGTGCTTTTCCAGCTGCACTGGCTCCCAGTGGAGTACAGGGTCAGATTTAAGGTGCTGCTTTTGACCTTTAAAGCCCTTCATGGCCTAGGACCCTCGTACCTACGGGACCGCCTCTCCCGGTATGCCCCACGGAGAGCCTCAAAGTCCATAAATAGCAACACCCTAGAGGTCCCAGGCCCTAAGGAAGTTAGATTGGCTTCAACCAGAGCCAGGGCCTTTTCAACACTGGCTCCAGCCTGGTGGAACGCTCTGTCTCATGAAACCAGGGCCCTGCAGTGTAGCACCCTGCTTGTGGTTAACGCTTAGCTGGAATGAAATATTCAACGCAGCAATAGAGAAATTAAAATAATAATTTATTTGTCAGACAAATAAATATGAGGCACAGTGGTATATGGTTACCAAGCTCTGGCCTGGCCTCCTGCCATTCTGGCCAGCACTTATATTTCCTTAATCCAGCCCCCTTGCTCCTCCTGTGGCTGCCTCTGTCCAATCAGCCTGGTTGAAATTCCTATTGGCTGTTTGCTAGAACCAATCACAAAAGATACACCCATTTCCTTCTGTCCTTTTATGGGAAACAAAAAGATATATATTCTTCTATCTATAAATGACAAATAAGTAGTAATATATCTTACATGTGTCTCAACAAGGAACCTTAGTTACCAGCTCACCTCGCCCTATTGCCCTCCAAAACAGATGGTTTAATCTCAAATTTTTATCTTAAACAGATGTCAAGGATCTTGAATTTACATCATCATTGAAAGATCTCCTTCTCTTGAAGGTCTTTTAAACAAAGGCCTGACAAATGCTCTAATGATGTTTCCTGCTTGGCAAGGGGGGCTGGTGGCTGATGGCCCCTGTGATCTCTTCCAACTATATGAAATAAGAATCTAGCATAAGGATTTAACATTTCTTAGCTTCTAATTCCTTTGCATAATTACATTTAAGCCAATATATATTTAATACATAACATAGATAACCTTTTAAAAGGAAAAGAAATCTTAAAAGGATCTCAGTTTAAGAAAGAAACAACTTTAGAAAAAGACTTCCCAAAATACTCTCTTCTCCAGCCAAGCCAGTTGCCTTTTTCACTGCTCTTGACCTTTCAACCTTAGGAAAATATGGCTCAAGTTTAATGGGAGGCACATGGTTTTATTTTACTATTTACCCACTCTTAATTATGTTTATCTCTTTTTTTATCTTCTGTAATATGTAGGGTCAGTGTAACCTTGGCTGTCAGCCTGTAATTCCCTTTGACTTTGAGAATTGTTTTCTGCTATAAATCAGGGGCCCCCCTTGTCTAGGAGTAAAAACATTGCCAAGGTTCTTAGGCAGCTGCTCTTCTGCCTGGCAGGAACATTTGAAAATCTTTAAGCTCATTTTAAGATACAGGCCCTGATCAAGCCTTAATAAAAATGCAGGCTTATGATTAGATGCCTCAGCAGGATCTGATTTCTTTCCGCAGGGCCTGTAAGACAGAGTTGCTCCGCCTGGCCTTTGGCTTGGAGCCAATTTGATTCCCTCCCTCTCTTTCTTTTTTCTTTTCTTTTCTCCTCCTGCGATGAGGCTACATTTTAATATTTTAATGTTTCAATATTTTAATGTTGTATTTTAATTTTGTTTTTAAGTTGTAATCATTCAACTTGTTTTTATTATTGCTTGTTAGCCGCCCTGAGCCCAGCCTTGGCTGGGGAGGGCGGGGTATAAATTATTATTATTATTATTATTATTATTATTATTATTATTATCATGATTATGATTATTAACACTTTGCCCTGGCTTTTGAGACTTGAGGTGTTTATTTTTTTGGACCCACCTAATTTCTGTGACTGCAAGTGTTTTGAAACAGTTTTAAACTTTGTGTTTTAATGTTGTAATGTGCCCCGGGGCCTTAGGGTGAAGGATGGGTAGCTAATAATAACAATGGGTTCAGATTCTCTGTGGATTGCTGTTTCCATGTACACATTTGTGTTCCCTCATCCATACATGGGCACTTTTAATTTTATGCCTCCAAAATCTCAATGTTTCGCATTCCCACTAATGGGCGCTGTGCTTGGTGAAATATATTTGCATTGTCTGTTGCTGTCCCCTCCCCTAAATCGGCACTTCTCTGCCCACCATAACTTCTAGAAACCTCAGATCCATTATGGGCATGCCTGCAAGTACAGGTATTTGTTGATTTTATTTTTTTAAGGAGACGACTGATCTGTTGCAAAAGAAATTTTCTTGGAGCAATAATGGTTTCTCTCTTCCTAATGTTCACAGACTCTTCAGAATCCATATGCAAGAGGCCATGAAAGCTCAGACTCGTTTTTATATACCAGTCAACAATATTTCTTCCACAAATATTAAGTTGCATTCTCTTTTATTTTATTGTAAGTAGATAAGGTATAGCAATTTATAATCCTTTTGAAAAATAAATTTGTTTTCTATTCAGCGTCATCTTTCTGAGCATTGTCTTCTCTTTTCCCCTCTTTTTGTTTTGTTCCTGTAAAAAAAACACACACACACAACCACAGACAATTTTAAAAAATGCAAATGAGTTACCGGCACCACAGGTATTCCCCATTCATCACAGTCCTACAAAGTGTTCCAGAATGATACTCTGACTGATTGCATCAGCCACCACCAAGAGATCCAGGAGATTCATCAGGGTCTCAGCCTCCCTTGTCTTCCAGGGAAGATCATCCACTGGAGCAAGGAGAACCAATGTTGTGTAGGTTGCCATACCTCCAGAATTTCCTGGACATACTCGGTATTCAGCCCTCATAAACAGCGTCTGGGCGGAAATCGCTTAAATGTCCAGGAAAATCTGGCCATATGGCAGCCATGTTGGTAGTGTGTCCGGATTTCCACTTTTTGAAATATGGCAACCCTATTGTTGTACCCGCTACACATTTTGAACTACAACTCCCAACAGCCCCAGCAAGCCTGGCCAATGTAGAGTATTGTGGGAGTTGTAGTCCAAAACATCTGGAAGGCAATACATTGGCTACCCCTGCCCTACAGCAACCAAAGCAGTTTAAGATTTCAAAATCAGGATAGACATCACAATGGAACAGATCCAAATAACCTGCCTTCAGCCAAGCGTACGTGGAAGTCGCATTGTCCTGATACATCAGATTTGGCCAGGGTCAAATGATTTGACACTGGTCAGTAGTATCAGTAGGACTAAGGGATTCCTTTAAGAGAGGTCTGACTGACAACTGCAGACTTTCCTCTTCCAACAAACCTTTTAAATTGAGTTCACTCCCAATTGGCATCTGTATTGGAATTATCTTCAACGTGTTTTTATTGCTTTATCACTTGTTGCCTTGGGAATCTGTCTCCTTTGGGAGGAAGGGTGGGAGATATCAATGTAATAAATAAATAAACTTGCCCAACAACAGCTCCTTTAAGATTAGATTGCCTCATTTCAAAGGACTTCTCTTTAACTGACAAACGGCTGTTTTCCTTACCGTAAGCAAGAAAACCACGTTGACAAGTTTTAAACAGGGAAGGATAAGAAGCTTTAAAAACCTGCAACTCACCCTAAGAGACCCTCTGCAAGTTGACATCCCCTTTGATCTCCAGAGCCCGGGCGCTAAAAAGGGGAATGCGGTGGACGTATTTCAGGAAGTCTTTACTATTGACAGTTACCTAGGGAAAGAATAGAACAAGAAAGTGACAGCACAGGCAGATTTAGGGCAGCACGACCGGTACCTCCGCATAGGGTGCCAAGCAATTGCCATCTAAGACATGTGCCCTCTCTGAGGGACATGTGGAGGGTGGTGGCATGAGAACGGGCCTTTTCGGTGATGGCTCCCTGCTTGCGGAATGCTCTCCCTAGGGAAGTCTGCCTGACAGCATCATTATACAGTGGTACCTCGGTTTAAGAACGCCCTGTTTACAAACTATTCGGTATACGAACTCCACAAAACCGGAAGTAGTGTCCCGGTTAGCGAACTTTACCTCGGTCTTAGAACCGAAGCTGAACAGTGGAAGGGCACCATTGGTCTCATGAGGAAAAGCGCACTTCACTTTAAGAACGGCTTTGGTTGAAGAATGGACTTCCGGAAAGGATCAAGTTCGTAAAATGAGGTACCACTGTATATCTTTATGGACTCACAGCTGTCCATGGAGGCACAGGTCAATTCTGTATCCAGGGCAGCTGTCTACCAGCTCCACCTGGTACGCAGGCTGACACCCTACCTGCCCGTGGGCTGTCTCACAAGAGTGGTGCATGCTCTAGTTATCTCCCGCTTAGACTACTGCAATGCGCTCTACGTGGGGCTACCTTTGAAGGTGACCCGGAAACTACAACTAATCCAGAATGCGGCAGCTAGACTGGTGACTGGGAGCGGCCGCCGAGACCACATAACACCGGTCTTGAAAGACCTACATTGGCTCCCAGTACGTTTCCAAGCACAATTCAAAGTGTTGGTGTTGACCTTTAAAGCCCTAAATGGCCTCGGCCGAGTATATCTGAAGGAGCGTCTCCACCCCCATCGTTCTGCCCGGATGCTGAGGTCCAGCGCTGAGGGCCTTCCGGCGGTTCCCTCATTGTGAGAAGCCAAGCTACAGGGAACCAGGCAGAGGGCCTTCTCGGTAGTGGCGCCCGCCCTGTGGATCGCCATCAGATGTCAAAGAGATAAACAACTACCTGACATTCAGAAGACATCTTAAGGCAGCCCTGTTCAGGGAAGTTTTTAATGTGTGACATCTTAGTGTATTTTTGGTCTTTGTGGAAGCCGCCCAGAGTGGCTGGGGAAACCCAGCCAGATGGGCCGGGTACAAATAAATTATTATTATTATTATTATTATTATTATTATTATTATGCAGCAAAAAAATTTTTCACCCAGGCTTTTGCATGTAAATTTGGAGGGTTTCAGACATTTGTTGTCTCTTTTTAGTGGGTGAGATGTGTTAATCCTGCGAAGAAGCTACTAATCTATCATAATAATGACTACCACTAGTTGTTTTGATACTGGAGGGAGAGGTCTCATCCCCTAGCTCCCATTAGCAGCCTCGCCATGATGTTCTCAGCTAGCTGCTGCCTCTGAACTGTCTTCAAATTTTCTCTGTCCAAGAGAAACCATAGTTAGGAAGCCAGTCTCAGGAATGCTTCATGCCTCGGAGGCTATTTGCACCTCCAGTGACAAAGATGAGTTCACTAGGAAGATGAATTCATACTTTGAAACATACTTTAGATAGGAGAGGGCAACGTGCCTTATCTAATATATTAACATCAGGGGCTGTGTGTTTTCCGAAAACAAGGCGTAAAGGTAGCTCAGAGCATGTTTGCATTTGCTCATCCTTGAGAGTATTTGAGGATGCGAAAGAATAGAGGGAGAAGCAAACTCAAAAGCTTTATGCTCATCTATGCTCTTGAGAGTACCGTGGACTGCAAGAAGATCAAACCTATCCAATCTGAAGGAAATCAGCCCTGAGTGCTCACTGGAAGGTCAGGTCCTGAAGCTGAGGCTCCAATACTTTGGCCACCTCATTGGAAAAACTTTTAAGAATTCACATTAGGTAGTCAAAAAACAGTAATTTAAACAAAATGTTTATAAAAAAAAGAAGATAATTACTTAACGTTTAGCTTCCATTGCACATTATATCCACTGAAGTCAAAAGAAAAAGTATAAAGAGATGATGTTTAAGATGTGCCCTTTGAGAAATTTGGTTTTGGCAACTGCAGAACAACATCCTTGAAATCAGCACTTGCCTTATCTTCTACAATGGGGAAGACAAAATACAAGATCCTGTTTTTTCCCCTGTGATATGACAATTGATAATCGGTCATATAATATTTAGAAATGACTTTGACCATGTAGTAAACAACAGGTTTTTTCTTTTCAAATTTCATGAGTAGGAAAACAGTTGAGATTCAATGCAAACTTGTATATTGGGGCACTATTGTACACTAGTGGGGCACTTTTATATGTATCAATGTGCCCCGTGCCTTAGAATATCAAAGTGCTCCAACAGACATTTTCAGAAAACTAACAATTATTAATAAAACCACTGAACTTATTTAAAAATCATGTTTAATCCTGATTACTGAGTGGGATAACTTACCTTTGGTATTTTTAAATCTTAACTAAATGATGTAAAACAGCATTGGAACACTTTTACATTTCACATAATTTTTTAGTTGGCCTCACTGAAAACACACCTACTCTCATCAAACCCCAACGGCAAACTGGCAGGCGGCGCAGTTGCAACTGTCATACTCACACATGTATAGACACGTTTTAGTGATGTCACGACACAAATAACGTTTCTCGATATTGAAATATTATTGGTGTATCAATGTGCCCCTTGCATCAATGTGCCCCGCCTCCCCCTACACTATTCTGGCCACAGCGGTCACGTAAATAAATAGATTAAGTGCTCTTTTTTTTGTATATCATCATCTGTTATAGCCAATAGAAAGGCTTCGGGTTTTTTAGGGAACGTAAATTTAAAGATCCTTTTAAGTTCCACATACACCATGTCCCAATAACCTTTACCAAATGACCACCACATAGGTCATTCTCATCAAGGTGTTCACATCTCTAAAGGGGATGATGAAAAGACATACCGGTACCCCTGCAATTTCTTCTGAATGTCTAAACGCAGGGCTTTTTTTTTTCAGCCAGAACTCATCAGAACTCAGTTCCAGCATCTCTCAAGAGGGCGCCATTGCCATTCTAAGAGAACGAGGGAGGTGTTCATGGTGAGTTCTGGCACCTCTTTTTCTAGAAAAAATAGCACTGCCTAAACATAAAGCCGGGACACGGGTGGCGCTGTGGGTTAAACCACAGAGCCTAGGACTTACCGATCAGAAGGTCGGCAGTTTGAATCCCCGCGACGGGGTGAGCTCCCGTTGCTCGGTCCCTGCTCCTGCCAACCTAGCAGTTTGAAAGCACATCAAAGTGGCGGGAAGGTAAACGCCGTTTCCGTGCGCTGCTCTGGTTCGCCAGAAGCGGCTTAGTCATGCTGGCCACATGACCCGGAAGCTGTACGCCGGCTCCCTCGGCCAATAAAGCGAGATGAGCGCCGCCACCCCAGAGTCAGTCACGACTGGACCTAATGGTCAGGGGTCCCTTTTCCACTTTACTTTACTAAACATAAAGCCATCTTGCCCGTTACGGAAAAAGTAAAGCCATCTTGAGCCACGAGAATTAAAAGCCCACAGGCCATGAGAAGACTGTTTGATGGAGAATAGATATGCCCCGCTGGCAGCCTCACCCTGTAGCAGTCGCTCATGACATCGATGATCATCATAAAAGTGGCCCCTGCCTCAAAAGGAATGGGCCAGCGTTCCTCTTTTCCCCAGGCTCCGTTTTGCTTCGTATTGCAAACCACCTCATTTTCATTCATCCGCGGGTTGAAGTGGAAGACGATGTCGCCATTCTCACCCAACAGATTAACAGTGAACGCAAACCTGAAATGCAATATTGACACTGATGCTGCGCAGGAGGAGATGGTACTGAAGGGAAAGGTGGGGTGAGGGGGGTTAATAGCGGAGGGGTGGTGGGAGAAAGGGGTAGTTTGAGGCTGAATTAAGAAAGGATGTCCTGAAACTCACCTTAGAACGATAGAATCAAAGTTGGAAGGGACCCTGAGGATCATCTAGTCCAACCCCTTGAAATGCAGGAATATGCAAATGTCCCATATGGGGATCAAATCAGCAACCTTGATGTATTGCCTAGAATGTTATTTTTGTTTCAGACATTACAAATTGTTGATAAACTGGACTGTTTCAAGAAGTGGCAGAAAGACATATCTAAATTTGTCTGGCAGGGCAAAAAGCCCAGAATTAAGTTTAAGATACTTACCGATTCTAAAGAAAGAGGGGGGTTTGCCCTGCCGGACTTAAGACTCTACTATGAATCGGCAGCTTTCTGCTGGTTAAAAGATTGGCTACTTCTTGAAAATGCAGACATTCTAGATTTGGAAGGATTTGATAATAATTTTGGTTGGCATGCATATATCTGGTATGACAAGGTTAAAGTGTATAAGGGTTTTAAAAATCATATTGTCAGGAAAGCACTATATAATGTTTGGATACGGTATAAAGATTTATTGGAAAACAGAACTCCCAGGTGGCTTTCACCTATGGAGGCTAAGGAGGTAAAGAAACTTAATATGACAACCAATTGGCCGAAATATTCTGAGATTTTAGAACAAGAAGGTGGTGAATTTAAACTACAAAGCTATGAGAAAATAAAGTCCAAGGTACGAGATTGGCTCCATTATTTTCAAATAATGGAGGCTTTTAAACAAGACAGGAAAATTGGTTTCCAGGTGGAGAAATCGAAATTAGAAACAGAATTGTTAGAACCCAATACTAAGAACTTATCAAGAATGTACAACTTGCTGTTGAAGTGGAATACAATAGATGAGACAGTGAAGTCTGCTATGGTTAAATGGGCACAGGACATAGGTCATGACATTATGTTTGCTGACTGGGAGCAGTTATGGACCACAGGTATTAAATTTACGGCATGTAATGCCTTAAAGAGAAAACATTATGAAAATGATTTATAGGTGGTACATGACCCCAGTCAAGCTTGCGAAGACTTATCATTTGCCCGATAACAAATGTTGGAAATGTAAAGAGACTGAAGGTACCTTTTTCCACCTTTGGTGGACCTGCCCAAAGATTAAGGCCTTCTGGGAAATGATTTATAATGAAATTAAGAAAGTGCTTAAGTGCACCTTTAACAAGAAACCAGAGGCATTTCTCTTGGGTATGGTCGGCCAGTTGGTGCCGAAGAAGGATAAGAATTTCTTTTTGTACGCTACTACGGCAGCAAGGATTCTCCTAGCAAAGTATTGGAAGACACAAGAGCTACCCACGCTGGAGGAATGGCAGGCGAAAGTGATCGACTTTATGGGACTGGCAGAAATGACCGGCAGAATCCGCGACCAAGAGAAAGAGACTGTGGAAGAAGATTGGAAGAAATTTAAGATGTATCTTAAGAATTATTATAAAATTGAGGAGTGCTAAAATGCTGAGGGAAAAGAAGACGTAGAATTGCAGCGATAATTGGGATTAAATTCTATGGTGGAATAGAAAAAGAGGATGAATTTATATTTAATTGGGCAAGAAAGGTTGCTGAATAATGGTACTAAATTAAGGATGCAAAAAGGGAAAGGTATGGGGAAGTCCGGGAAAAGAGGGTTATGGAAATAAGGTTAAGAAAATATGAGCTTTTGTTTGTTTGTTTGTTTTTATGTGGCTTTCTGTTTTTGTTAAAAAATTGGAAACTAATAAAAATCTTTAAAAAAAAAAATCAAATCAGCAACCTTGGCATTATCAGCGCCATGCTCTAACCAACTGAGCTATCAAGACTTTGGGATAGGATGGGCCATTGTTGTTGTTGTTGTTGTTGTTTAGTCATGTCCGACTCTTCGTGACCCCATAGACCAGACCACGCCAGGCACTCCTGTCTTCCACTGCCTCCAGCAGTTTGGTCAAACTCATGCTGGTAGTTTCGAGAACACTGTCCAGCCATCTCGTCCTCTGTCGTCCCCTTCTCCTTGTGTCCTCCATCTTTCCCAACATCAGGGTCTTTTCCAGGGAGTCTTCTCTTCTCATGAGGTGGCCAAAGTCTTGGAGCCTCAGCTTCAGGATCTGTCCTTCCAGTGAGCACTCAGGCCTGATTTCCTTCAGAATGGAGAGGTTTGATCTTCTTGCAGTCTTTGGGACTCTCAAGAGTCTCCTCCAGCACCATAATTCAAAACCATCAATTCTTCGGCGATCAGCCTTCTTTATGGTCCAGCTCTCACTTCCAAACATCACTACTGGGAAAACCATAGCTTTAACTATACGGACCTTTGTTGGCAAGGTGATGTCCCTGCTTTTTAAGATGCTGTCTAGGTTTGTCATTGCTTTTCTCCCAAGAAGCAGGCGTCTTTTAAAACTTATTAAATACATACTGGTGTATAGTGCTAGGGAAACTGCTTAACGCAAAGATGGCTGTAGTTTTCACCTCCTTAAATGTGTTGCATTTCAATGCATTTTCAAGTATCTGCCTAAAAGAAAAGGGTGGGGAGGTTTGCTCACCCCGAGGGCCACATTCGCTTTCTGGACAACCTTCTGAGTGCCCCCCCCCCCAGTGGTGGGCAGGGCCAGAGGCAAAATGGAGGAAGGAGTGGTACTTACTTAGTAATATAGTTTTACCTGTTGCGCAGCAGATTAGTTTCTCCATCAGCCTTCACCAGCCTGGTGTCCTCCAGATACTGTGGGACAGCAACGGGTTGTTGAAGGCTGTCCTGCATCCGCTCACCCATCCATCCCCATCCTTCACTCAGGGAAGCAGAAAATGCATGATCAGAGTTTGAGGGCCAATTCCAGCCAGGCAAAAACACTCTGGATCTGAAGCAGGGCCAGTGAACAGTGTGGCCTGTGGAGAGCTCCAAGGGCCAAATGCAGAGGCCTGGAGGGCCGCATTCGGACCCCAGGTCTGAGTCCCCCATACTAAATTGTCACAGAGTGGTGGTGTGATGTGTAGCCAATGGAAAAAAAATAAAAGGTAATTTTTAACAGCTGCACAGAAGAAAGAATTCTGGCAAGTGTGATTTGTCCTGAAGGGTTGGGAAAAGTTGTGACAAGTATTGACACCCTGCAAGGGAACATTGGGCAGGGAGCAGCTATAGAATAAACTCTAGCTTTCTTTCAAAAACAACAACTTGTGATAGCAGTCATTATTGAAAGGAAGGTGTGACCGGTCCAGGCATTTTAGTCCCAGCACTTGCCTCATGAAGACCCAAAATTTACCGCAGAATCGGAGCAACTGGCAAAAGGGTTTTTGGGGGATTGCCATTTGCTCCAATTCACATGGGTTTTCCCAGGTAAAACATGGGTTTCCCCCGGGAAAACCTGAGGACACAACAAACAAACACTCAAACACAGAGCTGGAAAGCCTGAGCAGTTGCCTCAAAAGCATGAAAGCAAAGGTGAGTGTGAAGGAGCCCTCTGTGTTGCTCATAGTATCTTTTCTATGTGTCGAAAAGTCAAAATATAGTCTCAAGAGTTAATCTCTGTGTGGTATAGGGTTTGGGCTCCCTAAGATAACTTTTGCCTGTTGTCTTTGTCCATGGAGTTTTCTTGGCAGGGATACTGGAGTGGCTTGCCGGTTCCTGCTCCAGGTGGATCACGTTTGGTCAAAACTCTCCACTATGACCTGTCCATCTTGGGTGGCCCTGCACGGCATAGCTCATAGCTTCTCTGAGTTATTCAAGCCCCTTCGCCACGGCAAGGCAGTGATCCATGAAGGAGATCACTTCATTCCCAGTAGTGATGTATGGAAGTGAGAGCTGGACCATAAAGAAGGCTGATCGCCGAAGAATTCATGCTTTTGGTGTTGGAGGAGACTCTTGAGAGTCCCATGGACTGCAAGAAGATCAAATCTCTCCATTCTGAAGGAAATCAGCCCCGAGTGCTCACTGGAAGGACCAATCGTGAAGCTGAGGCTCTAATACTTTGGCCACCTCATGAGAAGAGAAGTCTCCCTGGAAAAGACCCTGATGTTGGGAAAGATGGAGGGCACAAGGAGAAGGGGAAGACAGAGGACGAGATGGTTGGACAGTGTTCTCAAAGCTACCAGCCTGAGTTTGACCAAACTGCGGGAGGCAGTGGAAAACAGGAGTGCCTGGCGTGCTCTGGTCACGAAGAGTCGGACACGACTAAATGACTAAACAACAACAAGATAACTTTCTGACTTCAGCCTGGGAAATTCTTTAGTAATAGAAGAAAGATTGGTGTAGGAGGGGTAAGGGCATTTGTTGAGGGAGGGAGGGCATGGGAGGCAAAGACGAGGCACACAAACCCTTTTGCGGAATGCAGGACCTGGCCTATGATGCAAATCGACATCCCCCCACGCAAGGGCGTGTGAAAGTATTGTAGAAAGGGAACAACCTGTGGAGCAGAAAAGCAAAAATCATCACATCCTGGTTCCTATTCTACAAAATGAACTATATATTTATCATCATCATCATCATCTATTATAAATCTCTACTGGAAGTAAAGGTAAAGGTAAAGGGACCCCTGACCATTAGGTCCAATCGTGGCCGACTCTGGGGTTGCGGCGCTCATCTCACTTTACTGGCCGAGGGAGCCGGTGTACAGCTTCCGGGTCATGTGGCCAGCACGACTAAGCCACTTCTGGTGAACCAGAGCAGCGCACGGAAACACCGTTTACCATCCCGCCAGAACGGTACCTATGTATCTACTTGCACTTTGACCTGCTTTCGAACTGCTAGGTTGGCAGGAGCAGGGACTGAGCAATGGGAGCTCACCCCGTCGCAGGGATTCAAACCGCCAGCCTTCTGATCAGCAAGACCTAGGCTCTGTGGTTTAACCCACAGTGCCACCCGTGTCCCCTACTGGAAGTAGTTAAGTTTTAAAAATCAGGAGGCTGCTTCTCAAATATGCAGACTTGGTCCTTGAGTTGGGGACACCCTAGGCAGCAGAGACCTTAACTTGGGGATAAACTTGAAGCCACTGGTGGACCTCAGCTGGGGGAGCAAGGGTTAATTCCTCCTCCATGCCCACCACAGTCCCCAAAATTACCAGGCCTTCCAAATAATGCTATTCTATTGGCTTTGGGGGGTGGAGGGAGACCAGCATGTTAACTGCAAAGATGCATTTAACACATAGCTGTCAACGTTTCCCTTTTTTTAAGGGAAATTCCCTTATTCCGAATAGGATTCCTCGCAAGAAAAGGGAAAAGTTGACAGCTATGATTTAACATCCTCCTCTGATTTGGAGAGGAGGAAGGAATGTGAGTCACATCACTGCTGAGGTTAACTGGAAGTCAGCGGTTAGGATTTGCCATCAGGAAGAAGTTTCCGGTGGTAAGAGCTTTTCGATAGCGGAACGGACGCGCTCAGAAGGTTGTGGACTCTCATTCCTTGGAGGTTTTTAAGCAGAGATTGCCTGGCCATCTGTCAAGGGGGCTTCAGTTGAGATTTCTGCATGGGGGGGTTGGACTAGATGACCCTCAGGGTCCCTTCCAGCTGAACCATTCTATTATATTAGCTTTCCCTCCCCCCCCCCTTTACTGTGCCTTGAACAGCAGCCTGGCAGACAAAATATTTAAGGAGGCAAGACTTTTCCCATCACCCAATTCCATGCCATAAACCCTGCTGGGATCCTTTGCAGATGACTGCAGTGTCTGGAGACAGCCAGTCAGGTCATGTATCCACAGCAGTGATTAGAGCAGGAATGACCAATAAAACAAAAAAGCAGGCACTGTAACTCTTCAGCCATTTGACTGTTCCCCCAATGGCACTTTCCTCCATTGTCCCGCCAGGCAGATGGATGACAACTTCAATTCCATGCCAAAGCTCTGCCTACTTAGTTTCTGCATTTCCTATATGTTTGAATCTGATCCTAGTTGCAGGTTGCCATTCCACCTGCAAGCTTGGTCAGGTTGCCTGCAAAAACTCTACTGCGAAGGAGGCAGGAAAGGGACTGTAAATCTGCTTGGCCACTTCTGACCACCTGATTTAGAGATCTGCCTCACCGTATGAGATGCATGTTGTTATTTAGAAAGCTCCAGCCCACGCCACCCTTCTTCCCATTGCAATCCCAAAAGCTTTCATCTCTTAAACATCTTATTTCTATACTCACTGGATGCAAAATAGGCGAGGAGAAAGCCATCTTATAGAGCTTGCTGGAACCGACCGAATGATTCTCCACCTTTTTCTGCCCTCCAAAAACGCAACGAAAGCAGATGCTTATATAGAATTAAGTTTCATTTCCTCTAGGAAGCAAAACGTGCGAAAGCAAAACCACCAGGACTGTTTTACCTTTAAATGAGACGGTTCTTGAAAATCTGCTTTGCTGCACAAGCAAAGCAATTTCAAAAAGCTGATGGAACTGTGGCTTTTACTTTTTTAAAAAAGACTATTGTTTGATGACAGACCTCTATGCTCTTTGGAAACCCAGAGCACTTACTTGAATTGTTATCATTTTTCCTTTTATTTGTGATTATTTATTGGGGAAACAAAGTGCTTTCATTCATTATGAAGCCGTTTTTAAAATTTAAATTTGAAGAAATGTTTATGGGTATTGATGCTTTGCTTTGTTGTTTATAATAATAAATGTGAGAGAAACGGGATTCTTTCTGGGTTAGAAAGTTTGCACAAGTATTAACCCCCTGCAAGGGAACATTGGGCAGGGAGGAGATATAGAATAAACTTTAGTTTTCTTTTTAAAATAACAACTTGTGTGAGCAGTCATTATTGAAAGGAAGGGTGTCCCTTGCAAATACTGAAGATGTATGGTTCTGTGTTAAGATAGTTTGTACATATGTTCATGATATATCTATGTATATATTGAAGAAAGAAATGTAACATACTGCATTCTATGAATCAATATAACGTCTTCTGGGAAGGTTCCACCTTCTGTATCGTGTGTTACATCAGTGGAGTTTGCTGCCTTCTTAGTAGTTTGGTTTTTGTTCGATTTTATCCTCAGCTGAACACCAAAATGGGTAGCTAACCCAGGGACAGGGAACATTCCTCTCTGAGCAATCATCTGTGGGTTGAGCACAAGCCAGTGATGGTCAGGGCCAGAGGCAACAGCGAACATAGCAACAAATCTTAATTCTACCTTCACACCATACACAAGACCATAAGAGAAGCCTACTGGAACAATCCAATGGCCCATCTAGTCCAGCATCCTGCGGTCACAGTGACCCCCCAGATACCTGTGAGAAACCAGCAAGCAGGACCCGAGCACAAGAACATTCTCCCCTCCTGTAGTTTCCAACAGCTGGTATTCAAAAGTAATATTGCCTCACTGTGGAGGTGGAGAATAGCCATCGTAGAATCATACAATTGTAGAGCTGGAAAGAACACCAAGGGACATCTAGTCCAACCATCATCTTTTTTCCCTCTGGGGCACATCTCAGGGCCAAGTCTCTGTGATTTATTCTAGCCTAAGTATTTTTGTGGGGAACATTTGTTTAAAGGTGGATGAGGGCAGATATCAATCTAAACAACTTGTAATGTTGCTCTCCGCTGCACATGTTCCAGCTTGTCAATATCCTTCTGAAATTGTGGTGCCCAGATATGGATTCAGTACTCCAGGTGTGGTCTGACCAGCGGCGTAGCGTGGGTTATCAGCACCCGGGGCAAGGCAAGTAATTTGCGCCCCCTAACCCGTTGATTTGCGCCCCCTAACCCTAACCCCCAGATGTTGCGCCCGGTGCGGCCGGCCCCCCCTGCACCCCCACGCTACGCCACTGGGTCTGACCAAGGCAGGAGTGGTACTATTGCCTCCCTTGAATAAAACCTACAATAGTGTTAGGGGGTTTTTTGCTGCTGCATCACACTGTTGACTCATGTTCAGCTTGTGATCCACTAAGACCTCTCCGTCCTTTTCACATGTACTGCTAGGAAGCCAGGTGTCCCCCATCTTATACTGGTGCCACTGGTTCTTGCTGCCTAAGTGCAGCACCTTGGATTTGTCCCTGCTGAAATTCATTTTGTTAGCTTGTGTCCAGGTCTCCAATCTGTTAAGGTCATTTTAAATCCCGATTCTGTCTTCTGCGACATTAGCTACCCCTCCTAGTTTGGTGTCATCTGCAAATTTGATGAGCATCCCCTCAATAACTTCATCCAGACATTGAGCAACAACAGGCCTAGGACAGAAGCCTGCAACACCCCACTTGTCACTTTTTTCCAGGATGATGAGGAACCATTAATGAGCACTCTTTGGGTTCTGTCACTCAATCAGCTATGAAAAAAACTGAAAACCAAATGAACACTAGGCCCAGATGGTGTTTCTTCAAATTTCTACAAGAAGTTTAAAGATTTGATTCTTCCTTTTTAAATTATTTTATTAAAAAAATGAAATGGTGAAGAAATACCAGGCACTTGGAAATCATCTCAAATAATTTTGCTTACAAAACTAGAATGTTTATAATCTTTTTTATATTTTTGTCAGTTATAATTGTTCTCTTTCTTTTTATATACATTATAAAATGAAATAATAAAAAACCTTACAAAAAGCGAGTAAAATTAAATAAACACTTTTAAATCTACAATATATTAGACATCTTACAGCTGTGATTCCTGCACTGCAGGAGGGTGGACTAGATGATTCTCATGGTCACTTCCAACTCTATGATTCTATGACTGGCAAGCATCAAAGCCTTATATAAAAAGCTATGATTTGACCGAAATGTCTAATGCAAACAAACAGGAGCACAGGGAGGTTGAGGAAGAGGAAGGGTGGTTTCTTTGGAAAATCAGAGGACAGCAGTCACTGGATATTTCCAATGATAGCATGCATTGAATGAGTGGTTAAATTCATGCTTCTCCCATTTATTTTACCATCTATATCAGGGATGGTCATCTGGTCCACAGTGCCTTTGAATCTGGCCTACTGCCTCCCATTCTCAACCCTGTCCCACCATGCAGCAACAATTACGCTTAGATTAAAAAAAATCAAAAAAACAAAGATCATGGCAACTGGTCCCATCACCTCCTGGCAAATAGAAGGGGAAGAAATGGAGGCAGTGAGAGATTTTACTTTCTTGAGCTCCATGATCACTGCAGATGGTGACAGCAGCCATGAAATTAAAAGATGCCTGCTTCTTGGGAGAAAAGCAATGACAAACCTAGTCAGCATCTTAAAAAGTAGAGACATCACCTTGCCAACAAAGGTCCGTATAGTAAAAGCTATGGTTTTCCCAGTAGTGATCTATGGAAGTGAGAGCTGGACCATAAAGAAGGCTGATCGGCAAAGAATTGATGCTTTTGAATTATGGTGCTGGAGGAGACTCTTGAGAGTCCCATGGACTGCAAAAAGATCAAATCTCTCCATTCTGAAGGAAATCAGCCCTGAGTGCTCACTGGAAGGACAGATTGTGAAGCTGAGGCTCCAATACTTTGGTCACCTCATGAGAAGAGAAGACTCCCTGGAAAAGACCCTGATGCTGGGAAAGATGGAGGGCACAAGGAGAAGGAGACGACAGAGGACGAGATGGTTGGACAGTGTTCTCGAAGCTACCAGCATGAGTTTGGCCAAACTGTGGGAAGCAGTGGAAGACAGGAGTGCCTGGCGTGCTCTGGTCCATGGGGTCACGAAGAGTCAGACGCGACTAAACAACTAAACAACAACAACAAAAAAGCTTCTATTTTCTATTTTGCTAACTGTTTTCTGTGAAGTTCCTGTATTTTCTAAACAGTGAAAATGAAGATGAACTTTTCATAATAAAACAAAAACTAAGCATTTCCCCCTTTTTGTTTTTGCATGGCAAGCATTTTCTTTGAACATGGCTGTATACACATTGCCATTCACTCTGGCAATCCCACAGCTGGCATCTGAAGCCATGTACACATGATATCAGCAAAAACTGCAAGGTTTTTAGCGGGGGCAATTAGAATAAGATCTATGATTTGGTTATTGATGTAAACTCCCAAAATGTATTTTCTATAGTTAAGTTTTTACCTCTGTCTTCAGTACATTTTATTTTATTGCTATGGCTAGCCTCTGATGCAAAGATTCTTCTGCTACATATTATCAGCCACAATCCATATCTATCATGTAGTTTCTTGATAAATGCTGTTATTTGATGTGTCATTCCTCATCCCAGCTTCCATCCAGTTTCAGGATGTAAGCCATGGTTAAGCTGAGGTGTGTACATTTGAGACAGCCATTGTACATGCACAGATGACAGCTTTATGAATGGGATTTGGAGGGATTGCAGGCTCAGGAAAACCAAACAGATAATGCTCCTCAGGTGAAGACATCCCTGCCCCCTCTCTAGTGTGTACTGCCATGTGCAAAAGCAATTTGTAATGCAGTAGGTAGGGGGAATAAGCTCGCTGTAGTTTAAGCTGCTAATGACCCCCAGCTTTAAATGACCTGGAGAACCAAAAGTTCTAAAGGTTTATTTTCCTTTTGTTATTGCATGACAAAAAAAAATTCAGGACAGTGCACTCTTGTTCGCGAAAAAGTTAAAATCTTGCTATATAAGGACATGTTGGAAGGAGATGCTAGCAAAAAAGAAAGAACAAGAAACTCTTGAACTTCCTCTCCAGGTCATGTGAAAGTGCAACTCTTGCAAGGAGAACGAAAGATGAATTATGGTAACTATCCATGGCTCGTATTGGGTTATTTCGGAAATAACTGCAGCCCTATCTCCCTAAATCCAGAAGCAGTTGGGCTAATTGCCTAGCCAAAGTGGAGTTTCACGCACACAAATGCATACAAACACAATGGACAGTCTGTGATGATCACTTGCAACAATCCTGCCAGATCCCTGGCAGTTTCATGTGGTCAGCAGACATCTGTCCTGAGTGACCTGGGTCCATAAAATCCGTAAACAGGATGCACCATCCATGGGCAAAAAACAGGGGCATGTGGTGGAGTCCCTCAGTAAAGGTAAAGGTAAAGGGACCCCTGACCATTAGGTCCAGTTGTGGCCGACTCTGGGGTTGCGGCGCTCATCTCGCTTTACCGACCGAGGGAGCCAGTGCACAGCTTCCGGGTCATGTGGCCAGCATGACTAAGCTGCTTCTGGCAAACTAGAGTAGCGCACGGAAACGCTGTTTACCTTCCCACCGGAGCGGTACCTATTTATCTACTTGCACTTGACGTGCTTTCGAACTGCTAGGTTGGCAGGATCAGGGACCGAGCAACAGGAGCTCACCCCATCGCAGGGATTTGAACCACTGACCTTCTGATCAGCAAGTCCTAGGCTCTGTGGTTTAACCCACAGCGCCACCCGTGTCCCAGAGTCCCTCAGTAGAGGACCCTTAATGCAAGAAGGTCTTCTGCAAGGAAGTGACCTTTCCCCTCAACCAGCAGTTTCCAATGGTGCAGCTATAAAATACAGCCAGAGATTAGGGCCACTCTTGCAAGTCTGCAAATCTATAAGCTTTTGACAACTATATCTGCTCAGGAGAATTCCCATAAATTTATTTATACTCCTAAATATTCCATTAGTTGTCTCATCTGAAATACAAAGTGGCAGAGACTGATACAGCATTTTATACAGAAGAAAAACCATAAAGGGCAGCTGCCAAAACTGTATTTAAAAAACCAAGCAGTGGATTATGGCAGCACCTAGCAGAAAGACTTGTTGTTAGGCAACAAAATTGTTTAAAAATGGTTTAAAGAAGATCCAATATTGGAGGGCAGAATAATTAATCATAACGAAAAAGCTAAATATGGTTTAAAGAAAACTACTGGGAACTTAAATTTGAAATTCTTCCCTTAGTATAAGAACCTAATATGAAATTAAAGACAGAATATCTATGGGTCTGTCATCCTCAACTTCCCCATTTTATAATGAATTTCTAAATCTGGAATAAATGGTAGTTAAATACTTCAAGCAATGGGAAAATACTGATTTAGAAAGCATAAAGATGTTGCGGGGTCATCATTCTGACAAGGCTGAAGAGGTTGTGAGTGCTATGAAATGAAGGAGACCTCCACTCTTCCAGTATTTCAAATTGAGGTGTGATCTCCTTTCTGATACAAAAACATGTGGAAGTCAGGAAAGAGAACAATTGTGAAACTCTATTATCTCTTAGTTGGATAAAGATGTAACTTCAAGACTGAATTTCAATTTTAAGACTGGTTAAACTTGGATCGGAATCAGATAGAGAAAACAGGTGCAAGATTTGGATCAAAGAATAACCAGGAAACAATGGAACTGGATTTGGAATTGTTGTTGTTTAGTCGTTTAGTCGTGTCCGACTCTTCGTGACCCCATGGACCAGAGAACGCCAGGCACTCCTGTCCTCCACTGCCCCCCGCAGCTTGGTCAGACTCATGCTGGTAACCTCGAAAACACTATCCAACCATCTCGTCCTCTGTCGCCCCCTTCTCCTTGTGCCCTCCATCTTTCCCAACATCAGGGTCTTCTCCAGGGAGTCTTCTCTTCTCATGAGGTGGCCAAAGTACTGGAGCCTCAGCTTCACAATCTGTCCTTCCAGTGAGCACTCAGGGCTGATTTCCTTCAGAATGGAGAGGTTTGATCTTCTTGCAGTCTTTGGGACTCTCAAGAGTCTCCTCCAGCACCATAATTCAAAAGCATCAATTCTTTGCCGATCAGCCTTCTTTATGGTCCAGCTCTCACTTCCATAGATCACTACTGGGAAAACCATAGCTTTTACTATACGGACCTTTGTTGGCAAGGTGATGTCTCTACTTTTTAAGATGCTGACTAGGTTTGTCATTGCTTTTCTCCCAAGAAGCAGGCATCTTTTAATTTCATGGCTGCTGTCACCATCTGCAGTGATCATGGAGCTCAAGAAAGTAAAATCTCTCACTGCCTCCATTTCTTCCCCTTCTATTTGCCAGGAGGTGATGGGACCAGTTGCCATGATCTTTGTTTTTTTGATTTTTTTTAATCTAAGCGTAATTGTTGCTGCATGGTGGGACAGGGTTGAGAATGGGAGGCAGTAGGCCAGATTCAAAGGCACTGTGATGTTGAGCTTCAGACCATATTTTGCACTCTCCTCTTTCACCCTCAATAAAAGCTTCTTTAATTCCTCCTCACTTTCTGCCATCAAGGTTGTGTCATCTGCATATCTGAGGTTGTTGATATTTCTTCCGGCAATCTTAATTCCGGCTAGGGATTCATCCAGCCCAGCCTTTCGCATGATGAATTCTGCATATAAGTTAAATAAGCAGGGAGACAAAATGCAGCCTTGTCGTACTCCTTTCCCAATTTTGAACCAGTCAGTTGTTCCATATCCAGTTCTAACTGTAGCTTCTTGTCCCACATAGAGATTTCTCAGGAGACAGATGAGGTGATCAGGCACTCCCATTTCTTTAAGAACTTGCCATAGTTTGCCATGGTCGACACAGTCAAAGGCTTTTGCATAGTCAATGTAGCAGAAGTAAATGTCTTTCTGGAACTCTCTAGCTTTCTCCATAATCCAGCGCATGTTTGCAATTTGGTCTCTGGTTCCTCTGCCTCTTCTAAATCCAGCTTGCACTTCTGGGAGTTCTCGGTCCACATACTGCTTGAGCCTTCCTTGTAGAATTTTAAGCATAACCTTGCTAGCGTGAGAAATTAGTGCAATTGTGCGATAGTTGGAGCATTCTTTGGCACTGCCCTTCTTTGGGATTGGGATGTAGACTGATCTTCTCCAATCTTCTGGAGAATCTTCCCCCTCATGGATCACTGCCTTGCCGTGGCGAAGGGGCTCGAAGAACTCAGAGAAGCTATGAACTATGCCGAGCAGGGCACCCAAGATGAACAGGTCATAGTGGAGAGTTTTGACCAAACGTGATCCACCTGGAGGAGGAACCGGCAAGCCACTCCAGTATCCCTGCCAAGAAAACTCCATGGACAAAGACAACAGGATTTGGAATAACTTCTAATATAATTTCAGCAGACCTAAAAGGGAACCAATGGTCCATCTAGCCAGTGTTCGCCACCTTGAGTTCCTTAGAGAAAAAAGGTGGGATATACAGTGGTACCTCGGGTTAAGAACTTAATTCGTTCTGGAGGTCCGTTCTTAACCTGAAACTGTTCTTAACCTGAGTTATCACTTTAGCTAATGGGGCCTCCTGCTGCCGCCATGCTGCTGCCACACGATTTCTGTTCTCATTCTGAAGCAAAGTTCTTAACCCGAGGTACTATTTCTGGCTTAACCTGAAACTGTTCTTAACCTGAGTTATCACTTTAGCTAATGGGGCCTCCTGCTGCCGCCATGCTGCTGCCACACGATTTCTGTTCTCATTCTGAAGCAAAGTTCTTAACCCGAGGTACTATTTCTGGCTTAGCAGAGTCTGTAACCTGAAGCGTCTGTAACTCGAGGTACCACTGTATTAGGTCCATAAACTACCATATAGCATACAGTCATACCTCTTGTTACGTTCGGTTCAGGTTACATCTTTTCAGGTTGCATCCCGCGGCGACCCGGAGGTAACAGAATGGGTCCCTTCTGGGTTCGCTGCTTGCGCAAGCGCAGACGCTCAAAATGATGTCACGCGCATGCACAGAAGCAGCAAATTGCAACCCACGCATGTGCAGGCACAGGTTGTGTTCTGCTCATGTTGCAAATGGGGCTCCGATCCTGTTCGCAACCAGAGGTACCACTGTATATTCAACACAAAAAACAGTGACAATTTGTTGTTGACAAAGGACAGCTGGACATACAAAGGGCCCCATTACCAGTAGCTTAGAGCCTCATCAAACCTAAATCTGGCCCTGCATCTAGCCCAGCATCCTGTTTTCACTGCGGCTGAGTTGCCTGCATGGGAAACCAGCAAGCACAACAAGAGCCCTCTTCCCCTCCAGCGGCTTCCTGCAACTGTGGTGCTTTGTTGTTGTTTAGTCGTGTCCGACTCTTCATGACCCCAGAGCACGCCAGGCACTCCTGTCTTCTACTGCCTCCCGCAGTTTGGTCAAACTCATGTTCGTAGCTTCAAAAACACTGTCCAACCATCTCGTCCTCTGTCGTCCCCTTCTCCTTGTGCCCTCCATTCTTCCCAACTCCAGGGTTATTTCCAGGGTCTTCTCTTCTCATGAGGCGGCCAAAGTATCAGAGCCTCTGTTCCACATTTGCAAGAACTCTGATCGCTTAGCGTGGCAGCCCCTGCCCTTTGGAACTCCCTGCCTATTGAGATCCAGAAGGCGCCTTCACCGCACTCCTTTTGGTGCCTGCTAAAAGCATTCCTGTTTAGGCAATGCGACCCAGATGCTTAGGGACGTGGGTGGCGCTGTGGGTTAAACAACAGAGCCTAGAACTTGCCGATCAGAAAGTTGGCGGTTTGAATCCCCGCAACAGGGTGAGCTCCCATTGCTCGGTCCCTGCTCCTGCCAACCTAGCAGTTCAAAAGCATGTCAAAGTTCAAGTAGATAAATAGGTACCGCTCCGGCGGGAAGGTAAATGGCGTTTCCGTGCGCTGCGCAGAAGCGGCTTAGTCATGCTGGCCACATGACCTGGAAGCTGTATAAAGCGAGATGAGCGCCACAATCCCACAGTCGGCCACAACTGGACCTAATGGTCAGGGGTCCCTTTACCTTTACCCTTTACCTTGAATCATAGACTTTTTAAGAGCTGGAAGGGACCCCAATGGTCATCTCGCCCAAACCCCTGCAATGCAGGCATCTCAACTAAAGCACCCATGCAAACTCTGCTTAAAAACCTCCAACGGAGGAGTGTCCACAGCTTCCAGAGACCATGCCACTGTCGAACAGCTCTTAATGTCAGAAAGTAAGTCGACGAGGTCATTTTAATCCGTGTTAGCATGTTAACTTTGGCGTGTTTTAAAGTACAGTTGTAGATTTTTGGTTTCTTTGTAATTCGCTTTGAGGGTGACTGTGCGTTTACGATGAAGCGGTGTATAAATTCTATGAAATCAAGTAAGTATGTAATGAATGATGCTTTACAGGGTTAAAGAAAAGGGAAAATGACGTAAAAAAGTATAAAGATAGAAGTAATCTACATTAGACACAACAATTTAGAAAGAGTAAATGTTTTGAGGTCTTAGAACAAAGGAAGTCAATATGTGTATATGTATGTAATGACTAGATTAGAATGAAGATGTGGTTTTATTTGTAGATGCTTTTTGTTTTCTTTTTTGTGTGTTCTGTTTTTATTTCTTGTTTGTACAGTATTATTTTGGATTCAATGTTTGTAAGTTTTGTAATTTTTGTTGTAACTCTGCACTGAAAATTAAAAAAATAATAATAAAGAAATTAAGTAAGTGCGTCTTTTGGCCCAACCGTTGAGCTCTTCCCCTTCTCCGCCCCGCCCTTTAGAGCTCCCCGCACTTCGCTAGCGCTGAGGGAAACGCGCTCTGCACCAGCCGAGCGGCCCCTTTTATAGCCTCTCCTCAGCTCAAAACTTTTCGACGGTTGGGCTCGCGAAGGGAGGAAATGAGAAGACGGCGAGGCGGAGGCGAGAGGGGATTGGCTGAGAGAAGAGGACGGCACGCGCTAGCCTCTAGCCGCCAGTGCGCATGCTCTACGTGTTGCTTTTTTTAAAAAAAACCCAAACATAAAGCGAAGCGCTGCTGCGGCACGTGATCCGTCGGTGTCACGTGACCAGCTCAAAGGTGGAGACGCTTCTTCCTGATCGAAAGGTTGAGTTTGGAATTTTTTTGAAGCCGGGTATGCCGTACGTAAGGCAGGAGGAGCAGTATTAATAATAGCAGCAGCTGCATATATATATCTATATAGACAGAGAGTAGCTGCAGTTTTGTGTGCATTTACTTCAGGATAAAGCTCAGTGGCGCTTACTTCCGAGTAGGCATCCGTTGGGTCAGGCTGTGAGAGAGAAAAGGGAGGGGAGGGCAGGGGAGAAGAGGATGGGGGGTATTGCGGCTGGTTCTGCAAGGGGCTCACCTTTGCTTGAGCTGCGTTGGCAACGCATCCAGTTCAAAGACTCCTGCATTTTATGGGGCTGGGCTAGATGACCCTTGGGTTCCTTTACAACTATACAGTTCTCTGATTCTATGAAGTGGGATGTATGTATGTGTGTGTTGACGTTTCCTATCTTGATTTAGCACCTGAAGTACACACTGAGCAGCCACACAGGTAGCCTGGCCACAGTCTTTCTCGCTATTTCAGTGGTACCTCGCAAGACGAATGCCTCGTAAGACGAAAAACTCGCAAGATGAAAGAGTTTTTCGTTTTTTGAGTTGCTTCGCAAGACGGATTTCCCTATGAGCTTGCTTCGCAAGAAAACGTCTTGCAAGTTTGTTTCCTTTGTCTTGCAAGTTTGTTTCCTTTTTCTTGAAACCGTGCATTCAGGGGGTGCAGTTGTGACTTGACTTCGAGGAGCAACTCATAGCACGCGGTGTGGTAGCCTTTTTTGAGGTTTTTGAAGACTGGTGATTTTTGAAGCTTTTCCAAAATCCGTGCTTCGCAAGACGAAAAAACTCACAGAACGAATTAATTTCGTCTTGCGAGGTACCACTGTATTATTATTACTAATATTATTTCATCAGTAGCTTTATCATGCCCAAGACAACCCAGAGCAACTTAAAACTATTTAAGTGAGACGTATGGTATCTCACCGCTGCGGTGAGATGCATTTCCATTTATGTTACAGTAGGCTTTTATAAGCAAACAGTTTAATAGATTTAAATTAGCAAATGCTACATAAATCTTGTTTGTGGTGGTGTGTTAAAAGTAACAACCCTGGGGTAACCCGTGTGAGAGGATTGGGTAATGGTATGCTATCGGGCTGCTGGCATTGTGAGTGTGGAGGAAGTTTCTGGGCGAACTTCCAGGAGCCATATTTCCACGGTGGGCAGAGTGAAAGTGAGAGGCATAAACAGAGTTTGAGGACACCTTCCAGCCGGACAAAAGGAAGATGCGAAGCTGTGATGTGAGAGGCTTGGAGGGGCACATTAGCCTCCCAAGTCTGAGGTTTCCTCACCTCTGTCTCCAACTGTGATTAGACAGCTGTTCCTGAGAAGATGACAGAGGGGATGATGGAGGGAGCCACCCCTCTTATGTTCTCTCATCTGTCAGTACATAGATGGAACTGGTCTCTGGATCTGTCACTACATAGATGGAACTGGTCTCTGGACATGGTCAAAGGCCTGGAAACGATGCCTTATGAGGAACGACTAAGGGAGCTGGGCATGTTTAGCCTGGAGAAGAGGAGGTTAAGGGGTGATATGATAGCCATGTTCAAATATATAAAAGGATGTCACATAGAGGAAGGAGAAAGGTTGTTTTCTGCTGCTCCAGAGAAGCGGACACGGAGCAATGGTTCCAAACTACAAGAAAGAAGATTCCACCTAAACATTAGGAAGAACTTCCTGACAGTAAGAGCTGTTCGGCAGTGGAATTTGCTGCCAAGGAGTGTGGTGGAGTCTCCTTCTTTGGAGGTCTTTAAGCAGAGGCTTGACAACCATATGTCAGGAGTGCTCTGATGGTGTTTCCTGCTTGGCAGGGGGTTGGACTCGATGGCCCCAGTGGTCTCTTCCAACTCTATGATTCTATGATTCGTGGAGCAGTTCCCTCAATTTTTTATAGCCCCCCCTCAACCTCCCACATCAACAGCACTGTCTGTACATCCTATTCTTAATTACTGCTCCATAATTTTTTATAGCCCCCCCCCTCAACCTCCCACATCAACAGCACTGTCTGTACATCCTATTCTTAATTACTGCTCCATAATAGGATATAAACAATTGGGGTTATCCTGGCAGGTTTAGCTCCGTCACAAATTCTCAAAATTGAAGTTGCTTTTGTTTCTTTAGGTAATGCAAAAATGACTACCCGGAGGTACAAAACTGTTGTTCAGGGAGAAGCCTCAGAGACTGATTCAGAGGAAGAGGTTTATCTGTCCTCCGTACCCCAGGCTTCATGTCCCAACCTTTCCGGCGTAAAAATTGCTGGGGAGGCCTCTGAAACAGATGAGGAGGAAGATGCAAGCCCCTGTAGGCCAAAAGCAGAGCCTAAATTGATCAGCACAGACCTGCCGCCACTGATTGTTTTCAGGAATGAGGATCTGGGGTCCCCCACAGCGGTTGAAGAGAAGCCTGCCCTTCGTATCAGACATCGCGGCCGCTACAGCACTTTGCTACAGCAGAAGCTGATCGAGAGCAATGCCCGCTTGTACTACGATGTCAGCAGTACCGTTAAGCAAGTGTACCAGACTGCTATCAAGGAGATTGGGGCCATAACTGGACAGCTCAGTAACTCCCAAAACGGCATCATCAGTGCATCACACAACATCCGGCTTGTCCTGGAGGACTTGCGTGCTGTTGCAGAAAAGATCGACATCATCACCAGCTGCAACCTGCTGCCTGATATCCAGATAGAGCTACCTCCAGTAAACACCTAGCTGGTTCTAGAACAATAGCTAGCCAATTAACTGCTTTTTGCAGGCAGTTAAAGGTGTTGAGAGAGAGAGACTGCTCCAACCCTGGCCATAAGGTGCAATAAGAAACTGGAATAGAAGCTTTTGACTCAAAACTTTTCATGCCTAGTGTTTCAATCACACTTGTGTATCCTGTAATAATCTTGCCTAAATAGTCCAGCATGGTAGAGTCAAAGAAAATTAAACTGCTCTTGATAAATCTTTTGCTGTGCTTCAAGGTATATTGAATTTTTAAAGCTAATGCTTACCATATTTATACTCGCACCAGCACCCTAAAAGCTTCCATTTCATGTAAAGAAAAACCTAGTCGATGTCTGTCCACACATACCTCTGTTCATTTGTGACATGTGAATAGTCTGAGAAAGAGAGGGAAAGCCTGCCCACCTACAGACATATTTAATGTAGGTGATTAAGCAAGTGACTAGTACAGGGTGAGTCCTTTAAAAGAGGCCCTGCGGATACAGAGTACACATGTTCCATGGGGCCTCTTTTAAAAGACAAGCTTGTGATCCATGATGATGGTGGTGGAACAGGACTGGTTTGAAATTAGTTGTGTCTTTATAATAAAACACAATCCTCTGAATACAGAAGGCTGAGTATTTGTGGAATTCAGTGAGAGAGTTGTGTTAATTGTGTGAGCTTGTTTCGTTACTTCATACTTTTGCAGGTGGTTATGGAGTCTGCTCAGACAAAAATAGCACAACTATATGGAATATCATTGAATGCTGCAGTTTCAAGTATCATTCCATCTTTATCTTTATTGGCATTTATTTTTCATCAAGGAGGCATCTGAGCATAATTTACATAACTGTAAAGTATGATTAAGGGTACAAGGGAAGAAGTAAATGATTATCTGAATTTGAGACAAAGAAATTCTATCTGCTGTCCAGTTAGTAAAATATCCATTCAACGTCTTTATTCAACACCTGTATATTTGCATCAGTACCAGAAAAAGGGTTTTAACAGATTTCGCAAGCATGGCTTCCCTACCCACAGGTATCCCACAAGGTTACCACATTTTTTTCTGCAAGTGATCCTTTCAGACTATAATTCCCAGGGTTCCTTGTAGGGAAGCCATAATAGTAAACATTAGCCTTGCAGGTCAGGTATGCCTGACATGGGTTTGAAGCAACGCTGATCCACAGGGGGGAAAGGCACTACAGAAACGTATTTGCTTTTCTCTTTCAAGATGGCTTATTTAAAATGTTGTGTAAGAAGAACAGAGACTCGTCAGTACTGCACACAGGAGAGGGTCACATCCCCAGCTATTTCCAAGTGGTCCACCTGTCCTGAAGGGATTCGATGGGTATAATTGAATATCACAATTCCATTCACAGTCACCTGATAGTTATTCTTTAGGTTGGTGATCTCCATCTAGTGGTAGAAAGTAAGAAATGTTTTATTCTGAGTTTTCAAACCATACTAATCCGCACACAACAAGAGGCATGGAGCAGGTTTTATCCATTATATCAGTTTTATTTGGGTTGCCATACTATTGTTGAGGGGTTTTGTTTTTTTGCAGAGTCACTTCTGACATGGGTTGCTATACATCTGGATTTTCACAGACATCGCAGTGATTTCTGCCCAGACACTGTTTCTAACTGCCAAATCCCGGCAATGGGAAATTATGGACGTATGGCAACCCTAATTTTATACCAGTTTAATGATTTCCTAAAATGAAGCAGTTTGTTCAGAGTGCCAAGAATCCTGTCAGATATATAGCACTACTTTATAAAAGTATAGCGCTCTGGTCCCAAGCAAAGTCCAGCCCTTTAGTCCCAGTTAGGCTAATCTGGGGAGGGGGCAATCTCTCCCTTCTTAGCTGCTTAAAAGGCATTGTTTGAGACAGAATGCTGGAATTGATGGTCTGATGTGGAAAGGCAAGTATAACCCAGTAAAATGGCTGTAGGAATATAAACACTGCTTTCCTTGATCAGGCCAAAGGTACACATGGTCCTTCTTCATGTGTTTTCACCTGCACATGAAGAGCAGGAGGAAGTGGCCAGTTCCTCTCTGCTATAAAAGGGCAGGGGGCAAGGGAAGGGTCTTTCCAAGATCAGCTGTTGAAACTAATAGCTGCCCCAGAATGTCAGAAGCTTCTGTGTAACCGTTTCAACCTAAGTTGGTATTGTTGATGAGGTGTGCCATCTGACAAGGATCTGAAATGTAAACCAGTGCAAATGCTCATTCCCCAAAGGTATTTCTTACGTGGAAGGCCTGGCCAGGGGAGAAAGGCATGGCAGGCAAGTGCCTCTCCTCAGAGCCCCAACTGCCGTGGATGAAGGTGTTCCGGACTATTGCTCCCTCCTTCAGTCGGGGGTTAATATGCAGGGCGATGTTGCCGCTCATTGTGTTTTTCAGGTTCACATGGAATCTGGGAGGAAGGAGGCGACAATGCATATTCCTGGGGTCTCCAAAACGATACAACACGACTTTTAACTCAGCATAGATCTTAAGAGAACCAAGTCTTTCTGATCCTTTGCCAATTTAATGTAGCTACTGAGTGGAAGCAATACAGAAGTTTCCCCACTTATGCAAGACTGCATATATGCGCAATGCTGGGATATAGATAAATAAATTTAAAGGGCAAAAAGAGCCTAAGAAGGGCAGGAAAAACTGCAAAAATGACATGAAAAGAGCAGGAAAATGGCTAGCGATCCAGGAGCCTTTGCACAGACCTTTGAGGGCTGTGGAGAGTTGGGAGTTTGAGAAAGGAGGTTTGGAGGGAGCAATTGTGATGGAGTTTGGCAGATTCTTGGCGGAGTTTGGTTTTTTAGATGGTTGTTCCCCACTATATACAATTTCACGCATACCTGGAAATGTAACCCCTGCCTACAAGAACTTATAAAACGGGTGGGTGAGGTGGGTGGAATAAATAACTTCTTCACAGCTTTGCAAATAAATCTACTAAAGTTACATGGCCACTGAAAATTTTTACTAGCCTGGCTGCTCCCAGTATAAATATCTAATGCTATCATCCTCTGTACACTTAACTTGGAGTGGGCTGCATTGAACTCACTGGGATTTAGTTCTGAGTAAATATGCATAGGATCTGTTTAGTTGCATGTGGCCAGAAAGAAAAACTTATTTTGATCATTTTTGTTCTTGCCATAGCCTTGAGGACTCTCCATTATTTGCCACAAGTGACTGGGTAAGTGACTATTTAGAACCTGCTGTTTCTTCAAGAAATACGCAAAACAAATGGGTATTTGAGAGTACTTACCTGATAGACATTCTTCTTGAGCCTGCCTCTCTCTGCTTCTTGCTCTACAGCCATCTTAAATAATTCACTCTTGCATCTGTTTGGCCTAAACTTCTTGATCTGGCTTTTATTTCACTCATGGCTCATCCAGACTACCTTTTATCCTACATTTCTAGGCAAAAGGTCTGGGATTTAAAGCTTTGTGTCCAAGCAGGTTTTCTTTTTTGTCCCGGTGGCTTCCCTAGGGAAACCTGCGCTGATTACGGCAATCAGGTTTTCTGCAGGTTTTTATTTGCCCTGATTCAGCAGTAAAATGCAGATTTTCCCAGGGGAAGCACTGAGATGAAAAAAACCCCAACCAACATCACTCTGACACACAGCTTTAAATCCCAGAAATGTGCCTGAAAAGTGCAATGTAACAGAAAGTCTGGATAAGCCCATGATCTTTTTAGACCTGAGTCTGCCCTGGATCAGATTTGTATTACCACACTGGTACCATCCCTTTCCTCCAATATACAGTGGAACCTCGGGTTACGTACCGTCCTCCTTATGAATGCTTCAGGTAATGAGCTCCACTAACCCGGAAGCAGATGCCCCTAGTTCCAAACTTTGCCCCGGGGTGCAAGTGGAAGTCACGCGCCCACGGTGTGGCAGCAGCGGGAGGCCCCATTAGCGAAAGCGCGTCTCATGTTAGGAATGGTTGCGGCTTAAGAACGGACCTCCAGAACGAATTAAGTTCGTAACCGGAGATACCACTGTACTCAGGGTGGCATCTTTGAAGATTACTTTTCCTTACCCTCACAATAACCCTATGAGTCTCTGGCTCAACCTCATCCAGTGAGCTTCATGGCTGAACAAGGATTTGAACTCTCCAGCCGAACCACAGCGCTCACCACACTGCCTCTCATTATTGTCCTCATTTGCAGAAAAGCAAACCTGCACCTAGGAGCCGCAGGTTGACCTAGAAGCTCAGCTTCTGCTGAATGTGTGAATGTTATGAAATCAGCCACCCTTCATGACACTTGCATGTCGTTCCCAAACAACGTCATTGCCAATCGAGAAAGAAAATTACTCTGAAAGAAATAAATATTTTGGAAAAACCACACACAGCAAAGGTAAACGTAGTAAGGAGGCAGCAAAATAAGATTCAAATGTGATAGGGAAGCGAATTAGATTGGTTGTATCTCTGGAACCTGCAGACATAATTTGACAGATACCGTATATATTCGAGTATAAGCCAACCCAAATATAAGCCGAAGCACCTCATTTTACCACAGAAAACTGGGAAAACTTACTGACTCGAGTATAAGCTGGTTCACCACACCACAAACCTCTTGGTGGGCCGGAGTGCATGTGCACGCGTGCGCATTAGCACACGGCAAAGGGGGCTTCTCTCCCCCCCAGCCCCTCTCGTACCCCTGCCTACCTAGGGTGCTGCCAAGAGGCAGAGGCTGGTGGCGGCAGCGGCGGAGTAAGAACAAGCAGCCCAAAAGGGCTGCTTTCGGACTGCTCGTTCCTCTGCCGCCACCGCCAAAGGCAGAGGAGGAGGAAAGAGCAGCCTGAAAGTGACCCTCACTCGAGTATAAGCTGAGGGGGGCTTTTTCAGCATAAAAAATGTGCTGAAAAAGTCGGCTTATACACAAGTATATACGGTACTTTCTGATTGGCTTCAACTTCATATGATAATTGAATGTAGGAAGTTGGTGTACAATATTGTCCCCTCTGCTAACGCACCTGTTTGCGTGAAAAGGCACATTCCCCACAATTGTAATCTTGCGGAACTGAGTGAAATTCCCCAGGATGGCAATGTGGAATGGGACAGCCTGGAAAAATAATAATAATAATAATAATAATAATAATAATAATAATAATAATAATTTATTATTTATATCCCGCCCATCTGGCTGGGCCTTCCCAGCCACTCTGGGCGGCTTCCATAAAAACCAAAAATACAGTAAAATCACACATTAAAAACTTCCCTGAACAGGGCTGCCTTAAGATGTCTTCTGAATGTCAGGTAGTTATTTTTCTCTTTGACATCTGCTGGAAGGGCGTTCCACAGGGCGGGCGACACTACCGAGAAGGCCCTCTGCCTGGTTCCCTGTAGCTTTGCTTCTCGCAATGAGGGAACCGCCAGAAGGCCCTCGGCGCTGGACCTCAGCGTCCGGGCAGAATGATGGGGGTGGAGACGCTCCTTCAGGTATACTGGACCGAGGCCGTTTAGGGCTTTAAAGGTCAGCACCAACACTTTGAATTGTGCTCGGAAACATACTGGGAGCCAATGTAGGTCTTTCAAGACCGGTGTTATATGGTCTCGGCGGCCGCTCCCAGTCACCAGTCTAGCTGCCGCATTCTAACAACAGGGATTCAGTCCTTCATCAAGAGAAGCAAGAAGACAAAGCAGAACTAAGACTCCCAGAAGCTGAAGCCACCCAGGAAGCTGAAGAATGTCCCTCCATTCAGAAGTCAGCACAGGTGGATCTTGATCTATTATCAGAGGCTGAAATTGGGTAGGCTGGTTGCAACCAAAGGACACAATTTACAAGTCAGCTGTAATCACTCTTCCTTAGCCCTAAAATGCAAATACATCTTGAGCTCCTAGAACCTTCCCACACTGTATCTCTACCCTCCAGCCCCTATTGAAGCAGGGAAAAGCAAGGTACGGTTTAGTGCCTCTGATTATGAGGCGCCTCTAAACACCAAAAAACGGACTAGTTTCTTAGTTTTTAGTTGCATCCTTGCCTTTGTGCCAATATACAGTGGTGCCCCGCAAGACGAATGCCTCGCAAGACGGAAAACCCGCTAGACGAAAGGGTTTTCCGTTTTGGAGGGGCTTCGCAAAACGAATTTCCTATGGGCTTGCTTCGCAAGACGAAAATGTCTTGCGAGTTCCTGCGGGTTTTTTTTCCTTCCCCCCCCCCCTTTTTCTAAGCCGCTAAGCTGCTTATCCGCTTATCTGCTAAGCCGATAAGCCGCTAAAAGCTGCTAGACCGCTAATAGCGCTAATCCGCTAAGCCGTCAATGGGCTTGCTTCGCAAGACGAAAAAACCGCTAGACGAAGAGAATCGCGGAACGGATTCTTTTCGTCTTGCAAGGCACCACTGTATATGCAAATATCAAACGTCATTATTTCTATTTTCCTTGTCTTTTCTGAAAGAATATACACATCTTCTTGGTAGTGCTATGGGATCTCTTTAAATTGTCATAGCTTATGTCTTAAGGGGAGAAGCTGCTGGCACGCAGAGCAAATCTCTTGATTATATTTGCAGCTTGGTTGCCTCTTGAACTTGCTTACTGAGCCTTTTCTTTCATTGTGCCCTGCCCAGACCCTCTTTGACTCCTGTCTGCTTTGCTGCCTCTTAACACTCAGCTTTCCCTAATCTAACTATGCAACCTATGTCTAGACTTGGCTTGATGCTTGTACAAGATCAGACCAATCAGTCTTGACTAAGCGTCCTGTCTCCCAAGAGTGGACAAATTCGGGAGAAAAATGCCACAAGAACACTTCATATAGCCAAAAGGAGCTGCATCCGTTGTGTGGGTGTGTTGTAAATTATATTTGGGGCCTACAGACTGCCAGTTTACCATCTTTAATCTATGTCAAAAACGAGCAGAAATTTCTAAATTTATCTGTGATGGAGAACCAAGAGGCATAGAAAACAGAACACCAATATACTCACAGGATTGGACAAAGTTATTCCACTGTTACCCTGAGAAAAGATGAAGAAACAGAGAAAAAGTGAAAGGCCTTGCAATAATAATACTGTATTGCAGAACCGAAAAGCATAAAAATTCAGTCTAGACCAAACCCCTGCAGTCCTGCCTTATCTAAACTAGGTAGACTACAATATTGCCCCAGATTTTAACCCACACACCTGGGCTGTCTTCTTCTTCCTTGTCTGCAAAAAATGAAAAGAAAAACAATCATTTAATTTACATAGAACTATTGTTTGTATTAATTTTTTTGTTTCAGGGAACACTTGTTGAACACAGTGAATAGGTGGAATAATCAAATGTCTCCAGAGTTGTCCACTAACTAGAGAGAATGTTTCACGGACTATTCTTGCCAGTGCTTTTTTTCTAAAAAAAATGTTTATTTCCCTACTCATACTGAAATACTGCCCCTTAGTGAGGCCAAACTTAGATTCAAAAAATGTTTAGGGGTATGTGTACCCCTGTGTCCCCCCAGAAAAAAAGCCCTGAGTCTTGCTTTTTGATTAGTCAGTTTAAGTAAATCCCCGCCTTAATATAATTTTAAATGTTTTCTTTGCAAGGGCCCTGCATGAAATATCAGAATCTATACTAAGAAAGAAAGAAAGGAAAAAGCATCACTCTGGAATCTATGAATACTCCAGCTTCTTCTCATTTAACATCTAACCCTAATTCTTAACCCAATTCTTCTCCTAATCCTCACTTCCTCTCTGCAATCCTGACTTGCCAGTGGGTGGATCTATACGTAGCTCAGTGGGAGGGAACAAAACTCTTCCACAGTCTCATTATTTTGCAGGTAGCATTGAAAACGCATACAAGAAAATTTAGGTTTGCACAATCAAAGTGGATTAAAGCACGTGGATTAAACGGCGTTTCCGTGCGCTGCTCTGGTTCGCCAGAAGCAGCTTAGTCATGCTGGCCACATGACCCGGAAGCTGTACACCGGCTCCCTCGGCCAGTAAAGCGAGATGAGCGCCGCAACCCCAGAGTCGTCCGTGACTGGACCTAACGGTCAGGGTTCCCTTTACCTTTACCATGTGCTTGGTTTGTTTTTCTGTTCTTTTTCTAATATTTCCCTACAACTGTTTTTCAGATTGTATATACATTGATTTTAAAAAATGGAAGAAGAAGAAGAAAGTCCCACAGATTTCAACAGGGCTTATTCCCAGCCAGGTAACTGAGTATAGGATCGCAACCTGTGGAACCTTCTGCCTGGAAAGCATGTATCTTTCTCATGGAGCTATGCCCTGCTTCCACTGAGCTCTAGGCTCAGTGCCAATCTATTTGCCAACAGGATTCTGTTGTTGTATGACAAACACAACAAGTCACCATTTGTGAGTGGATCAGGGTGTCTGGTTGTGCCTTATGCCTCCCATCCTTTAGCCCAGTAGTTTATAGGATCTGTGAAGTTTCCACAAAGCTACTCACAGAAAAAGATGGCTGCACAAAGTTCGGCTGAGCAAACATACCACCAACCTGGAAAAAAAGAGATATATCATTAAGAGAGCATTAACTTTGGCACTGATAGAAGGATATTTAGCGTTTTGACTCTGTTAGCTCTGGGATGCAGTTTCAGCATTATTATTATGATTGTTGTTATTATTATTATTATTGCAGGCAGAGGTCACTTTAGTGTTGCTAACGCAGAGGCGCACTCTGTTGGTATGTTTAACCTTGAGGACTGAGGGGGCGGGGGTATGGTAACACTGCTCAAATATCTGGAAACCGTCACAAAGAAGAGGGGAAAGACTCATTTGCTCCTGGGAATGAACTAGATCTTAAGTTACAGAAGGGTAGACTTCAGTTGAACGTTAGAATAAATTTTTAATGGTCAGAGTGGTTTGACAAAGTGGTCTGCCTGTTCACTGTGCATCTGGACACCTCTTAAGATATCGTAGCAAAATTTTGCATTATGGTTCTTGAGATCAAGACACAGGGCTTTGTCTGTTTGGATATAGCTAGATGTCATCTTGAGCCTTTCAAGACTGAACTGATTTAAACCACTGCTTTCAAAACTGAACTGATTTTTTTTTTTAGTTTCTGAGAATTTCCGAGCCACACAGGGTATGAGACCACTGGTTACATATATGGGGTCATAGGGCTCGCGCTTATTGGAGGTCTGCAAGTTGACGTTAGATAGCCTTGTTCTAGGAATGCCTTAGTGCTGAACAGCGGAGAAGGTTGGCCCAGATGATCTGCACAACAGGTGTGGGGAACCTTTGGTCCTCCAGATGTTGCTGAACTATAACTTCCATAATTTCTGGCCACATTTGCTTGGGAGTTTGTAGTTCAGGAATATTGGGGGGGGGCAAAGGTTCCCCCCTCTGAGTCTACAAGGCTACTCTAACAGTGATTCTGTGATTGGCTTCCAAATTTCAATCAGGATTCTCAGCTATTTCCCCCCAGTGCACCATGTGCTCAACAGTCATGTGGCTAGGTCTTCAGTGGGTGACCTTGAATAAGTCACTTATTTCTCCGTTCCAACCTGGAAAATGACAAAACTAGTGGCCTACCTTGCAAGGAGTTATGAAGGTGAATGTAGTACAGTGGTACCTCTAGTTACAAATGCCTCAGATTACAAACTCCGCTAAATAGGAAGATTTGCCTCAAGTTGAGAACTTTGCCCCAGGATGAGAACAGAAATCATGTGCCGACGGTGCAGTGGCAGCAAGAGGCCCCATTAGCGAAAGCCCGCCTCTAGTTAAGAACAGTTTCAGGTTAAGAACGGTCCTCCAAAATGAATTAAGTTCGTAACTAGAGGTACAGTGGTGCCTCGCAAGACGAAAAGAATCTGTTCCGCGAGTCTCTTCGTCTTGCGGTTTTTTCGTCTTGCGAAGCAACCCTATTAGCGGCTTAGCGGATTAGCGCTATTAGCGGCTATTAGCAGCTTAGCGGCTTAGCGGATTAGAAAAAGGGAGAAAAAAGCGAAAAAAATCGCAAGACTCGCAAGACGTTTTCGTCTTGCGAAGCAAGCCCATAGGGAAATTCGTCTTGCAAAGCGCCTCAAAAACGGAAAACCCTTTCGTCTAGCGGGCTTTTCGTCTTGCGAGGCATTAGTCTTGTGGGGCACCACTGTACCACTGTAAAGCACTTTGTACACTGAAACTGCTACATAAATAACCAGTACTAATCAATCCCCACCAGCCCCCCCCCCCGCCCACTGGATTTGCAAAGCAAAGAGATGCAAACAAACTAAGGGCTTCTACTTACTGTGGTGGCTGTCACAACATTGTAAGCAGGAGGGGTGTATGGGGGTGGAGGCTGAAACACAATAAAAATACGTTTGGAAATAAGAACTATTTTTTAAAACAACAACAACAACAACAACTTGCCCTTTTGGCACTGTCTCTTTTCCCAATTTGATCCAAAAGCCATCAACTGCCACCTTAAAGTGATACATCCATTCGTAAATATATGAATGAGTAAATAACATTATTGGCTTCCAAAGCAAAAAAAAATAAATTCTTTTTTATTTGTTTGCTTCCGAAGCAAGTTTGCATTTCTCATGCCCTCTTAAGATTAAGTATGAGCACACAAAGCCACTTTGTACTAAGTCAGATCACTTATGCAGCTTGGCCCATTCTGCTTACTCCAACTGGCAGCATCTTGGATAACAGGGCCATGAGACTTCTGGTAGAGTCCTCAGAGATGCCTCTCACAGTTCTCTTACCTGATATGCTGTATTTGAAAATTTGAAACATAGCATTATTGGTGGTGGCACCTTATTTATGGAATGCCTTCTCTGAGAGGTCTGCCTGCTGCCCACTTTCTTGTACACATATCAGGCAAAGGCTAATCAAGAAGAATCTTAACCCTGCTGATCACCTTGTGATATAAAGCAAAATCTTCTGTTTCAAATATTTGTGTTTCAATATGGGGTACTGTGAAATCAATTTCAAGAACTGGCAAAGACGCACAGCAAGTACGTTTCAAAAAAAGTAACTTACAGAACAATCCTAATGGGACACAGGGTGTGTGTGTGGAATTCTGTCAAATTCTGCCAAGGTCCCAAAAGCTTATGCCAGGCAATGCAACTGAAGGTTTATTTGGGGTCACAAGGAGGCTTGGGATCCTGTACACCCACAGCCTCCTCTGACAGAGGCTTGGCATGCCCCCAACACAGTTCATTGTTGGTCTTGCCACCGCTGGTGCAGCAATGGCAGAGCACAGCAACGATGGCACCTAAGTTTTCTGCCACCATGAGGAAGAAGAGTCTGTCTGCAAACCACCTTCTCTGGCATAGAGGGAGGTCTGCAGCATCCCTCCCCAGGATTGTTCCCCAAGAAGGGTAAGTTGTTCATACAAATTCACTGCATCTTGTTTCTAGTGTTCAAGCTCGCATGAGAACTGCAACCACAAATGTTTTGTCTCTTCCGACTCCATACCTCACCAGTTGCCAGCACCTCATTTTAAAATTAGACTGACACATTTCTAAGTGTTCCCCTTTGATTTGCAAATGGCTGCTACCCACATTACAAGGTACCGTATTTTTCGCTCTGTAAGACGCACCAGACCACAAAGACGCACCTAGTTTTATAGGGGGAAAACAAGAAAAAAAATATTCTGAATCTCAGAAGCCAGAACAGCAAGAGGGATCACTGTGCAGTGAAAGCAGCAATCCCTCTTGCTGTTCTGGCTTCTGGGATAGCTGCACAGCCTGCATTCGCTCCATAAGACGCACACACATTTCCCCTTACTTTTTAGAAGGGAAAAAGTGAGTCTTATAGAGCAAAAAATACAGTACATGATCCACCATGGCAAGCTGAAATTGGAGGAGGTGTAAGAGGTGAAACTGTGTAACTCACATTAGTGCCAGCAAAGCTGATGCAGTTCAAAGAGACATCTCCATTGATCTGCAATGTCTGGACCTCATGGAAAGGAAGGCGGTGTCTGTACTCCAGGAAGTGGTTGCCATTGACGGATACCTAGAATAATGGAAAGAGGAGGTGAGATTAGTTCTTGGGAAACAAGAGGCAGAATTTGTGCTTTGTGGGCTCCTAATCCGAGGGTGGAACTTGGAGGGACAACCTAGTTAAGGTGTTGGAGTCAGTGAGTTGAACTAGATTATAATCAGAGTAGACTCATTGAAATTGATGGAACTAAACTGACTATCATGTCCATTAATTTCAGTTGTCTACTCTGTATAGAACTACAGTTGGATGTAAGTAACTCTTAGCATTTACCGTATTTTTTGCACCATAACACTCACTTTTTTCCTCCTAGAAAGTAAGGGGAAATGTCTGAGCGTGTTATGGAGGGAATGCCTACGGGTGGCATGCCTATGGATTTTCCTCCTCTAAAAACTACGTGCGTGTTATGGTCGGGTGCGTGTTATAGAGCGAAAAATACGGTAACTTTATTGCTATGAGTTTGGAGGAGGTTGAGGAACTGGTTAGGCGAGTCCCTTTGAGAAGAGGCAAGATTTTGTGACATTTTGCCAAATCTCACCGGAACCCACCGATGCTGCCGCCACTTCATGGGCAACCCAGGTAAAGGAGGAGGAAGAGGTGTAGCATGGCAGGGCAGCACATTCCCATTTCACCTCTGGTGACACAATGTGACACACTGCCCCTGCCCTCCCCACTATGATGAGATGGATTATATTTCCATTCAAATCATAGCAAAATGGCAGGTGCAAACGTTAATGCAAATCTGTGTCTCCTTTTTTGGTGGTGCACACATGGCCCCCCTCCTCTTATGGTTTCAGTATTGAATAATAGAAACATTTAGAAAATTCACTGTCAAGTTTATTTCTTAAAGGTTGTTTGAATAAAATTATTATAAGCATAAATACACCCCCGTACATGATTATACAGACTACAGCAATCTCCATAATGCCTTGGATTGATTGATGTCCTATGTTTGTTTGGGTTCTCTCCTGGCCTAGCTGCTTAAAGCTGAATGACAGCCCATAAGGAGACAGTTTGGTTCATTGTACTGGACGTCTCATATGATCTGTGGCAGTCTACCTTCTTCTTGGATTAGAATTCCACCCTTGTTCTACTTCACCCACTAGGTGGTAGCAGCTATCAAACAAACGGGACTTGTGAGGAAGCCCATTCAGCAGAACTCACATATGAAGCATTTCTTCTGTATTTTCAGAAGCCTGGCCCTCCTGAAATGGAAGGCTGTGCCCACACTTGTACAAGCGCCACACCCTTCAGCATGAAAGTATGCACTGAACCCCCTAAACACTTCACTTGCCAGCTACACGCTTACTGTGGTTAGGGATGGGCAAATAAAGCCATTCAAGTTTCTGCAGGTTTCTAATTCTTCCAGTCCTAAGTTCATTTCTCCACAATTTGCATATCGGTCTGTTCATTTCTGTTTTAATTCCTCATGAGAATTCATTGCAACATCGGGCCAGCTTGCACAGCTCTTATACAGCCTTTATATATTTCTTCTTCACTATCATCATCCCCTGCCAAAACGTTCTTGTCAGCCGAGCTGCATCTCTAACGGGAATGTGGCGGGAGGGGAAGGAATGGGGAATCATATCTCTTATAGAATCATATAACTGTAGAGTTGGAGGGGACCCCAAGGGTCATCTACTCCAGCCCCCTGCAAAGCAAGAATTGCAACACGAGGCTCCCCATCCAATATGAAACCATACCCTGCTTAGCTTTGCAAATGTGCTAGCAGCTCTATTGCTGCACCGCTATGGGGCCAATCTTCTGCCGGCCTAAACAAAAAGCCAAGTCGGAGTCCATGCTGGAGATAAATCTTGCACTTGCAAATTATCAAGTCCTTCCCCTGCAAGACACGAAGGTAGACAGCGAGCTGGAGCAGCTTCTCCAGCTTCCTCACCTGATAGCAGTGGCTCTTGACGTTGATGATCATCTCAAAATAAATATTTGGCTGGAAAGGCATGTTGTAGGCCCGCTCCTCAGTTCCCCAGCGGCCGCCTTGCTGAGTGTTGCACACGACGACTCGGCCTTCGTCGAAACGGGGGTTGAAGTGGAAGGCGATGTTGCCGTTGCCGCACACTAGATTGACCGAGAATCTGAAATATGAGGGGATGGTTGGGCTGAAGCTCAGTGGGAAGAGATGGGCAGGTGGGCTGGTGGACCATGACCACACCTGCAGGGAATGAACTGGAGAGATGAAATGGAGGGGAGAGTAGGGGAAAGGGGTGATTCGGAGAGAGCAGGAGCCATGAAGGTGCATAAAGGATTGTGTTGTTTAATGAGCTTTAGGCTGCGTACACACCTTCTCTTTAAAGCACAGTCCTCTCCCCCAAGAACACTGGGAACTGTAGTTTATCCCTCAAGGACCTAGAATTCCCAGCACCCATAACAAACTACAGTTCCCCGGAGGTTCTTTGAGGGCACTTTAAACGTATGGTGGACAAAAAAAAATTTTTTTTGAAGAGACTGGCAAAAAAATTGTATTCCTCAACTAGCATCATTGTCCATATTTGATAATCAAAATCCTGGTGTTCCTTACATTTTTAATGGTGGCGGCTCGACGGCTGATAAGTACAAGTAAAACTACTCTAGGACTAACATTTTCCAGGTGGTATGCAAACATTTGGCAAACTGATTTAGTTGAAAAGTTAATAGGAAGATTGAAGGCTATATATTTTTTTTAATGACTGACATAGTTTCATTTCATTTCATATGTTAACAGAGCTTAGTCACACGATAATTCCTCCATCAACCCATGGAGAGACTCTTTAAGTTAATCTACTGGACTTCACACAGAAGCACCATGCTTTTTAGGATAATGTTTGTTAATTGTATGTTCAGAAAGCCAGTCAATAAAAATATTTGCCAAAAAAAAAAACCAAAAGTATGCCACTTCAAGCCACCCCTACCATTCTGAGTGAATAACAATATATATAGCCACATGCAAAATAAATTACAGGGCTTTGTTTTAATAACTGTGCATATGTTGTGTGATTTGTCATGCTTGGGTGAGAAAAGTTCCATATTCAATATACCTGTTGAAGGTACAGGGACCCTGACCACTTTTACTCCTGCCCACCCTGGTTTGTTTGTTTGTTTGTTTGTTTGTTTGTTTGCTTGCTTGCTTGCTTGCTTGCTTGCTTGCTTGCTTGTTTGTTTGTTTGTTTGTTTGTTTGTTTGTTTGTTTGTGTGAAGTTCCTTTTGGCCTAGTGCAGACCCTCAACATGGCTCACAATATTAAAATAAAATAAGAATAAATTTTAAAATAGCCATTTAGGCTGGGATCCCCAAATAGCTACTTTTGACACACTTGAAGGGATGGGCAAGCTTAATGTGGTTTCTGCCTTTTTAATAGATCTTCTCCCCAAGCTGCCTCATGACATAAACCATTTCTGAGACTTCCTACAGTTTCAAAAGCGGCTCGTTGTGTGAAACGGTGCTATTCAAGAAACAAAGTCCTCTTTTGTACCAGGAACTAGTTTTCTGCTTCTTTAGATTAAAGTCATAAAACTTTGCTTAAAAAACAAACAAAAACCCAACAACAATATATAATGCTGCAGAACAAGCCTCTCAACAGCACCCTCAGGTCAGTATCTCCCTCACACAAGAAAGGCTTTTTTGAATGATTCTTCTTTTTAAAAAAACAAAAACAAAAAACATTACCATTTGCTTGAAAGCCAGTTGTGTGAGGTAAATTACCACAAAACACTTGAAGACCATTCTATGGTTGCTTATGGCAGCATCCCCACTCCCATTTACCACCAGTAATGGGCAAAGGTGTAGGTGGAGGAGCTGCCATATTGGCAGCCGTGGATTGTTCTTCAGGCGGTTTTCTGGTAATTTACCTCACATGTCTGTATAAGAACAGCACCCCATTACTAGGGGCTGGTTTTCAAGCAACTGGTAAATTGTTGCTTCTTTTAAAAATGAAATCCCTTACTATCAAAGGGATATAATTTCTCCACAGAAATTAGCGTCAAGTATCATGAGCTATGCTAGATACAGTGCCGGCACCAAACAAGGTGGTCTATGGGTATTTTGTTGTTGTTTTTTAAACAGTGTTTATTCAAATTTTAAAGATTACAAAGAGAAACAATAAAAAAAGAAAAATAGAAAAAGACATCAGAAATACAAACAAACAATTAAAAAACAACAACAGATCAAACCTTTACATAGCTTTCTTTCCTTTACTCATTTCCTTGACCTCCTCACACCTCCCTTTTTTGTATTCTAGTTCAGTTAGATGTTTCAGCAAATCCTTTCCAGCTTTGTTTTTATCCTAATAATTTATCTTAATATACTGTAATTCTCGTCTTACACCAATTAATAACAGTTACAGATAGGTAGCCGTGTTGGTCTGCCATAGTCAAAACAAGATAAAAAAATTCCTTCCAGTAGCACCTTAAAGACCAACTAAGTTAGTTCTTGGTATGAAGAAGTGTGCATGCACACGAAAGCTCATACCAAGAACTAACTTAGTTGGTCTTTAAGGTGCTACTGGAAGGAATTTTTTTTATTTTGTTTTGACCAATTAATAAATCAGTTATAACCTAATCCTTTATATCATTTCTGCTAAAACCACATTACTTCATTCCAACAACCTTCTAACATTCCTTAATTTTGCAATGTTTCTGTAAATAAACTTTAAATTTTTTCCAATCTTCTTCCACCGACTCTTCACCTTGGTCTCGGATTCTGCCAGTCATTTCCGCCAGTTCCATATAGTCCATCACTTTCATCTTAGGTGGTCTATGGGTATTTTGAAGTGTTCGCTGGAATGAGCCCTAAATCCTTAATCCTGCTGCTCTTCCAGCAGGTAGGATGCCCTTCTTTGCAGAAGACAGTCCTCTCTTTGAAGGGAGTTCTGGTCTAAACCCTGTTTAAAGGCCTTTTCAGTGATGGCTCCCCATTTGTGGAATGCTCTCCTCAGGGAGGCTCACCTGGTGCCATCATTACTTACTTATAGGCACCAGGCAAAAAAACATTTCTTATCACCAGACCTGTGGCTTTGAATTACCCGTGGCCTAAAACATTAGATTAGAAGAATGCTTTAGCCATGCCCTTTTAAAATACTAATGAGTTTTAGCTTTTTCTGTTTTGCTTTATGCTGGTTTTAATGTATGTGTTATCTATTTATTTTTGTAAGCTGTCTGGGTTGTGTGTGTGTGTGTGTGTGTGCGCGCGCGCTACTAATAAGTTTAATTAATTAATCAATGATAAAAAAACAGCCAGTAAGGAGACCTTGAGGCATCTAATCATAGCCTGCATTTTTATTAAGGCTTGATCAGGGCCTGTATTTTAAAATGAGCTTAAAGATTTTCAAATGTTCATGCCAGGCAGAAGAGCAGCTGCCTAAGAACCTTGGCAAGATGTTTATTCTCCTGGACAAGGGGGCCCCTGATTTATAGCAGAAAACAATTCTCAAAGTCAAAGGGAATTACAGGCTGACAGCCAAGGTTACACTGACCCTACATATTACAGAAGATATAAGAAGGCTGAGAAAACATAATTAAGAGTTGATAAATAGTAAAATAAAACCATGTGCCTCCCATTAAACTTGAGCCATATTTTCCTAAGGTTGAAAGGTCAAGAGCAGTGAAAAAGGCAACTGGCTTGGCTGGAGAAGAGCGGTTTTCTTTCTATCTTATTTTGAGGCTGGAAACTGTTCCTTCCTTTTTTACTTTGAAAAGGTTTATTCTTCTAAAAAGCTATCTATGTTATGTATTAAATATATTGGCTTAAATGTAATTATGCAAAGGAATTAGAAGCTAAGAAATGTTAAATCCTTATGCTAGATTCTTATTTCATATAGTTGGAAGAGATCACAGGGGCCATCAGCCACCAGCCCAGCCCCCCTGCCAAGCAGGAAACATCATTAGAGCACATATGGTTGTCAGGCCTTTGTTTAAAAGACCTTCAAGAGAAGGAGATCTTTCAATGATGATGTGAACTCAAGATCCTTGACATCTGTTTAAGATAAAAATTTAAGATTAAACCATCTGTTTTGGAGGGCAATAGGGCGAGGTGAGCTGGTAATTAAGGTTCCTTGTTGAGACACATGTAAGATATATTACTACTTATTTGTCATTTATAGATAGAAGAATATATAGCTTTTTGTTTCCCATAAAAGGACAAGAGGAAATGGGTGTATCTTTTGTGATTGGTTCTAGCAAACAGCCAATAGGAATTTCAACCAGGCTGATTGGACAGAGGCAGCCACAGGAGGAGCAAGGGGGCTGGATTAAGGAAATATAAGTGCTGGCCAGAATGGCAAGAGGCCAGGCCAGAGCTTGGTAACCATATACCACTGTGCCTCATATTTATTTGTCTGACAAATAAATTATTATTTTAATTTCTCTATTGCTGCGTTGAATATTTCATTCCAGCTAAGCGTTAACCACAAGCAGGGTGCTACAACCTTGCAGGGGCCCATCAGCAATGAGCACCTGGGAGTACGTAGGCACACAGCTCACCTGTTCACAGTCTTCCCCACTATAATGAGAGCAGATGTATTGGTCTTTTTAAAATAAAATTATGGTACACAGATTTCTCTAACTTAGTTATACTCGGAGGAGACCCGCTTAAAATAGTGAACCTACGTTAGCCTTGTCCATTAGCTTTAATGAGTCTAACTCTGAGGAGAACTAGCATTAGGTGCAACCCAAGATTTCTGCACATTTGGGGCAAATCTGTCCCCTCTTATTTGTGATGACATCTAAGTGACCACCCTAGCTAAAGGAGAGGGGTAGATTAAAAACTGCACCACACTTTCAGGGGAAGGAAAATGTGGGTCCCTTGTGGGGAAAACTACATCTTCTTACCTGGAACCAACCCCGTTTGTGGCTAAATACTGGTAAATTGTAATATTTCTACAGATATTCTTAAAATCAAGAATACTGGTAACAGGGTAGGACTTGATGTTAAACCCTCCAAGTTCGGGGGTAGACCACATCAGTATGGGTGGTGAAGTCCACTGCAGAAGCAGCTTATTCACTTGTGGTGAACAGCTAAAAATAAGGATAATAAAGGCTGGATGGAGTTGTGGTTTTAATCGTTCTGGAAACTATTCCGAAAGGAAAACACTGCCCATGTTGTTGTTTCTCCTGGTTCCTTGTTCACACAAATATATTTTGTCCCCTGAGGCACAATGCAAATGACACCTCCTCTAATGTCAACATGAAAGTTACCTAGGGCTGGGCAAGTTATTATGGCACCTGAGGCAGGAAATCTCGCATCTCCCCGAGAGTAAAAATCTCAATAAATTTAAAAGTAAATAAGAGGTGATTTAATGCCTTGTCTTGCCGACACCCAAAATTTCAGCCACCTGAGGCAACCAATTTACTCTGCCCAATGCTAGGGCTGTTCCTGACAGAGCAACGTCACATTAAATGCAAAATGTGAAGCACTCTCTGAAATTTTGGAAAGCAGGGGAAAGTCAGTGAAGAGGAAGGAGACGGAAAGACTGTAGAAACAGAGAATCTAATTTGAGGAAAAGGTTTTGATGAGGCGGGAGAGGCACAAAGAGCTAAGTGGAAGCAGGACAAACCTTTTCACAGAAACCCGGACTTGCCCTTGGATTACAATCATCTTCCCCTCAGTCAAACCCCCAAAAATGGGGCCAGCAAAGGGAACGCTCTGTGGGGCAGAAAAAAGAAAAGAAAAAGGTGGTCATCTGCTGGGTCCCTATTCCCCAAACTCAAGTATAATTTCCCCAGGCGTTATATATCTCTGAATATCATTGGTGTGATAAACAATGGAAATGGTCTTAAAAGTCCTGTTTTCAAAATACACATTTTTAGCTTAAGGCCCCAAACTTGGTGGTGGGGACATTCTGGGCAAAGATTTGACTCAAATTTGGTAGTGCGCAAGGAGTGAAAGACCTCAGGGGCAACTTAGATTGCATTGACTGGAAGGCAGCAAAGAGTCACAACCGCTTTAAATTTTGCCTTGCTTTTTTCTTGCCATGCCTTTCGGTTGAGGTAACATAGCCAAGGTTGTTGAGCATTTATCCCGATATGCTTCCACAGAGCTAACACAAAGCTTAGGCAATGTCTGGTTTTTACTGAGCATTTGTTCCAATTTGTTTATACTACAATGACCACCCATCCCAATTTGCTTGCGGGAAGCTTACATGTCTTCTCGCTGTTACTTCGTTCATCGCATACTTTTCAATGCATTTCCAAAACGCTTTCCAAACCACAAAATGGGCTCTTCTTTGTTAAGCAGATTTATTGCACTAGGGTAACAACAGAGCCCTTCAGTCCATTTTAACTGTGCAAACCTAAAGTTCAGGTACGCACTTGAATCTCTACCACAAAAGAGTGTCCGGAGGAATCTCTACCACAAAACAGTGTCCGGAGGAATCCAGAGAAATTGAGGAGCTGAGCTTTCCCATTACTTATCTCCCTGCCAAGAAAAGCCTTATCCGCTTCTGGTCTGCATTTTCTCTGGGGTTTTTCTGTAAATCAATTATCCTTGCAGCAGCTCAATCCTAGCTGTAAGGATGCACATAGAAAGCTTGCTGCAAGGAGACAGGGAAGGGCTAGTCACATCTCCCGGCTAGTTCATCCCTAGGAGAGACACAACCTCTTAGAAAATGTCTATGCAGCCTTCCACCTTATCAAGCTTTCCCCTCTTACACATACTCTCCACACTCACCGGGTTCAAAATAGGCTGCAAAGCCATCTTGGAGCTTCCTGGATCTCAGCACCTGGTCTTTCTCTTTCTATGCCCTTCTGAAGGAAAAGGAAAAGCTTGCTTAAAGCAGAATTAAGTTTCGTTTCCTCAGAAAAGTAGGCGGGGTACAAAACTGGCCGCGGTTTGCTCTTTTATCAAATGGGAATAAAGCTATTATCAGGGACCCACGAGATAGCAATGAACCTGCTCCAACAACGCTGGCTGCCGCATATTTTTCTGACACGATACATTTTTTTACAACGTGAAGGTGCAGCAAGGGCAGGAGAGAAGGGTTATCTGTTGAATTTTTGCCTCTTCTGCAGCCATTAAAGCACTCTGCACTGAAATACAGAAGCAGGCAAAGGTTTACTATCTGCTAGCTCATATGAGAAAGTTCTGTTTAGGGATTGGGTGTGTGTAGAATTCTGTTTAGTTTGTATTTGAAGGTGAACTTCGTACTTTTTGAGTCAATACATGATCTGAAACACAGCCATCCTTTGAAATTTGGACTTCTCTGAATTTTGCAATGCAGTTCTCCAACCATGTAATTTGCTTAAAAAAATGCAGGCACTGATGTAAAGGTGCACATAAAATGCTCATCATAGGGACAATAACATACAGAATGAATTCTATTAGGGGAAACTGATTTGTAAAAATATGTATATTTTGCATAGAAAAAAGGTGTGTATTCGGACTAAGCACTAAGATGCGAATGGATATTCATGAGGACTTTTTTTTCTTAAGTCACAAACCAATGTAGAAATGTCTGACTGGAAATGTGAGAAACTGAGAGAAATCAAAATTGACAGATTTGCCCATCCAAACGCCTGTGTGAGACAAAAGTTACCACATGCTCACAGCAGATTATAACAGCATGGTAAAATAATCCTTATCTTGCTCTACTTCCCTAAGGAGATCAGAATGGTATACACTCAATCCAGTATAACAATGTAAGCAAGTGATAGAAAACAACAGAACTCACAGCAGCCCAAATAAGTATGAGGGCCAAAAAACCTGATTAAAAGGGGGGGGGGGAAATAAGCCAACCTCCTAAGGGCAAACAGTGAATGATCACCTTAAGGGTAGAACATAACCATCAGAGCTGGTAGCCCCTGACAGCATTATCTCAATGAATTTGCCTAATACTCTTTTAAAGTCATTCAAGTTGGTGGCCATCAAAGGACGGGGGGGGGGCATAGAAAATAGCATATTAAACATTGCCATCTTTTGGATACCTGGAAGGAAGGCAAGAAAGGCCTCTGTCGAAGATTTTGATTCTCAGGAAAGATTATATGGAGGGACAGAGGACTTAGTTATACAGCTGCAAATAAAACTTTTAAAGCAGGCATTCCCAAACCTGGGCCTCCTATGTTTTGGGACTACAAATCCCATCATCCAGAAAGATCTAGAAATATGGTCAAGGTTGAGACTTTCCTTGTTAGGCCGAATTGCTGTTATCAAGATGAATGTGCTGCCCAGAATGTTGTTTTTATTTCAAACATTGCAGATATTGGACAAGATGGAGTGTTTCAAGAAGTGGCAGAAGGATATATCTAAGTTTGTCTGGCAGGGCAAAAAGCCCAGAATAAAATTTAAGATTTTAACTGATGTAAAAGAAAGAGGGGGGTTTGCCCTGCCGGACTTAAGACTCTATTATGAATCGGCAGCTTTTTGCTGGTTGAAACAATGGCTGCTTCTTGAGAATACAGACATTTTGGATCTGGAAGGGTTCGATAATAGATTTGGTTGGCATGCATATTTATGGTATGACAAGGTAAAAGTACATAAGGGTTTTAAAAACCATATTGTTAGAAAAGCATTATATAATGTTTGGATGGACGCAGGTGGCGCTGTGGGTTAAAGCCTCAGCGCCTAGGGCTTGCCGATCGAAAGGTCGGCGGTTCGAATCCCTGCGGCGGGGTGCGCTCCCGCTGCTCGGTCCCAGCGCCTGCCAACCTAGCAGTTCGAAAGCACCTCCGGGTGCAAGTAGATAAATAGGGACCGCTTACCAGCGGGAAGGTAAACGGCGTTTCCGTGTGCGGCTCTGGCTCGCCAGAGCAGCGATGTCACGCTGGCCACGTGACCCGGAAGTGTCTCCGGACAGCGCTGGCCCCTGGCCTCTTAAGTGAGATGGGCGCACAACCCCAGAGTCTGTCAAGACTGGCCCGTACGGGCAGGGGTACCTTTACCTTTACCTTTAATGTTTGGATGCGGTATAAAGATTTGTTAGAATGTAAAACCCCCAGGTGGTTGTCACCAATGGAAGCCAAAGAGGTGAAAAAACTTAATATGGAGCCTAATTGGCCAAAATATTGTGAAATTTTAGAACAAGAAGGTGAAAAAGTTAAATTGCAGAGTTATGAGAAATTAAAGCCCAAAGTACGAGACTGGTTACACTATCATCAGATATATGAAGCATTTAAACAGGACAGGAAAATAGGCTTCCAGAAGGAGAGGTCTAAACTAGAAACAGAATTGTTAGAACCCAATACTAAGAATTTGTCAAGAATGTATAATTTGCTGCTAAAATGGAATACACAGGATGAAACGGTGAAATCAGCTATGATTAAATGGGCACAAGACATTGGTCATGACATTATGTTTGCAGACTGGGAGCAGTTATGGACCACCGGTGTTAAATTTACGGCATGTAATGCCTTAAAAGAAAACTTAATGAAAATGATTTATAGGTGGTACATGACCCCAGTCAAGCTTGCAAAAATTTATCATTTGCCCAATAATAATTGCTGGAAGTGTAATGAGACTGAAGGTACTTTCTACCACCTTTGGTGGACCTGCCCGAGGATTAAAGCCTTTTGGGAAATGATCTATAATGAAATCAAGAAAGTCCTAAAGTGGACTTTTCCTAAGAAACCTGAGGCTTTTCTTCTGGGTATGGTTGGCCAATTGGTGTCAAGGAAGGATAGGACGTTTTTTATGTATGCTACTACAGCAGCAAGAATTCTTCTTGCAAAGTATTGGAAGACACAAGAACTACCTACTCTGGAGGAATGGCAGACGAAGGTGATTGAATATATGGGACTGGCAGAGATGACCGGCAGAATTCGTGACCAGGGGAAAGAGACAGCGGAAGAAGATTGGAAGAAATTCAAGATATATCTTAAAAATTATTGCAAAATTGAGGAGTGTTAGATGTCAGGGAATAAGAAATAGAGAATTGCAGCTGTAATTAATAAGTTAGAGAAAAAGAAACGTAATGAAAGTGAATTAGATAATTAATTATTGGAGAATTGCTAAAAAAAAATTGTTAAAAATAAGGATGCAGTAAAAGGGAGGTATGGGGAAGTCGGAGAAACAAGGGGTATGAAAACAGGATTATGAAATTATACATGTTTTATATGTTTTTTGTTTGTGCATGTGAATGTGTTGTTTGTCTTTATTTGTGTTGGAAAACCAATAAAATTATTTTAAAAAAAATACAAATCCCATCATCCCTGGTCTGTTAGCTAGGGATGATGGGAGTTGTAGTCCCCAAACAGCTGGAGGGCCAAGTTTGGGGGTGCCTGTTTTAAAGTGTGTTGTTAATTGCAATATACAAATGTGACACTAGATGGTGACATTGAGCTATGGCAAACTCAATGTATTTTTCAGAACATTTTTTTAAAAAAAGCATTTTCACAGCCTTTTTTATATGTGTGTAGATTCCACCAGAGTCCTCCAGGTTACCTGGCCCAACAAGCAATTTCAGGCTTTATGGGTCAAGGCAGGTTCGTTGACCTGTACTTGGAAGCAGCTAAGCAGCCAGTGCAGCTGGGAGGGGGGGGGGAAAGGAATAACAACAGCTGTATATTTTATTTTGCACTATATATTCATCAGTTTCTAGAATGCTTACTATAAAGCACCTCAAAGCCCGTTGGCTGGCATCCGTCTGTCTTGGGAGACCATGGAGGCGTGCGCCTTTGGGGGGTGAAGTCAAAGTGTTGGAAGGTTACAGTGCCTGCTCTGGCATGCAGGAGAGTCATGTTTTGTTGCAGCTGGGGCAGATGAAGCGCTTTGCAATACAGTGGTGCCCCGCAAGATGAATGCCTCGCAAGACGGAAAACCCGCTAGACGAAAGGGTTTTCCGTTTTGGAGGTGCTTCGCAAAACGAATTTCCTATGGGCTTGCTTCGCAAGACGAAAATGTCTTGCAAGTTCCTGCGGGTTCCCCCCCCCCTTTTTCTAAGCCGCTAAGCCGCTTATCAGCTGATCCGCTAAGACGCTTAACAGCTGATCCGCTAAGCCACTTATCGGCTGATCCGCTAAGCTGCTAAGCCACTTAACAGCTGATCCGCTAAGCCCCATAGCTGCTAATAGCGCTAAGCCGCTAATGGGCTTGCTTCGCAAGATGAAAAAACCGCAAGATGAAGAGACTCGCGGAACAGATTCTTTTCGTCTTGCGAGGCACCACTGTAATAAGAATCAAAATGTTAAAACATACTGTTACACGCCACCCCAGCCTCCAAGCAGAGTGGGATTCCAGGGTTCCAGGCACTTATCCGAGGTCTGTGTTTCCTTCGGAAATGAGGCACAGAGTCAACTGTTGTGGTGTCTTTATGACATATGGTTTATTTACACATATATACAACCTGAGCCTACGGTGGAGGAATTCAGAGCTTGACACCCTAAGCAGCTCCTGTTTCTCCCATGGGTGCAACGTTGGATTCAAACTGCTAGCCTGCATTGTGCTCTGACCCCGCTTTCTCCAGCTCGCAAAACATTTACAAAATGCAGCTACCAGTATTTTTCCTCCCACTTACAGCAGGCCAACTCCAATCCTGAAGCTCACCCCCCCCCCAAAAAAAAAAAATCTTTCTTAAGTCTTTTGCTAACTACCCAGAGCACAGTGCAAGACTCAACCCATCTGCTGGCTGGCACACAGTTTTAGCTTTGCTGGTAGCTTCCCTTCCTGTCTTTGTTAGCTTAATCACTCTGCCTATTCCCTTCCTTTGTTTTCCTTGATGGTTCCTTCACCAGGCGATTTCCTGCACACACAGAAAAACTGGTTTGGCCTGTATTTTAGCAGTTTGCTAAATCCAGCGCCTGGCAACCTATTTCAATACTCCAAGCATCGATTAAATTATAACATCTACCGAACCCAGAAATTATGGGTGCCTGTTACCCACAAACTCATAACATCACCCACCCAGGAACCAAACATCTGTCCGAGATGCACCACACACAGCTCCCCTATGGAAAAGTAACAGAAAAGTTACAACAGGCACTTAGAACACACATCATCAAAAACATATCGTAACACAACATCACTTTTATCCCAACCTAACACAGCAACAGCTTATTCCTGTTTAACAATATCCAGTCCCTTGTGAACTCTTCAAGCCACCCTGTTCCCCATGGTGCACACTCCCAGTCACTTCTGAATCCCAGTCCAGCTTACCCAGTCACCCCACCTTGGCATGCCCTAGATAATGGGTTTCTGACATGTTTAAGTTGGGATGTAAGCATCAGTGGCAGAGCTGTATCACCCAAAGGCCTTTGTTCATTCTTTCCCGATTTGTGCCTGTTACGGAAATTACCAGGGGGGGGGCACATCTTTAAAGTTAAATATTACAAATATTATGCCTGAATGTATCCTTTCAACTTGACAGCTCAGGGAAGTTACCTAGCTGAAAAAAATAATATAAAATCATCTCCTTTCCCATTTTCCCCTTGAAAAAGGACTCCGGGAAGTTCCCAGAGGTGACAATTGCTGGGCTCATTATTAGCCAAAGGAAGCCAAATCTCATCACTTGACTCGCCTCAGGCTCTAGACATGCAAAGGAACTTCTATTGTACTTTTGGGTGGTGGGTACTTAAGACATATTTGTCTATGCTAATCTTATACATGAGTCTTGCCCTGCCATGTCTGCTTATGCTAATCTTGTACCAAGGACTTGTCTGGACATGTTTGCCAAGGTCAACCCCTCCCCTTTTGTGACATGTCAGTGATGTAGCAATGATGCTGTACGAACTGTATTCTGGGATATGGTGGGAAAGTTTTAAAAGTCTTTGTCACCCCATCCTCGGGGTTCAAATTTGCTCTTTGAACCTATTGTGCAATAAACTTTGGTCAACAGCTATTTGCTCCAGTTGGTGGCTGGAATCCTTCCTTTATTCTGCAGGGACCCGTGGGCTCTGCCTGACGAGCTGGGTGACTGAGCAGCCTCGCACCTAGATTTTTTCCTTAACAGTGCCCTTGTAGCACACACATGGCTTTCAAACAAACACACAGTTACCCAAACAATCATCACAATCATTTCTTTTTCCCTTGGGCGACTGCAGCACAAGGTGGCTTTCAAACACACACACACACACACACACACACACACACACCATGTTCTTAAAACCATTAAACAGTTCTCACCACTTAACAACCTGCAAAAAGCACAGATCAACAGCATTTTTAAACCATTGCTAAAACTTGCAGGAAAAAATCCCTGTAGCAAAAGTAAACAGCCTCCCCACAAAAAAAATACAAACACAACACTCCCCCCCACACACACACACATTAGGCAGCGGCCTATATTGTTTTCATCTTGGGATTTTCACAGAGTTCTCCATTCCTGCAGATTAAGCAACTACTTCAGGAAAAATCACAGGTTTAATCATTTTGGAGCCACCCCAATTGTGGATTGGTCTCTGCAGCTGCTTCAAGACAAAACTCCACAATCCAATTTGCTTTCTCACTGGCACACTGGGGATCCTGTAAATCTTTTTTTTCCCTCTTGGTCCGGTCCACTTCATCCCCCGATCCAAACTGCAAATCAAAGTCCTGCCCCAAGCACCTGAACCTTCTTCAGAAACAGCTGGCCCAGTCCCCCCAAGTTGGCAGCCAGAAATTCCTCCTCATGAGCAGGCAGGTCCTGTTTCCCCTTTACCAGAACTCAGTTCTGGCACCTTTCAGGTGGATGCCATTGCCATTGTAAGAGAACAAGGGAGGCGTTCATGGTGAGTTCCGGCACCTCTTTTTCTAGAAAAATAGGAATGCATATGTTTATTAGAGTTTGGCCTCAATGTGCTCTGAGAGCAACTGTTTGCTGACCAAGATGGGAATGTTCTGAAATGCCATAGTTATCGACTTTGCAAGATGGAAGCCTTTGCTATAGAGCTTTTTTTGTTGACGTCCAATAGAAGAGAAGAAGAAGAGTTTGGATTTTATATCCCGCTTTATCACTACCCGAAAGAGTCTCAAAGCGGCTAACATTCTCCTTTCCCTTCCTCCCCCACAACAAACACTCTGTGAGGTGAGTGGGGCTGAGAGACTTCAAAGAAGTATGACTGGCCCAAGGTCACCCAGCAGCTGCATGTGGAGGAGCGGAGATGCGAACCCGGTTCACCAGATTATGAGACTACCGCTCTTAACCACTACACCACACTGGCTCAATAGGGCGATGGGCTTCGCTATGGCGGCCAAATGTCTACTTTATCAACAGCATGACAAATAAGTTAGTTTTACAAACATTCTGTTCTGCTATAATTAGTTGCTTTTTCTACGTAGTCCACACAATCTAGATGCGTTGCGTTTCTCCTTGCCCTGCTGAAAACCACTTACTGAGAAACTGGTTTCAACCCGAAAATAAAGAAGGTTGGTTCTGCATTACCATATAATCATACAATTGTAGAGTAGGAAATTGTGTCCGTTTGTAGATGGTTCCAGCAATTGAGGAGGGGGGTGTAACCACACCTGCCTAATTCGTTGTGGGTGGACTAATAACCAAGATTGCAGTCACCGCTTCCTCCATCATTCACCTGGGCCATGTGCAGGGAGGAAGAGGAGTGGCTAATCCTATCACAAGGGGAGGAGTTTATAATGTGTTTCAACTAATCACACCCCACCCTTGTGCACGGCAGGATCTAGAATCAATTTTGATTGAAAGCAGCATGTTGAAGATGAGCATGAACAGTTCCGGACTGAGATGAACTATATTTTTGTGCTCCAAACAGGTTAGTGTGTCCGCAGCCTGACTATGCTATAGTTAATGACAGACTACCTGGCAATAATCATTTGGCAGTGCGTGACTGAGCAGATCTTACTCTGTGCACAAGAAATACTCATTAGGAACCAGGCTCCTCCTTTTCTGCTGGTTATCTGGGCAGTGCAAGATCTTTCCTCATCCAGACCATCTGCTGCATGTATCTAGAAGCTGGCTTTGATCACATCCACACTATAAATGTAAAGCACTAATACCACTTTAACAGTCATGCCACTGAAACAAGTGTTTGCCATAAATATTTATCATATTCTGGTTGCCTAGGGAAAAGTATTGGTTGCAGCATTAGAAGTGCTCACGATGACTTGGGCTGACTGCTAGAAGTGTAAGTGGCTTCTGTTCATAGATGAGCGACTAAATCTCTGTCACAAACAAGTTTTGGGATGGATTCCAGAGAGGCAGCTCCATTCGTCTCTTGCAACAAAAAAACATCAAGGATCTTTGTGGCACCTCAGTGACTAACAGTTTTATTCAATGAATTATTTACTTATGAGGAATATTTATAGCCCGTCCTTTAGCCCAGCGGATGCCAGGATGGGGTGCAAAATACAGAATGCAGTCACATAAAACAAAAATACAGTGGTACCTCGGGTTAAGTATTTAATTCGTTCCAGAGGTCCGTTCTTAACCTGAAGTTGTTCTTAACCTGAAGCACCACTTTAGCTAATGGGGCCTCCTGCTGCCGCCACGCCACCGGAGCACGATTTCTGTTTTCATCCTGAAGCAAAGTTCTTAACCCGAGGTACTATTTCTGGGTTAGCGGAGTCTGTAACCTGAAGCGTATGTAACCTGAAGCATATGTAACCCGAGGTACCACTGTACAAACCACTGAAAACCAGTTTAAACAATAAGAAAACACACACATAATACAATGAAAATGCCTTTGCAAATAAGTAAATCTCTTACTTATAAGAGCCAGTGTGGAGTAGTGGTTGGAGACCAGGGTTTGAATCCGCCCCCCCCCACCTTGGACATGAAGCTCACTGGATGACCTTTGGGCCAGTCACTGCCTCTCAGCCTAACCTACTTCACAGGGTTGTTCTGAGGAGGGGGAGGACTAGTGTTTGTCACCTTGAGTTCCTTAGAGAAAAAAGGTGGGATACACAGTGGTACCTCGGGTTAAGTACTTAATTCATTCTGGAGGTCCGTTCTTAACCTGAAGCACCACTTTAGCTAATGGGGCCTCCTGCTGCTGCCACACCGCCGGAGCACGATTTCTGTTCTCATCCTGAAGCAAAGTTCTTAACCCGAGGTACTATTTCTGGGTTAGCGGAGTCTGTAACCTGAAGCGTATGTAACCTGAAGCGTATGTAACCCGAGGTACCACTGTACATGCAATAAATAAATAAATGAATAAGTAAAACTTAGCACCAAAATGATGGAAAGTGTCAGCAAAGTTCCACTAGGGAGAGGGCTCTTTCTTGCTTTATCACATAATGAGACTACTCCACACAGCGGAATGCAAAGGAGAGCTTTCTCTGCACATCTTACAGCACGAGAAGATCTCCTTACTATGCCACAATCCATCCAGGTTAGTCTTTGCAGCACCGTAAGGCTGTTTGTTGTTTACATCTTAGGGATGCAGTTCCTCCCCAGTTCTCCACCCCCTTAAGGATTCCACTGGTGCTTTGACTTCCTTTGAATTCCAAGCAGATAGGTTTGTTTTTATTCTGAACTGGCGGGCCTGTGAGAGCATCATCACAATGATATGCAGAGTGTCACCATGTGGGTTAAAGCAATCACTTTTCCTGGGCCAGCATCTCTTGGGAAGAAATAAAAAGCAGTTGTGGTAGGCTGTGGTAGGCTTAAATTTGTGTTTTCAACTCATACCACCCATATTAATTAACAATGTACATATTCCAGTCTAGTGAGGTAGGCAACCAGTTAATAAGCCTTCGCCACATGAAAGAAGCATGCACTTTAAAAAAAAAAAAAAACTGTTGCTGTCTATCTATTTTGCTCTGATGTGGTGATTCCTTTATCTTTTTTAAACACAGTGATTCCCAAACTTTCCCCCCTCATAAACCACTTGAAAGTTGCTAAGCATCTTAGCAGATCACTAAATGACTTCTCGGCCTGTTGTAGCAACTGCTGTACTAGATAGTGCATGGTTATTAATTGCATTTTTTTTTACAGGTATGCTGTGGACCAGCTGAATGATGCTTGTGACCGGGATCTTGACTCCGCTATTAATGGTAGATGAATCTCAAGGGCTGTCCATTCCTGTTGTGTTGGTCGAGTTTAACTAGTAAAGCTCAAGGATGTGGACAAGCTGTCAGGGCAACTACTTGTATTCTGGACCCTTGCCCCTCTTGGCTGATACAAACTAGCGGGGAAGAGACAGCTGGCTGGGCCAGGGAGGTGATCAATATTGCCTTGCAAGAGGGGGTGGTCCCTGCCCGCTTGAAGGAGCCAGTGGCAAAACCACTCCTCAAGAAACTCTCCCTGGATTTGGAAGCTACCGTATTTTTCGTCCCATAGGATGCTCCGTCCCATAGGACGCACCTAGTTGTTTTTTTTTGGGGGGGGGAATAAAGGAAAATTTTTTTTCCTTTATTTCCCCCCCAAAACCAGGTCGGGGAAACAGAACCAGGTCGAGGAATAGCGGGATGGCGGCGCTGCACCTCCTTGCTGTCCCCCGTGCTTCTGGGGCTGGCCGATGTCTGTCCGGCGCGCGGGGCGCTCTGCTTCAGGGCGCCCCTCGCGCCGGGCAGCAGGCTGCTATCCACAGCGTGGGGAGCCCTGCGGGAAACTCCCGCAGGGCTCCAACACACTGCGGATGTCTGCCCGGCGCAAGGGGCGCTCTGCTTCAGTGTGGGGTTCCTCAGCATTCAGTTTTATCTCCTATACTGTTCAACATCTACATTGCTGAGTGGGGTTATCCAGAGTATGTTGGTGGCTCCTCGATTGTGGAATGCTTTACCAAGGGATGTTTGCCTGGCACCTTCATTATGCATCTTTAGGCGCCGGCAAAAACGTTTCTCTTCAACCATGCATTTGCATTGTGAACCACCCTGTGATCTTCAGGTGAAGGGCAGTACAGTGGTACCTTGGTTTAAGAACAGCTTAGTTTATGAACAACTTGGATTAAGAACGCTGCAAACCCGGAAGTAGGTGTTCTGGTTTGGGAACTTTGCCTGGAATAAGAACATGTTTCACTTCCTGTTGAGTGTGTTCCATTTGTAAATTGAGTCCCCCACTGCTATGGGAAACCATGCCTTGGTTTAAGAACGCTTTGGTTTAAGAACGGACTTCCAGAACAAAATAAGTTTGTAAACCCAAGGTACCACTGTATACAAATTTAATAAATAATAACATAAAGTTCTTCCATTGCACTAGATTGACAGAGCACTTCAATCCTTTTTAATTTTGCAAACCTAAATTTCCAATATGTGCTTGATTCCCTCCTGCAAAATAGTGATAGTCTGGAGGCATCCTTAGTTTATATATATTTGTTTGTTGTCTTAAGAGGATTTCTCTCTCTCTGGAAGGCAGGATATCATTTTTGCTAAATAAACAAAGCATTGTCAGGACTATGCATGATTAGCATTAATAAGATATTTGTCACACTCCTACTCGCAGCCAAGAACCGACAAAACATTTCCATGACTAGCATTGTCTGCAATCCTTGCAATGCCTTTTCTCCCTGGAAACACTTCCCCTTTCCCTTTGTCACGTGTTTTCATTAGTTAAGGTATGCATTTCATCGTTCTGTATCAGTGTTTGTTGCATCTGTTAGCCTTAGGCAGGTGCCTTTACTTTATTCCTTTAGACAACTGCAGAAAACCGTTTTGTTTTTTTCAGCAAGCCTGCCCACACATAAAATTCAGTTATCAATATTTATTTTGTTTTATTAGAAGTTCTACTCATTTTTATCTGCGTTTTATTAATAGTTTACGTTTATTTGGGTTTGTTTCTTTTAACAGCCGTGGATTTTAGCCCTGTTCTGTGAACAATTCCATCATGTACGCTGCTCAGAGAGCTTTGCGATTAAGAAGTCGACAAATATTTCTAATTAAGTGAGTTTTATTTAAGTATTTTATTCCATTCATGAATCGTTGGCTACACTAGTCCCTCATCTGCCGTTTTTGTCAATCAACAGGACTGGAGCTCAAAGCGGGATTTGAATTGACAGGGTCATGAGAAGGTCAAGCAGTGATTTAGCCTGTGCACTAGCGCCACTACTGAGCACCAGCCAAGGCAGAGATGTACTACAAGACAATTAAACACACAACAAAAAAAACATTTTTAATTTCACAGGCCAGAGCAGGTCACATGAGAATCCATCAGGAAATCTGCCGTTGAACAAGCCCTATGCTCGGTGGTGGCCAAAGTCTGTGGCAAGTGTACCACAATGTCAAGCACAAAGCATGAGATTGTGCCACTCAAGCGCACACTACAGTGTCCAGTCCTGTCTGGTGTCCTGTGTACACACTCCTGTTTACTCTTTGTGGATTTATGCTGATTTGTTTGCGGGGAGGTTAGACAATGTCACACCAAGCATTGTCTCACACTTTCCAGTGCCATTTTCCAATGACTTTTCTTATCAGAAAAAGTCCAATCTTTTGGAACAGCCCCAATAATCAGCTTTAATTGTGTAGCCTGAGTTCACCAGGATGTGATTGAATACCACCAAAAAATAGTGACACTCTGGAAGCTCCCTGAGTGAATCAACTAGCCATTACACTTGGAGGCACATGAATCTGTTCTGAAAATTCATTTTATGAATAGCAACCTCGGAGGCTGCATTCATAGAATCATAGAATCATAGAATCATAGAGTTGGAAGAGACCACAAGGGCCATCGAGTCCAACCCCCTGCCAAGCAGGAAACACCATCAGAGCACTCCTGACATATGGTTGTCAAGCCTCTGCTTAAAGACCTCCAAAGAAGGAGACTCCACCACACTCCTTGGCAGCAAATTCCACTGCCGAACAGCTCTTACTGTCAGGAAGTTCTTCCTAATGTTTAGGTGGAATCTTCTTTCTTGTAGTTTGGAACCATTGCTCTGTGTCCGCTTCTCTGGAGCAGCAGAAAACAACCTTTCTCCCTCCTCTATGTGACATCCTTTTATATATTTGAACATGGCTATCATATCACCCCTTAACCTCCTCTTCTCCAGGCTAAACATGCCCAGCTCCCTTAGCCGTTCTTCATAAGGCATTCAGGAGCAGTGAAAATGAAAGGTGATGGGCTGCTTAACCATTTCCACCATTTGTTCATGCACAATTATTCTTTCCTACACTACTTTTCTCTCAGCAGCTGGGGAGTGGTGGTGAGATAAGGTTTATTCTGTATCTTTAAAATGTGAAGCAGCAGGTTCTGAGTGAAAAAATGCCAGAAAGGAAAATTGCTAAGCAGTCCCTCTAACCTATACTGCAAACACCAAGGTTGTTATTCATTAATTTTTTTAAAAAAAAAGCAAACAAGACTGGAGTTTGATGAATACATCTCCTATGTAATGTCTAGTCTAGTAGGGGGAAATATTTCTGGGTGCTTGAATTCCTTTGGTCAGGGAAGCTTTCCTATAAATTATATCAAGCAAACACAAAGTGAGCATCAGCACTTACTGACCCTCTCAAGTGTCCCTATTTTCCAGGGATGTCCCTGATTTAGAGAAGCTTGTCCCGGTTTCTGGTTTGATGCCAGAAAGTCCTGCTTTTCCTTGTTGTTGTTGTTGTTTAGTCATTTAGTCGTGTCCGACTCTTCGTGACCCCATGGACCAGAGCACGCCAGGCACTCCTGTCTCCCACTGCCTCTCGCAGTTTGGTCAAACTCATGCTGGTAGCTTCGAGAACACTGTCCAGCCATCTCATCCTCTGTTGTCCCCTTCTCCTTGAGCCCTCCATCTTTCCCAGCATCAGGGTCTTTTCCAGGGAGTCTTCTCTTCTCATGAGGTGGCCAAAGTATTGGAGCCTCAGCTTCAGGATCTGTCCTTCCAGTGAGCACTCAGGGCTGATTTCCTTCAGAATGGAGAGATTTGATCTTCTTGCAGTCCATGGGACTCTCAAGAGTCTCCTCCAACACCATAATTCAAAAGCACCAATTCTTCGGCGATCAGCCTTCTTTATGGTCCAGCTCTCACTTCCATACATCACTACTGGGAAAACCATAGCTTTAACTATACGGACCTTTGTTGGCAAGGTGATGTCTCTACTTTTTAAGATGCTATCTAGGTTTGTCATTGCAAATTTTGACCACACCCAACTTACCCAGGTTCATGGTTTTTACATTCCACGTTCCTATGCAATATTTTTCTTTACAGCATTGGACTTTCCTTTCGCTTCCAGGCATATCCGCACCTGAGCGTCCTTTTGGCTTTGGCCCAGCCGCTTCATCAGCTCTACTTGTACTTGTCCTCTTCCCCAGTAGCATGTTGGATGCCTTCTGACCTGAGGGGCTCATCTTCCAGTGTCATAACTTTTATATGCCTGTTGTTTTTGTCCATGGAGTTTTCTTGGCAGGGATACTGGAGTGGCTTGCCAGTTCCTCCTCCAGGTGGATCACGTTTGGTCAAAACTCTCCACTATGACCTGTTCATCTTGGGTGCCCTGCTCGGCATAGTTCATAGCTTCTCTGAGTTATTCAAGCCCCTTCGCCACGGTAAGGCAGTGATCCATGAAGGGGATTTCCTATGGGGCTTTTCCTTAGGACGTTCCTATTTTTATCGGAGAAATCCTTGAGGGTATGCACTTCCTTATTGTGAAGTCCTATGAACAGCAGGTGGCCCTGATTATATAATATATGCAGGTGAAACAGACTGAATCACCTGCATATAATACACTCCACACACATCGTCATCTCTGACTGGGCACACCTCAGTCACTGCACTTGCAACACACTCTAATCTCCTGAGTGGAGCACACAGCTTGTTCGTAAAGCAGAGATAAGGAACTGGGTCCAGCGGCATATCGCCCAACAGCTGTGGGTCAATTTGGTAGGAGGCGGAGCTCCCTACCTGTCAGTCACTGGATGTTCCCCTGATGTCAGGTGAAGTGTTTTCCTTTGCAGGCCAGCTTGAAAAACCCTTCCTTTGCCCTTGGAGTTTGAAATCAACATGTGCCGCTGATAGGCGGCAGGTGCTGCAAACCTCATGGTTTGTTATCAAACTTCAAGAGCAAAAGAAGTGTTTCCCTTTACGTTTCTCTTGCCTATGCTTCAGAACCAGATGATTCCAGCAGAGCTAGCTCCTTTGCAGTTGTGTCTTCACCTGCCCCACACCTGGTGTCACACATACCTGGTAATGGCAGGTATGGGAGCAGGCTGGCACGGTTTGGGGGGAACTGCCTTGTGAGCCTAATTAGGATACCTGCCGGACTTAATTTGCCTTGGGGGGGCTGGATGTTCCCCACCACTGTCGTAAAACCTATGTTTCGTACTCGGAAGTTTCAATTCCTGACAACTCCACCTGATAGATCTCTGTAACGAGGGTTGGAAAGTCTACCTGGGACAGTCATGCCCATCAGAGCACACAATACTATGCTAGACAGAACAATGGCCTGATTGGTGTAATGACAGCAGCCTTATTTTTCCAGAGTTGGTGTGCTAAGAGGGCCTTGCAACCCCACCCCCACCCCGCAAACAACGAAGAGAGTTTTTTAAAGTTTCTGCTTTGCTTTTCAGGTTCTGGGATGCTCCCACGAGATCTTGCAGGGTCATGCAAGTTCCTGCAAGAGCATCCCAGAGTCTGGCAAGCAAGGCAGAGAGCTTAAAAGCTCCTTCTGCACTTGGAAAACCCTGTGCCAAAAGAGCTTTTAAGCCCTCCACCTTCCAGCATTTAAATTGTTTGATTTTAACCCACCAGCCTCCAACCAGGTAATTTGAAAATGCTCAAGTTAAATGCGGTTGTACAGTGGTACCTCAGGTTACATACGCTTCAGGCTACATACGCTTCAGGTTACAGACTCCGCTAACCCAGAAATAGTACCTCGGGTTAAGAACTTTGCTTCAGGATGAGAACAGAAATCGTGCTCCGGCAGCGCAGCAGCAGCAGGAGACCCCATTAGCTAAAGTGGTGCTTCAGGTTAAGAACAGTTTCAGGTTAAGAACAGACATCCGGAACGAATTAAGTACTTAACCTGAGGTACCACTGTACTGGATTGTTAATTTGCAAATAAGCAAGCCATGCTAGTATCCATCAGGATCAGTTCTCCCAGTCACTTGTAAAGCATTCTCCTTCGCTGGCCAAACAGTCAAAGCTAGAGTGGGCAGATGCCAAAAAATGAACAGGGCTCCTTCACCTTTAATAGTGATATGGATGGGGCTCCTGCACCTTTAATTGTCGCATAGAAGAGATAATTTCATCCAGTGCAGCTCGTCATGCACTATATACCTGCTGGAATTCTCTCTTCTACATGACTAGTGAACATGCCCTCTTTGTCACCTGGCCACCCTATTCAAAACCTTCATAAGCTCTCCCCTACTTCTCCAGCCAAACGAGGCTCTCTCATTCATTGTAGTAGTCGCTACTGTAGATTTCTAAATGAATCAAATATTACAAAAACAGCATCCATCTCCACTTGTCTCTCCTCCATAGGAAGCCAAACCCAAGTAGTGTTTTCTCAGAACGTATCACATCTCAGGAAAGTGGGGAGAGCACATAACAGTATTCAAATCCGACTGGGCCAAATCTGCAAGCAATTGCGATGCACCTCAGGAAAGGTAATTTGCTTAAAGACAATGGATGATTCTAAGATTATAAGAACTGTTTGGAATTTTATTAGCATGATTTATGTTTCCATTGAAGGATGCATCAAGTGGGTGTGTCTGATGTTTGAACTCCTAAGTCAATTTTAAAAGATGAATTGCAGACTTGCCCTAAAGGAAACAATCTAATGAGCTGTGTTTTACTTAATTGGATTTACAGTACAGTCTTCCATGTGTGTACTCAGAAGCAAGCACCATCGAGTTCAATGGAGCTTATATCCAGGTATATATCTTTAGGATTACACCCTATTTCATATTAACTGAGGCAGTGATGAGGGACCTGTGTATACCCCACAAGTGTCCCGGAAGAAAGAGACATCCTATTTTTTTTTAATCATAAGAGAATGGTGGCCGTTTTGCTTGCTGTGACCTCGCTCAATTTCCGCCCGAAAAAAAGTGAAATTGCATGAGATCACAGCACCCCAAACTCTTGTGATAAAAAAAGTTGAATCTGGCGTCCTGGATTTTGGCTTCTAAGTGTTGGAGGGTATGCCTGTGAACATCCGATACTTTTGGACCCAACTCCCATCAATCCCAGACAGCATAGCCAACAGCCAGGGAAGGTGGGAGTGGTTGTCCCACAATATCTGGAAGGCCACAGGTTTCCCCATCCCTGAGTTAAGAGACAGCCAAATCTCAAGAGTACAAAGGCCTGGAAGCTCTGTAATACTACATCCAGAATCAGAGGCAGCATGAGTCTGAATACTGGTAGCTGAAGCTCACAAATAGGGCAGTGCTATTGCTGTTGTGTCTCACTCCCCTCTAATTGTCTCTTGAGCCCACAGACTGCAGCAAACAGAGGCAGGATGTTGTGTGGCTCGGCACAGGTTATTCCCCAACTAACCCGAATCATTTTTCTGGGAACCTTAAGTCACACACCACACAAGTCCCTCCAAGCTAGCCGCTGGCGTTCTTCCTTGCTTCACCCTGAAAGCACACCCATTCCGGTGCAGGAACCCAAGGCTCTTTCTCAACCACCCAGTGACTCCCCAAGCCAACGTTATCCTGGTGTCTAAGAAATGGGCAGGTAGGAAGAGTATGCAAGAGGAAGGGAGAAGGTGACAAAGAGAGATTATGGGCACAGTAATTACACATAATAGCATTCCACCCATTAGCATCAGGAAAATAAAGTAATTTTAAGAGATTAATTCCTGAATGATGCCTGAGCATCCTTTTAGGAGCGTCCCATCATCCTCGCTGCAGTGTTAACTGGTTCATTGCCCAGAGGACTGGCACATTTTAATTTTAAAGAAAATTAAGCTAGTCAGATGCAAGGTCGAAAAAGACAATGTGGCCCCATGCTTATTTATTACATGCCAAATGCTCACTTGTAATGTGGCTGTATGCAACATTTCTTCTCCTTCTCCTTCTCCTTCGTTCTTCTTCTTCTTCTATTTATATACCGCCCTTTATCCAACAATCCCAGGGCAGTGTACAACATTTTAATTTCTAGGCATTTCAGCCATAGTAGTCCAGCAAACAGAAAGATGTGTTTGGATGCAGTTTCTGTCTCAGCGCTGCCACTGGCTCAAAATCTATGTGGCCCTGGTCAAGACATTCTGTAAAGGTTCCCTGTCTGTAAAATGAGGGTATCAGGCTTGCTCTACACACACAGCAGAACCAGTGAAGGCCGTGAATGTCCTGTGTGAGTGCCTGGCGGCTAATAGATTGAGGTTGAATCCTGACAAGACAGAAGTACTGTTTGGTGGGGACAGGGGGCAAGTGGGTGTGGGGGACTCCCTGGTCCTGAATGGGGCAACTGTGCCCCTGAAGGACCAGGTGCGCAGCCTAGGAGTCATTTTGGACTCACAGCTATCCATGGAGGCGCAGGTTAATTCTGTGTCCAGGGCGGCTGTCTACCAGCTCCATCTGGTATGCAGGCTGAGACCCTACCTGCCCGTGGGCTGTCTCACAAGAGTGGTGCATGCTCTAGTTATCTCCCACTTGGACTACTGCAATGCGCTCTATGTGGGGCTACCTTTGAAGCTGACCCGGAAACTGCAATTAATCCAGAATGCGGCAGCTAGACTGGTGACTGGGAGTGGCCGCCAGGACCACATAACAGTTCTGAGAGATCTGCATCGGCTCCCAGTATGTTTCCGAGCACAATTCAAAGTGTTGGTGCTGACCTTTAAAGCCCTAAACAGCCTTGGTCCTGTATATCTGAAGGAGCGTCTCCACCCCCATCGTTCAGCCTGGACACTGAGATCCAGCACCGAGGGCCTTCTGGCGGTTCCCTCATTGCGAGAAGTGAGGTTACAGGGAACCAGACAGAGGTTTGAAATGCTGTCCAGTTGTTTGCAAACATATGGAGGAAACCTGCTCCTTGATCTCAGGAACCATCATGCAATATTTGATTAAGATCAATGCAGTTTTGAGAGATTCAGTTTGTTATATTGATAAATTGTGTCCAAACACAGATGAAAACTAGCTCCTTAGTCGAGTGCAAAATTTAGTTACGGTATCTTAACAGGTGTTTAAATTCATAGTAAGTGTTAAGTGTCAAAGTTATCCAGAACTCTTAATCAGGCCACATGGTAAGCAAAATAGGGGCAGGAAGGAGTAAGAAAAAAATGTTGATTATTGTTGGAGCCATTTTATTTATTTGCTTATTTATATCCCATCCTTTTGTCTCCAAGAGACACAGAACCAGCATTTTGTCACAGTCTCTGTTCAGTGCTTTGCAGATTTCCAGTTGTGTCTATGAGAGTTCTGCACACTATTTCATAACGTTTTGTTTGGGCTAATAAAAGTTCCCCCCTAAAGCAGATTTTGGAATTTTCCAAATGTTAACATCTACAGGAGTGAGGAACCTGTCATTTTTCCAGATGCTGTTGGACTACAAATTATCCCCGACTACTGGTACTGCTGGCTGGGGCTGACAGAAGCTGGGAAGTGACAAGTTCCACATCCATGACTAGACAAACTGTAAGTGGGTTTTGCAATCTCTGAATGGGACAAAGCAACAACCCTGCAAGTTCTGGATGAACTCTTCCACCCACTTTGACTGTTGTGTATCTCCACCCAAGGCGGTAAGTTTGTGTACCCACTTACCTCTATGGCTTAATCGATAAGACACATTAAAAAAACTTATTTGTTACATGAAGAGGTGTTAAAGTGACAATGCAAGGAATGGATGCCATATGGTTTAAGAACAGTTCTGTTTAAGAACAATTCGGTTTACAAACTCTGCAAAACCGAAAATAGTGTGCCAGTTTGAGAACTTTACCTCGGTCTAAGAATGGAATCTGAACGGTGGCAGGACACCGGGGGCAGGAGGCCTCATTAGGGAAAGTGCACCTTGGTTTAAGAACAGTTTCAGTTTAAGAATGGACTTCCGGAACGGATTAAGTTCATAAACCAAGGTATCACTGTACTAAAAATCAGTTAAATAATAGATTAAAGGTAAAGGGACCCCTGATCATTAGGTCCAGTCGTGACCGACTCTGAGGTTGTGGCGCTCATCTCGCTTTATTGGCCGAGGGAGCTGGTGTACAGCTTCTGGGTCATGTGGCCAGCATGACTAAGCCGCTTCTGGCGAACCAGAGCAGCACACGGAAACGCCGTTAACCTTCCCACCGGAGTGGTACCTATTTACCTACTTGCCCTTTGGTGTGCTTTCAAACTGCTAGGTTGGCAGGAGCAGGGACCGAGCAACGGGCGCGCACCCCGTCACAGGGATTCGAACTGCCGACCTTCTGACCAGCAAGTCCTAGGCTCAACAGTTTACACCACAGTGCCACCCACATCCCAAATAATGGATTACCTGACCCCAATTGTCATTTTTCACATTCAGAACCGGTTCATGACATTTCACTCTGATTCCAGTTTCTGTTTGAAACGATTGTTCTGGAGATTTCTTGTGCCATAACTAAAAAGTATTTATCTGTTTGTTTGTTTTTGTTTGTTTGTTTGCTTGCTTGCTTGCTTGCTTGCTTGCTTGCTTGCCCGAAGCATTTCTAGGTAGTCTTTCAACAAAGTTCCCAGGGTGACTAACATGAACAGAATATAAAATCATTACACAAACACATCACACATCACAGAATAAAAGCAGCAACAATCATAAAATGTCACTCGGAATTACAGGGATACATTTACACACCTGTAATTCAGGATGATATTTCATGCATCTGGTGAAGTAATCTGTAATCCATGAGAACTTTTGCCACAAAAAAATTGTTGGCCTTTAAGCTGCCACAAGACTCTGGTCTTTTTCAGAGGACAACTAGTTTATCGAGAATTAGTCTGGATTTGTTTGCACATTTGGAAGAGGTTAGATGACATTGGCTGTTTAATGAGCATTCATCCTCATTTGTTTGTGGTGAGGTTAGGTGACGTCAAAACAGGTTATCCCACAAGTCCCAGCGCATTTCCCCATCACTTTCTCTATTGCAAAAAGTCTGATCTTTTGAGGAAGGAGGTCTGTTGCACAAGAGCTCCAAATCAACTTCAGTTGTTCAGCCTGAATTTTCCAGTGTGTGAATGAATCCTACCCGGGGGGGGGGGGGGTGGAAATGGTCTGGAAGCACCCTTTGTTGTTTTTAATGCAAAAAATTTAAAAGCACTGGACTGAATGACCTTTGGGGTCCCTTCCAACTCTGCAAGTCTATGATTTGCTCTCAGCTATCCATTCCATGAGTGTCTCTCAGGTACTATGGTCACCTTTGAGCCTCATCACCTTTGGGACGTGGGTGGCGCTGTGGACGCGGGTGGCACTGTGGGTTAAAGCACAGAGCCTAGGACTTGCCGATGAGAAGGTCGGCAGTTCGAATCCCTGCGACGGGGTGAGCTCCCATTGCTCTGTCCCTGCTCCTGCCAACCTAGCAGTTCGAAAACACATCAAAGTGCAAGTAGATAAATAGTTACCGCTCTGGCAGGAAGGTAAACGGCGTTTCCGTGCGCTGCTCTAGTTCGCCAAAAGCGGCTTAGTCATGCTGGCCACATGACCCGGAAGCTGTATGCTGGCTCCCTCGGCCAATAAAGCGTGATGAGCGCCGCAACCCCAGAGTCGGCCACGACTGGACCTTATGGTCAGGGGTCCCTTTACCTTTACCTTTACCTTTACCTTTACCTTTACCTTTACCTTTACCTTTGGTTAAGCTTCAAGCATCAAGTTACACTGAGGCTGAGAGCACTGTTTTAATGTTCAACAACGAAGACCCTCTGCATATCTTGAGACTGGCCTCCTCTGGCATTGTGCATCACCTCAGCTGGCTACCACAACTCCCCCACCACCACCACCATAGCAAACCTCACAGATCACGGGGGCAATAGGTGCCTTCTGCCAGCTGCTTAGCAGTTTTCCTCAGTCAGCTCCCAACAAACAAAGGCTGCCCCAATCAAGGCTGTCAAAACTGTTCCTTTCAATCCCCTCCTCCTCACACAAACACTCACACACACATCCGGGCTGGTGGGGTGTAACATGTAGCTGGGATCTATTGTCACCGGCCATCACCTGAAGGAGCGTCTCCACCCCCATCGTTCTGCCCGGACGCAGAGGTCCAGCACCGAGGGCCTTCTGGCGGTTCCCTTATTGCGAGAAGCAAAGCTACAGGGAACCAGGCAGAGGGCCTTCTCAGTAGTGGCGCCCGCCCTGTGGAACGCCCTCCCACCAGATGTCAAAGAGAAAAACAACTACCTGACATTCAGAAGACATCTTAAGGCAACCCTGTTCAGGGAAGTTTTTAATGTGTGACATCTTAGTGTATTTTTGATCTTTGTGGAAGCCGCCCAGAGTGGCTGGGAAAACCCAGCCAGATGGGCGGGGTACAAATAAATTATTATTATTATTATTATTATTATTATTATTATTATCATCATCAATGGACATAAATTCCTCTCATCCAGGTTCCTGGCTGCCAAAATGCACAAGAGCTATTTTACATAACTACTAAAGACCTCGGGACACGGGTGGCACTGTAGTCTAAACCACTGACCCTAGGGTGAGTTCCCGTTGCTCGGTCACAGCTCCTGCCAACCTAGCAGTTCGAAAGCACGTCAAAAGTGCAAGTAGATAAATAGGTACCGCTCTGGCGGGAAGGTAAACGGCGTTTCTGTGCAGAAGCGGCTTAGTCATGCTGGCCACATGACCCGGAAGTTGTCTGCGGACAAACGCCGGCTCCCTCGGCCTATAGAGCAAGATGAGCGCTGCAACCCCAGAGTCATCCACGACTGGACCTAACGGTCAGGGGTACCTTTACCTTTACTAAAGACCTCGTTGGAAACAATTTGTTATGGGGGGGGCAGGGATGCAAGCCCAGTGTGCTACCCCCCCCAAAAAACCCTTTCCTTCACTTCACACATGTACCTCCCAAATCAATCCACATGGATTATCATTGCCCAGCAGCATTTCAGGATGTTTGCAGGTCTTGGTGTGAAAGTGATCCTTGAAGGTTTCGTGGTCGAGATTTGGTGATATCACCTTTGCAGACCAGAATGGGTTCCCAGTCAGGAAATGGCAACTCGGGGAAGGGGCTGTAGCTCACTGCTAGGACGCAGGGCTGGCTCCAGACATTTTGCCGCCTGAGGCAAAGGGCAAGATGGTGCACAAACACAACTCATTTCACGTACAGATGCTGACTGGACTTGCACCTGAATCTTACTTCAACACGTGTGATGGGATGAAGAAATGGTTAACTGGAAGATTTATAAACACAACTGATAAATACAGCCTCTTCCCTACTCACCTTTCCTCTACTCCTGATTGTAGCCTCCAAGAGCTGCTTTCATTTTTTAAAAAAATCAAAGGAAAAATTACACAGAAATCTGGGTAATGTGTGGTTTGGCATAAAAGCACCTCTTTGAGAAGGCTTTTGAAGAGGGGTGAAGGTTTGAATTTGTGTCACCACTGCTGCTTTTATTTGCAAATTGAACTCTCATTTTTTTTTTTATGTTGTTTTAATGTTATTGATTAATGTTGGTTATATTGTGTATGTCTCCACCCTGGAACCTTTGGGTGAAGGGTGGATTAGGGATACTTCAAATAAAGCAAACAAAGCAAACAAACAAACAAGCAAGCTATGCTTCATACCAGGTGACTAGCGACCGGTCAGCTTGATGTTGATACCAGGAAAGGTCCTGGAACAGATAATTAAAAGGTCGGTGTGTGAGCACTTAGGAAAAAACAAGTCATGCTGGACAAATCTCATTTCTCTTTACAAGTTTGGTGCGGGCGCAATGGGGGAAGCGAGGTTGGAATCTGACTTGGGAAAGGGGATCTGTGATTTGTGGGGAACTGTACCAGCCAGGTGGCAAAGGTCAGGAGCAGGGGAAGCTTCAGATCAGACAAGTGACGGGCCAGGTGCGTCCCAACTTTCTCCTACAACATCGTCTCCCAGAACCAGGAGGGGTTTGAAAAGCGACGAGCAGAGGACGTTGCCTCGCAGGTGTAGTCTCTAGCTGTGTGTTTACAGCTCATCAGGGGAAGGTACATAAACTGGTTGAGATGGAGTAGTCCCCTGTTTCTGCAACTGCTCCATAGAGTGTGGACCAGAGAATAGCTGCTTAGAGGCTTGACTAGAGTGGATAGGTATCTAGAGATGTAGAAATGACTGTGTTATCTTTGACAATAAAGAGCTAACTATCTGCTGTGTGCATTCCGTTGGCTGGGGAGCACCCTTGACAGCTGTGGTCTCTTGATTTCAGCAAGGCTTTTGACCAAGTCCCCCATAATATTCTTGTGGAGAAACTGGTAAAGCTGGATGGAGCAACCATTAGATGGATTTGCAGCTGGTTGACTGACCGAACCCAAAGAAGAAGAGAAGAAGAAGAGTTTGAATTTGATATCCTGCTTTATCATTACCCGAAGAAGTCTCAAAGCAGCTAACATTCTCCTTTCCCTTCCTCCCCCACAGCAAACACTCTGTGAGGTGAGTGGGGCTGAGAGACTTCAAAGAAGTGTGACTAGCCCAAGGTCACCCAGCAGCTGCATGTGGAGGAGTGGAGACGCGAACCCGGTTCCCCAGATTACGAGACTACCGCTCGTAACCACTACACCACACTGGCTCTCCAAAGAGTGCTCACTATAGTTCTTCGTCATCCTAGAAAAAAAGTAACAAGTGGTGTGCTGCAGTGTTCTGTCCTAGGCCCGTTGTTGCTCAACATTTTTGTAAACGACTTGGATGAAGGAATTGAGGGGGTGCTTATCAGATTTGCAGATGACACCAAATGGGGAGGGCTAGCCAATGCCACTTGGAAGATGGAGAAAGCGTGTTTTCTTTTGTGAAAGAAGACTTTTGCAAAATACTCCAAGTTTAGTCATCTGGAGAAGATCCTTCATGGTTACAGGTGAATAGGTGAGTAGCTCCTTGCTACACTAGATTCAAGACATTCACATTATTTCTGTATTAATCAATCACATGAAATACCTTTCAAGAATATATAGAAGCCTAGTGGTTAAAAATACCCCATGGTTGTCAACCCAAACATATTTACAGTGGTACCTCGGGTTACATACGCTTCAGGTTACATACACTTCAGGTTACAGACTCCGCTAACCCAGAAATAGTGCTTCAGGTTAAGAACTTTGCTTCAGGATAAGAACAGAAATCGTGCTCCAGCGGCGCAGCAACAGCAGGTGGCCCCATTAGCTAAAGTGGTGCTTCAGGTTAAGAACAGTTTCAGGTTAAGTACGGAACTCTGGAATGAATTAAGCACTTAACCCGAGGTACCACTGTATTTGGAATCAACTACCACTGAAACCAAGAGGATTTACATCTCAATGCAGTCTTAACCATGTCTACTCAGTGGGTTTGGGAATGTCAGTGTGGTCTAGCAGTCAGAGTGCTGAACTAGGACCTGGGAAACTAAGGCTGAAATCCCCACTCAGCCATGAAGCTCACTGGGTGGCCTTGGGGGCCAGTTTCTGCCTCTCAGCCTAGCCTACCTCACAGGGCTGTTGTAAGAACATAATCAAAAAGGGGGGAAGAGAACCCTGCACTCCTTCTTGAGTTCCTTTTCGATGCTTTTAGAGCTTCTTGTTTTTATCTGTAAGCAATCTTGAGTCCTGTCAGTAATAATAATACGCACCAGTCAGACACAACAGAAAGCTAATTGTTATTCCCAATCAAGTTCATGTGCTTTTACCACATCCGCCTCCTACATATGGGCACATTCCAGGTGATTCCATGAGTCAAATCTGCAACTTCCCACTTCTTTTGCCAATCCTGTAAGTCAGCAAGACAGGGCAGTTAGCAGAGGCACCTCAGCCGTCAAGTGTTGCTGCTGGAAAATGAGTAGTGGAGAGGCCTCGCCATAGAGTTGTGTAACATAACTTTGGTTCTTTAATGCAATCTCCTTACTCTGCCAACATGCTTTGCATTCACAAACCAAGAGTGCATAACTCAGGAGCTCTTAACAGTGAAAGCGTAGCAACTCACCCGTTAAATGATTCTGAGCGATCTGTTGTTGCTTAAGGGTAAGGCTCGAGATCAAAGTCCCACCTTCCGATAAATGACTTGCAAAAGGCCAAAAGCACTTCCAGAACGACACTCTTTTCAGGTGGGATTCAATCACATACCAGCAAATTGAGGCTACACGGTTATAGTTGCTTTGCTACTCGAGTGCAATAAACCCACTTCCTCAAAATATTGGGCTCTAATTATGGTGCTGGAGGAGACTCTTGAGAGTCCCATGGACTGCAAGAAGATCAAACCTATCCATTCTGAAGGAAATCAGCCCTGAGTGCTCACTGGAAGGACAGATCCTGAAGCTGAGACTCCAATACTTTGGCCACCTCATGAGAAGAGAAGACTCCCTGGAAAAGACCCTGATGTTGGGAAAGATGGAGGGCACAAGAAGAAGGGGACAACAGAGGACGAGATGGTTGGACAGTGTTCTCGAAGCTACCAGCATGAGTTTGGCTAAACTGCGGGAGGCAGTGGAAGACAGGAGTGCCTGGCGTGCTCTGGTCCATGGGGTCACAAAGAGTCGGACATGACTAAACAACAACAACAACACCACACAATAAGGGAAGTGAGGGAGGAAACATGCTAGAAAGTGCAGGATAACTGTGGCCTGATGAAAAGTCATGTAACCTCCTTGCAAACAAATCAGAATGGATGCTCAATAAGCAATGTTGTATAACAGGTGTTGGGAACCCTTTGCCTTCCAGACGTTGCAGAACTGGCCACTGGTCATGCTTGCTGGTGCTGATGGGAGTTGTAGTTCAGAAATGTCTGGAGGGCAAAGGGTTCCCAACACCTATTCTATAATCTGCATGCAAACTTTGCACAAATTACTGTGAATGCTCAATGAGCAGGATGCCTGGGAGACCCTGAGAACCAAACACAAGCCTGCTGGATCTTTAAAGCACTATGCGGCCTAGGACCCTCATACCTACGGGACCGCCTCTCCTGGAATGCCCTGCAGAGGACCTTAAGGTCCACAAATAACACTTTGGAGGTCCCAAGCCTCAAGGAGGTTAGATTGGTTTCAACTAGGGCCAGGGCCTTTTCAGCACTGGCCCCGACGTGGTGGAAGGCTCTGTCACAAGAGACTAGGGCCCTGCGGGACTTGACATCTTTCCGCAGGGCCTGCAAGACAGAGCTGTTCCGCCTGGCCTTTGGTTTGGACTCGGTCTGACCCATGTTTCCCTCCCCTTATGATTTATCAGCTACTTTAAAATGAGGCTGCATATAAAATTGCATTTTAACCTGTATTTTAAATTGGGGGGGGGTCCTCCCCCCTTTTTTCTCCTATTATGTTTTTACTGTGATTTTATTGGTGTTAGACGCTGTCAGAGCTGCCCAAGGTCCCAGCTCACAAAGGACCAACGCCAGTTCTTGCTATATACAAAAGTCTTTATTAAGGTTCAGTTTCCATTTCAAAGCCGCGGCGTGCAGCTCTACGTCTCAACCCTAGACCGCTGAAGCTCCGTCTGAATCTCCACCCCCCAGACACCAGTTTAAGACTCTAGCCTTGCTCCACCTCCTCCTCTGCTCTTTCCTCCTCTGGGTCCTCCTGTCCGCTGGGGTGTTGCCCTTTCTGGACTCTTCTGATGCTGAGTCCCCGGATTCTTCCCCCTCCCTCCGGCGGGCTTTAGGACCTGGCTCCCAATCCGTGCTTCCTGCTGTCCCGTGGGCCTGTACATTTGAACTTGGTGCGCGCGCCCAGCCAGCAACCTTTCTCCTGACCATTACACTGCTCCTGTCACTGCTTCCCCCCTCGGGGGGGCTAGCTGGACCTGGCTTCCCCTCCGTTCCCTCACTCTGCGATGGAGGTGTGGCCAGCTCTGACTCATCTTCTCTCCCTACTGGAGGAGACGCTGGCCCTGATTCATGGGACTCTTCCCCCCCGCTACGCCCTGGTGGAGAAGCTGGTCCCGATCTCCAGCTGCTGCTTTGGGAGTCGCCGCTGGCCCCTTGCTTCTGGTGCGTCCTTCCCGGGACCCCCCTTGCCCTGGCCATCGGTGCCCCCTTCTGGGAATCTTCCGAGTCGCTGGAGAAGCTCATGGAATCTCTCGGCCCACTGTCATACTCCCCTACGCTGCCCTCGGATTGTTCCCCTTCGCTCTCCGCTTCCTCCTCTCTCCCCTGTGCCTCTGCTCCTGAACCCCTGACAGACGCCTTCAGCCTGGCTCTGGCTGAGGAGGGCGGGGTATAAATAACATTTAATATTATTATTATCAGGTCAATGGCCCACATAGTCCAGCATCCTGTTCTCACAGAGGAAACCAAATGCATTTAGAAAACCCGCAGGCAGATGTCTGTAAAAACACACACACACAGATAGAGATGTGTTTTGTTTCCAGCATCTGATATTCAGAACCATTCTTGCCTCTGACCATGGAGGCAGGGCATAGCCATCCTGAAAGCAACCAAAGACATGTTTTTAAAATCAAGAATGCTCCAACTCATGACAGTAGTTTGAGGGAAACTTTGATTCAGAAAAGGGACATTTTTATGCTCAGGGAATATACCTGTGGACACTAGTCGTGGTCAGGAACTCAGTGGCAGATTCCGTGTTTGTGCAACATTAAAATTGCCAGCTTTTTTTTCCTGGCCTGCTCCTGTGCCGTTAGAAGCCACCTAGCATGCAGAAATGTAGCAGGTGTAGTTTTTCCTAGCATAAAGATAACGGGACAGAAAAAGCCTTGCCTGTTGCATTTCTGCAAGCCAGGCTATTGCTAAAGTGTATGGGAGAGAGTTGTAGTTAAAAAAAAAAAAGTCTGGCAGCCATAGGTGTCTTGCAGCTAAGGGGTGGGGTGGGGCACATTTAAAGATGAACCTGCCTAATTCACACTTTCCACAATAACACACCAACTGAAGCACAGTAATTTTGCAGTGCAGTTCTTCGCATGCTGGAGTGACCTTGTTAGCATCTTTTTATATTCAGGTAGGTAGCCATGTTCGTCTGACGCAGTCGAAATATATATAAAAATAAAAAATTGTCCAGTAGCACCTTAGCTACAGTGGGGGGGGGGAGTATTTGATCCCCTGCTAAACTTGCCCATTTGCCCTCTGACGAAGAAACGACCAGTCCATAATTTTAATGGTAGGTTTATTGTAGCTGTGAGAGATGGAATAACAACAGGATAACCCCCAGAAACTCAGAAGACAAAAGTCAGAGATTGATGTGCGTTATAATGAGTGAAATAAGTATTTGATCCCTTTGCAAAAGATGACTCCATCAGAGGGCAAACGGGCAAATTTAGCAGGGGATCAAATACTTCCCCCCCTCACTGTAGATTCAGGTAGGTAGCCGTGTTAGTCTGACGTAGTCGAAATACATATATATATATAAAAAATTGTCCAGTAGTACCTTAGCTAGATTCTTGTTATCATCTGTCTGTCTCAAGAGACAATGGAAGAGTGTGCCATTGGGGGCAAAGTCTAACCACTGGAGATTCACAGTGCCTGATGGGACTGTAAAGGCCAATATGGGAGAGACATGTTTTGTTGCAGCTGGGGCAGAGGAAGGCATCGCGTTTTGCTGCTATAGATGCACCATAGCATTTCTTCTCTCTGCCCTCCTCCCAGAGGTCACTTCTCCCCTGGTCACTGCTATGGGTTGCATGAACTGTCTTGTCTCCAAGTGCTACGGTTAATGCTGCCAACCTCCATGTCACATTTGCAGACATCTTTGTAACACAGAGTTCTGCCTGAAGCCAGCTCCCCACAGAGCACATCCCTGAGGAGCCCATCTTCAATTCTGTGGACATGACTAAACCAGCATCGGTGTCGCTGAGGCAGGAGTGTGCACAGGCAAGGAATGTGGGCATCTTTCTTTGTCCTGACATATGATGCCCCAATTCTTCCCGACACAGTGCAAATGGAAGGCTTGGAGATGTCGCTTCTGTTGGGTAGAAGCTGCCCACAATTCGCTTCCATAGATATTTAGCTCTCCCAGAATCAGAGCGTCTCTGCAAATGTAGTAAACAGGAACCTAATACTTTGGAGCATATTTTCTTTTCTTGTGATTTTGGCATTTATGCCAGAAGACAATTATTAGAGGCCTTATGTCAGGGGCTCAGGAGCAGAAGCACAGGGAAGAGGGGAGATGGAGAGCGAAGGGGAAGAATCTGAGGGCAGCGTAGGAGAAGATGACAGTGGCCCGAGAGATTCCATGAGCCTCTCCAGTGAATCGGAAGATTCATAGAAGGGGGCGCCGGTGGCCAGGGCAAGGGGGGTCCCAAGGGGGACACTCCAGAAGCAAGGGGCCAGCGGGGACTCCCAGAGCAGCAGTTGGAGATCAGGACCAGCTTCCCCACCTCACCTGAGCATAGTGGGGGGGAAGAGTCCCAGGTATTGGGGGTAGCGTCTCCCCCAGCAGGGAGAGGAGTCAGGGCTGACCACGCCTCCATCGGAGAGTCAGACAACGGAGGGGAGGTCAGGTCCAGCTAGCATCCCGGAAGAGGGAAGCAGTGACAGAAGCAGTGCAACAGTCAGGAGGAAGGTCACTGGGTTGGCGCGAGAGCCAAGTTCAAAAGTACAGGCGCGCGGGGCAGCAGAGAACGAGGATTGGGAACCGGGTCCTAAAGCCCGCCGGAGGCAGGGGGAGGAGTCAGGGGACTCAGCGTCAGAAGAGTCCAGAAAGGGGAATGCCCCAGCGGACAGGAGGACTCAGAGGAGAAGAGAGCAGAGGAAGAGGTGGAGCAGGGCGAGAATCTTAAACTGGTGTCAGGGGGGAGGAGATTCAGACGGAACTTCGGCGGTCTAGGGTTTAAGACGTAGAGCTGCGCGCTACGGCTTTAGAATGGAAACTGAACTTCAATAAAGACTTTTGTACATAACGACGACCTGGCATTGGTCCTCTGTGAGCTGGGACCTTGGGCAGCTCTGACACCTTACAACTCAACAGGCTCAATTCTATGCTACCAACAGTTCTGGACCTGCTCTCGGACAGGAATGATCAAATTACTTTAATAGTGGCTGAATTTTTGAGTGCTGTCCATGTAGAAAGACTGGGCCATTATAAAGAGATTTAGTGGTTCTTAACTGATCGGTGATGTGGTAGTGTTGTACTGTATTATTTATGCAAATTGATTTTCTCTGGAGTTAAAGATCTGGCTGGGAAAAACCTTGTTATGTTGAGCTCGTATTTTGAAAAATTTGTATACAGTGTCTGTTTGATAATGTGTGGTTTGCTATGCCTAATAAAGGATATTCGATTCGAATTCGCTTCCATAAATCTGTGCTCAAGCCGCATGGGCCTTGATATTGGTCATCAACATCACATTCTCCCACACAAATGCATGTATAGTGGAAATAGCGTCAAAATGTCCAGTACATTAGGGGAAATTGCTTTGCAAAATATGTAAATTAGGAGAAATTACATAGAAACATGTGCACAAGTATTTGGAGAAATTCACACTAATGAGCTGTGAATTTTCAGGCGTTCTGTTTTTCTCATGCAAGTTGTTTAGTCGTTTAGTTGTGTCCGACTCTTCGTGACCCCATGGACCAGAGCACGGCAGGCACTCCTGTCTTCCACTGCCTCCCGCAGTTTGGCCAAACTCATGCTGGTAGCTTCGAGAACAATGTCCAACCATCTCGTCCTCTGTTGTCCCCTTCTCCTTGTGCCCTCCATCTTTCCCAACATCAGGGTCTTTTCCAGGGAGTCTTCTCTTCTCATGAGGTGGCCAAAGTCTTGGAGCCTCAGCTTCAGGATCTGTCCTTCCAGTGAGCACTCAGGGCTGATTTCCTTAAGAATGTATCAGTCTGATCTTCTTGCAGTCCGTGGGACTCTCAAGAGTCTCCTCCAGCACAATAATTCAAAAGCATCAATTCTTTGGCGATCAGCCTTCTTTATGGTCCAGCTCTCACTTCCATACATCACTACTGGGAAAACTGTAGCTTTAACTATATGGACCTTTGTTGGCAAGGTGATGTCTCTGTTTTTTAAGATGCTGTCTAGGTTTGTCTTCTCGTGCAAACTGATGCAAAAATATGGAGAATGGGAAATGAGAAACAAACGTGGACAGTTCTGCGCATTCCTAGATTCAGCTCAGCCCATTAGGCGTCCACACATCCTGCTCACGGTTTTGAATGAGTCGCTCGTGGTCATTCCAGTGTTTCTTGCTTCTACTCCTGGACATTGAGAGAAAAGAAGTATCTTTTATGTTGTGAAGTGCCCTGAGATCCCCGGATGAAGGGCAGTATCATACAAATTTAATAAACAAAACAATAATTTAATTCTTTGCTGGTATGACAAGGGGGAAAATATGGGAGTCTCCGAACTCTGAATCAGTGAAATAAATGTCTTCTTCCTGACTCACATTCAAAGGAAGGAAGATGGTTTCTTCCCCACCACAACCACCACAACCTCCTCCTCCTCCTCCCTCTTCTGCAAGCGTCTAACTCCATCCCTCGCCGAGCTTGAATTTCTACTTGACACCAAGTAATTATTATTTTGATTGGAGAAGGTTCCACTTTTAATGTGGCTCAGGGTGTTACTCACAGCATTCCACCCCCTGCAAACTCATGGTAGCAACCGAAGGCATGTGAGGGATTAAATAAAGAAGCCAAATGGATGTCTGCACGTGTGTGTGTGAGCCAGCAAAGCAGGAGGACACAAGAAGAGCTGGGGAAGAGGGATCTTCCATGAGAACAGGAGAAGGACAGTAAGAGCAAGGATCAAGAGGTGTAAATGAATTCGGAGGGGAGGAAAACCCAGGCAGAGGCGATCACAAAGGTAGGAACATCCATGACTTTGTCACAAAATACCTTGGAACAGTCTTGGCCAATCTGGAGCCTTCCAGGTGTTTTGGACTGGCTGGGGCTGATGGGAGCTGTGGTCTGAAACATCTGGAAGACCCCAAATGTTTGGCAAAGGCTGCATTTTTCACATTCTGTTCCAAGCGGCTATGTTTCGAGCAATCATATCTCCTATCTGAGATATATCCTGCACTTGGAGCCATTGCTGAAAAGTAGGCTGTCCGTTGCCAGGTGATGAATGAAATACACATCTCACCTTATGATAACCTTTAAACTTTATTTAGTTAATAGGGGGAAATTTGCAGGCTGCTAAGCCTTAGCAAAGGGACACAGGTGGCGTTGTGGTCCAAACCACTGAGCCTCTTTGGCTTGCCGATCAGAAGGTCGGTGGTTTGAATCCCCACGACGGGGTGGGCTCCCGTTGCTTGGTCCCAGCTCCTGACAACCTAGCAGTTCGAAAGCACACCAAAAAGTGCAAGTAGATAAATAGGTACCGCTCCGGCGGGAAGGTAAACGGTGTTTCCGTGCGCCTCTCTGGTTTCGGCTTAGTCATGCTGGCCACATGACCCAGTAAAACTGACTGCAGACAAAAGTCGGCAATAAATAAAACAGATTTTAAAAACCCAGAAATCTGATACTGAACAGTTTCAGGCTGTTTAGGGTTTAATATCCAGCGTATTTAAAGAAAGAATGGTTTATTCTACCAGATGCTTACAGGTGAAATATTCCTCCTAGCTCTATTAAAACTGATGGGCTTCTGAATGGCACTTGAGACTTCAGCACTGAATGAATGCTCCCATGCACTTTCTTCAGATTAACACAGCCCTAATATATCAGTACAAATTGTCCTTATTTATCAAGCGAAGACTCTGCATTGTATACAACGCTGCACAAGCTGAGTTTTGCTCTTACAACAGGACTGCTGTTTCTTCCACAGGACTGCTGTTTCTTCCCATCCCACTGTGTGCCACCGAAATCTGCTCTTTGTGTGTGGGTGGGTGTACTCCAATCCCCTGGAGTGGATTTTGAGGGGCTGGAGGGGAGGGGAGTTGAAGAAGACAGTCTGTTGCATGAACATATGAAGCAGAGCTGCAGAATTGGATCAAACCCCTTGTGTTCTGATACCCACCTGTGCAAATAGTAGTGTTATACCAGGGATAGGGGGACTTGTGGCTCCTCAGATGTTGCTGGACTCCCAGCTCCAACCACCCCTGACCACTGAATTGTTCTGTCTAGGGCTGGAAGGAGTTGATGGCAGCTGGACCACCGGTTCCTCATGCCTACAATATATTGTTACGTCACTAGGTGGCACTGGACTACAGACAGTGGCCTCAAAGTTGGGCAGCTTTCAAAGGGGATGAGTCAAAATTCCTGGAGGAAAAACTTTCAGTGGCAACTAATCACGTAAGCCTCCTGAATCAGAGGTAGTTGTACAACTGTACAGTAAAAACCATTTTTAAAAGTTAAAAGCAGACATGAATCATGGTAGAAATACGTGTTCTTAATTGCCTGCATAGGCCTGGAGGAATAGAAAAGTTCCCAGCAGGCATTTAGAAGTTGAAACATTTGAAATATTTATAAAAAACACCCTTTCTCCAAAGGTGTTTGGGGAGACTTAAAACAAATATATATAAATATCATAACATAAACCGTATAAGCAGGATGCCTCTGAATGTCGATAACTGGAGGGCGGCAGCAGGGGGCGCCATTGTGCTCATACACTGCTTGGGGGATTCCTATGGGAATCTGGTTGTTCGCTATGGGAAATGGGATGTAGGGTCTAGGCGGGCCTTTTTTCTTATCTAGCTACAGGATCTCCTTTCTTTTTTTACATAACTGACAAAAAAAAATGATGTTTTACAAAGGGACGCTTGCTTTATCACCATATGTGATTAACATTCCCCTCCCGTCTTATGAGTTTGCTAATGCATATGATATTAATGCTATTAAATTATTACAGATTGAATTTATATCCTGCCCTCCCTTGCGAAGGACCCCAGGGCAGCTTTACTTATCGTACAAGTGTCCCCTCACTTACGCAGACCCCGCGAGCATAAGTGAAATCACGCCAAGTGGAGAGCACCCTCTAAACACCTCCTCTGTTGCTCTCTTCAATCTATACCAAAAATACTGTATCCAAAATTACCCGCAACTAGAATCGAAGCTCTGGGGCCGGCAGGAGGCCGGAGGATGTGCAGGAAAGCGGCTGTGGCAGCTGTGCTACCCCGCACATCAGCTGTTAGGCAGGGAGGCTGAGCAGTGCAAACAAAGCCCTGCTGCACCTCTGATCTCTTCGGGGCTTCCTCTGCCCTCACTGACGTCATCTTTGGGCTCCAGGGAGGGTCTCCTCGCGAGCCACGAGGACTCTCTAGCTCTCTCCCGCCGTTTCCAGGCTTGGGTCGAATTATTTCATTTCTTTCCCAGTGCCCTGAGCATAAGCCGGCGTGTGTAAGCGCAGGGGGCAGGGGCCAGTAGTCACCAATGTATTTCTGATGGCTTGATGAACTTACTCACAACCCTGGTATTCAAAATAAAACCATACAGCTTAAAAAAAATATCTCAGCCCATTCAGTGTTTCGGCCAAGGACACAGCCCCTTCGATTCTTCCTTTTGTGTCAGATGGCAAAGTATCAAGGAAGACTTCCGTAGATTAAACCAGGGGTGGGGAGCTGGATTATAAGCTTTGATAGGTGTGGGTGGCGCTGGCCACCTATCAGTCACCTGGTCTTACAATGACATCCGGTGACCTTTTCGACCTGCTGATGATCAGGGTCTTGTGAAGCCCCTTTCAAAGCCCTATCTTTGATCCCAGGCACCTCCAGGCAAGGGCTGGAAGTTTTCCCTCTTTGGAAAGTCAGCCAGTGTGGACATTACTGAGGAAGATGGACCAGTGGTCTGACTCAGTGAAAGGCAGCTTCCTATGTTCCTGTCTCAGCTTATAAAGCCAAGTTATGATTGTCCGGATGTAGCTGCTGCGAGGAGCCTTGAAAACTGAAGGCGCCATATGAGCTGCTCTTCAGATCAGCGGTGGAACGAGGCAGCCATTTCCATCCAGTAATGCGTTTGTCACAATCAGTTTTGCTACAGTTCAGCTTCCGCTAAAACCTAAGTTATTCATCTCGTTACGCACTGTGTCTGAAACTAGTGTTATTTGTGTAATTAAGCACTTCAGCGGAGGAGAGACATAAAAACCAATGCAGTAAATAATGTAATTATTTGCATAGCGTTTGCGGACTAAAACAACACCCAATACCATGCATATTCGATCGGGCAATTTCCAGTACTGACCTCCGTCAATGGTGTGCAATTTGCATTCCTGTTTCCATTTCCCCTCATTCCAGGGGAATTTGAAAGTTGAAAAATTCAGTGCGCCCTAAGTCTTACGGTCTGCTGTGGCAAAGTTACTAACTTACGAAAGTTCATGTAAGTTATGTTGACGTTATGTTATTCCACCCCGTTCGTTTCGGCACAAAGGAAACACAATGCATTTGGGGAAGGGGAATAAGCACAATCAATTATGTATCATTTGCATATGATTTGCAAGCGCCAAATAGATTGATTTCTCTTTGGGACACCTGTTGGGGCGCCTGGGTCCACGCTACAAATTATAGGGAGGCCTAATGAAAATGACGTGGTGGCACTGTGGGTTAAACCACAGAGCCTAGGACTCGCCGATCAGAAGGTCGGCGGTTCGAATCCCTGCGACTGGGTGAGCTCCCGTTGCTCGGTCCCTGCTCCTGCCAACCTAGCAGTTCGAAAGCACGTCAAAGCACAAGTAGATAAATAGGTACCACTCTGGCGGGAAGGTAAACGGCGTTTCCGTGTGCTGCTCGGGTTCGCCAGAAGCAGCTTAGTCATGCTGGCCACATGACCTGGGAGCTGTACGCCGGCTCCCTCGGCCAATAAAACGAGATGAGCGCCGCAACCCCAGAGTCGTCCACGACTAGACCGAATGGTCAGGGGTCCCTTTACCTTTACCTTTAATGAAAACGAAAGCTTCTTCTTTAGAAAGACGTGTGTTAACACAGGAGACTGAAATAATCACAGAATTTGGCAGAGGCTGGTTTCCTGCCCTCGGGCACCACGGCACTCGCGTGAACCCCGTGTCCCTTACCGGCGAGGCCAAGTCCGCCCCCACATTCCCCCCGCCTGTTGCAACCCGGCCCATGAAAACAGGTCAGGGGAGGTTTGAGGGAGCTCCTGCAATCCTCAGCCCGCAGAAGAGGGGTGGAGGCTGCAAGGAAGGAATGTTCCCCAACTGCCTGCCTGCCTCCTCTTTAAGTACCAGGAAGGATCCTGAAGGGAATAAAGCACGATTCCCTCTCAGAGGTGCGACAAGAGCATCTGGAGCAGCCTTCTCGGCACTTCCGAGTGCCGAGGCCACATGAGGATTTTTAGACCCTGAGAAAGTTTGGCTCTGCTGACACCCAAAGGCCCTTGATATGATCTAGGGTAAGTCTGGAGATGCTTCTGGGTTTGCGGCTGTCAGATGGGAAATTTGGTAGGACCTCAGATACACCTCGCCACATATGCCCTTTGGGCGAGTGAATGCAGCTGGCCATTTAAGCGAGGCGTCACCCTCGGAGGGCGAAAGGGCTGGTCATCCAATTCGGCAGAGTGACGTGCCCACCCTCAGGCACAGTTTGTGGTGCTGTCCAGAAAGGCGTGAATAATCGGTTATTAAGGGCGTCCTATATTTTACCTGGGGATGCGGGTGGCGCTGTGGGTTAAACCACAGAGCCTAGGACTTGCCAATCAGAAGGTCGGCAGTTCGAATCCCCATGACGGGGTGAGCTCCTGTTGCTTGGTCCCAGCTCCTGCCAACCTAGCAGTTCGAAAGCACGTCAAAGTGCAAGTAGATAAATAGGTACCGCTCCGGTGGGAAGGTAAACGGCGTTTCCGTGCGCTGCTCTGGTTTGCCAGAAGCGGCTTAGTCATCCTGGCCACATGACCCGGAAGCTGTCTGTGGACAAACGCCGGCTCCCTTGGCCAATAAAGCGAGATGAGCACCGCAACCCCAGAGTCGGTCATGACTGGACCTAATGGTCAGGGGTTCCTTTACCTTTACCTATATTTTACCACTGGGCAGGAGGACTGTCACCAAAATGTAATGGAGAAGGGGCCCCTGGGTAAGGCGGTTGTTCACGCCACGCTGGCAAACAGAGAATTCAATTTTACCGCTCTCTAGCTGCTTCCTCACATTTCCGGCCAGGCGCCGAGAGGTGGTAGAATTCTGCCCACAAGACCAGAAACACGGAGTAGTAAATTCCCCTTGCTCTTTTCGGCAAGATGGCACAGGACGACCAGATTACCACCGCATGGGAGTTACGATACAATATGATCATCTTTATTGTCATTGTCCCATAAAGAACAACGAAATTGAAAATCTACATCAGACATTCAGAAACCAACAAGCCTACCCCAGCTATCCCAGCCTGGTTAGCCCCCTAAAAACTCTGATAACCCGTAATTAAATACAATATACTCCCACAGAAACTACCTTACACTGGGTGTAAATGGTCATCCCTTTGCACCCAGCTGTGACCTTGGCTTGCAGGTTAGGCTGCTGCTGCTACTGCTGGCAAAATGGCTTTTTCTTTCCAGGTGTCCTCCACACCTCAGCCAGCCACAGCTCCCATTAACTTGTGAGCAAGGTCATAGAATCGCAGAGTCAGAAGGGGCCACGGTGGTCATCTAGTCCAACCCCCTGCAATCTTTTGCCCAAAGCGGGGCTCGAACTCACAACCCTGGGATTAAGAGTCTCATGCTCTACCAACTGAGCTAAATGAAATGAAGTTTCCCCAGCCAGCAACGTGGGGAGGGGGGAACTTCACCTGCTGTATTTCTGCCCATCCCGCAGCTGTTTAAAAGCACAGGCCAGCCTGAATAACGGCTAAGCCTGAGCCACTCACCCAGTGCTTGTAGAGTCAGGTATGCAAATGTAATGATATTTGTTATTTGTGTATTCTGAATGTTTCCTTGCCGCTTTTCAACCACGCTAGCAGTAGAGGGCAGCAGAGGAGGATGAGAAAGCAGGAAATTCTCTCTTAATCGATAAGCTTTCGTCACTGGCAATTAAAATCCTGGCGTCCCATAATGGCCCTGAAAACTGGGACGCCTCCTCTGCAGCCTTAGTCATGCTCCATTCTTCCCAGCTGGAAAGGAAAGACAGCAGCTGGGGAGTGTGGCTGCCACACCTGATTTTCTGAGTGTTTTTCTGTCAGTCTGTAGCATTTCCAGCTGGTGCGGTTAATTACGCCTTTGCATCCTTTTACATCACCCAGTTCTGGTGAGGCCTGCCCAGTCTGAGCACTTAAAACTTCCTTTGCCTTTTCCCTTCTCCTTGCCCTTTTCCCTTCTGCTCCTAACATGAGCAGAAGAGCCGTACTTCATTAGACTGACGTTCCCATCAGTCCCTGTTTCCTGCTTCCAACAGTGGTCAGCTGGATTGCTTTTTCTCTTTTCTCTCTACTTTATTTTTTATTGGTTTTCAAATTATAGAACCACAGAGACGAACAATTAAAATAAAACAAAAAACCCATAATATATCCAACTAACAGGGCACACATAACCTAAGCGTATTAAGTAGTAACACCTAATTTAAGATCATGACATTCTTGAAAACCTGAAACTAAAACGATATGTAATAAAGTCCCACAATGTTGAAGTGAAATGAACGGAATTTACGTGTCCCTTAGAGACCTGTAACCTATGCGCTATTTTATCAGCAATAACTAAATTCTAGAGATTTTTATACCGTAATGATATAATCAGATTTTTTCCATTGTTGCGCCATAGAGATCCTGGCAGCTGCGGGCATCCATGTCAGAAGTTCATTTTGGTGAAATGTCCACATAGTATCTGTCCACATATTTATTAGGGGTAACTGAGGAGCAATTGAACATGCATTTTAATCATCTTTGATGTCTCCTGATAGATTTCATTACAGAATAAGGCACCCTTTGGGCATTCCCAACAGAGATGGAAAAAAGTCCCTTTATCCCCACAGCCTCTCCAACTATTTGGTGATGTATTGCAAGCAATATAAGATAGTTGAATAGGTATGCAATGTATAAGATTTAAGGAACATTCTCTCACATGTGCAGATACAGTGGTACCTCGGTTTAAGAACAGTCCTGTTTACGAACAATTCGGCTTACGAACTCCACAAAACCGGAAATAGTGTCCTGGTTTGCAAACTTTACCTCAGTCTAAGAACGGAATCCAAATGGTGGAAGGGCACCGGTGGCGGGGTCTTATTAGGGAAAGTGCGCCTCGGTTTAAGAACAGACTTCTGGAATGGATTACGTTCGTAAACCGAGGTACCACTGTACTTATTTGTGTGGCTTATTATTTAAGTGGGTTTTTTAAACAACAAAAATCTAGTTTTCTATTTGTTTTTTAAAAATCCTCAAGGTAGCATATAAGACATTAAAAATCTACTATATTTTTGGGGAAAGTTGTTTCTCTGTTAGCTTTTGGACACCTCTTAAGATATTGTAACCCATTTTTGCACAATGGTTCTTGAGATGAAGGACCAGGTTTTCGTCTGTGTTCAGATACAATTGGATGCCATTTTGATTCAAGATGGAGGACTGAACTTTTAGCCACTGGTTTCAAAACTGCACCGATATGTTGGTTTCTTAAAATTCCCAAGCCATGCCTATTACAATGTTGCTAGTTCACAATACACAATAAAATAAGGTATAGACTAAAATGAGAATAAAGCAGCAACACAGAATAAAACCAGCAAATGACGTAAAAGTCATGACAGTTAATGTCAAAGATCAGGAAATTTTTATTGTATTTTTAGTGGCTGGTGCCTTTATGACAATAGTAGTTGACAGAGGGGAAATGTCCCTCAGGAGGGAATTCCAAAGCCAGGGAGCTACCACAGAAAAGGTCCATCTCTCCTGTAATCACCTGCCTAATCTCTGGTGACGAGGAAACTTGGACAAGGGCCTCCGTTGCTGAAAAGCCTACAAGGCAACAGGCATCCCCATTGCTTGCTTTCAGCATCTGGTGTTTACAGGTTGACTGCCTCTCCGCATGGAGCGATCATTGCCAATGCAGCTGTTCAGTGGAACCTCCAGGGTGAGATGCAATGTACCTGTCTGAGTTGGGGACAGTTGTCACCCACCCTGTTCTGTTTATGAGCTCTCCGGGGGGGGGCACTTCACCAACTGGGCTGGACGCTAGGTTACGTGGATCTTTGTCTGATCCAGCAAGGACTTCTCATAGCCTCCGATGTTCCTCAAAAGGAAATAAAGCATTTCATAATCTGATCTTAGTGCCTCACGGGGCCTTGCCAGGCAATTCACAAACACATGACGGTCTCACCACTGCGTTACTCACTGTGCGATTGCTCCAGTGTTTTTTCACTGCACAATAGAGAGTGCCAAGTCATTTGAATACCTGGTACAGCAAACTAATTGATTTAGGGCGCCAGCAGATTAAATACAAGCTTCAGAACACTCTTAAGCCCCGTAGTCGCTGCCAGTCAATGAAGTCAGCACTGAGATTGATGTCTGGCCTCGTATCAGGCAGTTTCCCGTGTGCCTAGCTGGCCAAGTCATTACGATCTCTTCCTTCACCTCTCGAAGGAACAAACTAACCCCAGGACTGAGCTGTGGGTGGCCAGCCGGACGCCACAGCAGGGAAATGACAGCCCAACTGACTTGTTTAATTCCACATAGAAGAAAAGGAAAAGCAGCCTCCAGCCTTTATGGAAATACATTAGGTAAATAGTGTAGTCAGGATACTCCTCAAGTGCCAATAATACAATTAAATAACTTAACAAGGCCACCTGTTATTTATGTTCTGGGAGTTCCCTGCTCCCTTAGGCACACTCAACACAAAACTGATGGATAACAGGCCTTAAACGGTTGCCTGAGATACTGGGCTGCTTCCTTCTCAGCTACCTGAGCTGAAAGAGGCGTAATATTCTGCTTTAGGCAACCAGTTGCAGGGGGTGGGCCAGTGGTGTGGAAAAAGTGTGCATACGAGTGTCACATCAGCTACAGTTACACAGTCCTTGAAAGGATGCTCACAGTAAGCAGTGGATGAATGACAGTTTTGGTTTCTCTCTGTTTCTCATTTTTTTAAACCTCCAGTTCCACACATCTGCCCATCAGGGTGCACTAAAAACAAAAAACAAAAAGCCCTAATGAGAACTCATCGTTTTAGTGGGAATTTCTACTAATATTCACATATTTCGATGCAATGTTTACCAGATATACACTTAAATAAAAGCAACTTCCTCATATATAATACATTTCTGCACATCACTTTAACATATATATGAGCCAAAACCCAGGGGCAGCTTCTCCAGCTCCAGCCCCACTCTTGCACAGCTCCCATTCATTTCAGCGGGAACTTCTCAATGGACTGTGACGCGCAAGTCGGTGTTAGAAATGCGACAGCAGAGATCATTCTGCGTGTAATTTAAGGGTTAATTCCCTCAACTAGCCAGGAGGGGGGCAGGAGGAGCTGTTGCTTAGCAACCAGTCAAAGTGGCATCATCTTTGTTGCAGTAGCACAGGCTCGGATTGGCTGTGTAGTTCTGAGGGAGATTTAGCTCCGCATGCTTTGTTGAATGTCTCACTGCTTTGTACAAGGTCTAATGTAAGGAAAACAAAACCTCTCTGTCCTTTTACACCGGTGTTTTCTGTTTGTTTGTTTGTTTGTTTTCCAGTTCCCTCAGTAAAGTGTTATCAGGACTTCTTTTCTCTCTGGACTCCGCCTGCGTTATCTAAGTGACTTTGCTAACCGCCCGCGCTGCCTTTTCCCCAATCTGCCAGCGCCGCTCTTAATGACACCCAGTATTCCTTGCTTTAGCCAGAGGCAACCCTCCTGTATCTTAAGACCCCGGGATCCTTCTCCAGACGTTTGGAAAGGCCTTGCTGCCTTGAGAGATCTCAGAGCCTTTGCTCCTTTTTGCATCCTATCCGTTCCTTCTCTTCGTCACAAAATAAGAGCACACAAAAAAAACACAGATCTCTGCAAAGCTCCACAGGACTCCAAGGCCTGGGAACGAAGCCCATCTAGGAAGAAGCATCCCATTTGGGGAAAAGAGAATTCCAGAAGTTTCCAGACTTGTCCATAACTTAGGCCAGGTTTTGGCTAACTTTGCCACATGCAATTCACGCCTTACACTATCAAATGTTTGCCCAGAGTCCAGGTATATCACCTCTTCTCACCCATTTTTTTTTGTTTTGTTTTGGGGTAGTGGGATGCGGCAAAGCAATAGGAGAGAATCGTGACAAGCTTTTCTTCCCATGTTTGCTTTTAAACCATTTTCTCAAAATGTCATTATGGGAGGTATGGGTGGTACGTGATTTCTAAAAGGGCAAATTCCAGGCCTTAATTCTAAGTATGTTTTGGGAGTGGGGCCAGTGGCAGTTGTGGAAGGGTGAGAGAAAGGCTCTTCGTACATGCACATGGGGACCTTTATTTATTATAGACCATTAATTGAAACATATCTCGTTAAATGGGATTAAAATGGAATAGATGTGGCCTAAAGGAGGAGGAGGGGCTTCTAAGTCTGGTAGCATCTGGGAGAGTGATGGCTGCTTATATGGCTGAGTCAGATTCTGTCAGGCTCTTCTCGTTAAGTTTATATATATAAGTTCCAATATTGTTAAGTTCCAATGTCTTCGTTCAAACCCAACTATGACAGATGCCATTGTGGCTCCGCTCCTCACCCAACTCAACTCCCTTCTGTCCCCAAGTTCTTCTCAAAGGGCCAGCATTTTTGAAATCAAAAGCCGAGTTGAGAGTAGCTATTTTGAAGAAAGGACGGCCGCCCACGGCAGTCTCCCTCAAAAAGGACATTGCAGCAAACCCTTTTGCCATTTGCCAAAAGCTCTCTTCCTCTCAGACTTCATATTTTCTGTTCAAAGGCTCTCGATATTTACCAGCGGTGTTGGCTGCTAGTTCTAATCCTGGGCCAGATTTCCTTTAGTCTTGCTCAGCCTTTTGAGTTGGCGACTCCAGGCGGGTTCTTGTCCTTGGGGGACTGGAATTGGGCCCCGGGGTGTCTAGTTGCCAATTCTCTCCTTTAACGGGTTTGAATTTTTGCAAGCGGAGCATAATATAACCAGAGAAACTCCCAAGGCACTCCGCTGTGCCCCCCCCCCAGTAGAAAGGAGATGAAAGCAGGCAGCAAATGACATTCAACAAATACTTTGCTTGCTTTCCGTAATACATCGTCTCTTCTAAATGCACCAGATTTTTTCAATGTATTGTTTAAAAAGAAAAAGGCTCTCTCTAGTTGATACGAGAGCAGGGTTGTGTGGCCTTCCTTGACTCAGCCCTCCTCCGTCACATTCCCACCTCTTAAAAAACCAGTCACCAACCACTTAATGCGCTGAGGAGCCATTATCTTTCTCAGGTGACTGAGATATTTGTCTTGCTAATTTGTTTTGTTGGTATGCAAAGGCAGATTTCAGGATGCGTTCCAACTTTTTGCCACGCCTGCTGGATATTTTGTTCCGCTCGGTTTTTAACCTTGGGTAGACTGAGGAAACGCGTGCCGTCGTTTCTGTTTCATCGGCTGTACCTGCCCGGACAGGTACATCGCCGGATTGGGCTTTTTGACAACAATTCCACCACCACCATCCCAACCCCAACCCCCCCCCCCCAAAAAAAATAATCTGGTGGGGAAGAGGGAGAGAATTACAGCCGCAGCAGAACACTGACACAACTGCCTGAAATACAGTTTTGGAAAAGAAGCTTAGCTGCCAAAGGCAACTGCTGAGACCGTTCTCTTTCTCTCTTGCAGGGTCCCAACTATTTGGGGACTCTGGTGAGTTTGCCTCCTGCAGCTCCACTACCTCCACTTCCACCTCCAGCTCCTGCTCCTGCTCCAGTTTCACCTCCGGCTCCAGCTCCACCTCCTGCTCCAGCTCTAGATCTAGCTCTAGCTCCAGCTCCAGCTCCACCGATGAGCTGCTGCAACGACGAGATCACGAGGTTGCATCGCTGCGAAGATCACCATGACGGAGGCTGTCCATGCTCTGGCGAGAGCTCGCATTGCTCGAACGCGGAATCCCACAGCCGGAAAGGTAAGCTCTTTCCTGACTCACGGCAGCTGGGTTTGGGTGTATGGGAGAGCGGGTCAGGTCATAACCCGCCTGTCTTCCAAGGTACGTGTTGAGTTCAGGTGCCCGTGGTTCTCCCTTGCCCGGGTTTATTATCACAACCACCCTGTGAGGTAGGTTCGGCTGAGAGGCAGTGACTGGCCCAAGGCCACTCAGTGAGCTTCGTGGCAGAGAGGGGGTTTCAAACTAGGTACCCCAGGTTTAAATCCTGTTGGCTCCCCATTAAAACGTGTGTTAAAAGAAACAATATACCGTATTTTTCACTCCATAAGACGCACCAGACCATAAGACACACCTAATTTTTGGAGGAGGAAAACTAGGAAAAAAATATTCTGAATCCCAGAAGCCAGAACAGCAAGAGGGATCGCTGCGCAGTGAAAGCAGCAATCCCTCTTGCTGTTCTGGCTTCTGGGATAGCTGCGCAGCCTGCATTCGCTCCATAAGACGCACACACATTTCCCCTTACTTTTTAGGAGGGAAAAAGTGAGTCTTATAGAGCAAAAAATACGGTACTCTAAAAATTGGAATGGTAGGAATTGTTTTCGAATTTCATCTTCCAGTTGTTTAATCTGAGCACCAACAGGACTTCTGTCCTCCGTATTATGGAACAAAACGTGTATCTCTTTACCACTTTCTTCAGATCCCCAACAATAGTTTTCTTAAACAGAAACTGAAAAAAGTTGTTTATACAGCAGGCTTCCCACTCACCACCTGAATTAAAAAGAAAACAATTCTCAGAAGGTTAACTGCCAATTATAATTTGTGTTTTGTTGCAGCGAACAATTCCTGTAAGTAGGAAGTTAATTAGCGCTTACCTCCGAAACATATTTGAATAGTTATTTCATTAATTAGCATAATACGTCAAGCCTTCAGTTGCTTAACAACTTCTCCTTCTTTTTCAAATACTTTGCAACAAGCATTAGGGCTGCCATTCAGAAGTTATGAATTAATTGCTAGATTTTGCTTCCTGATGTGGCGCTTCAGGTTATGTCAGAAACAAACTCATGATAAGTTCCTGAATCCAACTGCCATCGTTTTAACAGCTCAACAATTCTCTTTGCAGATTTCTTAAGAACACTTTTTCTATCTTAATTACTTTACACCTTCAACAATTCCCCATCACATAAGTCCTTGCATCTAGCATGGATACAATATCCTTGGGAGTAATATCTTTTAAGGAATATTAATAAAGCAGCCCCATTTTTATAAATTTGATGCCATGCTTGCACTTAAAAGTCTTGTTCTTAGATCTATTTCTTTTTATATTTATTTTCACAATATCCTCAGTAAGAATTTTCTTTTCAAAAAAAAAAAGAAGCCCTTCATCATTTGAATTCATAGCTGTAATTACTGTATTCATTTGTGAGCCACTTCCTGGTCAGTTAGACCCTTCTTTGAAGCCTATACCTCATATCCCTAATGTGAAAGAAAGGTTGATGTTCCTGCACTTGAATCTGCATTATTTCTGCTCGATTAAAAAAAACAAAACAAAAAACCAGCAGAAACTGACGCCTAGTTCTGACACCGTCATGGGTTATGCTACTTCAGACTACAGAGAGGGGCACATATAAATAAATGCACTACATGGGGGGGGGGATCCTTGCACAAAAATCCTAGCCTAAGCTTCCCCTGACATTCTAATTTTGTGTGTGGAGGGAATTATTGCCATGGAAGAGCATTCAGCAGTGTGAATCTTTTCCTGCCGTTTAGAATGGTACAGTCCAGACTCCATACACAGACTTGACTTTAGCCAGTTCTTATGCACTAAAGTTCCTATTTCTTTGAGGAACAACAGGCTCCATCTGGGGGAAAAAATGCAGGAGGAAATTGGCGATTGTGGAGCATTGCATTTTATTTTCACAACAGCCCTGTGAGGTATGTTAGGCCGAGGCGTGGTGCACGGCCTGAGGCCACCAGTGAGAATCATGACGGGATGAGGGGTAGAATTTGAACTCAAGATCTCTCCTGTCAAAGTCCAGCACTCTGTTAATTTAGGGTCCGTCTTAATACATGCCTTGGCCTGAAAGATCATGGGACAGCCGCTTTGTTGAAGCTAAGCAGTTTGGGTCTAGATGGAAAGCCTCCCTTGCTATCTTGTTATTTTCATCATGAAAGTGAGACAGAATATATTGGTGTTTTCCACTGGTTTGGAGCGGTAGCTCTTTTTCTGAGTGGGGGGGGGGGGGTGTGTCGCTGTTACTTTTCGCATGCCTGTTTGCAGAGCGTTAAGGAAATTCTGGAATGTAGGTCACACCTGAATAGTAGCAATGTAATTTATGTGTTTTAAACCATTACAGTGGGTGGCGTGTGCGGAAGGAAGGCCTGGATGTTACAGGAACACCCAGGGGAGGAAATGCTGTTGTGCATCTTGGCATTCTGTGGACAAGAGACGCATTTCACTCCCGCCAGGGCATTCCCTGTTGACGGAGGCTTTACTACCCACTGCCAACCCTCAAGTATGCAAAAATAGGCTTGGGTGCACGTGGACCATTGCTCTAGGGCAGGTCCTTTTTTAAAAAATACCTGCTCCAAAGGTCTTATCTTACTACACTAGGGATTATATAGCTATATCTGAAATTTCATACTGTACTTAACTGGTCTTCTAGAGTTCATCATTATTTTCACTCCAGACATATCTGAAATTTCATGCATATCAGTTAATATCTTGACCCTCCTCCACGAAAATAGCTGTTTGCTTGGCCGTTTTCCTACATCGTGAAGGCTGAAATTTCAATTCGGTGGAGCAGGGTCAAGATATTAACTGATATGCATGAAATTTCACATATAGCTATAGAATCCCTAGTGTAGTAAGATAAGACCTTTGGAGCAGGCATTTTGAAATATATATATTTATGAACCGCCCTACTATTGCTCTGTGGCATAGCAGGTCCAGTGGTGCCTCGCAAGACGAAAATAATCCGTTCCGCGAGTCTCTTCGTCTAGCGGTTTTTTCGTCTTGCGAAGCAAGCCCATTGACGGCTTAGCAGATTAGCGCTATTAGCGGTTTAGCGGCTTTTAGCGCCTTATCGGCTTAGCGGATAAGTGGCTTAGCGGCTTAGAAAAAGGGGGGGGAGGGGGAAAAACCTGCAGGAACTCGCAAGACATTTTCGTCTTGCGAAGCAAGCCCATAGGAAATTCGTTTTGTGAAGCACCTCCAAAACGGAAAACTCTTTCGTCTAGCGAGTTTTCCATCTTGCGAGGCATTCGTCTTGCGGGGCACCACTGTACTTTATGTACAGAAAGCCCCAGGTATGACCCCCAGGTAGAACGGCCTGAACCTCAGGGAGTGGGCTGCCGATCAGCACAGATAATTCTAAGCTAGATGCAACTGAGCTGGTGACAAACGTATTGCTCTGATGTAGTCATTTGGACAGCCCTGGACATCTATGCACACTACCCAGGCTTGCAGCCCAAGGAGGTCCCTGCTGTGCTGTTAATGCATTTCACCCCTGGAGGTGCACTCCATTTACTCTCAGCACAGACAGGTGCCAACCAGATGGGCCAATGGGATCCACTGGTATAAGGCAGGTCCCTGTGCTCTTCTGATGGAGAATACCTGTGCAGCGTCAAAAGCCTACGTGGCTGGGTGGACATGGGGAGTGTTGCCGGACAGGATTTCCCAGAGGCAGAATGTCCTGCCAGGCTTCTCTTGTCCCTGAACGTCCTCATGATTAACAGGACCAAGTGGGAGATGCAACATGAGCAATGCAATACACCCTCTTGTGGCATAGGAATATCTGGAAATGATGTCAAGCAGCCGGAAATTCCAGAGCCAATTCTGCTGTAAGGCGGAATCGCGGGAGATTTAGGAGCCTATCACCCCGTTTCTTCAATTGGAATGCATCTGTGCCATCCCAGAGTCAAAATAATCTTAGGGTGCTTTTGTTCTTTAAAAATGTTTAGGGTACTCTCATTCCGACTCAAGAAAAATCACCATTTTATAGTTCAAATGGGGGGGGGGGGGAATAAATATAGTAAATGGACAAAAGTACAGAGGGCATGCATTACCTCATGATGGTGAAAAATAGTTAGTAATTTTCCTACTCATCTTGAAATACTGCCCCTCAAGGAGGCCAAACTTTCTTCAGTAAAACACCACACATCCACATTCCACACTGCTTCACACATTAAACGCTTGCTTCTGTCTGAGAATCAGGAAACACCGTTAAGGGAAATGAGGCCACCATGGGGGTAGCAATGGAACTGACGATTCACCTTGCTAGAGAAGAAACTATTTTTTTAAAAAAAAAATTAGTTTCTTCTCCTGTTAGATTCACAAAATGTTTAGGGGTATGTGTACCCCTGCGTCCCCCCCCAGAAAAAAAGCACTAGGGCTATGCGCCACAAATGACAAAAATTGTAATCATGAGAAGCAAAAGTAAAACAAAAGAAGCTATACTATATTTTAGTATATTTATATTTAGTGTATTTTAGTATATCTAAGTTTTTAAATATATAAATATAAGGTTTTAATATTTACTTTTAGCAAAAGTGGATTTGCTGCAGTAAGGTGACAGAGTACTTTAGTTGCACAAACCTAAATTCCTGATATGCACTTGAATCCCCTCTGCAAAGTACTGACCGCCTGGAGACAATATTCATCCTGGTCCTGAATTCTGAACCAGGAATTGTCTAACCACATGTATCCCTTGCTCACAAACCTCACAGCTGAACTCCACCCATCGGTAAAAGTAAAGGTAAAGGGACCCCTGACCATTAGGTCCAGTTGCGAACGACTCTGGGGTTGCAGCGCTCATCTCACTTTACTGGCCGAGGGAGCCGGCGTACAGCTTCCGGGTCATATGGCCAGCATGACTAAGCCACTTCTGGCGAACCAGAGCAGCGCACGGAAACGCCGTTTACCTTCCCGCCAGAGCGGTACCTATTGATCTACTTGCACTTTGATGTGCTTTTGAACTGCTAGGTGGGCAGGAGCAGGTACAGAGCAATGGGAGCTCGCCGAACTCCACCCATAGGTATACAACCTAATTATGCTGAAGAAGAAATCTCTAAGCGTCTCTAACAATTAAGCGACTTTAAAGCTCACCTCAGCTTCCTGTTCAGTCACTGAATAGGCAAATAAAAAGACTTATAAAAAGTGCTTACAGTTGCCATTAATTCCACTGAATAATTATCTAAATTTCCAAGACGGTGATGAGGATACTTTTTTAAGAGTGCTGTAAAAAGGGTTCCTCCATGCTGATTTGTGGGCCCAGGAAACTGGTGTGGATGGAATAGAAGAAGCTATCCAGCATTCCCAATACAACTTCATTTACCCTTCTCTTTCATCTTTGTATTTTAATAAAACATTCCAGTAACCTAACTACTGTGCTTGCTCTCACTTAGCCATTACGGTCCTACCTCCTTTAGTCGGAGGGCTTGGGGCTGGCTAAATGGGGAACACAACAGCTGTTATGCACGTGGCCTTAATCATAAGAGTGCAACTGGCATTTTACTGAACTGAGAGTCAAATAAGAAACTGAAAGTAAAAGTGCAAAGTAGGTTACAATTTAAAGGAACAGTATTGGGGAGCAGTGTTCGTCCAGTGTCACATTTTTCTGCAATATCCCCTTAACCGTGACATTAGCAATAAGCTTTGCAAGAGATGAGTTGCCAGATGAAACCTTGCAGGAGCTCAGTGTTTGAAATTAGCCAGGCGCTAGGCGCTTTTTGCACCTGGCTTTCAACCACTTGCAACCAAGTGAAGATGTCTGGGTGCCAGGATGGGTGGTGCCTGACACCTTTACTGATCTGGCCTGTTTTCACACACTAATACCCCAATTTGCAGAATTCTATCCATTATATTTTATCTGCACAATCAGAATGAATTTCTCAAACCAAAATGCTTTTTCTGTGCAGCCTGAGCAGGAACAGTCACTTTTAAGCAAAGGGGGTCAGAAAAGGCCAATATATATGTGGACTATCCCTGGATCAAGTGACTTTTATTCTTTAAAGTTCTCAGAGTTCTTAACCGAGCTCAACGTTGTCATCTGAACTAGTCATACAGTCAATCATAGTCAATCCATCAAATGGCAACTAGATATTCTGTTCTGGCAACTGTAACCTTGGTTTAAGGAGACATTTGGCGCCTACCTTATATATCTGAGTTTCTAACACCGCAGAAACTGCTTTGGAAGGGGACAGTTTTCATCCCCACTTTTTCTAGAACTGCAGGGTTTCCTGTTCCCACAGTTACCATTAAAACAGGCTGCCCAATTATGGGCACTTCCAAGCGGTCTCTATTTTCAGCAGGGATTCAGTTACATACTGGCAAACTCGCGTTGGATGGTTAAAGTTGATTTGCTGCTCTTGTGCAACAAACCTGCTTCCCTCTTCACCGCACCCAAAATCTAACTTTTTGCACTAAGGAAAGAGTCAGCAAAATGCACTGGGAAGTGTAGGGTCACAACTGTTTCACACAACATCACCTACTGGTCTTCAGCTGGTCTGATCCAAGGTGGGTTGCAAAGGGGCATTAACCACCATGCAAAATATATGGTAAAAAAAATTAAGAAATGGGTCCCCAAAGGCATGTCTGGCTTAAAAGTAGGTCTGAAAGGTTTGACAATACCTGATCTAACCTCTCCGAAAACAGATTGCTCAATAAACAGCCAACATTGTCTGACCTCCCTGCAAACTTTGTGCAACCCCATCAGGATGAACGCCAACAGCCAGGTCATCTGAAAGCCACCCCCAGTTATCTGCTGCTGTCATATCTATGCTGGTCCACAGTTTATGAATGCTGTATTCCTTTCCTCTCCTCAGATATCCTGACGGAAGATGACATTTACTGCTGCTCCCTTTCCAAGACACTGTGCCACACCTCCACGCCCGTCACAGTGGGCTTCTACTCCCCCTGCGGAAACCGCCTGCATTCACTGCTTGATCATATTGGAAGTAAGTCCCTGGCAAAAAAAAAAAAAGCATCAACTGGGTGGTTTCAGTATTCAGTAATAATAGGGAGGAACATCCTGCCCCCATGCCTCCTAGCATGGATTTTTGCCATAGACAGGCCTTTTCCCCTAGCCTGTCCATTCAATCAGGATTTTGTTATTTAAGAGCCAAGCACAAATGTATTGCTCATTTGCCAATCAGGCTGTCCCACATGCACGGACCATAAAAGTAAAATAGGTACATGCATAATGCACCAAGCCACACTAAAATACGGATTAAAAATTATACAATTACAACTGGTTTACGTGTATTAACATAATATTAACATCTAAAGTAGCTTGTAAGTGTTTTCCACTTCCCTCAAGCCAATTTTACAAATTGCACACTCCTAAGTGCTATGTCCATAATCTGCTCCAGCCAACTCAAAGAGAACTTTTGCTTGACGGGGGAAGTTAAACAGATTCTTCCGGCAGTGCTCTCCCCGGCAATAAGAGGCTCAGTTTAACGGCTTCTCGGATCTAAATACAAGGGGCATTCTGATTTTAAAAAAGGGTACAGTGGTGCCCCGCAAGACGAATGCCTCGCAAGATGAAAAACCCGCTAGACGAAAGGGTTTTCCGTTTTTCGAGGCGCTTCGCAAGATGAATTTCCCTATGGGCTTGCTTTGCAAGACGAAAACGTCTTGCGAGTCTTGCGAGTTCCTCCCCCTTTTTTCTAAGCCGCTAAGCCGCTAATAGCCGCTTAGCCGCTAATAGGGTTGCTTCGCAAGACGAAAAAACCGCTAGACGAAGAGACTCGCGGAACGGATTATTTTCGTCTTGCGAGGCACCACTGTACCAAGTTCTCTACCTTCAGGCATGTACAAAAGAGAGATGATGAGTGAAGGTGTAGAATTATAAAATTGTAGAGTTGGAAGTGAGCCTGAGAAGCATCTAGTCCCACGCCCTGAAACGCAGGAATCACCGGTAAAGAGTCCCTGAAAAATGGCCATCCAACCCATTAAGAAACCTTCAGTGGAGTCCTCCACCTTCCAAGGGAGTCCGTTCCACTGTTGAACAGCTCTCACAGCCAGGAAGTCGGAATCTCCTTTCTAAGTTGAAGGGAGGAAGGATAGTAGCTGGTCCCGACATCTCACCCCACTTTTGAAAGGCTAATGCCTTTTTGTTCCACTTTGGCAGAATGCATGCACAAGGAAACCATCCGGAGAGAAGAAAACGAGTACAGGAGGACACATGAGAAGCCCCGGATACCGGAAGGATGGAACTACCTGACCCTCCTATGGTACTTGGTGTTCTATGAGCCAGTCATCACAGAGGTTCATCTCAGGCGGAAGAACATTGACTTCATGTTCATAAGATTCAGCGCCTGGGAATACGCTGGCAGTGACAAGCTGTGGGCTGGGCTGGTCACCACCTTGTGCGACCGCATCCGCCACCAATTCGGGCCTCTGCCTCTGAGCTTCTACCACGTGGTGGGGAGCAAGCCCCACTTTGCCTCTGGGTTCAGCCAGCAGGAGTGGAGGCTGAAAAAGAAAGCCTCGTTTGCAGCCGGAGGGTTCCTAACCATCTTGCTAGCTGGCATTGGCCTGGCCACAACTGCATACCTTGTGCCAGGGCTGAGGGACGGCACCGTCTTGAAGATCCTTGCTGCCTCCTTGGCCAGCGTTACTGGTTCAGGGGCCTTGGTGGCCATTGCTCCGGTGATTAAGCACCTGATCATCAGCCAGAAGAAGAAGATCGAGAGCATGACCAGCAATGAGAAATTCACCAGCCACCTGGGCTTCATGAGCGCTGTGAAGAGAGAGATTGCACTCCTCACCAACTTTGTGTATTACATGGAGATCTTTGAGAGGCGGCGGCTGAGGATTGTCTTTGAGATTACCAACTTGGACATGTGCTACCCAGAACGAGTCATTGGGGTCCTGAACGCCATCAACACTCTGCTTTCAGACACCAACGCCCCCTTCATCTTCATCCTGGTGGTGGACCCTTGCGTCATCGTCTCTTGCTTGGAGGAAGCCAGCTGCATGAAGGGCATGGCTGACAACGGCTACCTCTACCTCAACCGCACGGTGACGCTGCCTTTCTCCATCCCGGAAATTGGCCAGAGGGCAAAGCTGCGGTTTCTGCACGAGGCCTTTCAGAGCCGAGAGGACTTGATGTACAATATCATTACGAGAAACGTGGAGCAGGGAATCAAAAGAGCCAAAGGGAAGGACAGGGCCTTGGGAGACATGGAAGCATCGGCAGAGATGGACCAGCAACAGATTGACGCTCAGGCCGTGCAGTACATCCACGAAGCTTTCCACTGCTTGCACGACGAATTCGATTCCCTTTACAGGTACATCCCAGACAGTATTGTACAGATGAAAAGGATCGTCAACACCATCCCCATCACTATCCGGCTTATGACCCAGCAGCATGTCTTGAGACATGCCATCTGCCCCCGGTCGGTGGCGGCCTGGGTCGTCATGGCCAACCAATGGCCTTGCCGCTTGAGCTGGATACTGCAGTGCATGGAGGACAGGCGGCAGTGCCACACAGGGGGCGAGGACGGCGAGGAAACCATGTGGCACGTCTTCGCGGAGAACTGCAAGGAGCTCTTTTCCCATCATACAGAGCTTCACAACATCATGGCGTTGGACAACGACCCCGAACTCTTCGAGAACTTCTTGTGGCATGATTTCCCTTTCACCGTGAAAGAAGGGGAGAAGTACGTGAGGTACACCGTCAACTTGGACCACTCCATAAGGTATCGGATGGGGCAGCTGCGGTCCCTGGCTTCCCTAGAAAGGGACTACCTCAAAGAATTAGCTTCTCTGGAAAAGGAGAAAGAGAAGGAGAAAGAAGCAGCTTCCTTGGAAAAGGAGGAGGGCAGAGAAGCAGCCAATTCAGGCAGGATGGTGTAAGACGGAGGGTTTACAGGGGTCTGTTGGAAGGTTATCAAACGTTCTGTAATAAGGTATGACCCGTCATGGTGGACAAGCTATTTGAGAGACGATTTTGCCTGCGTTGCCCATTTATCCCTTTGGTGTGGATCAGCGAATGAGTGTCGGCTGTGTTCCCAGGGTGGGGTTTCCCAAACTGTGAGCTTCACCCAGGTGGTTCCATGGTGTGTCAGTGGATTTCTGGCACAGCCATCACATTTTCAGCTGTACCTTTTATTTATTCCTTTGTGTTTTATTGCACTGCAATTTGAATTCTGTGAAATGCGGCTGTGACACAACAAAATACAGTATGTAAGAAATTAAAGGAAGCAATAAAAATGCAATTAGAAAAACATACTGGACCACAGCTGCTGAAATGGCAGAAAAACCAGTCAGTGCCCCCACCCCAGCAATTCACTGACTTCAATGCAGGGTGATGGGGGAGGCATAAACATCCCAGAATCCTCTGGGAAAGGCACTGGGTATTGTGGCAGACAAGTTTACGGTGGGAAGTGTTTCTTGATGTCTGGGAAGTTTGAAAGCCAATTTACCATCAGCTGAGGAATGCACATCAATCTGGAGCGGGAAACGGGATTAGGAGAGACTTCGGGCGTTCCCACACGTGATGCTAAATGGGCCACATTTGAACTTCCTTCTGTTCTTTTTGCGAAACTTAATGGAAGCTGTGAATACAGGAACGAATGTGAAGAGAAGGGAAATGAGTGCTGCTGTAGCCAATGAAGGATTTAGATTTGCGCAACAAGCTGATTGAATTATTTAAGGTGTTTAAATAAGTTTTGTTTGTGGAGGGGGGAGAATATGGATGCTGAGTGACATCTACAGCAGGGCTGTGTGTATCTCACAAATGGAGAAACAGCAGCTCTGTCTGGCAAGGGCTCCAATTCTCTCTCTCTCTCCCCCTCACCTTTGGGCTTTCTGCCTTCTGCCATATCAGTCCCTTTGGACACTGCTGGCAGGTAGGGAAGGGTCAAACCAGTCTAATTTCTTGTCCATGCCGCTTTTGTACTGATTCTGTGATGACTCTGCATTCATCTTCTTTAAATAAAAAAATAAACCTGTGCAAGAATTTGCATTTAAATATGACGTTTTGAATGTATTTTCTCTCAAAGCACACATTTCTACTGTTTTGATGCTCCTTCTTTTTTGAGCTAACAAGTGCACCAGAACATTCAGGAAGTTTTAAAAAAACTAGCGGATAATCCAGTTCAAACCTGCACATTAGTCCAAGCAGTAAGAATCAGGTCAGGTAATCTGCAGCATACATTATGATATATCAACCCATACTTTATTCAGGTTCCAGCATTTGCTTTCCTTTGCTGTAGAGTTTCGGTTTTTAAAAGGCAGATAAGCACACAGCCCTGAGCTGTGTGTGTAAAATTTAAAAATGATCGCCTTATACCCAGTTAGAGAGCTAAGCCTGCAATCCATTGAAGTCAATGGGGCTTCTGAGCAGACATGTATAGGATTTTGCTGCACGTTACATTTGTTGGAATTTCAACAGCCTTTGCTAACCTGGCTCCCTTACAGATGTTTTAGACTACATCTGGAGGGGGTTAGGTTGGAGAAGCCTGGTCTAGAATGAAGGAGGGAAGGAGTCGGGCAGGCTTATGGATTTAAGGCTCAGCCTACTCTCCCAAGCAAAGCCTCAGGAAATGTTGGGGAAGAACCGCAGCTCAGTTGCTTAGAGCACCTGCTTGGCATGCAGAAGGGTCCCAGTTCAATCCCTGGCATCTCCAGGTAGGGCAATGAGAGCCTGTCTGTCTGAAACTCTGGACAGAGCAGTTGTCCATCAGTGCGGATAATACCTTGCTAGACAGACCAATGGTCTGACTCAGGAAAAGGCAACTTCCTGCTGCTGAAAACTCGCTTTTCTCGTCTCCCAACCCAATGAGTTATGAGCGCTCCAAAAAAAAAGCAGCAGCTTCACTTAATTTAGGTAGCACCTAAATATGGAAACAGCCGCACTCGGGTTGTCGATGACGACATCGCCTTGAGGGAAAGTGGGTGGGTCTCCTGCAATTTGCACCTCAGGCCAGTTCCACAAGGCCAATTATATCACCAGCTTGCCTCAGATTCATGGCTTGGGCTTACCCCTCGACATGAGAGCAAAGTTAGCCAGCTCCAGGGGCAAAACTAGGCTTTAAAGGTAAAGGTAAAGGTACCCCTGCCCGTACGGGCCAGTCTTGACAGACTCTGGGGTTGTGCGCCCATCTCACTTAAGAGGCCAGGGGCCAGCGCTGTCCGGAGACACTTCCGGGTCACGTGGCCAGCGTGACATCACTGCTCTGGCGAGCCAGAGCCGCACACAGAAACGCCGTTTACCTTCCCGCTGGTAAGCGGTCCCTATTTATCTACTTGCACCCTGAGGTGCTTTCGAACTGCTAGGTTGGCAGGCGCTGGGACCGAGCAGCGGGAGCGCACCCCGCCGCAGGGATTCGAACCGCCGACCTTTTGATCGGCAAGTCCTAGGCACTGAGGCTTTAACCCACAGCGCCACCTGCAGCAAGTTGATAAAGATGGAATGATACCCATTCAGTAATATGGAGGAAAGCAAATGCACAGGCTACTGAGGGCTGATGGTGCATGTTCCTGCCATGAACGATAGCTATGTGGATTCAAGAGCAAGTTTTGCACACAAGCCAGACTGTAGCTAGTTTAATTTATCCCACAGAATTCAATGGGAGCTGCTGAGATGGCTCCATCTGCCCAAGAGCTTCGCCCTGGCCTTGTGTTTTGGTCCTATGGCTAGAGAATGACAAGCATGTGGCAGAAAGCTGGAAATATCTCTCTCTCTCTCTCTCCTCTGTGTGTGTGTGTGTGTGTGTGTGTGAGAGAGAGAGAGAGAGAGAGAGAGAGAGAGAGAGAGAGAGAGAGTATATATATATATGAGTATGTGCGTGTTAAGGTCCTCAACACAAAGGGACATTGTGTTCTGTGTTTCCTGTTCCTTCTCAGAGCTGAATAAAAAAAATGTTCAAAACTATGTCTGAGTCTCCCCTTTCACCAGCAAAGCCTCTGTGTTTCTGTGGGACACTTCTCAAACTAAGATGATCCAGCTTCCATCAGAATACCCACTGGACAATGCACAAAAGAACACAGGAGAAAAACCTTACCAATGCGTACAGTGCTGGGAGTGCTTCTGCCAAATAAATAATAATAATAATAATAATAATAATAATAATAATAATAATAATATCACCTACTTGAAAATCCAAATCAACAAACCTTTCTGCCAGAGAAACCTTTGGGATTGGGAGAGTGGGTTCCTCCATCCGAGGCTGTCGATATGTGCAAACTTAACCCCCCTGAGAATAATAATAGCGGAAACAGGGAAACGCACAAGCCCAGCCTATGTCAGAAGGGAAACTTTATTTCAACCGAACATGGTATAAATAGTTAAATGCATAAACACAGATTCCCTGGGATTTCCTTTTCGTGTTTAATAAATAAAACTAGCTCAGAACCAAGGGCGAGCTTTCCCAAAATCAACAGGAAGAAATTATTCTCTCCTCCCACCAAAGTGCTGGAATGACAGTTTTGGTATCTACAAAAAGAGAGAGAGAAGATTCACCGGTGCTCTGGGACATCCTTGATACCCACAAAGCAATCCATCAGTGGGACACCGGCAAGAATTGAACCTTGTTTCATATCCCACCTCTCCGCCACGCAGGAATTCAAGGCAGCTTGCAAGCGTATGATCGGCCAAAGGAGTTTCCAGTTGTAACGGGGGTGGGGAGTAGGGAGCCTCCACATTCGAACCCTAAAAGAGAGAGGGGAAGGGCCTCAGCTCAATGGTAGAACAGCTGCTGCCTTGCATGCAGAAGGTTTGAGGTTCAATCCCCTGCGTCTCTGAAATTTGGAGAGCTACTGCCAGTCTGTGTGGTTACTACAGAGCTACATGACTTGATATAGCCTTCCCATCTTCCAAGCTGCTCCCCTGCCTTGTGCCCCCCCCCTGATGCCTTCTCAAACTTGGGGGACGATGAGCAAGCCCTCCCTGCAAGCCCCCGTCCTCTCTAGGCCAAATCCAGGAGCTGAAAACATCAGCCACGTCAGGAGGCTGGAGTTGTTTCCCACGGACAAGAGTTAATGTGCCTTTAAGAGAGGATCTTCACTGAGACAAATCATAGAATTGGAAGGAATAAATAAAAAAACAGGGGAGGGTATGAATACCATATGAGAAGTGAACTAGAAGACAGAATAGGATCTCTTTTTTTAAAAAAACAAACCACAAGTTTGTCCCATGCTCCATGAAGGCTGGGGGCAGGCGAACAAATGAACTTTCTCACGTTGGCACTTGGTTAAAACTATGAAATTCGCTCCAGTAAGATGTAGTGGCCGCCTCCAGCTTGGATGACTTTAAAGAGGATTTTGACATATTCATGGAGGGAAAGGCTATCGATGGCTACCAGCCAGGATGGCCATGCTCTGCCTCCCATGCCAGTTGCAGAGGAATCACAATTGTGGAGTGGGGCACTGTGGCATTCAGGTCCTGACCGGGTCCTGCTCCCCATTGGGGCATTTGGTTGCTCACTGTGAGAACACGACGTTGGACTATATGGGCCTTTGGTGTGATCCAGATACAGGAGTCTTCTTGTATGCCCCAATCTCCTGAGCATCTGCCTGGACACAGAATAGCTGGAGCTGATTAATCTTGCTCTGCTCCAGCTAAGCAATGTTTTAAGTCCTTACTCCTGCAGTAAAGGGAACCCTGACCATTAGGTCCAGTCGTGACTGACTCTGGGGTTGTGGAGCTCATCTCGCTTTGTTGGCCGAGGGAGCTGGCGTACAGCTTCCGGGTCATGTGGCCAGCAGGACTAAGCCGCTTCTGGCGAACCAGAGCAGTGCACGGAAACGCCGTTTACCTTCCCGCCAGAGCGGTACCTATTTATCTACTTGCACTTTGATGTGCTTTCGAACTGCTAGTTTGGCAAGAGCAGGGACTGAGCAACGGGAGCTCACCCCGTGGTGGGGATTCGAACCGCCAACCTTCTGATCTGCAAGCCCTAGGCTCTGTGGTTTAACTCACAGCGCCACCCTCTATATTTCTAGGCCCTATAATTGTGGAATTGGGACCCCGAGGATCAATATTTTCCTTTTTTGTGGGGGGAGGATTTACAAAAAAAAAGCAAAAAACGAAACAGGCTTGTTTATTTCAGAATGCACTTTTAAAACATGCATCAGAGATAAGCACGTGAGCAGGACCCCACCTTTCTGATGGCAGGAAGAAGTTTCAGAGGAGTTTAAAATAAAATAAAAACTTAAGCTTGCATATGAGTATTACTACGTCACGAGGAATTCACTCTGCCATTTTTTCCTTTGGCTTCCTGACAGTTCCACCTTTCTCACACCAGAGGGTGCTAGTCCGGTAGATTACTGCTTTTATTAGAAAGGGAAGGTTGGTTTCTGTAGGAAAGCTCTACACCTTGCCTGCTGATCTCTTCCTCAAACTGCTTTCCTGGCGTCTCTCGTCCGGCAAGTAAGCACCCCGCCCCCTTTTACTTCCTTCCCTCGGAACTGCGCAAGTGCACAATGCGCCCCCAGCTTCAGAGGCATCAATTCCTTTGCAAAGGGTCAGGGCTCACTGCTCCAATCCCTAATCTCTTCTCAGACCTATTTGCCCATGAAGCAACCAAACGCTAACAAGCAAAAAAACCAACCAAACAACTGCAGTGCCCGATAGGCTTGGAAGCAAAAGTTCAAGGATGAATGTGGGTGCGTAACGCAGTTGGGTGGAGGGAGAACTAGCAAAGCTGTTGTGCAGCCAGGCGATGAAATTGCAGCGTCTCTCCAAGCTTTTGGGAAAGCCAGAGACAAAAAACAAAGTTTCTTCTGAAGCTCATAGTTTAACCTGCAGAGTCCTCTCGTTCTACACCAAAATAAAATCTCAGTATGCACAATTCCTTTCCCTTCCTCTCCCATTGATAAATTATGCTGGAAGATTTTGAGGGCTCAGGACTCTCTCTTTTTTTTTGCTTACGTCACTCTGTAAAAGCACATTGTCACCCAACGGCAATACATAAATAAGAAGGATGTTGTGCAGAGACCCAAGCCAGCCTCGGCACACTTTTCAATTCACAACACCGCTCATTTGGCGTCCGTTTTACTGGCAAAATGTGACTGCGACATGGGGCGAGAACGCAGGTTGTGCTTTGGACCCCCCTTCCCCAAAGAGACTGAGAGAAGCCACGTGATGAATGCAGCTTTTCATTTAATAGAAGACAGTTTCAACAAAAATAAAACTCCACACACACACGAAACAGAAAGGAATGACAAACTTTAGCCAAAAAAAAAAAAAAAATGGGGGGGGGAGGGAGGAAAAGGAACACAAAATCAAACTGGTGCCATCTTCTTTTCTGTAAATGTAGTGTTAATGCAGCAAAAACTCCATGTGTGTCTGTGTGTCGGGTTGTGTGTGTATGACAGAGAGAGAGAGAGAGAGAGAGAGAGAAAGGAATCATGGTCAGGCAGGTGGTGGGCACACAAAGTCTTTGTTTTTCTCCCTCCTGCCTCTCCAGCCTGAATTTCCATGCAGCAAAAGTGCCCTCTCAAGCTCCCTGATAAGATTTTTATTGCACTTAAGAAAAATAATAATAAAGTAAAAAGCATAAAGTTCTATGTCTACCCAACAGCTGCCACCCTCCCCCCACCCCACATTTTCAGAGGGTGTTGCGGCGGAGAAAACAGTTCCTCTGCTAAGTCTATACAAAAAAAAGAGGGAGATTCCTTTTCGTTTCATTTTCGGGGTTAGTACCGCAAATCTCCTGCGGAGATTTCGTTTCGTGTCACCAGGAGGAAAGTAGTCCATCGTACAGGGGGAGAGAAGCGTGTATCTTTTTCTTCCTTTCCTGCTAGGTTAGAGTCGAGTGATCCCAGCGGGATTTCGTGAGAAAAGAATTCAAGGGCCCAAAGAGAGGGCTACTCTTCCCGCCGCACCTAGGCTTGAACCAAAAAAAGATGGCCGCTTGTTTTTACACCTGTCGTCCTAAAACACAGACTTCCCCATGCAAGGGGGCTGGTTGCCCCGGCTCTCGTCCTACTGGCGACATACGAAAGCATCAGTCCTGGTTTCCCGCCTTGGCAGGCAAGCTTCTTCTCTTTTGGAAGAAACCTTGCCTATCGGAGCTAATCTCTGAGGCCATTTGAACCTGGTCTTTGCGGAGCTTCCCGTAATAGCCTTTGGGATCTCTTCCACTGGGTCTCAACGCACCACCGGAGGGGGGGGGCAGGGGGAGGGACTGCACTGTTGGCTCCACCAGCTTCCCCCGCAATCCCAGGTATTTTTTTGGCTGCAAAAAAGTCCTTCCCTGAGAAATAAAATAATCAACCCCCACCCACCCTCTAGCAATACACTTTGTGCAGCAACCCACCTCCTCCCCGCTTTCGGCGCTGAACGGCCGGCCAGGAGACCCACAAAGCCTGGAGCATTTCCTCTGTGGAGCAAAACTTGGGAGAGCAGTTCGCGTTTCAACTTTTACCCCCTTTTCTCAAGGAAACTGAAGTTCCAGGGAGTGGGATAAGGGGTGCTGCTGTGAGGGATTCGACCTCCTTCTGCAAAAGTAGTGATTTTGGACCACGAAAGGCCCTGGTGATAGCAAGATAACACGCTTATCACTGCAGCTGGGTCCTTGTCCACAGCTGATGTACGCACAGGAACTGTGGGAAAGCCTACAACTTTTTGAGGAACAAAGTAACAATAAAAGATGAAAACTGCCCCAAAAATCAGCAGCATCCTAAGAAGTTTCTCACGTCAGTTTTATCGTATGGGGTGAACAAAACGGGAGGTGGGGGGGGGAGAGAACCACCCTGCCCTCTTCATAAACGTGCCATTTATGTAGTTTTACGGTCAGTTAAAATATTCGCTACTTCAACAGTCAAGCCATACACAGTATCACCCCCATCGTCCAAAAGTTCGGCATGGTATGGCTTGAAGAACAAATCTTGATAGGAGATGCAAGGAGTTTGGCTTGTTCTCTCTGCTGAAGGACAGGAGAACCCGGATCAGTCGAAGCCACGGCAGTCCTCTTATTGGTGGGCAATGGGCAAAGGTTGCCCATCAATGCACAAAAAGGCATCTCTCACACACACACACACACACACACACACACACACCGGGGCGCTCTCTCTCTCTCTCTCTCTCTCTCTCTCTCAGCTTACTTCAAACAACTTCACCAGGGAAAAGCAGCTTCTTGGTGGCTTCCCCGATTCGGTGCACTCTGCAAATTGGGAGGAAGCAGAGATCCTTTTCCTTTTTTTAAGGTGGTTGGAGGTTAAAAGGCGGGAGGAAAAACTGTTCCCATTCTGTTCAACAGACACCGAAGAAAAGACAAACAAACAAGGAGACGCAAGTAAGGGAGGGCGGTGGGTGGGGAAAGAGAAACTGGAAAATAAAAATAAATAGTAGTCTGTGCTGCGGATTAAACAGCCTCAATAGTCTTGCTTGGCAAGGGAGCTACAGCATTACGGCACTCTCAGCCAGCGGGACCCAGGAGAGGCCTGCTCCTCCCCAAGCATTCGTGGAAAACTGGACCTACTGGGACCTGCAGCGCTCGCGACACACACAAAGCAAACACACAGGGCCCTGTTCATCTGTAGTGTTCGCCCTTTTCCTTTTAAAGTTTCCCAGTTAGACTGGAGAGAGGCGGTGCCAACGATCCGAGTCTGCAAAACAGCCTCTCTGCCTTGTGAAATCACTTGCAAGGGGCATCCCCTTGCAAAAGGAAAAAAAAAATGAAACAAAAACATTGTTGAGTTCCGCCCCCCCTGGCAAGAGTTCCAGGGAGACACACCAAAGCAGCAAAAGATGTCAAGAGTTCGCCCTGAAGGAAGCTCTTCTCCTGGGTGAAGGTCTCCTTGGCTCTTCTGTTTCCTGAATCCCGACCCCCCCCTCCAAACAGAACATCTTTTATCAGAGGGAAGACTTCGAGAATGAGAAAAGGGGGGGTGGCGGCGGGGGAAATGGTCACAGTTGGAAATGGATGCCGTTCGGGGGAACGGGATGGGCGGCGCTTGTCACGTTGCCTCTGTGTGGCAGTCAGGGGGGCGGTGGTGGTGTTGTTTTCGGAATCACATGGTGAAGGGAGGAGGTAAAGCTAGGCAGGCGCTTTCCCAAAGAGACCCCATTGGATGCGGAATGGCCCAGAACTGAAAGAGAGAGAAAAGGAGAAGGTGGGGAGGGAAGCAAGAAAGATGTCCGGGAGACCAGAGTGGGAGGGTAACGCAGTGGCGTAGCGTGGGGGGTGCAGGGGGGGCCGGCCGCACTGGGCACAACATCTGGGGGGGGGCGCGCTCGCCGCCTCCGGAATTGCCGAAGAGCCTCGGGCGCAGGCTGTAGCAGAGCCCCATGTCTCGCGGAACCGACGAGCTGTGCGCGCGTCCGGGCTGAAGCCGTCCGGCAGGCAGCAGCTCTCAGCACTCGCCGCAGTCCCCGCGCGTCAGGGCCGCGGAGGGCGCGCCAGGCAGCCCCTCCTCACAGCCCCCTCGCCACCGCTGCTGCAGCTGCTGGGCCATGTTGCATTTTCCTCGCCTCTCTGCCCTCCTCCTCCTCCGGGCAAGCGGCGTCGTTTGGGCGGCAGCGCCAGCGGCAACTCGCCTCAGATCACCTGACACGGACCCACCGCCGTGGCTACCTTACCATAAATACCCCAGCCCAGGCAGCAGCAAGAAGAAGCTGGCAGCGGCGGCAGGTTAGGGGTTAGGGGCGCAAATTACTTGCCTTGCCCCGGGTTAGGGGGTGCAAATTACTTGCCTTGCCCCGGGTGCTGACAACCCACGCTACACCGCTGGGGCAACGCAAGCAGATACAGACCCATATCTAATTATAAAATCACCGGCTTCTTACCAACTCATAAAAATGGCACAGTGCTAAATTTTCAATGTAGCTGCCTTGAAAGGAGGGGGGGGGAGGTTTGAAACCCTTAAATAAAATTTCATTACAATTCTCTTCAGCCCCCTTCCAATCTTAACTTTCTCCCTTCAATTTGTCCCGGGATGTTAGCACCACGCTGACTGCTTCTGCTTCCCCATCCAGCAATATATTGAATAGTAAGTATGTATTTCAGGTTATCCCAACCTAGAAATACTACTACTCTAACAATAGCTCAAGTACCCGGCCCTCCCCATTCTCAGCCCTCACAAACACTTCCCTCCTGCTCTTGCTGTGCTGTATTATATATGTTTCGGGTAAATATATATATAATATATATACATTTTAGGTAAATATATTTACCTGAACACCACCCAGATTTGTTTCTAACGCCATGAGATTGAGAAGCTTGACAAACAGGCACACCAAGCTTGAATTTTCAAAATGCTCAGGTTCTGCTAAAGCAGTGTTTCCCAAGCTTGGGTCTGCAGCTGCTTTTGGACTACAATTCCCATCATCCCTGACCTGCTAGCTAGGGATGATGGGAGATGTAGTCAAAAAACCTAAGTTTGGGAAAACCTGTGCTAAAGCTTACTTACTTAGAAAGTGGAAAACTCACTGAACCCAGCGGGACCTGATTCCTGCATGAGTGTGTTCAGGATTAATGCTTTCTAGGTGCCATTCTGCTGGTGCAGCAATGCAGGGATGAAGAGGTCCTGCCCCCCCCCCATGTTATCCTTCCTGGAGCCACCCCTTTTAGCAGGCAGCATATTCCCTCTGCCCATTTTGACACGCAACTCCCTTACCTAAAGCGTCACATTGGCTCCTGCCCCATCTCTAGGCTTGCTTCCAAAAGTAATTCCTCCAGCTCCTTCTCGTTCTTGGAACAGTTTAGCTCTGGAAAGCAGAGTGGAAAGGCAGAGAGTCAGCCAGGTACTTGCCCTGCTCCCAAGGAGTGTCTAAACCTGGCCTTTGCTTCTGTGTTCAAAATCCCTGTGAAATCCGTAGTCACCTGCCTTTTAGGAGGCAAGACGCCACACGGCTGAGCCCACCCCACCCACCCACCCAGCCCCCCCCCCCCGGTTTCATTCCTTGACACAATAAGAGTAGGGTGGAGCCTGTCTGGTACCCTATATATACGCCTCTCCCAGAATGCAAAGCATGCTCTCTCTCTCTCTATGTGCTTACCATGTTCTACAGAGCAACTGGCCATTTTCCCATCATGCCCTGAGGGAGCATCTGGTAGTGCATGAACAAACTCCATCCTTAGTCCGTTGGGCAGCAGAGAGCTGTGAACAGCACTCTCACATGGCCCAGAGTTCATCTTTTCTGCCCCCAAAACAGGGCTTGGTGTGGAGGGGGAGGTTTCTGAGCCAGCTGCCCACTTGGGAACAGCCTCAGTCTCTTGTCCATCTGAGCATTCAGTCTTTGCTGGCTGAGCCTGAGGGGCTGGAAGGTCGCTCGGCTTTGGCGGAGAAGCCTGTGGAGGAAGAGGGCTTCCCTCTTGCCGCGTATCGGCGCCCCCCGGCGCTGCCTTCTCCGGCAGGCTCTCCACCCGCGTAACGACAAATATTTTGTGGCCTCGCCCAGGGCTGGAGACCGCAATCCTCCTCTCGTTCCCGGGAGAGCTGGCCTGAGCTGGAGGCCCACTGGTGACTCCCAATCGAGATTCACATTTTATTTCTTCCGTAGTGTTCAAGGGGCGCAGCTCCCTGCTTTCGGGGCTAAGGACACCGCTGGTCTTTGGGGGGGAAGGTGGCTTGGGCAAGTCGCCCGCATGATCAGGGCTGCTGAGCTTCTGAGGCGACGGCGGGAGAGCCTTCATCACCAGCTTCTCATCCTCTTCTTCGTCTGTGTCCGAATCGGAGTCTGAGGACTCGTCGTCGCCACCAGCTCCCTTGTCGGCCGCCCCATTCTCCTGGGAGGGCGGTGCCTCCCTGATTTCCTCCCCCTCCTCCGGCGTGGGCGCCATGTCGCCGTTCTGCCCCTCGTCCTCCACCGGCCCCTCCTCGAGGGGCTCCGTGATGGTGATTTCGGGCATGGAGGCGGACTGCTGGAGCTGCTGCTCCTTCTCCTCCTTCTCTTTGGCAAGGACAAAGTTGCGCTTGCAGCCGTTCTGGATCTCTGTCAAGAGGGCCTTCTGCGTCTCGATAAAGCTCTTCACCTGCAAAAGGGAGAAAGGCACAGGGGCGCCATTTATTGTAAAGCTGGGGTAGGCAAAACATTTTTCAGCCTGAGGGGCCCACAGCCTCCTAGACAACTTGGGGGGGGGGCAAAGTTGGCAAGGCAAGGAGCGTAAATTTTATCTTTCAATGCCAGGTTAGTTTTCTCCCATATTCATGCACCTCCTCTCCATCTTCAATGCAAGCAAGTATTGTCAGAGCTCAAGGACATTTTCCAGCTTAGGCAAAACATCCCAGGAGGAAAGGAAATGGGGGCACTAGGGGATAGGTTGGGAGAGTTGTGTGTGGTAGAGGGAGAGTGGCATGGGGCAGACAGAAAGACTTGGGGCCCAAGAGTCTTGAGGGTCCCAACCACCGTTGTAAGGGAAGCTGGCACAGAGCCCGAAGGTGGGCGTTTTGATGAGTTTGGCCTTGCCTGCTTGAGCTCAGATGCTGCATGGGTTGGAAGGAATCAGAGAGCTATTATTATTATTATTATTATTATTATTATTATTATTTTATTAAATTTTGACATAAATATATTTCACAAACATACAAAAGACAAAATGAAAAAGAAAAAACAGAAAAAGAGAGAAAAAAAACAAAAAAAAACATGAAATACATACAACTTTAATGACATTGATTGACTTCCCTTTATCTCGATTTCGGAAATTATTATCTTGTTTATCTATCTGTTGTGTCTATTCCTTAATAAAACTTTTTACGTAGTAAGCGTTATCTCATGCTTACTGTGATTTCTATAAGTACATATGTGTTTCTGATCAACATTTTGATTTTCCCCTTGTCTCTATTTCCATATATATCCTAAATTTATCCCATTCATTGTTAAATTTTGCACTTCTTTGATTTCTTATTTTCTGTGTCAATTTAGCCAGCTCCAAATAATCGGATAATTTATGTTGCCACTCCTTTAGTGTTGGGATTTTTGGTGTTTTCCAGTACTGTGCTATGAGGGTTCTGGCGGCCACCGTTGCATATTGAAAAAAGGTTCTATCTTCTTCTTTGATATCCTTACCAATTATCCCCAGCAGGGAGGCTTCGGGTTTTTTAACAAACGTGTATTTAAGAATTTTTTTTTAATTCATTATAGATGGATTCCCAAAATTTTTTGAGAATCTCGCACGTCCACCACATATGAATGAATTCGCCCTCCTTGCTCTTACATTTCCAACACAGTTTATCGCCCGTTCTATACATTTTATGTAGTTTTACCGGCGTTATGTACCATCTGTACATCATCTTATACATGTTTTCCTTTAGTGTCGTGCATGCTGAAAAATTCATATCTTTACACCACAATGCCTTCCATTTGTCAAACTCTATGTTGTACCCTAGGTCTACTGCCCACTTCACCATCACATCCTTTACTTCCTCGTCCTTGGTGTCCCACTCAAGCAACTGGTTGTACATTTTTGATAATAATTTTGTTTTACTTTCTATTATTTCAATCTGAAATCTACATTTCCTGTCATTTATTCCGATCTTATTATCTTCCTTCCACATTGAATTAATTTGATGGTATTGAATCCAGCCAGTCAGCTTGCTTTTTATTTCTTCATAAGGTCTAATCCTCCACCCGTATTCTGTTTTGGTTAGTAAATCTTCATATGTCCATCTTTCCCCCTCTATATTTAATTTTTTAATTGTTAAAATGTCTATTGGTGATAACCACCAGGGCGTTTTCTGCTTCAACAGTTTTTTATTCCTTTCCCACACTTCCAGCAGTGGCCCTCTGAAAATGTGATTAGAAAAACCTTTATGAACCCTTCCCTTGTCTCGCCATAAATAGGCATGCCAACCGAATCTTAGATTAAACCCCTCTAGATCTAACAAATTTTTGTTTTTGATGACAATCCAGTCTTTTACCCAACAAAGACATGCAGCTTCGTAATATAACCTCAAGTTTGGAACCGCAAGGCCACCCCTATCTCTTTGGTCTGTGAGCAATTTAAATCTGATTCTTGGTCTCTTTCCCTGCCAAATGAATTTAGAAAGTAATCTCTGCCATTCTTTGAATATTGAGGTTCCTCTAATTATTGGTATATTCTGAAATAGGAAGAGTAATCAGAGAGCTTTTATGCTGGAGGGGATCAAAAGACCACTGCGGCCCCGGACAAATTACACACACAGAAGCCTTGCAAAGTATGGACCTTCATGGGCAATACAGGGGGAGGAGAAACGCTCCTCAAACATCATACATTGTAGAATTGGAAGGGATCCTGAGGGTCCTCTAGGCCAACCCTCCTCAACGCAGGAATCTCAACTAAAACATCCACAACAGATGGCCACCCAACCTCTGCATGAAAACCCCCAATGAAGGAGGGTCCGTTCCACAATTGGACAGCGCTTACTGCCAGAAAATTCTTCCTGATTTTGCTGATGTGCCTCTTTTCTCCCTGCAGCAGGTTTCAATGTGGGGGTGCATCTCTCAGGGGCCTCTCTGTGGCTACAACTGCCTCATCGAGTGCACACCTGGCAGTAGCTGAGAGACGTCGGACTGACAGATCTGCATTTTCCTAACTTGTAGGTGTACTTTTGACAATAAAGAGTTACTAACTTACTCCAGATATCCCTTGCCCAGCAGTACTATGACAGGCCACAGGAAGCTGGTCTGGCTACTGGTGTACCTAGATCAGTATTGCCCGCACTGACTGGCAACAGCTCTTGCCAGGGTTCCAGGCGGAGTCTCTCCCATCTCTACATGGGTGATGCTGGAGGCTGAACCTGGACTCCTCCGCGTGCAAATCATGCGCTCTGCCATTGCGTCACAGCTCTTCCGCACGGGGAAGGCCTTCCACAAGTGGGAAGGGACAAAGAGAAGCCAAATGCCTGACACAACTGGAGTTTTTCTACCTGCCTACACCACACCTGTGACAGTGCCAGGCACTGGGCCTCTATTTTTCCGGAGCGGAGGGTTTATCAGAGAGGCAGTAGGGTTACCTGGCTGGCTGTGCCGGCACGCGCCATGTGCGGACCCAAAGCTACGCCAGCAAAACCGACCTATAGCAACAGAAACGTGAGACGGCGGGTATCGAGTGGCTCGGACAAAGGCTTTTGCTCCCTGGCGGGCGGAATCGTGTTACTGCCTCGCGACACAGAAAGCTTTTACAACGCGGCATTTCAAATGAAGGCAGCTCAGCAGCAACAGCAGTGGGCTGTCGGCAAGGGATGCCGCTCCAAAGTTCGAGCTTGAGGGTCCTGGAAATATAAATTGCTGGGAACAGGAGACAGGTGCCCACACGAAGGCATTTGCCACAAGCTCCCCAGCAGCTATTTAGACACCTGTAGACGTCAAGAGTGTTTATGTGTTTGGTCATGAGGGACCAGGAAAGCACATGGCTACGCCATTCTGTTTCCATACAGAGAACACTGCTGGGTAAATACTAAGGTGTGTGGCTTCCGCCCTTTATAAAACACCCTGTTCCATCTTCATACCATCTCCTGCTCCCAGCCAAATTCCTTCCCCCCCCCCACACACTTTCTCAAAAGACCCTTTTTGCTTCTGCTTTGATGTCTCTATCCCAACCTGTCTTAGTGGGACTCAGGGTGGTGTACACAAAATCATCCCATTTCGTGCAAGGCTGAGAGCCTTGACCCACAACAGCCTAAAAAGCGAGTTCTGGGCATTTAAGAAGGATGCTGACAAGCTGGAATGTGTGCAGAGGAGGGCAACCAAGATGATCAAGGGTCTGGAAACCAAAGCCTTATGAGGAACGGTTGTGGGAATTGGGTATGTTTCGCCTGGGAAAGAAGAGGCTGAGAGGAGAAAGGACAGCCATCTTCAAATATCTCAATGGAATATCTCATGGAGGATGGAGCAAGCTTGTTTTCTCCCACTCCAGAGGGTAGGACTTGAACCAGTGGATTAAAAGTTAAAAGAAAGGAGATTCCTACTAAATATCCGGAAAAAACTTTTTGACAGTAAAAGCTGTTTGAGAGTGGAACGGACTCCCTTGGAAGGTTGTGGAGTCTCCATCCTTGGAAGGTTTTTATGCAGAGGCTGACCCTTGGGATCCCTTCCAACTCTACAATTCTATGGGCTAGGTGGGGGTTGAAGGCTCCAGGGGCACCCCTGGTGGTTCAAGCACTCCCTGCATGCCTAATATGAGCAGAAAATCAAACTAGGCCATCTCAGGAGGGTTCTGACTTCCCCAGCTGCTACCTTCTGTCTGCAACAGAAGCACAGCACAGACTCACCGATTCCTTTTTGGGCTCCCTGTCGAGGTCCAGCCTGAGCAGCGAGTGATTGACTTTCAGGGCTAAAGACAAGGCCATCAACCCTCCGGTCTTGATTTCGTTCTCCCGAAGGTCCAGCCGAAGTAGCCGGGGACTCTCCGCGATGAATTCCGCCACTGCCACAGCGCCTGGGCACCAAGAGACACAGCCAGTGAGTCCATGTGAAACGCAGGGGCCAAGCCTGTGGCGGCTGCTCTGCCCTCGGAAAAGACAGAGCGCCGCGTGAGCACCCGGGGAGGCTGCGTGGCCTGGCTTACCCTCACACGTCAGCTTGGTCGACGCCAAGCCCAACCTCAGCACTGAGCGGTTGCTGATGAGCCCGTTCTTCAGGTTGCGGACACCTTCATTGCCGATGGGGTTGTGTCCCAGATTCAGGGTCTCCAGGCTCTGAGTGTGAGGCTGGAGATGCAAACAGGGAATGTTGGTTTGTTGCTTGTTTACTGACTGCCTCTGGGGGCTTAGTCCACTTCAAGGCAGCTCACAACGGCTCAATTTGCACACAACACTGACCCAAACCAGGGATCAGCCCAGTCCGGTGAGTCTGCGAGCTCCCGTAGAGGAGACTGCAGTTGCTTTGTCCCTCCTCTGGTCCTGTTACTACTGCGAGCTATGCCACGGTTTGAGGATTAGCATGTTGTCTGAACCTGAGCTCACGCTTTGTCTCCTTCAGGCAAACCATGAACTGTAAATCAAGAAACACACCTTGGTAATGACCTTGTGGTCTGTCTGGAGTGAGACGAACAATGAGTCGAGCTTTGAAAGACACGCTAAGACAAACAGTGGCTTAGCTCCCAGCAACAGAATCAAACAGAGAACCGAAGAGGCTGCAACTGCCTGTCCAGAAACCCACATGCTCACCTGTTCGCACAAAGTCATGGTTTCACTTAGCCTCACCCGTGAACCGGGCCTATGGTCTGAAGACACAATTCACACAACAGATTTTTAAATTGATAATGGCAGCAGCATGGACATGAGAACCACCATACAGAATTCCTGCATACATACAGAGCTCTTTTAAGATGAACGGCTGTTCTAACAATGAAGGCCTTATGTGTAGAAGGTACAGCCCCAAATAAGTAGTTTTTAAAACCCACATACAAGTTTGGGGGCCAAATGCACCTCTGTGGGAAGGGCTTTCCACAATCTGGGTTCTGAGTCACTCTGTCCTCAGGTCCGCTGGTGCTCACATCGCCCGAGAATTTGCAAGGCTCTCTGTGCAGGATTCTGGCCACCCAAGTGGGAAATGAACCCCGTGTTTCGTAAGAGAACTGGCAACTGGCTGATGTTTAACCTCCATCCAGCAGGGACCTCATCATTCCTCCCTACTCCCAAATCAACAGCTGTGAGGAGGGTAGAAGGCAGACCCACTGAAACCCAAAGCAGGTCCAACATACAACAGAGTTGTATGAAATATTTTCTGTCTCTTAACTACACCCAATCCAATTCACCAGGTGATGAGAAAGGGACAAAACGTTCTCTCCACACACTTGCAGCTAAAAGCAAACATTAGCCGTTCCTTGGAGGAAAATCCTTGAGCCCCCACCCAAGCCATTTTTAGTTGTCCTGTTCAGCACCTATTCTGGGAAGGCTGCAGCTCAGTGATAGAGCACCAGCCTTGCATGCAGACGGTCCCAAATTCTATCCCTGGCATCTCCATGTAAGCCTGGGAAGGACTTCCTGCCTGAAACCCTGGAGAGGCACAGCTGGTCAGCGCAGACAGCAGGAAGAACCCATGGTCTGACTCAATCTAAGGGATAGCCTCCTTGGGATAGCTCCACCGGCAGAGCTCAGACTCTAAACCTCAGGGTTGTGGGTTCGAGCACCATGTTGGGCAAAAGATTCCAGCACTGCAGGGGGCTGGACTAGATGACTCTGGCGGTCCCTTCCATCGCTACAATTCTATGATTCTAAGGCAACTTCCTGCCTTCCATTACCCCTTTTTTCCTTTTTTTTTTTTTAAGACGGGACAGCTGAACGCAGTACAGGCAGAGAACATTTCGCACGGGGGTCCCGTTCTCACCCTGCCTTTTTCTGGGTGCAAAAGGACCCGCGTCAATTGGACGCCCCTAGAATGGTCACCGCCTGTATTCTAACGATGGCAGAAGCAGCCCTAAATTTATAATGGCTTTTGGTAGCTGTCTGTTGTTTTCAATACCGGGAAGGAGAAAAAGGAGGTTCTGTTTTCAAGTTGGGCTGGATGGGTAGGAGGGGGGGCAGCAAGCGCAGCTGCCTCTGGGCTTTCCAGCTCACAGTGTGCTTTGGTGATCCCCCCCCCCCCGGACTGCACCAGGCCAGATGTTCCCACCCCTAACATGGAAGGAGGGGGTTAAAGCTCAGTGGCAGAGCTCCCATGTTGCACTCAGGAGGCCCCAAGGCGCAAACCCCAGATAACAGATCAGCTGGGCAGAGAGGGCCAACATGTTGCCCAACAAAGCTCCCACAGGGCTGGAGCGCTGAATGGCCTCTGGCTCCCGAGCCAGAGAACGAGGCCCCAGGGCAGCAAGGCTGCCTGTGACTCACCAGTGTCATCCCCATGTAAGCCATGCCGGTGTGAGTCAGCTGGTTGTTCCACAGCACCAGGGTGACAAGGCCTTTCCGCTGCTCCTTCAGCCCCTCGCAGATGTACGCCAGGCCTGTGAAGCGAATGACGAGCAGTTGAGGGAGGGAGGGAGGGAGGGAGGGTGGGAGTCCTTTTTCGCAGCCCTCATTAGACGCGACACCAGCTCAGTCGGACACAAATACCCAGGCACCATCGGCTTTCGGAGGCAGCACTTTCCTTGTCTCAACTAATCCCCCTCCCCTTTCTCTCCCCCCCTCGCTCCGCCAACTCGGCTGTCACGGTGGCAGCCGGGAAAATTTTGTGCGCTCGTTGGATTTGTGTTTAAAAGGACAGAAGAGAGTACCATAAGAACACATTTGCATTTTCTCTGCATGTCCGATTCAGGGAACAGCTAAATCGGTTTGCTCATCAGATTTATATCCTCTGACGGCAACAGCTGGGCAAATTCCCCATGTTAAGTTCAATTGGTTCTTTTGGTTCTAGTTAGGAGGGGGATTTTTAAGATGGGGGAAACTGAAGACGGCAACTTTTTATTTGGTTGTAAATATCCAACACCGCCTTCCGTTATGTGCAAAAGACACCCACGTGAGGCTCTGGTAAATGCGTCACGTTTTATTTCAAATTAAATGTGTTCAAGGATTTAACCAGTTGATAGGCAGATGATCAGAGCCAACCAAACTCATTTAAGTAGCCGACGGCTCTGTTCTTCCAAATTAGAAGAACTTCTTGCTGGTGAGTAGTTTGGCACAGCTAAAATAAAAATACATTAATATATTAATTAACACACCAGACATTATAAGCTTCCCGATACAGGGCTGCCTTCAGGTGTCTACGGAAGGTTGTATAACAGTTTATCTCTCTGACATCTAATGATGTCAAACAACATGTGTTCAAACAACAGAATCCGACCATTTCTTAGAAGAGAATTTGAGCTGCCCTGGCCTAGACCGCAACTATTGTCTTTCTTCTTAAGCACACTGCAGAGACACAGCCTGAGCCCTCCTCTCGGTTTCTCAAAGAACTTTGGGGGAGACCGAAGCAGGGATCCCTCACCTGAGTCCAGGATGTGGTTGTTCCTCAGATCCAGAATCTGTATGAAGCAATTGAACTTCAAGAGGTTGCCCAACTGAGCCGAGTCCTGGAGGCTGTTCAGCTTGTTGTCAGCCAGGTAAAGCTCCCGCAAATTCATGTTCATTTTAAGAGCCGTTGCTGGAAAGCAGACAAAGGGGAGAATAAAATTAAAGAGAAGTGGCTGCCTTGCTGCACCTCCCAGGTGACAACGAGATTTCTGCCTGCCCAGCTTGGCAGCGGATGTGAGTCCAGGCCACAGACCCCCTGTGCCACTGATGCATCCCTTCACAGGACAAGCCCAGGGCTTCGGCCTGTTATGAGTCTGCCAGCAGCAAGTAAGGAGGAGAGATGGGCCTTGCCCCTTAATCTGAAGAAGAAGAGGAAGAGTTTGGATTTGATATCCCGCTTTATCACTCCCCTTCAGGAGTCTCAAAGCGGCTAACAATCTCCTTTTCCCTTCCTCTCCCACAACAAACACTCTGTGATGTGAGTGGGGCTGAGAGACTTCAGAGAAGTGTGACTAGCCCAAGGTCACCCAGCAGCTGCATGTGGAGGAGCAGGGAAGCGAACCCGGTTCACCAGATTACGAGTCCACCGCTCTTAACCACTACACCACACTGGCTCTAAATTAGCCCACCAGCCAACTGGCCGACCGTTTGAAACCAACAAGTTAAATAATGAGGTCTTCTGTCTTTCTCCAGTTTTCCTCAGTGAGACAACTCCCCGTTCCTGCCCACAAGACGAGGTGGACAAATCTAACTGGCTGCCCCATGCGGATGGAGCAAGGAGAGGCACAATCTACCAGAAGCTCTCCTGTTTATTTATCCGCCTCAAGACGTAATAAGTGAGTAAAGAGGAGATAAGCTGGGGTCGCTTCAAGGGCAGGTAACGTATGAGAAAATGGCAGCGGTGTCTTGGAAGCCTATGAAATCTCAGGAGGGGAACTGCCTGTCGTGCCCAATACAGAGAACTGTCTGAAAGCCGTGAGTTCTCATTCAATCCACCTGCCTTCTGCCTGGGGCTGCAGAGAGACCACAGCTAGCTTGTAAAGACTGGCTACCCAAGAGGAGGAAGAGAATGGAATTTAAGGACCAATCCCTCCCTGCTCTTCATTTATAGACACCTGGAACTGAAAGCACAAGGTCAGCCGCAGCTGGGCATTTGTCACTAGGCGGCCCGTAACTGAAGGAGACTGTCTTTCAAACTTCATCCATTATTGCTAGCATTCTTTAGGCTGGCTCCTATTCATTATTAATGCCTTCAGCAGGATGCAAAAAACCAGGTGAGGGTGTTTCGTTCTCCCAAGTTTAATACTGCTTCTCTTGGTATCTCTCACCTAGGCTAATCTTTAAAAATGACGCCTTTGGGAACTGGAGTCCAGTGTTAGTGGTAAAGCCTGGATTTCATACTCAGAAGAGTCAGGATGAACCAAAACCAGAGCATGTGTGGTTCCGGTTCCTATTCAATCCTCCCCTATATTTTACGACACCTCCCTTGGACTCTGCATGTGGATCTGGGAGCTCTGGCAAGGCAAGGGTCCCCTTCGAACCTCCACACTGCGCCTTTCAAGGATCTAGGCAGACTGAAGAGCCCAGGGATGAGGGAAGGCAACAAGGGGGCTTCTGCCTGCATCCGTGGGGACTGCTCTGCCCCTCATTATGACCATCAATGCTGTCACATTCGCAGTGTTGCAGAAGGATGCCTTTGGCAGGCAAGGAGCCCTCGCAGAAAAGACCCCTGCTAGCAGCAAGCTGAGCTCTCAGCGGGGAATTAGGAAAAGTGGCAATGGAAGCGGAGGGTCAGCAAGAGAGAAGGGCGTTTGGCTGGGTACATAGAGGGCAACTCAAGCTGTTCACCTAGCAACATCAGGGGCCGCCCCGACAGGCTGGCGTTCTCCAGGTGCAGCACGGCCAGGCTGTTGCTGATGCGCAAGGCGCGCGCCACAAACGGTGCCGAGTGATCGAGCAGAGGTGTGTTGCGGGCGTCCAAGTACTGGAGGCAGTTTGTCTGTGGAAGGAAAGAAATGTTGAGAGTCAGGTCATAGAAAAGTATGAACGGTGCTGTACCTGGATATCAACAAATGTTTCAGCTCAGAATGCCTGTGAGCCAGAGGTGCTCTTAGCCAGCACCCCAAAGCAGGTTGTCGTGCAACCAAGTCAAAGGGCTGGAAGCAGCCAGAAGAGTATGCAGTGGACCAGACATGCGCAGCAGGAGAGAACAATCGGTATACAGTGGTACCTCTGGTTACAAACTTAATTCATTCTGGAGGTCCGTTTTTAACCTGAAACTGTTCTTAACCTAAAGCACAACTTTAGCTAATGGGGCCTCCCACTGCCACCACGCCGCTGCTGTGCGATTTCTGTTCTCATCCTGAAGCAAAGTTCTTAACCCGAGGTACTATTTCTGGGTTAGTGGAGTCTGTAACCTGAAGCGTCTGTAACCCGAGGTACCACTGTATTGAAAGTGAAACCACTGCTGCTCCTGAGTTCTCATGCCACCAGCACCCGGCTGCAGCCCGTGGCGAGGGACGCAGCTTGTGGTTTCACTCGTGATATAGCGCTGGGTGAAGCAGCCATCTCGCACTGGCCCTCATACCGCTGAGGGAGAAACAAGCTACATTGGCCAGACCAATGTAGCTTGTTCCTCCCTCGGCTGCCCACACAGGCAGGCGGATTGTTTCTATTTCTGCATTGAGGGGCGCACGGCTGCCTGCTTGCACAAGCTGGAGACGGGGGTGGGGGCTCTGGTAGACTTCTCCGTTTAGGAGCTAGCAGCTGCACACCTGCGCTCCTCAACGGACAAAGAGTTAGCTCACAGCCCCTGCACGAGCGAAGCGGCGGGCTTCTCTGCTGATCAAGCCCACAGCCTTCGGCTCGCACAGGGTGGGTGGGTTAGCTCTTCCTCCCGGGAGGAAGTGCTGGGGCTGCCTTATGCCGCCATTGGGCTCGGTGCTTGGCAGCCTTGGCATAAGGCAGCCCTGCTCCACAAGGTGTGGATGGGGTGCCTTGTGGAGGGGTGCCGAGGCTGCTGCCGCTGTTTAAAGAGAAAAAACTTTAAAGAGGCTTGTGGTAAGGGTGAGAAGCGTTAGCCCCTGCCCAAGATTCCTGTCTGCTGTGCAGGCTTTGCATAGCACTCCACACTGGGGAAACTATTCTATTTGCAGCTAGGAACAGCAAGATCAGTAAGCCCGTTAAAGCAGGAGATTATCACTGAGTTCCTGAATTAACAGAGTGCAAGTGTGAATAGGGATGTGTGTCAATCTGAACTTCATAGAATCATAGAGTTGGAAGAGACCACAAGGGCCATCGAGTCCAACCCCCTGCCAAGCAGGAAACACCATCAGAGCACTCCTGACATATGGTTGTCAAGCCTCTGCTTAAAGACCTCCAAAGAAGGAGACTCCACCACACTCCTTGGCAGCAAATTCCACTGTCAAACAGCTCTTACTGTCAGGAAGTTCTTGCTAATGTTTAGGTGGAATCTTCTTTCTTGTAGTTTGGAACCATTGCTCCGTGTCCGCTTCTCTGGAGCAGCAGAAAACAACCTTTCTCCCTCCTCTATGTGACATCCTTTTATATATTTGAACATGGCTTATTCTATGGTTTATTACTTATTCTATGGTTTATTACTGCAGATCGTGGCGTAAGTAAAAGGACTGGCATAACTTAACAGGAAACGAGATTCCCCACTATGAACCGTGCTTGACCCTGGAACCAGCTTTATCACAATGTGTTCCGAAAGCCATTCAGAAAACATCCTGAGCTCCTCATGCTTGGTCAAGGCCAGCATATCGCCAGCGAAGTCTGTTTCAACACCTGAATGGATGCCATCAAGATAACAGTGAGATAATGCTAAGGTGGGAGGCAGACGAAAGGATCACCAAGGTTTAGTCAATTGCACATGGGAACAGATTCTTTCCAGCTTTTGTAAAGCAAAGCACACAGAGTGGGAAGCAGGCAGGAAACGATAAAATAGGAAATTATAGGAATTGTTCATCTCAAGGCCCTCCTCCCTTTCCCCATGGAGGGCATTGGCTGAAATCAGGATTTTTAAAAACCCCAGTCAGTTCTCGCAGCGCCAATAGCTTACCCAGCGCTCTCAAGGAATCGGCACAAACCCACTTTGCCTTAAGGACACGTACATCTCCCCCTCCATTTCTGCCTTACTTTTAGTGTGAGTTCTGTGGCACAACTGTCACAACACATTTCTATGGATTTTTAAAAATAGTTAGGGAATCTTTTACTCTTCAGATCAAGGTGTGTATGTATGGTAGTATTTGCTGCCTGCTTAAATTGTAATTTTGCTGGAACATTAATATAGTCTGTCCTACTGGAGTCCCTATGTCTGCCAGTGGCACCAGAGAGTACAAATTTCTTCCACCAGGGAAGTCTACAGCTGGGCCCATGGAATCGTGGAGAACCTGTCAATGCTCACTCTTACGGAGGGAAAGTCTTTTTCTCTTGGCTGGGGGGGGGGGGGGTGGGGGGGGAAAGAAAAAAAACAATAACACCACTGCAGAAATATTAACTTACGGCATTTCCAGGCAATGGGAGCTGCAGCTTGATGGTGAAACTGGGCTTGGGCATGAATGAGGACATGGGCTCAACGCTTGCCCTCTTTTTGCAACACTACTGCAAGCGATGCAATGGGGGGGGGAGAAGAGGGGATATGCTATCTAATCGTGAATACAAACCTTCCTCATCATGTGCGCAGCTGCCTGCCAACCTCGTGTGCCGATGTGTTTGTTAAATGAGATGTTGAGGTGTGTGGCTGACTCATAGTATTCAATCATATCAAACAGCGCCGAGGCACCCTGGCAAAAACAAAAGAAGAAACACCAGGACTGTTAGCAAGGGTGTGGCCGCAGCAGCCTGCCTGGGTGCAACCCAGAGAGGGCGCAAAATGGGCAAAGTTCATGCAGCAATACTGATATCTTTTAAGACGACATTACACAATGTACAAGTTCTCTTTGCGGTTTGAAACGAGGTGCACTTTTTCAAGGTGGTAGATCCAAACCAAGTATCAGCTTGCTCACAGCCCAAATCTGCATGTGCCTACTTGGAAGAAAAGTCTCACTGTGTGCAAATGGAGCCGACTTCCAGAATCGCAGCACACCTTGCGACAAAGCCTCACTGACCCGGTCCTGCAGCCTAACACAGTACAGCACATCGCTCAGCTGATTAGAGTGTGGTGCTGATAATGCCAAGGTTGCAGGTTCGATCCCCGTATGGGGCAGCCGAATATTCCTGCGTTGCAGGGGGTGGGACTAGATGATCCTCAGGGCACCTTTCTCAGCTACTGAGTATTACTGATGGGAGAGGAAGGAAGGGCGAGACTGTCCGGAGACAGCAAGCAGGTCTTTTGCACACGTTTCAGAGCAGTAGGAACATGGAAACTCCGCAAGCAGTAAAGGTCTGCAAAGAATCGAATTTAAAACTCTTCCAATTTGATCATCCATTTATGATTGCACCTGCTGTATTTGTTCATCGCTACTTCTCAAATGCCATTTCTGGTTCTGAAGTTCTGCAATGAAATGTATTAAACAGAAAATACCCCCAGAAGTTTTGTTCATCTAATTTGTATACTGTGGAGCTCAGGGCTAGTGGGAGGGGGAAGGAGAGGCTGGGAGGCTGCCCCCAGGGAAATAATTGGCTAGTCATAGCACTGAAAAACCAGTAAACTAAGTCAAGGAGACAACACAAGACCTGTCTTGCTCTAGGCTTCCAACCACAAACTATTTGTTCTTTCGCGTTGGGACTTGCTTATCAACAAGCCTGTGAGAGGAGCAGACTGAACTGGCACGATGTACTCAAATGCAACTCCCGTAATTTGCATGAAGAGGGAACCACAACACATTGCTGATGGCTGTGTAATTTAAGATGAGACACTCAGAGTAGACCCACTGAATTACTTGCCATGACTAGCTTAGGTTCATTCATTTCAACGGGTCTACTCTGAGTAAATGTTAGCTGACTACAGCCCCAGATTTATACTCTTTAGCAGGGAGAGGGCAGGGGGAGAGAGGGAGAATTTGGAGCTGGTCATCCATCACTTTCAAGTGCCTAATAAATGAAGGGGTCATTTTTATTTTTATTTTAATGATGGGTGTACATCTTAACAAAGTGGGCCATAAACCTAGTCCACAGATGAAGTGGGAAGACATGGCAGAATCCCAAGGTGGAGTTGTGGTGGATGGTCACATTTAAGTCCTCATGCAAGAAGAAAACAAGCACATAAGGAGGAAGTTTTTAACCCCATCCGTCTCCCAGCTGTGCCAATTCTCCACTTGCATTGAGCTTTGCTTGCTTTTTAAAAGAGGGAGGTTATTCAAGAATGGCAACCCCTACCTATATTCTGAAGGAGCACAGTTCACTTTTTACTTATTCCTGCATTGCAGGGGGTTGAACTAGATGACCCTTCAGACACCTTCCAATTGTACAATTCTAGGATTTAATGTGCAGATCAGGCCTTAGACAGGGTCCAGGGAGTGATGAGAATGAGCCTTTGTAAGGCCACCTCAACGCTGCCACCACACTCGCCCTACGTGACCAGCAGCAGCTCAATAGGATTTCAGATTTGCACACCCTGCCTCTTCGAAATTAAGGGGCCTCACTAACATGTCTTATGAACAGGGCCCCCAAAGCCTAGACAGAGCCATCACTAGCCAATGTTGGGAATCCACTTTCAGGAAGCAGTTTTTGAAGAGGAGCTTGTCACGATATCCCGTCTGGGGACTTGAGCCAGTCACACCATTTGGAGGGGCCCGTGATCTGGTAGCAAAGCTCTGTGTGCACAAGGGCCCATGCTCACTCTCCAGCCACAGGCCTGGGCAAATGCTTTGCCGAGGGTGCCAGAGAGCTGTTGGTGATGGGAACAGACAACACTAGGCCACATTCCTTATTTATAAACACTCAGCCCTGAACTGTAAGTTTCTCCAGGATTCAGCTCAGCTGACTGTTCACAAGATGTGGGGTAGAGGAGAAGAAAGGCAGTTCTTTATATGTTACATGCAAACCTACATCTTCATCTAGGTTCGTTTGCTCCAAATCCACTATTTTGAACTGAAGGCGCTTAAAAATCTCTTCCAGGGCCTCACAAGCCTTGTAGTCTAACTTCTCGCCTGGAAAACAAGAGACAAAGTAAATCTGCAAGCCTCTAGCATTTAAAAGGGTTCACTGTCAAGCACAGGATGAATTACATCAGTGTTTCTCAAATGTGGGTCCTCAGCTGTTCTTGGACTACAACTCCCATCATCCCTAGCTAGCAGGACCACTGGTCAGGGATGATGGGAGCTGTAGTCCAACAACAACTGGGGACCCAAGTTTGAGAAACACTGCATTAAATACTGGAAAACAACCGGCATTAAGGTACAACTTGGTGGGGTACAAAAATGATTTAAACTAGGGGCGGGGGGCGGGGGAGGCTGGTTTAAACCAGACTTTCTAATGACACTTCATCATCTATTGGTGCAAGTCTAAATAGGAACATTCTAAAAACACCTGCTGCATGAGAGCTAAGAACCGGCACTCTAAATATTACAGGAAAGGCAGAGTTATTTCTTAAACATATGTCCCACTCCTTCCTCCAAAGGAGCCCAGGACATTAAGCTGAATGTTTTGCAGCACGAAGCATCATTGGCGCTGTACTCCAAATATGAAGAACGACTGCAGGCCTGGGCTTCGTTTCTGCTAAGGAGCCAGCAAACCCAAAGTGGCAGCTCTTTCCCCTCCTCCTGCCCAATCACATACCATCTGCTCAGCCACCGCTTTGCTTTTCCACTCCAATGAAGTCCCCACCCTTGTATGCCTTGGGGCCTTCGCAATCTTCTCCGCCCTGCCCACTAGGACTAGCCTCTCAACGGCAGCAGAAATTTCACAGGCAAACTCTGTACGTAAACGTGCCCTGAAGTCAGCAACCTGTATCCGCAGTACGAATAGGATGCTCACTCGTTTGTTTGCAAGGAGCGACTCGCTGGTTATGAAATATGAAACCAGGTGAGGGAGTGGGAGAGGCGAGGGAGGGGATGACCCCAAATCAAGGCCACGTGCACCTCTAGCATGGAGTCAGCCGTGTTCCGTTTGCATGTGCCAAACATGGTTACACAATCTGGTTCGTTTCCAAACATTTGCGAGCTATTGCAAATGTTAAATCTGGGACCAGAGAAAGGATTTGGGATGTGAACAAAATGGGGTGCTGTTGGGGGGGGGGGAAGGGTTGGAGGAGGGTGTAGATGCATGCTGGCAAACCTCTGAAATAGTCAGCTGGCTTCAGAACGCAAGATTTCCATGCATTTGCCAGCAAAACAAGACCTCCGAGTTTATCAAATCTGCACATGACACTATGTTGTAACACCTGTGGCCTAGGCAGAATGATCTCACATTTACAACACTGAACATTCCTTCTCCCCAACCCCTCCTAATCTCCAAAGGGGACCATTTTCAAGCACAGACTCCCAGATAGAAGGTTTGAGGGATCATAGTCACTGAGGAATAACCAGAGTTGGCAAGATGATTGTGATCTGCACTGTGTCAACAGAAGACTTGGGAACGGAAATATGTACCTTTCAGATCCAGGCACTCTATCCTGGGAGTCAAGTCTTTATATTCCTGCAATAAAGCAACAGCAAATTACTACACACGGAAGGGAACAGCTTAAAGGTAAGATATAATGAAGAAGAAGACCTAAAGGGAAGCATGGACAGCCCAGGGTTTCAAAAGCTCTATGTAATATGAGCGTCTTTCATCTCCCAGTCTGATCCAGGCCCAGCCCAATTTGGTTCAGATCCAGAGTTAGGAACAGGTCTGATCAGAGGAGATATCCCGATATACAAGGGGTGGCTCCTTTCTGCAGGATTGGTTTGGGCTGCTCCTGGGTCCAATCTGGAGACTGGCCTTTTTAAAACAACACAATTTTCTTTTTTCAAAAAGAAATGAACAAGACAGATGTACACACATTTACACGCACACGTCTAATAACAGATTTAATAATAAAATTTCCCAGCTAATAGAAGGGAGAAAAGTTCATTACACCAATGTAAACAATGACTAGGGATGCACATAATCAAATCTGTCATTCCAGAAACTGATAATAGCTGGCCACTTCATAACAAAGAGGTTTTCATTCATCGGCCCAAATATACAATGCAAGTGTGTGCATTACATCGCAAATCCTGCAAAACAAGTAGAGGTGGATTCATTTTCTTGCCCTAGTTCATGATAATTGGCATTCTGGTTGCTACGGGTAATTCTTCAATCATCTCAACATGAGCTGAAAGCTCAGTTGATGATTTTCTGTCCCAAGCTGTTGTTTTCAGAGAAGGGTTTCAAATCAAAATAAGGGGCCCAAATTGTCCTCCCTCTTTCACACCCTGGGTGTGTAAATGGCACCATTCTGAAGGTTCCTGGGAACCCAAACACTTGAAGGGGGACCTCTCCCTCCCTCAGCCTGCCCAGCTCTCACGTTCTGCAGAAGAGAGGGCCTTCGTCTTGTCCTGCCAATGGGTGTTGCCCATTGTGCAGTGACATGGGACATAATGTCCCGTGTCATAATGTCCCCGTCTGTGGAACCCCTGCCCTTTGGAGTAGGTCTCTGATGCTGAATTGGAATATATTGTTCCTTTTCCTTGTCTCCAGCAACAGAGAGAGCAGCACTTCCTAAAACCACCCAAACGGCAGCCGCTATGGGAAGGAGGGTAGGAAGCTGCTGGTTGGAGCAGGAGTAATGGGCTCTAGATCACTGTTGCCTGCATGGATAGATTTATCCCTGTATGCTTTTAGGGAGGGCCCAAAACTCAGCATCTTCAGTTACTGTGTGAAGCACCTTCCAATGTTCATAACTTTGCAGACTAACTTAGCTCTCTGGGCTCTGGCCCAGTTCCCTCTCTAGGTTAGTACAGCCATCTTGGAAGCAATGGAAACACACACACACAAACCTCGTCCTTGTTTAGTGTTTGCTGTGCTACATGGGCCTGGGCTGCAGCCTTTGAAATACATGTGACCCAACTTCAAGAGAGGACTTTTTTTATTACTGTTCAGTTCCAGCGACAGCCAGCTTTCTTCAGTGTTTATAAAAATCCATCTCTGCCTTTGACAGACGAATCTGATAAGCGGTTCTGCTGTGCACTTAAGGAAAGGCACATACCTGGATCTGCTTCAGTAGTTTGGGTATCTGTTTACAGTTTAACTTCTGACAGGCTTGCTTGTAGGCGGCGATAATTTCTTCTACAGTCACATTCTGAGCTGAAAGAGAGGGAGAGGGAGAGAGAGAGAAAGGATCACACTGATGGTTAGCAGTCCATTTGATTTATGCCGCCTACACACTGGAAGGAGCCTTTGGGGTGGGACAGGGTATTTTTAAAAGTCAAACAACCAGATAAACAAATACACATAAAGTAAATTTTCAAAATCCATATTGCAATTTCACAGGTCACCTGTCATTAGTGGTGAGTGCTAGCTAAAACCTTGCAATCAGATTATAATATAGTGCTCTGTCACATTCCACTCTTATTAGCAGAAGAGTCGGATATATAAATATTAAATAATAATAAAGAACACTTTCTTGCTTGTAAGAGCCACAATGTGCACAGGGACCGATTCTCCATCTCTTCATGAATTAGAAAATTGCGGAAAAGAGTTAACAGGGGAAACTGAGGCGGCAGAGAGGGGAACTGGCGTGATGTTTTTTGTGTGTGCCAATGAAATCAGTTGCAGGACTAGTCATAAGGATTTGGCCCCTTATGCAAACTTTTATCCTCAAGTGTTCAATACCTGAAAAAAGAGATTGGGGGTATTTTTTCTAACCTATGTGCCAGCATTTGGTTTCTAGGATTTTTCCAGCCCTGTCCAAGCAGCCAGCATTTTTGCTGGTGTTAGCAGATGTTGCATAATGAGATGATTTGCCAGAATCCCGATAGCAGCCACAAAGCTTTGTTCACTGGAGCAGGGAATCGGGTACCTCAGGTGCCAGATAGTCAAATTGATTCAAGCAGCAGAATGCAGATGGCTGGGCTCAGAAACTGGATTCTTTCAAAGCTGAAAGCTAGAATATTTAAGCATCACCTCTGCATTTCAGGTGTTCAGAGCTCCTTTACACACATCTGCTTACGAAAGAGGTGTAAGGGGTGTTAGGGGAGGGAGACACATCATGCTCTTTCTGAGGCAGTTTGTCCACCTTTGGTCCCCACCCTGGACTTAGCTCTCACTTGTGGCTCCTAGAAGGTGTCAGCATGGAACAGCGGCCACACCCTAGGAATGGCTTTGACTGGCGGGCTAAACCAGGTGAGGGTAGCCAATGGGCATCAAAGCCTCCGTGAGTTAGGGACTTCTACTGCATGCAAAGACAGGATCCAGCAGATTGAGCAGACAAGACCAAGAGCACGTCCAACAGTCAAGAAGGCAGATTTTGCAAGTGCTGTAGAGGGAAGGGCAGATGGGGCTTGTCCACCTGGGAAGGGAGCCCATCTAGGAGAAGGAAAACTCTGGTCCTCAACCTCTGCTGCCTTGCAGAATATCTTTGGGAGAAGAAAAAGGCTAAGGAGTAAACCCAACACAAATCTGGAGTAGAGTCCCTAAGATGATTGGATGGTGTCTTGTATGCCTCCTTCTGGCAACTCCTGCAGCCAAGCTGGTACTGAATGTATTGCTCTGCTTTCCTTTGGAGCACATCAGTGAGACCAAGGCAGGGTGTGTGTGTCTTGTCTTCTGGGCCGTTCAGGACCTCCACAACCACTGCGCCCAGAGAAATCACTTTGGTGCTGCTAACACAGCAGTTAGACTTTGCCCCTAGAGGTGCACTCCATTGTTTCAAGACAGTCAGATGCCAACAACAGCTTACGAGAGCTCTGAAAAGTGATGCCAGCATTTACACCCCCAAATTGCATGTGGAGGTAAAGGCCAGGATCCAGAGCATCACCCTACATGTGCACACAGGATTGGGCAGGCCCAGTGGGAAGCTTGCCTTTATAAAAGTAAAAACCACCAAGCGAGTTTGATCCCAAATCTATCAGGCTTCATTACAGATTAAAGAAAATGATCCAGCTAAATGGAGAGTTAATTTAAAGCCTCACCTATGACCATTGGAGAATAAATTCATTAAAGTCATCCCTCATGTTACGTTTGCTTCATGTTATGTTCTTTCAGGTTACATCCCGCGGCGACCTGGAAGTACCGGAAAGGGTTACTTCCGGGTTTTGCTGCTCACGCATGCGCAGAAGCGCAAAGTGATGTCACACGCATGCGCAGAAGCGACGAATGGCAACCCGCACGTGCACAGACGAGCCGCTGCGGGTTGCATTCTGCTCATGTTGTGAACAGGCCTCCAAGACGGATCCCGTTCGCAACCAGAGGTACCACTGTATTGCTTCCCTCTGTGTGAAAAGTATTTTTAACTGTCAAAAACAAATGAGAGGGGCTGAGGTATATGCTGGAAACATGGAGGGGAAAGGATAATTTTGCTCATTGGTGGTGGTTCTGTTATTAAAGCTATAAAATATATACTAAATCCTATTAATGACACGTTGAGAGTTAAAATTAACACAGGATCCCAAGATGTTTTCATTAGCAATTTCCACAGGAATTTTATTATTTGATTTGTCCACAGCCCATCAAGATTCAGCATGCCCAAAACTTGAGCCCCCCCCCCTAAAAAAAGTGATACATAACAGCACAGGATTTAGCAGTACACGGGCAATTTACTGGAGCTATCTGGGGAATGACAAAAGGTATGTAATCTCAATTGTTTTGAGAGAGACTGAAAGCGTTGCAAACTTTATTGCAATAGTAGACCAAACAGAATGACTGGAAATTCTTTTCCATTACTGTAAATTGTATTAATGAATTGTTTTGTGATTCTCTCATGATTTCAAGGCAGGCTACTAGCACATTTTGTCCTTTGAAACAAAAAGACTGCACACCCATGATGACACACGTCACAAAGAGCAGCTGAGGTGACATTTGAACTGAGGACTTCCTAGTGCAATGTGTGTTTTGGGATGGACAACTCTTTCATGAGAATCTTGGGTCTCTGTTTTAAAAAAGCAATCTTCTAGAGCCTGTTCTTGCAAATATTGTTATTGTTGTCAGATACATTTCTGGTTCCTTTATTCGTGAAAAGTGACCCAAAACGGCTTAAAAAATACTAAGACAAAGAATAAAAACGAAAGCAAACCCTAAAAACCAACCATAGTATATAAAAAGGCAGAACTAACACAACCCAGGGACGTGGGTGGCACTGTGGGTTAAACCACAGAGCCTAGGACCTGCTGATCAGAAGGTCGGCGGTTTGAATCCCCACGACGGGGTGAGCTCCCGTTGCTCAGTCTCTGCTCCTGCCAACCTAGCAGTTCGAAAGCACGTCAGAGTGCAAGTAGATAAACAGGTACCGCTCCGGTGGGAAGGTAAATGGCGTTTCCGTGCCAGAAGCGGCTTAGTCATGCTGGCCACATGACCCCGAAGCTGTACGCCTGCTCCCTTGGCCAATAAAGCGAGATGAGCGCCGCAACCCCAGAGTTGGTCATGATTGGACCTAATGGTCAGGGGTCCCTTTACCTTTAACACAACCCACCCCACTAAGTTAAGAGGCCACAAGTACACCTAAAACTCTTCAAATAAAGTACATAGAACCTAGCTGAAAATAAATGTTTTTGCCTGGTGCCTAAAGATAAATATGATGTGCCAGGCATGTCTCCTGGGGGAGAGCCTTCCACATGCAGGGAGCCACCACTGAGAAGGCCTGTTCTCAAGTTTCCACCATCTGCACATCCCTCAGAGGTGGGCACAGGGAGAAGGGCCTCCAGTGATGAGCACAGGGTCTGGCTAGTTCATGTGGGGAGAGGTGGGCCTTGAGGTCCTGAGCTACTTATGTCTTTCTAGGTCAAAAGCAGCTCGTTCAATTGCGCTGGAAACTAATTGGTAGCCAGTGCAGTCGTGCCAGAATTAGTTTCACGCTCAAAAGCGCATTAGCAACATTTGCAGACATTTCCAAAGCCAGAGGAGCTGTGGAATTAAGCTCCACAGATGCCAGAGCTTCAGCACCTTGTATACGCCAGTGCAAAATGCCTTGCAAAAACTTAATCTGGCAAAGTCTGGAGAGTCTGCCAGTGCGAGGAAAAGAAGGCAGGGCTGGGAAAGGACGACACAGAGGGTCTTACAAGGGATAAGGGTAAGGTAGAAATCAGGTGCAACGGAACAGTAGCAGCAACTTTGGAAGGAGGGAATTTTGCTCCCAGCCTTCATCCACAAACCACATAGCAGGGGCCAGAACCAGTCTCTTTGATTCAGAGGGGCTTGCAGGGGGCCTGGATTTATTTGCTCCCCCTTCCCAAAGGGCTCCTTGCCCCTCCCAACTGGCTAGGAGAAGCTATTGCAAAGCAGGAGAAATTAGGCTTTGAAAAACTGGGTCCTGTTATGGCAGGATTTGGGGGTACCTTGCAGCAGAATTTTAGGGGGATTGCTTTAGTACAATGTACATGCACAGCCCCATTTACTGCCAATTTAAATTGCTTGTGCTTCCCTAGGAAGAAGTCCCCCCCCATTGCCCCAATCGTCCCTCCAAAGGAGGCAGATAGCAAGAGGCCTGTTATTAAGGCAAGAAATTCTGGCAGCCCTTAACAGCTGCCCTCAAAGCGTCCTTTTTACACACCAGAACAGACAGAGACCGACTTGGAACGCTCAGAGAGCAGCAAAACAAGTGGCTTGCATCACAAAACGGAGTTCGTTGCGCAGGGATCCAATTACAACGTTGTAATCCAGTCTGGATTACTGAAGCAGAGCGATCTCTCCACCCCCCACTCCAGGCTCAGTTCGGAGAAAGGATAATTCCACCACTAACGTAATTATCGGGGAAGACCAGAAATTTCCAAGCTGCGGCAGCTGCTGCACACTTCCACTTTAATTGCTTTATTGTGCGGGCCAGGCGCTCAGATATGCGAAGAGAAAGAAGTCTTTCATTGGGCATCACATTTCGTCCTGGGCTTTGAAAAAGGATCCTAAAGAGAGTTCTGTAGCAAGCCCCTGGCCAGCTTCTCGAAGTGAGAACCTAAGGTTGCAGTTTATTACTCAATTCCGTGTGTGAATTTAATGTGCAATGCACTATCCAGTCTGTTTGTTTAGTCTAAACTTTCTTTGAGTTCTGATGGCGACAGTGAACAAACTATAGAATATGACAATGCTCTTCGAGGATATCAGTGGAGAGTGGGTAAATAAAAGTGATTACTGCCTTCTGAAAATAAGGATCAGTGAGCCAAGAAATGTGGAATATCAGACCTTATTGAAAGCTCCAGTACCTTATTTGCACTTCCCTTGGAAGTTGTCTCCCATCCCTAATCAGCAAACCCTTAAGCTACTAATAAACTCAAGCTACTAATTGCTGAAGGAGAAATGCACCTCAAATGGCAGGCATTCCAGCTAAGAGAGACTTTCCTGCGAAATTCAGCCACTGGCAGAGCAGCCCATTAGCAGAAAAACGTTATCAGTTTGGGGTTTGCATGGCATTCAGCCGAATGTAGGTATCAGCCAGGGTTTTCCAGAATGATGGAAGAGAGGGTACACACTGGGCAGACCTTTCTAGCTAGTGCAGAGAAGTTGAGATAGGATGGCCAGAGTCAAAGAAGGGGAGGTGACAATCATGTTGACCAAGGAATTGCAGCATTGGAGCCCGGTTCTCTTCCACTGTTATTTGTAGTTTTGGCTCTTGTTTTTATAGGGAAGCGGGGTATAAATCTAAAGTAGACTAAAATTAACTTAAAACTTTGGACTAAAAATAAGAGCAAGTGTGTTCAATTTATGAAATAAATCTGCACGGTTGTTGCTGATTTTCCTAATACTTCCTTAGCACAAAAGATAATTTGTTGTTTATGAATAGTCCTGCCCAAGAAATTCCACATGGACTTTCAGTGTGCCAGAGGAAAGCTGCTCTAGATTATTACTGATGTATTAATCGCCTTCTCAAGGCAATGTACATTTAAGATTATAAAAAACAGTTAAAAACAAAAAAAGCAAATACATTTAAAACAAAATGAAAATGATACAAATTAAACACTTGTGGTAAAGACACTTTTATGCTGTTCGATATAATTTACATAGATACAATTTATACATTATAGAAGTATGTTGTTCTTATAGCTCTGTTAAGCCAAGAAAGTCTATGGGTGGTGCTTATCTTGTATAAAGCAGAGTTGCTTGGTCTAAACTTAGATAAATTTTAATCCTGGGAGTCTCCCCATTTCCAGCCCTTTGTTTACTGTAAGGAGAAGGCGTTTTCTTGCCAATAATTCGCACACAGGGTGTAATACACTGTACAAAATATGTATTGTGAAATTTCCGGTTTTAAAAATTAAGCTCAAAAATTGCGTATGAACAGACAGGCAGTCTTTGTTCCAACAAATCACTAAATATTATTCACACTCAGTGCTCGCTCAAGATATTTTGGTGCCTGAAGTGGGAAATCCAAATGGTGACACCTCTCCCTCCCTCATTCACAATACACAGCTCAGCCTCCCAAATGAAAGCAGTGCACACAAATGTATGCGTTGTCAAAACAAAGTATGCTACTAAAGCCATTTGTTTCCTTTATGTTCCATCTCCCAAATCAGGGTTTATTCTCATTTTACAGAACGGAACATTAAGACATTTCAAAAAACAACAACCTGCAATTGCCTACAAGTATAGCAATCATAATACTAAATTAAATAATTTACAACCTGCTGCCCTTTAGGTTCTCAAAACCAACCTCCTGGAGGCAACTGCGTCATTCCAGCTAGTGTTGAGGCTGGGATTGCATTTACTCTGTATTTTTAATACCAGAGAGGTCCTTTCAGCATCTAAAGCACACTGAGTGTCCTTCTTTACTCACTAAGTAGCACAGCCACCCTGTGAAGTAAGCTGCCCGGACCCATTTTACAACTAGAGAACTGAGGATGTAAAAAAGGGAGAAAAATGAGACTGCCTTGTAAGCGAGCAGACCCTGAATATGTAGCACCTTTTTTTTTTTACTCCACCGGGCCCTTTTTTTTCATGTCGTGCATCTACGCCTTTTATTTTCTCATAAACCGACCCTACACACATATACCAAAACCACAGGTTGTCAACAAGCAGGAGCAGCATTAACGAAGTCTATTCCAATGTTTAGTTCTGAAGGTCTGGCTATCCAGGTGCGCATACCCTGATACCCTCGTAAGGCTACTCTGCTTTTAACATGGGCCACAGATTAAAACTGAGCAAGGGCTGAAGGTTGAGCAGCAGAGTCTCCAACTAGTGACTCACGTGGCCTTAAATGGGCAGTGTCAGGGCAAAGAACTCTCCCTTTTTTTAGGCACACACACATACTCTTAAACTCACTTGCCTTTTTTTTTTTTACAGAAGCTGGATAATTTACTTTGGACTGCACAGAATTACTTCTGCAAGTTGTTTAAGTAAAAGGTGTCTCTACCAACTCCTGGAAGTCCTAATATCATTTCTGTGATATGGACGGAAGCTCAGGTGCTGGCCAAGTGGGTCCTAATCCTAAAGCACCCATTTTCTCCTGGCTCAGCTCTTTGACCCACCCTAAGCATGAACAGCAAAGAGACTTGGGCAGAGTTCCTCCCTCTTGCACCTCAGAAGTTCACTTTTTTCACTCCTTCCCTTGCCAGATGCTTCACACAGGGATGATGTGGGAGGGAAACCTGTTCACAGGTAACATAGTTAAGGAACCAGAGAGAAAGAAGCTCCACAATAAGGGGGATATGAATAGAAAAAGGGATGCGGGTGGCACTGTGATCTAAACCACAGGGCCTAGGGTTTGCCGATCAGAAGGTCGGCGGATCGAATCCCCATGATGGAGTGAGCTCCCATTGCTCGGTCCCTGCTCCTGCCCACCTAGCAGTTTGAAAGCACATCAAAGTGCAAGTAGATAAATAGGTACCGCTCCGGCGGGAAGGCAAACGGTGTTTCTGTGCATTGCTCTGATTTGCCAGAAGCGGCTTAGTCATGCTGGCCACATGACCAGGAAGCTGTCTGCGGACAAATGCTGGCTCCCTCGGCCTATAGAGTGAGATGAGCACCACAACCCCAGAGTCATCCGGGACTGGACCTAACGGTCAGAGGTACCTTTACCTTTATGAAGAGAAAGGATTTTGTCTCCCACTCCACTCTGCCTATTCAAAACATCAGCTGAATAAAGCCAACCATTATTGTTTAGAAGTCCCACTCAATTCAACGGGGCTTTCTCACAAGAATACACACAACTGCAGCCTTCACTGATTAAATAATCTGCTTTATAACTGATCAATGAAATGCACCTCAACATCAAAACTTCAATACAGTGTTTTGCTTTTAATGGAGGAATTATATGATTTAGGCACACACCCTCAGAATAATCACAAGCTCACGACTTTGGGGTGGGGGGAGACAAATTTCATTTTCTTCTTTTCCATTCATTTTTACAGTAACACACCAGAACCAAAATAGCTTCAAAATCATACTAGGTTTCTCACCTATTAAAATTTGGAATAAAGCTTCAGTTGACAGATTAAAACTTGCCGTCTTGGTTCACTACAAGTGCAAACACGTAAAAGTAAAAATGCTGCAGGTAAGCCATATAAGTTCTCCACTACAAATGCGACACCAATTTAGAAAGCCAACTAATAAACGTTCAAGCAGGATTTTTAAAGACAAAAACAAAACCAAAAACAGCAACTCCAACTTATTTATTCCCAGAAAGTATCACAAGTGCCCGACTCATCTTTTGATCTTTTTAAGCTCCGGGCAAAGCTAACAACTGAGGACATCTCTCTGCGAAAGAAGGAGTCCTGTGATAGACCAGGCTTGTTCCCCCAATTGAAGTAGTGTTTTGCAGGAGAGTTGCAAGGCGGGGGGGGCGGAAGAGGACAGATCCGCTTACTGTAGCTGGCTGTACTTGGCTGCCAGCCCAGATCAGCTCAGCAATATAAAGCTTGCACTGAAGTCCAGAGCAAACGCAGGATTCTGCCTCCACCCCCCCCACAAAAAAAATCCCTCCCCAGAGGGCTTAAACTCTCACAGTATTTCCTTTTATGTCTGAACAGGGTAATTTTTGGCAGGCCCTGGTGGTAAATGTGTTTACAGAACAAGAAAAAGAAAAACGCCAGAAAAGGTTGTTAGGATCTGAAACACCCGAAAAGCAGGGTCAGGGAGAGAGAGGAGGAGGAGGAAGGAGGGAGGGAGGAAAGGAAATTCTCTGGGAGGCTGTGACCACAATTCCAAGGAGAGCAAAGAAACATGACAAACCATACTCTGAACCGATTGGGGTAGGTAAGGCATGGGGGGACTTCTCAGTGTCATCTGATGGAAGGATCCATTTAGTTACAGGAATGCACAAATAACGGCTGGCTGCAGCATCAATGTCCAGGTGGGAGTGAGGGTGGCAAGGTGGAATTCTCCACAAAGGGGCCAGAGCAGCGAAGAGGTCGGGGGGGGGGGGTGCTGTGTGAGCTGCTCTGGCTTCCTGGCACAAACAGGCTTCCTTGGCTTCTTTCTCTGCAGTTCTCCAATGGGGAGTCCCAGGGCATCAACCTGTCGTATGTCCTTCCCCTCCTGCTGGATATACTCAAAAGCTCTCTCCCCGGCTGCCTGCCTTTGTCATCTATATGCTTCCAGCCCAGTACCCCAAAACCATAAGCCAGCCTCAGTTTGCTAAGAGAAAGCAGCTTCCAGCTGGGTATTGGTGCAGCTACAACAGATGGCTGAAACCAATTTCAACGGAATTGTTCAAAAACGGATTCTTCAAAGAGCCAGTGTTGTGTTGGGTTCCCTTAACGCTCAACTGCAGTTGCATCTGTATGTTGCTTAGACGGAAGAAACAGACCATCTGGACTTGAGCTCAGTCAGTCCTAACCTGGGACGTTAGGCAGGGGTTCGGCTTGTGCGTCATCACCATGTAGCTCCAGCCAAGGGAAGGAAATGGCCAGCAAGATCCCCCAAAAGCCCCATAGCAAGCATTGGCCAGAGTAGATCAAATAGTGCTCTTTGAGCTCAGTGCCTTGCCAGTCTAAACAAAGAGACATTGCTACTAAGCACCTCCATGATTACCCAACTTGAAAAGAGCAGAGTTTGGCAAGAATTCCCTGGGAACAGAAAAGTGGAGATGTGCTTCTAGAAGACAAAACCTTTGCCCACCCGGGAAGAATGGCAGATGAAGGTGATGGACTATATGGAACTGGCGGAAATGACTGGCAGAATCCGAGACCAGGGAGAAGAGTCGGTGGAGGAAGATTGGAGAAAATTTAAAGACTATTTACAGAAACACTGTAAAATTAATATCTGTTAGAAGGATGTTGGAACAATATTATATGATTTTAGCAGGAAGGATATAAAGGATTTGGGAATAACTGACTGTTAATTGGTGAAAGGAGGAAAAGTAAAGCTACATTATATTAAGACAATTTACAGGACAAAAATTTTAAAAGAGGGAAAGGATTTGCTGAAATAGATAATAGACCTAGAATACAAAAAAGGGAGGTGTGAGGTCAAGGAAATAAGTTAATGAAAGAATGGTAATGAGGAGATCTGATGCATTTTCTTTTTTGCGTTTATGTTTTTGTTTAATGGGCTTTATTTCTCTGTTTTCCCCCCCTCTTTTTTATATTGTGGTGTGTTGTTTTGTTTTTGTTTAATGTGGTATGTTTATTTTTTCTTTCTGTAATTGTTGAAACTTTAATAAATATTATTTTTTTAAAAAAAATAGAAGACAAAACCTTTGGCCCTCCAGACCTTGAGGAACTACAACTGCCAACCGCCCTAGCAAGCATGGCCAAAGGCAAGAGATGATGAGAGCTGCTGCTGTTGGCATCCAAGTGTCTCGAGAGAGAGAGACTGGAGTGTGCTTCCGGAGGTGAAGTCAAACTGCTGTGTTGGCAACACTGAAGTGACCTCCCCAGGGCATAATCCTGGGTTATGTGTATGAAGGCCCTGGGCTGCCCACATGACAAGACCCCCTCTCAGCCTCACTGAAGTGGTCCAAAGGTAAGCACAGCAATACATTTGGTGCCATCTGGGCTGCAAGAGTTTCTGGAAGGAGGCGTACAAGGCACCATGCAACCATCTTAGGGGCTTCGCTCTGGATCTGTGTAGGGTTTACTCCTTAGCCTTCTCTGCTCCAGAAAATATTCTGCAAGGCAGCCAAGATAAGAAGGCTTCCTTAGAAAACAGAAGCCTTGTCCAAATGAGACCAAAATGGAACGCAAAAGATATGTAAGTGGACATTAAGAGATGCTTAAAAACAATTTGAGGAGCACGTTGCTGAAACATAAATAAAGGTTAACAACAAACGGTTCTTTAAATACATTACTAACAGGAGACCAGCTGGGAAGGCGATTGTAGGATGACAAGGCAATAGTGCCTTAGGTGTGCTAACGGAGGATAAGGAGATTGCAGATAAATTGAGTGAATTGCTTGCATCTGTCTTCACAGTGCAATACATGATGTAGAACAACTTCCATATGCGGAGAGCCTAAAGAACTAATGGAAATAGTGTTGACAAGAACATTCCAGGCCTTATAGACAAAATAAAAACTGACAAACTGATGAGTCCAGATAGCATTCGCCCAAGAATCCTTAAGTAACTCAAATGTGAAATTGCTGCTCTTCTAAGAGTTGCAGTTCAGCAAAGGTTCCCCACACTTGTGACAGCTATTTGGAACATGCTGGTCTTACATGAAGGCACATTGCCTACATGAAGGCACATTGCCTTGAATCCCACAATAAAGACATGGAAGATAGAAATGTAAAGAAATATAAATAAGTAACACTGGCAGGCCCAACACGATCCATTTTTTACCATGCTAATTTATTTACATAATTTATATCTCACTCCTTCAACACAGATTTAGACTCCCAGGGTGTGAGAAATGTAAAGTACAACTTAAGGCAGGCAAGCTTTTAGCAGAAACAGCATGCACAGAAACGAATTAAGGACAGACTACAGCAGAGCCTGTAGGAAGCTACTTCATTAGGCGGCTCTCCCCATGAAAGCTAATGACATCATAATTATTAAGAAGTGCCAGGCAACAGAGAGCAAGGATGCAAGTAAAACCAAACATTGCCAGTTCCTGCAGCGGCTCTTGATCTAGGGAGCTTTCTAGCCCCCGAGTCCACAGGCTCGGCTTTTGACATTTCACCTCCCAGCTCTCAGGCAAAAATATTGTTTGTTCCTGCACAAAGCCAACTCATTTTCCATCTGGGACTTCAGCCAAGAGTCACGACCCAGACATTAACCCTTTCCCAGTCTCTTGCTTTGGCAAGCTTGCCAACATTTGTCTTTCTCACAAGCAAACAAAACTGTGCCAGCGAAAAGAAGCACTGCAAATTGGACAGACCTCTCGGTTCTGACCCAGAAGCTTGGGGAGGGGGGTGGCAGGGAGAAAGAGAGAGGGGATAGAGAGAGAGAGAAAAGAAGCAACTAGGCTAGGAGAGGAGAAGCAGCACGCTGTGCTGATGGCAAGGAGTTGAGTGAGCAGGCTCTAGCCCAAACTTTACACACGAGAGGCAGCCTAAGCATGGAAGGTCAAATTATGAGATGCATGGAGCTCTTGCCAAAAACAGCATCGTTGTGGAAAGTTCTGCCACTCTGTAACATGTAGCAAGATTTACCCCATGCGCTGGTCTCAGCAAGCTGAACGTCCACATCAGTGGCCGACGCTGGTAGGGGAACACAGAACCCAATAATTTCAGGTTTCTGGCTATGTTTTCCTACACGTTAGAGGGGAACTGGGAAAACTTGGGTGTGGAGCTGCCCTTATCTGTGGCAACACAGTGTTTCTTATAACATACAGCTCCATCCTTAATATTAAGCGGGATTTAGACTTGAATGGCTTGCCAGAAGGCGCGCAAAGATAGTCCTTGCATCATGTCTCAGCGGATTTTTGCAGCCCAAGGAACAGTGGCCAAGTAAGAACTGGCTTCAGTGGCAGAGGACACACTTTGCATGCCAGAGACCCCAGGTCTGATACCCACCATTGCCATTTAAAAAACAACCCCATAGGCAGCAGAGCTGCTGTCATTCAGAATAGACTAGGTATAGCCAACATGGTGCCCTACAGCTGGGACTGTCATCTCCCATCATCTGTCAGGAATGAGGGAAGCTGTGGTCCAACCACATCTTGGGGGTACCACCATGGAGTAGATGACTCAAATGGGAGAGGGCCTGTTGGTCAGGCCAAAAGGTCTGACTAGCCCGGTGTTTTGTTTCCACAGCAGAGTACTTCTCAGAAAACTTACAGCAGGGCACAACAGCAATAGCCCCATCCATTCTGCTCCTAGCATCTCATAACCAAGGGTAGGCTGTTTCTGACAATACAGAGATGCCATTTACTTTTCGTGGTTCAAAGCCCTTGACAGATCTACAGTGGTGCTTCGGGTTAAATACTTAATTCGTCCCGGAGGTCCGTACTTAACCTGAAACTGTTCTTAACCTGAAGCACCACTTTAGCTAGTGGGGCCTCCTGCTGCTGCCGCGCCGCTTGAGTACGATTTCTGTTCTCATCCTGAAACAAAGTTCTTAACCTGAAGCACTATTTCTGGGTTAGCGGAGTCTGCAACCTGAAGCATGTGGAACCTGAAGTGTACGTAACCCGAGGTTCCACTTATGGAAGGTATTCCATAAAAACTGACTTGACAAAATGAGCCAGTGACCCGATTCAGATATATATATATATATATATATATATATATATGCTCAGTTTCTGCACAAACCTGGAATGAAACCCCAGGCCTGAGTCCAGGAGGCAAGCTGTGGTTGGGCTGTGCTGCCATTTGGGCACTTCAGTGCCTGATGCTCAGGCAAACCATTTCCCTCTCAGCCCAGCCTATTTTCATAAGGTTGTGACAGTTCATGTCATGCTTAGCTACTTGGACGAAGGGTGGGATAATAACATAACAAATAATTTAGGACTGCTACCCAATTAAATAAATCTTAGTGGATTGACTGATTATATTTACATACAAGTAAAACCAGTGTTTTGGGAAGCAAAATCATACTTTATTTGTGTTTAGATTATGCATCATCTTAGAAGAGACATTTCCTTCTGTGTGAGAGGTAAAAGTCAGTGTCTCTCCTAAGATGGTGCTTACCATCTGCAGTTTCTTATGCGTACTGTACTTATTTCTTAAATGTCTCTCTCTGTTTTAATTTGCACATTTTTGTCACTTAAAAGCCTGATTGATTTCCCAAACCTGGGTCTCCAGCTGTTTTAGGACTGCAATGCCCATCATCCCTGGCAACTTGGTCCTGCTAGCTTGGGAAATCCGGATCTAACCAATTAAAATTGCAGCCGTAACATGTCTAGCCTCTGAAACACAACAAGCTATAAACAGCTGAAAAAAAAATCACACGCACAACAACTTTTAAAAGCAACTTTATTCTGATCTAGCTTTGACGGTCACAACATCTAACACTGTCAAGCAGGAGGTTCAATTGGGGCTATACATAAGCTTCCAAAGTTTGTTCTGCAAGTCCACAGACTCCACAGGTCCTCCGAGTTGAGCAAGTTGGGAGCTGCTTGCTTACACAAGGCTTCCCAGGAAAAACATTAATCGTCATGACCAGACATGACTCAGCTGAGGTTTTAAAGGCAAAAGGCCTCTGGAAAGGCAACGCTTCAACTTGCGCCAACACAGTGAACAAAACTACATCATTATATGCACCAGAGCAGGCAACACACAGCCACCAAGCAAAAGCAGTTCCGAGATAATAACTGGGAAAGGGAAGGGTGGGGAGGGTCCCGTCCCCCCAATAACCCAATGTAAACCTTCAAAAACTGTCCTTGTTAGCCTACAATTAGAGCCAGCTTCTTGCTAGCAAATGTTTCCTGCAGTGAGGAAAGGGGCGAGGGGTGAAGAGAGAGAATCATGCTTGCCTTAGGTAGAGCCTACACCATTTATGACACAACCAACCAAGTAAACACCCCACTTCCCTAAGGCTGCAAATAATGGAGAGGGCTTTGCCAAGCTCCTGGGAAGTTCCCACATGGGGCTACTTCTGGCTTCTTGTGTCACAGGCTGCGCAGGCCTGGCCCAGCTCCACCCCCCTCCTATCACCACCCCTGTTGCCCATTATCACTCCTTGCCAAGCTCCCAGGCCCATCCCTTGTCCAGCAACAGTGCCTGTGGTAGCCTCCAGTTCTCCAATGAGCTGAAAATACTCAGCCGAAGGATCGGAACATACAAGGTGGTTATAATGCTTTAATGTGGGCCACACCACCCACTGGCATGGGTGGGTGGGTGCTTTCAAGGACTGTCGGAGGGTATGAGAGACAAAGATGGGGGAAGAAAATGTAGGGGCCAAAACAGGGAGTGGGGAATGTCCTTGAGCTAAGAAATGCCGACCGGAGGCAGCAGTTTTAATAGGGCAGAGTGCTCTCTGCCACACTTCTGCAGACACTAGAAACTTTGTTTTAAATGAATTGATCTGCAATTTCCACTGACCATACATACGTGACTTGGTGCCCAGGCTCTTGCCCACAACATTTCAGCAGAAGCTCTTAGGTATGAGTAAAAAATTATGCTTGAAAGACCTACATTGGCTCCCAGTACGTTTCCGAGCACAATTATTCAAAGTGTTGGTGCTGACCTTTAAAGCCCTAAATGGCCTCGGCCCAGAATACCCCCATTGTTCGGCCCGGACGCTGAGGTCCAGCTCCAAGGGCCTTCTGGTGGTTCCCTCACTACGAGAAGCGAGGTTACAGGGAACCTCAGTAGTGGCTCCCGCCCTGTGGAACGCCCTCCCATCAGATGTCAAAGGAATAAACAACTATCTGAAGTTTAGAAGCCATCTGAAGGCAGCCCTGTTTAGGAAAGCTTTTAATGTTTGACGGACTATTGTATTTTAATATTTTCTTGGAAGCCGCCCAGAGTGGCTGGGGAAACTCAGACAGAAGGAAGGGTATAAGTAATATATTATTATTATTATTATTATTATTATTATTATTATTCTTAAAACTTGCAATGGTACAAGTCGTGGTGCAAACACAGTTCATCTAAGGCAGTAGCCTTCAACCTTTTCAGACCCAGGAACCACCTTTAACCCAAACATGCATTTGGGGGCCCACTTAATCTATTGCCATATATTTGCATGGTGGTAGTGCACCTATTGTGACCCACCCTGGATCAGTTGAAGATCCGCAATCTAAGGAACAGGACCCCTAGAGGAGTCCAAGACTGAATGAAAGCTATGAAGATGTCTCAACAACTGGCCATGCCATCCCAAGAGTTTTTAAAGGCGGAATGGCCACACTCATTTGCAAGACTCTCTCTCCTTACAAGGTTGGAGGCACACACTTCTCAGAGGGGCATAGGTCCACTACCAACATGGGGGAGGCAGCACAAAGGGGGGGGAAAGCTCCTCTGGCTCCTCCTCCCATTGCTAGGGAATGTCTCTGCTCTATGGGCAGGGCACCTGCAGGACTGCCTCCCCTTCCTCAGCGTTTAAAATCAAAGGGGCAGATGGGCCCTTCCTAGGCAGTCCCCACCTATGGAATCACTCCCGCTCTACTCCTCTTGTTTTTCACCTGAAATCAACTGCTACCCCAGCCCCGAGCTAGTCGGGATTGTAGGGCTCACGACACCCAGAGGCTCCATGCAGCCCATACACCATTATATTACGTCACCCTCCCAGAAGCAATTTAAATGCTTTCTAACCAGTTAGACCAGTCAAAGTGCCAAAGTACACTGAGAAAAGGTCACTGTCCTCTCTTCCCATGTGTAAAGGCCACGAAAATGATGCAAGCTAACTGTGAATGGGAAGCAACCACCAATAACCCATTCATTTGCTCTATAACTGAATGATTTCATAGGTGAGGGATGGCTGATGCTGATCAATGGTTAGCAGCTTCCACAACTGGCCAGAGACGACTGTGGCAGACAAGTCTACTCTCTTGCTGTGATCAGACAGCTGGACAGGCAAGGAGGAGCTGGAGGGTCATGCTCAGAGCAAAAGGCTGCCCAAGGCCAAGAGATCCTTTGCAACAGTCAGAGACCTAGGCCTCCTTAGGAGCTGATGTGGAGCACAGCCTTACCCAACTTAAGTGCCCTCTGGATGTTGTGGACTACAACTCCCATCAGCCATGGTGCCTATGGCTGATGAGAGTCGCAGTCCAAAACATCTAGGGCATTGCTTTTTTCCAACTGTTGGGTTGCAACCTCACCAGTAGTAATAGGACAGTTCTGTGGAGGAAGGGCAGCAGGGGAAGAAATTAAGTTTGTCTACATAAGCCATGCATGCATTTGACATCAGCAAAGACTGACTTCCAGACCAAAGTTGTTATAATGTTGTTTGCACATCCAGATTGCCATCTTTTGTATTGCTGCTACTGAATGATGGATTTGTGGTATGGAACAAAAAGTCATGCTTTGTAACTGGATTAAACTGCCTTGAATAAACAGGCTTGGGTAAATGGTACAAATACTTCGTTATTAGACTGTGCGCTTGCAGGGAGGGTCTGTCTTTTTTTGATCTAGGCAAAGCTCTTCATTTTTGGGGGGTAGTGAGCTGCTGTTGTTTTTTGATTAAGCACTGTATAAACGTTAATAGCAGTAGTACTAACAGAAGCCTGTTTGCCGGTTTGGATCAAAGGTGGGCCCTGAATCCAGTCAAACCTCACAGATAGATGTGACAAATGTGGGGGAGGGAATGCACCCCACATTTCCCCCTGGGCTTTTACATCTTTAGCTACAGGCGGAGAAAATTAATTTTAAGTGGGATGATAAGGATGCACACAAGTGGGTCTTGCCCACTTCACACCAGCTGGCACCCTCATTTTGTTTTCTATAGCTTGCTTCTTCGTTTGTGTTGGGGTTTGTTTTTGCTTTTGGGGAGACACAGAGGCAATCAGATGCAAAGAAGGACAAGCCTTATGCACCCTTGAATTGCTGGTAGAAGACAAAATTTTGGTAGGTGCAGCTTGCCATGCTGGGAGAAACTATTAGAGTGGTATTCTCTCTTTTTGTATGATTAAGGGAATTTGCTGCCACTGGACAGTGCCGTAGCTGTGTGCTTAGGGCTTTAAAAAGAGATTAGGCAAATGTATGGAAGTGTTTCTGTGGCTATTCGCCACAATAGCTAAATGCAGCCTCTAGGTTCAGAGACAGAAATCACAGTCCCTGGAGTGGTCTGCTGCCTTCATGGGCTATGGGATTTCCTGAAGCGTATGACTGGAGTGGCCACTCTGGGAAACAAAATGCTGGACAAGATGGGCACTTCATTGAATTTGGCAGAGCGCTTCTTATGTTCTGATAAGACAGAGGAGCCCTGTCTTCCTTTGCAGTTGGTCACCCAGAAAGAGGACAAGAAATGCTAACATCTACAGTCTTTACCTTACAGTCAAGAAAAGGCAATTCCTACATTGCAGGCTGGAATTAAAAAGAGGACAGTGCATCTGATAAGTCTGAAGGCCCTGGGTATACAAGCACTGTTCCACCAACAAATGGCATTCACTTCCTGCTCTGATCACAGCTGCGAAAAGGCCCTGATTTGGGCCAGGGCTCAACTGCTGTTGTGCAACACGCGCTGCTGGTGGACAATGCATGTGACCAGGCCCGGCCTGCACAGCCTCTGACCCACCTAGCCAAGCACAGATGTACAGTAGCCCACAAGGGGCTCATAAAGCTTCCTGGTTGTCAGGTGGGGGCTCTCATGCACCTAGAAGACCCTAATGGTTCCTTAGCTAGTTGATTATAGGATGGTGAGTCTCAAACCCTGCAGTCCTGTGTTCAGCCAACTAATGTCCACAGTGCTAGAGAAGACTATCTGAGGGCAATGTGGGTGCTGTGTAAGCATTACACACTAGCAGTAGCAAAGTTCAGTATTAATCCAGCAGCTGACATTGGGGAGAGTACAATATTAAGAAAAATTCTGAGCTCTCTTAAAGCTCACGCAGTAAGCTGGCTTTCAGCTTTAACATCCTTTCTAGTTAAATGTGGTGCAAAACACACACACACACACAAAAAAAAAAAAAAAAACCCAGACATTTTCTTGGCTCAGACAAGCAGCTGTGCCCTTACGGATGGGCAATGATTATCTGGATAACAGGACCTGACAGGTGTCAAGGAAAACAGGACCCAAAACAGCGTAGGCAACGCATACCACAGGCGCAATCAGAAGGAACAGAAGAAAAGTACAGTGTTTATGGAGATGTTTGGATAAAGAAATCAGCTACAACAACACCAAGAAACCCGAGAATGATACTTTTCAAAGAAAATATGTTATCAGCTATTGTTTGGACAGGATACAACCCACCCACCCACCCTGCTTCAGTGGCAGTTGCCTAGTAGTCTCATTCCCAAATGACACCATGAGAGGGGCACACTGCAAGGGAAGCTTTGTGCCTAGCTGGCATGCTGTTGATGAACAACCCATGGCACAGGTTGCATGGGTAGGATGTATGACCTGTGTGCCAATGTGAAACCAACTGATGGATTTCTGGATACGCCCTGAGTGGAGACGAACACATGAAAAGCACACTGCTTTCTTCTTGTCACATATCATTTGCATAATGTGCCAAGAGGATACCTCCCCTCTCTTGCTGAAAGCAACTGAAGGGTATGGGAGTGTGAGCTGAAGGTTTGTCTTATAATAGGAAGCAGTGAGAATGCATAATGAAAGGAAGGCTGCTTTTCTCACAAATCACCTTGCATGCATGTGACTCGGTGTCTCAGTCAGCCTTTGCAGGTTAGGTTTGACAGGGATGGCCACCCACTTATAGCCTAGAACCACCACCCACTTCTTCTGCTCCCTTCTCCTACTGCTGTGTGTCAGAGGCAGAAGCAGCAAAGACTTAGATCCTGCTATGTTTCTCCAAGTCATAAAAAACAAATGCATGCATATGGTACATCACAGGGTTCAAAGCACTTCAGAACAATACCCAAGATACACTTACAGCAATCCTGTAAGGCAAGACAGTATCTTCAGATGGTAGTTGAGGGGTGCTGATGGTGAGGGGACTTCACCAAGAAAATGCAGTGAATTTGAGACAGAGGCAAAATTTGAATTGAGGACTTCAAATCAATGCAGCAGGTTGGACCAGATGACCCTTGGTGTCCCTTCCAACTCTACAATTCTATGATTCTATGTTTCTAGTTTTTATAGTTGCCCCTGAAGAATTCTTACACCAAATGTACTGGCAAATTTATCTTATGTGCACGCTTGAGGTTCTTTTTTTCCTCTTTCAGTCCTGCATTTTTTACTTTCAGCCCAAATATAAACATTGCAAAACCATATAAGAGGTTAAAACTAGCATCAGTGAAAACAGACTGAAACTGGAGTGGGTATACAATTAAGAGAGGGAGAAAGTTTTCCACAAAAACAGATTATGCACACAATGTTTGACTACCAACAGAACTGTTGGCACATGCAAATAAAATACATTGGTTTTCAAGAAGGCAGTGCAGAATCTGTCAGAGAACAAGCCCCAGATTCCTGAACTGAACAGGAATTTATAGCAAGGGGCTCTGAAATGCCATTAACCTGAGCAAAGGCTGAACGCAAGTGTTACGCGCATGCATTGCTGCTATAATCCGATTTAAAGGGGCATTTGATATTGAAAGCGAAATTAACAGCTCCAACTGTCCCTGCTTGAATCAATCACTGCTTTTACATGACAACCACTTCAATTAAGCCACACAGCCATCTGCAACAAAGCACCATGACCCACAACATATGGGCATTGTGCAACACACACACACACACACACACACACACACACAATCTCTCTCTCATAATCACTGACTAAGAGCTCTGGGGGCTTCTTGATACACACACAGTATTCTCCTGCTCCACTTCTAGAGGAAGTGGCTCAGATCACGAATAAGCACAGAGGAATAAGCGCAGCAAACTGCTGTACCAACTGGGAAGGCCATGGCTACTGTAGGATCTCTGTGTACAGACTGCAACTCCTGCATACCTCATGAGACCTTATGGTGAAGGGCGGGCAAGAAATCCAATAAACAAGCAATAAAGCAAAAAGAGCTGCAAGGGAAACTTGATCTACTGACTTCAATGAAACCAGAAAATTGCCTAGCCCAGGGTTCCTTATATGTAGGCACAGACAGCTGGATGGCTCCACTGAGTGATGCAGGATGTAATTGTGTTGTGACTGTATCTGTAGCCACCAGGCATGTCTACTAGCAGAACAGGGAACTATTGCCTCAATGAAGTCCCACCAACACAAGTGGCATTTCCTTACGGATAGGTGTCACTCTTTGTTATAGTGTTTAAACCATATGCTTATAAAGATGTGTTCAAAAACTAATTGGTGGCCACTCAAAAGAGTCAGAAACAATTGGGGGAGGGGAATCAAGCACATCTTGCAATTTCTGTCTGTTGTGTTTTCTGCCTAAGTACCGTAAGTGGCTTATTGTTTTTTAACACTCCACAAACTCGCCATCCTCAACCCAATGCACAACTGAAACATTTGTTATTCTTATTACGTTAATTACATTTGTATACCACCCTATACCCGCAGGTCTCAGGCCAGTTCACAAGATAAAATCACAATATAAAAACACAAAACACATAACAAAAACAAGAACAACCCAATAATCCCCCCTCCCCAACACATTTTAAAAGGGCATTTGATATCAATCAGCCAAAAGCCTGTATCTGGTCTTACAGATACAGACAACTCTGACAGAATACAACATTGTTGATACAATTATGGTCTGCAGCCTCCCACCTCCCCCTACTAAAAAATAATAATAAAACCACATTTGACAATAATGTAAAATCATGACCATGGCTTACTTCAGTTGTAACACCAAACTATGGTTTGGCACCATGAGAAGGACTCTTGTCCTCTGCACTTTCTTTCATCTTCTCTGCTTCAGCTAGTTAACTTCTGCAATTAGTTAAGTATTGCTTTTATGTACACTGTTCTGATTATGCTATGTATATTTTATTTTCTACATAAAATAAGTACTGGTGAAAACCATTACTGGTTTGTGTGAAAGAGGAAATAAGCAACTGAGGAGTGAGAACATGAAGGGAGCAGTGAGAATGTAAAATAAAGATGCAGCTGCAGTTTGGCTTTATGCATAAAGCAATCAAATGTGTATTCATTCTCCAGTATGCAATGCGTTTACTATGGAAACTGCCTAGAAACTATCATTTCAAGTCTTGTCCTACTGGCCAAATGTTAAGGGGCTCATTGAAAGTAATATAATTTATGAGACCACAACTGTTCTGTCACATGCACTTTCTCCCAAGTTACCTCAAACTTACCACAAATTAATTTATAAAAATCCACATCTGGTGTGACCCCATCAAAACTGCTCTCTAGGGGTCTTAGTAGACCACAAGCTGAACATGAGTAAACAGTGTGATGCAGCAGCAAAAAAAGCTAATGCTATTCTAGGCTGCATCTAGTGTCCGGATCAAGTGAAGTCGTGGCAAAGAGGAGACAGAAGAGATGTGATAGCCATCTTCAAATATATAAAGGGTTGTCACATGGAGGATGGCGCAAGCTTGTTTTCTCCTGCTTCAGATACTAGAAGCCAAACCAATGGATTTAAATTACAAGAAAGGAGACCCTGGCTAAACATCAGGAAGAACTTTCTGACAATAAGAGCTGTTCCACAGTAGAACAGGCTCCCACGAGAAGTGTTCGAAACTCAGATATATAAGCTAGGCACCAAACAGCTCCTAAAAGAAGAGTTACAGCCACCAAAATGGAATGCCTAGTTATCATTTTGGGGGCAGACAGTTCAAACGACCTATTTTCCAATACAACTTTTTGGTTCCTGAAATTCATTCTGATAACGCAGATAAAATATATCAGATAGAATTCCACAGGACAGGGTATTAGTGTGTGAAAACAGTCGAGATACAAAGGATACCTAGGCATGCACCTCCACATGGTGGAGACCTCAGGCGCCAACCTGGCGCCTTGGCACCTTCACTTGGTTGAAAGTGGCCAATAAAAAGGTAAAGGTACCCCTGCCCGCACGGGCCAGTCTTGACAGACTCTAGGGTTGTGCGCTCATCTCACTCTATAGGTCAGGAGCCAGCGCTGTCCGCAGACACTTCCGGGTCACGTGGCCAGCGTGACAAGCTGCATCTGGCGAGCCAGCGCAGCACACGGAACGCCGTTTACCGTCCCGCTGGTAAGTGGTCCCTATTTATCTATTTGCATCCAGGGGTGCTTTCGAACTGCTAGGTTGGCAGGCGCTGGGACCGAACGACGGGAGCGCACCCCGCTGCGGGGATTCGAACCACCGACCATGCGGAGTTTAGATGTCTATCTGTTATGTAGGACCTAGCTGAGATTCCTGCATCGCAGGGGGGTTGGACTGTTTGACCCTCAAGGTCCCTCCCAACTCTGTAGTTCTATGAATCTATGATAGGTAAGGCAAACCACGCACTTGGGGACAGAAAAATGACTACAGGGTCATTCTCCTCCTAACATCTGTACATCCACCTGGCGTTCCTAACAAAAGTATTTACACATATTTTCCTTTGAGCTCAACAAGTGTAAATGCATTCAAGTTTACTTTCTTAACCTCCATTTATCTCTAAACATCCACTTATCCCAAAACAAAGGCTTCAGGGAAAGTAAAGGAAAAGTTGGGACAACTTTACATTGCTGTTCAATGTTCAGTTCAATGGGTGGAATTAAACATCACACTATTAGGATAGTTCTGTCAGTGCAAGCATTCCTCTTTGCGGGTGAAACACTCTTCTCTCTCCTCCCCTACCCCCATGTGTTGTTATGGGGATTCTCCCAACAACCCCTCAGAGACTATGGGACTGCAGGGGTAGGCAAGCCCCTTGGTGCTAGTGGGACTTGCTGCGTTGACTCCTGCTTGCACAGTTATTAAGTTGACTCCGACCCTATTTCTCAGTTCTGGAAGATCAGCACAGGTATTGTCAAAAATATTTAAAAATTTTAAAACTCCAAATACAACCTCAGAAAAACTAGAGCGAGTCAGATGCTCTTACAACTGGGGGGGGGGGGGCAACAAGAAGGAAAGTGCTTTGGAGGGAGATCAAGAGCTCCCAATGCAAACGTAATAATCCAAGGTTAGACAGATCCTTTGAAAAAGACATCTTAAAATGGCATACAAAACGTGCAAAAAAAAAAATGTTCTCAACGCACTTGCACAGCATGCATACCTGCAACACAATTCTAACACCATGCTCTGCCACAGAACACTTGTTGTATACACCATCCAAATGTACCCATGTGCTATCCATAAGAAATCTTAGGATCAGGCTTTTAGATTCCAAGGAATGTGTAACTTGAAAGAGGAAAAAATACACATGTAATAGGACATGCTCAGGAATGAAAAATTCTTACCACCAATGTAACATTATTATCAACCAGGCATTCATAAACTTTTCAGTCCTATGCATAATACTATAGTATTATTCATTATTGAAAAATGCTCAATGATAATGCATTCTCAATAATGCTAACTAGTGATATGAATTATCAATAATAATAATAATAATAATAATAATAATACTTCACCATGTAGCTTTTTTAAAAAAGTCATCTGAACCTAGATACTGTATTTTTAAACAATGGAGCCATCAAAACTCCACAATGCATACACTACGGCAGTGTTTGGATGCAATACTAAACCATAGTTTAGCACTACATACAAGAATAAGCCTAATTTCTCCCACCCAGGCCTCCTCTAGCAGACAGAAAGAAGATGGTAAACTTCTGTTTTAGATCAACCACACTTTTAACTATATTGTCCAGGCCCTAAACCATGGTTTATCTTAACCACTGTTAGTGACAAGACAGATTTATGCCTGGAAGTTTGCTTGTTTCCATTATCCACAGTTTAGATGAACCAGTTTGTCCAGATTTAGACAACATGGCAAGCTGTGGTTAATCAAAAGCAGAAGGTTCTGTATTTCTACTCACAGTCTACTCAAAGAAGGGGGCGAGTGCAAATTAGTTTGGCATTCTGTCTGAACCAACCTGATAAAAGTCATTTATGCAGGGCTACTCTGTGCTTAGAATATCAGACATGAACCAGGAGCCCCAGATTCAATTCTGTGCTTAGTCACCAATTCAGTGAGTGACCTTGGAAACAGTTCAGTTCTGCAGCCATGGGAATTGTAATCCTAAATATCTTGAGGGCACCAGGTTGGGGGTGGCTGTTCTAGAACTGAGTCTGACAACTGAATTATGTTCCTGTTTTCAAGAGCAGGTCAGTGCCTATTGCTTTGTTATTTCCTAGTTCATCTTGTATCAGCTTTCTGCTTTTATGGCATGCACTTACTTTTAATTGGATTGCATAGCTTTGTGTTTGAAACCCTTGATCATAAGACGCATTGAGAGCTTTTGGTAGATAAGTGACTAACAAAGATAAAAGGAAATATTCAGTTCGCATACTATAAACCAATTGCCGATCCTGTGAATAAAGGGACTGGCTTGGACAAGTCCAGTCCAGTTGCAAGAAGAGAAAAAGGTCTCTAGAGAAGTTGGAACTTGCTTACCATGACGCCAAGGATCTTTGGGTTCCACAGCTCCAGACACAATGTCTTCATCGGAAGGAAATGTGACATGTTTTGCACCAGGCTTCAGTTTCCCATCATCAGCAGGCAGAGAACCATGGCTTGTTTGGTCATCTTCTGGACTCTCTCTACTTGTTGCTTCCAAGCCTAAACAACAGTTCTGCGGAGAGGAGTCCAATTTTTCCTGCAAACAGTTGTTCTGCTGAGAACATTTTTCAGCAACCGTAAGGCATTCTCCGGCAGCTGTGGCCAAAGGAGGATTATTACAGGCCACCTTATTTGCCAGCGACTCTTCCAGTAGTGGATGGCTCAAAGTCTCTTTCCCCGATGGCTGCAACTGCTCCTCTGCCAGATGACAGCGCTCAGTATCTTTCAAATCCTCCTTTGAAGGACATGCAGTAGAATTGCCCACCATCTCTCTGCTAGGATGGCTCCCTAGCGTGGGAGGGCTGTGCGTGAGGTTTTCTGTATTCTGAAGATGTGCTGAAAAGTCCAAAGCCTCCTGAAGTTTTGTCCCACCTTGACTGCCGTCCACTCGAGAGACAGCCCAAGGATCAGAAGCCCTTAGCAGGCCCTCCTCTTCCTTCTGCACAGCAGGAGGTGGCAGCAGCAGCATGAGGTGGTCCCCCTCAGCAGCTTTCCCTTGTTGCTGCTGCATGGGGGAGACTTGTACACACTCCATGGCCAGGCAAGCGTGATAGGTTTCTGTCAGGGAGAGCTCTCCTTCTTCCCTTCTCATGGAGTCATTACTGAGGGGACACCTCCTGTCTCTTTTTCACCTTCCCTCACCTGGCAAGAAAAGGCTCCCAAGGTCTCCAGACCCTTTCCTCCCAGCAATGTTGCAATGAGACCATGAATGATGAATGGGATCACCTGGAGGAGGATGCAGGGAGGACCCCTGCCTTTTTGGTACAAGAAATAGAACCTTTACTTAGGGTTGGAGGAGAGCGAGCAAGACAAAAAGGGCACTACTATAACTGGGCTTGGGTCAATTTCTGTGAAGATTTGGCAGGGCACGGAAATATTTTGCTGGTCTGGGAAATGTGGAATGCTCCCTTGCCGGTTACGTTTTTACCCAGTAGGGGTAAACAATGGAGTGTTAGTATAATGGTTGAAGAAGGACTGATTGGAACTAACACCTGCAGAATAGAAAAAGGTCCAACAGAAAAGGAACAAAATGGGGCCAACGTCTGCTCCAGAGGCCCAGGAAAGGAAATGCACAGGTTCCTTGTGAAAGCGAGAGCTATCGTAACAGGAAACAGTCCTGTCTGAGTAGTGTGGGAAGCTTATGTGCGTGTAGACTAAAAACACCTGCAGCATAAACAGGAATAGCTGGCAGAAGAGGGCTAAAAGGACTAGTGTCAAGCTGCAGAGGAAAATAAACCTCACAGCTGCCCTGCTTTTACAGAAACGGGTGCCTGGGTATGCGTGGTAAGAACCAGAGAGCAATTAATGCCTCACAGGTAAGTAGGGACTCTCTGCCAAGCCTTTAAAAGGAACAAGGTGAGTGCCCGCTCTCTTTTTTGGTGTGCGTGTGCTGGGGGGAGGGATGGTAAAAGGTATAAACAAACGCTATCCTTTGGGAGGAAAGGCGATGCCTATCAAGATATCTGGGCTAGGGGGTGGGGTAGATAAACCGTGATTAGTAATGGAAAGTCGTAGAAAGGCTCTTCGTCGGCTGCTGAGGAGTAAGAGGGCCTTTGCTGATCCTCTGGCTCAGGGCTTTGGTGGTGGTGGTGGCAGGCTCGGAAAGGAAGGGGAAGAGGGGAGGGCTGGCGGGGCTGCCTGAGCCGAGGCAAATACGCACCCGACGAGGCTGCAGGGGGGAAGAAGAAGAAGAGAAGAGGGAGCCGGTTCTTGGGTGCCGGCGGGGCTCAGGAGGGAGAGCAAAGGCGCCACACGCTCGGGACCGGCAGGGAGGGAGGATGGATGGAGGGCCGGGCAGGTGCGCGCGAGAGAGGCCCGTCCTGAGCGAGCGGCCCCCTCCCGCGCCGCCGCTTCAGCCAGGGACGGACCCGAGAGAAGCCTCCTCGTAGTCTTCTTTCGCCGCCGCCAGCAGCGAGTGCGCCAGCGGCCTGCGCATCCGCCGAGGCCCTTTCCGCGCGTGCGGGTGGATCAGCCTCCGCGACCACAGGAGCCTCCGCGCGGGGTTTCTCCCTCCGTCGGCAAACCCAGCGGCGGTGGCGGCTCTACCTCCGTCCCCCTCAGCGGCGGCGGCGGCGGCTCCTCTGGCAAAACACCCACCTCACGCTCGGAGCCGACAGGGTCACGTGCCCCCGTTTCCGGCGCTCGGATTGGCGGGCCGGCGGACGGCGCTGGTTGTTTTTTCAAAACGCAGCCAAGCTTGCCCCCTCCTTTCCTTCCCACACTCACTTCTCGGCCCCCACCTTCCCTTTCGCCAGGCGACAGCCAGCTGCTTTTCAGCTACGGCACTTTCGACAAGAGCGGCCTCGAGTGAGGGGGAGGGCGGGGCGGCGCGGGATAAACCTGCCAGTGCTGCTTTCCGCGTGGGGCGGCAAAAAGTAAATATTGTATTATTAATATTAGTCGTGTACGCATCCTCCTGCCCAAGCGGCGAAGAGGGAAATGGAAGGATGGGTGCCCTCGAATGTGCTGACCGCGAGACAGGGAATGGCGGAGCACGGAGGGCCTCCTGATCATGACGTAACGATCACGCGCTTCCCTTTCATCTTTCATCCCACCAATCGCTAGAAGGAGCGGGAGGCGGGGTGCAGGCACATGGGCCAACGCCGCTCGCCGCCGCCTAGGGGCATACAGGGCAGAGTCATAGAGTTCCCAGTCCTCCTATTACCAGAGGGGATCTTTAAAAAAAGGACGATAAGGGAAGAGCGGCTTGTCGTCCGCTCATAATAATGTACTTCCGGGTGAAGAGGCTGCTTCTTCCTGTCCCGGCCGCCAACGTGCTGAGTGCTTTGAGGCCCGCAATTTTGAGCGGAACGGTTTGGGGTTGCCATGACGACTTGAGGGGACCGAGCCAAGGCCTATGCAGGTTAGTCGGCGTTAACTGAATTGTTTCATAACTGAGAGGCAACCTTTATGGCCAGAGAGAGGAGCGTCTGTTTTCAAAGAGTTTATAGCTCAATACAGGATGTGGGAAGAAAATAATGGGCGGAGGGAAGCTATTAAATTTGAAAAAAACAAAATAAAAAAATTCCTTCCAGTAGCACCTTAAAGACCAACTAAGTTAGTTCTAGGTATGAGCTTTCGTGTGCATGCACACTTCTTCAGATACACTGAGACAGAAGTCACCAGATCCTTCTATATAGTGAGAAGGTGGGGAGGGGTATTACTCAGAAGGGTGGTGGGATTGGGTGATTGGCAGATGGCTGTGATGAGCCTGTTGACGACCTAGCTACTTTGAGATCTTGTATAGAATGTCCTGGGAGATTGAAGTGTCCTACTAACAAAGTAGCTGTTCTATTACAAAGGAATTTCAGAAATAGACTGGAAAGAGAAGCTGCTGAATTGCAACTTATTACCAAACTTAAAACCATGGAGAGACCTGGTCTGAACAAAGACATTGGATTCTTATCTCATTATACATGACAAAGCCATTTTTCGTGGACCTGCCCTAGAGTGAAGGCCTTCTGGGAAATGATATATAATGAGCTGAAGAAGGTATTTAGGTATACCTTTACTAAGAAACCAGAGGCCTTCCTTCTGGGTATTGTCGGCCAGAAGGTGTTAAAGAAGGACCGAACATTTTTTATGTATGCAACAACGGCAGCAAGGATACTCATCGCTAAGAATTGGAAAACTCAAGATCTACCCACACTGGAAGAGTGGCAGATGCAGCTGATAGACTATATGCAACTGGCCGAGATGACTGGCAGGATCCGAGACCTGGGAGAAGAGAGGGTTGAGGAGGACTGGGGGAAATTTAAGACTTATTTACAGAAATATTGCAATTTGGTTGAATGCTAAGAAGGATGCTAGATCATAAATAATTGCCTACCATTGAATTAGATTTGATTTTGATGATAAGTGAGAAATAAGGAAAATATAAATTTATTTTGGAGAATTGTTAGATTTTACCTAAATGAGCGGTGATAAATATTGTAAACAAGTGGGTAATTTGCTTGGAAAAAATCTTTTGCAACGATGTAAGTGGGAGCGGGAGATGAGAGGGAGTCCAAAGAAGAGACGAAATTATGTTATGATATAAGTAATTTTTATTTATGCATTTGTATTCAAAAATCTTAATAAATATGAAATTAAAAAAAAAAGACAAAGCCATTTTTCACCTTCTCATCCCTTGCTTTTTCCTGTAAGACCTATTGCAGTCGTTAAGAGTCGTCAACAGGCTCATCACAGCTATCTGCCAATCACCCAATCCCACCACCCTTCTGAGTAATACCCCTCCCCACCTTCTCATTATATAGAAGGGTCTGGTGACTTCTGTTTCAGTGTATCTGAAGAAGTGTGCATGCACACGAAAGCTCATACCAAGAACTAACTTAGTTGGTCTTTAAGGTGCTACTGGAAGGAATTTTTTTATTTTGTTTTGACTATGGCAGACCAACACGGCTACCTATCTGTAATTAAATTTGAAGTAATGGAAGCGTTTGGGCCTGGCGTGACCAGGCGAAGCTCAAGGGTGCTTTCTGGGGAACTCAGTCATGGAGCATCTCTGTCTGCCCTCACCCCTGACACCACATAGGTCGTAAGGTATGGCATAGGTGGGGGCGGTTCGTAAGGTATGGGCTAGGTGGCAACTTGGGTTGAGCCAAATTTGGCCCACAGACTAGCAATTCCCAACCCCTATTTTGGACTATAACTCCCAGCCTGGTGGCTAAGGCCAGATTATAAACTAACCCATGTAGGGGATGGAGAAATATATTATATCCGGTGCTTTTTTCTAAAAAAAATAATATATTTAGGGCTACCTCGGGTTACATACGCTTCAGGTTACATACGCTTCAGGTTACAGACTCCGCTAACCCAGAAATAGTGCTTCAGGTTAAGAACTTTGCTTCAGGATGAGAACAGAAATCGTGCTCCAGCGGCATGGCAGCAGCAGGAGACCCCATTAGCTAAAGTGGTGCTTCAGGTTAAGAACAGTTTCAGGTTAAGTACAGACCTCCGGAACGAATTAAGTACTTAACCCGAGGTACCACTGTACTCTCATTTTGACTCAAGAAAATCACCATTTAATAGTTCAAATCAGAAAAAATAAATACAGTAAATGGACGAAAGTGCAAAGATTCACAATGTTTAGGGGTATGTGTACACCTGTGCACCCCCAGAAAAAAGCATTGATCATTCCATCTCTCATATATATGCATATGCATCCCAAGGTATGTGGTTATTTGCTACGGTGCAATAGGAAACTCGCATTAATCAAGGCCCATTGTGCCCATTATGTTGGTTAACCTTCATAATAAAATGCTTTCCTCTGAGTTGCTTTTAATACTAAAAATAGCCTCAAGCTATATAAGAGAGAGGGCATGATTCAGTTTTAATATATGCCTGCATTCTTTAAAGTTTAATAGTAAGAATCATTTTATTCAGGTTTCATTTTAATTTTTAATTACAGCATCTGTTACTTTTCTATTATTGATTGGATCTACCCAGCTTCTGATTCTCAAAAGCTCTTCCCACGCTAAGTCTTCCTGGGTCTCTGGTTAATTTATTTTTCTCTTGCCCTGTCTGCATTTGGTTTAGTTGCTCACTCTGATGTGTTTTTGATAGTGTGGTTTTTCAGTGTCCACCCTTTAGTGTACGTAGCTTCCTTGGATGTCTTGATGACAGAAAGGCGGGGTAAAAGTGTTTAGAGGTGTTTTCTTGTTGTTCATCCTTGCATCCTGTCCCGCCCATTTCAGACCTGTAAACTGGAATCCACCCACATGATACTGTCTCTGTCTCTCTACATTACTTACTTTGGAGTGCACTATTAACTCTGACAGAGGGACGCAGGTGGCGCTGTGGGTTAAAGCCTCAGCGCCTAGGGCTTGCCGAGCGAAAGGTCGGCGGTTCGAATCCCTGCGGCGGGGTGCGCTCCCGCTGCTCGGTCCCAGCGCCTGCCAACCTAGCAGTTCGAAAGCACCTCCGGGTGCAAGTAGATAAATAGGGACCGCTTACCAGCGGGAAGGTAAACGGCGTTTCCGTGTGCGGCTCTGGCTCGCCAGAGCAGCGATGTCACGCTGGCCACGTGACCCGGAAGTGTCTCCGGACAGCGCTGGCCCCTGGCCTCTTGAGTGAGATGGGCGCACAACCCCAGAGTCTGTCAAGACTGGCCCGTACGGGCAGGGGTACCTTTACCTTTACCTTTATTAACTCTGACATCTCTTTCATAAAGCTTCTATGTTGCATCTTAGCCCATTTTCTTACACCCATATTTCATCTTTTTTAAAAGAAGAAAAACATCAGCAAAAGCTGTACAGTTTATTTCTACCTTTGTATACATTTTTTTTATGGACACAAAAGTAGCAATCTTGTGCCCTTTGAAAAACTTTCCCCAGCCAAGTGGTCTCCAGATTTTTTGGATTACAACTTTCACCATCCCATTGTAGTCCCAACAACATTGGGCGTGGGTGTGTGCCAGTTTGGAGAAGGCTGACTTAAAACAATGCACTAAAATGCACCATATTCCTGTTGAGTGCTACATGTCTCCCCACCACATTCCTCAGAGCTTTTTGTCCCTTTCCTTGCTATGAAGCAGAACTTGAGACTTGCTTTGAGACACCAAGGAGGGGCTTAGAAGCAATGACTTAGCAAGGTGCTTTTTCGGTGTATGTAGTTAGAAGCAGGGTGGATAAAATAAATTATTTAAAATATAAATAAATCAGATTTTTAAATTTAATTTGGATTTTTTTATTTAAATTGGATTTTTTTAAAATTTTGCTTTTGGAGGAAAAATCTTTCTAAAGATGGTTTTCTATTTAAGTTACATTATAGTCCAAATGCTATTCATCAGGAAATAAGGATTTGTTTTTAATTATGTAGCATGAGGCTTTACATGCAATGTTTAAATTTTTAGGTAAATGAATTCCATTAATCCATTTACAATGTCATGCTCTTCCAGAGGTTTCTGTAAGATTATTTGGGGCAGCTTTTCTAAGAGAAGATATTATCACAGATGCTTGTTTTTGCAGTTCTCAAAAGGGTGAATTTGTGTCTGCAGAGATAACATGCCTTCTCTTCATAGGAAAAATATTATAAAATAAACATACAGAGTTGAGAAAAAAACTTTAATCCCATTGTTCCTTTGCAAATTTATATACACAGAATCATGCTAAGTTCCAAGAGGTTCAATGAATAGATTTGTTTTGAATGGAATAGATCTACATAAGTAGCTAAGTGTGAAGCAGTAAAAATGAAAGTGCAACCTTGTGACCAGAATACTCCACAAGTCTTGGGATCTTTGTGTAATAATTGTGCAAGTCAGTAATTTTTGATAAAACTGTAAAAAGCACTTTGAAAATTTATTATTCCAAAAAAATGAAACCTTCATCTGGTTGTAAATATTAAGATTATAACACCAAGAATGAGTCTTTCTGTAAAAAAAAAAAAAAAATGATTTAAACCAAGTCTTACTGACTAGTGATTTAAATTGATTTGATTTAAATCAAATCCACCCTGGTCAGAAGAAAATGCTGACCCTCCACCAATAAGATATGGACCACCTGCTCTCTAGTGTCAGTCTCTTGCTGCCTTTTTGTACACACATTTGGTGCAGTAAGGTTTATGACACCCCTCTGCTTAGAAACAACCCCCAGGGGTATTAGACTCTTAATTCAGGGGTGGAGAACCCTCAGCCCTTCAGGTGCTGCTGGAGCACACCTTGTGTCATTCCTGACTTAGTGGCAGCGATGGCTGGAGCTGATGGAGATTGGATTGGAAACCACATCCCTGCTGTAAAGTGTTCGGGGGGGGGCTTCATGTTTCACACAACAGCTGCTGGGAGCACCCATCTGTCATTTTTTCACCCAAAATGTCAGTTCCAGCAGAATTGACAACCACTGCTCTCCTCTACTGGATAAACAGTCTGACGGAGAGCTTCTATTTTAGAGCAGGAGTGGGGGAAGCCTGTGGTCCTTTGAGCATTGTAGGGCCATTGGCTGTGCAGCCTGGGGTCCATGAGAGCTGGGAGTCCAGCAAGTTTGAAGAGCCACAGGTTCCCCATAAACAATGTGTGAAAAGTCAGCCAGCTCTCCTGAATCATCTTTTCAGGCATGTCTGGTGCTGATTCTCTTTGGTCATGTGAATTCACCTTTAGTGGCAACCACACCGTCACACAGTTTTCACCTTGGTTTAAGGATGCTCACTGAGACAGGCTTGGTAGCTTTCTCATTTATTGCTCAACTAAAGGTCATCACAGTTTAAAAAAAACAACAGCAGGTATTCATCGTATAGAGAACTTGATGAGGCGTGATAAGAATATGAGAATTCTACCTTGTTGAATCAGAGGCAAGGTACATCTGTCTCGTACAGCAGGCTGGTGATAGCCTTTGCCTGTTTGCCTCTGGTGTTTGGTGTTAAATCATATGCTGCCTCTGTGCCCAGATATCCCATGTATCTCATAGCTGAGCCATCTAATCTTCTGGCTGTCCCCCCTTCTTGTGGTAGGAAGTTCCATACATTAATTCCAAGTTGCCTGAAGAAATACTCATGACGGTTCCAAGCCCTCTGCTTGGGTTACCTGAGAGGAGGCTTATCCCTGCTGTGTGGTTTCTACCGGCACCCACAGCCCTCCACCACCATGTCCTGGTACGTCTTCAGAACCACCATGTCGTGTTGGTCCAGGTAGAGCATAGCGATGGGGCTGAGGTCCGTCGGGACGCAGCAGGCCTTGGGCACCCTGGAGTTCACCGAGCTCAGCATGGTCTGCACCACAGCGTGGCTGGAGGAGTTCATGTGGTCGGCCAGCGGGAACCGGCACTCCCCGGAGCAGTAGAAAGCGTGGTAGCCGCTGGGGGCAACTATCCAGTCGTTCCACCCAACCTCCTTGAAATCTACAAACAGGCGCTGCCTCCGGCACCTTGTGCTGCCTTTGGCCTTGGGCTTCAGGCCTTTGCGTTTGCTGCGGGAGGCTGGCCCCTTGGAGGCTCTTGGAGCTCCTTTCTGGGGTAGTCCACCCGGCTGGCTCCTGCTTTGTCTCTTCCCACGAGTCAAAGGCTGCCCCCTCCGGTCGTGACTGTAGGTGACCAGCAGAGGCCTTTCTAGAGCCCACTGGGCCTCCTCCTCTCCGGGAGACCGCCTTGCGCGAAGCGGAGCCTGGTGCTGAGGAAGCTCGTGGCTGCCGTTGGGGTGCTCCACCTCAATGAGAAACCCAATGTGGGGCCTCTGACCTTTGGCCCTCTGGAAAGCAGCGGTCACGTCAAAGCTCTCCCACTTGGGCTGCTTGGGAGCCAAGAATCTGCGAGCCAGGAGGAGACTGCTCTTGTTTCTGGAAACGGGTAGGGGGCCCATTGCGTGGTATATGTTGATGTGGAAACCCCTGCTTTCCTTCTGCGAGTGGTACAGGCGCAGCTCCAGGGCAGTCAGCTCCTCTTCCACAGGCAGCAAGCTCAGGTTGAACAGGAAGTAGAGCGAACCATCTAGGACTTCAGGGGTGTTTTCCAGATCCTCTAGATGTGAAACAGAAGCCGGAAAGGGATTGAGGACTGAGTGTTTGGGGCTGGCCTTGCAGATGTTGCTGAAGTACAGCTCCCATCGCCCCTGGCCTTGGGCCAAGCTTGCTGGGTCTGTTGGGAGTTGTAGTTCAGCAACATTCACAAAGGTTGTCCATGCCAGGACTACAGGAATTGCCTTCTTGCATCCAACCAAGTGTCCATCTAGCCCATCTGTGTTTTGCCCCCTGCATCCTAAGAAGCTCTCAAGCAACAGCTGTTCCCTGTAAATTGTCTTAAAGTTATTGCCCTAACTTTTTAAAATAAAAGAAAATACTTATTTGTGGCTATTCAGTGTGCAGCACTTTTTTCTTAGACTGTTTTGGGATTTTTAAAGAATCAGAACTGTATTTGGCATCCCTTTCTGTGGAAGTAACATGTCCTTGCCTGAAGTGGTGCTGGGTTCCTGGCTCTGCTGATAAAGCAAGCGCCTCCGACCCTGTGTGTGGCTCTGTTGCCTTGCTTGCTCTGCAGGTGGCGCTGTAACCCAAGGCAAATCATACACCTCCCAAAACCCAAGAGGAAAAAAGAAGAGATCTTCCTTAAGTAAGCCGAGCATGGGGGCATTCTTGAAGTATCTTGGCATTAGGGAACTTTGCTTTCCTTCCTCCTCGATGAAGCGTGTTTGACCCTCAGAGTCAAAATCAGAATTGTAGAGTTGGAAGGGACCACAAGGGTCATCTATCAGTGCAACCCCCTGCGATGCAGGAATCTTTCAATGTGGGGTTTGAACCCACAACCCTGAGATGAAGAGTCTTGCGCTCTCCCAACTGAGCCTTCTACCAGGTCAGGCTATTTGTCAGCCTCTTATTGTCAGCCATGGCTGGCAGTTGCTCTCCAAGGACCAGGGCAAACAGGGGGGCTTTCCTTTTAACTGGGGGTGTCAAGGATTGAACTTGGGGCCTTCTGCATGCAAAGCAAGGTTCCTGCCTGCTGAGCTACCTCTTTTTCCCTTTACGCAGTGCGGCCGCTTATCTACAGCTTTCCACCTCTCCTTCAACCCTGTCCCTGGCTTCTAGTTTTGTGCAGTCACTTCAAGGATGGAGAGCCTGTGGCTGTCTCTAGTTGGACTCCAGCTCCCATCAGCCCCTGCAGCTGGCATGGCCAATGTTCAGGGAGATGATGGGAGATGTAGTCTAGCAATTCCTGGAGGGCCTGGGTTAAATTTCCCCACTTTTCTCCCCTCTGCTGCTACCCCAACCGATTTTTCAAGGCCCCAGCCACCCCAACGGCCCAAACGTGGAATTTGAAGGCGGACGTGGCAATCGCAAGCTCACCAACATGGTGGAAGGTGCGGATGGTGTTGGCTCTCCCGGCTTGTTCCTCCAGGAAGGGAAGCTCTGTCTCTTTGAGGGAGGAGGGAACCTTCCCCAAGCAGAACTGGTACAGATCCAGAAGATATTGGGGGACCACAATCCCCGCCCTTGGCTCCGGGCGCCGTTGCAAGCCCAGGCGTCTCAGCAGGATGGTTTGGAGGGCTTGGATCGGGACCTGCTTTGAGGAGTCATGCTCACCAGCAGTTCCTGGAGAGGCCGCTAGGAGGCTTCCAGATCTCCAGAATTCAAGAGGTATAAGCAGGACCACCAAAACAGCCAAGTTACCAGAAACCATTGTGGAACTGGGGAAGGCAGAGGGAAGACAAAGACATGGTTGGTGAATGTGGCTTGTAGACAAAATTGGATTTCCTGGGTTGTTTTTCCCTTTTCGTCTCCACTCCCTGCCACCGCCCCCCCAAAAAAACAGAAAATAAAAGAATGCATTCGACTTGGAATATGTATACTGTAGATTAAAGTATAGTTAAAGGGAGCCAGTCAAAAAGCTGGGTTGCCTTTTTAGCATTGTGCCCCCTGCTGGTAGTGGGGGAAATTACCCCATGCTGCACATCAGTATAATTTGATGCAGTTCAGTTAATTCTGTGGCATTAGGATATAGCCTCAGAGAGCATATGCGTGTTAAATTTCTCCCAGACCGTCTCTGCAGGATGCTGCAGGAAAATTGCTAGCAGAGGTCTTAGTGAGTACGAAAGAAGCCTGAAGAAAGATGCCGCTGCGGAGACTTTTGAACAGAGCAAAACCCTGGGGAGTTCAGATCCCTTTATTTTATCAAGTGCACATTTTGCTTTGCAAAAGGGTTTCAGTGCCAAAAAAAATGTGTTGCGAGAAGGCAGAGGGGCTTCTTGGAGCAAGCGAGTTAGATTATTGAGAGTGATGTGTGCTGCGTTTTTTTGTTTTTGTTTCAAGAGCATGTCTTTTGCCTTTGGAAGAATTCTATGGTAGATAAGAGAAAGTCCTGGTGTTTGTTAATGTCTTGACATCCCTGCTCTTCCTTGATCTTCCATTTGCCTAGGCTTGGGGTGGGGTGGGCAATCATGCCTGATGCCTCACTCACCCTCCCAATAGCTTACCACAGAGGAAGTCATCCTCTGTCATCCATAGAATTGTAGAGTTGGAAGGGCCCGCGAGGGTCATCTACTCCAACCCCCTGCAATGTAGGAGTCTCGGCTAAAGAACCCCTGGCAGATGGCCACCCAATCTCTGTTTTAAAACCTCCAGCGGAGGAGAACCCACCGATGAAGGAGAGAAACTGAGGCACAGAGAGCTTGCCCTATAACACCCACGAAATGGGCACAGTTTGCTACAGGCCGACATTTGCAACTAGCCTTGACCATAAGCACTCATGTCAGCTGTACCCCGGAGATTGCACAAACCCTTTGAGGTGTTGTGCAGATGAATGTGGGAAGATTCTGGAACGGTGGCTGTAGCCTTGCCCTCAACGTGGCACCATGCACTAGTTGGGTGGGGTTTCTGCCAGAGGTGGGCAGGCAGACTGGCAGTGGGTGGAGCTTCTCATGAGGGCATCTTGCTGCAGGATGCTATCTTGAGACACCCTCTTCAGCAAGCCCCGGTTAATACATGTAAAATTAGCAGAGCAAGCAAGGGCCCATCCAGGGCACTACCCGTAAGAGCCCTCTAAGCACGTCCACAAGGAGGGTAGTGTTGCTTTTCTGAAGTGTTGTTGACAGTGTGGATGTCCGTCCCCCCCTCGCCCTGCTCAGAAGTACTTACTTGCAAAGGTTGAGGCTGTTGGCAAGCATCCATTTTCCCCACTCCTGCAAATCCAGCAGCTTTTCCTTGCCGTTAGGTCTCTCCCAACCTTGCTGCTGCTTCTCTCGGGTCACCCAAGCCAGGGAACAGCCCGCACTGCCCCATGGCCACCCCACTTCTCCCTGGCGACCTCCGTCGTCCTTCCCTCGCTCAGCAAGTGAGCCAGAGGCCAGCCAGCCTCCCAGTTCTTCTCCAGAGCGCTGGGGCTCTGCCCACCCTGCCTGTGGAGGTGCCGTCCTCGCTGCCTTCAGGATGTGATGTCAACCAGCCCAGGAGGCCGAGCCAGAACAAACAAGTTTGTTGTGAGTTGTCGCCTCTTCGCTCTCTCCAGCACAGCACGGTGGCCCGTTTTCTGGACTCGCCACTCGCTTCGGCCCTGCCAGGAAGGCAAGAGAGCTATGCCAGCTCTGATCCCAGGTGGGGAACAGGAGGTGACTTGCATCTCCACCCCAGAAAATTATGGGACATCTGCTTCACGAGTTAACAGCTGGGCCAAGGACACGAGGTAGCCAAATTTGGCCGACTCTTCATCTCCCCACTGCCCAGTTAGCAACAAGGCCTTCAAAAACACCCAGAAGGTGCTGCTACCATGAGCCAAAATTGGTGACTTGACACTGTTTGAAGGCCGACCCTTCCAGTCTGAAATTTGGGCTGCCTACCACCTGGAGCTGACGTTTATCAACCTGCTACTAAGGCACACTGAAAAACAGGGACATGGGGCTTCGCTTGGCATGGGGCTAGTTTTCACAGCGTTTCTGCCGGCAGCCCAATCTACAAGCCTGCAAAGTCAATGCAGGCTTTTACATTGCAGCTTTGACTGCCCCCCCTTCTTCAAAGTAACACGTGCGATTATTCTCAGGTTGCGTTCAAACAGAAGCTGGTGCCGTCCCAAAGGCATGAGCCTCGCCAGAAAAACAGCCAACCCACCCCCTCCCCAGGCCCCGTTCTTCCTGGCGTGCTGCCCAGGAGTGCAGGAGATCTGGGCCAGGTCCTTATCAGGCCAGAGGGGGAGAGGGCTTTCAGGGGCCGGCGCTTCCTCCGCCACCAGACAGCACGCGCCGGGAACGAGCTGTCTGTGGAAAGAGCGCGTCAACAGGGCCTGAGGAGGAAGCGCTGCGGTCATCGCCCAAGGCAGACTCTTGGAACAAACACACGGTGCAGGAATGTGGCCTCGTTGGGGACCTGGGTGAGGGGTTGGGGAGAGGTAATCTCCTGCAAGGCTGAAGCTTGTGGCATTCCCTCCCAGAAGCCTAAGCTTGGCTGCAGGCACACATTAAGCCAGATTGAATACGCAGCAGTTCGGCTGTCCTTTCCCAAGGCAGAATTGCAGTTCCTTAAGCTGGAGGTGTGCAGTATAATGGCTGCTTTAGTTGAGATCCCTGGATTGCAGGGGGTTGGACTAGATGACCCTCAGGGTCTCTTTCAACTCTCCAATTCTGGGATGCCTTTTCTTCATGCTCATGCTGAGGACCCTGACCACTAAGCAAGCCACCATCATTCCCAAGCAGCAACTTGTGCTTTGAGTCCACCACCGACACCGGTAAAATTCTGCGGGAGCTTCCATGGTACGTGGTCCATTTGAACCATGGGAAGGTTTCCTCTGGCACTCCAAAATTGAAAAATCGGGAGCTTTTTGACTCCCACCAGGTGGTTCAGAGAGCATGCTGAACCTGTAAGTGTCCTGGCTACCCACTTGAATGACTTTGGAAGATGATGGAGTAGATTCACTGTGTGTGTCACAGCACTGTCAGGCAAGGAATGTCCAGAATGAGGAGTTAACTCTTTATTGTCAAAAGTACACTTACAAGTTGGGGAAAGGCATGTCCACCCATATGCTACCTCCTTCAGCTACGCCCGGTTTACACCCAATGAGGCAGTTGCCGCAACAAAGAGCCCTCGCCCCCAGTTTAGGTATATTCCCTACCCGAGTTTTGCACTGGCAGGTGCAGACTACAGCTGTGTGTAACCTGCTTTTACTGCTCCCACTTCAATCCTCTTCTAGTCCTGGAACCCAGAGGCAGAGATGCAGCAGGTAGCTTCATCTGAGGACAGGCAGCCCTCTTGCAATCACACCCATGGCAGAACCTCACCCAGTGGCAACCGACTGGAAGGAGGCAAGACGGGCATGACAAATTGGGCAGAGAGGCAGCAGAAGGGCTGCTCTATGGCTGGATCCTTTGAGCCTAGAGGACTGTGAATCATGCTGCTTTCTCCCAAAGCTAGTGTGTGCTGCCCTGCCTTTTTGGAATCAGCCCACCTCTGGGGGCACGTCTCCACTAAAAACCCAACAGAGGTCAACTGTCACGAGTTTTCCCGTTGCAAAGAACTTTGGGAATTCCGAATCGGCCCAGGGGTTAACCGCCTCTTCTTCAAGCTACTGTCCACCAGGGATGCTGTGGAGAGGAAGCAGTAAATTCATTTTAGGTAACTAGAGTTACCTAGCGTTTGGCTAAAAGTCTAAGCTTCTGGATTCAGCAGCATCCATTCCTGGCCCAGGCCAACCCCTCTTGCTCTCCTCCTTGCACCAGAGTTGTCCTTGGCTGCCGGCGGCTGTTTCTCCAGCTCGCTGTGCAAAACATCCTCTTCGCTGCTGACCCTGGGCTTGGCCGCCCGCCACAGAGGATGTTGGCACAGTGAGGGAGCGTCAAGTTGGTGCCGCCACCGTCCAGAGGGGAAAACAGGCTGTCCTCGTGCAGCAGCACTTCCTGTTTACAGGCCCCCATAGGCCTGTGCTTAACCCTCTGCTGCCTGAAGACCAGCAGCCATGGCTGCTGCAGCGGGCAGAGAGCTCCCAGCTGGCACAGGGCAGAAGTGACCCAAAATTCCAAGTCAGTGGCTCACCTCTCCCCTAAATCTACAGCACAGGGTGGGAATAATTTTTCATTCTCTTATGGGTAATGGGGGTGGGACACAGAACAGCCATGCTGCATACTAGTGGTGGGCAGGGCCAGAGACAGACCTGGGCAGAGCAATGGGTGAGACTTTTCCTTTTGTACAGTGTGCTACATTCCAGCTGTGCAAAGGTCAGAGGTTTTCTAGCAAGAGGCTTCATTGCCATTGTAGGACACAGTCCAGGCAGGCAAAAGCACTTCAGGGGCAAGGTTGACAGAAGAGAGTAGCCTGGAGGGAGACCCAGGGCCTGGAAGGCTGCTTTTGCTCGGAGGTTCCCAACCCCTAACCTACCACCCACCTAGAACAAAAAGTACATTGCTTACCTAGAGCTGGTTGTCTTCAACCTTCCCACACCCCATGACCCACATTTAACTCAAACACACATTTGGAGACCCATTTCTCGAATCTTCTATTTGCACGGTGGTAGTGCTCCTGTTGACACCCACCAGTTGAAGACAGGATGTGAAATTTGTCGCCATCTTGATCAGGTGTGAGAAATCCGAACATTAAGGCCACGGGACCTAGAAATCTTTGTAAGTCTGGGTTTTTTTCTCTCTCCTAGCGCAGAATCATAAGGTTCCTTTAACATACAAGCTTTTCTTTCAACATTAAAATGGGCTCATACCTCTCGTGATTATGGAACACAGCAACAAGAGCAAAAAATCCTGCAGTCTATTTCAAACACTTTAAACTACAGAGGTAACTTGGTCTGCTCAGCAAGGCGAATAGGAGGGCAGAATGTATTCTAAGCCATAGAAGCACCTACCTCCTGAATTACCCTTAAGAGTACCTGCTGCTGCTGACACAAACAAGGCACCAATTGTATAACGTATTTCTCCTCTTTGCCATCAGGGGTGCACGATGAAGGTGCCGGTTGCGGTCATCCGCCTGCCCCATGGACCCGACGGGTCAAGCCGCGGCTTTGATCCCAACTCTCCCCGTTTCCAGGCCCTTGGTCCTGCCAGCCTCTCCTCTGGGAGCACAGCAGACCTAGAGCAGGAGCAGCAAAGTCGTGTGACGCTTCGAGAACGCTACCTGCGCAGCCTCTCAGCCATGGCTGGGCGGCCCGTCAGATTCACCATGTATGAGAGGGTCAAGGTCACAGCTTTGTTTGGCGCATCCGACATTGACATCCTGAACTTCCAAGTCTCCGAGCTTCAGACTCCACTGGGGATACAGAGAGAAGCGCTGCTCCGATGTTCGGACATCATCGCGTACTCCTTTGAGCTTTGACAGATCTGCCTTTTTACTATTAAAGCACCTTTTATAAGCAAGTGTTCAGTCCTTTGTGAGTTGCAGAGAGCAGGCTCGGTTTATTCCTAGCAGACATGTCCAGTGGGCTATAACAAATTAAGGAATGAGTTTGACCGCAGAGGAGGCTGCCTGCTACATCTCTTCATGATTCACTGTTCTGCACACACTGCCTCCCACTCTGATTCTGGGTCTGTGTTGCAAGTAGGAGCTGTAACAAAATGTCACAGTATGAAGTGCTGCACCCCACCGCTTTCCTGTTTTGTTTCCCTAGTATTGCCAACATTACAAGCTCCCATTTTTGCTGTTTCAGGGGTCTCCCCCATAGCCTGCTAATTCCTCCTCCTTGTGGGCAGCCCCATTTTAACTACGCTAGCAATGACGCAGCATCAACACTGTAGAGGGAATTATTGTATTTAAAAATGGGGTATCAGAGTTTTTAGGGGGCTAACCAGGTTGGGATAGCTGGGATAGCAGGCTTGTTGGTTTTTGAATGTAGATTATGTAGATTTTTCAATTTCATTGTTCTGTATGGGACAATGACAATAAAGATAATCATATCGTATTCTCTCATGCAATAAAGCATTGCAATACAGCAAATGCCGATTCAGCAGCTGCTTCTAAACAAATGGCAGGACTTAAAACCTTGTCTCCCTCATCCCTGGAGGGATGGCAGTTGGCTGCAGATGTTTGCTGCTGGGTCTCCCGTGTCCTTTGGCATTTACCTGAAACTAGCCGTGCACTAGAAATTCTCAGCTGCTTCAGCTCAGATGAAAGTGAATGAAGGGGCCCTTAATTTTTTAAAATATGCATTGCAGCTCAGTTCAAGCTCGCACACAGGCCTGACTTTTTTGTTTATCCTTTTGAGTTTATCATAAGCCATCATGAAATATCCAGTTAGCCTACTGACCGCTGAGGACTCCAAGCCTCCTTGTCCCAGCCACGGTGCTTTGATTCACACTGAGTTGCACACACAGAGAACAGGACGCTGCCCTAGATAGGCTTTTGCTTTGATCCAGCAAGGCTTTTGTGTCCAGAGAAGGGACCCCCTGGGTCATTTGTGCCTGCCCTTGGACTTATGTCACTATATTTCACTCTAGCACCCTGACTAGGGCTGGGCGATACAACATCCAAAACTGGTGTGAAGTCAATTTTGTGATACCAGTTTCATAATTTTTGACCTGCGAACACATCTCAAATCATGATTGTGTGTGTGTGTGTGTGCGCTCTGCAAAAATAACAATGCCTCTCTAGATTATTGCAGCCTGTTAACTCTGCCAGCTCAGCTCTCCCCTGCCTCCTGCAGGGGAAGTGAATGACAAGAGCAGGCACCAGCAAAAATCACAATGCAGGAAAAACCGTGAAGCCAGCCAGTGCCTTGACATAGCTCCATCCTTCTTTCAGACACCATAATATCACTATACCACAATGTTTAGCTGGTGATATATCGCAGTGTTGAAAACCATGTCTCACCCACCCATCATTGGTGGGGGGAAAACCCCCTAAAGTAGGAGCAGGCTTGATTATCACATAGTAGTTGCTCTGATTGGTGCCTGTGCATTTTGCTTCACAACTTTTGAGCTGAGAGGCTTATTCCCAGGCTGACTCTGGATGCAAGCAGAAGCCCCTGGACTTCCCATCCTCACTCCTTGCTGCGTACGATCTCTACAGCGCTTATTACACACAGACTGGGGATGAAAGGAAACACACGTCCTTAGAAGCTCCTATCAAAGTCTTTCCAAAAGGGAGCAAGACGGTTCTGTGCAACTGAAGGTGCTTGTCAAGAGATGACCGCTTCTGGTTTTTTATTTCTGTATTTATTTAGACAGCATAGAAACAAAAACCAGCAATGTACAGCGTTATTACAGGATTACATGAGGCCTGGTGAACCAGCTGGGCAGGAGGCGGGCAGCGTGGAACTGAACCAGGAACAGCTTCTAGTGGCGGTAATGAGGGCTCCGGGATCGGGACCGCGAATGCCTGTAGGAGGCAGAAGAACAGGTCACATGAGAACTTAAAGAGAAACTTACATACCGTATTTTTCACTCCATAAGACGCACCTAGTTTGTAGAGGGGGAATGCAAGAAAAAAAATATTCTTTAAAAGGAGCTCTGAGCAGAGCCTGTATGCATCCCAGGCTCTGCTCAGCGCTCCCTTTCACGAGCTGCGTGGAGCGTGTGTGCAGCGCTTGCAGGCTTTTCCCCAAGGAGAGAGAAGGACCGCTCGTCACTGACAGGCTGCCCTTCTCCCTCCTTGGGGAAAAGCCCCCAAGAGCCACACACACCTCTCGCAAAGGCCAGCAGGGCAGCCCCTCAGCCCCTTCCCCCACCTCCCAGAAAAGCCCCCAAGAGCGCGCTCCCTTTTAAGAGCCACGCGGAGCGTGTGTGCAGCTCTTGGGGGCTTTTCCCAAGGAGGGAGAAGGGACTGATGGGCTGCCCTGTGTCCCTTCCCCCACCTTCCAGAAAAGCCAGCAAGTGCCGCGCGCTTTTTAAAGAGCCGCGTGGAGTGTGTGTGCGGCTATTGGGGGCTTTTCCCCGAGGAGGGAGAAGGGACTGACGGGCTGCCCTTCTCCCTCCTCGGAGAAAATCCCCCAAGAGCCGCACACACACTGCACACGGCTCTTTAAAGGGAGCGCCAAGCAGAGCCACCTGCATTCGCTCCATAAGACACACACACACTTCCCCTTACTTTTTAGGAGGGAAAAGGTGCGTCTTACGGAGCAAAAAATACGGTAGTAAGAGTCCCACAAAGTCACAACTCCCGTTGGTGGTAGATGATCGCTCTGTTAAGCAAGCACTAGCCAGAGCCAACACAACGTAGCAGATAAGAACATTGAACTTGATATGGGGAAGTGGTTGAGCCCTTTTAATTGCCGAGCCACAAAGCCCACAGTGGCTGGCCTTGGGAAAGTCTTCCTCTGTGTCAGCTGCATTTTATAGGGTTTTTGTGGAAGTAAAAAAATCAGGAGGCCTAATTCTGCAGTGCACCAAGCTCCTTGGAAGCAGGGCAAAGCACATTCCACTATCCATGTTCTTAACCATGTTACTTGTACAAAGAGACTTCAAGGGCACTTAATGACAACTCATAAGTTCAGAACTAGTCACTTGGGTCTTAATAAAGATAATGGCTTCCTGTCCCCTGACAGATGTGGACACAATCATCCCAGCAATGCTGAAATAAGTTATCACCTCTCTGCCACTTGCAGAGGCTTCTCATGCCTACTGCTTCCCTCGTTATTAATATTTAGGCAGAATTTATAAACATTGCTGTTCACCCAGACGCTTGTTGGCTGAAATATATTATTCTTGGCAACTCTGAAAATTATTTAGCTGGGAAAATATTCTGCCGTTTTTTTAAAAAAATATATATATCCTTTGCATTGTTTTTGCTGTTTTGTTGTTTATTACCCCAGGCTCCTTTGGGAGGAAGGGCAGGAGAAATAGCTAAAGACAATACAGAACATGCATCTGAAAGCTCGGACCAAATGACCACAAACTCTTACTTTTTGCATCTCACTGCGATTCAGTTCCTGCCTTGCATTTTTCTCCTTTAAAATTATGCACACACATGGGGGTGTATGTGTGTGCAAACGCAAGCAAGCACGGATGTCAGGGACTCAGTGGGAGCGCAGGGAGGAGAAGAGATGGAGAGCGAGGGGGAGCAATCCGAGGGCAGGTAAGGAGAATATGACAGCAGCCCGAGAGATTCCATGAGCCTCTCCAGCGAATCGGAAGATTCACAGAAGGGGGCGCCGATGGGCAGGGCAAGGGGCGAGCCAAGGGGGACACCCCAGAAGCAAGGGGCCAGCGGGGACTCCCAGAGCAGCAGTTGGAAATCAGGACCAGCTTCCCCACCAGAGCGCAGTGGGGGGGAGGAGTTCCAGGTGTCAGAGCCCACATATGCACCACCAGCAAGAGAAGATGAGTCAGGGGTGGCCACGCCTCCATCGGAGAGCGAGTTAACGGTCAAGAGGAAAGTTGCAGGCTGGGCGCGCGCGCCAAGTTCAAAGGTACAGGCGAGCGGCACAGAAGGTAGCCCGGATAGGGAACCAGGTCCTAAAGCCCGCCGGAAGGAGGGGCAAGAATCGTCAGGGTCAGCGTCAGAGGAGTCCAGGAAGGATGAGACCCTAGCGGGCAGGAGGGCCCAGAGGAGAAAGGAACTTAGAAAGAGGTGGAGCAAAGCGAGAGTCTTAAACTGGGGTGGAAGGGGAGGAGACTCAGACGGGACTTCGCCGGTCTAAGGTCGGGACGTAGAGCTGCACGCTGCGGCTTTAAAATGGAAACTGAACCTCAATAAAGACCTTTGTACATAACTACAGCCTAGCGTTGGTCCTCTGTGAGCTGGGACCTGGAGGCAGCTCTGACAACAACTATACATATATAGTTCTGTGGGCCACCCTGAGACTTCTGGGTATGGGGCGGTATATAAATTTAATAAATAATGACAAATAAGTAATATATACATGCATACACCCCACCAACTTGAGATTTCATTTCCTGCACCTAACAAAGTAGGTTTGTGCCCATGAACATAGGAAGCATATTGCTCATGCCTTAGCAAAACTAAGACTTGAAGGTGCCAAAGGACCCTTTGCGAACTGTTACAGTGGCTGGAGAACATCTGCAGCCTGAAAGGGATCAGGCTGGCCTCAAGTTCAAACTATTTAAATATTTCAGGCAGCTCAGAGGAAGAATGCAGGTTCTGAAAGGCGCCCGTTATCTCTCCACCGTCTTATCAGCTCAGTGAGAGGCCTGCTTCTATCTCCCTTTCTCCGCTAGAGTCTATAAGCAAAAGCTGCGGCAAGAATTTTAATGGCCCAAAAATGGAAACAAGAGGAACTACCGACAGTGGAAGAGTGGAGAATGAAACTTATGGACTTTGCAGAATTGGACAAAATGACTGGGAAAATTAGATACCAGAAAGATCACAAGTTCACTGAGGACTGGAGAAAGTTTACGATTTATCTGGAAAATATTTGTGATGAACAGACAACTCTAGTCGGTTTTAAAGAGGCTTTGTGATGCTAAAGGGTATTGTAAAAAGAAAAAGAGACGAAAGGATATTATTAACTGGCAATATATTACAAAGGAAATGCGTAACAAATATAAAATATGAGGATTGTGGGAGGAGCTGGTGGAAGTCAAAAATTGGTAAATTGGTGAATATGGCTATGTTTGAATAATGTGTGAAAGAAAAATTTGTAAAAAATTTAATAATAATAATAATAATAAAGAGTCGATAAGCAAAAGCAAAATTTACCTCCTCGAAGAACTGTAGTCTCGACCTGCAAGACAAACGGGAAAGTCAAGAACCTCCAAATTACATTTCTGGAAACTCTCCGCCTTTGCCTATTTAGGCTAAACCTGTTAATCTCTTAGCAAGGGCAGTAGAGGAAGGAAAGGATGTAAACCTTGAGCCATTAAGGAGCAGAAAAATCACGGAGACCCTCTGATGCCCCTGAGGTTCCGTCAGCCTTTACAAGGGACAAAGCTTCTTGTTGTAGGCCAGTCCCTGCGCTATGGAACTCCCTGCAAACAGAGGTTTGGCAAACCGTTTGGCAGGAATATTTGCTGCCTTCTTTCAGCGTCCCAAAGCCGGCAGAAAAGCGAGTCGGGGATGAATCAGCTATGGGGGAGCACCTAATTCTCTTGCTAATGGTCACACCTAAATCTTTACGAGGGTGGAATTCATGTTCTAATCCAATGTTAACGCATTCCAACCACCCCAGTGTTAAGAGCAGAGGTTGGATGGCCCATCTGTCGTGGATGCTTTAGTTGAGATGCTTTTATTGCAGGGGGTTGGACTAGATGACCCTAACTCTACAATTCTACGATAGTTGTGTGTGTGTTTTTTAAGTAAGAGTCAATCTGCAAGCAGTGAAGTACAGTGGTACCTTGGTTCTTAAATTTATCCATTCTGGAAGTCCGTTCCAAAACCAAGGTGCACTTTCCCATAGAAAGTAATGCAAAATGGATTAATCCATTTCAAACTTTTTAAAAGAACCCCCTAAAACAGCAATTTAGTGTGAATTTTACTATCTAATGAGACCATTGATCCGTAAAATGAAAGCAATAAACAATGTATTGCAGTCACACAATCCATCAATCAGTAGCTGAACTGGGTTCCATATAAAAAAGTAAAGGGACCCCTGACCATCTCTGGGGTTGCAGCGCTCATCTCGAATTATTGGCCAAGGGAGCTGGCATACAGCTTCTGGGTCATGTGGCCAGCAGGACTAAGCCGCTTGTGGCAAACCAGAGCAGCGCACGGAAACGCTGTTTACCTTCCCGCCAGAGCGGTACCTATTTCTCTACTTGCACTCTGACGTGCTTTCAAACTGGTAGGTTGGCAGGAGCAGGGACCGACCAATGGGAGCTCACCCCGTTGTGGAGATTCGAACCACCGACCTTCTGATCAGCAAGTCCTAGGCTCCGTGGTTTAACCCATAGTGCCACTTGCGTCCCCTGGGGTTCTATATAGTCACACACACAAAAAGAACCGCAAAAACTTAAAATAAATAGCAAAAACAGACAGACCTCAGCATAACACTCAAAACGGAAGCGTAACACTCAAAACGGAGCACGTTCGGCTTCCGAAAAACATTTGCAAACCAGAACACTCACTTCCAAGTTTGCAGTGTTTGGGTTCCGAGTTGTTTGAGTGCCAAGGCGTTTGAGAACCAAGGGACCACTGTACTCAAGAGGCATGAATGTTTTGGCCAGGACCTCTCTACTTGTCTGGGTGAAGTTCTTTTATCTCAGTAAGGACCTCACTGTCAAAGTCGGACCCCCAAAATAATTATCTTTTCTCCAGTGTTTCACAACAGCCCCACTGCCACTCACTGTAACGTGGGGAAGGAGACCGACTCTGCCGGCTGTACTGCCGCTCCCACTCCTCTCGTTCCTTCTCCCGGCGCTCGCGCTCCCTGCCAAGAAAAAATGCTGCAGATTTAGCAGGCAGGCAACCAAGCCACTCCCTCTCCCCCCCCCATGCTCCCCCACTGCTCTGTGCCGGGAGGGACAAGGAAACCCCAAAAGGCATTACTTCATCCGGATCTTCCTAGCCATGGCACGCAACTCGTCTTCCCGCTCCTGGAAGAGACGAGATAGCACATGCCAGTCAGCTGAAGGGTGAACACCACGCAAGGCAGACAAGCCAAGGTTCGAACTTGACAAACGGTACGCTCTGCAGTAAGAAAATGGTAATTCTGCAAGTGGAATAAAAATCTGCATCCTTGAGAGCCATGGTTTGCTTCGCCTCGCTATGGATCGTTTGAACATCCAAACGCCCAGCCCGGTAGACTATTGTAGCAACAGACCACAATGTGAAGCCATGCTTTTTTCTGTTGACTTGCTTTTAAGTATGGTTTGGCACTATGTCTGAACCTCGCAGTCTGAAGCAACCATGGTTTGTTTGGCCAACTCGCCAAGCTACAAAGGTGCAAGGCAAGAGCCGTTGGAAAATAAGTGAAACCAAAGAAATAAGCTGTGGCTTGCTTGCTCATCTGTGAGACAACTTGTAGTTTTTGCTGAAGAAACCATGGTTAGAAGAAACCAGGGCACAGCACTGTATATGAACCCTGTCTTTAGTGTTGCAACCTTGTCTTAGAATCATACGTGTTGAAAGGGACCACAAGGGTCATCTAACCCAAGCCCTTGCAATACAGGAAACCTTTTGACCAACGCAGGACTCGAAGCGACAACCTTGAGATTAAGAGTCTCATGCTCTACTGACTGAGCTGGCAAGGCTTATTAGACAACAATGGGAAACTGAGCCTTTCGTGTTATCGGCCTGGTCCTGAGGAACACACTGCCAATAGAGGTTCAGCCAGGGTTTCAACTTTTAAATGCCTGCTGAAAACTTTTCTAATCCATCAGGTTTCTGCAGACAATTAAAAATGCCTCCTTCCATAATAGCCAGCTGCCTTCTGACTTGTAACTTTTTATATGGTTTTTATTGTATGGTTTTATGCACAACTGTTGCAAACTGCTCTGAGATTTCTTCTCATGAACAGCAGTACATAAATATTTTTTATGCATCCCAGTTAGCATTTGTCTGTTCCAGCTCCATTTTAAGTTTATTCCACTTGCAAAATGGGGCTTTTCAGACTGCAGAATTCAGTGCGCCTGCCAGTTACCTGTCTTTCGTGTTCCTGTTGCATCATCTTCTCCTGGGCAGCCTTTTTATCTGCTTTGACTGAAGAGGCAGAGTGGGGAATATGAGCGTGTGCAACAAACAGGTCAAAAGAAGGAGATGGCTCCCCTGTGTCGCCCGCCCGCCCACCACCCCAGCCATCCTCCAGCCCAGATGCTTACACTGCCGGTTAAGCGCCTTCTGCATACGCAGCTTCAGCTTCTCCTGTGGGGTCAGCTTTGGCTACAAGCGGAAGGCAAACAGAAAGGTGTTAAGACGTTGCCCCCGCCTTGGCCTGAACTCACAGTCAAACGAGTCTGGGAGAAGGCATACATGGGGAGAAAAGGGCCTTGGCGGAGGGACCCTATATAATGTATTTCTGCAATGTCACACAACATCTGGAGGGAGGAAAAGAGAGACTTCAAGACAGCCATGAACCAGAGTCCCACTTTCAAGCAAGGAAGAGTAGGTTGAGTTCCAGGAGACTCACCAGCAGCACACCCCGCTCAAGGGGGCTGTGCTTCCCCCAGCAAGAAGAGGGAGGCCATCTCCCCAGGGTATATAGTAGGAGAGCTAGCCAAGGCCTATGGGCTCCTTTGCCTGTAACGATCAGGAGCCAGGCGCTTTCAACTGAAGAGGATTACCGTATTTTTCGCTCCATAAGACGCACCTAGTTTTTAGAGGAGGAAAACAAAAAACAAGAAAGCAACGCAAAGCCTCTTGAGCGAAGAGGCAGGAGCGCTCCCACTGGGTTCAAGAGGCTTTGCGTGGCTATCCCTGAAGCCAGGAGAGCAAGAGGGATCGCTGCGTAGCCTGCATTCGCTCCGTAAGACGCACACACATTTCCCCTTACTTTTTAGGAGGGGAAAGGTGCGTCTTATAGAGCGAAAAATACGGTAATTTTAAAAGGAGCATTTCAGGTGCAGAAAAGGAAGCTGAAGCCTGCGGGAAGGGAAAACAGTCCCTGGCAAACTAGACTGGGCCATTCCCAAGGAGGTGGCAGTAGGGAAGATGCAAGGAATCAACTTAACACACATTGACAGGGTACTGAAATCCACTCCAACCCCAGCAAGCTTGTTAAGCAGACAGTCACGGCGACTGGGCATCCAAGTCAATGGATAATGCTTGCTGGTACTCAATGGCCTTGAAAAGGGCAGGCCGGAGAGCTGAATATTGCATCTCGTAGGCAGCCAGTAAAAATGTTAAGGCCAATAACTTTCGAAGGGTTCTTTGCAAAGGTGGGCTTCCATCTGCTTCTCCTCCACTCCTTCCTGTGGCTGGGTTAATCCTCAAGAGAACACGGGGGTTCCCAACATCCTCTGTGCAAGCTGCTTGTGGTGCTTCTGCGGTCACTGGTATGCATTACCCCACCCCAACTGAAAGCCCTGAGAACCCCACCTTTCCATATAAAAAGAAGAAGAAAAGCCAAAGTCCTAGCACTCATGATTGCTAAAACACCAGACACAAGCAAACAAGCCCCACCCCACCCAACACTTCATTAAGTGTCTGAAGTTTAGCCTTTCAGAACCTGAAACCTCTTGGTGACTCTCAACCAATGTGTTAATTGTCTTCACCGGGAAAATACTGTTGGGAGAAAATCTCATTGGGAGATGGGACAGTTGTGCCTCAGGGTCCAAATGCAGACAAGCAAGTCGCGGCTGGTGCTGCAGTCAATGAGCAAGGATCCCCACTCTGGCTCAGCCAGTCCTCTGCTGTCACCCATGATGGGATGGCTCTCATGATGAGGTTCCCATACATTTGCACTGCTTGAAGAACGTGGACTATGGGGCCATCACCTGCACCCCCACGTGCCAGGATAAGCAGCCCTTCACTGGACTACCACCCCTCACATTTCTACTTTCCATGCCAAAGTAGGGACATTTGTGCCCACCTGTGAGCATCAATTCCAACCACTACCACTACTTCTCAAAGACATGCCCAGGCATAAAAAATACAAGCCCAAGGGCACTCCCTGAGAAAGCCCAGTTTAAAACGAAGAGAACTTGAACTAGAAGAGTTAAATACGCTGCGAAAAGACAAGAAAGCCACATTTGCAATATGCCTTGGGAGACCTGGCTTTACATTTTGAGAGATGGGGAAAGAAACAGTAGGTTTGTTAAACTGTGCCCTAAAATCGAGAGGTTTCACTTCCTTCCTTGAGTTTCTCAAGAGCTGCAAGCATCATTCAGATCTACAAGTAGTTTACCCCACTACGAATTCCAACAAGGAAATCAGCTAGCAAGTAGTTTCCTTTGCTTTAGGCTCCAGCCCAAGCAAGATCAAATTTCACAGACAACCCCCACCTCCCCAATGGCTCTGCTGCCTGCTTGGATAACCGATCTCTCTGGAAGGTGAACCTGTGGTTTTCCGTATTGATTTTTTTAAAGCTCTATACCAACTTTTCATGCCTTAAGAATTGAAAGCAAACAAGGTTTGAGCAGGGGTGGCTGTGCTCTGCCACAGACACCAAAAGCAGGCATGAGTCATTTCTAGGAGAAGCACAATCTTTGAGGGAGCAAGCGGACACTGTAACTGAGATAACAAACGTACTGCTGTTGAAAACTCCCTTCAGTCGTACAGTGGCTTGAGCTAGGGCTAAAAACCTCCTGCGCACATAAACACCACCATCCATACCTCAAATCTGTCTTGCTGACACCATACCCCATTGTTTAAATGCTCAGGGAATTCCATGAGATGTCAGAAATGCTCACACTGGGGCCGCTCCCAGCTCCCAGTGGCTCTCTCTGGGACAGAATGCCCACTCAGATACTTGTATTAAGAGTGGAGGATACTCTCTATGTGTTTCTCTTAACCCAGAGCAAAAAGAAGCCCTTGATTGTGTCAGAGGCTGCCAACACTTTCAGGTCACTCCTTGGATTCTGAACCAAGGATCAGGAGGCATTACTCCAAGATAGTCCACAGAAATCCACCCAAGACTCAAGACGAATCAAACATCTGGAGGGCACGCTGTTGGCAATCCCTAACATCAGTTTTAAGGCCTGGCTCGGGGGGAAACAGTTTTGGATGCCGCTGTGTGGGGGAAGGGCATGTGACAGCTGTTGCTTTTTCAACTTTTTCCTCTATTTTTCAATATTTTATTGCTGCTTTGGTTATTATTTCTCCTAAATGGTTTCTGAAACTTTTGTTGTTTTAATATACTGTTAGCTACCTTGAGCCCACCAAAGAAAGGCAGGGTATGAGGAATTTAATAAATGGAGGAGGAGGAGTAAATCTAACCATCGTCCTAAACAGCCCCAACCGCCAGGGGCAAGGGTGCATCAAGACTGGCCCAAGACACAACTCCACCCAGCTTTCCCATGACAGATGCTTTCCCAATGGGCTCACGGTTGGGTAGGAAGACAGCTCAGCAGCACTGCCATGTTTCTTTATATGCACACCGATTTCCCATGCGGTGGGGTGGGAACAGGCAGGGCATTTCAGGGGAAACGGAGCCATAAAACACGGAAGGAAAAGGCTTCCCGGAGAAGCAAGATCTGGTTTTGGTCCCAACAGAGGAAACCACCAGAAGCCAGGGCTGCATGGCAGGATCAGTGCAAAAGGGCAGGCTAATGTACAAGTGTCAACAAGAGAGAGAACAAAAAAATCCAAGTTAACAGGTAAACCATGCACTCACAAACACACACACACACAAACACACTGACTGTGTGTGTGTGTGTGTGTGTGTGTGTGTGTGTGTGTGTGTGTGTGAGTGAGAGAGAGAGAGAGAAAGAAAGAAAGAGAGAGAGAGAGAGAGAGAGAGAGAGAGAGAGAGAGACCCTCCCAAAGAGACAACTCCTGGTATTAGATTCTAGACCAGGTCAGGAAACCCCGCTCCAAAGCAGCTACCCACCCACCCCCTTTGGCAATACCAAAAAGTTAAACCCCAACGTTAACACAAACTTCCCTGGAGACCCAACCCCCTCAACACTAGCCTGACAAGGTCCAAATTTAAAAAAACAGCTTCCTGGTTTGGTAGCACCCTAAGGAGGTGCTCAAGAGCTACATTTCTGACCACGTCTCAATCAGGCAAGTGTGGCCATCCAAACTCTAAAAAGCAACAACACTTCCCCCCCCCCCCCCCCTTTGCATCTCTATCGTTTCCCTGAGTCTTTTTCTGCAGTGATGGAAATTAAGAGGTGAGGTTTAAATTCTTACTGACTTTGGCAGCTCCTGTCTCTTTACCACCGGCAGTTTCAGCCCTGGAGAAAAGGGAGGGAGAGAAGATAAACAGGTTATATTTGTTACAGCAGCAGAAGAAAGATGGGTGCCCACTCTGGGACAGGAAGGGGTATGAACGTCAAGCCAGTACAGACAAAAAGATGCTCAGATGCACCTGCTGCTAAAGGAGCACCTGTTGCTGCAGAGGCTGCTATTTCTATTCCCAGATTTTATTAGCCACTGTGGCCCCCTGAGCAGAAACCTGCTTGGCTCGCAGGAGTTGCTGGAAGGAGGCATACAAGGCACCATCCAACCGCCTTAGGGACCCCACTCTGGATTTGTGTAGGGTTTCCTCCTTAGCCTTTCCTTCTCCCGAAAATATCCCACAAGGCAGCGCAGGTTTCAGATCAGAGTCTTCTTTCTCCTAGAGGGGTTCCTTTTCCAGGTTGATATACTATTGTGCTTGATACTGCAGTGACTGCAATGTTTGTTGCTTGCCAAAGCTATTGCAATTCTTTTGCCAGCCACCCTGAGCTCAACAGTGTTGTAGGAAAAAGCAGGCTACAAACATTAAATTGAAATTAATAATAATAATAATAATAATAATAATAATAATAATAATAATTTTATTTATACCCCACCCTCCCCGGCCGGAACCGGGATCAGGGCGGCTAACCCCAATAAAATTACAATAAAACATAATAGAAAAAGAAAGAACAGTTAATTAAAATATGGGTTAAAATACGGCTTAAAATACAATTTAAAATGCAGCCTCATTTTAGTAGTAGCCCACAAATCAAAACCATAAGGGGAGGGAAACATAAGGGTCAGACTGAGCCCAAAACAAAGGCCAGGCGGAACAGCTCTGTCTTGCAGGCCCTGCGGAAAGATGTCACATCCCACAGGGCCCTGGTCTCTTGCGACAGAGCGTTCCACCAAGTTGGGGCCAGTACTGAAAAGGCCCTGGGCCCTGGTTGAGACCAATCTAGCCTCCTTGTGGCTCGGGACCTCCAAAGTGTTGTTATTCGCAGACCGTAAGGTCCTCCGCGGGGCGTACCAGGAGAGGCAGTCCCGTAGATACGAGGGTCCTAGACCGCATAGGACTTTAAAGGTCAAAACCAGCACCTTAAACCATACCTGTCAACTTTTCCCTTTCCTTGCGAGGAATCCTATTTGGAATAAGGGAATTTCCCTTAAAAAAAGGGAAACGTTGACAGCTATGTCTTAAACCTGACCCTGTGCTCCAATCAAACCAGCGTGCACCCCTTGCTCACTTTTTCAGTTTCTCCCCTACAGCCGGGGAAGCCACAGGCCTCAGCAGTTTCTCTCTGGCTGGAGACGCTGACCGGCTGCGGCTCCGTGACTCGCTGTCGCTGTGGCTGCTGCGGCTGCTGCTCCAGTGCCTCCCTCCCCTGCCGCTGCTCCACCGGTAGCGTTCTCCAGACCGTGAATGGCTTCTAGGGATGAGAGAAGAAGTATGTTGTTGGGGATCGATTTCTCTCTCTCTTCCACCCCCCACGAAAAAAATATCAGGAGCTCCTCCGACTCACCTGGACCTGCGGCGGGAGCCGTATCGCCAGCCCCGCTCGGGGGAGCGAGATCTGGAGTGGCGCCGGCCATCCCGCGAGCCTCCCGCCGAATAGCGCCTCGTTCTGCTTCGGGACCGGGAGTACCTGTGGCTGCGCGAGCGGCCATAGCGGCTAGCTCTGTGATAACCCCCGGCCCGGTGAGACCGCGAGCTGGAGCGCGAGCTGGAGGACGAGGACGTCGACGACGTGGAGGAGGAAGAGGAGGAGGTGGAGCGTCGCCTGGAAAGAGGAGAGTCACGGCGCTGGATATTCACACGGCGCAGGCAGATCAGCAGGTGCGGGGAAAGTTGAGGGGGGTGGGGAAGACGAGAAGGTGCAGGAGGACACCCCAGGAGGCCAAGACCCAGCCCTGCCGACGGGTCCACAAGTAGAGACAGAAGCTTCCCAATTAGCAACTACAGTGCCGGAGCTCAAAACATTCACATCTTCAACTTCCTCTCTTTGCTCTGCAGCAAACAGAGCACACCAGAGGAGCAGGAAGGGTTTGGGAGACCCTGTGGGATGCTGGGTTACTGCCAGATCTCACTGTAAACTCGCTGCAGCTCGGCATACATTCCATTCCTGATCATGCCAACTTTTACCTCTCCACAAATGGAAAAAAGCTTTCATTGGAAAAGTTCTGCATGGAAACAGATTCAGAGGGAGAGACTGGGGGGGGGGGGCATTGACTAAACTGTACTGATTCTTGCAGCCTCCCAAATTTTTTGAGCAGTGAAAGACTGAATGAATGCTTCCAATATGCAATTGTGGTTTTGCCGGTTACGTCCCCAAGCTAGCAGTTAGTGATTTCACTGTTCTAATACCAAAGCTATGGTCTAATTCTCATATTGAGGTGGTTGACCTGGGATATACCACTTCAGACTAAAAAAAAAAAAATTCCCTTTCTGTGGGAAACTGGCGTGGCAGGGAGAAAGGTGGCCTAGATCCTTTCTCCCCAACCTTTAAAACCATTTCCGCACCTGCAATCTTATGGGACACAGCCTACAAGTTAACCACCTTATCCTTTTGCAGTATTCAATTTTGCCTGTTTACAAAATTTTATGTTTCAACTTGCAGTAAACTAGCAACCCAGGGCTCTGGGATCCCCCAACCAAAAAGTACAACAGGGCCCATTTTAACTCAAGGCCAGCCACACAGAGTCTCTGACCTTCCTGCTTCCTTCAGTGAAACAACAGCAGCTACTGCTGCTCTCGTTGGAGAGATACAAGATGAGCCAGAAAGAAAAACCCCAGCCCCATATTCTCCCCGCCTGGTACAAACCATGGCTGAGCCCGCCCACCTTAACATCCCTTTGACCAACCACCCTTAGGTCTCCCCACCATTCCACAGGAAGAAGGGAATCTCTACTTCCCCTCATTTCCCAGGGGAGACTCTGCAATGAACAGTTTGACTTTGTGGGGATTGGCCCACAGGAGAGGCCAGTGGGAATGCAGTTCCCAAAAGTTGGTGGTCAAGGTTTTGAGCAGTCGGGGAGGATGGGAAAGAAAATAAGAAGTCAACCTTTGACCCTGGAATGGTCTCTGCTTTAAGGTTTGGGAAAGCGAGGCAGGTACGAAAGTTACCGACCGGGAGGAGGCGCTATGACCTGCCGCAGCGCTCCCCTGCTGCACTTGGCTGGAGCGTGCCTTGCCGAGGGAGGCGGGCTTCCTGGGGGCTCCTGCGGTTTGAGCGGCGGCGGCGGCAGCAGCGGCGGCGGCTGCCTCTTCATCACTACCCCCGAAGCTGGTGATGAAGGTGATCTTCTCCTCGTGACCCGGGGAAGGCGAGCGAGAGCGGGAACGGGACTCAGAAGTGGATTCCGAGGGTGATCTGACGGATCAAGGCAGATAATCAGCTGCAGGCTACAAGCAGCAGAACAGAGCAGCTGGGCGTTCCACTTGCTCTTTACCAGACACCCCAACAAGATTGAGGAATGCAAAACTCAGGTGTTCAGGAGTGTTGAGCATCCCTGATCTGCACTAAACAATCTGGGTGATGCAGTCTTGCTTGTGGACATATCTCGTCTGAACAGACCAAAACCCACCTAGCCCAGTGTCCTTTTGAGAGAGGCCCAGCAACCAGCAGGCATTATTAAGTGGACTACCAGCTACTTTTTCCCCACCTGTGTGGTAGAGGATGAGCCAAGCCCCCGGAAGGCAGCCCAAGCTGGGCTCAGTGCAGCGCTAGCAAACTCTGTGGTGCAATGCAGCTTATGAAACAGCGGGGGAGCAAAACCGCCTTGGACAAAACACAAAGCCATCAGCATGGAGTTTCCCCCCGCAAGGCAACTCGGAGTTATTTGCCTCACACTGGACCCCCAACTCTCTCTAAAACAAAGTGAACACACAGAGAGAGCGCATGTGTTCTGCAAGTGCAGTCATACCTCATGATGCGTCTGCTTCAGGTTATGTGTTTTTGTGTTGCGTCCCACGGCAACCTGGAAGTACCGGAATGGGTTACTTCCAAGTTTCACCGCTTGCGCATGTGCAGAAGCGCTAAATCGCACCGCGTGCATGCAGAAACGCGGCACTTTGGCTTGTGTCAGTTCCATGTTATGGACGGGCCTCCGGAACGGATCCCGTCCGTAACACGAGGTTCCACTGTACAGATGTTTTGTTGAATGCGAATGAAAACCTCCCCTTCACCAACCCAGGTATATGACACACCAAGAGTACAAACACCCACCAGCACATCTGGGGGGCAGCTGCATCCACTCACCGTTTGTAAGGATCATAGGTGGGACTGTCTCTCCGAGCATAACTGCAACGATAGGGGATTAAATGAGGACAAAACCGGCACCGCTTCTAGAATCACAGAAGCATCACGGGAGACTTGCAAAAGCCCAACCTCTCAGCAAATGCTTCAGCCCAACTCAAGGAGCGCAGCCTATTTTTGCCCCAGCCGTGCCTCAGCATCCTTTCCTCCCCGCACAGACTGTCATACATGCTGCCCTTGTTGCATGGCCCTCACCCAGTGCCCTGAGCTGCCATGAGGGACAAAGGGGAAAGTATTCTCAGGTGCTCCCTCTCAACTCTTGTGGAGAGACAGAAATGCCTAGGCTCGACGGCGGCTGAATTGAGCCCCCATGTTCAAAAAGGCTTACCTCGGAGGACTGATTTTCCTTCCTTTCAAACGCTTCTCTCGGAATTCCCTCCTCTGTCTCCGAGAGCGGCGGCCCTGGAAAGAGGGATAGTCACGAGAGAGTCCACCATGCCAAGAGGGAGGCCCAGAAAACGCTCCCATTTTCTGTTTTTCCTGGAATAAATTGTTTTTTGGGGGGGCTATCCCACCCACACCCCAAGCATGCTTCCATGAGGAATTGATCCTAAAGTTCTCCCCGCTGTTTAACCAAGAGGAACCTCTTGGCCCAGTCAGTCGTAAATAGAGGGAATCACAGATGAAGGCAATGAAGGTAGGCAAGATGGAGAGGGCTTCTTAGAACTGCCCAGGTTCCCAACTTTCCATACCGAGTACATGGCTTTCTCCTCCTCCAAGGCTTTGGCATGTTTGATGGCTTCTGCTTCCTCCTTGTCCTTCCGCAACATCCTTTCAGAAACAAGGGGAGGAAGGGGGAGGTGGGAGAAAGACAGGGATGCTTAGATTTGTGGGGGACACAGGCCTTCCAATGTTCTGCAGCAGCTATTCTAACTGCTACCAACACATTCAGTGCTCCCCACCCCGCAAAAACACCCTCAGTCTGGTACAAGGTCTCATGTCTAACTCAAAAGGCAAGTGGCAAGCTTAGGCCTAGTTAGTAGCTCAGCCATTACTGCTAAAACTAGGCTCTCCTCCCCCATTCCCTCCCCCCAACCAAGGGGGAAAGGCCTGCTGTTCCCCTAAGCACAGACTTCTAGTACCTGTCCCCCTCAACTGGCCCTGTGATAACGTCAATGACATTATAGACAGCAGAATAACTCCCGACTGCAAGGGAAAGACGCTACTGCCAGTATCATGTGGCTTACAGCTGACAAGCCAAAGCTTGCTAACACAGATCTACACGTTTTATGCATGCGGTGTCAGAAAGATGGGGGCAAGTTCTGAATTACGAGGTGTTTGCTTGGTTTCTGCAGCACAGCATCTTTACCCCATGAAAAGGGCCCTACAGGGTCATGTCTTAGGCTCAGCTAAGGTCAGCCTCCACAATCCAGATGTTTTAAGACTACAACTTTAAGACTGACCTTTAAAGCCCTTCACAGCCTAGGACCTTCGTACCTATGGGACCGCCTCTCCCAGTATGCCCCACGGAGGACCTTAAGGTCCATAAACAGCAACACCCTAGAGGTCCCGGGCCCTAAGGAAGTTAGATTAGCCTCAACCAGAGCCAGGGCCTTTTTCAACACTGGCTCCGGCCTGGTGGAATGCTCTGCCTCATGAGACCAGGGCCCTGCATGATCTGATTTCTTTCCACAGGGCCTGTAAGACAGAGTTGTTCCACCTGGCCTTTGGATTAAAATCAATTTGATTCCCTCCCCCTCTTTCTTTTTTCCTTTCTCCTCCTGTGAAGAGGCTGCATTTTAATGTTTTAATATTTTAATGTTGTATTTTAATTCTGTTTTTTTAAGTTGTATTTTAATCAGCTTGTTTTTATTATTGGTTATTAGCAGCCCTGAGCCCGGTCTTGGCTGGGGAGGGCGGGGTATAAATAAAATTTATTATAATTATTATTACAACTGTCACCTTTCCTGACCATCAGCCATGGCTGGCTGGGTCTGGTGGAAGGTTTAACCCAAAACACATGGAGGGCACCAGGTTGAAGTCCAGCAGCAGCAGCCAGCCAGAGAGAAGGCAACAGCCTCTCTTAAGGGTGGCGACTCTTTCAAGCTGAACCTAGACCACTTGAAAAGGTGACTCCCCTGGGCTTTTCCCCAGCAACTGGTATTCAGAGGCAGACTGCCTCTAAATATGAAGGTTTCATTTACCTATCATGGGCAACAGCCACTCACAGACCTCTCCTTAAGAAATCTGCCTAATCCCTTTTGGCAAGCGGTAACCAGTGTGGTAGTTCTGAACCCCCACTCCCGTTGGCTAGGCTGGCTAGAGCGGATGAAATCTATAATCTGCAGCACTGGCTATCAAAGTCATTGGTTATTCAGCAAGGCCAGGAGGCGCACATTCTGCAAGTTACTTATGCCTTCACAGAAGAAGAAATTCCTCTCCCCTGCCCTGAACAAATTGCCAGAGCTCCTTGGCTGACCCCAAAATCTATTATGAGCGAAGGACATGGTGATGGTGAGCTTACATATCCACTCTCGAAAACTTTCATAATTTTATAAGCTTCTGTCTTGGGGAAGGTGGTCTACCCCTTAAATTATGTTGGGTGCCCTTTTCAGCACCTTTTCTCAGCTCCATGACACTACCCAGCCACCTTGCAAATAAACCCATGAAGTCACTGGCCTGCAAAGAGTTTTACCAGTCTCCTGTAGAGGAGAGACAGAGAGCTCCAGACCTTCCTAAATCGACCTGCTGCATTTCCATGCTGGCCACAGAGGAAGGATGCAATACTCTGGCCCTCCTGCAGGCAACTCATTGTAACCCATGGTGTTTAAAAATAAGAGGGTGGGTACCATGCAAGGTCCCGGGTAACCTAGGTGATGCATCAGCCACTGCACAAGCCCAATGCCATGGAAATGCCTGGCTGATGATGCAGAGGAGCCCTGACAGAACAGGCATCTTACCGGACAAAGTCTCCCTCCGCCATCCCATAGGTGGTTGCCTGCTTGTTCAGGTCAGCCACCTGCTCCTGGTTCAGCTCATCTACATCGACTTCAACATCTGCAAGCAACACAAGGGAAACAGTTGGCAGCTGCACACCCAGGAACTCCATTTAACTAGGGATAACGTTCTCTGTGAGACTTCTCTTCTACTGATTTGTCCCATCCCTATGGAAACACACCTGGTGCCTTCATTATCAGTTTTCAGGCACCAGGCTAAGAACTTTTTCTTCCATTAGGTCTATGGCAACTAAACTGACCACATCTTTTAGAGGGGTGGGTACAACTTGTCCCCTTTATGTTATCAGATGAGTATTTCAGATATTTTGCACTGTGGGTTTTAAACTGCATTAAATTTTACCCATTTGTATTTTTACCTTGTTAAAGTCGCCCTGAGCCTCTTTTTTTGTGCATGAAGCGGCTAACGAACGTAATACCATTTTAGTTATTATAAAGCTATCCAAGCCAATGCCATACAGTGGTGCCCCACAAGACGAATGCCTCGCAAGACGGAAAACCCGCTAGACGAAAGGGTTTTCCGTTTTGGAGGTGCTTCGCAAAACGAATTTCCTATGGGCTTGCTTCGCAAGACGAAAATGTCTTGCGAGTTCCTGCGGTTTTTTCCCCCTTCCCCCCCCTTTTTCTAAGCCGCTAAGCCACTTATCTGCTTATCCGCTAAGCCGCTAAAAGCCGTTAATAGTGCTAATCCGCTAAGCCGTCAATGGGCTTGCTTCGCAAGACGAAAAAACCGCTAGACGAAGAGACTCGCGGAACGGATTAATTTCGTCTTGCGAGGCACCACTGTACGGCGATTCTGCATCGTCAAATCAACCTGTCTACTCGGAAGCAAACCCTACTGAGTTCAATGGAATTTACTTCCAGGTGAGTATGCGTAGGATCACATCCTCAGTGGCAGGAGAACCCTGGGAGAAGTGGCTGAGGGTGGTGTGGCTGTGGGGGAAAATGCATGCGGCAGCAGATAGCTCTTGGGAAAGAATACAGGTCCCCATCTCCCACAGACCACCACCTACTGCACATGGATTAGGGGTGGAAGCATACATCATGTTCAGCACATCGTAAGGCAGGAAGCAGACTGGGGATACTGGGAGAGGGCAATGGAGCACCGTCAGATCCCCGACTTTCTAAAAGCCCAATCCCAAACGCCAGAAGGCCTTGGAGACATACCAATATCAGGGATAACTTCATCCTCATCCGTGTTGCTGTCTTCTTCTGAGTCTTCCTCCTCTGTTCTCTTCTCAGATGGGTTCTCAAGCTCCGCCACCGTGCTGTCCTCGTATGTGTAGCCAATGGACGCCTTCTTCTCTGCTAACCTAGTTGGTCAGACCCCTCCCATTAAGTACACGCTGGATGGAGTATGCAGCACAGACACTTGCGCTGGGATTCTAAAGCTTCCCCCGTCATCAAGCCATACCCCTCTTTGCAGCCTTTCAAAGAAGCAAAAGTAGGAGGGGGAAAGGAATACCTGGGCCTGCTAAATATAAAAATATACATTCGTGTTGCCACTGAAATTCAAAAAGAATGTGAGGATTTCTTCTCAGAAGGAACTGCTTCATAAGGTTTTTTGAGTAAAACAAAGACCCTAGTCGTATTCCAAAGCAGGAAGGGGAAACCTCAGGCCCAGGGGGGAAACGTGGCCCTTCATGTGTCTTATCTGGCCCTTGGATCTCTCCTCAGGCTACAACCCTCACTGGCTTGCTTTGCCCTTCAATTGTTTTTCCAGGATTGATTGTGTCCTTGAACTCTGCTCATGCCTCTTGTCCTAATGGAGGGCAGAGAGAGAGGTGTGAGTAGGTGTGCCCCAAAACTAGCCCACGGTGCAAAGGTAAATTCTACATTTGTTGCCCCACCCACTTTTCCCCCTGACCCCACCCACCACTAGCATGTGTCCTCTGCACGGAGGAGAATGTGGCCCTTGAATTGAAAAAGTTCCTCATCCCTGTTCCATACACATTCAACCTGTCCTCAATCCTCTGGGTAGGAGAAAGGAACAAGCTCAAACATACAAAAGGCTCCAGATCATGAGCTCTGCCTCCATGACTGAACTCAGTCAAGCTGCAACTCATCCCTTTGCCTGCCGTTCCCAATACACTCACTTCTTCTTTTCGTCCTCGTTGGGCTTCTGGAGTCCCCCGTACAGCTCATCAATGTAGATCTGATACAGACACTGCTCCTCTGAGACTGGGGGAGAGAGAGAGGAGGAGATGGAGATGAAGCAGACCAGAAATTCCACAGGTCTAGCGCAAGGAAGATTGCCTGAGAGGGCAGCACAACTCTCTGTCCCTCCACCCCCATCTACTGACTCCCCCTCCCCTCCAATCCTGACACGCTTGGGAAGGGGAAAGGGCAGCTGAAGAGACCCGTTTCAGGCAGCAGGTAGCCAAAAGACAAGCAGATGCGTTTGCGGAGAGAAACTGCCACCAGCCTCCCCAAACTGGTCAAGCAATGCTTCTCCTCAGCCTGCCTCCAGAACTCCCGTGTTCTCTTCCCCTGTCACTCAAGGAAGAAACCACACCCCTAGGGGGGAGACACAAGATGGTATCAGCAGGAGCTAGGAAGCAAAGAGTGACAACAGTGGTCCTTCCACTCTCAGCTTGCACCAAGCAAGAATTTGTTCCTATCTGCAAACACACCTATGCTTGCATCTCTTCTCAGGCAAGCTGGTTTGAGTGTCTTCACAAATTTGCCGTACACAAGAGAGGCAGTTTATTGGGGGGGGGGGTTGCTTCAGCTGGCTGGTCCCCCATCCCTGAATGGACCAAGTGCTGAATAGTTTTTGGCATCTAGAGTTATTGCCTCCACCAGCTGAAGAGGCCGCTCCTCCCAGCATTTGCAGGAGACAGTACTGTCTTATCTTGTCATTGAGGGGATGAGAGAGAGAGGCAGCAATATCCTGATCACGGGGACTCTAAACTATGTCATGGGTCTGACATACTGCAGCCCTCCCTCAATCTCGCCCATTTAAGGGATATAAGAGAAGGTAATCAGATCAGTTGTGCTTCCTGGTTATTAACCTACAAAATAATCTGGGGTGTAACTTATCAGCCTTCTTGGCAAACAGTAGCAGCAACTGCCACCTGAGCCAGAACGTTAAGGACAGAAGCTCTACTCTTTCCTGACATCTGCCCTATACAGCAGTAGAAAGAAAGTCAAAGGGAACTTACTGCCAGCAAAGTCGTTCTGCACCAAACCTCTATACCTTTCGTAGTTGCATTTCCTCTCATCAGACTCCTGTTCTGGGGTACTGGAGAAGGAAGAGGAAGAGGCTTAGGAAGAGGGACTAGAATGCTAAATATTATGACAACAATTTGTGGGGAGGGAACAAATCTGAGTTATGGTGCCTAACCCATTAATGAAACCTGGTTGCTCGCTGTGCACTAACAGAATCTTTGTCCTTTTCTTTTTTAAATGACACCTTTCTAGCTGTTTCCTTTTGCATGTGAAGTATATTGTCTACCACTGAGCAAGGGCCCTCACCCCCACGTTCAGAGAAGTCAAAGGGGACCCCTTTAGCATCACAGGATTAATTGCACGGTTCTTTGGACCCTAGCTTACAAAGCCAACTGTTAAAAGGATGGAAAAATGCTCAATGAAGGCATAAGCAAAAACATACAGGTCTGCATGTAACCATTCATTTCCTTAGCTGTTTCTGAGGGAAATCCCTGCACACATTTTTTGCATCACTTAGATATGAAGACAACCAGGGCATTTTACTTTAATAATGAAACCTCAATCCTTTCAGCCATTAAAAAAACCCCAACTCAAACAAGGTTAACAACTAGTAGTTAGAGAATACCCATTAGCCTGCATTATTTTATGTTCATTTGCATAATACGGGAGCACAATCTTGGAGAGGAAATCCTCAAATCTCTCTTGGATAGCAACAATGCTCTGTTGCCTCAAACTGTGCAGTATATTAATAGCCCAACTGTGCAAAGATTCTGGACAATTCTGGCCTTAACCTACCCGACATGAGAGATCCCACTATTTCGTTTAACGCTTGCCCCTTCCGGATGATACAAGTCAGGCGTCAAGCCTAATTATCCAGGCTCCTCTTTTCTTCGTTTTCGGCTTCCAATTAACCATGTCATTGTGCAAACAAAGCAACCAACCCAAAGCAAGGAGCAGTGAATCTCAGAATAATAAAAAAAGCAAATGAACGCCTTACATTGGGTTTAGCAGCGGAGGAGTATACATGGGGATGTAGTCCAGGTGGGCTCGAACATCAAACCGATCAATCATGTTGTTCGTATCCCCCTGCCATGGCATCCTGCAAGGGGCAAGATGTGTCAAGGGAAGGGGGTTAGAAGTCTTTCCAAAATACCCTCGGGGAGGAATCACATCACAAGGGCAGCCTCCCCACTCCTTTTCAGTAGACAAACTTCCACATTGCCAGCACAGAGCTGAAAGCTACTCACATATTCACAGGGCTTTCAGCTGCAAGAGCCACAGCAGAATCTAAGTGGACTTTGCATGCACGGCCGTGGACCTGGAGGAACTGGGCAGGATCCTTTTTCTGGAAGAGAAGCACAACACAACAAGCTGTCATATTCCTAAGCAGACCGCAGCTTCATCTTGGCACAGTATTGTCTATGCTTATGGGAAGTGGCTTAAAAACTACAACTCCCATCATCCTTGGCCATTTGTCATGGTTGCTGGGGCTGATGGGAATTACAGTTATGGTAACATAATAACAATAATAATTTATTTGTACCCCCGCCCACCTGACTGGGTTGCCCCAGCCACTCTGGGCAGCTTCCAGCATATATAAAAACATAATAAAACATTAAACCTTAAAAAGCTTCCCTATACATGGCTGCCTTCAGATGATTCCTAAATGAAGGGCCAGAGGCTCCTCTCCTCTCCTCTCCTTTGCAGGGCTTCAGATGAAGACTTTTGCAGTCCTTCCTGGAGATGGCAGGGACTGAACCTGTGACCTCTGCATATGCTCTAAGCACAAATTCTTAGAGGCAGAATTCTTAAGAGTCACATCTTAAGAAGAAGCCAGATGGTGCCATTCAAGAGCTACTTGCTCCCCGTGATTTCCCTTTCCCTTTCTCAAGGATGAGGAGAGGAAGGAGCGGGAAAGAGAGAACTCCCTCACTGGGAACATTGGACGAAACGGGAGGGTAGGCAAAAGAGGGAAACACTCACTATCTTTTCATAATACTCTCTCCGGCGCTCCGCTCGCTTCTTGTAATCAACCATCATCCCCCGGAGCTTGCGCTCATGCTTTCGAGCTTCGTGCCACATCCTGCCCGCCTACAATCTGTTAGAGAGAAAAGGCCAAGAACAGGAGAGAAGATGACACCAAAACGAATCAACATTCTCACACACGTACCCAAGGACCTGTTGCATCCAGAGCCAATGTAATAGTTTGATAATAACATTAAGAGATCTCATTGTGCATCCCAAGCAGGGAGAAAAGCAGGCGCTCCCAAAAATTGTGTCGGGACATGCTAGTATGACATAAGAAATACAGTAAAATAAATTGAAGCCTCCTGTGAAGCCATATAAGCCAACCAACCAACTAACAATAACAATTATAATAATAATTTATTATTTATACCCCGCCCATCTGACTGGGTTTCCCGAGCCACTCTGGGCAGCTTCCAACAGAACATTAAAATACAATAACCTATTAAACATTAAAAGCTTCCCTAAACAGGGCTGCCTTCAGATGTCTTCTAAAAGTCAGATAGTTGTTTATTTTCTTGACATCTGGTGGGAGGGTGTTCCACAGGGCGGGCGCCACTACCGAGAAGGCCCTCTGCCTGGTTCCCTGTAACCTCACTTGCAATGAGGGAACCACCAAAAGGCCTTTGAAGCTGGACCTCAGTGTCCAGGCAGAACAATGGAGGTGGAGACGCTCCTTCAGGTATACTGGACCAAAGCCATTTAGGGCTTTAAAGGTCAGCAACAACACTTTGAATTGTGCTTGGAAACATACTGGGAGCCAGTGTAGGTCTTTCAAGACCAGTGTTATGTGGTCTCGGCGGCTGCCAAGAGAGGAGGCTGCCCATTATGTTGCTTAGACAAGTTACTACTCTGGTCTTGCCTCCTTCCAAGCAGCCTCAGGTGGGGGCAACTAATACCGGCATCTCTGTGCATCATTAGTGGATTCAACCCTCCCCAATGGAAAGGTGTGGCAGAATCAGCCAACCTCGGAGAACAATGCCTGCTTCACCTTGTGCAAATCATTTTTCTAAGTTTGCCTCCTTCAGATGGGAAGGAGTTGGATAGTAGAAGCACACTCTGAAAAGAAAACCTGTGCAGGTATAAGAGCGAAGTGGATGGCTGGGAAGAGTTGGAAGTCAAGGGAGCTTTGACAAATCATACTGCAGCTGGAAGTCCTGACATGCAAAGCCAATACTCACTCAGAGCAGGAACTTGAGAAATGTCTTTTCACTAATCACAACCCATGAAGAGATCGAAGACACTCTGTGTATCCAGGAGGAGTATCCTAGATAATTGTGAAGTCAGAATGAGTAAAGAATGGTTGTGGGAAGACATTTGCCTGCAGGTTCACCCGCAAATAGAATAAAACATATTCACATTGGAATAAAGACACAGAGTGCACAGCAATTTAACCCAAGTTATTGTGTACCCAAGCAAATAGGCTGTAACTAGGAAGCCCCTTTCCACTGGATGGTGTCATTAACAAGGCTTGTATTGACTGCCCATGAAGGTGATCAATTTGTGAGGCAAAATACCCTTCTGTCTCCTGGGTCTTTGTGTAAAGAGAGTTTCCCTCACTCCCAAAATAAATCAGCACTGTCAAATTTTAATCAGCAAGGATAAAAACTCTGTGACATACTGCTTTATTTTTAATAGGTTGTTTTAGTTCTGGTCCATTACTACAATAATGAACAAAAATATTGTTAGAAGAGGGCCATTTTTAACATGAGTGGCAGTTTTTTAGAAAAAAAAAATCTCACACATTAATATCTGAAGGTGAAATTTCTATATGGAAACCTGTATGATATGCAAAAATATTTAATCAAATAAGCTGCTAAGAAGAAGATCATCTATCAGGTTGACATCTCCAGGAAAATCGCTGGCGTATTAGCCACTCCTACGTTACAAAATATGTGCATCTTTTTACCCAAATGGGGACCCTACATGTAGAAAAAGGCTATGCAGAAACTCGTCCTCATCTGTGTATTCTTTCTACAAGCATACAGATTTGCTAAACATTTCCAAACCACCATGAAACCTAGAAACGTTGCTTGTTTCTAATTTAAAACCGGACACCAAATGCAAGTCACTTGGACAGCGCATGCAAACCCCTGGAGCACCCTTCTCAATCTAGTGACTTTCAGATGTCTGGGATTGCAAATCCCAAAGGCTTGGGGAAGGCTACTGCAGAACCTATGGATGGTTCTGAACCATTCCTATCTGTGGAACACATACTTCTCATATGTATGTATGTATTCTGTATGTCAACGTATCTGAGTGATGCTCTTCTCTTGTTAAAAAATAAATAAAACCCAGTCTTGTTTAAATCCTTCAAAAGGAAAAAAGCCAAGGAGTTACAGACACCAAAAAGATAACCTACAGTGCTCCCATCTTCAAAATATTTGGCACAGTCTAAGCTAATTTGCCTAGTCAGCAACTAGTTTATCTCTTTCAGAAAGGGGAGTAGCAAATTCCTACCTCAAACTCTCTCCCAATGGTTCAGTCCTATTGCTGCAGCTACTATACTCCTTTTTACTGTACTCCCGAGCGATTGGGAGGCAAAGTAGAATAAGGAGGCTCAAGATGTGGTCCCATGGACCTCCAGTTTCCACCCTGTATTCCAAGAGCATTGCAAAGCTATTCTGTTCAGGCTGCAGTCACCAAAACTCAAAGCAATTAGCCAAAGCACAGGGAATCGGGACTGTTTTTCAAGACAAAAAGCAGAACACACTTCCCATCTTTCTGCACTTCCCAACTTGTGGGTAGGAGAGGTTCACTCTGCCTCACCTTTTTGGGACACTGTTAGTTTGGACTTTTGAAATCAGCTCTGTAGGTAAAGGAGAAGGTCTCTCAAACAATTAAAAAGCCACCTGGCTACCTGCAAAGAGGGCACAAGTATGTGAAAGCACACACTCAGCATTCAGCAGAGGCACGAGTGCCTTTTGAATTTTGCTGACAAACTGAAACAGCTTTTGTATGCAAGCTGCAGCCCATCACCATTCAGACTCACCTGAGAAAAAGAGAAACCTCGTTCACTACAGACCTCTGAAAGTCCTAGCCCTACCATGACACTTTTAGGAAACTGAGCCGTTGCTTGAACAATAAAGAATCTTGTGGCACCTTAGAGACCAACACTTTTATTAAAGCATAAGCTTTCCTGGGTCAGAGTCCACATCATGACAAGCACCTGATCTAATGAACTCTAGCCCAGTGTTTCCCAACCTTGGGCCTCCAGCTGTTTTTGGACTACAATTCCCATCATCCCTTGCCACTGGTATTGCTAGTCAGGGATGATGGGAGTTGTAGTTCAAAAACAGCTGGAGGCCCAAGGTTGGGAAACACTGCTCTAGCCCATGAAAGCTGATGCCACAACACCTGCAAGTCTTTTACATTTCTAACAGATCTCATTGCTTCTGCTGCAACAGATTAAACCATGGCTACCCCTCTGGAAGCTGAGCCACAGCTTGCCATTTTCAGAGGAGTCTTACCTCTATGTACTCCTTTAAAAAAGCTGAAAAGACAGTAAGGGAGCAGTAGGTCCCATTCAGGAAAGCGAAATAAGCCTTAACTTATGAACTAGAGTAAAAAACAGCCACAGTGAAGGATGTGGGATGAAAAGAACGCTCAGGAAATCAGTGATGCTGGAATAGTTAGCAAGTGACCATAAGCATAATTAAATTAAAAATCAGCATTACACAAAAATACGATGCTAACACACTTGGTGGGAAGGAAGACGAAAAGACAGCCACATAAAAATAAAATATGATACCGTGGCACAAACCTGGCAAACAGCACACCTAGGATTATTCCACATACTATGTAACATTATGAACAATATTCTAAGGCAGACATCTATAGATAAAGAACTTCAATATTACATTCTCAGCTATACATATAACTAGGTACACCTTTGGGTGTGGCTGCTGAAAATTTCAGCAATATCCCCTTGATTTTTTTACTATTTATTATAGATTAATACCAAAATGTCCTTCAGCAATTTGCACACACAGGGTTGGTGCCAATGTTAGCCATACTCAGAGTAGAACCACTGAAATTAATGGACATGACTTAGGTCCATTAGTGGTCTACTCCAAGTAGAATTTAGATGGATACAACCCGCAATTTCTTTTTTAAATCAACATCAAGTTTTAACAGTAACACCACAGGAACCCCTCCCCCAAAAAAAACAGTGTTAAGAGACAGCAGTGAGCATTTTTGTCATAATTCCTCAATAGCCTGGAAAAAGAGATACATCTTAATCCACTGTAACATCCCTGCTGCCTCTATTCTATTCTATCAGTCACCCAGCAGCAGAAATACCACAGGGCAGACACCAGCTGCAGCTGGCTCTTCTCCCCAACTGTCGCCCACCAAGTGACAGGCCCCAACTGAACTATTTCCACCCCAGTCAAAAACAATCTCTTTAAGAACTGGCTCCTGGGGTAGCTTTCTTTTCTTTCCCCCTTCCCCTCCCCTCCCCCTCCCCTCTTTTCCTTGTGCATCATTCCTTTTGTAACACTGTGAGCCTGAGAAAAGACAGAATCTTACAACTGGATCCTGAAAAGCTCCTTTTTTGGCAAAAAATAATTAATGCTCCATGGCAGTAATGCTCTCTGAAACTAGGGAAAATCCAGAGGTGCTTAAAAATGTGCTGTTGGGGGTGGAGGGCGGAAGAAAAGTAAATCCTGAAATATGTCTTTTTAAAAAATTGTTCCAACCCTCAATATGTTTTTATATCTTCCGCCTCCTCCCTAAATGGCCCTTTAATGGCAGATCTGACTCTTAAAATTATATTTTGGCTCCCGGGAACTGGGTATCTTATTCTCTGTTGTGGAAAGGGGGAAACTGAAATACTTCACCCCAATAATTCCCACATACATATCGATTATTTTTATATATATATATATATATATATATACACACACACACACACACAGTGGTACCTCAGGTTACATACACACACATATATATATATATATATATACACACAGTGGTACCTCAGGTTACATACGCTTCAGGTTACAGGGCCTCCCGCTGCTGCTGCGCCGCTGGAGCACAATTTCTGTTCTCATCCTGAAGCAAAGTTCTTAACCCAAGGTACTATTTCTGGGTTAGCGGAGTCTGTAACCTGAAGCGTCTGTAACCCGAGGTACCACTGTTTCTATATAGATAGATATAGATATTAATATAAATATATATAAGCAATATGTGGGAATTACTGGGGCGAAGTGTATATATATATATAGTAGAAAGGGGAAGAATGAGATAGTCCACCCCAATAATTCCCATGTATGGATTCTAGTATATATTACTAATATATGAATATATACTACTAATAGATTAGATTAGCATATTAATAGAGTATGAGAGAGAGAGAGGGAGCAGGGCTGACGTGTCAAAACAGCGGCCCCCCTCCCAGCAACCAGGCATTAATGTTATGTTAATACACCTATCTATGCAATATCAAGCTGTCTCTCTATCTTACACCCTCTTTTCCTGAGGCCAAAGGGGCTCCCACAGGACAGCGCCCTCCCTCGGCCTGCTTCTCCCTCCTCCCCACAAGCGACCAGGCCCCATTCACCTGAGAGAGAGAGAGAGAGAGAGAGAGCAGGGCTCCCCTGTCAAAACAGCCCCCTCAGCCACCAGCCCCGGCCAGCTCGCAGGTTAGAGGACAGGAGAGGCCATTCCTCACCCGCCCCAAAAGGCGCAGCTCCCACTCCGGAACCGGAAGCACCCCAGAGCCATAGAGCGTTGGGAACGCGAGGGGACAGAGCGCATACCTTCCTGGCCGAAGCCCCCATTCGTCCGGAGTGAGTCGCGTGACCCGTGGCCGCGCCGGCCAATCACAGCGCTCCTCAGCCCTCCCGCCTTCCGTTCTCTGGAAACATCCCCCTCTGCTGGACAGTCGGTGGTAAATCACCGCAAGGAAGCGCCCGCGCAGGCGCAGGAGGAGGCGAAAGCTCTGTCGGGGGGTCTGTATCTTAAAACGGATCCCCATCCATCCCATAATCCACAAACATGCATTGGGAAAAGGCAGGGAGGGGGCGGAAAGCCAGCTTTAGCCCCTGAACGGCAGCGCAAGGAGTTAAGAGCCCGGCTGGATCAACCAATGGCCTCATCTGGTCATAGAATCCTAGTTGGAAGGGGCACCCAAAGGTCATCCAGCCCAACCCGCCGCAATGCAGGAATATGCAGGTGGCCCCGTATATGGGGATCTTGGTGCTGCCAGCTCTAACCAACTGAGGCAAGGGCATCCTGCTCCCACAATGGCCACCAGGGTGTCTGTGGGAAAATCCTCAAAAAAGCGCTCTCCCCTCCTGTTGTTTCCAGCAACTGGGATTTGGAAATATTGCTCCCTCTAACAGTGGAGGTACAGCACAGCCCCCCTGGCTAGTAGCTGAAATAAATAAATTAAGGTCATACACACACACATATTAAAAATGTTCATGGATGTGCCAGGCAAACACGTACATAAATGTATGAGCCACATGTCTACGGCAGCACAGGAGGGCAGTCCTGGAGCCATTTTGGCTCCCAAACTGACCAAATGTTTTCTCTGCAAGGTCAAAGGAAAATGGAAAAGCCTCCCCATTGTCTTTTCCTTCACAAAACCTGTCTTAAAGGTATATCTGTGTATGAATAGGGTGAGCCTGTGACCTGGCTCAGGAACTAAGCATTTATTATTACAAAAGACTGGCCAGGCTACCCAGAGTATCAAATCAAGTAAGTATTAACAGGTAACCTGCCAGACAGGAAATAAACAACGCACTCAGATTTCTGCTGTAGACCGCCCTTTCTGTGATGTAGGTATGATGTGTCTGGGGTTGGTCTTGGACTCCAGGACGGGCAATTTAAACTGCCTATATTAGGGCGGACCCACCTGGGTTCTGGGTCCTCCTCCTTTCCTGCATGTGAGGGGAGCATCCTGTTGCAACAGTTCAATAAAGATCAGGCTTACTAGCTGCTTTGCTTCTCAATATTCTCTGGTTGGCCTCTGTTCTTTTCTCCGACTGATGGAGAACCTATAAAGGACTCTATAAGGGCTCGTGTCTCCCATAAGGGAACAAGGGCAGATTTTCATTTATTACATAGCCATTGATAGCCTTCTCCTCTATTAATTTGTCTAATCTTGGTTTGAAACCATCCAAGTTCGTGGCCCTCATTCCCAAGAAGGGTTAGGTTGGCTCCAACTATGCTGGAGGCTAAGACCTACCTGCTCAGCCAGGCCTGTGGAAAATAAGGAGCAGACGTGCTGATCACTAGGCTCCTGTTGGGGCAAATTATATTTAAATTGCTGTTTTCAGATCTGCATTGCCATTGTTGTTTTTAACCAGTTTTGATTTTATTATTCTGTATTTTATAACTGATGTTTTTAAACTTTTGTAAAAACCACCTTGAAGCCCAGTTTGGGAGAAAGGTGGGATATAAATATATTAAATAAACAAGATACCTGGAAATTCCACCTTGAGCTCCATAATTGAAGAAAAGCGAGACACAATTAATAGAATATAATTTTTTTAAAAAGGATAATTCTAGGCCCAAGGGGTGGGGTTGACCTGTCCTTCAAAAGTCCCCGGGCTGAAATAAACTTGCTCTCAGAAGACACCTCCTTTGACTTACGATCTCTGCTCCCTAACTGCCAAAAAGTGTGGAGCAGCTTTTCCAGATGACTTGCTTACTGAATACTCACCTGGGTTTGTCTCCGGGGAGGCTAGAAAACAGTTGTGTCAAAGCAAGCGTTATCCTACGCTGTCAACTCTGTTTCTCCCTCACTTTCTTTATGGCAAAAAGTGCATTCCTCTGGGGAAGTAGGCTTGCTGTGCAAGAGCTCCACCTCAGCCTTAATTGCACAACCCAAACTTGCTGATACGGGACTGAATCCCACCCGAAAAGGGCAAGTCTGTGAGCATCCAGCGTTGTTGGAAGTTAGCAACTGACAAGGAAACAAGCCCCGTACACAATCAGAAGCAGTGCCTGTTTTATTAATACTTCACATCTTTCCAGGGCTCAGCCTTGGCACAGAAAACAGGTTATAGGGCTAAAATTAAGCCAGTAATAATGCATACATTTGAAAGGTTAAGCCCAGAGAAGGTACAGTACTTCGTTCAAAAGGACCCATTCAAAAGGACCCATTACCATCATCCAAAGATATACAAATTATCCTTCCTGCCTGGTTACAGATTCTGTGACAGCTTTTGAATATTTATTTTCCTTACACAACTTGAAATGCTTTTTTTAAGAGTAATTATATGACCATGGGGTTGGGAAATCAAGTGGTTGTGTTTTTTTCTTATTATAACAACATCAAAATCCTTTCAGCTACTTCAGCCTTTAACCTTAGGCAACATTTGGTTTTAAAGTTACAGAAGCAGGAAGAAACCTGAAGAAGGGAGAATGTGACAAAAACCATTTGCCAGTACTGAGGAGGTGGCCATGTCTTCTAAATTCAGAATGGTGCTAGGAACAGTTTCATTACCAAAAAGGAGAAAAAGGCAGGGGAAAGCTATCTATGGTGCTCTCCTCTTTCTAGGGATCTATTCTGTTTCCAAGGATGAGCTTTTATAGAAAGGTCACATCCCTTTTGCTGGTAGCTGCTAAGGACCTGCAAGGTCAAGGTCAAGGTCATCTTGGGTTGTATCCAAGGTCAGTTGCACTCAGAAAAGACCAGGTTCTGGCACCTTCCAGAAGGGCGCCATTGCCATTCTAAGAGAACGAGGGAGGCGCTCATTGGTGAGTTCCAGCCCTTCTTTTTCTAGAAAAATAGCACTGGAGAAGACCCATTTAAATTAATACACTTGACTAACTTGACTAACTTAGGCCCATTGATTTTCAGTGGGTCTACTCTGACTAGGATTTAGTTACAATGCAACCCGTTAGGAAAAACACACCATGGTTTTCTGGTCCAAATGTCAAAAATTTACACTCGGGACACTAGTCTCAAGTCAAGGCCTATAATACTCGCTCCTTAACATATGCGTTGTTGTTTTTCTGTCACCACAACACCAGCCTTTTTCTCCCCTCCCCTCCATTAAATCTGGATTTCCCCTTTGCAGGGAAAACCCAAAGAAGTTAAAGAGAAAAACAAAAATGGTTGCCAACGACCTGTTTGCGATATCTCGGTGACCCATTCAAAGCATTAAGTCCTTGTTTGGAAGCACCCTAAATGTCTAGGCCCTAAGGCTGGACAGATAGGCTTGACAAGTGCCTGGGCAATGCCTTAAGAAACCTTTAGCAACCATGAAAGAGCTCAGCAAGATTCTGGCTGGCCAGTAGGCAGGGGTACGCGGATCTGCAGTTACAAGAAACATTCTGAAATGCACGACAATGTTAGGTGCTCACCAATTTTTTTACTGTGAGCAAATTTCCTCCTCAGCTCTACAACACCCCTGCCAAGTGGACATGGACATTTAAAAAAGATTTTGATGTACCACATAGCACTTTCATGCTAGTGACATGTTGTAGTCTATACAGGTGGAAGAGAAGCACAGCCTTCAACATCCCACCCGACAATATCCTGGCTTGCAATGCTGTCTGTCGTCTCTGGACCTAGCCGTATCAGACAGCCTCAAGTGCACTGTTTAAAAGTGGTGCAAGCTTTCAGCCCCAAGAGGCTTGCTTCGCACAGAGAAGATGAGAGGGAGAGGTTGTAATTCTGCATTAGAGAATAAGTACATTCATCACATGTGGGCAGTCACACATTCAATCCTTGGCACCTCTAGATAGGTATCTGCAGCAGCTAGAGAGAAAAACCAGGAGTGACACTGTTAGGGCAACACCAGGTGGACCAACAGCTAAGTCTTATGACTTCATAAATGTATTGAAAGACATGTCCTTGTGGAATATACCACTACATATCTATGTTAGATCAGCACCTGAGCTACTTCAAAACACAAGGCCGCCCATTAGCTATTGCAGTGTGCGTGGATTTGCAAAAAAGAATCCGAAGTACAAAATGTTCCACGACAGATCGGCATAAATCTTCAAGCAGAGGAAAAGGTCTTAGGGGTACACCCATGAAACTAACAAGACTACATTTGCTAGTCTGACATTTTTGCCCTAGCAGAACAAGTCAGTGTTGTTGACCCGATTTTACAGATGGGGGAAACTGAGGAAGAGAAACTAGGAAGCCAAATGCAGGGGGCTAACACTGAGGGCACTTCTCTCCCCTGCAATTCAGTTATTAGTGCAATCTTCCTTCCTTCCATTCACGCCATGTCTTCTCTCCCTAAGGGACACCTGTCAAGGATCCCCGATAGAGATCAATGCAATTTTCCCCTCTTCAGTTTGCCAGTAGGGAAAACATCTTTGTTTGCTTTGCCCCGGGATCTCTCTGCTACTAGTAAGATTCAAAATGGGGAGCAAGGCCCCTTCCCTCCCAGGCCACGGTGGGCCCACGCTCCTTCACAAGGTTGCAGCGCTGTCTGTTGACTTGAGCTTGGTCTCCATCTCCAGTCGCGCTTCGGCCTCCTTGTACTGGCTGGGGAACATGCTGCTCCCCACCAAACTGGCCGTGCCCTCTGGGTCACAATCCACAGGGAACGGGAAGGGGGCCGAGATGCCAGAGTGGATGGAATAAGCATCCAGCAGGAACTCCTGTTCTGCGGAATCTGGGAAGTCCATAGCAGCTGGCAGCAGGATATCGCTCAAGGTGGGGCCGTTGTAGGAAGAGAAGTCTTGGCCCAGGTTGTAGTCCTCAAAAAGGTCCGGCACAGTGATACGCTCCAAGTTGCTCAGGCTATTCCTGTCTTCCGAACCAGTCAAGGAGCCATCTGCAATCAGAACAAGGAAATCAACGCTACTCGGGGGCATTTGAGAACAGTCACAGACCCCCTCCACAAAACATGGCAGAGATCAGGGGTCAGCAAACTTTTTCAGCAGGGGGCCGGTCCACCGTCCCTCAGACCTTGTGGGGGGGCTGGACTATATTTTGGAGGGAGTGGAAATGAACAATTCCTAGGCCCCACAAACAACTCAGATATGCATTTTAAATAAAAGGACACATTCTACTCATGTAAAAACACGCTGATTCCCAGACAGTCTGCAGGCCGGATTTAGAAGATGATTGGGCCAGATCTGGCCCACGGGTCTTAGTTTGCTTACCCACGATGATGATGATGATGATAATAATAATAATAATAAAAATTTAAAAATTGTATTTATACCCCACCTTCCCCAGCCATGACCGGGCTCAGGGCGGCTAACACCCAATATAAAACAAATTGATTGAAATACAACTTTAAAACAAGATTAAAATACAACATTAAAATATTAAAATATAGCCTCATTAAATGGAAACTCAAATCAAAAACTTTTGGGGGATGAAAACGTCAAGTCTTCAGCAAGGCTAACTTTCCAAACTGGTCCTACATGGGCCAGAAAAAGCCAGGGAAGTCCCCAAATAGGAGGGGAAAGGAAAAAAGAAGAGGGGGAGGGAATCAAATTGATTCCAAGCCGAAGGCCAGGCGGAACAACTCTGTCTTGCATAGAATCTTCCTGCTTAGCAAACCCTGTTAAGTATAGCGATTTAATTTACTGAAATTGAGGAATGCTTAAATGCATCACTGTGTGCTTAATTCTGGAATGTTCCCCAGTAACTCTTGTGTCACGTGAGAGGCATCTTATTACATCCTCCATCTTATTTTGTGTGTGAGCGACTTGAGCTGTAATGGCTGCATCTCTGTGAACACTGAAGGAGAGACCCCTGTTAGATAATAAAGGGGAGAGGCTTGCTAATGTGTGAATGTATGTGACAGAAAGTGGTACAGAAGTTGATGTTCTCCCAAAGAAGCAGTAAGAAGAAGTCTGTTGGAAGGAGAAAATGGAAGCTCCTCAGAAAGTACTGCATGGCTTAGCTTGAGAGCAAACACTGGAAAAGGAAGAAACACAGTTCGTTTGACTGTTTAAGGAAGAAGCTGCAATCTTCAACTAAGAAAAACTAAGCCCATGCTTGGATAAGCATGAGAATGTGAATATTTTGCATATATTCTTCTTCAGCTATATGCTCTGCAAGTAAAAGCTTTTGTGTATTTTAACAAGTGGACACTGTTTTAATTTCAAGGAAAGAGTCAGTATTGCTCACGATTTGGCTTCCTAGCTGCAATTTAGCTACTCTGCCAACAAACCCTCACCTTGGTTTAGCTCAGTTTTTAAAGCACTTTGCAGGGACGGAGATTCCAGAATAGCCAACTCAAGTGACGTTTCCCCAAGGTAACAAGGGAATAAGAAGAGATCTTCTGGATCCCCTCCTGCCATTTGCGGCAACTGGTATTCAGAAGCATGCTACTTCTGACAGTGGAAGGAAGCTGTCAAAGGCCTAGATTTGACTTCATTTTTATACTGGCTCACCACAACAGTGGCTTTGCCCGCAAACTGGGTTCCCGAAACATTATGGAAAGCCTCTGGTGTGTGTTTGGGAAGAGGGGTTGGCGGTACCAGCGCTGTGCCCTCTTTGATAATTTTCTGTACTACTGCATAATATTCCGTTTAAAACTCAGTAGGCTCCAAACAGAGGCAGGCTTCGGCCTAGCCTGGCCGGACTGACCTGCGGACGGAGTCAAGTTGAAATGGTCCATGTACCCTGGCTTTTTTCTCTTCCTTTTGGCTTCGATCCCGTGAGGGTCTGGTGAAACAAAAAGCAAAAGGGAACTTGGATGCAACTGTCCACGGTGTGCGGATTCTGCAAAACATATCCGTGACCCCTTGGGCAGCAAACCAAGTTGCCGCCAAGTATACAAACCTGGGCCAGAGAGCTCCTCTAGGACATCGGGCATGCCTTGCTTCCGTTTTTTGTTGACCCGGTAAGTGTCTGCAGAAAGATTGACCCAAAGGTTTGCCAAAGAAGTACACTTTCATTTTATTTTTTGCATTTTAAAAGGTAAAGAGACCCCTGACCATTAGGTCCAGTCGTGACCGACTCTGGGGTTGCGGCGCTCATCTCGCTTTATTGGCCGAGGGAGCTGGCATTTGTCCGCAGACAGCTTCTGGGTCATGTGGCCAGCATGACTAAACTGCTTCTGGTGAACCAGAGCAGCGCACGAAAATGCCGTTTACCTTCCCGCTGGAGCGGTACCTATTTATCTACTTGCACTTTGATGTGCTTTCAAACTGCTAGGTTGGCAGAAGCAGGGATCGAACAACGGGAGCTCACCCCATCACGGGGATTCAAACTGCTGACCTTCTGATCCTAGGCTCTGTGGTTTAACCCGCAGTGCCACCCGCGTCCCTCGCCAGCACCCTCTTGTTTTTCCTATGGATAACAAGCCACCCACTCCAGCTTTTTGAGATTTTTCTAGGTGTTTCCCCCACCAGGAACTAAGCTTCTCTTCACAACCTTGAGGACTAGAAACTTGCAAAAGCCACAATGAAAGCTGAATTCCTCATTCTGCAGAATTTGCAGAGACTTGTGAGATAATGAGCGCTTCAAAGAGGAAGCTGCTCAAAATTTCCCACTGCATACAGAAGACGGGGACAAAACAACATCTGTTTGAACTGTAGAAGATTTTAGCAGCTGAACAAAGGGATCTGCTTTAAGGGCCCCAGACCCCAGGGAGAATTAATCTGGTTCTTGCATTCATGAAGTGCTAGGGAACCAGTGGTCCTGCTGATGTTGTTGGACTCCAATTCCCATCATCCCTGCCCATCAGTCAGCCTGGCTGGGGCTGATGGGAGTTGGAGTCCAAAAACTTCCAGAGAGCCACAACCTCCCCATTCCTGCAGTAAGGAATGAGAGAGTGCCATAGCTCAGTGACAGAGCACATGCCTTGCACGAAGACGTTCCCATGTTCAATCTCTGGTAAAAAGGTAAAGGGACCCCTGACCATTAGGTCCAGTCGTGCCCGACTCTGGGGTTGCAGCGCTCATCTCGCTTTATTGGCCAAGGGAGCCGGTGTACAGCTTCCGGGTCATGTGGCCAGCATGACTAAGCCGCTTCTGGCGAACCAGAGCAGCGCACGGAAACGCCGTTTACCTTTCCACCGGAGCGGTACCTATTTATCTACTTGCACTTTGACGTGCTTTTGAACTGCTAGGTTGGCAGAAGCAGGGACCGAGCAACGGGAGCTCACCCCATGGCAGGGATTCGAACCGCCGACCTTCTGATCGGCAAGTCCTAGGCTCTGTGGTTTAACCTCAATCTCTAGTATCTCTGGTTAAAAGGAAAAGGTATAAAGTGAAAGGGAAGGCACACTTTGTCCAAGACCCTGCCAGCCAGTGTTAAGCTAGATGGATGAACCGCCTGACCTGGTACCAGGCAATTTCTTATGCTCCCATCATACCGTTGTCCTTTGGCAGGTAGGTGAAGTTGAAGGGGTCGCTGGAGACGCTGTCCGTCAAACGGCGGAGGTATACTTCCACCTCCACTGGCTGCACGATGTCAAGGTGCTGGTACGGTGGCGTCTTGAAGACAATGGCAATCTGCCGGTGAACATCAGCTTGTGAAAAGTCAGCTTTCCCCTCCCACTTGTCCCTTCGAAAGATGATGGAGATGTCTTCTGCAAGGACGACAGAGGCAAGGAGGTCCTTTTAGATAAGGTTTTCCCCTCCAGGAAGTCTGATTATTGTCTGCCCAAGAAACTACTCTATTCCGAACTTAAAAATGGAAAGCGTAATGCTGGTGGTCAACAAAAGAGGTTCAAAGACTCTCTCAAAGCAAATCTAAAAAAAATGTAGTATAAACACCGACAATTGGGAAACACTGGACTGCGAGCGCTCTAATTAGAGAACAGCCTTTAACGAAGGCGTCATGGGCTTTGAAGATGCCGAACTCAGGACGAAAAGGAGAAATGTGCTAAGAGGAAGGCACGCTTGGCAAACCCTCACCGTGATCAACTCCCGCCCAGAAACCTATGTCCCCATTGGAAGGATGTGCAGATCCAGAATTGGCCTCCACAGTCACTTACAGATTCACTGTTAAGATTGTGTTCATGGAAGACAATCTTACTCAGTGACGAGGGATCGCCAAAGAAAGAAGAAGAGCTCGGCCTCCTCATAAGAAGAGAAGCTGAACCCATCACACTTCTCTGTCTTCCTCACGGTCGTGTTGAACCAAAGCTGAAATGTTCTGGAAGGCCTTCAAGCAGCATCTTTGGTAGTCAAGATAACCCCGGAATAATTGGCAGTTGTTGCAAGAATGAGCTCATATATGTTTATAGTCATTTGCTTTCATGTGTGGTAGTTGGCGGCCTTGATGCTATGCTTATCTGTAAACCGTGAGAAGCTTTGGCTAACTGCCACCTATGGCCTCACCGGCCAGGTGTTCTAGGAGGTTATGGGTAAACTGACGTACGCTGGTTAGTGCATAAAGGATGTACCGTATTTTTCGCTCTATAAGACGCACTTTTCCCCTCCTTAAATGTAAGGGATAATGTGTGTGCGTCTTATGGAGCGAATGCAGGCTGCGCGGCTAAGCCAGAACAGGGAGAGGGAGCGCTGCGCAGCGCTCCGTCTTGCTGTTCTAGCTTCAGGCTTTGCGGGCTATCCCAGAAGCCGACACAGGGATGAAGGCTCCCCGTGCCCTGCGGAGGCTTCGCACAAAGCTAGACCAGCTAGAGGGAGCGCTGCGCAGCGCTCTCTCTAGCTATTCTGGCTTTTGGATAGCGCCCACAAAGCCTCCGTAGGGCAGCAGGACGAAGGCTCCCCACTGCCCTGCGGAGGCTTCGCACGCTGCTCTGTCCCTTCCCCCACCTCCCAGAAAAGCCCCCAAGAACCGCGCTCCCTTTAAAAAGCGCACGGTTCTTGTGGGAGATGGGGGAAGGTACAGAGGGCAGCCTCTTCCGGGCAGGGGGAGCCTTCATCCCGCTGCCCAGGAGAGGCTTCAGCGGCTATCCCAGAAGCCAGAACAGCAAGAGGCTGTCCCAGAAGCCAGATCCCTCTTGCTGTTCTGGCTTCTGGGATTCAGATTTTTTTTTTTTCTTGTTTCCTCCCCCGCAAACTATCAGTCTTATCGTCTGATGCGTCCTATAGAGTGAAAAATACGGTATATACATTTGCTTGGAGGTGGACAAGTCATGACAACCTCTCACTGTTGCAGTGTCTGTCCTGAATCTGTAAAGGCAGTGAGACACTGCACTCTGTGTTGTAAGTTTACACCTTTCTTTAATAAAGCACTAGAATAGGCCATTCCGGCATTTTTTAAATCCCTCTTTGGGATTCCTGCCTCAAACCACTTTCACAGGCCTGCGGTTCAGAACAGCAGCAAAACAGGCACCCAATCAAACCAGCTCAGCAAGCCTGATGTGTTGGGGAACGAGACCCGCGAAAGATCCCTGGGGGTTCTTTTCACTAACCTTTCTGGACTTTATCACACAGCAAATAGAGCTCCTCTCCACCCGTACAGCTGCCATACTCCTTATTCATCCGGTAGATTTTCAGCTCCGACGTGTTTGTGGATTCTGCACGTACCCAAACCCACAGCGTTAGAATCTGACCCTGCTTCCCATAACCACATGTGTTTTCTTTTCTGCTCCATGTGCCTGCAAGGGACCTTCTCCAGAGAAAGCCCAGATCATACACATAGCAAGGGGTGCATGGGAGGAACCTTCCCTTAAAGGGCAATCATCCAAAGATAAGATACAAAACCCATTCCGATGTCAGGGCTTACTCCTTGGAAAAGCAAATTCACAGGGCCTGCAGAGTCCAGCAGTGGCCAGGACACTGATTTGAAAGCTGAAGTGTCGTGGGTTAAGGAGCTGTACTGGCTGATGATCAGAGGATCCCTGAACCCGAGGCTGGAAGGCAGGCAGGCAAGCACCTGCTGAACCATCCTGCAGCATCAGGGCCTATATACTTGGAGACAGAAAGCTCACAGGCACCTTCCCCCCACCCCAAGCCCAAGAAACCGCCTCCCACTTTACTTTAATGGTCCAATGGCACAGGAGACCAATGGAGTACAGGCAAATGTCCAGGGTATTGACCCTTCAATGGACTCCAGTTCTCCACAAAGAAGCTGAGCCCAGTCGAGGTGGAGGCCATTGTTGACTTCCAACCCTTACTGGAGCAAGTTTCTCACCAGGAGCTCTCCATGGTCCTGAAGCAACCAGCTTGCCTTACCCCAAGGCTTCCTCCCCGGATCAGAATATAACGTTTTTGATCACGTGCAGTGTGTCATTCCCTCCTATCCACTAACTACAACCCATTTTCTGGGTTTTTTAGGGTCTCAATCCTACAAAAAGCACTGGATTGGCTGGATTCCTCACACCATGTCTCTGCTCCCCCTCCCCTTGGTGTTTGTTTACTTGCCCTTGTTATTTTCCTTTGTAGCCACAGCTAAAAATCACCACTTGCCCACTTCACCACTTTCCAATACTCCCCATTGCTTACTCTTGTCAAAGATGGGTTCTGAAAGAACAGGGCTGAGGTGCCGCGTCTTCCCTGTGCAATCTTGGTATGAAACTTGAAAACAAATCCTGACCACGTTCATGTCAACCTCCTGGTGATTTTTTAATGAGCCAGCTATACAGAGAGAGAAGGAGAGAGAAAAAGTGAGAAACAGAAAGAGCAAACCAAGCACAGAATAAACGCATTTGTTTTATATGTGCAGAAACAGGGGCTTTTCAGTGGTGGCTCCCCATTTGCGGAAAGCTCTCCTCAGAAAGGCTCGCCTGGTGCCACCATTACATAGCTTTAGGCACCAGTAGGGCTACGATACGTCCGGGCTTTCCTTGATACGTCTGGGAATTGGGCAGTGAAATGGCATCCAAGCAGATTTTTTGCTGAACTGGCAAAATGCCTGGGAATACCCAGACATATGGCAAGGAGGATTGTTATTTTTTTATTTAAAAACTGCTTTAAAAATCAAAGAAAAGCCCAAAAATGTTTTGTTTCTTGGGAGATTTTTTGAAGCTAAAAAACTCAAGAACTTTATCTTGATTTTCACTTTGGGGAATATGGCAACCCTGAGTACCAGGCAAAAACATTTATTTTTCACCAGCCCTATGGCTCTCAATTATCTGTGGCCATCTTGAGTGGGTGGGATGTTTTAATCCTGTCTTTTAAAGCTAGGGTTGTCTTTTACCTGTTTTTCATTCATGCCAGTTTAAATGTACGTGTTGGTTTGTATAAGTAAGTCCCCAATAAATTTAATAAATAATACTTATAGCAGTACTAGTAGCAATAATAAGTAAATGTTAAGGGTGGTTGGACCACAGAATGCAACTATGTCTCCCTCCACTCCTATTAGGTATCATAGCACTGGTTCTTGGTGAAAACAACAACCCCATAACTCTTTTCAAAGCCCTCTTTAAGAGAGGGACAGAGCTGGGGGGCAAGATGATGGGCGCTGTAGTCCAAAACATCTGCAGCACAGGTCACAGCAACCAAAATGGCCACCATGCTCTTGCGATAAAAAACAACAGGAAGATGGCGTCCTGGATTTTGGCTTTCAGGTGTTGGCGTTCTACCAGCATCAGGAGGGCCACAGGCTCCCCAGTTTTTCCTTGATGGCCCAACTCACAAAGGCCTCTGGCCCAAAACTTTCAGATTTGAAAATAAGGGATCAGCAGCCTCACCTGTCTCGGGGACAGTCTACAGGATATCTAACAATCTAGGATAGCAGCAGGAAACGGCGCTGGAATAAGGGAATTTCCCACAAAAAAAGGGAAGATTGACAGCTATGCTCTGGCCGCCAGATTTTGGTTCTAGTCCTGCAGGAGCTACTATGACCAACCCGGCCTCTCAAGGCAGCCTATGAGAGCGCCCACCCCGCAATACCTTTGAAAGGATCAATCCCAAGTTGCAGCTTTTTCTCTATGGATTCCTCTATGTCCTTCTTCTTCACACACTGGATCCCAAGGTTGTTAAAACTGCAAAGTGATCAGAGGAGAATTTGGGGTTGAGGAAACCGGAAGGCTGCCAACAAAGGAGGCGTTTTGCTTCCAAGCTGCATTAAACCACATTGGTCTATTTCTCCATCTAGATCAATGTTGTCTGCAATTCTCAACGTCTTGCTCTTTTTCAGTCCTGACCAGAGACAGCAGGGGATCAAGAGCATACCCAGGAACTTTAAAAGATTTCGAGCCCAGGCCAATAGGCATACGTTTGCACAGAATTTGCATGTACTTGAAGGTGACAGACTACATGGGACTAGCAGAAATGACTGGCAGAATCCGAGACCAGGGAAAAGAGTCGGCGGAAGAAGACTGGAAGAAATTTAAAGACTATTTGCAGAAATATTACAAAATTAATGAATGCTAGAATGATGTTGGACAGAAATTAAGTGGTTACCAGCTGTAATGTAAAGGTTAAGCAATAAGTTATAATAAGTTATAAATAAGTTATAATAAGGATTTGTTGAGTTAAGAATTCGAATTGGAATACAAAAGGGGGAGGCGAGAGGAGGTCTGGGAAATAAGTTAATGGAAATGAGTAATGGAAATTATATTTGTTTTAATTGTGTGTTTTTTTGCTTTTGTATTTTTGTGTTTTTATTATCTTTTTTGTGTATGTTTATTTTCTGTATTAATTGGAAACTATAATAAATATCATATTAAAAAAAACAGAATTTGCATGTACTGTTTCATACGCACAGCTGCAAATTTTGACTGCAAATGCCACAGAAAGCAAACCAAGTTATTTCTGATCCAAATAACTCAAAGAAGCCATTCATTCAACTGGCACCCTTTGTACCCTGTCCCAGATCACTCCATTGCAGTTCCTCTTCAATTCATTTGCTGCCCAATTCTTTTCCCAACAGATCCTGCTTGAAATCAGTCGGATTCCCCTTCTATTACTCCCAGATCATCTCATTTATTATTATTATTTCAAAAATACACTTATTCATAAGTTATAATACAGCTTTGTCCACTGCCGTAATGTGTAATATTTGTAATATCACAAAAGGGTAATGTCAGGGAACTGCCATCGGAAGGGCAGGCGGTGTAAGGGCTCACGGAGGTTAGGGAACCAGCAGGGGGAGAGAAGGAGCTCCAAGGGAAAGTGAATCAGAGGGATGGCTCAGAGAGACTTCCAGCGAAAACAGTGGGGAAGTTTCAGGACCTCCTATAGGGACACCCACCCCTCGCCGGAAACTGTCGCGCCGAGAATCCAGAAGACGCGTTTCCGTTAAGGAGCTTCTATGTTGGAAGCGTTTCCGCAAACGCCCACTGTCGGATTCTGCCAGCGATTGAGGGAGTCATGTTTAAGGGGCTCCGCTATAGACAGAGCTTTGATAACCAGGCCAAACTCTGAGGGACTAAGCTTTACGCACAAGCAGCTCATCATCCCATCACAGGTAATTCCAATCCTCAATCCCTCATCACCATCATCTCTAAATATGGTTATCTTAAATTAATTTATCCCCCTAAAATAAGTCAGATCGTGCGCACACACACACACACACCCACACACACACACACACAATACAGTGTGGTGCAGCAGCAAAAAATATTAATGCTATTCTAGGCTGCATCAACAAATTATAGAGTCCAGGGAAGCAGTAGTCCCGCTCTAGTCTGCCTTGGTCAAACCACACTTGCAGTCCTGTGTCCAGTTCTGGGCACCACAATTTAAGAAGGATACTGACAAACTGGAAGATGTGCAAAGGAAGGCAACCAAGATGGAAACCAAGCCTTATGAGGAATGGTTGAGGGAGTTAGGTATGTTTAGCCTGGAAAAGAGGAAACTGAGAGGAGATATGAGAACCAACTTCAAATATTCCAAGGGCTGGCACACAGAAGATGCAGCAAACTTGTTTTCTCCTCCTCTGGAAGCTAAGACCTGAACCAAAGGCTTCAAGTTACAAGAAAGGAGATTCCAACTGAATATTGGGAAGAACTTTCTAAAGGTAAGAGCTATTTGAAAGGGCAACAGACTCCCTTCGTGAACACTCCTTCCTTGGAGGTTTTTAAGCAGAGGTCGGCTCTGTCATGGATGCTTTAGTTGAGATTCCTTCACTGCAGGGGCTTGGACCAAATCTACAATTCCATAATCCTAATACAATATCCCCTGCTTAAGTTAGGCCCTATTGGCACAATACACTTAAAGCAGTATCATACCACATTAAATAGCCACGGCTTTCCCCAAAAGAATACTGGGAGCCGTATTTTGTTTAGGGTGCTCATAGTCATCACAGTTTTGAATTATGGTGCTGGAGGAGACTCTTGAGAGTCCCATGGACTGCAAGAAGATCAAACCTATCCCTTCTGAAGGAAATCAGCTCTGAGTGCTCACTGGAAGGACAGATCCTGAAGCTGAGGCTCCAATACTTTGGCCACCTCATGGGAAGAGAAGACTCCCTGGAAAAGACCCTGATGTTGGGAAAGATGGAGGGCACAAGGAGAAGGGGATGAAGATGGTTGGACAGGGTTCTCAGAGCTACCAGCATGAGTTTGACCAAACTGCGGGAGGCAGTGGAAGACAGGCGTGCCTGGCGTGCTCTGGTCCAGGGGGTCACAAAGAGTCGAACACGACTAAACAACAGCTGCAATTCCCAGAGTGCTTTAACTATCAACCCCTCTCCACAGGGAACTCCAGGAACTATAGCTATGTGAGAAAGAACAGGGCTCCCCTAACAACTCTCAGCACCGTTAACAGACCCCACAGCAAACACAGTGCTGTAGCCAACTCTCCGCAGAGCGTCAAGCAATGCAAGGCGTTCTTACCTGTGCTTGGGGTTGGCTCGGGGCTTCAGCGTCACTTCGCAGAGACCATTGTTGCAGTCTTTCCCCACTAGGCTGTGAGGGTGGATCCGGTGAGGCCAATCCTTCCACACCAAGCATGCTGTCACCTTCGCTTCTGGGATGCCTGCAAAGTTCTGCAGCTGGAGAAACAAACAGAGAAGGAGGAGGCCTTCTTCCGGGGGCCACCACCAAGGAGCCCACGAACTGCTGTTGGCTGAGCTGCCCCTACAGCACCTTCCCAAAGGATAAGACTTTCACGGGTTCTGTGCAGTTCTTCACACAGCCTTCACCAACCTGTTGGCCTTAACACGGCCTTTCTCAACCTCGGGTCACCAGATGTTGTTGGACTACAACTCCCATCGTCCATGACCATTAGGTCCTGTGAGCTAAGGATGATGGGACTTGTAGTCCAAAACATCTGCAGCGCAGCCGGTTGGCAAAGGCGATCTTTTAAACAACGGCTGACCGCAATCTGGGCTTTGATGAAGCACACCGTTGTGATGCGTCCAAGGGAACGGGGGCAATTGGCAGGCCCCCAGCTGGCTCCAGCCCACCGGCCAGCAGCCGGTCAAACTCTGGTCCTCGGTTCTGCATCAATCAGCGACTCAGAGCTTCAGAAGCCTTTCAGAAGCTGAGCACGCAAGCCAGCAGAGATAACAAACTCTTCGCAACGGAAGGGCAGGCAGAGGCATATGTAAAGCATATTTAAAGGTAAAGGTAAAGGGACCCCTGACCATTAGGTCCAGTCGTGACCAACTCTGGGATTGCGCACTCATCTCGCTCTATAGGCCGAGCGAGCCAGCGTTTGTCCGCAGACAGCTTCCGATCCAGGTCATGTGGCCAGCGTGACTAAGCCGCTTCTGGCAAACCAGAGCAGCACACGGAAACGCCGTTTACCTTCCCGCCGGAGCGGTACCTATTTATCTACTTGCACTTTTACATGCTTTTGAACTGCTAGGTTGGCAGGAGCAGGGACCGAGCAACGGGAGCTCACCCCGTCACGGGGATTCGAACTGCCGACTTTCTGATCGGCAAGTCCTAGGCTCTGTGTTTTAACCCACAGCGCCACCCGGGTCCCTAAAGCATATTTACAAGCAGTTTATTCAGCATAGATCAGGACAAAGAAAACATGTCTGCTCTCCTTCGTGTCCAAGCAAGAAGCGTAAGGCAAAATCTATACACAAACGGAAGTTCCCAGCAAGCTGTGCTGGAATGTAAACAGACATGTGACATACAACAGCTTAGGTTTAGGTGGAACAGAACATCAATATCCTAACACACACCGCTCACCTCAATGGTCGGCAGAGTTTTGTTGGTCTCGGTGCTGAATTCGCCCAAGATGCTTCCAGCCGACCTGCCTTCGCACTGGTAACGGAAACGCATGCCCCTCTGCTTGGGCTGCTCTGTGATCACCAGCTTGGGCGGCTCCTGGATGACGTCGTCCAGCTGCTCTCGGGACATCCCAGGACGCAGGGAAGAGGGGAGAGGGGGCCAGGAGTCATCAGAGCATCTGCTACTGGGCAGCAACGGGAGGGACGTCCCCCTTGGAACCAGCTGGGGCCTTAGCGTCAAGTCGTTAAGGTTCTGAGAGAGCTGGGATGGAGACGGGTCTCGCAGCACGCAGGAGGCTGAGAAGCAGGAGGAGCCATAGGGCCGCGACAGGCTCAGGCCCATCGACTCAGCTGGTCTCGGCATTCCAGCTGGTGATGTTAAGTTGGAGCGTTTGGGGATCAGCTCGGCTGGCCCGTTAAGCGAGACCCTGGGGGGAAGCGAGACAGGATCCACCTCGAAGCCATCTTCCTTAATCAGTTCATCAATGATTTCTGGAAGGCAGAATGAGAGCAGGGAGGGGTTAAGTTCCAGGTTCCGTTCAAAGCGTCAATATTCGTGTTTAAACCTCTGTATGGCCTTGGACTTTATGCATCTCAAGAAATCCCCTTTCCCATAGGAACCACAAGCGCTGCAATCGTCAACAAGGCTTCTCGTTGAAAGAGCTAGAGATGTTCAGCCTGGAAAAGAGGAGATGTGATAGCCACCTTCAAATATCTCAAAGGCTGTCGCGCGGAAGATGGAGAAAACTTGTTTTCTCCTGCTCTGGAGCGTAGGACTTGAACCAATGCTGGGGGCGCTGCCACTGCGACCAGCTACAGCGACAATTCCCGGGAGAAAACCAGGAGGAGGACAGATCAGAGGAGTCCCAAGGGAAGGGCAATCTTGTTTTTTAAACTGTATTTTAATCAACTTGTTTTTATTATTGGTTGTTAGCCGCCCTGAGCCCGGTCTTGGCTGGGGAGGGCGGGGTACTACTACTACTACTAATAATAATAATATGAGTTTGTACTACTGATGAAGCCCAGGACAGCAAAACAAAGCTAATATTCTGGAAATCCTTGTCTTTGTGAAAAGGATTCTGTAGAACTGTAACAACCTTTCGTGTGGATTGTTGGACTCTATGAACAGACAGGTGGAATAGACACTTATACATATATGGACCTTATGCATGAACTGATTAGAGAATGAACTGATCCACTGGGTCTTCTACTTTTTTCGTTGACCTTTATGAGCTACTTTTGTTGAAATCTACAATTTAATACAATGAATAGTATACTTGATTTATTCAAATGTACAGCCGGTTACGTCTTGTGTGTTTACTGAATATGTTTCACGTAACCAGAGGTTTGTTGTTGTTTTGCGAACCTCCACTATAGCCAAAGAGAGCCCAGAGTGGGAAGGGAGGAGAACAACGCACAAAGTAGAAAACACAAAAGCAGCGTGTGCCCCACCAGCATCCCTTGAAACACTGCCACAGCTCACTGATCAGACAGTACGCCTAAGTGACTTCCACACACAGAAGCAGCCACTGAACTCCGACAAATCTCTATCTCTTAACACGGTACCGGTGCATAAAATCTTGTTCACGTGCTTAGATTAAAGCCACTGAATTATGTGACACTAAGGGACATACACACGTACTTTAGCCACCAACTGGTCCTCCACACATACACAGAGAACTTGGTTTAGATGCAACAGTCAAATCATGATTTTGCCATCTCGAATGGGCTTTGTGCTCCTGCTCCTCCCCTCCCTCCATCATTTTCCGGTTCACACAAACCATGGTTTGCCATTACATCTGAATCAGCAAACTATGGTTTTCCTCCCAACGAGGAATGTTAATCAAACTACTGTTTCCAGTTCTAGTTTGGAAGCAAACTGTGGTTTGCCCAGTTGGATGCAACATCAAATAGCGGTTTGCTGAACCAGGAAGTACAGTAAAGGATATGTGCTTAAGCTCTAAAGGGCAAACCATGCTTTGGTCATTAAATGTGAACCAAGCCACATGCAGAAGAAGAAGAAGAGTTTGGATTTGATATCCCGCTTTATCACTACCCGAAGGAGTCTCAAAGCGGCTAACATTCTCCTTTCCCTTCCTCCCCCACAACAAACACTCTGTGAGGTGAGTGGGGCTGAGAGACTTCAAAGAAGTGTGACTGGCCCAAGGTCACCCAGCAGCTGCATGTAGAGGAGCGGAGAAGCAAACCCAGTTCACCAGATTACGAGTCTACCGCTCTTAACCACTACACCACACTAGCTCTCACTTACTGTATATTCCTTGTATATGTCAAGAATATATCATCCTAATATTGATTTTTTTTCCTTACCTGAAGTTTGCTTCACTACTCTGCCCCAAGCCCCAGAATCCTTACCTAATTCATCTGAAAAGAAAAGAAAGATAGATCAGTATTTTAAATCAAATCACAGCATATTCCGCCTGTCTGCACATATTGAACGGTGAGGGGTTCACAAACCCAGCACATGTTACTAACTCATCAGCCCTGCCTTCATTAAATGGTCATTAGGGGTCCCCTGGGGAGAGGGATTGATTGAAAAATTAACAGCAATAATTTAAGACTTTTGAAAAGTTTTTTAAAAAACTAAAAGCACATAAAAACTTTTAAGTACATCCTGGGAACCTACAATAAACGCAAATAATAACAGTAACAATAGTTCCTAGCTTTCCTTCTTTTCTTTCTTTCATCGCTAACCTGGCTTGAGAGCAGTACATGTGAAAAGGATCTAGGAGTCTTGGTTGACCACAAACTTGATATGAGCCAACAGTGTGACGCAGCAGCTAAAAAAGCCAATGCAATTCTGGGCTGCATCAATAGGAGTATTGCATCTAGATCAAGGGAAGTAATAGTGCCACTGTATTCTGCTCTGGTCAGACCTCACCTGGAGTACTGTGTCCAGTTCTGGGCACCACAGTTCAAGAAGGACACTGACAAACTGGAACGTGTCCAGAGGAGGGCAACCAAAATGGTCAAAGGCCTGGAAACGATGCCTTATGAGGAACGGCTAAGGGAGCTGGGCATGTTTAGCCTGGAGAAGAGGAGGTTAAGGGGTGATATGATAGCCATGTTCAAATATATAAAAGGATGTCACATAGAGGAGGGAGAAAGGTTGTTTTCTGCTGCTCCAGAGAAGCGGACACGGAGCAATGGCTCCAAACTACAAGAAAGAAGATTCCACCTAAACATTAGGAAGAACTTCCTGACAGCAAGAGCTGTTGGACAGTGGAATTTGCTGCCAAGGAGTGTGGTGGAGTCTCCTTCTTTGGAGGTCTTTAAGCAGAGGCTTGACAACCATATGTCAGGAGTGCTCTGATGCTGTTTCCTGCTTGGCAGGGGGTTGGACTCGATGGCCCTTGTGGTCTCTTCCAACTCTATGATTCTATGATTCTATGATTCTAGGAAGAATTAAACTCTGGGTTTCCAAGAAGTTGATCAAAGGGATACACGTGATCCGAACGCAAGTGGTCCTTACCAGCCGTCTCTGCTGTGGGCTGCATGATGGAGAAACTGGAAGCTGGGAGGGAGGAGCCTGCGAAGAAAAACAATGTGTTGGGAAGATGCATTCTACCATAATTTCCAGGCCTTGTCCACCAAAGGAAGTGTTCATAACCAGGGGAGACCAACGGAGGCAGCCCAGTATTAGAGAAGGCCAGGGGCAATCAGCAATGTTTAAATGCAGACCTCATTTAAAACAACCCACGATGCCCCAGATGCAGTGTCGCTCCAGGGCATCGTGGGAAATTCAAAATGGCATCTTCAAGCCACTCAGCATGGCGGCTGTTCAAGGTGCGACAGCAGACCAGTCTGACCTTTTTTCACCTGGTTAGTCTTCCTTCCATCCTCAAATTCAGTACCCGGAAAACCACCTTCCCTTTTTAAGAGTGCCTGAATTGCAGGGGTAAAGAGGTTATGAAGCTAAAGGCTATGTACACCGCATGCATTCAAAGCACACTGCTTTCTCGCAAACAATCATGGGAACTGTAGTTCACCCCTCACAGAGCTGTAACTCCCAGTACCCTTAACAAAGTACAGTTGTCATCATCATTTGTTTATTAATCGCCTTATAACCTAACGCTTTCTTACTGCCCCAGAATTCTTCCAAGCTACAGATATATTGTCTACTGCACCATTCACCTTCTAGGGCCAAATATCTACCTTTTGCTTTAATAATAAACGTAAGAAAATCAGGCAAGCACTGCTTGATCAGGCTAATGGGCCATCCTGTATCTCACAACAACAGTGGAGACAGAAACATCCATATTTTGTTCACTTTCCCATTTCACTGCCATACAGCGTATAGTTTCTAAGAGCCTGCCACCTCCAAGGGATCTCCAAACACCAATGGCTAGGGTCTTACACATTTAAGTTGCAGATAGGGGACGCGGGTGGTGCTGTGGGTTAAACCACAGAGCCTAGGACTTGCCGGTCAGAAGGTTGGCGGTTCGAATCCCCATGACGGGGTGATCTCCCGTTGCTTGGCCTCTGCTCCTGCCAACCTAGCAGTTCAAAAGCACGTCAAAGTGCAAGTAGATAAATAGGTACCGCTCCAGCAGGAAGGTAAACGGTGTTTCCGTGCACTGCTCTGGTTCACCAGAAGCGGCTTAGTCATGCTGGCCACATGACCCGGAAGCTGTACTCCGGCTCCCTCGGCCAATAAAGCGAGATGAGTGCCGCAACCCCAGAGTCGGCCGCGACTAGACCTTATGGTCAGGGGTCCCTTTACCTTTACCTTTAGTATCAAGATGCATTCTCTACTTAAAAACACCTCATAAGAAATCAGAGCAATTTGAAGAAATCTGTAAAGCCACTAGCCCATCAAAAAAACACCAAAAACCCTACTAGTCTACCTGTCTACATACACCTAAGCTTGCTCAACATTTTGTTGTCTGGTTACCTGGAGACAATTTTTGCTCACCACAGGCGACCAGGCAGACGTGAGCCCATTTGCAAAGACGGGATGATCAAAAAGTCTTTAAAAACAGAGTCACCAGCTTGGCACTCAAGGGTCAAACTTTCTAAAACCAAATGACCGTTCACAGAGCAGGAAACATCCACTTCAAAACATTGGGAGAAAGCAAATAAAATGGATTTTACTTGCCCGCCTCCAGAAACTCAAATAACACATTCGTGCCCCTTCACCTGCCAGTGTAAGAAACCTCTCTGCTCCTTTAACTTAAGAAGTCTCTTGTGTGAAGTGGGGGTGGAGAAGGAAGAACCCCCTGCCTTTTCAGAAAAGGGATATCCCCAGGATGGCCACATGGCTAGAGAAGCGACCAAGAGAACCCAAACACGCCCGCTCCTTCTAAATGCAGGATTGAAATGCAGAAATCAGCAAGCTAAGCTTAACAGTGTGTGGAAATGAGCAGGCAGCAAGATTTCGACCTGTGCTGCTGAAAGCCAGAGGAAAAGCAGGGAAACCCACCCCAAATATTTCCCCCCCTCCCGTGGGGAACCTACAAGCAGATCGGAGCAACTCTCCCCTCGCCTCCTGCGGGTTTCCAGCATTTAGAGGCACAGCAGAGACGTCCCCAGGCCTCCCAGCGACCCAATCTGTTGCCTAGACAATAACACAGTGCCCCCAACCCCTGGGCCGGTAACTGAAAAGTCACACACGCCCTCTCTCCCCTAGAACTCGTTTCACTCCAGCTGCCCCATACCTAGAGCTGGGGAAGGGAGCATCTCTTTCCTCTGCCACAGAGGCAATCGCATCGGCTCCCGTCTCACCCCAGGCCTCTTCATAACCTGGTCCTGAGCTCCATTCCCCCCTCGGTCAGCCCTCAAGCCCCAATTTCTCTGTGTCTGTCTATTTTTATTATTTTTTTAAAGCTTTGAGGGTTCTTGGAATTCCCCTGCTCTGCCGGCTGCTGCTTCCTCATTGGCTGCTGGCTGTCATGAAGTCATGCTCAATGGAACGGGAAAGCCCCCAGCCTAGCGGTAAAGGGCAGGATCTACTCTCAGGCGTGGAAGAAAAAAAAACCCAAAACGCAGCAAAAAACACACACACAAGAACCAAGAACCGAGAAAGGAAAAGCAAACAGGCACTCCCTTGAACTTAGTAACGCAACAGGTGCTAGGCTAAGCGGGGGTGGGAGGGGGTGGATACTTGGTTTCCTACACTCGTTTTCTCTTTCTCGGTCCGGGCAGGATCAGGCCTGCATGCACACCCAGTTGTTCCGCTTCCAGAGGCGGCCAGGCAGATGCTTCTCTGGAAAGGTCACGAGCAAGCAGGCCAGGAAGGAAAAACAGCCTTCCCCTTAGCACCTGTTGCTCCAAGGTAGACTGCCCCTGCAGCTGGAGGTTCCATTTAGCTGCCCTGGCTTAGCGGTGTGCATTCCGAAACCTGCCCTCCATGAATTCCGACAACTAAGCCTTTTCAAAGAGCAAGTCAACCTCCACACACAGGTGAATTTTACAAGATAATAAGCTCGGTGACAAATTACTTCCTAACAGCAGTCCTGAGCCTACTTGCTAACTAGCTCCTAGTAACAGGAGAAGAAGAAAATAATTCTAACCCATCAACTCTTTCCACTCCTAAATTTATAAACATCTGCTGTGTACCCCCACTCACCCGCTTTTAAGGCTATTATTAAAGGTTGTTTTATAATACTTAAAAACAATGGCTTGGAGGCAGTGAAGTTGCATGCTAAACCGAAAAGAAAATAAAGCAGCCTCCTTTTCCCCTGTGTCTTGCGGAGCAGCCCGATGGTCTGCAAAAACCCAGAGACCAAACTGTTTTTTCCCCAACACTGCTGGGACTCCAATTCCCATCAGCCCCAGTTACGATGGCAAATAGTCCTGGATGATGGGATTTGGAGTCCAATAACTTCTGGAGCGCAACAGGTTTCCCATTCCTGCCGTAAAGGAAGTTCTTCCTAGGGTGCAGGTGTTTCCCTCCATCCTCTGAAAAGCTTCACCTGTGCTAATATCTGCTGGTACTTTAAACAGTTGGCAACTCAATGTGGAGATACTGCACGGTTGCTAAACAATCTCTACTCACAGACCAGAATTATCCGTGGTACCTAAACATGCCCCAGGAAGAGTGGGAAGGATCCCAATTTCTGTTTGCTTGTTTCCCCCTCTTTCATCACAGAGTTTCTCTTAACTTCAGCAAGAAATTGAACCCTGTAGGGAGTTCAGCGGCCCCTTACCCAGCTCTTCTTTTAGCTGTGTGCCTTCTCCAAATTGCCCCAACTCCTCAAGGCAGGGCTCAGGTTGGAAGATTTTTCCCTGGGCAAATTTGCATCCTCCTTCTTCTTCTCCAGCATCTTTCCCCCCAGCACCAGGTTCAGCTTTTGGTTTCGGGGCTTCCAGGCTCATTTCTTTTGAAGAGGAAAGGGATGGGGGGGAATCAGGAAGGATTTCCAATTCCAGGAAAAGAAAAGAGGGCTGTCATGACCGGAACACACAGCCCCCTTCCCCTCCTTGGTCTTTTGGCACCGGAAGCTCCCTCTTCCCAAAAAAAAAGAAAGAAAGAAAAAAGTTATTGGCCAAGCCGATCAGCCATGTGGTTTTGAGAAACACAAACTGCCAGAAAGAGAGCACTGTGACCGGAGCTCAGCTTGATGGTCCACATTTGACTTTAACATCTGTCCACGGAGGCTGGTCCATCAGAGTGAATGGGGCACCTGCCCCCCCCCCCAGTCCTCCCCTGCCTGCCTTCCTATGGAGGGAGAAATGATCATCATCTTCTTCATCCTTATCCACAAACATCATACATTTGAAGTGCACCCGCACCAATAAACCTGGGAACTGTAGCTTACCCTTCACAGAGCTTCAATTCCCAGTAAAGGTAAAGGTAAAGGGACCCCCTGTTTTTTTATATGCCTGTTGTCTTTGTCCATGGAGTTTTCTTGGCAGGGATACTGGAGTGGAAGAGAAGGCTCCCTGGAAAAGACCCTGATGTTGGGAAAGATGGAGGGCACAAGGAGAAGGGGATGACAGAGGACGAGATGGTTGGATAGTGTTCTTGAAGCTACCAGCATGAGTTTGACCAAACTGCGGGAGGCAGTGGAAGACAGGAGTGCCTGGCGTGCTCTGGTCCAGGGGGTCACGAAGAGTCGGACACGACTAAACGACTAAACAACAACAACATAGGGACCCCTGACTATTAGGTCCAGTTGTGGCCGACTCTGGGGTTGCAGCGCTCATCTCGCTTTATTGGCCAAGGGAGCCGGCGTACAGCTTCCGGGTCATGTGGCCAGCATGACTAAGCCGCTTCTGGCGAACCAGAGCAGCGCACGGAAACACCGTTTACCTTCCTGCCAGAGCGGTACCTATTTATCTACTTGCACTCTGACGTGCTTTTGAACTGTTAGGTTGGCAGGAGCAGGGACCGAGCAATGGGAGCTCACCCCATGGCGGGGATTCGAACTGCCAACCTTCTGATTGGCAAGTCCTAGGCTCTGTGGTTTAACCCACAGCGCCACCCGCGTCCTCAATTCCCAGTACCCATAACCAAACTACAGTTCCCAGGATTCTTCGGGGGAAGTAATGTTGTTTTAAATGTATGATGTGTGTGCAGATATATCTATCAGGGTTGCCCTCGTAGAATTCAGCAAGCAGGAAGATGCGAACAAAACCAGAACTAGTTAGCACTGCCAGTTCACTGGGTTTGGCTTTGCTGGCAACAAAAGTGGGACAAACAACAGCAACAACAACAACAGAACATTCGTGGTATAGAAAATGAATTGCGGCAGGAAACTACGGAACGTGCACCAACTGGAAACGAAACAGTACGTCTGCACGAAACGTTTGCAGGTGAAAACAGTATTGGAACTCCCTGCCTATTGATATAAACCAGGCGTCTCCACTGTACTCTTCAGTGCCTGCTAAAAACATTACAGAGAAGCAAACAGATGCTTAGAAAATTGAGGTGCTTTTCATCTGCTTCAGTATTTTAACTTTTGCATGTTTTAAAGTATGGTTATATTTCCCCGCTGGTTTTATTGTTTTACTTTTTGTAAAACACTTGGAGGTTGTTGTTTTTATTACATTCAAGTAGTGTGTAAGATTTATGAAATAAACTAATATTAATAAATTTGAGAGTGCGATTGTGTATAACTGCTCTGATAGCCTCATGAGCACGAACCAACATGAATGTACCATGAATAGGATGTCTGGATAGGACCCTAATACAGTGGTACCTCAGGTTAAGTACTTAATTCGTTCCGGAGGTCCGTACTTAACCTGAAACTGTTCTTAACCTGAAGCACCACTTTAACTAATAGGGCCTTCTGCTGCTGCCGCACCGCCGGAGCATAATTTCTGTTCTCATCCTGAAGCAAAGTTCTTAACCCGAGGTAATATTTCTGGGTTAGCAGAGTATGTAACCTGAAGCGAATGTAAACCAAGGTACCACTGTAGTAGATTCTGCCCATTGAAACCATAACTTACTATCTATTGTTCTCCAAAAGCAAACAAACAAAACACAATAATCCTTTGTAATGCAAAGCATACTGTAAAGCTGTAAAAAGAGAAAGAAATGGATTTTTCCCCACTTTCTACTGTTTCAGTCAATATTTGAAAAGAGATTTGAACGCTGCCCCATTGTGGTTGTGAGTTCTGAAGACATGGTGGTTATTTTGGACTAATTTATTTTTTAAAAAGGAAATGATTATTTTTTTGAATTAGGGAGCATGACACCATTTGGTACAGCCAACTTCAGATTATTTCATCTGGAGTAATCTGCGGTAGGTTTCCTTCTCTTTCCTTCTTCTTATTATTGTAAATTATGAAGAGCATTTATACGCTGATTTACAATGGCCTTCAGTTAATAGGCTGCATCCAAGGATGTTGTTGTTTAGTTGCTTAGTCGTGTCCGGCTCTTCGTGACCCCCTGGACCAGAGCATGCCAGGCACTTCTGTCTTTCACTGCCTCCCGCAGTTTGGTCAAACTCATGCTGGTAGCATCGAGAACGCTGTCCAACCATCTCGTCCTCTGTCGTCCCCTTCTCCTTGTGCCCTCCATCTTTCCCAACATCAGGGTCTTTTCCAGGGTGTCTTCTCTTCTCATGAGGTGGCCAAAGTACTGGAGCCTCAGCTTCAGGATCTGTCCTTTCAGTGAGCACTCAGGGCTGATTTCCTTCAGAATGGATAGGTTTGATCTTCTTGCAGTCCATGGGACTCTCAAGAGTCTCCTCCAGCACCAGAATTCAAAAGCATCAATTCTTCGCCGATCAGCCTTCTTTATGGTCCAGCTCTCACTTCCATACATCACTACTGGGAAAACCATAGCTTTTACTATACAGACCTTTGTTGGCAAGGTGATGTCTCTACTTTTTAAGATGCTGACTAGGTTTGTCATTGCTTTTCTCCCAAGAAGCAGGCATTCAATTCAGAGCAGATCAATTGAAATTAATGACCATGACTACCTTGGGTATACTCTGAATAGGATACAACCCCGACCCCCCCCCAAAAAAAAACCCCACTGAAAAAACAACATACATTCAATCATTCGGAAAATCTTATCTAAGGGGAAAAAGCGAAGAGTTATGCAACACCTTAAATGCGAATTTATTATTTCGCAAACTATGGCACGTTATTAGCATTTAGCTTCCCCTCACATGTAAGTCTGCAGCATGTGGTAAAGATGGAAGCGCGTGCAAAAAGCGGAAGGCGGCAGCAGCAGTTAATTCGGATTAATTCCTCCGGGGTCAACAAACCAGGATCTGTCTCCCTCGCAGGCACTCGGCACTCCCATGCTGCGGAGCCGCTCGCGAATATACGGTAACCAGAGGGCGCTCCGCCCAGACTGAGTTTAGAGGGCAGGAGGTCACGTGGACCAGAGAGAGAGAGGGGGGGGGAGGGCGGGAGCAAAGCGGGACTTAGGGGGAACTCTCACGAGAGCTGCACCAGGCAACGGCGCAGCAAGATGGCGGCGCCGGAGACGGAGGTGGTGGCGGCGGCGGGTCCCGCGTCCGGCCCTGAACAGGTAGCGGCCGCAGAGCCCCTTTCTCCGTCGCCCCCCTCGCGGGAGCTGCCGCTCGGCGGCTCTCCTTTCCCTGCCCGGGGGGGGGGGCAGCTGCCCCTCACGCCGCCCCCCTTTTGCCCCTCCCGCGGGCGAGGAGGGGGGTTAGGTCCCCTCATGCCCCAGCCCCGCCCCTCTCGCCAGTCACGTGACGCCCTTCTCCCTACCCCAGGAAAAAAAAAAAATTGGCCTCCAGGGGCGATTGCCCACCATGCCCCTTCTCCAGGTCAGCTCTTTTTCTTATTTATCTCACTCATATATATATATATATATATCTGCTGCTTTTTATTTATTATCATCGCCTGCATTTTTCCTCCCAAGACGCCAGGGGTGGGGTTGTTTTTTTTGGGGGGAGGGGTCCACACATGCCCAGCCCCCGTTTTATTCTCAGCCGGGCTCAGAGAGGCTTATGGCATGAGTGAGCAAGGGTCGCAACCCTGTGGTCATAGCACCCCCTCATCCTGCAGAGAGTCCCCAAGTTCAGTCTCTTTCACCTCCAAGTAGGTCTGGGAAATACCTGCCCCGTGACCTCGGAGAGGTGCTGCTGCCAGCCGGTGTAGGCGGTACTGAGCTACATGGGCCAAGGGTCCGACCAGGCGCAAGTCGGCTTCTGAAAGGGCCCCTCTCAACCTTGAGGGTCGCCAGATGTTCTTGAACTACAGCTCCCAATCAGCCCTGACCAGCCATGTCGCCTAGGAACGATGGGATTTGTAGTCCGACAACATCAGGCACCCAAGGTGGAGGAAGGCTGCTCCGAAGTGGTAAAAAATCACTCCCGGTGCGTTTGTTAACCCGAACCACGTCAGGTTCATTTATAACCTGCTTTTCCTTTAAGGAGACAAAGTGGCATGTGTGGTTCTTGCTCGCAAATATGGAGTTTTACCTTCGCAACAGCTGTGTGAGGTAGGTTAGGTTAAGCAGTAGCGACTGGCCCTGAATTCCTGAAGGAGCATCATGGCCTAGTGTGGATGGGAGCTTAAATATAGAAAGCATAAGAACATAGCAAGACGACATTCCATCTCAGACACTTAGTTCATCAGCTCAGTATTCTTTATACTGACAGGCTGTAGAGTCGCAGACAGGACTTTTTCCTAGAAGCTACAGAGTGAAACTGGACCTGCATACAAATCCCCAGAATATGAGCCTGGGTTTCATCATTCTGTATAGTTGCGCAAGTGCCAGTTTGTACCCTGCATCTTGCCACACCTCTATACCTGAAAGGTGTATAAATCCTTAATTCTTGGGGACCTGGTTCACCTGTAGTTTCATCGTTTTTATATATTTGCTTCAGGAAGGAAGCTTTTGCGACTCGTCCGGCACAATTTGTAGTAAAGCGAGTTGCCCAAATTGCCTCATGGAAACCATGCAGTGAACTTTATGATTAAATGAGGAGTCACCCATTTGTCTCTCTGTTCAATGTCCCACACTAGCCACTCCTTCCTTCTTGGATGTGTCACACAGTGTTGCTTCAGCCTCAACACCCCACTTCTTTTGGGTACACCTCCACCCTTTTGATCTTGCATCCATCTTGTTCCCTTGACTTAGAAATTCTTGCCTGACTCTGTCCCTTGTTAGATAGATCTGATTTCTCAGGTGTATGCCAAGGAATCACTTTCATCTCAATGTCCCCTCTCTGGGTAGTTATCTTTCTGCTCCTAATTGGTCTCATTAGCAAATTTCTCCTGCCTTTATCCCCCATAAAGAACCAACAAGTTCTGACCCAGATAGCTCTCTTGGCCCTTGCCCCCCATCCTTTATGACAGTCTACATTTCTCACTGTGCTCTGCTTTTCTTGGCTGGTTTCCTCTCTTGTCTCCAACTGACGTTGTTTCTTCCAATTTCAGACCATGGTTCCTCCTCCCCAATTTCCTTGATGGTACCGTCAAAAGCATTTTATCCCTGAAATTTACAGGTGTCACTGTTTTCTCCATCTAGGCTAAGAGTTCACCTGCCATTCCTTTCAACATCACTAATGTCAGAGCTTCCTACTTCAGGAATTGTTTCTCTTTTTTGAGGAATTTGTCTTTGGGTTCCCTACTAAGGTTTTTTTTCCACCTCCTCTGTCCTCCTCCTAAGTTAAATTTCCTCTTTGAGTTGCTGCCCATTCTGCCTTCTCTTTCCCACCCACATCTGATTCTCATACCTCTCTGTAGGGGAAACAGATGCATGAGCATGCAGTTACCTTTTCCATCTGTTAGATGCTTCCCCTTAACTGCATCTAATCTGCTTTTGCAGGTATTGTCCTCTTTTATCTGTAAGGAGACTCTTGTCCCAGCTTTCATGGGGAAACTTGACATCATGATCTCTCCTCTCCCCAATTGTCTGTTGATTCTGTGAATATTACACACAGTCTGCCCAAAATTTGTCTCATTCTAGATAGCAGTGCTCTCATCTTCTACCTATTCTAGATGAAACAGCTTATTTTTCCCCTGTGTGGAGTCTCATCTCACTCAAAGCCAGTAATTCCTGCACAGATTGCTGTGACACATTTGTGTGCTGTGAGATGTAATAAATAAATAGAATAATTATAATTTGCACTCAGCCCATAGTGCCTGCTGGGTACCTGTGTGATTCTTTGCTCTTGCCTTACTTACATCCACTTCTCCTTCCTGGGGGAGGACAGTTATGGCCCATCTCAGAATTGGATGTGATTGGACCATTCAGTTGCTCCTGATGCAGAGATGAAGGGAGTCTGTCGGTTGCATCTCTGTGTGAGTTACTGCTCTGAGCTTACATTGAGAAGAAGCACTTGTAGAACAGTGACTGTCTCAAACCCAGGTGAGCTTTTCCAAGTGTGGGAAATTCTTAACACTTTCATTTTCTGAAAGCAAACCACTTCAGGTGTGTCTCCAATTATAATTTAGGGAAGTAAGCTCTAGCTATCAGAAGCTTAGGTAACAGTGCTCAGAGTGTTGTTGGCTACAGGTGCTTGGGGTGAGAGGATGGGGGGCACGGGAATTCCCATTCCACACCTTGTTTTTCCACCATTTGCTGGGAAACAGCCCACAATCCTTTTGTTTGGCTGCCATCCATGTGTTAAAAGCAGTGTTACCTTTTAGTGTCCTCCCCACGCCTCACCTTGGGATTCCCCAGGTACATTTACCACTTGGATCATTCTTGCTACTTCCCCTTTATCCCCACCCTCTTTTACCATCTATATTTTTACATAATATCCTTGTGATGAAATCTGTCATGCATAATCTGCCATTTTAAATAAATGATCTAAAAATAAATTTGAATCCAGAATCAAAGCCTTAATTCTTCCAACAATATTGAATGTGGATGAAGAGGCTCATATTTTGGCCCTCCACCACTATTTTCCTGAAAGGAGATTGAATCATAGAATTGTAGAGTTGGAAGGGAACCCAAGGATCATCTAGTCCAACCCCCTGCAATACAGAAATTGGTTTTTTAATAGCAGATCTTATTTATTAATTTTTCACAAAGAAAATATATATGCAAATTTTAACATAAACCATGTTACTTTATCAATTGACTTTCTGTCCTCCCCTTCCATGGTCTCCATATTTACCCTTAAATGCTACATATTTCACCTATACTATTCAATACATTTAATTTAACCTATTTATCTTATTGGCACTGTTGCTCATATTTCAAATCTTGCTCGTCTTTTCATCTTGCTATAATAGTTCTTTAAATACTCAATAACAATACAGTGGTGCCTCGCAAGACGAAATTAATTCGTTCCGCGAGTTTTTTCGTCTTGCGATTTTTTCGTCTTGCGAAGCACGGACTTTGGAAAAGCTTCAAAAATCACCAAAGTCTTCAAAAACCTCAAAAAAGGCTACCATACCGCGTGCTATGAGTTGCTCCTCAAAGTGAATGCACGGTTTTAAGAAAAAGGAAACAAACTTGCAAGACAAAGGAAACAAACTTGCAAGACGTTTTCGTCTTGCGAAGCAAGCCCATAGGGAAATCCGTCTTGCGAAGCAACTCAAAAAACGAAAAACTCTTTCGTTTTGAGAGTTTTTCGTCTTTCAAGGCATTCGTCTTGCAAGGTACCACTGTACAGGAATCTTTGCCCAACATGGATTGGGGTGCTTTAAGAGTGAAGAACTGAGATGATAATTTGATTTGTTTTTAAATTCAAATGTAGTACCGAAAAGAATTTGCTGGCTTAAATATTCACTTAATGTCATGGACTTACTTTACTGACCCTGCGTGCCTGTAGGGAGAGACTGGGAACATGAATTGAGTTTCTCATCTGAAAAATTGGATTAATAGTGATAAGGTGCTTTTCTTCTGGGCATATTTGAATAACATAAATCATGTATGCCTTTCCCTCAGATCAGATCATAATAAGAATTAGTGATTATGCATTTTCCCCTAAGTACTCAAGGAACTTTGCATATGTTGTTTCTGTAATTCTTAGAACAACCCTGTAAGATAAGCTAGTGAAAACTGGTTGGGGCTAGTATATAGACTGACTAGTTGCTTTTAACACAAGCCTTAATTAAAAGGTCCTACATAAATTTAGCAGCGATGAAGTAAGAGGGCAAATTCTTCTTTGCATCAGCAGCTGATTAAAGATTAGGTTCTGGACCATAGGAGAGTAACTGCATAGTTTTTGTAGCGGAGGTTAATAAACAATGGGATCTGTATTAAGACTGGTACTATTTAACATTTAGGGACGCAGGTGGCGCTGTGGGTTAAAGCCTCAGCGCCTAGGACTTGCCGATCGAAAGGTCGGCGGTTCGAATCCCTGCGGCGGGGTGCGCTCCCGCTGCTCGGTCCCAGCGCCTGCCAACCTAGCAGTTCGAAAGCACCTCCGGGTGCAAGTAGATAAATAGGGACCGCTTACCAGCGGGAAGGTAAACAGCGTTTCCGTGTGCGGCTCTGGCTCGCCAGAGCAGCGATGTCACGCTGGCCACGTGACCTGGAAGTGTCTCCGGACAGCGCTGACCCCTGGCCTCTTAAGTGAGATGGGCGCACAACCCCAGAGTCTGTCAAGACTGACCCGTACGGGCAGGGGTACCTTTACCTTTTTATTTAACATTTATAAATGATCCTGTAGTCAAGTCTGCAGATTATTGGTTGCTTTTTATGTGGTGCTTGCCTGCATTTAGTTGAACCCCAGCCTTCTAAACACAATGAAATAAATAACAATTGATGAATAACCAAAATAGGAAAAACCCAAGCAGCCTGCAGAGAGTCCCAAAAGCATCTCTGCAAACTAGGTAAATGGGAATGAAATGACAAATGAGATTTTCTCTTAAGTGAGTGTAAAAAAGGTAGAAAAATCTTAACCACATAGAAACATGGGGGGGGGAGGTCCTAAAGTGTGTGTGACTATCTATTAATATATCTTGGAGGAGGGGGTCATTGTCGATAACTTAATGAAAATGTCAACAGGGTGAGGTTGTGGTAAATAGCAAACTCAAGAACGGATGGGGAACAAAATGGCCACTGCTTAATGCCCTTCTATAAAAAGATGCTGAGCCCACCTTTGGAATATCGCATACACAAACACCCAAAAAAAATCTCAAAAGACATATTGGAGAAATGGAAGAAGTGCAGGTAAGGAGAGCCAAAATGATCACGGGGTTGACAGGCCTTTGTTGTTTCAGAAAAGACAAAATTATTTGTGGCTTCCTTGTTCAGAAAAACAATGGGACAATGAGAGATGTTTATGAATGGGGAAGGGGGAGGACAGATAAATTTTCCTTCCCATGCCATAATACTAGAACTAAAGGGTAGATGAAATAGATGGTAGTCAATTCAGGACAAATAAAAAAAACATAAGGCAGAATTAACTTATAACAGGCAAGGACTGAAGACTTTTTAAAATTCAAGCAGACATTTCAACCAAAGCTTGATTTTATAGCTTAACTTTCTACTTTTTGTACTGTATCCTTGCCAACCTCATAGTGATAACTATAGTTAAGCAGTATATAAATTGTTTAAATACAAAGAAAATAAGAATAATACTGTAATTCATGGCCTGCTTGTGGCTTCCTGGAAGCATGTGCCTTGCTGCTGCTGGAAACGTTGATGGGCTCGACGGCCTTGATGCAGCTGGGCTCTCCTTACCCTGTTGCTGTTATCCCTATATTTCAGATAGCAGACCAAGGTTGAAGGATGGCGCCTTACGAACTTACGGCTGAGTTGAGATTTGAAATGGGGGTTATTAAAACCAGATTTCAAGCTCTCCTCCACTGTTCTATCCCAGCTCATTGTTGTACAGCACTTGGCATCTAATTAAAAATCTTGTTTTCCGGGAAGCTGAACTCATTCCTGTCCCAAGAGGAGGGGGGCGTTTCATGCTGCTGCAAAAGTGTCTCTTTAAAAAAAAAAAAAAAGTCACAAAGTTTGAACCTCTTGGCTTCTTATGACAAGTGACTTTTGCTGATTTCCATCTTCCTGTTTTTCTCCCCACCTTTATAGCAAGTGACCAGCAATGGAACTGCAGCAGGAGGTGAAGCGGTTGCTGAGACCCAGCAGCAGAACCAGCCCCAACAGCAAGCTCCAAATGCATGGCAGGTCATCAAAGGAGTCTTGTTCAGGTGAGATCTCGACTGCTCTAGAACTGCTGCGTTGTCATCCTGTGTGTGTATATATCACACTAGAGGGTAGGGTGTGTATGTGTATTTGGTGTTTGTCCTTAAATCACTTGCGCTTTATTAAATTTTTAAATATTTGTATCCCGGTTTTCCAACAGCGGTGCTGCGCTCAAAGCGGCTCACAGTAACAACAAAAGCATAAAAAAAATAGCAAACATTTCAACCGGTCATAATCCTATCGAAAACACAAGAGCATACAAAGCAAAAGCAAACACATTCAGCAGACAATACGGACTCATGATGAGCTCAAATGATCAGAAATGGCTTCTGAGCACCAGCCCTGTGCCAGCGGACATGCTTTTTCTTTACAAAGATGATCTCAGCCATTCTTGCGACACCCCAGACACCCACACTGCGAGTTGGTGAGGGGATAGTGGCTTGACTGTGGCCGTCCAGTTAAGTTTATGAAAGAGGTGGCATTTGAACTAGGGACTTATACTGACTCCTATCTTGGCCTCCTAGGCACACTGTCTCAACTGCATAGCACTAAATGACCAACCTAAAGCCTGTTTCTCTAAGGTGAGCTGAAGTGCCTCAGCCTCTCACCTTCAGCTCAGATCCTCTGAATGCCCAAGGAGCGTCCTGCACTGGGAGCATCCATTGGTGCACGGTAAACCAGTATGCTTCCACTTCCCCAGATCACCTTGGAGCTAGAAAAGAGAAGTGGAGCCGTGTGGATTTCGCTCTGTGCCAGCAGGGCTTCTGAGCGCAGAGAGCACCCATCATTGCGTGCAAAGACAGAGCGACAAATGTGCCTAAGGAGTGAAGGCAGGCAGAGCAATCTGATGCGCCTCCGCTCCCCCTCCTGGCTTTTCAGGTGCAAGCCGAAGCGTGGGATGCAGAGGTCCATCACCTTCACTCTGGGTTTATAGGCTCAGGGCTTATTTCCTGCTCTCAGCCTGGAGCTGAGAAGAAGGAACAGATTTTTCTCTGATCCTGTTCTACATTCCAGACATAGGAACCTAGGGAGCTGCCTTATACCGAGTCAGACCCGTGGTCCATTTAGCTCAGTATTGTCTGCACTGGCAGGCAGATTCCCAAGCTATTCAGATGGGGTTCTCTCCCAGCCATACCTGAAGATGTTGGGGCTTGAACCCAGAACCTTCCGCATGCAAAGCAGATGCTCCACCACCGAACTACACTTTCCCCCTTAATAAAAGGGGCATCTTATCCTTTGGAAGGTGTGTGTTTGGTGGGGGGAGGTGTCCTTTTTGGTTAGTCAGAATTTGCCAGCCCCTGGTTCCTCTTAAAACTGCAGCTGGAGGCTTGCATGATTGAATTCTCCACCATGCAAGAAACATTCCCTGCAGATCAATCTAACAGCAATAAAACTAACATGCTGGGACGTCAGCTGGGCTAGACCAGACCTCTGTCTTCTTCTACACTGCTCTTCTGCATGCAGAAAGTTCTTATTTATGGAGGACAATAAGCAGCTTCCCTCCACCTGCAGTTTGAAGTAGCACATTGAAGAAACAGGCTTTACGTGCTGTTTCATGAGACATAAGAACCATGGCTTTATGTCCTTGTGAACATGGTGGTGGTCTTCCTCCAAGTGATTAGTATGTAGGTAGTGGCCTGTATGCAGAATCAGACCATTGGTCCACCCAGCTCGGTATTTGTCTCCCCGCTGACTGGGAGAAAAAAACAAAAGCTCCCATGTGAGAGCAGGGAGGATCTTCTACTTTCTGTGTGAGACAAGGGTTAAGAGCTACCTTTGAGAGAGCAGGATTGTGTTTTCTCTTTCTTTTTCTGTTTTTGTTTTTATTTAGATTAGTTTACTTAATATTACTGTGAAAAAAGCTTTAATAAAATCTTATTTTTAAAAAAGAATTTGTCTACACCAGCCTTCTTCAGCTTAGCAATGTGAGAGAGCCAGTGTGGTGTAGTGGTTAAGAGTGGTGGACTCATAATCTGGTGAACTGGGTTCGCTTCCCTGCTCCTCCACATGCAACTGCTGGGTGACCTTGGGCCAGTCACACTTATCCAAAGTCTCTCAGCCCCACTCACCTCACAGAGTGTTTGTTGTGGGGGTGGAAGGGAAAGGAGATTGTTAGCCGCTTTGAGACTCCTTAGGGTAGTGATACAGCGGGATATCAAATCCAAACTACTCCTCCTCCTCCTCCTCCTCCTCCTCTTCTTCTTCTTCTTCTTGCACCCTCCAAATGTTTGGGGCTAGAACTCCAATGCTGGCTGTAGCCCAAACCCACATCAGGGTTTGTACATCTACAAATTGGAGAGCCAGAAGTGGTGCAGCAGTTAAGAGTGTTGAACTAGGACTCAGGAGTCCAGGGTTCAAATCCCCACTCAGCCATGAAGCTCACTGGGTGACCTTGGACCAGTCACTGCCTCTCAGCCTAGCCTACCTCACAGGATTGTTGTGGGGAATTAAATGAGGGGAGGGAGAACCATATACGCCAACTCTGAGCTCCTTGGAGAAAAGGCTAGATACAAATAATAAAATATCTGGAGGGCACAAATGTGAGGAAGGCAAGTGAAGCCTGTCAGGGGCCGTCTGGAATTTCAGCCAGCGTCTTTTACTGCTCTCTTTAGAAATGTGAAGGCTTGAACCTTGAACCTTCTGCATGCGAAGCAGCTAAGTTAAGAGTCCTTCCCCTTTCTAGAAGGAAGGGCGTGCGTGGGGCCATCCTATAGGCCTGTGCCAAAGTGTGTTCAGTAAAGTATTAAGCTGATTGCTACCCTAATTAACTTTTAAGTTAAGCACCTCTTCTCTAAGTTTTGGCGGCATCTTTCCAGGGCAGAGGTCCCCATAAGGCTTTTAACACCAATCATTAGAGCCAGCTCTTTTGTCACTTGGGATCTCGATAGTTTGGTTTATGGATGAGACTGCGGAGAGAAATGTCTGTGCTTTGACGTCTGCCTTTTGTGTGAGTCAATGCAACCAGACCCTGATGCAGAGTGAGGCACTGGGCTTCAGGAAGGAGTGCCTGGCAGTAGCAGGGCCCTTCCCAAAGCCGGGAAAGCACAGACTAGGCTTTGGGAAGGAGGAGGGAGGACTCTAGGATCCTGTCAGGGCCCTTATGCCTCCTTTCCAAAACCCAGTGCAGCAAATGTTGCTGAGGGCCTCCCAAAAAAGGCTTCGAGGGCCACAAGTGGCCCTTGGGCTGCGTGTTGAACCACCCTGGTCCAGAAGTTGCTGGACCACAGCTCCAGTCATCAAGCAGGTGCCTTCCCTGTACGCTTCTCTGCGCCTGCTAAGACTTTCCTACCCAAACACTTAAGAAAGTTGAGGTACATTTGTTTGTTTGTTTTTATTCATAGAATTTTGCAAAATAATAATCCAGCAGCATTCTAGATTTAACGTTCAGTTAAACAACTTGGGGCTTCTCCCTCCCTCCGGAGATTCCCAAAAATTTCAATTTGTGCTGCACAGTCTGATCACTCCATGCCTTCACTTCTTCCCAAAAGAAAACTAGCCGCCATCCTGAAAAGCTGAGGTGATTTTAGTCTGTTTTAGCATTTTAAAGTATGGTTATGAACAGTCAAGCGGTGTATAATTTTTATGAAACAAATAAATAACCATTTCTGACCTTTGGCTGGGCTGCCTGGGGCTGATGGGAGTTGGAGACTAACACCATCCAGAGAACCACAACCTCCCCATCCCTAGCATAGGAGGCGTTGTGGCATGCATTGTAATCCTGAGCTGATTTACTCAGAGTGGCTCCCCGTCAATATCAGTGGACCTTACTGCTGTAAGCAAGCATGCAGCCTTCAGCTTGCAGGGAGATGTCTTCCTAGCCTTCCAAAGGTCTCTTTCTGGGTTTTATCAAAGGTTTCATCCCTTCATGCTTCTCAAGCTGGAGAGCACAGAAGCATGGTTGTGTTTGTGCCACTATTCTTCTTTAACCTATGCACGTGGATCGATGACACTCCTTAATACGTGTGCGATGGCCTCTTGGGGTTTTTGTGGCTTGTGGAGATGAGGCCTACTGATCTTTTTCAGGCTTGTGGTTCTCTCTTGCTGGTCGTGGTGGTGGTTGGTTCCCCATCTGGCCTCTCCTTTATGGTACTCCGGGAGTGCACAGAGCTTGAAGCATGAGAAAAAGTTGCAGCTGGTATGGGAATCAAAGCAAATAGAGAGCAGTAGCTTCAACCAGGCAAAGGGCCTTCTCGGTAGTGTGCCCTCCCTATGGAACGCCCTCCCTTCAGATGCCAAGAAGATAAAGAATTACACAACTTTTAGAAGACACCTGAAGGCAGCCCTGTATCGGGAGGTTTATAATGCTGGATGTTTTATGTTTTTAGATAATGCTGTAAGCCGCCCAGTGACAGTGCTAGAAATCCCTTGGGCGCCAGGCACATTTTGCGCTTAGCGTGGGTCCAGTTGTAAACATGCAGAGATCTCTGGGCAACAGGATGGCGACTGACATCTCCATCGTGCTGACAATATACACAATTCATTTTCAGCTTTGTAATCCAAGGGGGCGGGGAAAATAACACCTAGACATTCCATTGTGGCGGCCATAACCTAGGTTTGAGGTGCCATTTGGCGAGTAGCTTAGGTATCCAAGTTTCTAACACTGTTCACGGGACGAGTGATGGTTCCAGAGGGCTCTGAGATAAGTTGGTCGGGTAGGGCGGAGTTGACCAAATTGAGTAATGCTGTTTCAGATACTGCTCCTTTCGTAGCACTCGCCATCTAGCCACTTGCCCAACAAAATCGGCCCACGAATAGCATTAGCAGGAGCCAACCTTTTCTAACGCATTCAAATGTCCCCTGAAGAGCAAGGTGGCCAGGTGGGAAAGAGAAACCAGAGAGAGTTTGTGCCATTTCCAAAGCCATTATTGCTTGGGATGCTATATTGGCTCTTTGAGCTGTGTCAGCAAAACGTTTTGGCATCTGTTCAGTGCCAGCTGAGCGATGAACTTCCGTATGATTGGAACGGTTAAACCATTTCCATTTATTAATGCAAATCAGATTGGAACAGGCTCGGCGCTGGCGTGTTCTCCCTCTTCCAGAAATGGGCAAATGCTGCAGTAATGCACTTCCAAAATTGTGTGTATGCAAAAAAAATCATCTTTACTTGGCAAGGCCCCCACCCCACCCCACCCCGGCTGCTGAAATTGATCCAGAACATTGCTTTGAAGTCGAAAGAAATAATCCACCCTTCATTGGGATCAGCATTTTCCAGATGGTTGTGGCCCATTTTAAGTGGGGAGCCTTAGAGGAAGTTGCAGAATAGAATAAATGATTCCATTATTTTAGTTCGGTAATTCAGAACTGTTGACAACCAAGGAAAACAGGCTTTCCACAGGCATTGCTGCCCCTCCTGCCACACATGTCTTGGTGAGTCACCTGTGGCAAAAAAGGATCAGATTTTTGTAAAGTTCCCCTGCCGAATCACCCGGTTCTTCTCCAGCAAGGGCAAATCTGAAGCAGAAACAGCTTAGCTAATTAACCTCCTGGCTTAAAACTGATTGATTGGCCGGCTAGATTTGTGTGTGTTTATGCACTGTGAAAGCTCCTGAAGGATATTTGACAGGGGCGGTGGGGAAGATCTTGAAGGAAGGTGACATTGCCTCTTGGGTGCGTGAATTTTAAATTAAGAGATACCGGTCCTTGTCTGGAGAAGAGCAAGGAATCTGCATTCCCCCCCCCCATCAGATTTGGGAAGCTGGCAACACTATCTGGCCCTCCAAGGTTTGTGAGTTACACAGATGATTCATGAGGCAGCGGAAGCCAGCGGTGCTGTGGTTCTGTCTTCCCAGTTGGCTGGTTATCTTCAGCTATAATTTTAAACACACTAGCCTGCGAATGCCAGAAGAGACGTGCGTAGCTTCTCTGCAGAAGCAGACGTGCTTATATATGCAAGGCAGGGCGCCAGGGGCAGGGGTCTGGGTCTCTGAGGTCCATACATTCTGAAGCAAGCATACCTGAGAAGTAGAATAAGCCTCTTGTGCAAGACGATGGACTTGCCTCGTTAACCGTGTTGTGTGTGTGGTTTTAATTGACTGTCCATGAATTCAGTAGAGCTTCTGCCAGTCTCTAGTATACTCCACCATACAGGTAGCATATTCTCAATATACAGAAGCGCAGAGTGCCTTTTTCAGAATGATGCCACATGGCCATGTTTTGTGCATCATCACGGGATGGAGGGGAGGGATTGCTACAATTGCGCTTTGGGTTAAACCACAAAGCCTCGGGCTTGCCGATCAGAAGGTCGGCGGTTCAAATCCCCGTGACGGGATGAGCTTCCATTGCTCGGTCCCTGCTCCTGCCAACGTAGCAAATAGATAAATAGGTACCGCTCCGGCAGGAAGGTAAACGGCGTTTCCATGCGCTGCTCTGGTTCGCCAGAAGTGGCTTAGTCATGCTGGCCACGACCCGGAAGCTGTATGCTGGCTCCCTCGGCCAGTAAAGCAAGATGAGCGCCGCAACCCTAGAGTCAGCCACAACTGGACCTAATGGTCAGGGGTCTCTTTACCTTTTACCACAAGTTCATCTGAGTCAGCACTGGCAAACATGCAGCCCACAGGGCAGATCTGACCCTCTAGACTCCCCAAATCATACCCACCTGCCCCACACCTGAGACTCAGCTGCACAAAACTGGATTGAACTCCCTGAGCATCATCTAACGCATGGGGAGTTCACTCCTTCTTGGTCACCTTGCCATCCAATGTTGCCGAGTGGGTGGAACTGCCCACCTGTCAATCATATGACATCATGAGGTCAAACAGTTAGAAGGTAGGCGATCCCACCCACCTGTGATAGTTGGCCTGCCGGGTGGGGAGAGGAACATCTGGTCCACTGGGCCAAAAAGGTTTCCCACCCCTTATATAAATGATGTGCAGTAAACCCAAAAGTTCTTCTGACGGGCGGGCGGTATAGACATAAGAAAGAAAGAAAAAAGTGAGTAAATCCTCAGCCAAAGAAAAGTGAGGTTTCAAAGGGGGCCAAAATGTATTTAAATTCCCACTCAGCTGGGAAGCTGTCTGAGTGACCGTGGGCCATTTTCTACCTTCCAGCCTCACGTTCACAGGGTGGCCGTATGAGGATTAAATGCAAGGCAACAAAACATTGTGGCACTCCAAGTTCCTTGGAGGGGGGAAGGCAGGATACTAAAGTAATTATTGCTTTTAATGATGGGGATTATGATGATGATGTATTATTAGACTGCTTGCCAGTCCTCAACACAGCAAGTGCTGAAACAAAAACAGTGGTACTGTTACGAACTTAATTCGTTCCGGAGGTACGATCTTAACCTGAAACCATTCTTAACCTGAAGCGTGCTTTCGCTAATGGGGCTGCCCGCTGCTGCCTTGCCCCTGGCACGCGATTTCCATTCTCATCCTGGGGCAAAGTTTGTACTACTTCCGGCTTAGCGGAGTTTGTAACCTGAGGTGTTTGTAACCCGAGGTACCACTGTATTACAAAGTTGATTTGGAGGCAACTTAAAAGCGACAGCAAGTGCTCAATGCGGAGCTTTTGTTTCCTTTGAGTTGGGGTGGTGGCAGTGCATGCTCTGTGTGCGCACGTGTGTATTATTCACACAAAGCCCCAGACTAGCATCTTTGCATGTAAAATGTTAGTAATAACAGCGAAGAAGGTGCACATCGGGAGGGGCGATGCTGCCCTAGCATGCCACATTCCGTTCTGCTGATGGTATCTCTCCGCCTGCCTCCCCAAAGGATATTGCAGAAGCAGAGTTAGCTCAGATGGTAGCAAGGAGTCTAATAGAAAGGGACACTGGGGGGGATGGGGTTTAAATAAGAACAGGCAGGGGCAGGAGGGAGAGAAGCCTGAGCTGCTCCTTTTTACCAATTTGACACAGTGAAAACACAGTTTGCACTGTGTCAAAAACTATGGGACGTGGGTGGCGCTGTGGGTTAAACCACAGAGCCTAGGACTTGCCGATCAGAAGGTCAGTGGTTTGAATCCCCGCGACGGGGTGAGCTCCCGTTCCTCGTCCCTGCTCCTGCCAACCTAGCAGTTCGAAAGCACGTCAAAGTGCAAGTAGTTAAATAGGTACCGCTCCTGCGGGAAGGTAAACGGCGTTTCCGTGTGCCGCTCTGGTTCGCCAGAAGCGGCTTAGTCATGCTGGCCATATGACCCGGAAGCTGTATGCCGGCTCCCTCGGCCAATAAAGCGAGATGAGCGCCGCAACCCCAGAGTCAGCCATGACTGGACCTAATGGTCAGGGGTCCCTTTACCTTAAACACAATGAACAGAGATCCAGGTGCATATTCTCTCTTTCTCCAGCTCTTTTTTTGTAGGAACCAGAGGGAAACTGGTATAAATGGCTGACTACTGTATCAGAGGTGCATTTGTGGTGGCGGGGGGGGGGGGGGTCCTCTCTCCTGCAGCCACTCTCCTTGAGTCCTGGAGAGCTGCTGCAAGTCATTGTTGCTAGAAGGACCAGTGCTCTGGCTTGATGTTTTCTTCCTGTGTTCAAGCCCAGAGAAAGGACAGTGCAGTGGTAACATGGCGGAGGGCTTCAGGGGGCAGGAAAATAATGCCGATCCATTAGAGGCCTGTGTTTCTTTTTTCCCTCTGGTGTCATGGACTGGTTGAACGCAGCAGCGGCATGGTGGGAGGAACCAGCCAGGGAAGCCCCGAGGGAAGAAGGGTCAGAGCCCGGGGATTGGTGGTGGGATGGCAATGAGTGGTCAGAGGAAGAAGACTGGGAAGAGGAGGTGTCAGAAGCTGACGAGGTAACAGGGCTTAGTGATCGGGGGGGGGGGGGGGGTCTGTGGCAGAGGAAAGTCCAGAAGCAGAAGAGGAGGCAGGCCAAGAGGTGGAAGGGAAGCATGCTGGTGAAGAGTCATGGGTTTCTCCCCATCCTGCTACAACAAGCTCCCCTCCCCGCTGGTCTCCCAGAACCAGAAGAGGCATGAAGAGGGCGGAGCATAGCTTCATGCAGGTGTCGTCTCAGATTGTTTGGAGAAGACCCAAGATAGGAGAGAACTTAGACAGCTCTGGGGAGGTGGGGACCTTCAGTCGACTGCTTCATGGGGGCAAGACCTGCCAGTGATAGGTTGTTGCACTCATTAGGCCCGACACTCCTATGCGGATCCTGTTTTGCTAATAAAGAGTCAACTCCAACTTGCTCTGTGAGATTTAACTGCTGGCTCACTCCTGTCATCCAGCAAGGGAGAGCAATATAGTTAGGCTGCCCCACTGTTGCGTGTTCTGGCTTTAAAGGGCTGGGATAAAGTCTTGTGGACAGCAGCAAGTGGGTGCCAAAGGAGTGGCCAAGGAGGTTGGTGTTGCCGGCAGACTCCCGGCAACTGTTTGCAAGGTTGGTATGGATCCTATGCTTCTCACAGTTTCTCTAGTTTAAGGCCCCCAAGGCTTCCCATTGTGCCACCAGCAGAACCTCTGACCCAGAGTCCCACATTATTGCCATGCCCACTAGGGACTTGGGGAGAAAAGGGAGACAATACATGCAGCAGACTCTCCCCTGCAAAACTCTCCAGTTTCTCTGAAGTAAATCTCTTACCTGCTCTGGTTTGCCTGCTTCTCAGTAAGCAGCCGAGCTGCATTATAAGGGGAGGGCTCTGCCCACTCACTTGCTGCTCTTGATTTTGGGAGCAAGGGGTTAGAGAGGCCTTTGGGGGAAGGAGCCAGGGGTGGAGCCAATGTGTCTGGCCCTTCAGCCCCTTGTTTAGTTCAAAATATGGCCCCTGCGAACAAGCAGAGTTATGATATTTGACGCAAATTCATCTTTGGGAAGCTTCTCTTTAAGGCTGAAGCTGTTAGCAATTTCTTTGTGCAGTAGCTGCCTCTAGAAGGAACGGCCAGCTTATAACTGCATCTTGTATTGATTCTCTACTTTTCTCTCTCTCCCCCCCTTCCCAAAGGATCTTTATCATTTGGGCCATCAGCAGTTGGTTCCGTCGTGGGCCGGCACCACAGGATCCAACCACCACTGGCGGAGCGCCCAGGGCACCCAGCCGCAATCTCTTTCCTAAAGACACTTTAATGGTAAGCATGACCCGGAACTTGGGTTAGCTGGGCCCCAAAGTTTGCAAAGTGTAAACAAGTATGCGCTCAGCATGTAAAAGTACAATTACGCGCCCGTATGATCTGGATAAAAATTTTGCAGCCTGTAGAACTCTGCAGCCTGCAGAAATCACAGAAGCTGAGCAGATTTGCAGCATTTTTCTCATTCTGTGTATTGTGTTCTGCCAGTTTTACTGTACTGCATAAATTTTTTATTGAAGCTTTTTTGACACGACAAAATTTTTAAAGGGGGAAAAGAGACAAAAGAAAAGAAAGAGGGCTTCCAGTTCTTTGTCTGTCAATTACATAAAAAAGAATTATTCAAAACATTTGCTCCACGGTATCATCCGCTAGTTTTACCGTATTGCATCTTTTGTTCTGTCACTACTACTGGAAGTCTTGCACAGCAGCTCATCAGCCACCTGAAAATTGAGCAGGCATTGCCCACGTGCTTTTCAGTGTACCTTCGCAGCCATGAGGGTGGCTAGAAACTTGCTTTTTCTCTTGAATGAAAGCTGTGATTCCTGGGTAGCCAATTTTCGCCCCCTGCACTGCTGAGGGATTGCAGTAAATGCATAGCCCTGATCATCTTAACAGTAAAGAAGCTGAACATTTGCCTGGGTGTATTCCTTTATTGCAGCCCATGATAGAGGCTTCCCTGCCTCAAATAATGCTCTTCTCTTCTCCCTGTAGGATCTTCATGTCTATATATCAGAGCATGAGCACTTTACAGATTTCAACGCTACCTCCGCGTTGTTTTGGGAGCAGCGGGATCTTGTCTACGGAGACTGGACCAGTGGCGAGAATTCCGACGGGTGCTATGAACACTACGGAGAGTTAGATATTCCAGAGGTGCGTGAGCAACGCATGTCACTGCCAGCTGTTTTCCAGCTGCACTCGAGCCAAGCCCCCTGCTGCAGACCTCACTTTTCTCCCTACTTGTCTGCAGTGGGCTGCCTGTACTTAAGGGTAATCTCCATCTCCAGACACCAGAAGCAAAACTGCTTTAAGAAATACATTGCCTGGACTGGACTAGGAAGCATCTCCTCTTCTATGTTAGAGACCGTAGTTCCTCTACGTTAACAAGAGATTATAGAGCTAAGAGGGACGCGGGTGGCGCTGTGGGTTAAACCACAGAGCCTAGGGCTTGCCAATCAGAAGGTCGGCAGTTCAAATCCCCGTGACAGGGTGAGCTTCCGTTGCTCGGTCCCTGCTCCTGCCAACCTAGCAGTTCGAAAGCACGAAGTGCAAGTAGATAAACATGTACCGCTCCAGCGGGAAGGGAAGCGGCGTTTCCGTGCTTCTCTGGTTCGCCAGAAGTGACTTAGTCATGCTGGCTACACAACCTGGAAGCTGTACGCCGGCTCCCTTGGCCAATAAAGCAAGATGAGCGCCGCAACCCCAGAGTTGTCCACGACTGGACCTGATGGTCAGGGGTCCCTTTACCTTTACCTATAGAGCTAAGAGAGAGAGACTGGTGTGACCCACTGTCTGAATGTCCAGTACTGATTTAAAAGCCATTAGTCGTGATGATCCTTTATGAATACAAATAGGGGCATCACTCCATTCTAGCACCTCAGAAGTCCTACCCAAGCTCCTAGCCCAAGTGTGGGGAAACCTTATGCCTGCCACATGTTATAAACTACAGCTCCCATCAGGCCCAGCAGCCATGGAAAAGGAGGATGGGGGTTGTAGTTCTGGAACAACTGGAGCACCAGAGGTTCCCCACATCTGACCGGCTCTGGCAATTTGAATGGTGAAGCCCTCTTGGAAGACAAGGAAGCAGGACAGCACAGGTCTGGGGGAAGCTTTCTGTCTTTGGCCTTTTAAAATGCTAGGTGCTCAGAGAAGGCTTGGAAGGGCTAGGGGGGACAAAGCGGGAGCGGGGAAGGAAGGAAGGAGACGCCAAAGCTACCATTTGACATTTTAAGGCAGACGATCCTTAACATTAGGAGGGAGCTTGTGTTTTTATATTTTGCCGGAAGCCTCCCAGAGTGCATCAACCCAGTCAGATGGGCAACATAAAACTATTAGTATTAGTCCAACAGCTTTGGCTTCCTTGATCACCTCCTTGCTGTGTTGTGTTCCACCCCCCCCCAAAAAAAATGTTTCAGTAAAATGGATGAGGCCAGTAATCCTATTGCATTGGTATGGTTTTTTTCAGAGCGTTCAGCACAACGGCTCCATGTACATCCATGTGTATTTTACGAAGAGCGGGTTCCACCCCGATCCGAAACAGAAGAACCTGTACAGGCGACTCGCCACGGTCCACACGTCTCGAAGTAAGCCTTCCCCCCGTCCCTCTCTTTTTGCCAGGAGTCTGCAACCGGTGGTTGTGGGTAGAGATGTCTGCACTCAGCACTGTTCTCCCCGCTTCCCCCAGGGCACCTAGTTCCTCGCCTTCTTGTCACATCCTGCCACTTGCCCCACTGAGGCCCCCATTCCCAATTCCAGTAAGTGATGCATTTCCTCTCTCTCTCTCTCTCTCTCTCTCTCTCTTTCTTTCCCTCCAACCATCCTGGAGCGATGATAGGGGCTTGAGTGCTACTGGGGCTGCCTTGTCCTTTATGTGGCTGATGCATTTCTGTGCAGTCAACACGGTCATGTTTGATGGGGAACTGCAAACGTGCAAACATCTTTGGTTGCCACTTGCTAGGAAGCTGCAGCGAGTTGCAGATTCCCAGTGCACATTTGCTGTGATAATGGATGGGGGGAGGTCCCCTCTCCCCACGCCGGAATTCAGTATGGTTCGTGATGTTGTGTTCTCTCATATTTGAGCACGCATTTCGGTATATTTTCGTTCAGTGGTTGGAGCCCTATGGAAATGCCGCTGGCTTTCAGCAAAGCAGAGTGTGTGTGTGTTTTGTAACATCTGGAAAAGGCATGGGGGGTATTTGAACCCATGAACAAGAGCCTATATTCTGCAGGGGCAATTTTTACTGGAACTTTCTAAATCTTGTATAAATTCAAGTGCTAAGTTCAGCACTGAGCATGTTCTGTACCCCTAAAAGTCTGCATCTGAAAACCGAAAATTCTGAGCTCAGAGTTGGTTTTGCAGGTCCTATGCTATATATTGCTGGGGGGGGGAGGGAATCTGTAATTTTTCTGCCAACTCACCTTTTGTTTTTGTGGTACCACTCTGAGACAGAATAGTAGTGATGGGAGGGAGAACGAAGGAACCAAGCAATTCATTGATATTATACACCCATAAAAACAGAAAAGCATAACTGCATTGGACTTGTTCCTGCTCCTTTTTGGCATATGTGTATTTGCGGAGAGGGGTTTGCTGCTGCTCCTTTTTTTTTTTTAACTGTATTCTTGCAGCTGTGCACGAGTATATGAGGAACACCCCCTCCTCTGCATCAGAGGCCCTTCTCTGTGTGCCCTACCTGAGGGTGGAGTGGGAAGTGGCTGCGTAAGAGCAGGCCTTTTCAGTGGTGGCCCCCTGCCTGTGGAATCCTCTCCCCAGGGAGTTGTGCCCAGCCCCATCATTGTTACTTGTTAAGTGCCAGGCTAAGATCTTTTCGCTCACTCAGGCCTTTGGTAATTGCCTCCTTCAGTGGTGTTCATATTTTACTCAGGTGCACGGGACTTGTCCTAGCATATTTCTGGAAGAGCCTTTTATGCATTGTTCATCGTTTTAAGGTCTTTATTTATTGCACTTGTTTCACTTTAGGATTTTTTTTTTCTTTTGTACAAAATGACTGGCAAATGCAGTAAATAATAACGACGACAACAACCGTGAGCGATAGAAACCCAGGTTGAAAGGTGCTTGCAGTTCTCAGGTTCAGGATAATGCTACTGTATAGCTTTACCTGCTAGTAGTGTTTTGCATCTGCTTACCTTTCCTTCCCCTTTCTTCTTTGCAGTGATAAATAAGTATAAGCGCAGACGGTTCCAGAAAACCAAGAATCTGCTCACGGGGGAGACAGAAGCGGATCCCGAAATGATAAAAGTAACAATTGCTTCTTATCTCAGACCCCCTGCATATCGCCCTCCCCTCCCCGTCCTTCTTTAGCTGTCAAGGTCACAGGTTTCCCCCGCCCCCTCTCAGTGGGCACAGTCCCACGGGGCTTCTGGCTAGCACACCTCCATTCTTTCTGTCCCCATAATTCATCCTTCCCGGATTGTGAAGCTGGCAGCCCAAGGCTCTCTGGCAGAGCTGAGCCTCTGACAAATCGACATTGGTGGCCAAATCACTATGCTTAATGTTGCAGAACTATTTTCATCATTCCTTTCAGTTCCTCACTTCATAATACGCCGAAGCCCTCCACCTGCCATCTTTCTTCTGAAGTGGGGGGTTGGAAACTCCACGAACCGTTCTCTTGTATTTATAGTGCTAGAAAGATAATATTGGGCAGGGTGGGGTGACATGAAGGCAGGGAGGAAATCTATTACAAACCGCTGCAGTAAAAGCCTGGGGTTTTTATTGAAACGCTTGGTCTGGGAAAGAGCTCTTTGCAAACTGAGGTTTTGTGGTTCATGCTGGGGGGAAATGTTTTAAGTGATGAGTTGAGGCTTGCCTGTGGTCTGGCTGCACGCTGTTGGGAACAGGATGCTGGGCTAGATGAATTCTTACGTAATGTGGGGGGGGGGGGGAGAGAACGCCTTTGGGGCTGATTTTGGCTCCCTGACATCCAGATACAGCCTTTGGGGGGTGTTGGCAAACGAGCGAGAGCGCTATATTTAAGCCTCGCTTCTTGCGTGCAGCCGACATTATAATTTGTGGGGACTCTCTTAGCCCGGCCTCCACCACCCCTGTTCAAAATAAAGCTTTGCTGGTCACACCTGTGTCGCTTTGAATAGGGTGAGTGCTGAGACCCCTCCAGTTGCCACTTAGAAGGGCTGTGCTGTGCCTAAGGCTAGCCAGAGGCCTTTGTCAAGCATGTTGGCTTCTTCTGCAAGCCCGTGGCTTCTGGTAGAGCTAATTAGAGGGCCTCTTCCTTGGCATCTCTAAACATCTTCCAGGCTGCGGCAGCAAGCAGGAATAGGAGCCGTCCCTTCTGACAGCATAGGGTCAAAATTGCTTTGAAAACCTTGACTGTATGTATCTGCAGCAGTTCTGCTGCTGGCTTTGATGTGGAAACTGCTTGCAGTCCTTTACGCTTTTGTTGCAGAGAGCTGAAGATTACGGCCCCGTGGAGGTGATCTCACACTGGCACCCAAACCTCACCATCAACATTGTGGATGACCACACACCATGGGTAAAGGGCAGTGTTCCTCCGCCTCTGGACCAATGTAAGGACAACAGATAATTAGCTCCTCAGGCCGCTTGGGTCACAATATACAGTTGCAGCGGGGAGAGAAGAAATAAAAGCATGAGCGTGGCACGTTCCCTTTTGCACACGAGCTCAGGCTGAAACCCGCAGCCTGGAAATTCCGGTGTGGAAAAAAAGGGTCAACTTTTGCAGCCTGCATGGTTAATTTGAAAATCCAGGTTGTTGGGAAGTTTTCAGTTGTGCTAATCCACCCCCGAGCTTCAATTTGGTTCTCTTTATGGATGTGTTGAGGGGAGAGGAGAGCCCGGAGACAGACGAAGCAGGGAGAAAGGTGCACAAAATTATTTTGAAAGTGATATTTCACGTGTAAGGATATTTGTGCAAACCGCCAGCTCATTTGAAAGAAAATCATGCCGTGGTGCAATGCCGTTGTTGTGACATCATAAATTTATGAAATTGTCAGATGCGGGAGTCACCTGGGGTGCAGGGCTTTGGGGTTCCTTTTCTGTGTTCCGCTGTGACTCAGCAGCATCCTGGTCCAGCTGCACAACACGTCCCCCCTTTGGACTCTTTGTTTCAGATGTGAAATTTGACGCGGTGAGTGGCGACTACTACCCCATCTTGTACTTCAACGATTACTGGAACTTGCAGAAGGACTACTTCCCTATCAACGAGACACTGGAGCGCCTTCCTTTCCGACTGTCCTTCTGCCCGCTGTCACTGTGGCGATGGCAGCTGTATGCTGCCCAGAGCACCAAGTCCCCCTGGAACTTCCTGGGGGAGGACTTGTATGAGCAGTCGGATGAGGAGCAAGACTCCGTGAAGGTGAGCAGGGAGTGATGGCCGCGATGCCCTTCCTGGGCGCGGGGTAGGGGAGCTAGGGGGAAATCTCACACTCGGCAACCAGCGCATACCTTTGGTTTCAGATACAGTGGTGCCTCGCAAGACGAAAAGAATCCGTTCCGCGAGTCTCTTCGTCTTGCGAAGCAAGCCCATTAGCGGATTAGCGCTCTTAGGGGCTTAGCGGATCAGCTGATAAGCGGCTTAGCGGATCAGCTGATAAGCGGCTTAGCGGATCAGCTGTTAAGCGGCTTAGCGGATCAGCTGTTAAGCGGCTTAGCGGATCAGCTGTTAAGCGGCTTAGCGGATCAGCTGGTAAGCGGCTTAGCGGATCAGCTGGTAAGCGGCTTAGCGGATCAGCTGGTAAGCGGCTTAGCAGATCAGCTGGTAAGCGGCTTAGCGGATCAGCTGGTAAGCGGCTTAGCGGATCAGCTGGTAAGCGGCTTAGCGGCTTAGAAAAAGGGGGGGAAAGGAAAAAAAACTGCAGGAACTCGCAAGACATTTTCGTCTTGCGAAGCAAGCCCATAGGAAATTTGTTTTGCGAAGCACCTCCAAAACGGAAAACCCTTTCGTCTAGCGGGTTTTCAGTCTTGCGAGGCATTCGTCTTGCAGGGCACCACTGTAGTAAATGGGTAGACGAGGCCTACAAAGTTCAGGACACAAATTGTCATGGCCCTCTATTAGCTGTGATAGCTCGTTTACCAGAAGTAATGTATAGCCACTTCCGCCCTATGGAGGAGGTGGGGTTGCAGGCTTCACGGCTCCACCACCCGCGCAGTGGGTGGAGGCCAGCCCCCACGCGATTGGGGGGATTCCCGGCCGCGTCAACCCCTGGGCAGCCAATCGGCTGGTTCAGGGGGCGTGGCCTGCCCTACAAAGGCAGGACGCGGCCGGGGATCTCCCTCTTTGCCGCTCATCAGCTGGTATAGTTCTGTAGATGGAAGGGGAGGTAGCGTCATCACCTGCCCCACATATTGAAGGGTAGTCCGGTAAAGGATTCCGGGGGGGGGGGGGCTGTCCGAAGCCTAGGCAGGTGAGGACCTAAGGCACACCCCCGAGCGGTGACCCCGGGGGAGTTCCTAGTTGATGTGCATCAGCAGGACTCCTCCTACTGGTGGTTAACCCTTCCCGGACTTCAAGCGGACAGGCTGAAGTCTGATACAGTCAGTTAGGACCAATGCCTAAGCCAATACCGCTCATCACCTGTAACCAATAAAGTTGTGACTTACTTTTAGCCCATTAACCTTAATAATTGCATCATTATTTCCACCGGGGGGGGGGGACACGTGAACTCGCCACGCAATTAGCGTTAACTCTGGAAATGTATACTCGATTCAGATCAAACTCAGCCTTCTACAGCAAAAAAACATCAGGAGGCTTCCTTTGGTCAGAATTGAGTGTACATTTCCAGAGTTAATGGTAAATACGTTACAAATGACTGGCGTGCTTCTAATTTTGTATATTTTGGGGGTGCCCTGGAAATGCCGGTCTTTCTCATACCCTCTTTCTCCTTCCTCCTAGGTTGCACTATTAGAAACCAATCCCTACCTTCTGGCGTTGACCATTATTGTTTCCATTGTACATAGCATTTTCGAATTCCTCGCTTTCAAAAATGGTAGGTTTCAAAATATTTGAGCTTCTTCTCTTCTCTTCTCTCTCCCCAACCCCCTTTCCCCCTCTTGCCTGTTTAAAGCCAGAAGGTGAAGGGGCAGGGGAGGATGCCACTAGGCTCTAGCACAGCTGCCTGTCTTCCTCCTCAGTGCCTTCTGCGCTTCGAGTCAAAGCCACCTCTGGACAGATACCAGCCTAGCCAGCAGTACTGGAGGATTGTGGGAGGCAGGAGGCGCTGTGGTCTAAACCACCGAGCCTCTTGGGCTTGCCGATCAGAAGGTTGGCAGTTTGAATCCCCGCAACGGGGTGAGCTCCTGTTGCTCTGGCCCAGCTTCTGCCAACCTAGCAGTTCGAAAGCATGCCAGTGCAAGTAGATAAATAGGTATCACTGAGGTGGAAAGATAAACGGCATTTCCGTCCACTCTGGCTTCCGTTATGGTGTTCCATTGTTCCAGAGGTGGTTTAGTCCTGCTGGCCACATGACCCGGAAAGCTGTCTGTGGACAAACGCTGGCTCTCTCGGCCTGAAAGCAAGATGAGCGCTGCAACCCCATAGTCGCCTTTGACCGAGCTTAACCGTCCAGCGGTCCTTTATCTTTTTACCATTTACTGGAGGATTGGGAAGTAGCTCCAGTGAAAAGCTAAAAAGCATTCTTTTCCTTTTAAGCCTCTGTTTGTCATCTTCCTTTTTAGATATTCAGTTCTGGAACAGCAGGCAGTCCCTAGAGGGGCTCTCTGTCCGCTCAGTATTCTTTGGAGTATTCCAGTCACTCGTCGTCCTTCTCTACATCCTGGACAACGAAACTAACTTTGTGGTGCAAGTCAGCGTCTTCATTGGGCTCCTGATTGATCTCTGGAAGATCACAAAAGTTATGGATGTCAGGGTAAGAGCTGGACAAGGAGGGCAGTTGTTGCATGAAGGTGTCTGCTCTCGTCTCATCTCTCGTTTCGATGACATGAAATTAGAGTAGTTAAAACAAAACAAAAAATAGGGATGAGATCCAAAAGGATCTCTCCAAGCTGGGCAAATGACCAGTAAAATGGGAGGATCACAGGGTGGTTTTTGGTATTTAAAAAAATGAGAATATGTAGCATAATAGCAAACAAAACAGTAACATGCAGTTTAAAAGGCCATAGGCTGGCTAATTGAACCAAGGCCTGGTTGAAGGGGAATGTTTTCGCCTGGCACCTAAAGGATACGTAGTGAAGGCGCCAGGCAAGTCCCCCTGGGGAGAGCATTCCAGAAACGGAGCCACTGCAGAGAAGGCCCCGTTCTCGTGTTGCCTCCGGACCTCTCGTGGCGGAGAAACACGAAGGGCTTTGGATGATGAGCGCAGGGTCTGAGTCAGTTCATATGGGGAGAGTCGGTCCTTGAGGTATTGTGGTCCTGTCTCAATGTAAGCGAGTGTAAAATAATTGTGGCAAAAGAAACTAACTGATTGGGTGTAAGCTGGCAGTGACTGACTAGGAAGAGGAAGCACTTGGGTAACTGCGCAAGCCCAGCAGTTCAGAACCAAAGAAAAGCCTCGTTTGATCAACCCGGCAGCCCATCTTCCCCAGATCCAGTGGTCAACCAGATTCCTCACAAACAGGGCCAGAAACACGTACACACCTTGTTCCTTCCCAGTCACTGGTATCCAGTGGCGTAGTGTCTCTGAACATTGAGAGTTCCAGGTTGCGACTTAAGAGCCATTGATAGCCCTGCCCTTTTCGAATTCCCTGCATCCCTTTTCCAAGCAGTCTGAGAACCAACCTCAGTACATGTTAACTGCCTTGTGCAAAGCAGTCCTTTATTTCACCTGCCCTTGTGCTTTTTCTGTATGAGGGCTCGAGAGTTACTGAAAAAGACTATTGGTAATAGAACCGTTGCGTTAGTTTTTGTTGTTGTTGCTTCTCCAGGATGCTTAGAACTCTGGGTAGACCTCTGGCTATTTCAGAGAAAGCCAGGGATCTGGGACAATTTGAGTGTGAACAGGTTAAGCTGTTCCTGCCACAACCGCATTACATGGAGTTGGATCAAAAAAGCATTTGGGAATCCTAGTTTGCTGCACATCAGCAGGGCTGGGATGGGAACACTTTTTGCCTCCTTTTCCATCGTGGGCTTCACCTCATTTGCTTCAAGTCCGCTGGATTCCCGTCCCTCGGCGTCTGTCTCTTAACGCCTTTCCTCTCTCTGTTCTTTCCTCCCTCGAATAATGCTGCAACAGCTGGATCGGGAAAACAAAATTGCCGGGATCCTTCCACGCTTGACTTTCAAAGACAAATCGACGTACATCGAATCGTCTACCAAAGTCTATGATGATGTGAGTTTAGCGCCTGCTCTAGGAGAGGGTCCTCTCCAGATACTATGGGGAGGGGAGCTATTTTCCATTGTGCATACCGGCTAGGGAATTGGTTGTTGTCATTACTATTGTTGTTGTTAGTTAGTTACCCTAAGGGACGCGGGTGGTGCTGTGGTCTAAACCGCTGAGCCTCCTGGGTTTGCTGATCAGAAGGTCATCGGTTTGAATCCCCGCAACAGGGTGAGCTCCCGTTGCTCTGCCCCAGCTCCTGCCAACCTAGCAGTTTGAAAGCATACCGGTCCAAGTAGACAAATAGGTACCGCTGCGGCAGGAAGGTAAACGGCAGTTCCGTGTGCTTTGGCTTCCATCACGGTGTCCCGTTGCACCAGAAGCAGCTTTGTCATGCTGGGCACATGACCCGGAAAAGCTGCCTGTGGACAAACACCGACTCTCTCGGCCCAAAAGCAAGATGAGCGCCTCAACCTCACAGTCGCCTTTGACTGGACTTAACCGTCCAGGGGCCCTTTACTTTTATCTTTTTTTACCTGGGGCAAACTGCAAAAATCTAAAATGCAACTTTGAAAACAGACTAAAATGCTTGGTTACAACAAATTCAACCAAAAAACAACAGCACATCACACCTGCACATGTGGGTGGCTAGTCACGCACCTCTGGATCTCCCTCCGTTTCTAATTTTCCCAATTGTGGACTTTCCTATTCCTTCTGAACTTGTCTCGATTTGTTGACCTTTGCAGATGGCTTTCCGGTATCTCTCCTGGATCCTCTTCCCCCTCCTGGGCTGCTACGCTGTTTACAGCCTCCTCTACATGGAGCACAAGGGCTGGTACTCCTGGGTTCTCAGCATGCTCTATGGGTTCCTGCTGACTTTCGGTAAGTAACAGGAGCATTCCTAAAGCAGCATTCTGTGTGGCCTGGCAGCTTGCATCTCCCCATGTGCGGAACTGGGCATCTCCATGTGAATTATGTTCTCTTCGCCCATTAACCCAGGGTTGCCCCGGACTCCAAAGCTTTCTCCCTCTTTTTTTGATAAACAGAAAAAGCAAATCTCTAGTTATTCTGGAAAGAAAGTTATGGGGCAAAACTCACAGGAACTTCCTAAGCAATTTCTGTGAAATTTCCTTTCCTTTCCGTTTTAATTTGCATACCGCCTTTCTATACTATATTACTATGCACAAGGCGGTTTACGGTTTCTTTGTTGAAAAAACAACAAAGATTGCACACCTTGTAGCAATCTGGTCCAATGCAAAAATGTCATATTAAAAACTTGACTTTAAAATAAGCAACTTAATATTAAATAAAGTAACACTCAATAATCCATTAGGATATAATAGCACACAATAAAATTGAAGGTCAGCAAATAATAATTAAACAGGAATTAATCTTTGCAATTACAATAAATAATTTCTAAACTATAATCAATAAAAAATAACAGAAATGTGCCTATTAGACAGCAACAGAATCAGCCGCTGTGTGTGTGTGTGTGTGTGTGTGTGTGTGTGTAATCAATATTGTTTGATCTCCACACTCTGGACCATAGCTGTCAACTTTTCCCTTTTCTTGCGAGGAATCCTATTCGGAATAAGGGAATTTCCCTTTAAAAAAGGGAAACGTTGACAGCTATGATCTGGAGCAGCAGGGCATAGCTGACTTCCCCTGGTAAGCAAAAGATTCCTGGGGATGGCCGTGTCTCTAATTTTGTGCTTTGTCATCCACCCCACCCCAGGACACTCTCAATACTTGGAAGTGCACCCACTGGTCAGAAAAGGTTGCTGACTTCTGCGTTAACTACTCCAGCATTGACTTTTTCTTTTCCTTCCTTCCTTTGTTTTGTTGCCCTGCCCTGTCCCCTCTCCCAGGCTTCATCACCATGACGCCTCAGCTGTTCATCAACTACAAGCTGAAGTCTGTTGCTCACCTGCCCTGGCGGATGCTCACCTACAAAGCCCTCAACACCTTCATCGACGACCTGTTTGCCTTTGTCATCAAAATGCCCATGATGTACAGAATAGGCTGCCTTCGAGACGGTAATTTCTCTCCCTCCTGCATCTCATCGTATTCTCCCACCCCGCCTCCTGTGTATCTCAGGGGGGCTTTTTCTATGACAGCCCACCCCGAACCAATGATATCTCAGTTGGTAGAGCGTGAGAACCTTAATGTCAGGATCATGAGTTTGAGCCCCACATTGGGCAAACGATTCCTGCGTTGCAGGGCATTGGGCTGGATGACCCTGGTGATCCCTTCCAGCTATACAATTCTTTGATTCTGTTGAGTGTTTCCCGGACAATTTGCAGACTTCTGTACATAATAATAATAATAATTTATTATTTGTACCCTGCCCATCTGGCTGGATTTCCCCAGCCACTCTGGGCGGCTTCCAACAGACATTAAAAATACATTAAAATATCACACATTAAAAACATCCCTAAACAGAGCTGCCTTCAGATGTCTTCTAAATGTCAGGTAGTTGTTTATCTCTTTGACATCTGGTGGGAGGGTGTTCCACAGGGCGGGCGCCACTACCGAGAAGGCCCTCTGCCTTCTTCCCTGTAGCTTTGCTTCTTGTATGGAGGGAACCGCCAGAAGGCCCTCGGCGCTGGACCTCAACGTCCGGGCAGAATGATGGGGGTGGAGACGCTTCTTCAGGTATACAGGACCGAGGCCGTTTAGGGCTTTAAAGCTCAACACCAACACTTTGAATTGTGCTCAGAAACGTACTGGGAGCCAATGTAGGTCTTTCAAGGCCAGTGTTATGTGGTCTCAGCGGCCACTCCCAGTTACCAGTCTAGCTGCCGCATTCTGGATTAGTTGTAGTTTCTGGGTCATCCTCAAAGGTAGCCCCACGTAGAGCGCATTGCAGTAGTCCAAGTGAGAGATAACTAGAGCATGCACCACTCTGGCGAGACAATCTGCGGGCAGGTAGGGTCTCAGCCTGCATACCAGATGGAGCTGGTAAACAGCTGCCCTATGCATACAGGTTCCTGAGTGTTTTTATTTTTATATATTTATATATATATTTTTATATATGGAAATATTAAATATATGTGCCAAACGAGCTTCTAAGAGGTCTGAGATAGAGCATGGTAGAGCATGAGCTTCTTAATCCTGGCTGTGGGCAAAAGATTCCTGCATTAGAGGGGTTTGGACTAGATGACCTTTGTGGTCCCTTCCAACTCTACAATTCTGTGATCCTTGGACAAATCTATGGAGAACTCCGAGCCAAAGGGCCCCTCTCTCTCCTACCGTGTTGTAACGCCTGGCCTTTGCTCCTCCTCCCCCCACAGATGTCGTTTTCTTCATTTACCTCTACCAGCGGTGGATCTACCGGGTGGATCCGACCCGCGTCAACGAGTTCGGGATCAGCGGGGAGGACCAAGTATCTCGGACCGCGACGCCGAGCATTGCTCAGCAGGACGGTGGCCCTGCAGTGCTGGCCAACAGGGCCGTCAGGGCGGTAACGGAGGGCCCGGCAAACGGTGCCCCCGCAGCAGCGACGGAGAGAGGAGCCGCCGACATTCCCGCAGCCACCTCGGCGAGCTTGCCAGACGGCGCGGCCAAAGCACTCCCTTCGAAAACGGCGGAGGAGAAGAAGAAAGATTAACCTGCTCCCGCGTTTATTTTTTAAGATCCCTAACCTGACACTCTCACTGTTGGATAATGGACAGAAAGCAAAATGGGTGGGGGAGGCAAGCAGAGTTGCTTCGGCCCTCCAGGGTACAAAGCATTTTATTTTCTATTCCAGTAAACACGCGGCGGCTGGGGCGGGTTTTCGGGAGGGGGTGGGGTGGGGTGTGAGGAAGACCGCTTGAAATGTTGGTGGAGTTCGATGTGATAAGCTGTATCCATGAGAAAGAAACCTCACCTCACCCACCCACTTCCCCCCGCCCCTCCGTAAATCTCTATGTTTAAAAGCAAAACTCAAACCAGTAATCATTGTGACCTCCATGCCATTGTGCAGGTATTTAGGACATTGTTATTAAGGAGTTTTCCTCCAAGTTGTGTCTCCGTTTCATAAAGAGAGCTGATGATCAGAACAAAAGATAGCAAAACACCGTTTCTCATCATTACATCCTAATAACAGACTCTGGATTTAATAAATTCATTTGGGTGTTTTAAGTTAAAAATAATAATACACCAAAACAACCCCTCTGCTTCTCCCTCCTCCTGTTTCTTCTCACAAGGTTTAGAGTCAGGAATTTCCTCCAGGACTGCGCATGTGTCACTGGGTGTAAAATCCAGCTTTCATTTAACAGCAAGATTCAGGTTTTTAACACAGTGTTAATTGTGTGTGAATTACTTTCCTTTGGGAGCTTCAGTGGCTTTAGTATTATGGGGGGGGGGGGAGATTACCTGCTGTAAATTTCTGTGATGTCTCTCTTAACTGCCCCCCCCACACACTGATTTTCACATAATGCCCAAACCATGGTTTAGCATTACATATAATACCAGCCCTCCTGCTTAACTCTGGCTTGATAACTACAGCTAAAGGCCATTTGTTAACCATGGTTCATAGTTTGCAAACCTTAGTTACCATTAACGAAAGCTTAGCATTACTTCTAAGCCCAGACCGCCTCCCTGAACTATGGTTAAGAAGCCATCGACATCGACAAGCCAGACCTGGGAGTGAAGAGCAACAAAAAATTCAAACTGCTCTCAAGGAATGGCTGATCTCACTGATGTTTTTAACTGTACTGTGCTGTAGTAAACAAAGTTTTGAGTGATCATCTGCCAGACACTTCGACTTTCACTAATGTTTATTAGGTTTAGCATTAACCATGGTTTAGCTTATTGCACAGATTTAAAATTCCCCTCAATATTTTTCTCCGCATGCATTTTAAGGTAAGGTGCATCAGCCCTTAGCTTATTTGAGTTGTCTTCCCCCCCTCCCTGTGTTTTGTCTCTCCCCCCCCCCCTTAAAATAAGGTCATGGAGACCTATACACAATTTTTCTTTGCAGGCCGCTCTCGTCTCGGATTTACAACGGCTAAACCAGAGTGTGGGGGGGCTCCGTTCCTGCTTGGGTCAGCAAAGCTTCCCTCCCCACAGCATCAGCACTGCTGCCTCCAAAAATTTGGGTCATGCTGGGTGGACTTTTCCTGGGGGAGGCTCCATAGACACACAGCTTTGCCTCCCTGCTTTGTGATGATCTCACCCTTATGAGATGGGCTGTTCTTGTTCATAGACCTTTTCTGCAGCTCAGTGCCAGGAAATCTGCTTTGTTGTTGTCGTTTAGTCGTGTCCGACTCTTCGTGACCCCCTGGACCAGAGCACGCCAGGCACTCCTGTCTTCCACTGCCTCCTGCAGTTTGGTCACACTCATGCTGGTAGCTTCGAGAACACTGTCCAAGAACACTGTCCTTAGGAAGGAAATCTGCTAGCTGCTGCTGCTTTCCTTCCTTCCTTCCTTCCTTCCTTCCTTCCTTCCTTCCTTCCTTCCTTCCTTCTTGTTTCCTCCCTCCCAAAGTGAAGGAATGTGGTAGCTTAATCCCACTGAAGCAGCTGATCAGCCTCTGCTGGCGTGAAGTGTTCTTACAACTCTGGAACTGCAACGCCACTATCCTGAATTCTGTGTGCAGCACCAAATCTTACGTTCGTGCAGCCAGCCTGCAAAGAAGTGGCTTTTGCTGAGCCCCAGCTATAGATTATTTGGAGACGGGAAGGGAGCGAGTGGCAGCCTCTGGTGTCTCTTGCCAGGCCCATCCTCTCTTAAAATATCTGCCTCATCCCCGGGACCAACCTCTCTCTCTCCGTACGTTATAAAGGGCAGGAAATTCTTTTCAGCTAAACTTGCAGACAGTCATGCCTCAGAAATGCTCGCTCCAGGAATGTCTCGCAGTTGCATGTGTTGAGTCTGGACTGTCGCTTTGTGGCATCCTAACGGTTTATCTTGGATTAAGGGCATTGGGGGCACCCTTGTTGCAAAGAACACAAGGAAGGCGGGGGGAGAACGTGGAAGAAAGGGGACGCGGGACCAACATCAGGCTAACAATTTCCCACAGGGTCCCTCCATGTGAATTCCCTCCCTTTCTCTCTGGAGCAGCATTTTCTCCTGTGTGCTAACCACAGTTTAGCTTTAACCAGCTTCTAACCGGTTTTAATTCCAAAATGCTGCCGTTTGTATTGGGAATAATAATCATCTGGCTGGAGTATAAACTTGTAGGGGATACAGAGAAAGAGGCAGAGCATCAATACTTTGCTGCTTTAACCATTGGGAAATCCTGCTCTGGCTGCACTGCTGTGTCCATACAGTTTCTCAGACTCCAGTCAAGTGCTGGCCAGTTGCTGCTGAGCCTTTCTTTGCAGCCTTAAGGACTAGAAACTTGTTTTAAGGGTATAGCAAGGAGCCTCACCATGCTGAGTTTTGTATCTAGTACCAGTTTCTGTGCCTGGGCAATGGCCGTCTCTGCTCACACACCTGGTTACTGGGAAATACAGTGGTACCTCAGGTTACATACGCTTCAGGTTACAGACTCCGCTAACCCAGAAATATTACCTTGGGTTAAGAACTTTGCTTCAGGATGAGAACAGAAATCGTGAGGCGGTGGCGCAGCAGGAGGCCCCATTAGCTAAAGTGGTGCTTCAGGTTAAGAACAGTTTCAGGTTAAGAACAGAGCTCCGGAACGAATTAAGTTCTTAACCCGAGGTACCAATGTAACAGCATTTTTAGAAGTGTGCATGCACACGAAAGCTCATACCAATAACAAACTTACTTGGTCTCTAAGGTGTTACTGGAAGGATTTTTTTAATAGCATTTTTAGAGACCATTTCTAAACTGCGTTCATTTGCTGTCCAATAACCCATCCAGCGCAGACACAAAATGTACAGGGCTGTATTGGTCTTTAAGAAATAAGAATTGCTGTGTAATGTTAGTGACAGTTCAAGCTGACCAGCTGCAGAGAGTGAAGAGCGCTGCAGGAGATCTTTTCCGCAGGGTGCAATGAATTGTTAACGCTTCTGCCCTGCAGGCAAGACGGAGCTGCCACCACCATGAACTAGTTTTAAGATTTGATTTCTGCAGACCTTGCAGGCAGCGGGGAGGATGCTGGAGGTTGAAGGGTAGCAACTTATACCTTTAAAATAAAATTTTAAAAGCATCCTTACGAGCTGGGATGAACCATCCGCAGCCTTCAGATGTGATTGAAGTCCCGTTTACATCAGCCCCTGTCCATACGGCCAGTGGTCAAAATATCATTGCATATTAGATTTATATACTGTACTCTTCATCAAAAGACACACAGGGTGGTTTGCAAAGGTGATGCAACTGAAAGACCACAGCAACAGTTCCCTCTCCTTGCTTTGCATGGAGAACATCCCAGGTTCAGGTTCTGGCTGTTCCAGGTTAAAAGGTTCAGGTGACAGGAAAGACCCCTCAAAAACCACTGCTAGCATCAGAAGAGATTATCTTGAGCCTTAATAACTGACAGTCTAACCCGGTATTATAAGGCAGTGCTTCCTACATTCCTGAACTCTCAAAGGGGCAAAACTATTTTTGATAAATGGGAAATAGAAGCAGGGGGGGTGTTGGGTCAATCAGCGGAATTTCAAAAATATTTAAGGAATAAGCAAACGCAACATCCAGTCACTATTCCAAAATGCAGAAGAAGTGGTGACTTGGGCAGTGGTTAGATAGGCTCCCCATATTTTGTGTGTGTGTGTGGGGGGGGGGGTGATCAGCTTTTCTCACATGGTAAACTTTTGCAGGGTGTCTCCCAATTCCCCTGGGCTGTCCCACAAAACATGCCAGGGTGTGGCCTTTTGGGGGGGAGCTCGGTTCCATGTAGCTGCCGCATAAGAAAACATCTGGAACCAGATGTCAACAGCTGTACACACACGCACACAGAGAAAGCCTGTGTTGGAAATGGCATTTTCCATTTTGTGCCCGAGGCCCTTGGAAAGATCTGAAGATGTTGGGCAAAAGAAACCCGGAACGTATAGCCCATCTGAGAAGGGCCCTCTTCTTTTCCAAATGGCCCCAGATAACCCCAGGCTTTTGACACATAAGGAGTTACACTCCTTCGCTGCAATTTCGTATTTTCACAGCTTGTTTTGTTGACCTCAAGTTCTTGGGGAATCAGAGCAAGATCTGGCTTTGCCTTGCGCTGGGAGTGTCTGTTTGGCAGCCTCCATAGCTATTGGGTTGCCAGATGTGTGTGTGTGTGAGAGAGAGAGAGAGAGAGATGGGACTCTCTTGTCTCTTTTGCATCAAAAGAAGGATTTTAGCCGGGGCAAATTTTCCTGCTCCAGTAGCACCCGGCAGAAAACCAACTCCTCTAAGCAAAATGGCCGTCCCAGTACAGGACAGGGGACCTGTCGAACCACCAGGTGATATTGGACCCCAACTCCCATCATGCCTCACTGTGAGCCATGATGCCTGGGGCTGATGGGAGTTGGAGTTCAACATCAAGGTCTATTGCTTCTCCAACCTGGGTAAGGTAAAGGGACCCCTGACCATTAGGTCCAGTCGTGGCCAACTCTGGGGTTGCGGCACTCATCTCGCTTTACTGGCCGAGGGAGCCGGCATACAGCTTCCAGGTCATGTGGCCAGCATGACTAAGCCGCTTCTGGCGAACCAGAGCAGCGCACGGAAATGCCGTTTACCTTCCCGCCGGAGCGGTACCTATTTATCTACTTGCACTTTGACGTGCTTTGGAACTGCTAGGTTGGCAGGAGCAGGGACCGAGCAACGGGAGCTCAGCCCGTCGCGGGGATTCGAACCGCCGACCTTCTGATCGGCAAGTCCTAGGCTCTGTGGTTTAACCCACAGCGCCACCCGCATCCCTTTCTAACCTGGGTACAGGTAACTAAATTAGAGGGCATTGCCTTCTCTCGCAAGGTAACAGTGCCCTGCACGTGAGAGAGAAAGGAAGAGGGGCCAGAATGCATTTGGTTGCAATGGTGGAACTGAGGAGGACTCTGTTAATCTGTTTACAATATCTGAGGGGAGCAAATGGGTTTAGTCATGACCCACTGAAAGGAGAAACAGACAACACTTTGCTCCATGCCGCCATGCCCAGAAATTCTTTGCCAGAAACCGTCCCCTTTCATGAGGGATCGTGGCGGAAATTTGTTTGTAGAGGATGACTCGTCCCTTAGACAGGGCACAGTCTAGCCCTCACTCTGCGCTGTAATTTGAAACAGGGCTCAACCCCTAGCTGTGATTTACATGACAGTGCCTAAAACAGGAGCAGCAACAATAAGGGTGTCTCTGAGATTATGCAGAGTGACTTTCCTTCCACCTGGGAGTCAAAATCATGTTTTCTGCGCTGACCTGAGAAGAAATGTTTCCGGGACAGAGGATGTGGTTTCCTGGCAGGCATAAAACCCATTTCATTCACAAATTTAATATTTAAACCCCCTCCCCTTGAGCCAAGCTGCTGCTTCCACATTTAATACCAGAATTGTCTTAACAGGCAGCGTCACAGAGCAAGTTCTGGACTTCCGAGCCTAAATATTTAGTATTACATTACTTAAGCTCCCCCCCCGCCCCCGCTTTTTGAGTGTTCACACTTTACATGCATAAAGTATCGAAAAGGGTAAAATAATTTGGTTGTCACGCATTCAAGCATAGTTACAGGTAGGTAGCCATGTTGGTCTGCCGTAGTCGAAAGAAAATAATAAAATAAAATAAAATAATTCCTTCCAGTAGCACCTTAGTCGGTCTCTAAGGCGCTACTGGAAGGAATATTTTATTTTATTTATCTATACACATAACTCTGCAGCCAAGATACTCATTAGGATCTTGAGGACCGCTGCTTTTGCTTTACAAAGTAAAAAGCTAGCTTCTCTCCTCTGCCCACTTACAGAGACTGGGGAGGAAGAGAGACTCCTGAAAACATTAAATTATGAAGCATTCTCAGATGCAACTGCAGTACTGACACACTGCTGCCAGGAGGTGCTCCAGGAACCACGCAAATCAAAATCTACAATTGAGAAGAGGGAACCATAAGAAAGAATGGAGCGCAAGTGTTGTTGTTTTTTTACAGAGCCCACTGGAGCCCTTTACATTATCCTTGCATAACTAGCATGTGTTCCTGAGAGAGAGGGCTGAGGAGGAGCACTCTGCTCTATTCCATCCTTGCAGGACCGGCCCTACTGTTAAGCAACGTGAGGCGGCTGCTTCTGGCGGCAGATGCTGAGGTGGTGTCCCCTCTCCAAAAGGAAAAAGGGAAAAAAATCTTCCTACTAAGCATGCTGGCTGCTCCCAGCCCCATGAGCTAGCATCCCTGCACAGCCATGCCTGATGGTTGTCCGTCCAGCCTAGTCACACAGACAGCCAGTGGTTAGAGTGTCGGACCAGGACCTGGAAGAGCAGGGTTCAAATCCCTCCTCAGCCATGAAACGTACTGAGTGGCCTTAGGGTTCCTTATTTTTAAGCCAGACTTGGACCCATAGCTGTCAACCGTTCCTTATTTGTCAGGAAGGTCCCTTATCCCAGCGCCATGTCCCTCTGCTGTCCCTTATTGATGATGTCCCTTAAATTTCCCAGGTTTCAAAGGAAGCAGCTCCTCTCCCTCCTTCCCTGCCGTCGAGGGAGAAGGGAGGCTCCAACTGGGTTGCTTGGCTGCTTTGCTCACCCAATAAGGAGTCTAAGAACGACTGGGGGGTGGAGCTTGCATGCTTTGTGCTAATCAAATCGGCCGCGTTGCCTGGGGACTCGCCTTTGCTCAGCGCTTCCCAGCGGAGAGGTGACGGTGGTTTTCCTTGCTGCATCCCCTTTGCTGGGTTGCTGCGCTGTGGGAACCACCGCTTGAGGCTTCGTTTGGCTGCTGGCTGGGCTTTCTGCCTTTGGCTCGGAGGGGCTCAGAAGTTGAACATACCTGTGCTTGGAAAATCCCTTATTTTGGCTTCTGGTCCCTTATTTTTGAGACTGCTGGTCGCTTATTTTCAAATCTGTAAGTTGACAGCTATGCTTGGACCACACAGCCCTTCAAACAGAGGACTGGTCTCTGTGAAGTCGGATGCACTGTGGTTTTACTTGAAACAGGCATCTCTTTCTGTGCGAGAGTGAAAGGATTAGAAGATAATCTTTTCTGTGCAAGAGTGAAAGGGTTAGAAGATACACTTTGATCTGCAATCAAAGCAAGTTATCTCTTTTATTCCTCAGGGCTAGTGTTTTTTCACATATACATTTAATCCATTGATCAACGAAAACCCACATGGTGGACTGAGATTTATTTAGTCAGGCAACGGTTGTGACAATAGCACAATCCCTTCTGGGATTGTTAACCCAATTCCCAAATCGTTTTTTCTTCTAGGGCCAGGAGACCATTTCCCTAAAGTCCACTTAAGTATCAAAACCTTGTAAATGTTCAAAAATGCCTCTTGCTCCTGTCCTGGATTTCTCCATCTGCAAGGGAGGGTATTCGGTTATCTTTGCTGCCTCGAGGAAAACGCTCTGTCCCTGGCAGGGAAGAATTCTTCTTCCAGGGTCACGCTATCAACTCCCTTCTTACTCCCTCCGGACAAGGCGTTTGCTGTTTCCCTAAGGCGGGCAAAGGTTGCTCTTCCATTGTGGGGCCAGCCAGAGAGACACTTACCGTATTTTTCGCTCTATAACACGCACCCGACCATAACACGCACGTAGTTTTTAGAGGGGGGAAATCCGTAGGCATGCCACCCGTAGGCATTTCCTCCATAACACGCACAGACATTTCCCCTTACTTTCTAGGAGGAAAAAAGTGAGTGTTATGATACAAAAAATACGGTAATTTTTTTCCCCCAAGTTTAAAAGGAAAGAAGTCCGCAGGACACTGTTAGATACTTATACCTAAATTTTTCGAAGCGCTGTGCATATATGAATAGATAAACCCATCCCTCGCCTGCAGGCTCACAATACAACAAACAGTTGTTGTTGTTTTTTATTGGAAACTTTATTTCCAACATAACATAAACCCCCCACCCCCAGTACAGAAATGCAATAAACATAACATGCAATAATACAAACAACCAAATAAAAGATTTCCATTATCCAGTATCTGGCCTCCTTATTTACTTCTTATAAGCTGTTTCCTTTATGAATAATTATTAAATTTTTTCTAATTATAACTTAAATATCCACAAAGTCTCCTGCAGACATTAATCGAAACAAGTCCAGGTATGTATTTTAGGGCACTGTTGAAGTATTCTCTGCATTTTCCCCATGCTTTTTGAAACTCTTGTCTAGTGTGATCTCTAATTGCCTCTGTTAATCTAGCCAGTTCCATATACTCTAACAGTTTGTCTTGCCATTCCTTTTTTGTTGGCACAATTTCTTTTTTCCAGTTTTTAGCAGTTAGGATCCTTGCCGCTCCTGTGGCATAGAGGAATATTTTCTGATCTTCTCTTGCTATACCTGTGTCCGTTATCCCTCGTAGAAAAGCTTCTGTATTTTTCATAAATACAAAAACAGTTGTGATACAAAAGGAAAATGGAACACAGAGGGAAGAAAAGCACAGCAGCAGCTGCATCTACACTGGCCGATGGATGGGGCCAGGTTGGTCTCCCCATCGCCATTATGCTCTTCCTGGGAGGCAGGGGGTGCAACCTCTCAGTGGTACCCAACCACCTGGCTGGGGAAAGGAGGATAGAGGTGAGACTCCCTAAAACATTTCATTGTGCGGGGTTAGACTAGATGACCCTTGGGTCCCAACTCTACAATTCTATGTTTCTCTGAAAACAGGCGTATTCCACGTGTTTCTAGCCGGGGTAGGATCATAGGGTTGTCACCAGGAAGGATGAGAAAGGACTTATTTACCATTTTCACTCGCCCTTATTAGTGCTATTCTTTGGATTTTATATCTAATTTTTCCTTCCTCGGGCCCCTCACTGCCTGCTGTTGTAAACAAAATCTGCGCTTCTTCCCTTATGGGGTATCCAAGAGCCCGTATTGAGTCCTTAAGTGGGTTCCCTATTGGTAGGAGAAAATAACAGAGGCCAAATAGAGAATATTGAGAAGCAAAGCAACTAGTAAGGCTGATCTGTATTAAAGCTGTTGCAACAGGGTGCTCCCCTCTCACGCAGGAGGATGGGGGAGGACCCAGAACAAGTGTGCCCATTCTTATATAGACATTTTAAATTGCCCGCCCTGGAGTCCAAGACCACCCCCAGAAACATCATACATACATCACAGAAGGGGTGTAGCTCAAGACCACCCCCAGATACATCATACCTACATCACAGAAAAGGAGGTCTACAACAGAAATCTGAGTGCGTTGTTTACCTCCTGTCTGGCAGATTGCCTGTTAATGGTCACCTGATTGGATTACCTGGGGAGCCTGGCCAGTCTTTTGTAATGATAAATACTTAGTTCCTGAGCCAGGTCTCAGGCTCACCCTATTCATACACAGACATACCCTTAAGACAGGATTTGTGAAGGAAAAGACAATGGGGAGGCTTTTCCATTTTCCTTTGACCTTGCAGAGAAATATTTGAGGTCAATTTGGGAGGGACAAAATGGTTTCAGGACTTTTTCTGTCGGGTTTCAGACATGTGGTTTATATATGCAGTTATGAACATACAGTGGTATCTCAGGTTAAGTACTTAATTCATTCCGGAGGTCCGTTCTTAACCTGAAACTGTTCTTAACCTGAAGCACCACTTTAGCTAATGGGGCCTCCTGCTGCTGCCGCGCAGCAGGAGCCCAATTTCTGTTCTTATCCTGAAGCAAAGTTCTTAACCTGAAGCACTATTTCTGGGTTAGCAGAGTCTGTAACCTGAAGTGTATGTAACCTGAAGCGTAATTAACCCAAGGTACCACTGTATATATATATGACCTTAAAATTCTTATAACACTGCCTAACTTACTTTGCAGAGTTGCTGTGTGGGGATTAAATGATAAGAGAGAAAAATCACGTACGCTACCTGAGGCTCTTTGGAGGAAAACAGTAGGCTATAATTACAATAAATAGTTTTGCTAGCATTTAACAAATGTGCAGTTAGGAGGATCCCCCTGAAGAGATGGTGCGCTCACAATTCCTAGCAATTTACTATCCACAGCTCCCTCTGCAAGGCTGGGTGGTGATAGGAGGCGAAACCAAAATGGTCCCAAAGGATGACTCAGGAATGTAGAACATCAGACTGTTTTTTTGCTGAGAGGAGGGAGCGAAGATGCTTGCCTTTTTCCGACTTAAACAGAATTAGGCCTCTCTTGCAACTTCTGCCACCACCACCACCCAGCACACAAATTAAATTTATGAAAAACCAGTGAATTGGAAATCCAGCAGCAATACCTAAAATCAAACAGTTACAGCAGCAGGAGGTCCCCATTTTCCAGGGACGTCCCTGATTTAGAGAAGACATCCCGGTTTCTGATTTGATCCCAGAATGTCCCACTTTTCCTTAAAGGTAAAGGTAAAGGTACCCCTGCCCATACGGGCCAGTCTTGACAGACTCTGGGGTTGTGCGCCCATCTCACTTAAGAGGCCAGGGGCCAGCGCTGTCCGGAGACACTTCCGGGTCACGTGGCCAGCGTGACATCGCTGCTCTGGCGAGCCAGAGCCGCACACGGAAACGCCGTTTACCTTCCCGCTGGTAAGCGGTCCCTATTTATCTACTTGCACCCGGAGGTGCTTTCGAACTGCTAGGTTGGCAGGCGCTGGGACCGAGCAGCGGGAGCGCACCCCGCCGCAGGGATTCGAACCGCTGACCTTTCGATCGGCAAGTCCTAGGCGCTGAGGCTTTAACCCACAGCGCCACCTGCGTCCCTCACTTTTCCTTAGGACGTCCCTATTTTCATTGGAGAAATGTTGGAGGGTATGTCTGAGCCATCTGAAGGCAATCCTGTACAGGGAAGTTTTTTTAAAAATGTTAAATGTTTTATTTTGTTATTATATATGTTGGAAGCTTCCCAGTGCCTGGGGCAGCACAGTAAGATGTGTGTGGTATAAAGAGTAAAATTATCATCATTCTTCTTCTTCTTCTTCTTCTTCTTTATGGAATGGGATGTCCCTATTTTAATCAGGGAAGCGTTGGAGGGTATGCCGATGTTATTGATCAGATCGCAATCATCATTATGGGATGCTTGGAATGATAAGTATGGGGTGGGCCACGACCTTTGAATGGCTGTTATCTAATGGGAATAAAGGGAAGGATTGTGGAAAAGGCAAGGTGAAGGAAATCAGATGCAACAGTGGCAATTGTTATTGCTGGGAAAGTTAAATTGTCTGTCCAAATACCACCCCACTAATTCTGATAAGAAAAGCCTGCCTTCCACAATAACTCTGAGCAGAAGGTCTTTTCCTGCAAGCTCTGGTCAGACCTCACCTGGGCAGCACAGTTCAAGAAGGACACTGACAAACTGGACCGTGTCCAGAGGAGGGCAACCAAAATCGTCAAAGGCCTGGAAACGATGCCTTATGAGGAACGGCTAAGGGAGCTGGGCATGTTTAGCCTGGAGAAGAGGAGGTTAAGGGGTGATATGATAGCCATGTTCAAATATATAAAAGGATGTCACATAGAGGAGGGAGAAAGGTTGTTTTCTGCTGCTCCAGAGAAGCGGACACGGAGCAATGGATCCAAACTACAAGAAAGAAGATTCCACCTAAACATTAGGAAGAACTTCCTGACAGTAAGAGCTGTTCGGCAGTGGAATTTGCTGCCAAGGAGTGTGGTGGAGTCTCCTTCTTTGGAGGTCTTTAAGCAGAGGCTTGACAACCATATGTCAGGAGTGCTCTGATGGTGTTTCCTGCTTGGCAGGGGGTTGGATTTGATGGCCCTTGTGGTCTCTTCCAACTCTATGATTCTATGATTCTATGAATGCAAACTGCATTGGCAGTGCAGCCTGGTCATGGCTGACCAGTGGAATTTTATTTATTAATCTAGTTTTGTGCTGTCCTGGTCAATGTAATCTGAAGCACCAGCATTCATTTATTTTTTTGTTCTTAAGCGAAGTGTTGCATCGTTATCTGCTCCTGAAATAACCTTGGCAAGATAAGCTTTGCCAGAGGTCAGCTGCCAAGCGGCAATACTTTCTGTACAGAAAGCTTGCAGGACTCAAAACCTGGCAGAGGACTCTGCTGTGAAATGGGCTAGTTGTTGTTTGTCTGCATTGAGGAGAAAATCCATTACAGAGAGAGGAGGGGAAGAGAGGGGGGAGATTATGTAGGACCTTCACATGTTTCAGGGCTTGAACTTTGACTTCCAAAACAAGTAATGAGAATAAACTGCGACTCAGTTTTATCTCTGGCTCCTTTTCAGCTGAGATTAGATTTTGCTGTGCAATTTAGAAGCCAGGTCCCCAAATGAGCATATTGAAATATTGGCTGGAATCAGTGATTTCAATTTCAGCATGGTTGTAAATGATTATTGTTGTGTTTCGTTTATTTTGTTTTTATTAAACAGCTTAGAACCTTCACCTTGCTTTTGTTCCCATTGTGCAGATAAGGCAACTGAGGCAGGCATGCCACGGCTCGCCAAAGCCCTTGTTTGTTTTGTGATTGACAGGGAAGACCTTTGAATCCCAGGCCTTTCTGAAATTGTCTGGTGAGGAGCGCAGAGAAACGCCATGGTCATCTGCAGCAGAGCAACCGGACGCCTTCCTCTGCCCCAGCTGCAACAAAACATGTCTCTCCTGCATCGGTCTCTATGGCCACAGCAGGCGCTGTAAGTCTCCAATGGCTTGACTTCACTCCTGAAAGCACACTCCTCCATTGTCTCCCAAGGCAGACGGATGCCATCAAGTATCTACGGTACTACAAAATTCTTGCAAGTCACTAATACGGCTGCTACTCTGGAAATTAATGTTGATATTAACTGCTGCCTCAGACCCTCACCTCAGACAAGTGGATGGCACCAGTACAAGGCCAGATTTAGGTTTGATGAGGCCCTCAGCTACTGAAGGTAATGGGGCCCTTGATATGTCCAGCTGTCCTTTGTCAACAACAAATTGTCACTGTTTTCCGTGTTGAATATATGCTGTATGGTAATTTATGGACCTAATAGGTATCTAATAGGTAATACCTAATAGGAATCCTGAATGCTCACTGGAAGGACAGGTCGTGAAGCTGAGACTCCAAGACTTTGGCCACCTCATGAGAAGAGAAGACTCCCTGGAAAAGACCCTGATGTTGGGCAAGATGGAGTGCCCAAGGAGAAGGGGACGACAGAGGACGAGATGGTTGGACAGTGTTCTCGAAGCTACCAGCATTAGGTTGACCAAACTGTGGGAGGCAGTGGAAGACAGGAGTGCCTGGCGTGCTCTGGTCCATGGGGTCGCGAAGAGTCGGACACAACTAACGACAAAACAACAATAAAAGCTATTCGCACATGCAGAATGTAGGCACCCTATATATAGAAATGAGCAAACCAGTGATATTTTAGGGAGCAGGCTAGCAGGCGGGGCCCATGACTTACATCATGGGCGCCTACACAACACAAAACACTGTTGCTGTATGTAGGTTTTATTTTATTTGTTTTTTATCTTATATTTTGGAAATGTACATTCAGGTTTTTATCTCTTAAAATTTTTTGGGGGCCCCCAAGAGAGTGGGGCCCTAAGCTATAGCTTGTTTAGCTTATATGTAAATCCGGCACCGCCTCAGTAGCAAAAAGTGTGGGGCTAGGGAACACTTTTCACACTCAGGGCCACATTTTCTTGTGAGGAATCCCTTGGGGGCCATGTTGTAAACAAAATCTGCCCTTTTTCCCTTATGGGGTATCCAAGAGCCCGTATAGAGTCCTTAAGTGGGTTCCCTATCGGCAGGAGAAAATAACAGAGGCCAACCTGAGAATATTAAGAAGCAAAACAGCTAGTAAGCCTGATCTTTATTGAACTGTTGCAACAGGGTGCTCCCCTCACACGCAGGAGAAGGAGGAAAACCCAGAACAAAGGTGTGTCCACCCGTATGTAGACATTTTAAATTGCCCGCCTGGAGTCCAAGACCACCCCCAAAAACATCATACCTACATCATAGAAAAGGTGGTTTACAACAGAAATCTGAGTGTGTTGTTTATCTCCTGTCTGGCAGATTACCTATTAATGGTCACTTGATTGGATTACCTGGGGAGCCTGGCCAGTCTTTTGTAATGATAAATACTTAGTTCCTGAGCCAGGTCACAGGCTCACCCTATTCATACACAGACATACCCTTAAGACAGGATTTGTGAAGGAAAAGACAATGGGGAGGCTTTTCCATTTTCCTTTGACCTTGCAGAGAAATATTTGAGGTCAATTTGGGAGGGACAAAATGGTTTCAGGACTTTTTCTGTGGGGTTTCCGACATGTGGTTTACATATGCAGTTATGAACATTTATCTTTAATATATGACCTTAAAATTCTTTTAACAGCTGCATGCAAGAAGTGGGCAAGCCCAGATGCAACTGAGCCAGGTGTGTGTGGGGGGCTTTTTTGAACCCTGGTCTCCCAATTTCAAGTCCAGCCCTCTAACCACTGCACCATAATGAGGTTGTGTGTGCGTGTTCTGATCTGGTTTTTCACCTCAGGCATCGAAATATCCTGGGGCTGGGCTGGCATTGTTTTTTTGGGGACGGCTGGAAAAGTCTAATAACTTTGGTGGAATTCTTACTTGCGAGGCTACGTGAAGGACTCAACCTTCGCACAGAAATTAAACAATCGGGCGCATGACGTCTTTGGAAACAGCTTGAGAAGACACAGCAGTCGGCCTGACATGCCCAGAGCAAGTAAAAATTAACTAGCTGCATCTTTCTGCAGATTGTGGAGCCTTTCCCCGGGAATGTGGATAAGGTTGCTGCTTTCACCCAAACCCAGGCCAACAGCAGAAATTCATCAGGTGACGCTCCTCCTTGCGTGGAAATCGTGACTGCATTTCTAGGTGTGTCGTCTTCTCTGAAAAACCCAAGAGTATTTTACTAGCCTTGCATCCGTGCCTTTAAGAACAGCCTGTCAGGCAGCTATGAGGCAGGTGAAGTTTCTCCAGTTTCATCACCACCCCAGGGAAAATATTGACCTGCCTGATTTCTGCCCATCAGACTGCAGGTCAAAGGCACAGCTCTCTTTGCTAGGGAGAGCGCAGTGGCGTAGCGTGGGGGGTGCAGGGGGGGCCGGCTGCACCGGGCGCAACATCTGGGGGTTAGGGTTAGGGGGCACAAATCCACGGGTTAGGGGGCGCAAATTACTTGCCTTGCCCCGGGTGCTGACAACCCACGCTACGCCACTGGGAGAGCGTATAAATTTTGCAAGGGGACGTGGGGATTTGGCCAGAGAATTCCTCCCCACCCCCCTTCCCCCAATTCAAGCCTGACAGAGAGTTTTGGAGCGCTGCAGAAATATTGCCCTAATATGGCTTTTGGAATGGGCAATCTTTACATTTTGCATAATAATAGTCGTGACTCTTTTTCCTTACCCTGGAGGTCTGAACACAGTGGCTTATCAGATCTCCCAGCAGCCAAGCTCCCCTGAGTTGTGGGTAATGGTTAACTCTGCAATCTCGCACTGTGCCTGCCCCCCCACATCCCCCAAAGAAACAAAGAATGGGGCTGAAATATACTCGGAGTCCTAACAGGAGCGTTTTAAAGTGGCTTATCGTCGCATCTTTAGTTTATTAGCCAAACACACCTGGGGGGGGGGTGTTGCTTGCACAGCAGCTAGAGAAAGTTTGGGGGGTACCTGCAGGGCTGAACTGAAGTCTCCAGGTTTTCCTGGCCCCTTCCAGGTGACTTTTTGGGGGAGGATTGAATCTCCAGGAAGGTGAGAGTGACTATATAAAAAAAATGTTTCATGCCACCCCAATCTCCAAGTGGTGAGAGAATCCAGGGGTTCGAGGGGTTTACATGGGTTCGGTCTCCTTGGAAGGAAAGTCAATGGAGACTGTGGTGTTTTGGGGTTTTTTTTTTAACACATACACAACTTGATGCCGCAGGTGTTGGAGTAAGGTCTTTAGTTTCCATTGAGACCCATTCATAACTTAGCTGTCCAAAAGCACAGCACTTCAGCCTTTAAGGTGCCCCAGGACTTGAACCTGGAAAAAAGGGTAAAAGAATATTGGGAAATGATATATAATGAATTGGGAAAAAATGTTTTAAAGTACCTTTCAAAAAGAAACAAACAAACGAGTCCTTTTTGGTGGGAATAATTCAGAGGGAAATTCCCAGGTATCAAAAACAACTATTTATGTATGCTGCTACTGCAGCCCGCATTTTGTTAGCCCAAAAATGGAAAACGAGCGAGGTCCCAACCGAAGAAGAATGGCAACTTAAACTGATGGAATACACACAGCTTGCAGATTTAACATATAGAATAAGAGAACAAGAAGAATGTACGTTTAAAGAAGACTGAAAAATGTTTACTGAATATATGGTGAGGGATTGTGTTTATTTAAAAATGCTGGTAGCATTAAGATAAATTCAACAGTATAAGTTTTGATGGATGTAGCAATGGATTACTGAATGGTTGTAAAATATGCAGGGGTGTACGCGGGTGGCGCTGTGGGTTGAACAAAGCCTAGGACTTGCCGATCAGAAGGTTGGCGGTTCGAATCCCCGCGATGGGGTGAGCTCCCGTTGCTCAGCCCCTGCTCCTGCCAACCTAGCAGTTCAAAAGCACGTCAAAGTGCAAGTAGATAAATAGGTACCGCTCCGGTGGGAAGGTAAACGGTGTTTCCGTGCGCTGCTCTGGTTCGCCAGAAGCGGCTTAGTCATGCTGGCCACATGACCTGGAAGCTGTATGCCGGCTCCTTTGGCCAATAAAGCGAGATGAGTGCCGCAACCCCAGAGTCGGCCACGACTGGACCTAATGGTCAGGGGTCCCTTTACCTTTACCTTACGGTATGTAAAATGAACCACGGAAAGAGGAGAAGGGAAGTCACTGATTTAAGGTTGTTGAAATGAATGTTTTGAAATGTAATTTTAAATAAATTATATATAGTTTTCATTGAGACCCATGCATATTGTACCATAATTCTTTGCAATCTCCGAATGGGACAGATGCATTGCAGGGGGTTGGACTAGATGACCCTCGGGGTCCCCTTCCAACTCCACAATTCTATGATTCTATCCACTCTGTGGAAAGTGCCGCAGGTGTTGGAGTAAGGTCTTTAGTTTTCATTGAGACCCATGCATACCGTAGCTGTCCAAATGTACAGTATATTAGCCTTTAAGGTTGCCCCAGCCTTAAAGGTGCACCATTAGAAACAACAGCTATGCCTCTGGGATGAGTTCTCACAAGTTTGGAAAACTAGCTCTGCTGTCAAGCCTTGGGATGGCTTTGTCTAGGGTCAGCACCCTGCCAATCTCTGTGCAGAATGCACCCATGTTTTCTCGCTTCCTCTTTATTTATTTTTATTTTTTTGGAATGTGGGTGCTTGTAACTTTAAGAAAAGTCTTTTCCTCTCTCTCTCTCTCTCTCTCTGTCTCTCTTTCTTCTGTTCCTCTCCTCCCATTAACCCTGCTTGGGCTGGAAGGAATGTTCACACACCCTTCCCTATTTCACTCTTGCCCCCTCCTTCCCTTTCAACTTGCTAATCTTTCAAGCCTCTCTTCTTCTCCCAAACAATTTTTCAGCAGTGTGTAGGAGTGGGTGAGTCAGGAACAGAGCAAAAGAGGGGGGAAAAAAGGGAAGGGACTTTCCCCCCCTTCTTCCACTGCCTTAGCTTTTCTCTGTTACATATTTTTTTTGGAGAAGTCAGCTTTTTTGGAAAGCGGGAAGCGCTTTGGAGAAGTTAACCGGGCAAGTTTTGTTATGATAGCCCCTGCTATAGATGTAGGCATCATCAGTTTTGCTTAGAAGCCAGAGCAGAAAGAGCTTGGCAAAGCATGGAAAGGGGGGGAAATCAGGTGCAAGTTTTGAAAAGCTGCTGAGACGCAAGAGAGTAGGAAATCAGCGCTGGAAGTGGCAAGTGAAGCCAAACTTAAGCTTGGAAATTCGAAGGAAAGAACATTTTATTGGCACTCTCTTATTTCTGTGATACGGACAAATGTTTCAAGCTGGGAAATTATTCTGAATTTCCACAAGGAGTTTTTTTTTTTTTTTTAATAGAAAAGTTTGGATCCAGTCGTTCTCCTGGGTACTGACTTCACCGAAGATTTCGTCACTTGTTTTTGGGATTCGGCTCCAGCGACAACCTTCTTCGTCTCTTTTTAAACTTCTCAGTGAACTTGGGAGATATTTGAGAGAGAAACTGCCCCTGCCTCTTCCTGGGCTCCTCTGCCTCTGCCAATGAGCCCCTAGAGTGTTTAGGGGAGCTGGGATCTGTTGTGGGGACTTCAGTTTTGGAAAATGGGTCAACTTGGCCGATCTTTCCTCTCCTGCCTGCTGGCTTTGTGGATGAGTATTGGCAACGCGCAGGAAGGTAAGTGAATGTTTGTGTGTTTCGGGATGAAACTAGCTACACAACATGGGCATCTGGTCAGGGGCGGGCGACAGATCTAGAGTACCAAGAGTGATGTGATGGGTAAATTGTTGGGTGTGGACCAGGGAGAGACTGGTCCAATTGCCCACTGGGCAGCGATGCTGACTGAGAGCCAAGTGGCCATAACTCAGCCTCGACTTACACCGCAGGGTTATTGTCAGGGTGAAAAAAGGCCGGATCCCTCTATAGCAGCGGTTCCCAACTTGTGGTCCTCAGATGTTGTTGGACTACAACTCCCATCATCCCTGAGCTCTGGCCTTGCTAGCTAGGGGTGATGGGAGTTGTAGTTCAACAACATCTGGGGACCCACAAGTTGAGAAAGACTGCTCTACAGACACGATGCTCACGAAATGTTTCTTGGGCCAAGTGGCTACCTCTCAGCTTGACCTGGACTCTCCTTCCTCGGAGGTCCTTAAACAGAGGTTGGATGGCCATCTGTCATGGATGCTTCAGCTGAGATTCCTGCACTGCATTGGGTTGGACTAGATGACCACAGGGGTCCCTTCCAACGCTACGATTTTACGATTCCTAGGGTGGTTGTGAGCATCAAATGCTATATCTGCGTGATGCGACCACCTGAAATCATGGGAGGAAAGACAAGATGATAAATATTTACAGTGGTACCTCGAGTTGCATGCGCTTCAGGTTACATACACTTCAGGTTACAGACTCTGCTAACCCAGAAATAGTGCTTCAGGTTAAGAACTTTGCTTCAGGATGAGAACAGAAATCGTGCGGCGGCAGCAGGAGGCCCCATTAGCTAAATTGGTGCTTCAGGTTAAGAACAGTTTCAGGTTAAGAACAGACCTCCGGAACGAATTAAGTACTTAACCTGAGGTACCACGGTACTATTAAGCCGGTTTGTGTAAATGAGAAGCTGCGGAGAAGCCCCCCCCCCCCATTTTTCCTCACAACAGCCCTGTGAGGTAAATTGGGCTCAGGGCCACCCTTGTGGGCGTTTGTGGCCAACTGAGAACAGGATTTGAGCCCGCTGTCTCCGCAACACCCGGCTGCCCCTCAAAACAGAGAGAGACAGAGGCACAATGGGATTTCTTCAAAACAGGCGGCCTCCCTTTCATCCCCGAGTCTGGTGACTGTGTGGGCTGGTGATTCAGTCATCCATCCTGCGCCAGCTTTCTGAAGGGCCTCAGCCTCCAGGAATGTCTCCCTTCTCCAGGTGTCCCCAGCTGGGCCACATCAGTCACCGCTTCTCCATCTCGGCCTCCCTGGAGTCGCCTCTTGAGTTTAGAGAGGAAACCTGATTCTTTTTGGATGCTGGGAAGAGTAACGCAAGCAAAAACAGCTATTGTAACTAGAGCTGGGGTAGAACTTTGATGCTGTCAGGTGGGTCCCTCGAGAGAAGGCCTCTCTGACAGTGTGGATGGATCCGTGGTTTTAGCCTCAGCACTAAGCTCCAGCCCCGACCCCACAAATCGCTTGCTGCTGTTCCACTGATTTTCATATTCCAGAGCTGTAGTTGTCTTACTCTCTCTTGCCGCAAAAGCAACAGAGAGCCCCGTGGCACCCACAAATTTATGATGGCATAAGCTTTCGCGGACTATGGTCTTCTTCATCGGTTGCAACTCAGAATAACGCTCCGTGCGTCTCATGAAGTGGACTGTGGTTTATCGGAACTTGTGCTACCCTAAATTTGTCAGGCTTTAAGGTGTTTCAAAGACTTCTTGCTATATTGGTGGTGGTAGCATTTGCAGAGTCCATAAGCAAAATTAATAGGTCTCTGCCCCAAGGGGTCCTCAAGTTACATTTTGACCAGGTTTGGTGGGGGGGGGAGGAATGGGCAATAGGAAATGAAATGAGCAAACGCAGGTCCCTATACCTAGAATGAATTTCCATTGGGAATGAGAATGGAATGCTTAATCTAAAGACTTCATGGGAAAAGGTAACATTCTGATGAAGGATTTTAAGAGAAATCATGAGTAGTGGAACTGCTTAGGTATTCGGAGAGGCTGTATTGAAAGTGACTCGGAAACTACAGCTAATCCAGAATGTGGCAGCTAGACTGGTGACTGGGAACGGCAGCTGGGACCATATAATACCAGTCCTAAAAGAGCTACACTGGCTCCCAGTACTTTTTTGAGCACAATTCAAAGTGTTGGTGCTGACTTTTGAAGCCCTAAACGGCCTCAAAGGCCCAGTATACCTGAAGGAGCGTCTCCACCCCCATCATCCACTGAGGTCCAGCACTGAGGGCCTTCTGGTGGTTCCCTCACCCCGAGAAATTAAGTTACAGGGAACCAAGCAGAGGGCCTTATTGGCAGTGGCACCCACTCTTCCATCAGATGTCAAGGAGATAAATGACTTTATGGCTTTTAGAAGACATATGAAGGCAGCCCTGTACAGGGAGGTTTTTTAATGCCTGAGGGGTTTTTTAATGTTAGTACGGTGATACCTCGGATTAAGTACTTAATTTGTTTCGGAGGTCCATTCTTAACCTGAAACTGTTCTTAACCTGAAGCACCACTTTAGCTAATGGGGCCTCCTGCTGCTGCCACGCCGCCGGAGCACGATTTCTGTTCTCATCCTGAAGCAAAGTTCTTAACCTGAAGTACTATTTCTGGCTTAGCGGAGTCTGTAACCTGAAGTGTATGTAACCTGAGGTACCACTGTATTTTGATGGAAGTTGCCCAAAGTGGCTGGGGCAACCCAATCAGATGGGCGGCATGTAAATAATCAGTGGTGATATATAAATATCCGTGATTATATATTGAGAGAATATGCTCAAGATCTCTTAACGCAGACAGACAGTTGGATCAGCCCAAGGGGGCCCAATCTAGTCCAGCATCTTGTTCTCGCAGTGGCCAATGAGAACCCCAAAAAGCAGGGCCTGAGCACAACACCACTCTCCCAATTTGTGATTCCCTGCATTCTGCCTCTGACATAGCCTTTGTGGTTTCTATCAGTTGGTTGCACCTGTAACCCACGGTCCTTTTTAAGAGAGGGTTGTCAACTTCTTAAAGGGGATTTCCTTCCCCTCGCTGGATGATGCATATTTTCCAATTTATGTCTGAGATTGGGATTCGTACCAGAAAGAATGCTCATGACTCGCCTTATTACTCAGAACCAAATGGGCGTGGTCTTGTTTTCTCCGTTAAAGGAGCATTAGATTCCGAATGGTGAAATGGAAGTGTCAGACTGGAGGGGTCAAGACTGCTGTCGTTGCACCCCACTTCTCTGCAAAACAGCTGTATAAAACAAACCACCTAGAATCTCTTGTCGGGCAAAACAGCACAATGATTTGCTACACAGGGTGGGCTGCCTGCAGCCTTTCTCTGTCGCCACCCATGTCTTTGTACTCCCTGCTGAATAAAATCTGGGGAAACTACAACTTCTTGGGCTATATAAATAACTGCTAGCATAGCTCTTGTTCTTCACTCCACCCATGAGACTTTGCAGAAAGAGTGGGAGAAATTTCACCGTTCTAGTTTTGTACCTTAGGTTGGTCAAAGCGGAACGAATCGGTGCCTTTGAGTTCGTGCCTCTGGGAGGAGGGTGCAAAACTGGATCACCTGAAATATTTGCTGGGAAATGGGTGCGTTTGGCAGAACATCTCAGGTTCCAGGCAGAATGAGGAGCCAAGTTGCTTTCATTGTGTTTAGCCACAGGGTATAGCGAGATGAAACTGTTGGCTGGCCTCACCCAGAGGTGACAGGGGTTGTGATTAACTGAAACGTACCCTGCCCGACTTTGGACCAAGGAGCCAAGGAGCCACCTGTACAATTAACGGCCAACATTTCGCCTGTTTTCCTCCACCGCTGTCTCAGAAAGCACCGCTCTGTGGGTGGTATATAAATCTGGTCAGGTTAATCTCCCATCATATTTAATTTCTTTCAAACAATATAGCAGGCTGCGCTATTGTTCTAGAAAAAGAGGTTGCTGGAACTCACAATGAACACACCTCCCTTGTTCTCTTATAATGGCAGGAACTGAGTTCCTGTGAGCTCTGGCTGAAAAAAAGCCCTGGCCTCAGGTCACCCTATGTGTTGCTGTTATTTTTTACCTATGTCATTTTAAACTGTGGTATTAATGCTGTATTCTTAGTTTTAGATTTTGATTTATGTGGAAATTGTTTCCCATCTGGTTGTGTATTTTCTTATGTGGTTTATTTATTGTTTATGACTTTTGTAATTTTGTAAATCTTGTTATGCTGTAAGCCGCCTTGAGCATTGTTTTTTTAACTGTGGAAAGGCGGCATACAAATAAAAAATGATGATGATGATGTAAGCACAAAGGGTAGGGTGAAAATGTTCCTGTGTCTGCAGCTCATAGCTCTGTACACTACAGTTCGCCACAGTACTTCAGCAGCTTGGCTGATGCCACAGATTCTGAATCATTTGATGATAGTCTTGATTTTCCCCAAAGAATTCTGGGAGCTGTAGCTTGTGAAGGGTGCTGAGAGTTGTTCAGGAAACCGCTATTCCCCTCCCAGAGCTACAAGTTGTCTGGGATGAATTTGTATGGGGTGAATATGGCCCCAGTCTTCCTTACCCAGGTTTGTAGAGGGGACGGATTTGAAACTTTAAAAGTTCCCGGAAATACTGGGGGCAAGCCTTCCTGAACTTCTTGCCCTCTTGGTGTTCTGGATTACAAACCCCTGACCATTGGCCGCAGGAGTAGCAGTCTACCAAATTCAAAGTGTTGGTGCTGACCTTTAAAGCCCTAACCGGCCTCGGCCCAGTATACCTGAAGGAGCGTCTCCACCCCCATCATTCTGCCCAGACACTGAGGTCTAGCGCCGAGGGCCTTCTGGCGGTTCCCTCCCTGCGAGAAGCCACGTTACAGGGAACCAGGCAGAGGGCCTTCTCGGTAGTGGCGCCCGCCCTGTGGAACGCCCTCCCACCAGATGTCAAAGAGAAAAATAACTACCAAACTTTTAGAAGACATCTGAAGGCAGCCCTGTTCAGGGAAGTTTTTAACGTGTGATATTTTACTGTATTTTAGTGTTTTGTTGGAAGCCACCCAGAGTGGCTGGGGAAACCAAGCCAGATGGGCGGGGTATAAATAATAAATTATTATTATTATTATTATTATTATTATTATTATTATTATTATACCAGCAATTGAAGGGGGGCAACCAGGTCGGGTAAGGCTGATCATGACAAGCGTGCAGCTGCAATCGAATCTGGATCCGTGTGCACATCTGTCAGCCAGCTTGCGAACGTTAAGCTTAAAAACTAGCTCCTTTGGGGACGAAGAATGTGTCGGCATCATAGAGGAGCGCCAGGCTCTCCGTAAGCCATAGCGTTTCAGAAATAGATTTTGAGGAGGCGCCAAAATGCTCTGGAAATCGGAAAAAATTGTGTGTCGGATTTGCTGCAACCCAGTCAAGTGGGGCAGTGATTGCGAAGGCCTGCCTCTTTCCTCATACGTGGGGAGGACACCTGAGTTTACCCCAGCCACTCCCCTTATGCACATTCCTTTGGTGGAATGAAATCTTGTAGACTGGAAGCTTAATCTGCAGGGCAAGGGAAGGGGAGATAACTGGCTATCTCATACGTAGCCTGCAATAGCTGCATTTGTACTAGCTTAAAGGTAAAGGGACCCCTGACCGTTAGGTCCAGTCGCGGACGACTCTGGGGTTGTGGCGCTCATCTCACTATACTGGCCAAGGGAGCCGGCGTACAGCTTCCGGGTCATGTGGCCAGCATGACGAAGCCGCTTCTGGCGAACCAGAGCAGCGCACGGAAACGCTGTTTACCTTCCCGCCGGAGCGGTACCCATTTATCTTTATATATATATATATATATATATATATAATTTTTATAATTTTTCCAATTTTAAGACAAAACAGCATACACACATCAACAAACAAAAACAAACACACAGATATAATTTCATAACCTCATTTTCATAAGCCTTCTTTCTCGGACTTCCCCACACCTCACCCTTTTTGCATCCATATTTTACAATTTTTCAGCAACCCTTTACTCCAATTAATTAAAACTTACTATCTTTCTCAATTTCATCTTATTTCAACAAACAATTTCCGCTGCAATTCTGTATCTTCCTTTCCCTTGACATTTTAGCACTCATCAATATTGTAACAGTTCTTAAGATAAGCTTTGAACTTCTTCCAGTCTTCCTCCACCGTCTCTTTCTCTTGGTCACGGATTCTGCCAGTCATTTCTGCCATTTCTGCAGAAATGGTACCCATTTATCTACTTGCATTTTGACGTGCTTTTGAACTGCTAGGTTGGCAGGAGCAGGGACCGAGCAACAGGAGCTCACCCTGTCGCGGGGATTTGAACCGCTGACCTTCTGATCGGCAGGCCCTAGGCTCTGTAGTTTAGACCACAGTGCCACCCGCGTCCCATCTAGCTTAGATGGTTTTAAAAAAAAAACAACCCCCATAATTAGATGTTCAAGGAGGAATACCAGCAGCAATTAGCCGTGAGATCTCAGTGGAACCTCCATGAACGCAAGCAGGCTATCTCTGAACAGCAGGAGCTGGGAGCTAGCAGCAAGGGGAGGCTGAGACTTTCATGTTCTGCCCACCAAGTTACCAGGGGAGCAACATTCTAGCAGAAATGCAGGGCTAGGTGGCTTTTTGGAGTGATGTGGCAGGGCCAGTTGCATGCCTGCAATTTAACAGGCCCAACCTGTGGCCTGGTTTGGGAGGAGTTACACAGTGCTGCTCTCATAGAAGAGGGAAAGAAAGCCACATATCTGAGTTTACTAATCCCAGACACATCCACGGAGGCTAATACAGGCTGCTGAGAACAGAGCAGTGGTTCCTTTGCACATGCCCAGAGACACTCTGCTGTTTACTGTGGCCTTATATGTTCAAGGATTGAGAAGGATTAGGCCCTGGGAAAGAGGTTTTATCTCCCTGTTGTAAACAAAAATCTGCCCTTTTCCCTTTTTCTGGATAAAGCCGCTGTCCTTTAACTATTTGGCTGCCTCTTCATTGAAATATATATGAGCCTCATTTGCTCTGTTGCCTCACTGAGGCTGGGTTTAGGGTGGCCAACCAACCTGGACAAAACTAGCAGCCTGTAAGCCCTGGCTGTTGTTGAAGGCGCAGGAGCCAGGCCTGCAAAGGGACTTTGGCAACCCTATCCATGATAGAGGCCAGTGAGGGGCGGGAAAGATTTGAGCCATCTGGGAGGGTCTGCCTTCCTCTGCTCCGCTCTCCCAATTAACTTCCATCTCCAGGGGCTGCTCTATGACACCATCAGGGCCCCACTCCTACGTCTCAGGTTTGGGGCTTGAAATCTCTGGGCTGCTCTTGACCTGGCAAGCCTAGCTACGACTGTTAGCGCTGCCTGATGGGAGTTGTAGTCCAAAACCTCCAGTGGATACCACTGGGGCAATCTTTGGGGATGGGAACCGGATTTTGGGGGGGGCGGGACAGGGGCTGCTGCTGGGGCTGGAGGGAGCAGTGATAGAGCAAGCCCGCCTCTCCACAACCACAACAGAGGTTTCAGTTCTCGCTGCCGTACTTGGCTCAAAAGGGAGGCGAATGGTCTCCAGCCCAGGCGTCGTGTGCCAGCTTTTTCTCCCTAGGGCTGGGAGAGGCGGGCTTGTTTACATCATTCGCTCAGTGAGGTCATAGAGTTGAAAGGGCCATGCAATCCACCCTTGTGTGGCTCCACTAGAGCTCACTTCCCTGCTCCGGCAAGTCGGAACAGAGCCTTTTAGTTCTGTGGAACAGCTTCCCTCTTGAAATGCGGCAGGCGCCCACAATTTCCACTTTCCGGAAACAATTGCAGCCGTTCCTGTTTGGACAAGCTTTTCCAGCTAAATGAAAAGGTCTCTGCCTAAGCTGTTGATTTTGTATTATTAAAAAACCTATACAGTGGTACCTCAGGTTACATACGCTTCAGGTTACAGACTCTGCTAACCCAGAAATAGTGCTTCAGGTTAAGAACTTTGCTTCAGGATGAGAACAGAAATCGTGTGGCAGCAGCAGGAGGCCCCATTAGCTAAAGTGGTACCTCAGGTTAAGAACAGTTTCAGGTTAAGAACAGACCTCCAGAACGAATGAAGTTCTTAACCCGAGGTACCACTGTATTTTCTTTCTCATACACTTTTGAAATCATTTTCAGTCGCTCCTATTGTATGCGCATGAGACTCATCGGAAAGACAATTCATGAATTAAATAATAAGATTAACATTAATAATATTAACATTAACAATAATAATAATAATATCAACATTAATAATCAGGGCTTTTTTTCTCGGGGGACGCAGTGGTACGCATTCCCTGGCCTAAACATTTTGTGAATCTTTGGCCTCATTGAGGGGCAGTATTTCAATAAGAGTAGAAAAATGAGAGTATCCCTAAACATTTTTTTTAGAAAAAAAGCACTGATGATGATGATGATGATGATGATATGCCTCCAGTACGGGCTGTCAGATGCCAGCCCCAGTATAGTGCCATTGACACAGTTGGCGCTTTTGAGAATAATCTGAAAAGACAGGTCTCTGCCCCAACATGCTTACAATCAATCTTGGAAAAAAGAAAGAAAACACAACCAGGATGAGGGACATGGGCGTAGCCAGAATTTCACTGCATGCTTCTCTGTTGGACCAGGAGCCAATTTGGGTCTCTTGGCATAGAAGAAGATCCCCCCCTCCCTTCCCCAACCTTCCTAGAGAAAGCAGTGTGAGGCTCAAGAGTGAGGCCTGGGTTTCTTCCAAGTACGCAACTTTTGTTTCTCAGGCCCTGGAATGTGTCCCTCATTCCTCAAGGGTTAACGGCGGCTGCAGGGCAGGATATTCTCAGACTGGATTTATGCGCCTGCCGCTCCACCTCCTCTGTTCCACACACATTATGCATCATCTAGTGGCGTATATTTTATGTCCCATGTGCCGCTCTCGCTCTTTGACCTCGAAGCGCCACAGAGATTCTACAGCCTTGCTTTGCAGCCGAGGGAGATTGGCCCTCCTGAAATTAGAATATGTTCTCGCTTGGTTAGTGTGGAAGATTGACCAAATCAGTTTATAGAGGAACATTTTATCCAGGGCTTTTTTTCTGGGGGGATGCAGGGGTACGCATACCCCTGAACATTTTGTGAATCTAAGTCTGGCATCATTGAGGGGGCAGTATTTCAATATGGAGGCGGGACGTGAGTGGCGCTGTGGCTTAAACCACAGAGCCTAGGACTTTCTGATTAGAAAGTCGGCGGTTCGAATCCCCGCGATGGGGTGAGCTTCCGTTGCTCGGTCCCTGCTCCTGCCAACCTAGCAGTTCGAAAGCACGTCAAAGTTCAAGTAGATAAACAGGAAGGTAAATGGCATTTCCGTGCGCTGCTCTGGTTCGCCAGAAGCGGCTTAGTCCTGCTGGCCACATGACCCGGAACCTGTACGCCGGCTCCCTTGGCCAATAAAGCGAGATGAGTTCCGCAACCCCAGAGTCGGTCACGACTGGACCTAATGGTCAGGGGTCCCTTTACCTTTATTTCAATATGAGTAGGAAACGGAGAGTACTCCTAAACATTTTTTTAGGGAAAAAAGCACTGGTTTTATCTATGAAGCTTATGGTGGTCATTTGGGGATCCCTGCTCTATTGTGCTGTCTCACATTTACCAGAGTTTACGTCTGATACTCTTGTCTTCATCCCTGGAATTGGGGTGTGTGGTGCTGCTTTTTTGGGGGGGGTTACATGGCTGGAGGAAGGGTGAAGCAGACCCCCCTCCCCTCTTCTCCACTGACCATTTCCTCATCCAAGTTTGGCATCCACCAGCAAAACAGGCTTGGGGGTGTTGCAGGAATTTATGTATAGGTTTTTTGGGGGGTTGCCCCTCCAGCAGATATCATGCACATGCAGCCCACTACCAAAATCAGCACAATCGCTTTTGTGACTTTTGTGATTTGTCCCCACAAAATACTTCATCACAGTTTCTTCCCATCTATTCAAAGGGCCACTGCTGCACAATGCCAAATGTAACAATTCACTGATAAATGTACTGGCTTACTGGGAAAACTTCAGAAATTCATATAGACATGTGAGCTCAGCTGCTCAGCAGCCCCTCTGCCTGAGTGATAATTCCTGGCATCCTGATACCTGAGTGCCAGACAGGTAGCCTTTCCAGAAATAACAAACCCAGATGAAGACAAAAGGGTGTGATTAACTTGGATGGGAAACAGGGAAATGTAAATATCTCTTTTGCTTCACTTGATGGGTGTTTGGTGGAGGGCAAGGGGAACCAAGGGGCAGGGTCCAGGATGCTCAGATTACTGCCACCAGACCTCTCCTTTCATGATGTATGAGTGATGTATGAGTGATGTAGTTTGGGGAGGGGGTAACATGGGGATTAAAGGTAAAGGTACCCCTGCCCGTACGGGCCAGTCGTGTCCGACTCTGGGGTTGCGTGCTCATCTCGCTTAAGAGGCTGAGAGCCAGCGCTGTCCGCAGACACTTCCGGGTCACGTGGCCAGCGTGACGAAGCTGCTCTGGCGAGCCAGCACCAGCGCAGCGCACGGAAACGCCGTTTACCTTCCCGCTATAAATCGGTACCTATTTATCTACTTGCACTTAGGGGTGCTTTCGAACTGCTAGGTGGGCAGGAGCTGGGACCGAGCGACGGGAGCTCACCCCGCCACGGGGATTCGAACTGCCGACCAAGTCCTAGGCACTGAGGTTTTACCCACAGCGCCACCCGTGTCCCCAACATGGGGATTAGCAGCTAATAAAAGTTTGGGTTCTCTTTTGTTCTGGGCTTCCATCTTGTTTCACCTGGTGGCAGGAGGGAGTTCTGTCGCGACAGTCTTCACTAAAGACCAAGCCTACTGGCTGCTGTTTTGCTCTGGTATTCCTGGCTGGTGTCCTTGTTTTTTGGCCAAGGGAGCCCTCAGATTTCTCCGTTAACAGGGGAAAACCTGCTTTTGCCATTGCAACAACCAGTTTAGCCCTCGCCAAAGCAAACCCCTCTTTGCCTAACCTGACACTGAAAAATTGGGTTGGGGTGGCCCCATGTATTCCTACCCCACAAGTGTCCCAGAAAAAAACCCCAGAACATCCCGGTTTGTCCTGCAAGAGCACAACAACAATTTGCAGTGCTGTGATCTCGCACGATTTCATTTTGGGGCACCGTGGAAGCATGTTTTTGGGGGGTTCCGTGATCTCACGTGGGGAGCATGCTTGGGAAAACGTGCATCCTGGTTTCGGGACTCATAGGATATATATATATATGCCGGTATCCTCAGAGGGGGACGTGGGTGGCCCTGTGGGTTAAACCACAGAGCCTAGGACTTGCCGATCAGAAGGTCAGCGGTTCAAATCCTTGCAACAGGGTGAGCTCCCGCTGCTCGGTCCCTGCTCCTGCCGACCTAGCAGTTTGAAAGCACGTCAAAGTGCAAGTAGATAAATAGGTACCGCTCCGGCGGGAAGGTAATTGGCGTTTCCATGTGTTGCTCTGGTTCGCCAGAAGCGGCTTAGTAATGCTGGCCACATCACCCGGAAGCTGTACGCCAGCTCCCTCGGCCAGTAATGCGAGATGAGCGCCGCAACCCCAGAGTCGGCCACAACTGGATCTAATGGCCTGGGGTCCCTTTATCCTCAGTGGAATGGGGGGAGAAATGGAATAGAAACAAGAAATTAAAGATGGCGTCCTTCTGCCCAGAAACTCCAGAGGGCTCTTGGCCTGGAGATTGCAACCCCTTAAACTGTCGCTGAAATGGTGGGCAGAGTGATTTCCCCTCCTTTCACTTCCCAGACAGTGAGGGAAAAGGAGGCGGTGAATCTGGAATTGCATGAGGGAGTCCCGCCCCCCGCTCCCCGCCATTCAAGGCTCCCACAGTGTTGGTTGTTGCTTCACGATAGAGAAAAATAAAAGAGATTTTCCTGGCATCGACAGGATTGCTGCCCCATATATCTGTTTATTTGCAGCATTCCTCTCGGTGCATAGTATTGGTTCAGTTCGGCTGCATGTGGGTGGTTTAGCTCTCCCCGCTCCAGTTTAATCAAACTGTGGGCAGAGTGAATCCGTTTTATTCCGGCAAACTTTTGATGTTTTTTGTGTGCTTGGTTTCAACCGCTGACCCTTAGCCAATGTGCTTTATTGTTGCTGTGTCTCTGAAATCACCATTTGAAATGCTGCACGCTGCACTGGGCGGGTTTTTTTGCGCTAGAAGGGTGGGGTAGAAATGTTTTAATTAAAAAAAACAAACACATGTATTTCTGCCAACAAGAAACGTATCTGATTTACTTTATGGGTTTGGGGGGATAATAAAGGCCTAAGAAAAATATAACCACAACAAATATATAACTGGGGTGGTCCTAGGCAAGAGAAGGGTATGTTTTCTACAACTTTAATATTTATGGAGGGGATTTCAACAGGTGCAGCTTGTCAAGCAAGTTATAGCACACCTCCTGAAATCCCCTACACAAATATTAAAGGTGTAGGAGCACTATTCTTCCCCCGCCCTTTCCTTTTTTTCCATGAAGCTGCCCTAGAATATCCAGGAGATTTGAAAGTAATCAGGGAGCTTAAATCTGTTCTGTTGAATTGACTGGAGATTTGGGGAAAGAAGCTTCAACTGTTGAATTTTTGCCGCTATGGCAGAAGTCCAACAGGTGAAGCTTTACTGTCAAAAGCTAATAAGGGGTTTTAGGAGACTGTTACTAAGACCAGAAGAACCCCCCACCCCCACCCTCTGGGCCTCTAAGCTTGCAGAGCTTTTGCTGCTCTACCCTGGCCCACACTAGGGCTTGGGTGGGTATTTTTTGATGGGCCAGGGAATTATAAGAACCGTCATTAAGCGGGTGGGGCTGGTGCAGCTGCTATCCCTTGGCAGCTGGTGACGGAGAGGCGAGGAGAGTCATCGTCCGCAGCCGGCCTGGCCAGCCAGATCTGAACGTCACCGTTCTCTCCCGCTGCCCCAAATTGGCACATTACAGAAGACAGGATTTGCAAAAAGGAAAAAAGAAGGAGGAAAGTGATGCTAAAGAGTTGCCAACTTTTAAAACTAGCTGCTCCTGCTCCCTGAAGCAGTCAGATGATCTGCCACAGACGATAGCAGGTGGCAAATGGATAAGAGTTTAAAAATATTAAGCGAGATATGTATGTGTGTTAGTTAATCAATCAATCAATCAATCAATCTTTGTCTCCAGGCTTAACAACCTTTCTTGTTGATTCCTACAACCCAGACTCATGCTACTGGCAGTAGAGCTGGCTTGAGTTCTCATTTTTTTCCTGGTCAGTGGTCATCCCTTTAAATAATATTCATAGCCTAATTTGACCCAGAGCTCGGAGCCCACTGAACCGTTCTGCAATGCCAAAGCACAGCCATTGGAATATACAGTGGTACCTCGGGTTAAGTACTTAATTCGTTCCAGAGGTCCGTTTGTAACCTGAAACTGTTGTTTTGTTTTTTTTTCATAATATTTATTAGCTTTTCAACAAGAAAAAAGTTACAAAAATAGTAAAAATAAAATACAAAAAGTACAAACACCAGAAAAGAGAAAAAAAGAAAAAAGAATAAAAACAGTTAACAATAGATCCCTCTTTCTTTACTTATTTTCATGACTTCCTCACACCTCCCTTTTTTGTATTCCAGTTAATAGTTAGTTCAGCAAATCCATACCCTCTTTGTTTACTCTTAATTCTTTATCTTCACATATTATAGTTTCAAAATTTTCATCTAATATCAATCCAATTTTACATATTCCTATTTGCCTTATTGCTAAAACCACTTCATTTCATTCCAACATCATTAACATTCAAAAATTTTACAGTGTTTTTGTAGATAATCTTTAAATTTCTTCCAGTCTTCTTCCACCAACTCTTCTCCCTGGTCTCGGATTCTGCCAGTCATTTGCGCCAATTCCATATAGTCCATTACTTTCATCTGCCATTCTTCCAGGGTGGGTAGATCTTGTGTCTTCCAATACTTTGCGATGAGTATTCTTGCTGCTGCTGTAGCATACATAAAAAAAGTTCTATCCTCCTTTAGCACCAATTGGCCGACCATGCCCAGGAGAAAGGCCTCTGGTTTCTTCAGGAAGGTATATTTAAATACCTTGTTCATTTCATTATAAATCATTTCCCAAAAAGCCTTAATCCTTGGGCACATCCACCAAAGGTGAAAGAATGTACCTTCGGTCTCCTTACATTTCCAGCATTTATTAACGGGCAAATGGTATATTTTTGCGAGCTTGCGAGCCAGTAACCTGAAACTGTTTTTAACCTGAAGCACCACTTTAGCTAATGAGGCCTCCTTCTGCCGCCGTGCCACCGGAGCACGATTTCTGTTCTTATCCTGAAGCAAAGTTCTTAACCTGAAGCACTATTTCTGGATTAGCGGAGTCTGTAACCTGAAGCGTATGTAACCTGAAGCATATGTAACCCAAGGTACCACTGTATTGTAATAAGAGAGTGAGGCATCTTGTGGGTCTCTGGGCATGCGCAGTGCATTTTTCCCTTTACGCAACCGGACTCCTGGAGTGTGACGATAAGAGCCATGCTTTCCAAGTTGGAAGTTTTTCATTCTCAGGCCTGCTTCAGCCCGAACGCCCTTCCCTTGTAGCAGGACTCAATTTTATTTATGTAAAATTGCAGACCCTCCCAGGATTTGTGGGTGGGCAGAGAACGGCAAGGTTAAACGAGCTTAAAACCTGTTTTCAGTGGTTATGGGCTAATACCTGGGAACTGGAAAAGGGGACAATCATCATCATCATCACAGAGTCATAGAATTGAAGAGTTGGAAGGGACCCTATGGATCATCTAGCCCACCCCCCGTAAGGCAGCTGTTCCATATGGGGTTCGAACCTGCAACCTTGGTGTTATATCAGTACCACTCTGTATCCAATATTATTCTTACTTTAATTTCTTACTGGCCCTTCACCACATGGTCTCTGAGCAATTTTAAAACATTCAGAGGAGCCAGTGTCACACAGTGATTAGAGTATTGGACTCAGACCTGGGAGACCAGGGTTCAAATCCCCACGGCCATGGAACTTATTGGGTGGCCTTGGGCCAGCCATAGCTTCTCAGCTTAGCCTACCTCGCAGGCTTGTTGTGAGGATGAAATGGGGTGCAATAAAGCTTTGGGGCACCATGAATGCCACTTCGATCTCCTTAGGGCAGGCATGGCCAAACTTGGCCCTCCAGCTGTTTTGGGACTACAACTCCCATCATCCCTAGCTAACAGGACCAGTGGCCAGGGATGATGGGAACTGTAGTCCCAAAACAGCTGGAGGGCCAAGTTTGGCCATGCCTGCCTTAGGGGAAAGGTCGGCTATTGATGCAAAAGGCCAGCAGATGGTAGATAAATAGCTAAGAAAATCGGGTCGAAACAATGCTGTAGGGTGGGTCCTAAAATATATACAGTGGTACCTCAGGTTAAGTACTTAATTCGTTCCGGAGGTCTGTACTTAACCTGAAACTGTTCTTAACCCGAAGCACCACTTTAGCTAATGGGGCCTCCTGCTGCTGCCACGCCGCCGGAGCACGATTTCTGTTCTCATCCTGAAGCAAAGTTCTTAACCTGAAGCACTATTTCTGGGTTAGCGGAGTCTGTAACCTGAAGCGTATGAAACCTGAAGCGTATGTAACCTGAGGTACCACTGTACATCTCAGGTGTCAGGTACAGTTACGGACGTGATTCGTGCGGGATGCATGTTCGCAACCCGCAGCGGCGCACGCGCGGATTGCGATTTGTGTTTCTGCGTATGTGCAAAGCACGATTTTAGTGCTTCTGCGCATGCGCGACCGCCTAAACCTGGAAGTAACCCGTTCTGGTACTTCCAGGTTTCAGTGCATCTGTAACCTGAAAAAACACAACCTGAAGCGTCTGTAACCCGAGGTATGACTGTACATACCGTATTTTTCGCCCTATAGGACGCACATTTTCCCCTCCAAAAATGAAGGGGAAATGTGTGTGCGTCCTAGGGGCGAATGCAGGCTTTCGCTGAAGCCTGGAGAGCAAGAGGGATCAGTGCGCACCGACCCCTCTCGCTCTCCAGGCTTCAGGAAGCTCTGCGCAACCCTCAGGAGACTGGCTCCGAGGGTTGCGCAGAGCTGCCTGCAGTCCCGGGCTCAGCGCAGCTCTGAGCGGCCATCGGGAGCGGGGCGTGAAGTCCCGCCCGGCTCCCGGTGGCTGCGCAGAGCTGCCTGCAGTCCCGGGCTCAGCACACTTCTCCCCATCGCCAGCCCCACAAGCTCGGGGGACAGCGGGGAGGCGGAGCGTGCCTTCCCGCTGTTCCCTGACCTGATTCTTCCAGCCCCGCACCTGGGGGGGAAATAAAAATAAAAATTCTTTATTTCCCCCCCCAAAAAACTAGGTGCGTCCTATGGGCCGGTGCGTCCTATGGGGCGCAAAATACGGTACTTATTAAAGAGGCACTTATTCAGTGTGCAGCAGAAACTGCACAACAAAGGTAGACTCCCATTGGCTAGACTCCCATTGCTGTTTCTATCCTAGACCCATCCCTATGTCTCATTTTCCTTCTGCACGATGCTATTGAGGTGCTCCAACGCAATCTCTTTCTCTCCTCCAGCCGTGTTCTTCCAAGAGAGCCCTTCGAACCTGACATCTTCCTTGGGCAAGGACATCAAGCTTTCGTGCTCCGCCCATTCTCTTGGAGAGCCGCCTGAGATCAGTTGGCTGCGGGACGGAGCCGCCCTGGACTTGGCTGACAGTAACCAGATGCAGTTTCCCTTGGATGATGAAGAATGGATGACCACCAGCGAATTGAGGTGAGCACCTTGCATCCCACACAGTGGCGTAGCGTGGGTTATCAGCACCCGGGGCAAGGCAAGTAATTTGCACCCCCTAACCCATGGATTTGCGCCCCCTAACCCGTGGATTTGCGCCCCCTAACCCGTGGATTTCCCTAACCCCCAGATGTTGCGCCCGGTGCGGCCGGCCCCCCCTGCACCCCCCACACTACGCCACTGATCCCACAGTAGGTGGGCTGGCAGGCTCAGCGTTGGGAAGATCTAGCGGTGTTAGCGGACAGCAAGCTCAGCACGAGTCATCATCATCATCATTTTTAATTTGTATACAGTGGTGCCTCGCAAGACGAAAATAATCCGTTCCGCGAGTCTCTTCGTCTAGCGGTTTTTTCGTCTTGCGAAGCAACCCTATTAGCGGATTATCGCTATTAGCGGTTTAGCGTCTTAGCGGCTATTAAAGGCTTAGCGGCTTAGCGGCTAAGAGGCTATTAGCGGCTTAGCGGCTTAGAAAAAGGGGGGGAGCGAAAAAAATCGCAAGGCTCCCAAGACGATTTCATCTTGCGAGGCAAGCCCAAAGGGAAATTTGTCTTGCGAAGCACATCGAAAAACGGAAAACCCTTTCGTCTAGCGAGTTTTTCTCCTTGCGAGGCATTCGTCTTGCGGGGCACCACTGTACAGTCTTTTTATCTTACAATACTCAAGGCGGTTTACAAACTGAAGAAATAAACAATGTACATCTTATAACAATCTAATGCAATACAAAAATGTAATAAAAAAACATAACTTTGAAATAGGCAACCTACATCAAAAAAGTAACATTCAACAATCATTATAATAGTATAAAATGATAATACCAACATATAAAAGTTAAAGAGAAATCCACTCAACAGTTACAATACAGTGGTACCTCTGGTTAAGAACTTAATTCATTCTGGAGGTCTGTTCTCAACCTGAAACTGTTCTTAACCTGAAGCACCACTCTAGCTAATGGGGCCTCCCGCTGCCGCTGCATGATTTCTGTTCTCATCCTGAAGCAAAGTTCTTAACCTGAGGTAATATTTCCGGGTTAGTGGAGTCTGTAACCTGAAGCGTATGTAACCTGAAGCGTATGGAACCCGAGGTACCACTGTAAATAATATCCAAACTATAATCAATAAAACAACGGCAAGCCACAGTACATAAAACAATACAATACACATTGAGAAGCTGTTGACCCATTGAGTCAATAGTGTGATGCAGTAGCAGCAAAACAAAGAAGCCAGTGCTGATCTAGGCTGCATCAACAGAAGTCTAGCGATCAAGGGAAGTCACAGTCCCACTCTGTTCTGCCTTGGTCAGGCCACGCCTGGAGTCCTGTGTCCAGTTCTGGGCACCACAATTTAAGAAGGATGTTGACAAGCTGGAAGGTGGGCAGAGAAGGGTGACCAAAATGGTGAAGGGTCTCGAGGCCAAGCCTTATGAGGACCGGTCGAGGGAGTTGGGTGTGTTTAGCCTGGAGAAGAGGAGACCGAGAGGAGATATGAAAGCCATCTTCAAATGTCTAAACTAAGGGGCTGTCGTGTGGAAGATGGAACTACAGTGGTGCCTCTGGATGCAAACGGGATCTGTTCCGGAGCCCCGTTCGCACCCAGAAGCGACTCGTTGCTTCTGCGCATGCGCGTGATGTCATTTTGACCGTCTGCACATGCGCAAGCGACGAAACCCGGAAGTAACGTGCTCCGTTACTTCCGGGTCGCCGCAGCGCGCAACCCGAAAATACTTATCCCAAAGTTACTTCAACCCGAGGTTTGACTGTAGCTTGTTTGCTCCTGCTCTGGAGGGTAGGGCTCGAACGAATGGATTCAAGTTACAGTGGTTAATTCGTTCCGGAGGTCCATACTTAACCTGAAACTGTTCTTAACCTGAAGCACCACTTTAGCTAATGGGGTCTCCTGCTGCCGCCACGCCGCCGGAGCACGATTTCTGTTCTCATCCTGAAGCAAAGTTCTTAACCTGAAGCACTATTTCTGGGTTAGTGGAGTGTGTAACCTGAAGCAAATGTAACCTGAAATGTATGTAACCCGAGGTACCACTGTACAAGCCGACTAAACATCAGGAAAAATTTTCTGACCGTAAGAGCGGTTTGGCAGTGGGACGGACTCTCTCGGGAGGTTTTTAAGCAGAGGTTGAATGGCCACCTGTCACGGATGCCAGGCATAATTGCATGAACTTCCACCCTGTCGCCTCTCCCTCGCCTTTTCTCTAAAATGTCCCAAACCCTGCAACCTTTCCCCACGTTGAAGTTGCCTTGACCGTTTGGCTAGCCCCTTTCTGACCGTATTCCGATATCCTTTTTGACGCGAGGCAACCAAAACTGCACTCTACAGCCAAACAGCCAGTTGCACAACAGGAGGGAACCGTGCCACGGGGGAGCGGGGGAAAGTTGAAGCGGTATGGGTGTTGCCTGTTTGACTTAAGCCACCATCCCTGCTTTCCTCCACGTGAACAGCCGAGCCATCTTCCTTGTGGAGAGATGGGGAGCTGGCTGGCTTCCTCCGAGGGTGTGTGTGTGAGAGAGAGACACATTGGGAAATATTTCCAGTTGCTCAACCCCAAAGCAGCATAACTTGGTGAGGACGAGAGGGGCTGGCAGCTTTCCTCTCCTGGCCTCGCACGATGCTTTTCTCCTCTGCTTCTTTCATTGCCCTTTCCGCTGGCAGGCCAGGCAAAGTAGGAAGTGAATGGGGATGAAAGGCATAGGGGCAGCTTCCAGGACCGTGGCCCAAACTGGATGTCTGAAGTCCTGGATTATCCAAGAGGCAGGCTAAGGGCTTATCCACCCTCCTGCTGCTTCTCTGCTCCGCCCCTCTGTCCCCCCCCCCAATAGCCCAGGGGAAAGGGCTCTTTAGCCCACAATTCCGGTTTTCTCTGGAATGACATTTGCTCCAGTTTAGCACTAAAGAGTGGGTTTTCCCTGGGAAAGCAGCGCGACCAGGGGGAAACAGTTTGCACCCGTGTCTTCTAAGCACATGAAGGATAGCTCAGTCAGTAGAGCGTGAGACTGACCTTGGAGTCAGTCACCATCTCTTAGCCCATGGGTAGGCAAACTGAGGCCCGGGGTCCGGATCCGGCCCAGTCGCCTTCTAAATCCAGCCCATAGATGGTCTGGGAATCAGCGTGTTTTTACATGAGTAGAATGTGTCCTTTTATTTAAAATGCATCTCTGGGTTATTTGTGGGGCCTGCCTGGTGTTTTTACAGTGGTACCTCGGGTTACAGACGCTTCAGGTTACAGATGCTTCAGGTTACAGACTCCGCTAACCCAGAAATAGTACCTTGGGTTAAGAACTTTGCTTCAGGATGAGAACAGAAATTCAGGATGAGAACGGACCTCCAGAACGAATTAAGTACGTAACCAGAGGTACCACTGTACATGAGTAGAATGTGTGCTTTTATTTAAAATGCATCTCTGGGTTATTTGTGGGGCATAGGAATTCGTTCATCCCCCCCCCCCAAAAAAATATAGTCCAGCCCCTCACAAGGTCTGAGGGACAGTGGACTGGCCCCCTGCTGAAAAGGTTTGCTGACCCCTGTCTTAGCCTAACCTACCTCACAGGGTTGTCGTGAGGGCGAAATGGGGGGGAGGAGAACCATCTGCACCCCCTCGAGATCCTTGGAAGATAAAGGGGGTACAGTATATCAATGTAATAAATAGTCATAATAATAATGGTTACCTTTCTGGTGGTCCAGTCCCCAACCCCACGCTCCATCTCACAAAATGGTAATAATAATCCATTACTGGATTATACTGAATAAAGTCCCTATTTTTTTCCTGGGGGAAGCAGGCCTGTTGTGCAACAGCGCCAAATTCGCTGTTATTGTGCAAATTGAATTTGCCCATAAGCGATTGAATTCCACCCGCAAAATAGCAACAGTCTGGAATCTCCAACAGTTCCCACGCTTTTTATATATTTTTTTACTCTGCCTTTGTTTCGTTAGCTGCGTGGGCTCTTTAAACTTGTTTCTTTCCTTTCCTAAAAAGCTTATACATTCATCTCGAGTTTGATAAACAGCAAAAGACACAATGCTCAGCTGGAACAAACAGAAGGGTTTAAAGAACTCTGTAGAATAAACACACACACACACACAACACTAGCACAAGAGTAAGATGGTTTGTTTTGTCTGCTGCTGCTGCTCGTGATGTCCAGGAGGAAACTGGCAGCTGGTCTTCTGGATTCAGGAGTCTGAGGATGGAAGGGGGAAGAATCATGACCCATAAACAAATAGAGAGGTTGTTGGCCTTTCTGCAGTGACACAAACAACCCAAAACACAAACAATCCCTAACCAGCGATAAACCATAACCCGGAGGGGTAGGGGCCCTAATATTTAAAATCAGAAATATTGGGCCCCTGTACAATTTGCCACAGCATACCCTCCAACATTTCTCCAATGGAAATAGGGATGTCCTAAGGGAAAGCAGGGCATTCTGAAATCAAATCAGAAACCGGGGCGGCTTTTGTAAACCCTGGAAAATGGGGACATTTGAAGAGTCTGCCGTGGCATTCAAGTCGAGTTGAAAATGTTGGTTCTGTATGCCCCAATTCTCTTAACAAATATCTCAAATGTTGTCAGAGGTTTTCAGTGCATATGGGACCCAAGTTTATATCCATGGATTTTAATGGTATTACTCATAGTGTGTTTTGTATCCTGATGTTTAATGGAAATGGGGGGGGGGGTTTGGACACACACCCTGGAGTGAGGCAGGGGTGGGTCAGGGGTGAGTGGTCTAGATTAAGGTTACCAGATTTTTTCAAAGAATCCAGGGACACTTTAAAAAGAGAGAGAGAGAGAGAGAGAGAAGTTATTAAAGAAAAAGTTATTTTAAAAAATAATAATTAATATATTCTCTTCTGTGGTCTCCTCTGTCGCGTGGCCTTCCTCTGGACCCTGGCCTGTTCTCTTGGAGAGCTAGCCGTCATGGAGTAGGCTCGGGTCAGGCCTGGGCTCGGCCACGTGTCCTTGCCCTCCCGGTGCTCTCCTACCTCTCCCTTTCAGTGCCGTGGCAAGGTTGGAGCTCCCCTCTTTTTTTCTTCTTCCTCTTTCTCTCTCTTCCTTCTCCTTCTCCTCTCCTCCTCCTCTCTGTGCCAGCTCTGGGGTTTTCCTGGCCCCTGAGTGCCACTGGGCAGTCGGCCGGGTGGCCAGGCGCTCTCGCTCCCGGCTCAATTTGGGTCGCGGGGGGTGTGGGTGTGTGTCAGTGGTTCCCCCAGTTGACACGCTGGGCGCTCCCAGTTCCCCCTCGGTAGTGGCAGCGGCAGTCTCAGCAGCCAGGAGCCAGCCTGATAGCGCAGTTGGCTCTGGATGGCTTCAGGAGCTACTCGCTGCCCGCCATTTTGCCTCGCCGGAAGTCCCCACATGATGTGTCTTGTGCCGTTGAACCAATCAAACAACATTTATTCCCTGCTAATAAATCTACAACACTTAAAATATAAATCCGGGGACACTCCGGGGACAGATTTTTTCTGGGGACAGATTTGTAAATCCGGGGACTGTCCCCGGGAAATGGGGACATCTGGTAACCTTAGTCTAGATGAACTTTCAGACTGATCCTGAGGGGAAGGCAGAACATTTTTTGCATGCAGATGGTCCCAGGTTCAATCCTGATGTCTCCAGGTTGGGTTGAAACCCTGGAGAGCCACTCCCAGTCCGTGCAGACAAGGCCAAGCCAAATGGACCAATGGTTTGACTCGGTATAAGGCAACTTACTGTGATCCTACCCAGCAGGGCTCTTCTCATGTTCTCATGAATAGGCCTGGAGCCTAGCCTGGTAGTATTCACCTGAGCAAGTGGTCCAGATCAGGAGCAGAGGTTGCTGGCATCTGACTGGAGCGAGCCTTTGGGGATGAGGTCGAACTGTGGGACCTGCTGTGGCTGTAGAGACCGATACGAGTGAGACATGTTTTGTTGCAGCCGGGGCAGATGAAGGCGTCCGACTGATGCACCACGGCGTTTCTTCTCTCTGAGCTCCTCCCGACGGTCATTCCTCCTCTGGTCACTACTATAGATACTCTTGTTTAGGGAGGGATCCCACAACCCTGCTCTCTCTCCTCAGATCAGGAGTGAATTGAAGGCACTGAGAAGCCAAATTAACTCCCTGTGTTGCTACTCTCTTCCCTGACAGCATCCCTTCTGTTCAGCTCTCGGACATGGGGAACTACCAGTGCGCGGCCTCGGTGAACGGATCTGAAGTCCTCTCTGATGAAGCCTACCTGAATCTGGAAGGTAAACACCGTTTGTCTGAGCGTGATGTGCACACACCAGATCACACTGAGAGGATCTTCCACAAGTGTTCATCACAGGGGTCGAAGAATGAAGGTGGTGACAGAGCAAAAAGGCGCTGGAGCCCAAGCTGGCTTTGCAGCCATCTTTTCTTTCCTTCAAAACTTTCCCAGCGTGAAAGTTTTAAAGAACACAAACGCAACAAGTACTGTAAATATAAATGGAAGATGTTTTGTCTAGGGTGAGACCTTGGTTCCTTAGCCATACATGATGACCTTGTGCGAGTGTTTGGGTGAGTTGTGTGGAGTTTCTACTGCGGTTGGCGGAGCCCTAGATAAGACTGGGTTTGAGTGTCTCAGCGGAAGCCTGCCAGTGTTGTAGTTTGTGGATTGTTGGGATCTGTGATTGCTGAGAGGGAGAGAGCCTGTGGCTGTGCCTGATTGTAGACTGAATATGTCCCAAGCCGCCAATTAGTTTCTGGGCCCAATTCAAAGTGCTGGTGGCCTATAAAGCCTTAAATGGCTCAGGACCACAATACCTCAGTATACACCAACCCAGATAATGCACTCATCATCTGAGGCCCTTCTTTGTGTGCCTCCTCCACGAGAGGTCCAGAGGGCAGCAACACAAGAACGGGGCCTTTTTCGGGGTGGCTCCCTGTCTGTAGATTGCTCTCCCCAGAGAGGCTCGCCTGGCACTTTCATTATATGCCTGTAGGCAGCCAGCAAAGGCATTCCTTTTCAACCAGGCCTTTGGTTGATTAATATTCTACAGCCTTTTACATGTGTTTGTGGGAGGGGGGTATTGTTTTGTTGTTTTGGTTTCAACTATTTACTTGTGTTTTTTTACCTTGTGTTTTTACCCTGTGAATCCTCTTCATATCTTTGGATGAAGGGCAATATATAAAACTAATAAATCAAAATAAATAACACAGGTGTGTTAGCAGACATGCAATCTTGAGCGAATGATATTGAGTGAGCAGAATCCTGTTTAATAGATTTTGATGTTTTATGGATGTTTTACCTGTATTGCTTTATAAAAGGTAAAGGTAAAGGTACCCCTGCCCATACGGGCCAGTCTTGACAGACTCTGGGGTTGTGCGCCCATCTCACTTAAGAGGCCAGGGGCCAGCGCTGTCCGGAGACACTTCCAGGTCACGTGGCCAGCGTGACATCGCTGCTCTGGCCAGAGCCAGAGCCAGAGCCGCACACGGAAACGCCGTTTACCTTCCCGCTGGTAAGCGGTCCCTATTTATCTACTTGCACCCGGAGGTGCTTTCGAACTGCTAGGTTGGCAGGCGCTGGGACCGAGCAGCGGGAGCGCACCCCGCCGCAGGGATTCGAACCGCCGACCTTTTCGATCGGCAAGCCCTAGGCGCTGAGGCTTTAACCCACAGCGCCACCTGCGTCCCTGTATTGCTTTATAGATAGTATTTAATTTTGTCCGATTTCTTTTCTGAAACACTTTGAAACATAAGTATATATATAAAAAAACCCACTTGAGATAATGGTAATAACTTGTAGGTAAAATAACAAAAATAAAAATTACAGCTCCATCAGGGACGAAAACCCACTCTTCAAAGCTGAATTGGCACAAACAGCAATCTGGGGGAAACCCGAACTGACGTTTGCTTCGATTCCACTTTGAAGAACATCACATTTACGCATCACAAGGAAGCTTTCTGTGTCCATTTGCTGAGTCTATTCCTTCTTGCGCCCCCCTTTTGTGTCCAGGTCTCCCCTTTTTCACCGAAGAGCCCCAGGATCTGGAGGTCACAGTCAACACCCCTTTCAACCTCAGCTGCAGGGCTCAAGGCCCCCCAGAACCAGTGCGGGTGATCTGGCTACAAGACAGCGCCCCCCTCAACTCCTTGAACGACCCACAGGCCCAGACGCCTTCCACACTGGCGTTGAGAGGTGAGTCACACAGCGGATCACGTCTGGTTCCTCTGCTCAGGAAACTACCTTTACCAAAAGAAGTCACGTGATCACATCTGTCCCATACGTCCAAAGCAAAATAAACCGTTGGAACTGTAGTCTGTTGAAGATGCTGGGTGTGGTAGTTCCATGGGGCAAACTACAGTTCCCAGGACTTTACAGGAGAAGCCCTGTGCCGTCCGGGAGGTCAGCTGTCCGGGGAAATACATATTGGGTGTTTGGGACTGGTCCCCTCTCAATCTCCTCCTTGGGAACAGAGCTTTCAAAATCCATCTGTGGCTTTCTTCCGTCTCGATCCACGGCTTTCTTTTGTCGCTTTGCCTTTCCATGTGGAGTTTAATCTTCTCCGTGCTGGGAGCCCTAATTCCCGACATCTGGGTTGCTCTGTATGTGAAGAAGCATACTCTGTACACGCTCCATAGTTCCTTCCTCGCCTTTCCCTGGCTCTGGACCAAGGTGTTGAAAACAGTTTCAGGGCCTAGCTGATGAGGCTCCGATCGACCTTTTGTTTGCTTCTCCTTTTTCTGCATCTGGGTGGCTGAGCCAAAAATCCCCCGTCCTTTATTTTTCTCTCCGTTCCGCTGGCTGCAAAGAGAGAGCCCTGGTTCTCCCCGCAAGCCAGTCCCTCTCTGGCATTATTGAAGAGCAGGGGGCAGGAGGGAAGGGCAGTGAATGCAGGAGGGGACCCCTATTCTCGCCCTCCATTCAGCCTTCCTTCGTGAGCGTGCCCCTTTCCCCCCTTCCCTCACGTCCTTGTTCATTGTCTCGGGTGTGCCCCTCTTTCAAAGCCCCTCTTGTCCCCAGCCTCCAGCTTCTTTTGTTCCCTTTTCTATGCGAGTGGCTGGTTCCCGATGGCTCGGCTGGGGAGGGGGTTTTCCTCTGAGCGTGGGAACGGGCCCTGCAAGCCTTGCCAAATGCCAATTGGGCAGTGTGCGTGCGTGCATGTGCAAGCATGTCTCCGTCTCTTGCCGCTCACAAAAACAACGCCGACCTGTTTCGAGGGTCCAGAGTGCTTCACCTTCATTCTCTCAGTAACCCTTACAGCACCCCTGTAAGGTTGGCCAAGCGGTAGGGTGGCCAGACGCATCTCAGCAGGTGTCGCTTGTGCGAGAAGCTATAGCACTTGGTGAAATGCCCTCCTCTGCAAAGATGCAGGAGCACTTGTCCTGCTTTTAATACAGTGGTACCTCGGGTACAGGGGGACGCGGGTGGCGCGGTGGGTAAAAGCCTCAGCACCTAGGACTTGCCGATCGAAAGGTCGGCGGTTCGAATCCCCGTGGCGGGGTGTGCTCCCGTCGCTCGGTCCCAGCGCCTGCCAACCTAGCAGTTCGAAAGCACCCCCGGGTGCAAGTAGATAAATAGGGACCGCTTACTAGCGGGAAGGTAAACGGCGTTCCGTGTGCTGCGCTGGCTCGCCAGATGCAGCTTGTCACGCTGGCCACGTGACACGGAAGTGTCTTCGGACAGCGCTGGCTCCCGGTCTATAGAGTGAGATGAGCGCACAACCCTAGAGTCTGGCAAGACTGGCCCGCACGGGCAGGGCTACCTTTACCTTTACCTACCTCGGGTACAGTGGTACCTAGGGACGCAGGTGGCGCTGTGGGTTAAACCACAGAGCCTAGGACTTGCCGATCAGAAGGTCAGCGGTTCGAATCCCCGCGACGGGGTGAGCTCCCGTTTCCTGCTCCCTGCTCCTGCCAACCTAGCAGTTTGAAAGCACAAAGTGCAAGTAGATAAATAGGTACCGCTCTGGCGGGAAGGTAAACGGCATTTCTGTGCGCTGCTCTGGTTCGCCAGAAGCGGCTTAGTCATGCTGGCCACATTACCTGGAAACTGTACGCTGGCTCCCTCGGCCAATAAAGCGAGATGAGCGCCGCAACCCCAGAGTCGTCCGCGACTGGACCTAATGGTCAGGGGTCCCTTTACCTTTACCTCGGGTTACATACGCTTCAGGTTACAGACTCCGCTAACCCAGAAATAGTACCTTGGGTTAAGAACTTTGCTTCAGGATGAGAACAGAAATTGTGCTCCGGTGGTGCGGCAGCAGCGGGAGGCCCCATTAGCTAAAGTGGTGCCTCAGGTTAAGAACAGTTTCAGGTTAAGAACGGACCTCCGGAACGAATTAAGTACTTAACCCGAGGTACCACTATAATAGTATTAATAATTTTATTATTTGCACCCTGCCCATCTGACTGGGTTTGCCCCGGCCACTCTGGGCGGCTTCCAACGAGTATAAAAGCATAATAAACATCAAACATTAAAAACGTCCCCATACAAGGCTGCCTTCAGATGTGTTCTCTAAGTCGTATAGTTATTTATCTCCTTGACATCTGACGGGAGGGCGTTCCACAGGGTGGGTGCCATTACCAAGAAGGCCCTCTGCCTGGTTCCCTGTAGCTTCACTTCTTGCAGTAGAAATGGGTGGGCCATGTGGAGATGGGGTAGGAGATGTTTGGAAGGTCCCCTTGTTCTTTGGCACCACAGATGACAGGCAGTACTGCAAGCCACTCAGAGCCGTGGAGGGTGAAGAAAGGAAAGGACCATAGCTTAGCCCTTTGAGTATCTGCCTTGCAGGTTCCAGGTTCAATCGCCCAATGACATCTTTGTCGGTCTATTTAGCATAATATTGTGAACACCGGACTCCTCCAGGCTACCTATTTATTAAGCATTCATTCTGATTTGCATGGGACATGGGTGGTGCTGTGGGTTAAACCACAGACCCTAGGGCTTGCCGATCAGAAGGTCGGCAGTTCAAATCCCCGCAATGGGATGAGCTCCCATTGTTCGGTCCCAGCTCCTGCCCACCTAGCAGTTCGAAAGCACGTCAAAGTGCAAGTAGATAAATAGGTACCGCTCCGGCGGGAAGGTAAACGGCGTTTCCGTGCACTGCTCTGGTTCGCCAGAAGCGGCTTAGTCATGCTGGCCACATGACCTGGAAACTGTACGCTGGCTCCCTAGGCCAATAAAGCGAAATGAGCGCCGCAACCCCAGAGTCGTCCGCGACTGGACCTAATGGTCAGGGGTCCCTTTACCTTGACCTGATTTGCTTGCACAAATCTTATGTGAAGATTGTACTACAATCTGTACCACATCCAGTCTTTATCGAGCATTCATTCTTAAAAAAAAATATGGCAATAAACATTTGTCCCCCGTTTGCTCTGATTTGCTTGTTGGGTGTTTATACAGTTTCCTGTTTCTCATTTGTTCACCCCACACTTCTCACTGCATTTTCCTAGCCTCAGAAAGTGGATTTGTTGTGCTGAGGTGACAAGAGTGTTTTAACCCTGGCGGGCCTAAATTTCCCAGCATGCATTTGAATCCCTCCTGAAAAATGCTGACGGGAGCCTCTGCTGAGAGTCTTTGGGCCACTTGGAGATCCTGACCCGCCCTGCTGGCCGATGGACTACTCTGTTTGCCCCAGCACAGTTTGGGGGGGGCTTCCCAGAATCCTTGCCACTGGGTTTTTCTGCCAAAGGCCACCGGCTGATTAGCTGAAGCCAGCCACAGCTATTTTCCTTTTCTTCCTTTTTCTTTTGCTGATTTGGCAGTTGCGTGGGGTTGCGAGCCTCAAACCAGACGCCTGGGTAAGAGGAAGTGGGTGTGAAGGGCTTCTTTGGCCAAAGGGCATCTCTTGCTGCTCCTCGAATAGAAACCAAAATCTTGGCAGCAAGAGTCTCCTTGCGGCCGTAGCCCTAAGCCCTTGAGCCCGGTGGGACTTCCATGCGTAGGACGGAGATTTCCGCCAGAATCTGTTCTTGCCTGGGAGTGTAGTCTGTGCCATGCTGCTTCTTCAGACGCAGGGTGGGTTGGAGGCGAAGGAGTGGTGCAAATGGCAAGATGTCCTTGCCATATTATTGCAAGGGGAAAATACTTGCAAGACAACCGAGTAAGACAGGAAGGATTTGGGAACCTGAGGCTGGTGCAATAGACTCTCCTGCGGGGGCATCTGATGGTCGTTTCAGAGAGAAGGACACATGCTTTGAATGCAGAAGGCTCTAGGTGGAAAGCAGCCCTGTTTAGGGAAGCTTTTAATATTTGATGCATTACTGGTACCTCAGGTTAAGTACTTAATTCGTTCTGGAGGTCCGTACTTAAGCTGAAACTATTCTTAACCTGAAGCACCACTTTAGCTAATGGGGTCTCCTGCTGCTGCCGTGCTTCCGGAGCATGATTTCTGTTCTCATCCTGAAGCAAAGTTCTTAACTTGAAGCACTATTTCTGGGTTAGCGGAGTCTGTAACCTGAAGTGTATGTAACCTGAGGTACCACTGTATTTTAATATTTGGTTGGAAGCCGCCCAGAGTGGCTGGGGAAGCCCAGACAGATGGGTGGGATATTAATAATAATAATAATAATAATAATAATAATAATAATAATAATAATGATGATGATGATGATGATGCCTGGTTTCTGCAGCACTCAAGCTGTAACTCACTGCCCTGAAAAGCCAGCCACCGTCGTCCTGCTTCTGCCTGCAGGCTTTTACCTCTTTTTCGCATTAGCGTGGGCCTGACTCTTGAAAGGATGTCAGCCAAACACCTCCTATAACAAAAGGGAAGAAAGGGGGGTCTGTGTTCCCTTTGGGGTTCAAATAACAAAACAAAACCCTGATCTGCAGCTCGTGTTTCTTGTTTCTTTTTTCATCCCGGTTTTTAAAATGGTGTTGCTCCACGATCCATATCTATCCTGTGGCTGTCCTGTTATAGAATCAGAGACTTGTACAGTTGGAAGGGACCCCGAGGGTCATCTAGTCCAACCCCCTGCAATGCAGGAATCTCAGCTAAAGCATCCATGACAGAGGGCCGTCAAAACTCCGCTTACAAAGCACCAAGGAAGGAGAGTCCCCAAGCTCCTGAGGGAGAGCCGTTTCACTGTCAAACGTCTCTTGCTGCCAGAAAGTTCTTCCTGATGTTTAGTCGGAATCTCCTTCCTTTTAACTTGAAGCCATGGGTTCGAGTCCTACCCCCTAAAGCTTGAATTGCTTCATTTTGACGTCTCTCCTCCGCCCTTACAGACGCACCACCAGCTTCAATCCATATTTAGAAAAGGAGCGGCCGGGCGGTCATTTTAAGGAGGTTGTGTGGACAAGGCCCAAGCCAGCAGCAGGCAAAGCATTTCCCCTGAAACATCTGGAGGGTATTAGTGGCCGTGCAAAACATGTGGGGAGGGGAAGGTGACATATTAGCAGCAGCTATGCACACATTTCTTTTGCCCTGTTGTGGTTACCTGGGGTCAAAATTGTTCTGCTGGGTTTTGAAAAGAGAACAAGAGGAGGGGGTTTGCCTCTCTGGCCTGTTTGACCAGAGGCAACAATGGCACGAAAAAAACCCCATTTCCGCTCTCTGTGGGAAGATAGATGCATTGTGTCTCTCCAAGCACTTTCAGTTCTCTTAGAAACAGTTGCCCTCCGATGTTCACACACTGTCCTTTGTCGTGCTGTTCCCTTCCTCCTCTCCCCTCAGAGCTGAGGTAAAAACCAGCCATTCCAGTGTCTTGAATAGTGTTCCTCTACCCTGCACGTGTTTTGCCTCGCCCCACATACCTGCCGTGCCTCTTATTTCTCTTATTGCTCATTTGGCCTAGCCGTGGCATGCAGTGAGTCAGGGAAGGGGAATTCTGGGCAGGAGGTGACATGCATCTGAGTCACGAGCCAGGATCCGGATGCCGCTGCAGGAAGCTGGCCAGGGGAGCATTTGGACGAGGGGCCCTGAATGGGCAGATGTGGGGCCCAGGCAGTGACTGAAAGATAGCTGGAAAAGGATGAAGGCTTTGATACCTCTGATTTAGACCACTGGTATTCAAGAGCCTGGCAAATGGCCCTTTCTGAGGAGATTTCTCATGGACGAAAAATATCCAGTGGGCCTAGTGACCGATTTTTTGCAATGGTGCGATTTCCTTTCGCTTACTGGTGAGGAAGCATGTGGCCGGATTGGTCCCTGTCGGCTTACAGCACCGTTTGGGTCATGTCGGAAACACAACCACTTCCATCTGTAATTAATTTTTTTAGTGGGACAAATGGGAAAACAAAAGCGTAGGGAGATACCGTTTTATTTATTTGGCGAGCCCACGCACTTGTACCTGTCTTTCTTTTTTGAGCTTAATTATTTTGATGAGGAAATATTTCAGCTCTTTTCTTCCCCCGCTTGTGATAACGCTGCATAGATTATTTCTTTCTTCCCGGAAGTCCTGTCCTCACCAAAGGGACATGCGTCCACCAGACTGTGCATCCTTCCCAAATCTGGGTGGTTGGGTGACCTTTCATGTGGCAATGAGGGATGTTCCTGGAGAGGAGGTTTGCCATGAGTTGTTGCGTGCAAAAGAGAGGGGAGTGATGCAAAAGGTTGAGAAATGTGCAGGCAAAGGAAGTGTGGCCGGGGGGGGGGGGGATGGAGGAAGTTGGATGAAGCAGGGGTGGTTATGCATGTCAGAGGTGAGTGCCTGTCCGTGAAACGAAAGATGCATTTGCGGACAGCCTAGCGTAGAGGAGCATTTAAGCAGATGCTGCTTTTATCTCTTCGGTGTGGAACAAAAGTGATGTTAAAGGCACAAGGCCAGGGTTACAGTGGTGCCTCGCAAGACGAAATTAATCCGTTCCGCGATTCTCTTTGTCTAGCGGTTTTTTCGTCTTGCGAAGCAAGCCCGTTGACGGCTTAGCGAATTAGTGCTATTAGCGGCTTAGCGGATCAGCTGATAAGCGGCTTAGCGGCTTAGAAAAGGGGGGGAGGAAAAAAAAGTCGGAAAAACTCGCAAGACATTTCGTCTTGCGAAGCAAGCCCATAGGGAAATTCATTTTGCGAAGCGCCTCCAAAACGGAAAACCCTTTCGTCTAGCGGGTTTTCCGTCTTGCGAGGCGTTCGTCTTGCCGGGCACCACTGTATTTCTGACCATGTGGTAGGCCCACCTGAACACAGAGCTTCAAAAATGTCTCTTTGATTGTGCAGAATGGCTTGCTTGAGTGTTCTTGTACTGCCTGGCACTTGGTGGGCCACTGGAATTTGGGTCATACCCTGCCAGGACGGACAGACAGGCGGGCGTTATTGCCATTTGAAATGTGGGCAGATGAGAGGGAGGAAAAGAGACTCAGTGCAGACCTCTCTGGGAAGTGAAATGGTGTGAGAATCATCAAATTTTAGAGTCAGAAGGGATTCCAAGGGTCATCTAAACCAACCCCTGCAATGCAGGAATCTTAACTAAGTAGAGATACAGAATCTGTGGCCCCCCAGATGCAACCACGACTGCTCCAATCATCCCTAACCATTGGTCATGCTGGCTGGGAATAATGGGAGTTGGAGTCCACCAGAATCTGCAAGCTGCCACGGCTACCTCTGTGCATTCTTCCCTAAGCATATGGGGAAATGCTAGTGAACCACACGTTTCCCTGCTACAGGCTGTTCCCCCTTGTTGCAGTTGGTGATAAATTGCATTCTTGATAGGCAGGGGATCGTCTTCCTCTGATTCCAGAGAGGAAGGGAGGGTTTCTGAAATGTAGGAAGGCCGCACATTATCGCATTTGTTCAAGAAATGTTGGTCAGAAATAGAAGCAGTCTGCATAATCTCAGGGTTAAAGAAGTAGTTGTGCACCAGCTTCTCACGAGAGTTTGGGTTTTGTGGTGTGGCTTTTGCTGTTTGGACAGAGGAAAAGGGGAAACAGTCCATTAAAAGCTGCAGATTCGCTCTGTTACTTGCTGAAGGAGAATGTGGATTCAGTCTGTGGAATCCCGTGACAAATCTAGTGATTAGCTGTAGGAAAAAGAGATACAGTGCAACCGAAACACATCTTTTATGTAGGTAAAGTAAAGGTAAAGGTAAGGTAAAGAACCCCTGGAGGGTTAAGTCTAGTCAAAGGCAACTATGGGATTGTGGTGCACATCTCGCTTTCAGGCTGTTTGTCCACAGACAGCTTTCCTGGTCATGTGGCGGAAACCAGAGCATCTTTTATGTAAACCAGTCTGGCTGGCCTAGCAAAGAGCAAATCTGTTAAATGACAAAAGGTGCTGCTGATGAAGAAGAGTTTGGATTTGATATTCTGCTTTATCACTACCCTAAGGAGTCTCAAGGGACGCAGGTGGCGCTGTGGGTTAAAGCCTCAGCGCCTAGGACTTGCCGATCGAAAGGTCGGCGGTTCGAATCCCTGCGGCGGGGTGCGCTCCCGCTGCTCGGTCCCAGCGCCTGCCAACCTAGCAGTTCGAAAGCACCTCCGGGTGCAAGTAGATAAATAGGGACCGCTTACCAGCGGGAAGGTAAATGGCGTTTCCGTGTGCGGCTCTGGCTCGCCAGAGCAGCTTCGTCACGCTGGCCACATGACCCGGAAGTGTCTCCGGACAGCGCTGGCCCCTGGCCTCTTAAGTGAGATGGGCGCACAACCCCAGAGTCTGTCAAGACTGGCCCGTACGGGCAGGGGTACCTTTACCTTTTTTTAAGGAGTCTCAAAGTGGCTAACATTCTCCTTTCCCTTCCTCCCCCACAACAAACACTCTGTGAGGTGAGTGGGGCTGAGAGACTTCAGAGAAGTGTGACTGGCCCAAGGTCACCCAGCAGCTGCATGTGGAGGAGCGGAGATGCGAACCCGATTCACCAGATTACGAGTCTACCGCTCTTAACCACTACACCACACTGGCTCTCTGATGGGCAATCCGAGAGGAATCCTTGGGCCTGGGAAGATGGATGTTGCCAAGGAGATGGGGTATGTATTTGAAGTGACAGGAGAAGAGAGATTTTGAGCAAGGTGTTCTGAAAAGAATAAGAAGGAAGACTGGGGTCCATCTTGGGCAGGTTGGCTGCAAGCTGGCTGGGAGAGATGCCTTGGACTGCATGGCTTCACTCCTGTGAGGGACAAGCCCCTCTTGAAAGGACCATCCTGGAAGATTTGGACTCCCTCCATGCATACTGAAGGTGTGAATAAACCATATTTCTCAAAGCTACGACAGTCTCCGCCATGTCTCAATTCTCCAAAGGAACACAGGCTGTGGGTGAATGCCTGGAGCCCCCGGGCTCTTGCCACAGCTCAGCAGAGACAGGAGGCGGCAGAACCCACCTTTTGTAACAGTACATATCCAAACATATTGGGCAGTTGCGCTAATGTTCTCTGGGGAGTAGCCTAAGCCTGTCTTTCCTGCTGGCTTCCTTGCTTGGCGTGCAATTTGCCAATAGTCTCTCCAGAAAGATGTCTGTGGTCTCTCTGCAGAAGGAAGCTACTGCAATAAAAGGATGCCCAAGAACTATAAAAGTGGAGGTGAGAAGGCAAGAGGGAGGCACATGGCATGTGCAAGAACAAAACCGCACAATGCACTTCTCCAAAAGAGTGCGGTCCTCTTGTTTCAACGCTGCCACATCAATCCTATGGGTCCACCTGCAAAGGACTATGAGAGAGAGAGAGAGAGAAAGAAGAAGCATCTCTTTGCACCCACGATTGTAATTACAGTATCCATGCAGTTTCATGTCCTTGTCTGGCATGCAAGGAGGACCTTGGAGGCAGGTGGGCTGTGGGCAGGCCGGGAAGAGCCTGGCTGGAAACCAGAAAATCCGAAAGCTCAGAGGAAATAATTGCCACAACGGCTAGATCTGTTGTCCCATGCACAGGGATGGTATCCCTCTGTATAGCAGGTGCTGGGGACAGACAATAAACGGCCCCATCACGTACCTACATGCTTTTCTTGAAAGGTTCCTGGGCTATGGATTCATTAGTGGCTTAAAACACCACAAGGTTGTCTCGGCACTAGTAAAAGGTAAAGGGACCCCTGACCATTAGGTCCAGTCGTGACCGACTCTGGGGTTGCCACGCTCATCTCGCTTTATTGGCCGAGGGAGCCGGCGTACAGCTTCCGGGTCATGTGGCCAGCATGACTAAGCCGCTTCTGGTGAACCAGAGCAGCGCACAGAAACGCCGTTTACCTTCCCGCCGGAGTGGTACCTATTTATCTACTTGCACTTTGATGTGCTTTCGAACTGCTAGGTTGGCAGGAGCAGGAACAGAGCAACGGGAGCTCACCCCGTCATGGGGATTCGAACCGCCGACCTTCTGATCGGCAAGTCCTAGGCTCTGTGATTTAGCTCACAGCGCCACCCGCGTCCCTCGGCCCCAAGTACCAGTGTTCAAATGCTTGCTCAGCCATGGGATGCCTGATTATCGTCTTCCAAAGCAGCTACTCTATTCCAAACTTTAAAAAGGTAAGCGTAATGCTGGTGGTCAACAAAAGAGGTTTAAAGACTCTCTCAAGGCAAAACTAAAAATATATATGGTATAAACACCGACAACAGGGAAACACTGACCTGCGAGCGCTCCAATTGGAGCACAGCCTTCACCAAAGGTGTCATAGATTTTGAAATATATTTTTAAAATTTAAAAAATTGTCCAGTAGCACCTTAGAGACCAACTAAGTTTGTTCTTGGTACAGTGGTACTGCGGGTTACATACGCTTCAGGTTACAGACTCCACTAACCCAGAAATAGTACCTCAGGTTAAGAGCTTTGCTTCAGGATGAGAACAGAAATCGCATGGCGGCGGCACAGCAGCAGCGGGAGGCCCCATTAGCTAAAGTGGTGCTTCAGGCTAAGAACAGTTTCAGGTTAAGAACGGACCTCTGGAATGAATTAAGTACGTAACCCGAGGTACCACTGTATAAGCTTTCGTGTGCATTCACACTTCTTTAGATAGATTTTGAAGACGCTCAAACTCAGGACGAAAGGGAGAAACGCGTGAAGAGGAAGCCACGCTTGGCAAACCCTGTGATCAATTCCAGTTGGGACCTATGTCCCAGCTGGAAGGGTGTGTGGATCCAGAATTGGCCTCCACAGTCACATGGACTCACTATTAAAACCATAACAAAATAAAAAAAATTCCTTCCAGTAGCACCTTAAAGACCAACTAAGTTAGTTCTTGGTATGAGCTTTCGTGTGCATGCACACTTCTTCAGATACACTGAAACAGAAGTCACCAGACCCTTCTATATAGTGAGAAGGTGGGAAGGGGTATTACTCAGAAGGGTGGTGGGATTGGGTGATTGGCAGATATGTTAAAACCATGTTCATGGAAGACAATCTTACTTGGCCATGAAGGATCGCCAAAGAAGAAGAAGAGAGAGCCATGAAACTCACTTTGGGTGTCCTTGGGCCAGTCACTGCCTCTCAGCCCAGTGCACCTCGCAGGGTTGTTGCAGCGATTAAAGAAGGAGAGCAGGGAGACAACCACGTACACTGTGGTTCAGCTCCTTGGAGGAGGAAAAAGTAGGATATAAATGCAATAAATAAAGCAATAACCAGCAGCAGAGGGCACCAAGCTGGAGGGAAGGATGTCCTCACCAGACCCTTCTCACGGCAGCGAAGAGACCAAAATAGTTAAATCATTTAGTTAAATCGTCTTGAAGAGAAACTGCTGGGTGGAAATAAAACAAGGCCAAATGCTAGAAAGGGAGTGAGTGAGCTATGTTGCAGATAAGAAAGCGCTTGGAGACATCTGGAGATGGAGGATGCAGCAAAGCTTGCTGTTGGAGTTTCAGAGACAATTGCAGATTAAGCACTTAGGCGGGAGACCATGGAAGAGAGAATTTTTGGGGGTGAAGTCGAACTGTTGGAAGGCTGTAGCACCTGCTGCAGCCGTAGAAACCGATGCAGGAGAGACGTGTTTGGTTGCAGCCAGGGCAGATGAAGGCGTCCGGTTGTGCTGCTGCAGATTCACCGTGGCGTTTCTTCTCTCGGCGCTCCTCCTAGGAGATGGGAGAATGCGGCAAATTAGGCTGCCGAAGCTTCGGAGAGAATGACGGATTAAGCACTTGTGCCTTATGATGTAAAATGGGATAACGACAAAAGGGACTGATTGCACGCTAATTGTCCAGATCTGTGAACCGCTAATTTAAGAAGGATATTGATAAACAAGAATATGTGCAGAGGAGGGCAACCCAGATGATCGAGGGTCTGGAAACCAAGCCTTATGAGGAACAGTCGAAGGAGTTGGGTGTGTTTAGCCTGGAGAAGAGGAGACTGAGAGGAGCTAGAATAGCTGTCTTCCACTAGCTAAAGGGTTTTCACGTGGACGATGGAGCAAGCTTGTTTTCTCTTTCTCCAGAGGGTAGTCCCCAAACAACAGTTTCAAGTTACAAGAAAGGAGATTCCAACTAAACATCAGAAATAGCTTTCTGACGGGAAGAGAGAGCCAGCACGGTGTAGTGGTTAAGAGCAGTGGACTCGTAATCTGGAGAACCGGGTTTGATTCCCCGCTCCTCACAGAGTGTTGTTGTGGGGGAGGAAGGGAAAGGAGATTGTTAGCCGCTTTGAGACTCCTGAAGGGGAGTGATAAAGCGGGATATCAAATCCAAACTCTTCAATAGTGGAAGTTTGTGATCTCTCCTTCCTTGGAGGATTTTAAGCAGCGGTCGGAGGGCCATCTGTCGGGGATGCTTTTGCTGAGATTGGACTAGATGACCCTCGGGGGTTGGACTAGATGACCCTCGGGGTCCCTTACAACACTACGACTCTATGATTCTGCATTTGAATCCTTCATAGTGACTTCCGCATTGGGGTTGCTACCTTGTGCGTACGAATAAATGCATTTGATTTGTTACCTGGTTATTACTGGCCTCCGGTAAGGGAACCTAGGTACAGTCGTACAACCTTGGAAGTCAAAAAGAATCCGTTCCAGAAGTCCTTTCGACTTCCAAAACGTTCGAAAACCAAATTGCACCTTCTGATTGGCTGCAGGAAGTTCCTGCAGCCAATCGGAAGCCACGGAAGCCCCGTCGGACGTTCAGGTTCTAAAAGAACGTTCACAAACTGGAACAATCACTTCCGGGTTTGCGGCGTTCGGGAGCCAAAACGTCCAAGTTCCAAGGCATTGGGGATCCAAAGCGTTGGGGATCCCTTCTAACAGCAGCAAAGGGGCAAGCTTGTTTTCTGATTCCTGCTTGTCTCTGTGAACTCCACAGAGTTTCTCGCCTGTGAGCCTTTGCGTTAATGTGGAACAAAGTGGGTGCTTCTGTGCAGATCTCCCTGGTTGCTCCTTTCCTGCCAACGCCATCTGTTTATGCAGTTGCCCACTGGCTGACTCAGCCCTTGCAGGAATGATGTGGTCGGAGAGGAGCAGCAACCACCGTGAGGGGGCTGGCCATTGTTCACCCGCGCTCTCTTTGCCTCTCGTCTGCGGTACTTGGCCCTTAGCCTTTGCCTCTCCACAGGGATGTCAGGGCCGCCAAGCAGGTGGTCTGCCTCCATTGGATTTTTACATCTTCCCTCCCCCCTTAAATGCCATCAGTTGGTCCAGGTGACAGCTTCCGGGTGCCCACCGGCTGACTCAGTCCTTACAGGAATGGTGCGGTCAGAAAATAGCACCTGTTGTTGCGTGGGAGAGAGGGTTAAATCTGGGCCCTTCGCCAAATCCCAGTAACAATGGTGTGTTCAAAGTGCAGTGACTCTTGGTTGCCGTCAGGGATCTGAAAGCTTTCATTCAGCCAGCGGATTTCATCCTCGGTGGGGTCTGTGTGCGTACATCATGTTCGCTCGCCATAGTACTTCACAAAAATGCAATGGGACGCACATACTTCACTGCTGTGACGGAGCTTGCGGCATGGAATGCTGTTGCAAAAGAGGCAGAGGAACCTATTGGCTAGTGACTGTGTCATCGCTAGTGGCAAACTCCTCCTTCTTGCATCATGCTTGTGCCTTTATGTGCTTTGAAAGAAACACACACATATATATATTTTTAAAAAAATCTTTAGAGCCAGGGTCCCCAATATGGTTCCCATGGAAACTATGTCACTCTCAGGCATTGCCCTTACTTAGCACCTACCAAGGCTTCTCACTCCTTCCATTTTTAAAAAAATAGCTTGGAATTCGTTTTGGATTTTTTTCTTATTTAGTTGTGGGTTGCCTGCTTTTTATGCCTGTCCTGTGTTTTATTTATTTATTTATTTGTGGGGTGGGGGGAGAGAGGGAGAGAGAGATAGGTGCCAACTCCCTGGGGCCCTGGGTGCCCAAGCACCCACAAAATTATCCATGAAGGGGCTGGGCACATGGCATGGCACCCACAGCCCCGAGCACCCACAGTTGCGAGGCCAAGCTGGCACTCTGCTGTGTGTGTGTGTGTGTGTGTGTGTGTATTGCCTGCTTTCTTTACAGAGGGCGCGTTGCCAGTTTTCCTTCTGTGAAATTGTTGTTTTGTGGTTTCTTACCAAAGTTACTTAGATTCCCAAATGGGATCCCAGGCCCAAAAAGGGTGGTGAGAGATCCTTGCTTTAAAGACTGAGCACTTCCCCAACTCCTCTGAAAATGAGTGTTGGACTAGGACCCAAGATACCAGGGTTCAAATCCCCGCTCTCACTGGGTGACCTTGGGCCAGTCACTGCCTCTCAGCCTGGCTGGGTTGTTGTGAGGATAAAATGGGGAGGAAGAGAACCAATGTGTGCCACCATGAGATCCTTGGAGGATAAGGTGGGAGATAAATGTGATTTTTAAAAAATAAATCTTTCCTTAATGAATGTATGAATGACTATAGCCCTTTAAACAGAACCAAAAACTGCAGCACCATAATTTCACTTTTGGACAAAATATGACTTTAGACCTGTGCACTGTTTGGTTTTGCTTGCTTCTTTACATTTTTTTTTTTAATTATATGCCTTTTACTGTTACAAATCTCTAAGGGATTTACAAGTGGAATTATTGAGAAAATCAGCTGAAAACAAGCGATTTAAAACCTCTAAAAAGAAATGAAACCAGCGACAAACTAACAAGAGGTTGTAAAGGAGCTTACAGAGAGTTTGATAGTAAGGCAAATTGAAGCTAACAAGCTGTGAAGGCCAATTAAACACAGTTAGCATGTGCATAGATACTGGCCTCATTCACATATTTGTTTTGGCATCTGTCTGTCTCGAGAGACAGGTGGGTGTGAAGCCAAACCACTGCATTAGCAGTACCAAAGTGGCCTCCCAGGGGCGCAATCCTGGGCAGTGCGCGTGGAGGTCCCCAACGACAAGACCCCCATTCTCGGCCTCACTGATGTGGTCCAAGGCAAAACAGAGCAAGATGTTTGGCACCAGCTTGGCTGCAGGAGCTGCCAAAAGGAGGCATACAAGACACCATCCAACCACTCCACATTTGTGTAGGGTTTACTCCGTAGCCTTTTTCTTCTCCCAAAGATATCCCACAAGGCAGCAGATGTTTAGGACCAGAGTTTTCCTCCTCCTAGATGGGCAACCTTTCCAAGTAGCTCATCTGCCCCTCACTTCCCTCTATGACACATGCAGATGGATGGGGAGGAGGAAACCATTCCATCGCAGGGAGAGAAAACCTTTCTCTGATGGAAGGTTTTCCTCAGCCCAACTGTTATGTACTGAGTTGAATAGGATCCAAAAGGCAGCAGTCTGATTGGTCCTAGAACAATAGGATTCAGAATACAGCAGTCTGATTGGTCCACTGGAGCCACCCAATCAAGCTCCAGGTGGAACGGAATCCACAACCGGATTGGCCTACAGGAGAATCCCGGAATTAGCCAATCACATGGGCCCCTTGTGTAAATAATGTATATAAGGCAGACATTCTGGGGGAACTTCCATTCCTCCTCACCACTGAGCTGAATAAAGAGCATGAAATCCACTCCCGACTCCGAGTATATTTCACCAGCCCACTGTAATCGGGTGACGTGTGTGTGCCAGCTTAATCTGCTGCCCCTGGGCTGTTGAAGGGAAGCTCCTCTCAGTTCTTATCCTTTTTTAATCTTTAAACCAGAACTGGATCAAGCAGACCTTGATCCAGAGGGCTCCCTGTGGCTGTCCTGATGGCAACAGAAGCCAGCCCCTGTTTCTTGCAGTAGCGCCTCCTCCAGCCACCCTTTTCCCTAATCAGGATAAACGAACTCAGGAGTCCTGGCTCGAGAGACCATCCGAAGCACAGAAACAGGGCCAAGGCTTAGAGCTTGGAACCAGACATGAGGAAACCCAAACCACAGACGGGTGGGCGGAAGGAACAAGACATACCAGCTGGGACAGAGGACTGGTCCCCAGATGTTGCTTCTCTGGCGCAGAGGGGTGGGTGGCAGGAAGGGACCTGGTTGGCTGGAGGAGGACAAAAGTCTGGCTTTTGTTTTCTTACGTCCATTTGTTTTCTAATGTTTATGCCCTGCCTTTTCTTCCGTCACGGAACCCGAGGCCGTTCAGTTCCCAGGAGGACACAGGAAGCCAGACCACAGGTCCAGCTAGCTCAGCCTTGTCTAGCTCTCTGCTCTTCAACCTGGGGTCACCAGATGTTGAGAAACAACTTACCCCCAGCCTTTGGTCCCAAGGTTGAAGAATATTGGGACTACCAGCAGCTCCCCAGGATTTTAGATGAGGATCTCTCTCTCTCTCCCATCCCTACCTGGCTGAACCTGGGACCGCCTGCGTGTTGTTATTTAATATTGTTTACTCTTAAAAAAGCACACCCTGCTTTCCCCTTCCATAAAGGAGATGCTCAGAGCACCTTACAAATGAAGGTAAAGGTAAAGGGACCCCTGACCATTAGGTCCAGTCGTGACCGACTCTGGGGTTGCGGTGCTCATCTCGCTTTATTGGCCAAGGGAGCCGGCATACAGCTTCCGGGTCATGTGGCCAGCATGACTAAGCCGCTTCTGGCAAACCAGAGCAGTGCACGGAAACGCCGTTTACCTTCCTGCCGGAGCGGTACCTATTTATCTACTTGCACTTTGACGTGCTTTTGAACTGCTAGGTTGGCAGGAGCAGGGACCGAGCAATGGGAGCTCACCCCGTCGCAGGGATTCGAACCGCCGACCTTCTGATCGGCAAGCCTTAGGCTCTGTGGTTTAACAGCGCCACCTGCGTCCCTTACAAATGAAACACATGTGTAAAAGCCACGTAAACCCAAGTACCATATGAAAGTCAGTTTAATTAACAGAGGTGCTAATTTCAATGTAAGTACGGTGACATTTTATTCACCCAGGATTAAATAATTACCGTATTCTGAATAATAATGTTTGCCTTGTGCGCGGGGACTTTGAGCAAAGGTGTATTTTGTTCTTTCGATAAAATATTATTAGTAATAAAAGCATTGCAGGTTTTTTTTTGGGGGGGGGTTGTTCTGGCATGATGGAAATCTGTAACAACAGCCCAGAATAGCCCCCAATCTCATTTCCCTGATTTTTCTTTGCCTGTAATTTGAAACTGGAGAGAGTGGGGAGGGGGTGAGTTTGAGGTGCTGTTGTACATTACTCTCGAGACGTCCACAGTGTGCTCTTGAGAAGTACCCAGAATGTCATGCTAGGTGTGGAATATATGAGTTTATTCTGGGGCTCAAATAATAGGAGAGGAGGTCCTGCTTTGGTGGATTTTATTAAGGTACTACTACCTCTACCTCCCTCCATAGTTTGAGCATGGGCTTACTCTTCCTGTTCCCCTATAATTTATCTGGTTAACGACTCAGTCTCCTTTCCAGGTCTGTAAAATGGGGAGATTAGCTACTTTACAAGGATGCTGGATTTGCAACGCAAAAACTGAGAGGTCCTGAGTACTGCCTTGTGGAGTAGAGGGTGAGACTTGGGCCTGGGAGAGAGAGATTTAAGTCTCCGCTCAGTCATAAATTCACCTGGCGACCTAGGTAATAATGAACATGAAGTGCTCTGTAAGCGGGGAGCACGAATGACTTCACAAGAACACTACAAAGATTAATGAGCTTAGAAACGTAAAATCGCCTTAGACCTAAAACCGGAACAGATATGCTAATAATCATTGCGTTTTAAAACAAGGCTGCTGTGGATAATGACTAAATACATCTACTTTTGTGCCTTCTTTCATCTCTCAGGTCTGAATCACAGCGCATCGTTCTCCTGCGAGGCCCACAACGATAAGGGGGTGGGCACATCTCGGACTGCAAAGGTGACAGGTGAGAGGATGGGTTGTGGGGTGCATTCCTAGAGCAAACGGAGACCTTTGCCAAGGCCGCAGCACAACTGCTTTAGGTACACTGTGAGGGTGAAGCTAAATGTATATCTGGATTTAACACAGAAGTTTTTAACAATGCAAACACTGTCAGCTGGTGTGTGTGATAATGGGATCTGTGCAGGCACAGAGGGGAATTCTGGAGGAAAGCCCCATTTACGCAGCTAGGTTTTTTTTGCCTAGGGAGAAAATCTTCTCAATTGCTCCAAGGCAGTGAGGGCGTCTGGGAGAATTTCTCCCAGTGAATATACTCGCTTCATAGGAGGAATGTTCATCAGGACCACAGGAGAGGAGGAAAGGGAAGGTGTCCACACACACACACACCCTACACCTTCTCTGATCCTGTTAAGTAGCATCCCTCTTCCGCAGCTGATGCAGTTTGCATTTTTAAAAACCCGGACTTCAAATACAAAGATACAACACAAAGATCCTTTTTTAACTTGGCAAGTTGCCCTGAGTTTACAGGAGGAGCACATGCTACTTTCAGATCGCAGATTTGGATCATTACTGACAACCCCCCCCCCCCGGAATTCCCTGCAAGTAGAAAATGAGCATGTTGAGCATAAGACTTGAGACAAAACCTTTATCCTTGAAATGCTAGCTTTCCATCAGCAGGGATTCCTTGGCATGCATTTAGAAAGGTAGCTGGCGCAATAAGTGTGCTTCGTGTAATTGCCCAAGTATTCTTTTTAAAATAAAGTTTTATTGATCTGCAATATATAACAATTACCAAAAAGAGAGAGAGAGAGAGAGAAAAGATGCAAAAACAAAACCCCAACTCGTCCCCCTCGTCCCTCTAGGAACAGATAAATTCAGTTAAGTTTGCCAAAGTCCAGTCTGTGGTTTTGGTAGTTGCTGTTGTTCAGGGTTATCGGTAAAGTATTTTATAAATGGAATCCTTGTATTCTTGACAACTTCTGGATCACAGTAATGATGAACAAGCCCATGAGAAGAAAACTGTATCCTAATCACAAGTACGTAAGCCCCGCTGACCCCAGTGGGAATTACGTATGAGTAAACATTTATAGGGCCACGCTGTAAAAACCCTCTTTTTGACTTTCCTCTGCAGTAAGCTCTTGTGGTATATCATACACCCGCTCTCTTACATCTTCCCTCTAGTGGTACCTGGGCGGCCAAGCGCCTTATCCCTTCTACATCGTAGCGACCATCACCTGGAAGTGACGTGGGAACCAGGACCGAGTGGGGCCTACGCTCTTGAGTTCTGCACCATCCAGGTCAGAAGGGAAGCCTTGAAGCCAGCCCAAGTTCCCTCGCCCAACTATTTTGAGGAAGGATGCCTCACTCGGCCACTTTCGCCCCTGCCCTTCGAGGGACCGGTTTTATTTTTAGGAGCCATTTCCTGGCCAGCTTCTGCTTCTCTCAAATGTCCAACCAGATGCCCTCATGACGTGTGACAGGCTCCCAGGAAGAGGGAACTGAAAGAGCCTCGAAAAGGGATTGCAGAGGCCAGGAAACAAAACTGATAGCAAGGGGGAGGGTGTTCAAATATGGGGCCATCCGTCCATCCCCTTCTAGGGCCTGAGGTGGCAGAGTGATCTGTACCAGTTTGGGGTTCGGGTGGGCGCAGGTTTTGAATGTTTTCCCCACATAAAACAAAGCAAACTGCTCAAGAGCAGAAGGCAGGTGCCTCTGAGACAAAAGTCCTCCGCGTTGTGTTAGTGAACTTTTATTATTTAATTGCATGTATTTATTCAAGTAAGGGACGCAGTTGGCACTGTGGGTTAAACCACAGAGCCTAGGACTTGCTGATCAGAAGGTCGGCAGTTCGAATCCCCGCGATGGGGTGAGCTCCTGTTGCTCGGTCCCTGCTCCTGCCCACCTAGCAGTTCGAAAGCACTTCAAAGTGCAAGTAGATAAATAGGTACCGCTCCGGCAGGAAGGTAAATGGCGTTTCCGTGCGCTGCTCTGGTTCACCAGAAGCGGCTTAGTCATGCTGGCCACATGACCCGGAAGCTGTACGCCGGCTCCCTTGGCCAATAAAGCGAGATGAGCACTGCAACCCCAGAGTCGGCCATGACTGGACCTAATGGTCAGGGGTCCCTTTACCTTTACTTTACCTTTATTCAGTTTGCTCAAGGTGGTGGCTCCTCTTCCTCACAACAGCCCTGTGAGGTAGGTGAGGTTGAGAGGCAGTGATTGGCCAAAAGACACCCAGCGAGCGTCATGGCCATGTGGGCATTCGAACCCTGGTCTCTCACAGGTCCTAATGTAGGGTTGCCATATGTTCGGCTCTTTCCAGACATGTCTGGGATTCCAACGACGAAATTAGTGTCTGGGGGGGAATTTTGGGAAATCGGCAAATCTTTTAAATTTCTCCAATGGAGGAGAGCTTCAACATGGAGCTTTAAAAAAGTGTGACGTGCCACCTGCACTGCAAAGTGGTACAGTCTGGAATTCTATCGCTGAGATCAAGCCTTTGAGCCGATCAAACATGTTATGCAATTGGCAAAAATCCTGGACCGTGCCACTGCAGAGGGGAGGGGGGGTTCTTTTTCTTTTATTTTCTTTTAATTCTTCAATATTGTTACACGGTCCAAGGAGGCTTCATATAGAATCACAGAATTGTATAGTTGGACGGTGTCCCAGAGGCAGGGGTGCCAATTTGAATAAAACATTGAGGAGGAGGGAGGTAAGCCCCGCCCCACAAAATCAGTCATGTTGTGTAGTGCACACACACTATTTGAATGGCAATGCCCATCAACTTTTTTGGGGGGGGTTAGCCCCCTAAACAAAATAGGTGGGGGGCCCTAGGAGTCGGCTTCTATGCCCAGAGGGGCATCTCATGCAAGGCAGGAATCTCAGCTAGATTATTGTAGAGCTTAATATGTTCCTAACTCCTGCCCCGTCAACCCATCCCACAGGCTGCTTTGTCGTCCTCAAATCCTTACCCCTGCCCCTTTTTCCCAGGCTGTGCGCTCAGACGAGGACCTCAGCACTGTGTCGGACCGGGAACTTTATAACCAGAACCTCCACGTCCCGCCGTTCAGCCACACCTTGGATGGCTTGAGCCCCTTCACCACCTATCACGTGCGCGTGTCCTGTCGCTCCCGAGAGGGTAACTCCCCGTGGACCCACTGGGTTGCTATGGAAACCCTGGAAGGAGGTGAGCTTGAAATGGGGGTCGGGGGGGTGAGAGTAGGTGGTCGATCCTTCTGGGTTCTGCCTTGATCTCTCGGAGGAGAAAGGAAATCACAGAGGGGTGCCGCTTGGAGCAAGAATGAGGAACCAGATGTTGCTAGACTACAACTCCCATCAGCCTCTGGGCTGTTGGACATACTAGCTGGGCCTTATGGGAGTTGGGGTCCAAGCAACATCTGAAAGGCCACAGGTTGTCTCTGAACTTAGAGAGGGGCCAGCTTGGAAGCCAGGAAGATGGAGGGGGCATAATGCATGGCTTAGAGCAGGGTTTTCCCAACCTTGGGTCTTCAAATGTTTTGGACTACAACTGCCATCATCCCTAGCTGGCAGGGATGATGGGAGTTCTAGTCCAGGGGTCAGCAACCTTTTTCAGCCGTGGGCCGGTCCACTGTCCCTCAGACCAAGTGGTGAGCTGGACTATATTTTTTGGGGGGGAAATGAACAAATTCCTATGTCCCACAAATATTCCAGAGATACATTTTAAATAAAAGCACACATTCTACTCATGTAAAAACACCAGGGAGATCCCACAAATAACACAGACGTGGATTTTAAATAAAAGGACACATTCTACTCATGTAAAAACACGCTGATTCCCGGAGCATCTGCGAGCCAGATTGAGAAGGTGATTGGGCCGCATCCGGCCCCCGGGCCTTAGGTTGCCTACCCCTGTTGTAGTCCAAAAACCCAAGGTTGAGAAAGGCTGGTTTAGAGTCAGAGTTTCCCAGCTGTTTTTGGACTACAACTCCCATCACCCCTAGCTAGCAAGGCCAGTGGTCAGGGATGATGGGAACTTTAGTCCGAAAACAGCTGGAGACCCAAGGTTGGGAAACATTGGTTTAGAGAGTAACAGTGGTTCTCAAAGAGTGTGGCCTGCCACTGTGGCTTGGTGGGAGAGGAAAGCAGTTGTAGCTGGAAGATTCAAGGGCAATCAAAGAAACATTTACCAAAATGATTTCTCCACAACTTATTGTTCTGAACAGGGATTTTCAACTCGGACAAATATGAAAGATCAGAAAAGAGGACTGCTTTTTTGTGTTCATGAGAGTTTGTCTCGAATTTGAACTAATAAAAATGAGATTACCCGGCAAAAGCAAGCTCACCTCTCTCATTGAATTGCTATATGTACTTAAAGTACATGCATAAGAGGTTCATTTATCATTGTATTTTGGGAGTGATTTGCGTTCTTGTGTAGCTGCATTGTTTTATACTTTCCTAACATCCCACAATCATATCATATAATAGTTGCATTTTCTGTTATAAATCAAGCTGTGCTAGGAGTGTTTCTTTTTTGTTTTCCAATGCATTTCTTATCATTAAAAATTTTTGGTGTGGCTTGAGCAAACTCTTATTCTGAAAGTGTGGCCCAGAGGGGGGAAAGTTTGAGAACCAGTGGTTTAGAAGCTTAGACCATGGTTGTTACCAGTCAAGTGGCTGAGACTGGGCTTTAGCCACTTGCCTGACCCCACTTTGTGACTAATGAGAAAGGGTCATGGCCGCAGTGTTTCCATTGTAACATACACTTTTCCGCGGCAGTGCCCACCGCTGCGCCAGAGAACATTATGGCCACTCAGAATGGCACCTGCACCATCGTGCAGTGGCGAGAGCCGCGTGGCGTCATCAACGGGATCATACGCGGATACAAGCTGGTCTGTCAAAGCGGCGACTCGCCCGAGGTGAGGACCTCCTTTCTCAGGACTGGAGAGGGCACCCTCCCCATTGGCTTCCCTGTAATTATCCTGAGCCATCACCCGCCATCTTCCTAATCCCCCGTCTGGCGTTTTCGCCACCCTCTCCCCCCACCAGGTGGTTGTGGACGTGGGGCTGACCAACGAGACCGTCTTGAACCTGAACAAAACAGTACACAATCTGACCGTCCGTGTCGCGGCCTACACACAAGCAGGAGACGGTCCCTGGAGCAAAGCCATCATGGTTTCAACTGGGGATGTCGGTAAGGAATACGAGATAATGTGTATTATTTTGGGGGGGGCGGCGGGGGTTCCCTCACAAGCTTTAGTGTGGTGGCAAATAACAGAAGCACAGGGAAAGGAGAGGGTGGGGGAAGTTACATAACAGCATAATTTGTTTCCTTGGATGCTGCCCAAGGGGTCTACTCTGACTAACGTAGGATACAGTCCAAAGAGTTCAGACCCAGAATGATGAAACCGGTTAAGGACTACTTGAAATAAATAAAGTTCCGTTTTCATAGCCAATTATTCCTGCATATTTTTCTAAGTGTATCATATGAGATATGGGGGAATCATTTGGCTGCCAAAAAAATAAGTTTTGTTTTGTTTTGTTTTTGAAGTCCTTTCCTTAACTGTTCCCAACTGTTTCCCAACTCCTTGGTGGTTCTTCCAAAACAATCATTTGATCTCTCTTTTTGTTTTGTTTCGTTCTTCTGGCCCAGCCTTCAGTTTCCTGCTTTCTAAGAATGGTTCTGTGTTGGGCAATTCCTGATCTCAGTCCTGGTTCTGATCTAGCAGGATCTCCTGCTTCTAATTTGTATCCCACTTCTTGTTACGATGGCTTCTGGCGCCTTGCGGAGTCACAGAAACTGAAGCTGGTTATAAAACAGGACCCGTGCTTTCTGCTTTAGGAGTTTTGATTCTCTTTGATGTCCCCAGAAAAACGGCCTGAGGCCCTGTTGGCGGAAGCTTGACACTGACATTTGGCTTGGAGGGAGACCATATTCAAATAATTTATATATATTTTTTTCTCTTTTACAGATGAACTACCGCAACCCCAGCCAGGTAAGAACAGTGCATAACACTCTACCTGCAACCTACAGAAATGATTTGGGATTTTGGGGTGGGCAGCATCGGGGAATGAGAGGCGGTGCCGTTTCCTTCTAGAACATTCCAGAGAGTACTTTGTTCTGGAAATCTGCTTTCCTTCTTTCTTTCTCTTGGTGTTGGCTAATTTGATTATATATTTTTTTAAAAAAATCATTTTTATTAAGTTTTCCATTTTAACAATCCAATCAAATCACATTAAATATTCCAAATTATACATATACATATCAAATAATCCAAATATTCTGCCAAATTATAATTTTTTTGTTGGGACTTCCCATGCGTCAAGTTCGGGGGGGGCTTTGATCATCCCATATCTCTGCTGCTTTTGATAGTCATTTCTAATAGTTCCTTTAAATCTTCCTGTTGTTTTCCTTCTTTCACGGTCTTTGAGTTGTTTGCACAAGCGAGTTGAAGTAAAATGATGTGTTTCTGTGTGGATTTTATGTGTATGATACCCCTCTGTCCATGCAGCATCCCCTCACATGCAGGTATTTCTGCTGAATCAATCCAAAAATCTTTTCCCTGCTGGCAGCCGCCATCTTCTCTCAGTTCCGCTGAAATCAGTTCTAAGTGTCTGCTCATTAATTTTCCCCGGCCGGTTGCATCAAACATTAGTCTTTCCAGGGGAGATTTACCAAATCAGTCTTGGAATGCAAATATAGTAACATATTAAAGGCTCACCTCTAATTTGATTATATCTTGTTTTGATTTGTTTTGTTTTGGCTTCTCTCTTGCGATATTAAGAATAAATTAAAACTTTGTTTTCTAAAAGTTCCCCAGTGTAGGCAATACATCATGACTAGACTTGAGGGCGACATTGCTCTCCTTTTTCAAAATGGCTCCTCTAGGAGGAGAAGGAGCTGCAAGGGTTTGTGTGTTTTGTGACTATTAGCAGGGAGGAAGATGGGGACGTGGGGAAAACTGCATATTTGCTTTCCACCTGCATTCCCATTTTGATTAGGATATTTTCAATTTTTGTGACACACACACACCTGCTTTGACTGCAGGAAACATCTGAACAAAAGGATTGGAAAGGACCAAGCAGATAGTGCAGGGGATTCCTAAACTTTCCTAAAAGTTCAGTTCCAACTGGGATTTTTATTGAATTTGGTTACAATTTGTTTTCATGGAAATTTTATATTGAACTTTTGCCGGAAGATTCTCAAGGCCAAGTTTGGCCGACAGAATCACGCACTTCTTTCCAGTCCAAGACTGTGAACTGGATTAAGATTTTGGGATGTGGGGCAGTTGTTTTCAAATGTCACAGCCTGAAGTGGTGTAGGAAGTGTTGGTTTCTAACAGGGTGGATTTTATTTAAATCACGAGTCAGTAAGACTTGATTTAAATCACTAGTCAGTAAGACTTGATTTAAATCACTAGTCAGTAAGACTTGATTTAAATCATTTTTTTTTACAGAAAGACTCATTCTTGCTGGTATAATCTTAATATTTACAACCAGATGAAAGTTTCATTTTTGGAATAATAAATTTTCAGAGTAGTTTTTATAGTTATATCAAAAATTACTGATTTGGTTATACTATTAAAAATACATTGACAGATAATTATGAAATTATTGTGAGGTTTAATAAGTTAACTGTTTATATTTGGACAACTTTTCTGCTGTACTTAATTGGAAGGAGAAAAATAATCATTTCCTTAATAGCAATTTAAACAATTTATTTAACTAAACATTATAGCATATGTATCCATGTTTGTTAGCTGATGTGGTTAAACAATTTAAAAAAACAAAACAAAAAAACCTTAGACTGAGTTTTAGCACACATGAAAAACTTAAAACAAATCCTTATTTCCTGATGAATAGCCTTTGGACTATAATGTAACTTAAATAGAAAACTGTCTTTGGAAAGATTTTTCCTCCAAAAGCATTTTATTTTAAAAATCCAATTTAAATTTTTAAAAATCCAATTTAAAAAATAAATAAATCATTGATTTTTATCCACCCTGGCTTCTAAGGAGAACTCGTCCGGCTGCCAAGAAACTAGGAGATCCCCTCATCTTCCCCTCAGCATCGTACTTGGTCCCAGATTCGGTCTCCTCTGTTCTTCCAGTTTAAACAGTAACAGGGGCTGCCTGCTCACCGTACACTTAAAGCACATTGCGCTCCACTCCAAAGAATCCTGGGAAATGTAGTTTGTTTAGGGTGCTTGCAGTAAACTACAATTCCCAGGATTCTCTGGGGACAACGTAGGTGCTTTAAATGTATGTCGTGTGCACAGCCGAGGCAGGGAAAGGTGTGTGGGAATGTTCAGGGAGGCAGGAGAGGATATATTGTTTATTAATATCCTTCCTAACTTGTGCTAGCAAGTTCCTTTGCTAAGCAGAGTTTTACATTCCCCTTTTAATGCACAGCGGGTAGCTGGTTGCAGGCTTGTGTAAGCCTCTCAATACCATACAATTCGGTATTGAATTGTATGTTTCTGGTAAGTTCCCTTTTTATCCCTCTTAAAAGAATAAACACACGACAATCTTATTGAGAGTCATTAAAAGAAGTTTACTGACAGCACCATCAGTTCACAGTTGGATCCCTGAAGGCAGACTTAGTTACAAAGTATGTGGAGCTATCCCATATGGGGATAATCCCAGTGTCCTCTGCTGGCTGGAAGCCAGCAGAGCATCTCTAGCTAAAAACTGCTCCAACAATGGAAGAAGGCAAAGAGAGAGTGCTGTGTGCCTTGTCCTTTTGTTACCTGGACAGGTAAGGTCACACCCACCTCTAGTCACATGCAAAGGAAGTGTGCCCAGCCAGGAGGAAACAGGAAGTTTTCGACTGGCTGGACCAAACATTCCCCTGCATGTCCACTCTAGGAAAACAAGGAATGTTGTACTTGACTGCTACTTATGTATCACATCCCACAAGGTGATGCGCTGGATGGGCAACTGGAATGGCTCCTCCCATTGACCCTTACTCCTCTTCCCTTCTCCGTAGTAGAAACCACTGCCCCTGCCTTCTCCTGGCACTGGTGGTACGTGGTAATTGCCATAGCCACAGCCGCTGCCGCAGCTGCCTTCATAATCATCTTCTTGGCGCGGATGAGGAGGAAGGAAACCCGCTATGGGTAAGTGGAGAACGGACACCTGCCATGGATGCTTTCATTGAGATTCCTGGACTAGATGACCACTGAGGGCCCCATCTCGCCTTTCTGTTATTCTGTGACACCGGTTCTGGTAGCTTCTCCTCTTTCACTGCCTGTTTCTCTCCTCCTGCCCATTCCGCAGGGAAGCGTTTGAACCCAGCATGGAGCAGGGAGAGCTGGTGGTCCACTACCGAGTCCGCAAATCCTACAGCCGCCGGACCACCGAAGCCACTTGTGAGTGTCATGGAAGGAGTGAGTGAGTCCGCCTTTCCCAACTACCCAGCATGCATTGCGCCCAAGCCTTGTGGTCCAGGATCTAACAAGGAATGCTCCCACCTCCACCACAGTTGTAGGTTATTCCCAATACAGTGGTGCCCCGCAAGACGAACGCCTCGCAAGACGGAAAACCCGCTAGACGAAAGGGTTTTCCATTTTGGAGGCGCTTCGCAAAACGAATTTCCCTATGGGCTTGCTTCGCAAGACGAAAATGTCTTGCAAGTTCCTGCGGGGTTTTTTCCCTTTTTTCCCCATTTTCCTAAGCTGCTAAGCCGCTTATCAGCTGATCCGCTGATAAGCTGCTTAACAGCTGATCGCTAAAAGCCGCTAAACCGCTAATAGAGCTAATCCGCTAAGCTGTCAATGGGCTTGTTTCGCAAGACGAAAAAACCGCTATACGAAGAGCCTCACGGAACGGATTAATTTCGTCTTGTGAGGCACCACTGTATACAGGCACCGCCCAAAGCACTTTTTTCGGCAGACATCAGCTATCGTCTCCTTAATTTGGTGGTTCCGCCTGCCTTCTTCCTTTCTTTTGCCTCAGTCATGGCCGCTGCTCCTTGTAGGCTCCTTGACGCAGGGCACTTTGGCCCTGCAACAGTTTGATATTCAAACCTGCTTTCGACAATATTTGGAGAAGCAGGACAGAGACATTACTGGCCATTATTATTTCTGGGTTGAGCCCAATATTCCTGCCTCCCAGGTCCCACTCCTGCCTCCCAGGTCATTTTGCTGCATCCTGATAACACCCATGCCACTGCTGTGACCACTACAAATCCTGCCCCTACCATCCCCCCTGCACTGCCACAGCATCATGGGCGAAAATCCAGCAGGGCTGGCGATGGAGAGGACGATGAGGCAGTCACATCTACTGCCTGAAGCAAATGGCTTCACCTCGCCTCACTGAAGGGCCGCTCTAAAAGTGAGCTCAGGTAGCGGGCCTGATGGATTTGAATGAAAAACAGGGCCGCTGAGAAAGAAGAGGGACGTATCTGCATATGATGCAATGTGATATCTTTATTGTCATTGTCCCATACAGAACAATGAAATTGATACTTGGGAGAATGCCAAGGTTTACAAAATACGAAAGATTTAACAGGCCCAAAACAGCCCTATGAAGATTCTTTGTGTATTCAGTAACCACGGAATGGAATGTCTCCACTGGAAAAGAAAACTAGACACCTGGCAAGGGGAGGGGAGAGCAAGAAGGGGTGGCCTTTCTGATTTGGAAAACTCTTGTTTTGCTGGCTCAGAAGTGAGTGGAATGACCTGAGCTGAAAGAGCTTAAATAGGGCTCCCAGACAATCAGAAAATTAGGCTGGAAGCCACACAGGACCCGGTGAAATGCTCTCAGAAACAGCAGAAGATGAAAACGGCTGGTGCATCTTGGGTGGCCTATTGGTTGAGGTTTCTTTGAAGGCTTGAAGGAGCTTTTTCGAAGGGCCAAACAACTAACCACCCCAGCCCTTCTCCAACTACATTTAGAAATCAGGCCGCCTTCCCTATCCTCCCCCTGTTTAAACCCTGCATCTCAGTCTGTGACAGAGACCTGGAGGTGTGGGCCCCATGATGGCCGTGTGCATAATGTGCTGTGACCCTCTCTCTCTTTTTTCCTTTTCTTGTGACAGTGAACAGCCTGGGCATTAGCGAGGAGCTGAAAGAGAAGCTGCGAGACGTCATGATAGATCGCCACAAGGTGGCCCTGGGGAAAACCCTCGGTGAAGGTACATTAACCTGGTCAACTGGCACTTTTCCCAAGATGGAGGCTTCTCCTGAGTGAGGCGTGGGTGGGGAGAGACCTCAGGCCAAGTGGGATCCTATTGGAATGGTTAACAACAAGCCAAGGGCCATAGGCAGCCAACCAGAGCCAACAATCATCTGAGTGATGACTATGTGGGCCGCCATTTTGAACACTACTTGCCCTTAGGCCAGGTTTACCTTGCCTGAGCCGGTTCACTCCCGCAGAGATCGCTCTGTGGGCCAGATCATGTCTGCGCAGACGTGATTTCTGGCGTCTGCGCAGACATGATTTCCGGTGTTTGCACATGCGCAGATGCGATTTCTGGCGCCGCAGAAGCGAGTCCCTGCTCCGCGCTGTGCTGGTTCAGCATAGTGCGCGGGGACTCACTAAGTGGGTGGCTGTGCTGGTCCCGTGGGCTAACTGTGAGGCGAGGTCCTAGTCCAGTCCGAGGTCGAGGGTGCAGTATGGAGGCAGTCCGTGAAAGCTGAAGCTGGGTCCAAGGCAGGGAGTCGGGTGAGGTCAGGAGCAGGACAGGGTTCAGGCAGGAACTGGCTACCAACAATGTTGCTCCCGCAACCTGGGACTGGGGCTGGCTGGCTTTTATCTGCCCCGAGGCATAGGGCGGCCCCTGCCCACAGGTGACTCGCCTCTCCTGGCCTGGAGGCGAGCACTCCTCCTGCGGGAACTTAGTTCCCTCCGCCTCTCTGCCCTGAGCCTCTGCGGCTCAGGAGAGGCTGGAGGGTTACCAGACCCAGAGGCAACCCCAGCTTCCTCTGATGAGGCTGAGAGTGGAGCACCTGCAGGCAATGGGTCCTCCATCGCCTCAGGAGCCAGAGCAGACTCAGCTGACGCCTGCACCTGAGGATCCAGCACAGGTGAGGACCCTTCAGGCTCATGCCCCAGCCCTGGCTCAGCTGGTTCTGGAGGCAGGGAATTCTATGCAGGCTGGGATTCCTCAGGTTCAGCCTCTGAATCCCAGGCCATCACAGTGGCTCAGTTTGGGGGTGACTCGTGGGCCGTTTAAATGACCCCTGTGGGCCGCTTGTGGCTCATGGGCCGCAGGTTGCTGACCCCTGCCTTAGGCCTTTCTTTTGTCAGCAGCTTAGTTTGCAGGCCGAGGCAGGCCTGAGATGCCACTTTGTCCTTCACAAATGCATACAGATGTGCCTGGAGACTACAACATTAGGGACTTTCTGATTTAGAGAAAGAGCCAGGGAGAGGCAACAGGCTTTATTTTTCTCTGGCTGCCTCCATTGAACAGCTCTTGAACCTTCTGGACATTAATTGGTAGACAGGTATGGGACTTACACATGGCTCAAATAACAAAGCTGCAGATCAAACTTTTTCCAAAACAAAGTATGCTTTCACTTACAAGTTTTAGTAAGGCAGCACATTAAATAATTCTTGGGAAATTAATTTTAGAAAACAAGCTAATTTTACAGTTTGTGTAGTTACCAATAAAAGCAAATAGAAACAGAGATAAATGCAAACAGCTATGCTTATTCTAATCTGTCTCCCTAACCAGGCCAATAATTATCAATTTGCACCCTTCACTTCAGCTTCTAGGTTCCTTTGGAGTCTTTTCCTTTCAGCTGCAATGCCCACTGTGCTCTCCTAACATTTCCTGCATTCCTAAAGTGTTTCATCTCTTTTTCTTTCTTTCCGCGCTCAAGCTCCAAACTCCACAACTAACTCTTCTACTTCTCTAATAAACTATGCTGTTTTCTAGCTTGTGTACAGTATTTTCATTTCCCTTTCCAACCTTTAAGTCAATCTGAAGGAAAAGAAAATTCGGATTAATTTTCTATTTCCCTTTGATTGCCAGATTCCTAGGCTGAACTTTTGACCCTTCTGTGCAAAACATTTCCTTGTACTTTTGATCCTCAAACATTTCCCTATTCTGTGCAAGAGAGCTTCTAAAACAAAAAACAATTTTATATCAACCAGCTGAATACAAAATAGCAGGACACTTTCAGGGGAGGGGAGGGTCAAAAGTGTCCTGTTCCCATCCTGTTGGTGTTAGCATTCCAATTTAGAGGAAAATGATGTTTGTCATGGCCCTAGACTAGGACTTAGGGGCTTATAAACCGCTGAGCTTCTTGGACTTGCTGATTGGAAGATCGGCGGTTCAAATCCACGCAACGGGGTGAGCTCCCATTGCTCTGTCCCAGCTTCTGCCAACCTAGCAGTTTGAAAACACACCAGTGGAAGTAGATAAATAGGTACCAATGTGGCAGGAAGGTAAACAGCATTTCCATGCGCTCTGGCACTCATCACAGTGTCCCATTGCACCAGAAGTGGTTTAGTCATGCTGGCCACATGACCCAGAAAGCTGTCTGTGGACAAACGCCGGCTCCCTCGGCCTGAAAGCGAAATGAACACCACACTCCATAGTCGCCTTTGACTGGACTTAACTGTTCAAGAGTACTTTACCTTTACACTTAACTTTCCTCTGCTCTTTTCAAGTATGGTCCGTGCTTTAAAACTCAGTTTTCGAGCACCTTCCTTTTTGCTCCAGATACGTCCCTGCAAAAACCTGCTCTATAAAGTTCAATAGGAGCAAACATCAATCCGCAGAAAACCCAAATTGACGTTTGCTCCAATTGAGCTTTATAGAGCAGGTTTTTGCAGTGAAATCCCTGGGCCAAAAAAATAAACAACACTCAGACGCAGAGTGTTAAAGCATGGACCTTTGCCTGGAAAGAGTGGGGCATAAAGTAAATGTGGATAAGTCCTTATTGGTGGCACAGGGCTCTGCAACTGGAGCTTAGAGGAGATGGATCCATGTCCCAGTCTGTCCCATGTGCATCTGCAGGCATCAGATCCTGCCTCTTCTCCCTTCAGCCCCAAGGAGACACTTCTGCTGCTCTACAAGGCATTCTGAAACTTGGGTCTCCAGCTGCTGTTGGACTCCAATCACCCCTAGCTAGCAGGGCAAGTGGTGATGATAGGAATTGTAGTCCCAAAACAGCTAGAGACCCAAGTTGGGAAACCTTGTGCCAGACTCTGGTAGCCAATCACAGGCTACTCAGGGGATCAAGAGAGCTTTCAGAGGAGATCCTTTCAATTGGAAATCCCGTTACAGTCATACCTCGGGTTGAAGTAGCTTTGGGTCGAGCATTTTCAGGTTACACTCTGCGGCGACCCGGAAGTAACGGAACGCATTACTTCCGGGTTTCGCCGCATGCACATGCGCTCAAAATGACGTCACACACATGCGTGGAAACGGTGAATCGCGACCCGCGCAGTCGCGAGTTACGTTCGCTTCAGGATGCAAACGGGGCTCCGGAATGGATCCCGTTCGCATCTAGAGGTACCACTGTATCTTAAGGAGCCAGCCAAAGATACTAGCTGGTCAAGTGGCTGCATTCATGGGGTCAGCTGGTTGCCCCAGGACTTTGTGGCTTTGGGAAAGTTTGAGAAAAGCTGGGCAAGGCCCAAGACTTCATGGAAAAGGTAAGGCCTGAACAAAATTATAATTGAGAGATGACATATCCCACAAGCCTAAGAGGCAAAGAAGTGGAACCACCTCAGAAATGGACTTCCTGTTTCGGATGTCTCTTCCTTCAGAAGTCTGAGAACCCAGCTCAGGAGACTGTATATATAAGAATATGTTAACTCATAAGGCACAACCTTTCAAAAAAATATTGAAAATAACACAAATTTTGAAAAAGCCATTACCAGACAAAAGAAAAGCCCATATCCCAGTGACTTATCTAGTAATAATTTGAAAATTCTATGCATTTACTGGGAATGTTCAATGATTCTATGCCAACCACTGGAATTTCTCACAGAATACAAGGACTCATGAATTCGTTGCTTTGAATTCGTTGCTTCCTAAACTCGTTTCTTTAGAGCAAGAAATAAAAGCTTTGGGTCACAAACAGGAATTGGAAGGCAGGGCGATGTAGGGGAAGCGAAGCAGAAATTCATCTGAGCTCCAGAACCTGTTTCCCAATTCCATTTTTTTCTTTTTTTCTTTTTTTAAATAATATTTTATTAGGTTTTACAAAAAGAAACAATACAAAAGAAAAACAATATATATCAAAAGTCAAAAATACAACCGACAAACAAACAATTAGAACACAGCACAAAAAGAAAAAGAAAAGAGAAATTATAACAAGCATAAATGGCTTAAAAAATTAACATAAAAAAGAAAAAAGAGCCTCTTTTCATATTCTTATCCTTCATAAACTTATTTTCCTGACTTCCACCCGCCTTCCTTTCTTGTATTCCACTTTAAAATTGATTTAGCAAATTCATTCTTATTAGTTTTATCCTTTAAAAATTCCTTCACTTATTGCACTATTCAGATTTTCATCCAATATCTATCCCTTCTTTCATACTCTTATTTACCTTATTTACTAGAACCCCTTCATTTCATTTCAATGTCATCAACATTCCTGTTTCCCAATTCCAAATTGTATGATATCAAAACAGTTACCAGGACTATTGTTAGGAGTTGTTGTTTTTTATCACTATATAACCCTGGAAGATTCTCACTCAGCTAGGACAATGGGGGGATTCTTGGTCGAAGGGCAATTGAAATCAGCTGCTGCATGAGGGGACAAGGACAAACTCCCTTGTTTCCTTTCCTGATTAAACGTCAAGGCCTTGTTTTCTAACGTAGCCAGGATAATCAGTAACATATAACATCAAGTGCAGGACGAACAACCCAGAATCGCTTCGGCCCAGTTTTCTTGCTGCAGAAACGCTGAAGGACGGAGGGCTGTTTTGCTCATTTGGGTCGGAGGACTGGCAAAGTTTCTGCCTCAGCTCCGCAAAAAAGTTTCCTCTAAGCGCAGCTGGGATTACTTTGGAAGCATATGGAAAGCAGAGATGGAAAGGCCCCTGGCTATGGCACATATGTTCCCCCTTGAACATTTCCACCCTGTGCTTCTCTCTTTTTTGTGGCTGCCCTTTTTCTGGAAACGGGGAAGGCAGGGACTTGACTTGCACAGCCTCAGAGGAAATAGAGGAAGCAGACTTAACACAGAGCCAGGCCGCTGGTCCATCTCACTTAGCATTGTCTGCGCAGACCAGTAGCGGATCATCGGCGTTTCAAGCAGGATTGAACCTGGGACCTTCTGCTTGAAAAGCAGATGCTTAATAATAATAATAATAATAATAATAATAATAATAATATATTGGCTGGGTTTCCCCAGCCACTCTGGGCGGCTTCCAGCACATAGCTGTCAACTTTCAGATTTGAAAATGAGGGATCAGCAGCCTCGAAAATAAGGGATCAGCAGCCTCACCTGTCCCGGGGACAGTCTACGGGATATCTAACAATCCGGGATAGCAGCGGGAAACGGCGCTGGAATAAGGGAATTTCCCTCCAAAAAAAGGGAAGGTTGACAGCTATGTTCCAGCAAAATATTAAAATACAATAATTCATCAAATATTAAAAGCTTCCTTAAACAGGGCTGCCTTCAGATGTCTTCTAAAAGTCAGATAGTTGTTTATTTCTTTGACATCTGGTGGGAGGGCATTCCACAGGGCGGGTGCCACTACCGAGAAGGCCCTCTGTCTGGTTCCCTGTAACTTCGCTTCTTGCAGTGAGGGAACCGCCAGAAGGCCCTCAGTGCTGGACCTCAGTATCCGGGCTGAACAATGGGGTGAAGATGCTCCTTCAGGTATACTGGACCGAGGCCGTTTAGGGCTTTAAAGGTCAGCACCAACATTTTGAATTGTGTCCGGAAAGGTACTGGGAGCCAATGTAGGTCTTTCAGGACTGGTGTTATATGGTATTAGCGGCCACTCCCAGTCACCAGTCTAGCTGCTGCATTCTGGATTAGTTGTAGTTTCCGGGTCACCTTCAAAGGTAGCCCCACGTAGATGCTCTACCACTTGGGCTGCGGCCCTTCCCCTCAGCATCTGCCCAGAGAGTCTGAACATAAGAGCCCTCTTGGGACAGGACAAAGGCCCATCTGGTCCCACCACCTCATCTCGCAGTGGCCCAATGGGAAGCCAGTCGCATTCTCCCTACATGCGGTTCTCAGCAGCGGGCTTCCAGAGGGCCTTCTGCCTCCCAACACGAGTAGCAGATCACAGCCATAGCAGTTATTTGCCGTTGATAGCCTCGTCCTCTTATGAGTCTGCCCAATTTCTGAAGCCATCAAGCGTGCCAGGAAGCCCCTGAGATCCCAACTCAGCAACTACTTTTCTTGGAGAGACTCGGGGCTCCATCCAGACTTACAAAACACAGGTTTCCCACTTGTCCAGCGCGTTCTAGGCACGGGTCCGAGCGGTTTTGCCCTTGCCCTGCAGCTTTCCCCGGGAAAACTCACTCCTTAGCAATAAATTGAAGCAAACGACAATTGGGGGGGGGGATGGTGTTTCCTCTGATTGGGTTTCTGCAGGGGAAAGCGGCAGAGCAGGGGCAAGTCTGAATTAGCCTTCTAGCTAATTCTTAAAAACAGATTACTGGCAAATTCTTACTTTTTCTACCTCCAGAAAATCCATTTTTTATTCTAGATTGGCATGTGGAAGGTCAACCTTCCCTGGGTGTTGGATACAGACTGGTGGCTGCCAGTTGCTAACCCTGAGGGTGGCAGCTTGTAACGATTTTTCACCATCACAAGAACCTGTACAGTGGTACCTCGCAAGACGAATGCATCGTAAGACGAAAAACTCGCAAAACGAAAGAGTTTTTCGTTTTTTGACTTGCTTCGCAAGACGGATTTCCCTATGGGCTTGCTTCGCAAGACGAAAACGTCTTGCAAGTTTGTTTCCTTTTTCTTAAAACCGTGCATTCACTTTGAGGAGCAACTCATAGCACGCGGTGTGGTAGCCTTTTTTGAGGTTTTTGAAGACTTTGGTGATTTTTGAAGCTTTTCCAAAGTCCGTGCTTCGCAAGACGAAAAAATCGCAAGACGAAAAAACTCGCGGAATGAATTAATTTCGTCTTGCGAGGCACCACTGTATTTTCTTCAGCTGTCACTTATGCAAAGAAAAGAGAGGACGTAGCAGGATGCCAATTTGCATATGCAGATTTATATGTATAGATTAAGTTTCTGCCCTCTCTGTTCATGGTTCTCTGCCTTTAAACCAGACACGGATAGGACACCCTTTCCAAAGAGAGCAGGAGTTCCCAAAGCAAAGTTAAATGTTATTTGTACATAAAATAAAATCAACCAGGGGACTATGGGCAACATCAAGACCGGATCCAAAGCACAGAGATGACAAGAAGCAAATATTATTAGGAACTAATAACTGCGAAAAGGCAGGGAGGGGAGGACAGGGGAGAGAAAGAGGTTGGCAGCCAGTTTTGGGGGGAATTAAGTAAAACAGTACATCCAGTTCTAGCATTTTGTGTTTCCCTTGGCAGCTGGAAATATACGGTAACTTTTCTCTAGCACAAAAATTTGCAGAGATCCCTTCTTACAGGAAGACATCCTGAGGCTCACAGCTTGACTTCTTATGTCTACAAAGCCCTAATCTCAAACCCTTCAGATGGAGGAGTGGGCTGGTGTGGTCTTTCCCCAATGGAAGCAGGAAAGGCACTTTGCACATGCTCAGAAGCATTCTGCTGTTTGTTCTTGCTCCCCTTTTGCCTAGGCTGAAGCCCCAGTGTTGGAAATGGATTACTAGCCCCCTAGTTCAAAGGCTGTTCTCCTTGCTTCCTTTCCATTCGTTGCATTCCCTCCTAATTCTGTTGCTAAATTTGGATAACTGGGAGAGAGAGGGGATCACAGAGCGAATGTTTGCAGGCTACGAACCCTTTTAAAAAACCAACCCACAAATCTCATGCCTTACACCTATCCCTAGAACACCCCAGATATTTCATAAGGCAGCAGCCTGAGTGAGTCAGACATGGAAAGTCTGATCTGGTCCCGAAATGTCAGCCGTCGGCTCTTCCAAGAGTTCACGTGGCTTGCTGAAGCCCTTACATAGCTCATGTTCTTCTGCCCCGGGAGAAACAGGGGAAATGAATTTCCCACCTGCCTGCGTTTCCTATCCAGACAGAAGCCTCTGCTCCTGCCAGGGCAAAGCCCACACGACCCTTCTATAGAGCTGGATATTTTAGATCAAGGGCCTCTTTTGCCATCTTGCAGCTTTTCGTTGGGGGGGGGATGAAAGGTAGACTTCGACCCCCCCCCCCGCCCATCCTCTGGCTTGCATCTGTACAAAATAACTTGCTTCCTACTAGAAGTCTGGTAAAAGTAAAGGTAAAGGGACCCCTGACCATTAGGTCCAGTCGTGACCGACTCTGGGGTTGTGGCACTCATCTCACTTTATTGGCCGAGGGAGCCGGCGTACAGCTTCCGGGTCAAGTGGTCAGCATGACTAAGCCGCTTCTGGTGAACCAGAGCAGCGCACGGAAACGCCGTTTACCTTCCCGCCGGAGTGGTACCTATTTATCTACTTGCACTTTGACGTGCTTTCGAACTGCTAGGTTGGCAGGAGCAGGGACCGAGCAACAGGAGCTCACCCAGTCGCGGGGATTCGAACCGCCGACCTTCTGATCGGCAAGCCCTAGGCTCAGTGGTTTAACCCACAGCATCACCCGCGTCCCAGAAGCCTGGTACACTGCACCTGCACATGCAGGCTTCGTTTTTTTGCTGCTGGACCTCTCTCCTCCACAAACCTTATCTCACTTTCTTATTTAAAGCAGCTGAGGCCATTTGCCACCACCAGCACATCTGGCAGCACTGCATCCCACACTTCAGTGATGCGCCGCACTAATTATAACCCGAATCATGTAAACGCTGCCCGGTTTGAAAGGGGAGGCATGGTTACCAACGCTGTGTTTTCACTTATCTATAAATATTTGCAGTTTTGCTCTTATGGGTATTGGCTGCCGACTTCCCAACGGCGCGCAAATGGTTTTGGCGTTATCGTAACGTTCCCACCCACCCCTGGATTTCCTTGTTCTTGGACACGAGAGCTACTCAGTACCTAATGCTCCACATCGTCTCCGGGCGTTTATATTTCCTAAACGAAATCAGGACAGTGCAAAGTTGTGCGGCAGTTAAAAAGGAGCCTGCAGACAAAAAAATCCAGGCCAACAAAAATGGTATACTAGCTGGCCTGACTAGATTAATCACAGGCAGCCTAAAAAGAAAAGAAGAATCACTGGGGAGTGTGTGTGTGTGTGTATATATATATTGTGTGTATATATATATCGTATTTTTCTCTCTATAAGACGCACCAGACCATAAGACGCACCTAGTTTTTGGAGGAGGAAAACAAGAAAAAAAATATTCTAAATCTCAGAAGCCAGAACAACAAGAGGGATCGCTGCACAGCGATCCCTCTTGCTGTTCTGGCTTCTGGGATAGCTGTGCAGCCTGCATTCTCTCCATAAGATGCACACGCATTTCCCCTTACTTTTTGGGAGGGAAAAAGTGAATCTTATAGAGCAAAAAATACGGTATATGGTATTTAACTTAAGTTTTGCTCGAAGTTCCGCTGAAATGAAATAACATGACTCAGGTCCATTCATTTCAATAGGTCTACTCTGAGTAAAATTTAATGGCATACCCCCCCCCCCTTCTCTGCCTGGTTACCTAGAAGCAGTTTTCTGCTGGCTGCAGGTGACCAGGCTGTTTCAAGCCTGGGTTAAAATCATAGGCGTTTTCTCAAATGAACGTCATTTGGCCTGACGTTCTACTCCCAATTTCTACCTGGCATGATTTGGCATTTGCTCTCTCAGACTTGCTCATAGGCCTTTTCCTCTTCTTCTTCTTTGTCTCTGCAGGGGAATTTGGCTCTGTCATGGAGGGGCAACTCAGCCAAGATGGAGCAGTCCTTAAGGTTGCCGTTAAGACCATGAAAAGTAAGTAACAGTGGAGGTGGAGGGGGTGGCTTCACACTGGTCACGCTGGGGCAGGTTGGGATTATACCAGCAATGAAGAAACATCACTCTGCACATGCCCAGAGGCCTTCTCTCCTTTTCTTCTGCATTGAAAGAACAACGTAAATTGGGCCTGCTCACCCATGATAGAAACCTTTTGCCTTTTGCCTTTGAAAATGCTCTGTATAAGGCAATTTCCTATGTCCCCTTGACCTGAATACCACCACCAGACACGGCTGAGCACCCTTCATACGCTCAGAGGTGCTCTCATTCTTCGTTACTGCTTCCAACGTTCTGCATCGACACCCGGGCGTGGAAAACAGTTTTCACTGCCTGATCCCCTGGCATGTTCTCAAAACCTATCTCATGCCACCAACCTTACTTTTCCTCCTCACAGTTGCCATCTGCACCCGCAGCGAGATGGAGGATTTCCTCAGCGAAGCTGTTTGCATGAAGGACTTCGACCACCCTAACGTCATGAAACTGATTGGTGAGCTATGTGTGCGCATGCGCCACTTCTTAGCCACGGCACGTGAAGAGTTAATACTTTCAGTGGTGGGGGGGGGGAGAGCTTATGAGTTACCCCCCACTCACCCTCTCCACTATCCTTACCCTGAAATTCCTCCAGGTTGTGTGTGGTACTGCCCCACAGCATTCTGGGACATTAAGCCATTGATTGTCTGCCCGACATATGATGCCTGGGCTAGGTTTTTTGACCAGAACCAGATCCGCGTAAGAACATGAGAATTGTGCTTCTGGATCAGGCCAGTGACCCGTCTAATCCAGCATCCTGCACTCACAGCGGCCACCCAGATTTCTCTGGGAAACCCACAAGTGGGACTCAAACACGAGAGCTCTCTCCCCCCCCCCCCCGTGACTTCCAGCAGCATATATTTGGAATCATTGTGGCCTCAAACTGTGAAGGCAAAGCATAGCTGTCGCGGCTGGTAGCCATTGCTAGCCAGGGCTTATACGCTGAGGCCCAGCTCCGAGGGTCTTCTGCCCGTTCCCTCCCTGCAAGAAGTGAGGTTGCAGGGAACCAGGCAGAGGGCCTTCTCGGTAGTGGCGCCCTCCCTGTGGAACGCCCTCCTATCAGATATCAAGGAGATAAACAATTATATGACTTTCCATAGATATCTGAAGACAGTCCTAGGTTGGGAAGTTTTTAATGTCTGGTGTTCCGCTATGTTTTTCTTTAATACAGTGGTACCTCGGGTTAAGAACTTAATTCATTCTGGAGGTCCATTCTTAACCTGAAACTGTTCTTAACCTGAAGCACCACTTTAGCTAATGGGGCCTCGCACGGCCGCCACACAATTTCTGTTCTCATCCTGAAGCAAAGTTCTTAACCCAAGGTACTATTTCTGGGTTAGCGGAGTCTGTAACCTGAAGCGTCTGTAACCCGAGGTACCACTGTACTTTGTTGGACACTGCCCAGAGTGGCTGGGGCAAACCAGTCAGATGAGCAAGATATTATATTATTATAATAATTATTATTATTATAATTATTATTGCCGTCCCGAGAAGTAGCACACTCGGCCATTCCATTTAGAGCAGATTCCGCAGGCTGTAGCCTGGGAAAAACCAGAAGAGAGGAAACAGCCTTTGGATGGTGGTTGCGGGGGGAGGCAGGCAGGCAGAATGGACGCATCATCCCCAGGGAACAGGACTCCAAGTGAGGGGGCGGAGAGGAAAAAAAGACTTCTTGGGAAAACAGATGTTGGCAAGGATGCTGGGAGCTCTGACAGTCCACAGAGGGGGTGGGTGGAAGCTCAGCTGATGCTAGTTTGCGACTCGCCCAACAGCCCCTTCTCCCTCTCTGGTTCACATTAAGGAGGAACACAGTAAAAATAACTCTCAGGCACAAGGCGCACCAAGAGAGCGTCCTGTAGGGTAAGAGGACCCCAAAGAGGATGTTCTCATGGGCAAAAACCTTTGGGGGTTGGGGGCAGGTGTAGGACATGGGGAGGGGGCTTCCAAATGGTGTGCAAGTTTGAGAGGGGAGGCTCCCTCCCCCTCCGTGTCTTCCTTTTTTCACCGCTCTCACTCTTTAGAATTACAGTGGTGCCCCGCAAGACGAACGCCTCGCAAGACGGAAAACCCGCTAGACGAAAGGGTTTTCCATTTTGGAGGCGCTTCGCAAAACGAATTTCCCTATGGGCTTGCTTCGCAAGACGAAAACGTCTTGCGAGTTCCTGCGGGTTTTTTCCCCTTTCCCCCCCCTTTTCCTAAGCCGCTAAGCCGCTTATCAGCTGTTCTGCTGATAAGCCGCTTAACAGCTGATCGCTAAAAGCCGCTAAACTGCTAATAGCACTAAGCCGCTAAGCTGTCAATGGGCTTGCTTCGCAAGACGAAAAAACCGCTATACGGAGAGCCTCACGGAACGGATTAATTTCGTCTTGCGAGGCACCACTGTATAAAATCGTAGAGTTGGAAGGTCCATGTGGTCCAAGCCCCTGAAATGCAGGAAACAGTAAGAATTCAGGAAGAGTAAAGAGCCATTCAGCAGTGGAACGGTCTCCCTCGGGAGGTTGTGAACTGTCCTTCCTTGGAAGTCTTTAAGCAGAGGTTGGATGGCCATCTGTGAGGGATGCTTCAGCTGAGATTCCTGCATTGCAGGGGTTTGGAATTCGATGACCTTTCGTGTCCCTTCCAAGTCTATGGTTAATAATAATAACTTATTATTTATACCCCAGCCACTCTGGGGGGCTCCCAATCGAGTGTTAAAAACAATACAGCATTCAATATTAAAAACTTCCCTAAACAGGGCTGCCTTCAGATGTCTTTTAAAAATAAGATAGCTGCTTATTTCCTTCACATCTTATGGGAGGGCGTTCCACAGGGCGGGCGCCACTACCGAGAAGGCCCTCTGCCTGGTTCCCTGTAACTTGGCTTCTCGCAGCGAGGGAACCTCCAGAAGGCCCTCGGCGCTGGATCTCAGTGTCCGGGCAGAACAATGGGGGTGGAGACGCTCCTTCAGGTATACAGGACCATGAGAATCACAGGCTCTGTGATTCTCACGTTGTACACATGTGGCACGGCCTGGCCTGCACAACTTGCCACAAGCTGAGGTAGAAAGAGTAAAGAATGTAAGAACATCAGGAGATGTGGGCCAACAGCCCACTGGTCCAGCACCCACTCCTCACAACGACCAACCCAGCACCTGTGAGAAACCCACAAGCAAGACGCGAGCGCATGAGCACTCTCTCCTGCTTTGGTCCTTGTTGGCCATTGATTCTCATGTCTTCTCTGTTGCCCACTGAGAAACTCACACTCTTTCTCTTCCCCCAGGAGTTTGCCTGCAGAACACAGAGAGCGAAGGATACCCCTCCCCGGTTGTCATCCTGCCCTTCATGAAACATGGAGACCTGCACAGCTTCCTGTTGTACTCCCGGCTTGGCGAGAGCCCGGTGGTATGTAGCGTCGCCCCGTGAGATATCTGTTGCGGGGAATCCATACTGCACAGGTGTCCTGGAAGAATTGAGACATCCTGGTTTTTTTCTCATGAGAACGGCGGCCACTTTGGACGCCGTGATGATCTTGCACAATTTTGCACCTCAATCCCCCCCCCCTCGCTCAGAAAAGTGCTTTTTCAGGGCCACAGTGTCACGTGGCACCCCAAAACATGTGTTATTGCATGCCGTTCCCGAAAAAAGCACTGGAGGAGGAGAAGAAGAAGAGTTTGGATTTGATATCCCGCCTTTCACTACCCTAAGGAGTCTCAAAGCGGCTAACGTTCTCCTTTCCCTTCCTCCCTCACAACAAACACTCTGTGAGGTGAGTGGGGCTGAGAGACTTCAGAGAAGTGTGACTAGCCCAAGGTCACCCAGCAGCTGCATGTGGAGGAGCGGAGACGCAAACCCGGTTCCCCAGATTACGAGACTACCGCTCTTAACCACTACACCACACTGGCTCTCTGGATTGCGGTGCAAAATCACACAAGATCGTGGCATCCAAGATGTCTGCTGTTCTCTCGCAAGAAAAAAAGGGAAGATAGCATCCTGGAAGATTGTGTCCCAGATTTTGTTACTGAGGTGTTGGAGAGTATGGGAATCAAATGTCAGGCCTCTCGGCCTGAAATCGGGAGGGCTGGTTTCCTTTTATTTGAACTAGGGTTTTTAACTGGGGAATTTTAATCCTTGTGTGTGTTTTATTTTTCAGTATGCATATAAAGTGCTTTTTATACATTTTATTGCTAGGCTTGTTTTGGTTTTCTGTTTCAATACGAGCCTCTCCAAGAGCTTTGCTATGGAGCAATATGGCGGTTTAATGAACGAACAAACAAACTGTAACACAGAGAATGACCACTAGAGGGGGACAAAGGGAAGGTGAAGGGAGCCCGCTGGGTCCTCCACACAGGAGTCCAGTGGGCCTCTCCTATTAACAGGGGAAAGAGAGTTAAACATTGAGGTGCCTGCAGCCCACCCACTGCTTGTGTCTGATCGTTGTGCTTTCCTCATCTTCCAGTACCTGCCCACACAGACGCTGGTCAAATTCATGACGGACATTGCTAGCGGGATGGAGTATCTCAGTAGCAAGAACTTCATACACCGTGATCTCGCTGCCCGCAATTGCATGTGAGTTTGTGTGACGCGAGAGATGATGGAAGAGGGGATTTCAAGGATGCACAGATTAGTGGCTTTTGACAATCTCTTTTTTTATAATACATATTTTTATTGATTTTTAACATATAAATTATAAAATGTACCACAAAAACTTATCACTTATACAATCTTTTTAGACTTCCATCAGCACCTCTGATGATCCACCGTTTTAACCACTTCTTATGCATTTCTTAACTTTATATTGCCTTTACATCTCTTAACAAATCATCCTTCCCCTTCTCCATTTTTGCAATACTTCCAATAATACTCCTTACAAAACTTCTTGCAAACCTACAAACGTTGTCTGATCTTCACAAATACTTTTCAAATAGTCCGTAAATTTACTCCAGTCTTCCGTGAATTTCTGGTCCCGCCGGTTTCGAATCCTTCCTGTTAGTTTATCTAGTTCTGCATAGTCCATTAACTTCATTCTCCATTCTTCAATCAGTAATTCCTCTTGCTTCCATTTTTGGGCCAGTAATATTCTTGCTGCTGTTATTGCACATAAGAAGAGCTTGCATTCCTTTCTATTTATATCACTCCCCCCAATCCCCAGTAAAAATGCTTCTGGTTTCTTTATGAGTGTGTATTTCAACATTTTTTTCATCGCATTATATATCATCTCCCAGAAGCATTTCACCTTTTTACATTCCCACCACATGTGATAAAATGTTCCCTCTTTTTCTTTACATTTCCAACATTTATTACTGACTTTATACATTTTCGCTAACTTGACAGTTGTTATATACCATCTATACATCATTTTCATCACATCTTCTTTTAGGGCATTGCATGCAGTAAATTTTAAACCTTCTTTCCATAATTTTACCCAATCACTCAGCTGTATATCCAAAATTTTAGAATTATTACTTAATATCTCTAATTCAAACTTTGATCCACGGCTTTTGACAGTCTCACATTCGTCTCTCCCATGAGCAACCCACACATTCACACGTGGCTTCTGTACCCAACAGGCTGAACGAGAGCATGACGGCTTGTGTTGCCGACTTTGGCCTCTCTAAGAAAATCTACAATGGCGATTATTACCGGCAAGGCCGTATCTCCAAAATGCCTGTCAAGTGGATCGCCATTGAGAGTCTGGCCGACCGCGTTTACACCATCAAGAGCGATGTGGTGAGCAGCCAATTGGGGACGCCTTTGATCCCACCCTCCTGAACAGCCCAATGAGAAGACCAGCTTCTGTGTCCTACTAAATTGGCTTCTGTTTCTGTCTACCAATGGACAGGGCTGGCCTGCCCATGAAGCAGACTGAGTCCCCCTCATGCTCACCCCTACTGCCAGAGAAGTGAGGTGAAGCAGCAGCAGCGGTCTCTGGTGAGATCTCACAAAATCTCGCCAGCCGCCGCCGCTGCACGACCCTAGCAAGCGAGGCGGGAGGGCGGCCATTTTGCCTCAGGCGGTGAAACAGGACAGGCTGCCCCAGCCAATGGGAGAAGTTGAATTCTGTGCTTGGCCAGCAGCATCTAATTCCCTCTTTCTGACTCCTTTCCTACAGTGGTCGTTCGGCGTTACTATGTGGGAGATCGCGACGCGCGGCCAGACGCCGTACCCAGGTGTGGAAAACAGTGAGATCTACGACTACCTGCGTCAGGGCAACCGACTCAAGCAGCCAATCGACTGCCTGGATGGCCTGTAAGCATCACCACTGCTTCTTCAAATTGGCATCTCCTTCCTCCATCTTCCCATGATGCTGTGCGGCATGGCCAATTAGGTTTTCTACCTTATGATCAGTAAGCCCGGACTGTAGAGGGGGCTGTATCATTGCAAAAAATTATTTCATGACATCCCACCACTGGCTCTCTCTGCCTTAGGAATGTGACTATGCTCACTCAGCAGGCAAGCAAATTCAATTTTTTCACCCTACAACACTAGCAACTGAAAACAGGTTCCAGGGTTGACCCACCGCCCCGGCTCAAATTACAGCCTCCGTTACAGAACTTCAAGGTCGCTGAACAGCTCTGATATTAATCTTGAACTCATCCAAAATCCTGAGCCGCTATGATATAGCGGTTAGAGAAGAGTTTTACCAAACTTGGGTCTCCAGCTTTTTTTGGACTACAACCCCCATCATTCCTAGGTAGCAGGACCAGTGGTCAGGGATGATGGGAGTTGTAGTAGTAGTAAGTAGTAGTAGTAGTAGTAATAATAATAATAATAATAATAATAATATATTATTTGTACCCTGCCCATCTGGCTGGGTTTCCCCAGCCACTCTGGGCGGCTTCCAACAAAATACTAAAAATACAATAAAACATCAGACATTAAAAATGTCCCTAAACAGGGCTGCCTTCAGACGTCTTTTAAAAGTCAGATAGTTGTTTATTTCCTTGACATCTGATGGCAGGGCGTTCCACGATGCCGTCACCGAGAAGGCCTTCTGCCTGGTTCCCTGTAACTTCGCTTCTCACAGTGAGTTAGAAACAGCTGGAGAAACCTAAATTTGGGCTACAGTGTTGCTCTAGGATTTCAGAGACCAGGGTTTGAATCCCTGCTGAGTCATTTATCATCATCATCATCATCATCATCATTAAATTTGTATACTGCCATTCACCCGTAGATCTCAGGATGGTTCACAACAGGAAAATACAATATAAAAAACCACCAAATGCATAATAAAAACAAAAACAAACCAATAATCCTCCTTCCCAAGTCATGGTTCGGAATGGGTGACCTTGCTACGTACCTCACAGGGATAAATTAAGGAGGGGAAGTAAAAAAGGTAAGATATAAACAAGAGAGAGAACGAGTTCTCTTTCCCCTTCTGAAACATGGCAAAATCCCCAGCAGATTAAGTACCCACTTATAAGTAACTTCCAAGGATGCTGCATCCCAGGTTCCCTTGAAATAACATCTCTTTTGGACCCACGCAGGTACGAGCTGATGATGAGCTGCTGGGCCCTCAACCCTCGCGACCGCCCCAGCTTTGAGATCCTGCACCAAGAGCTGGAGAAGATCCTCAAGTCCCTCCCTCCGGCCAAGGACCCAGAAGAGATCCTCTACGTCAACATGGACGACGGGGTGGCCCCCGGAGAGGCGGAGCTGGGTGCCGTGGGGGGTCTGGGCCCTGAGGAAGCACCGGCCAAGGAGAACCAGTCGCTCAAGCCCACGGTGACGGCGGCCGAAGTCCACCAGCCTCAGGCCATGGGCCGCTACGTCATGTGCCCCACCCCTCACGAGAGCAGCCGGCTACTGACGGACGCCCCCAGCTGCGCCGCCACCGAGGAAGGGGCCTGAACGGGACGAGGCGACTTATTCGTTGTGGCTGGGGGGGGGAGGGGGAGGTTGCAAGTGGCCCAACTGGTGCAGTCCCTGCAAGCTTTGGAAGACGACCCACCCGTCTCTGAGGAGAGGGGATTTATGGAGGACTCCACTAGCTGAGGTGCACCCTCCTCCTTTCCCAAAATGAGCCACTGCTTTGCTTTTGCCACAAGGGTCTTCCCTCCCCATCAACCCCCTCCAGGGGGGAGTTTGGACTGACCCAACTCTGAGTATGTCTCACGGCTGTACATGCATTGACAGTCATGCTCCACACCACCAGCCTGAGGCCAGATATGTACTCTAGACTATGATGTTGGCAGAAAGGGGGAGTCCATCTCAGGTTACAGGGGCCAGGGGAGGAGGGGGGACACAGTGGGGAACCCAACAGGACCGGCAGCTGCGCCCTTTTCTGCTCCTCACGTTGAAGGTACCTTAGCAATTTGACCTCCCGTCCGCAACTCCGTGGTCCAAATTTAGCTCGCTAACACCAAGGTCTCGTCCACGCTCCTGCTTGCCCCAGGCTTAGAAGGCACGAATCTGAGCGATTTTAACTTGCTTTCCCCCGGAAAACCTGCTCTTTGGTGTCAAATCGGAGTGAATGTCAGTCCGGAGGAAACCTGGTCAACATTTGCCTCGATTCGGCGGGGCAGGTGGGGATGAGCCCTTGCCAATGGTACTAAGGTTATTCTGTGTGTGTGTTTGTGTGGCCCAGCTCCTGCCTTTTTCGTGTTGGGCCTGGCATACAGCTGCTGAGCCGGCAGAGCATAGATTTGCTATGAAGGAGAGAAAAGTCCAGCTGCTCAGTTTGTGTGCTGTTAAAGGGGAGCAGGGCACATTAACCAAAACGGGGGGTGGGAAGTATCGGTCCTAATTGCAGCCATCTGAAAGCGGTACGTACTTAGTCCTTCTCCCCTCCTTATTTTACTACCAGCTGTTTCACTGCCATGTCTCCCAGGTTGCATTTAGGCCGGTGGAGATGAATTAAACAGAAGTTCTGGAGGGCTCCCAACTGAAGGAGTTGCAACAAGGGAAATGTACTCAGTTTGTGCACAGATGCACACTTTTTTAAAAAAAAGTCGCTATTGCTTCTCGGGAGCCAGCCCTAGTTTTTAAATCTGACCCCGGAGGTTAATTTTGGTGCAGGTTTCAGCCCGACAGACCAACCCACACTGTCCACACAGCACCAAATTCTCCTCAACGGGTTATCGGGGGACGTCTGATCAGCCATAGCTGAGTTGCTCAGCCCAATCCTCTGGGAACCTGTTTGCCCTGGGGGCAAAGATCCCACAGGGCACTGAAGCCATACCCAGGTGGGCGTCTCAGAGCGGGGGTCCGAAGGTATATTTTTATAGCACATTTCATAGAATCATAGAACATAGAGTTGGAAGAGACCACAAGGGCCATCGAGTCCAACTCCCTGCCAAGCAGGAAACACCATCAGAGCACTCCTGACATATGGTTGTCAAGCCTCTGCTTAAAGACCTCCAAAGAAGGAGACTCCACCACACTCCTTGGCAGCAAATTCCACTGTCAAACAGCTCTTACTGTCAGGAAGTTCTTCCTAATGTTTAGGTGGAATCTTCTTTCTTGTAGTTTGGAACCATTGCTCCGTGTCCGCTTCTCTGGAGCAGCAGAAAACAACCTTTCTCCCTCCTCTATGTGACATCCTTTTATATATTTGAACATGGCTATCATATCACCCCTTAACCTCCTCTTCTCCAGGCTAAACATGCCCAGCTCCCTTAGCCGTTCCTCATAAGGCATCGTTTCCAGGCCTTTGACCATTTTGGTTGCCCTCCTCTGGACACGTTCCAGTTTGTCAGTGTCCTTCTTGAGATGGGAGAAGGGAACAAATTGGCCTTCAAGTCTTCACACCCAGCTAGGCCAGAGCTTCCCTGGTAGCAGTGAGTTTAGCTAACTTTGCTAGAAATGTGAAGGTTGCCATCTTCTCCCCATCCCTCAAAGACTCTTTGCCTTTCACCAATGCAGACAGAAACTCAACAGGTATACCTTTCCCCCATTCCCACATCTCTCTGCTGGGGAAAGCCCTACCTGCCCATTGTACAAACCCTGTCTGATCGCAACCAACCCAATCTGCCACTTGGAGCAAACATCTGGACAAGAATTCCCCGAGTTATTCAGACATCTAAAGTAGCATCATCAGCAGGCTATGATCACCAATGGCCTCTGGATATGAAATAGACAATATTAGTGGGTGCGATCGGAGTAGGATTCCTTGTCTCCAACCTTCTATCATTTCACTGGGGCTTGTATGAGAATCCTGTGGGGAAAAACCCAGGGAAATAAGTGGAGGTTGTCCAAACAGAATTAGCTACTCGTATGCTCCTTTTTGCTAGTGACAAACCCTCTCTTTGCGCCAGTTCACATGCCCACAATTGCCAGTAATTGCTTTCCCCCTGAAACATCACAGCTCCACTGAAGTAGAAGACAACTCCATATTTCAGAGGGCAAGTCCCAACTCTCCATCAGTTCCATGACACTCCATAAATCAGACCTGCCAGCTGCAGAGTGCCTTGATTAATGATATTTTCATCTGGGAACACAGTCTCTGAAGCTCCCACCAGTCACATGCAATTTAGAGGGAATTCACGAATTCTGTTTTGGACATAATGGTAGCTTTATCTAACATGGATGGGGTGCAACTGCTCACAACAGTAATCACACCATAATGGTTCATTTTTTTCTGGCTACCTCCCAGCAATGAAAGCCAGACTAGGGAGGTGGTAAGCTGAATGCATGTTTTGGAAATTTCTTATTGCATGTTCACGGTCACTTTGGCTGGAAACATTTTCCAGCTTTTCCTGAGAGCTGAAGATGGGTGACAAAAAGAAGAAGACAAATGTTCATGCTATACACGCTCATCCGACTTGCACTTTTGCTTAAACAGGTTTTGCAGGCTTTCCTGTTTCAACACCTGTCGTACCTGTTCGGTCAGAAGAATCGGTCCCACAAAAGAACTGTCCTTTGAACCACTTCCAGCTCTCTTGAAACCTGTTGTCTGGCTCCAGCCTTAAACTGAAGGCCTTTCCGCACAGTGATTTTTATTTTATTTTATTTGCACAATAAATGCACATTTCGTTACTGATTTTGTTCTGCACAGTCCATGCGTCGTTCCCTGCAGTTTGCAAGAGCAGCAGCGCTTTGCAGAAAGGCCAGCTTACCCCACAAGCCCCTTCGTGCTTGGAGCAAATCAAAACATGCAGACTCCAAACAGTGAAACTGCCCTAGTTCGCATGATCTTCATGTATTCACAATGAACAATATTCTCCCCAGGATTTAGGTGCAATTTTGTGTGAAATGCACTGGCTTGGTAGGCTTGTGTTATCACAAAAACATCTCCTTGGGGGAACAGTTTTTTATTCTTCAGTTCTTACGTTGGATTTCTTTTTCTCTCTTTTCTGAAGCTACCAAACCTATGCTAAACTGAATAAGCTTGCAAGCAACTCTTAATCCCTGCCTCTATCTGTAGCCTCAAGGCATAAGGAGGACTAACCAGGAAGTGGAGTCTTACACTGGAATGGCGCCATCTTGTCCGTAGGCCTCATAACAGTGGGGCCCATATCTTACACCAGCCTTCCATGAAGGGGGCTAGCTTAGGGAACCAGCAGCCCTCCAGATGTTGTGGACTGCAACTCCCCTCACCACTGGCCATGTAGACTGTGGCTGATGGGCGTTGGAGTCCAGCAAGTTCTGGAGGCCGCCATTTTGGCTGCCTCTGGGGTTACGTCAGGGTAAAATGGGTGGAAGAGGGGAGTTGAGCCTTTCCCTCTCCTGCCACTGCCCTTGAGAAGGACCACCCTCACCCATCCATGTCGTCTGGGGTGGTGGCTGATTTCACTTCCGGCCATCCAGGGGGGAGGTTTGGGGTGGAGTAGGGAGGAGCAACTGGCAGAGGAAGGGTCCCACACACTCCTCTAAGACCCTCCAAGTGTCCCTGTTTTCCAGGGACGTCCCAGATGTACAGAAGCCGTCCCGGTTTCTGATCTGATCCCAGAATGTCCTGCTTTTCCTTAGGACGTCCCTATTTTCATCGGAGAAATGTTGGAGGCTTTGTCCCCTCCTGTCTCCTGCTCTTTTAAAGCTGCATGGCAGACTCCCCTTCTAACGGCGTCCCCTGCCTTTCCATTTGGGGGACACATGGCCACCCTATAGAAACATTTCTCCTCTTTTTGAAGAAAGCGCTCATCATCTTCTGACATTCGGTGGCCACCTTTCAGGCGTGGTGAAACCATGTTTTCCGTTCTGCTTGCAGAAACACATTGATAGCCATCTGTCTCCACTTTGGATTGGGACAGAAAAGGCTGGGCTTTCTGGGGGGTAAAAAGGCTTTTCTGCAAAAGGCTCTGTAGGGTTTTAGTTCCCTCGACCCCCACAATTTTTCTTGGCCACCAAGTATGACTTATGTTGAGATCAAAGGCTTCTCTCACTCCCCGCCTCCTGCACTGAAGTGTATGCAGAACAGTCAGCTATTCCCCCTGCCCTAGAGATTCTTATTAATGAAATGTTTATATATATATATTAATGTATATAATTTTTTTTTAAAAAAGAAAATGCTATATATATATGAAATGTTATTTTTTTCCCACGCCCTGTCTTTTCTACAAACACATTTCCTCTCAGGGCAAGGTCTGTTTTAGTAAAAGAGAGAGCGAAAGAGAGAGATTGAGAGAATGCTCTGTGATATATTTTGCTTACAAATAAAACATTCCTGTAAAAAAAAAAAAAAAAAGGATAAATTTGGAAGTAGATTTTGTTTCCAAGGAGTGGGTTGGGGGTGATACAGGGAAGGAGGGGGTCAAAACTCAAATGGTGCCCTAGATTTGGCGCCCAGTTCAATGCCTGACATCTCCAGTTAAAAGAATTAGTAGCTGCAATATTTTTTTGCAGCTGTTATGCAGATGTCGCCTGGGATCAGTACAGCTCTTTTCCTTCCTAGAAGAAACTAAGCAATGCTTATTTTCTCAGGAAACACAGCAAAGTTTATCTTTGGGGGAGATGCAACCTTCCTTTCCTGGGTTCCAGCTAAGACGCTGTAAGGAGTGGATGTACTGTTGTAAATAAAAATATGCCCTTTTCCCTTATGGGGTATCCAAGAGCCCATATAGAGTCCTTACATAGGTTCCCTATTGGTAGAAGAGAATAACAGAGGCCAACCAGAGAATATTGAGAAGCAAAGCAGCTAGTAAGCTTGATATTTATTGATCTGTTGCAACAGGGTGCCCCTCTCACCTGCAGGAAAGGAGGAGGAACCCAGAAAAATGGTACGCAAGGCCTTATAAAGACTTTTGAAATTGCCACCCTGTAGATCAAGACCACCCCCAGAAACATCATACATACATCACAGAAGGGGTGTAACCTAAGACCACCCCTCAGATACATCACACCTACATCACAGAAATTTAAATGTTGTTTTTCTCTTGTCCTTGTTTATCTCCTGTCTGGCAGGTTACTTGATTGGATTTCCTTGGTAGCCTGGGCATTCTTTTGTAGTGATAAATAGTTCCTGGCCATGTCACAGGCTCACACCCTATTCAAACAGAGACATACTCTTAAGACAGGATTTGTGAAGGAAAAGACAATGGGGAGGCTTTTCCAGTTTGAACTGGCAGAGAAAACATTTGCTCAGTTTAGGAATCAAAATGGTTCCAGGTAGGCCTTCCTGTGCTGATCCATGTATGTGCGGTTATGAACATTACCATATATCTAAGACCATAAAATTCCTATCACAGTACTGCCCAGGTACTTTCAATGCAGTGACCTCCAGATGTGCTTGCCCCACCAGATGTGGAGATACTGAAGTAAGACTCAGCTGCCAACCCAGTCAGGTCAGCTTCTGTACCTGGAATGAAGGCGTTCTGGATCATGTCCTTTGCTCGAAGCAGCAGAAATTTCTCTGCTTGGGCCTGGACAAAACTTTTAGAGTCAAGTACATTTAAAGCACTAAGATACTGTTTTAAATAGTCACAATTTCCCCCAAGGAAACCTGAGAAGTGTAGTTTTTTAAGGGTGCTGAGAGCAGTGTTAAAGGTAAAGGCCTCCCTGACCATTAGGTCCAGTCGTAACCGACTCTGGGGTTGCGGCGCTCATCTCGCTTTTCTGACCGAGGAAGCCGGCATACAGCTTCCGGGTCATGCAGCCAGCATGACTAAGCCACTTCTGGCAAACCAGAGCAGCGCACGGAAACGCCGTTTACCTTCCTGCCGGAGTGGTACCTATTTATCTACTGGCAAACCAGAGTAGTGCACGGAAATGCCGTTTATCTTCCCGCCTGTTTATCTACTTGCACTTTGACATGCTTTCGAACTGCTAGGTTGGCAGGAGCAGGGACCGAGCAACGGGAGCTCACCCCGTCACGGGGATTCAAACAGCCGACCTTCTGATCGGCAAGTCCGAGGCTCTGTGGTTTAATTAGGTGCCAAATGGCTCCTTAAATCAGGGTTGCAGTCGCCAAAACAGAATGCCTAGTTGCCATTTGGGGGCCAGGCGGTTCAAAAGTTGTATTTTTCAATATGACTTTTTGGTTCCTGAAATTCATTCTGACTGTGCAGACAGAATTCTACAGGATGTGTTGCTGAAAACAGTCAAGATCCAAGGATCCCCAGGCATGCAACTCCAGATGGTGGAGATGTCAGGCACGCACCATCCTGGCGCCTGGTCATCTTCGCTTGGTCGCAAGTGGCTGATAGCTGGGTGCAAAATGCGCCTAGTGCCTGGCGAATTTCGAACACCCAGCTGAGAATTGCTATTCCCCTGAGAGAGCTACAATTCCCAGAGTTCCCTGTGAAGAGGGGTTGATTGTTAAACCACTCTGAGAACTGTGAGGGGAATACAAGTCTCCTAACAACTCTCGGGACACGGGTAGTGCTGTGGTCTAAACCACTGAGCCTCTTGGGCTTGCCGATCAGAAAGGTCAGTGGTTTGAATCCCTGCGACGGGGTGAGCTTCTATTGTTTGGTCCCAGCTCCTGCCAACCTAGCAGTTCAAAAGCACACCAGTACAAGTAGATAAATAGGTACCGCTGTGGCGGGAAGGTAAATGGCATTTCCGTGCGCTGCTCTGGTTTCGGTGTTCTGTTGCGCCAGAAGCGGCTTAGTCATGCTGGCCACATGACCTGGAAAAACTGTCTGCGGACAAACACCAGCTCCCTCGGCCTGTAAAGCGAGATGAGCGCTGTTAAGTTGTGGGTGAACATATCAGACGACACAGTGATTCTTCAAACAGCTCTTGTTTATTCACAGGCCAGAACAGAACTGAACTGAAGGGTTCAGCCAGCCTGCTTATATAGAGCTCCACTAGAACGCAACAGTAACCATTTTCTGTAACTATCCAATCACTGAATGTCACTTTCAATCCCTTATTTGCATATGTGGACCTGAGTGAAAACTATCTACAGTATCCCCCTGCTGGCCCAGGGTGAGAAATTCAGTACATAACAAGCGCAGAGTCGTCTGCGACTGGATTTAACTGTCAGGGATCCTTTACCTTTACCTTTTTAACAACTCTCAGGACCCTTAACAAACTACAGTTCCCAGGAGCCTCTGAGAGAATGCATGGCTGTCAAAGTGGCTCATTAATGCTTCTTTAAATGCATGGTGCAGATGTGGCTCCATTTTGGGCCTGAACAGGTTGCCATGTAAACTGTTCAGCATTGTGGCGCTCAGAAAGTCCTCCCGAACGCCGGTGCTGGAGTGGCGCCGGCAGGGTGTACAAGCTTCGCGCTTTGCCCCCACTTCATTAGGCAGAGGGCGAACGAACCCCATCAATGGGCACATTCAGGGTTTGCCTGTTGTAACCGTTTCGACTCGAGTGAGTAATGGAGAACAAGGCAGGCCATTGAGAGGGGAACCCGCACCACAAGCATCTGCTCCCATCTGGGGTAAAAAGATTAAGCTGTTTTGCAATTGTCCCCAGAGCTTGTTGGACAGCGTCTAAACCCCCTCCCCAATAGCAGACAAATGCCTCTCTGTCTCCTAGAAGTCTTGAAAAGGAGAGCGGGAGATGGGCTGGGAAAGAGGGCATCCAAAATTAAAGGAAAGGGGGGGGGTGGCAGCGAGTGAGAAAGGTTGTGTGAAAATGCAGACATTCCCAATCAATGTGTGAGCCTGGGTCTCAGGATTATCATTGTTGTAAACAAAAATTGGCCTTTTCCCTTATGGGGTATCCAAGAGCCCGTATAGAGTCCTTACATAGGTTCCCTATTGGTAGGAGAAAATAACAGAGGCCAACCAGAGAATATTGAGAAGCAAAGCAGCTAGTAAGCTTGATCTTTATTGATCTGTTGCAACAGGGTGCTCCCCTCACCGCAGGAGAAGAGGAGGAACCCAGAAAAATGGTGCGCAAGGCCTTATAAAGACTTTTGAAATTGCCACCCTGTAGATCAAGACCACCCCCAGAAACATCATACCTACATCACAGAAAAGGCGGTCTTAAAACAGAAATTTGAATGTTTTTTTCTCTTGTCATTGTTTATCTCCTGTCTGGCAGGTTACTTGATTGGATTGCCTGGGGAGCCTGGCCAGTCTTTTGTAATGATAAATACTTAGCTCCTGGGCCAGGTCACAGGCTCACACCCTATTCATATCTTAAATGCGTCCTTAAGACAGGATTTGTGAGGAAAGAGACAATGGGGAGGTTTCCCACTTTGACCTTGCAGAGAAAACATTTGCTCAGTTGAGGAATCAAAATGGTTCCAGGTTGGCCTTCCTGTGCTGATCTATGTACGTGCGCTTATGAACATTACCATATATCTAAGACCATAAAATTCCTATCACATCATATAATTGTAGAGTTGGAAGGGACCATGGGGTCGTATAGTCCAACCCGCTGCAGCACGGGATTCGAACCCACAGCCTTTCATATTCTACAGTGCCAAGGGATCAGGATCAGGAGACTCGATGGCTTGATTTGGTTTAAAGCCTTAGGCCAGGCATGTCCAAAGTCCATTTCGGGGGCCTAATCCGGCCCGCCGGTCAGTTCAGTCCAGCCCCTGTGGCAGTTTACTTCCTGGGGTAAAATCCTTAAAAAACCTCAACAACTTCAATCCTAAAAACAAGCTCAACAACTTTGGCCAGCCCTCTGGCCAGCCCCCACAGCCCTTCTCTTCATCAAATCTGGCCCTCTTTGAAAAAAGTTAGGCAGATCCGCACCATGCATTCAAATCACATGACTCGCCCCAAAGAATCCTGGGAACTGTAGTCCCCCCTCACAGAACTACAATTCCCAGCACCTGAAATTACAGCAGCCAGGATTCGGATGGGGTGTGTATTAAGCAATGTGCTTTAAACATATGAGGACGCAGGTGGCGCTGTGGGTTAAAGCCTCAGCGCCTAGGGCTTGCCGATCGAAAGGTCGGCGGTTCGAATCCCTGCGGCGGGGTGCGCTCCCGCTGCTCGGTCCCAGCGCCTGCCAACCTAGCAGTTCGAAAGCACCTCCGGGTGCAAGTAGATAAATAGGGACCGCTTACCAGCGGGAAGGTAAACGGCGTTTACCCAGAGCAGCAATGTCACGCTGGCCACGTGACCCGGAAGTGTCTCCGGACAGCGCTGGCCCCTGGCCTCTTAAGTGAGATGGGCGCACAACCCCAGAGTCTGTCAAGACTGGCCCGTACGGGCAGGGGTACCTTTACCTTTTACCTTTAAACATATGGTGTGGATCTGCCCCAAATCATGGCTATTTTAAGGGCTTGAGGTGTGCACATTTCATCTGTTTTGCATACACAGGTTACAGCTTCATTGAATTGGTTTGGGAAAGGTGGGTTTCAGGCGTGGGGAAACCAAACAGGTAACACAGGTTGGGTGAAATATATCCTTGCCCATCCCATCTCTGGTGCAAGCAGCAGCACCATAAATATGCAACTTAAAGCACAGCAGGGGGGAAAAGCATCTCAAGCTGCGAATGCTGCCTGGAATTGATTTGGAACCTGAGATGATCTGTGTATGACACAGCTGCCCTCTGCTGGTCGACAGTTAGTGCTGTTTGTTGTTGTTTAGTCGTTTAGTCGTGTCCGACTCTTCGGACCAGAGCACGCCAGGCACTTCTGTCTTCCACTGCCTCCCGCAGTTTGGTCAAACTCATGTTGGTAGCTTCGAGAACACTGTCCAACCATCTCGTCCTCTGTCGTCCCCTTCTCCTTGTGCCCTCCATCTTTCCCAACATCAGGGTCTTTTCCAGGGAGTCTTCTCTTCTCATGAGGTGGCCAAAGTATTGGAGCCTCAGCTTCACAATCTGTCTTTCCAGTGAGCACTCAGGGCTGATTTCCTTCAGAATGGAGAGGTTTGATCTTCTTGCAGTCCCGGGGACTCTCAAGAGTCTCCTCCAGCACCATAATTCAAAAGCATCAATTCTTCGGCGATCAGCCTTCTTTATGGTCCAGCTTTCACTTCCATACAACACTACTGGGAAAACCATAGCTTTTACTATACGGACCTTTGTTGGCAAGGTGATGTCTCTGCTTTTTAAGATGCTGTCTAGGTTTGCCATTGCTTTTCTCCCAAGAAGCAGGCATCTTTTAATTTCGTGGCTGCTGTCACCATCTGCAGTGATCATGGAGCCCAAGAAAGTAAAATCTCTCACTGCCTCCATTTCTTCCCCTTCTGTTTGCCAGGAGGTGATGGGCCAAGTGGCCATGATCTTCGTTTTTTTTATGTTGAGCTTCAGGCCATATTTTGTGCTCTCCTCTTTCACCCTCAATAAAAGGTTCTTTAATTCCTCCTCACTTTCTGCCATCAAGGTTGTGTCATCTGCATATCTGAGGTTGTTGATATTTCTTTCGGCGATCTTAATTCCGGCTAGGGATTCATCCAGCCCAGCCTTTCGCATGAATTCTGCATATAAGTTAAATAAGCAGGGAGACAATATACAGCCTTGTCATACTCCTTTCCCAATTTTGAACCAATCAGTTGTTCCATATCCAGTTCTAACTGTAGCTTCTTGTCCCACATAGAGATTTATCAGGAGACAGATGAGGTGATCAGGCACTCCCATTTCATGGATCACTGCCTTGCCGTGGCAAAGGGGCTTGAATAACTCAGAGAAGCTATGAACTATGCCGAGCAGGGCACCCAAGATGAACAGGTCATAGTGGAGAGTTTTGACCAAACGTGATCCAACTGGAGGAGGAACCGGCAAGCCACTCCAGTATCCCTGCCAAGAAAACTCCCTGGACAAAGACAACAGGCCTTAAGCTTACAGAGTGGCAATTCCAAAGAGTCTATACGTATAAGGGCTTGCACACCATTGTTCTGGGCTCCTCCTCCCTCCTGCATGTGGTGAGAGAGGACCCTGTTGCAACAGTTTTAATAAAGATCAAGCTTGTTAGCTGCTTTGCTTCTCAATATTCTCTGTTTGGCCTCTGTTATTTTCTCCTACCGATAGGGAACCCGCTTAAGGACTCTATATGGGCTCTTGGATACCCCATAAAGGAAAAAGAGCAGATTTTGTTTACAACACTTACAATAATACTTATAATAAGACTAAACCTTAACACTATATACAGAACACCACACCAGAAGGAAAAGAGATAGAAAGAGAAAGTGAAGCCCAGGCTCCTTCTGGCCCTACTTTTATAGTCAGCATGACCTTCACAGAGAACCTGTTATGTACTGAAGTTCTCACCCTGGGCCAGCAGGGGATACTGTAGATAGTTTTCACTCAGGTCCACATATGCAAATAAGGAATTGAAAGTGACATTCAGTAATAGTGCCACTGTATTCTGCTCTGGTCAGACCTCACCTGGAGTACTGTGTCCAGTTCTGGGCACCACAGTTCAAGGAGGACACTGACAAACTGGAATGTGTCCAGAGGAGGGCAACCAAAATGGTCAAAGGCCTGGAAACGATGCCTTATGAGGAATGGCTAAGGGAGCTGGGCATGTTTAGCCTGGAGAAGAGGAGGTTAAGGGGTGATATGATAGCCATGTTCAACTATATAAAAGGATGTCACATAGAGGAGGGAGAAAGGTTGTTTTCTGCTGCTCCAGAGAAGCGGACACGGAGCAATGGATCCAAACTACAAGAAAGAAGATTCCACCTAAACATTAGGAAGAACTTCCTGACAGTAAGAGCTGTTCGACAGTGGAATTTGCTGCCAAGGAGTGTGGTGGAGTCTCCTTCTTTGGAGGTCTTTAAGCAGAGGCTTGACAACCATATGTCAGGAGTGCTCTGATGGTGTTTCCTGCTTGGCAGCGGGTTGGATTCGATGGCCCTTGTGGTCTCTTCCAACTCTATGATTCTATGATTCTATGATTGGATAGTTACAGAAAGTTGTTACTGTTGCGTCTATATAAGCAGGCTGGCTGAACCCTCCAGTTCAGTTCTGGCCTGTGAATAAACAAGAGCTGTCTGAAGATTTGCTGTGCTGTCTGATATGTTCACCCACAAATTAACAGAACCAGTTTAAGCCAGCTGTACTCAGCTTCTCGGAAGGAATAAACCAAACACCAGGAACCTTCTGCTTGTTTCTTTCACACAGAGAAGCTTCCAGAACCCTCTTGAAGTGATTAGAAAAGGAAAGATCTCTACACATCAGATCAATATTTTCTTCACTAAGAAATGCAAACTGACAAAACGCTCCCCTGTACTTTTGTAGCACCCTGCTTGTGGTTAACACTTAGCTGGAATGAAATATTCAACGCAGCAATAGAGAAATTAAAATAATAATTTATTTGTCAGACAAATAAATATGAGGCACAGTGGTATATGGTTACCAAGCTCTGGCCTGGCCTCCTGCCGTTATGGCCAGCACTTATATTTCCTTAATCCAGCCCCCTTGCTCCTCCTGTGGCTGCCTCTGTCCAATCAGCCTGGTTGAAATTCCTATTGGCTGTTTGCTAGAACCAATCACAAAAGATACACCCATTTCCTCTTGTCCTTTTATGGGAAACAAAAAGATATATATTCTTCTATCTATAAATGACAAATAAGTAGTAATATATCTTACATGTGTCTCAACAAGGAACCTTAATTACCAGCTCACCTCGCCCTATTGCCCTCCAAAACAAATGGTTTAATCTTAAATTTTTATCTTAAACAGATGTCAAGGATCTTGAGTTCACATCATCATTGAAAGATCTCCTTCTCTTGAAGGTCTTTTAAACAAAGGCCTGACAACCATATGTGTGCTCTAATGATGTTTCCTGCTTGGCAGGGGGGCTGGGCTGGTGGCTGATGGCCCCTGTGATCTCTTCCAACTATATGAAATAAGAATCTAGCATATGGATTTAACATTTCTTAGCTTCTAATTCCTTTGCATAATTACATTTAAGCCAATATATTTAATACATAACATAGATAGCTTTTTGGAAGAATAAACCTTTTCAAAGTAAAAAAGGAAGGAACAGTTTCCAGCCTCAAAATAAGATAGAAAGAAAACTTCTCTTCTCCAGCCAAGCCAGTTGCCTTTTTCACTGCTCTTGACCTTTCAACCTTAGGAAAATATGGCTCAAGTTTAATGGGAGGCACATGGTTTTATTTTACTATTTATCAACTCTTAATTATGTTTATCTCTTTTTTTATCTTCTGTAATATGTAGGGTCAGTGTAACCTTGGCTGTCAGCCTGTAATTCCCTTTTTACGACTTTGAGAATTGTTTTCTGCTATAAATCAGGGGGCCCCCTTGTCCAGGAGAATAAACATCTTGCCAAGGTTCTTAGGCAGCTGGTCTTCTGCCTGGCATGAACATTTGAAAATCTTTAAGCTCATTTTAAAATACAGGCCCTGATCAAGCCTCAATAAAAATGCAGGCTATGATTAGATGCCTCACTTTGAAACAGCTACAAGCATGAGACTGTGGTGATTTCATAATCTGAAGAGTTATTAAGGATTAATGAGGAACAAGATCTGCTAACTGCCGTTCTTACATACAGCAGATCTAAGTGTACTAATGTCTGAAGGAGTTGGGTCTTTCGTATCTCATAATCGCCCAAATACGCAGGAGAGAAGTCCATCTTAAATGTAGTCCTCCCCATCTCTTTCATCCACTGGAGTCTGAGAGCAATAAAGCGATATTCTGTATTGCTTCCAAGCAAACGTGCTGGAGCAACAGGCAAAACTTTTTGTCACGGAGCAGCTTCTGTGTGGCTCTTTTATTGGAAAAAGGGTCACACATGCCAGTTTTGCTCAACGTCTGTACGATGTGCCATTCTAATCAAAATACCCATGTTATGTTGCCCATTTAAAATGGATAAGAAAAGAAACAATGCAGAAACAGTAAATCTGAATTAAATGGAAGAGGGGGAGAAGCAGAACCAGAAAATATATAGCAATTTTCCTGGTGCTATTTGGGAGGGGAAGCATTTGTGCTTCTACAATCTGATGTTAATTATTCCACATCATGTTATTATGGTGATGCCATAGGATGACATTACGATTACGTCATCCATGTTGTTGTGGTGTGAGGTGCTTATATAACTTTATTTGTTTTCACTGAAATGTTACGTAACACGCCTTCCCCCGTCTAAAGAGGAAAGCGGGTCACGGTGGGAGCACGAATTAAATTCAGACGTGAAATAACAATCTGCAAGAAGACGCTTCCCAAGCCTCAGGCAATAAGAAAGACACACCCAGAGAAATGCCTCCCGCCAAGAACTCAGCCAATGGGAACTCGAGACACAAATGCAACCCGCAAGGAATATCTTGATGACGGCTATTCGTGGGCAAGCATAAAGCCCCTCGAGGGCTCAGCCAATAGGAAAAGTAAGAAAAATCCCTCCACAAACAAACAAATCCGTACTCCAACCAATGAGAACTCAGAAGGGAAGAGGACTCTTGATTGGTCTTCGAGAAGTTGGTCCAACCTCCCTCATTCGTCAATCAGTCCTTTCCCCTCCTCCGACTGGTTTTACCTACAGCAGCGGATGTGAGGGGACGAGCCACCGTTAGCCAATAAAGAAGCTCTTTGTAGACGGGCTCGCTCCCGTGTCCAATGGGCGGGCCTCTTCCACAAGCGGCAGAACGAGCGGGAGACGGAGGGAAAAGGGAGGAGGAGGAGGAGGAGGCAGAGGTAGGGAAGGCGCGGCCCAATCAGCGGGCGCCTCTCATCCCTCCCTCCGTCGGCCGGCCAACCGGAGAGGCCGGCGCATGGCTGGCGGGGCGCTGAGAGGGGAGGAGGGCGGCGGCGGCGGCCATTTTGAGCCGAGCCCGGAACGGAGCGCCGATGGCCGGGCAACCGCGACCCCGCGGCGGGGCTTGAGCGGGGGGCGGGGGGGATATGGATGTGCGGAAGCTGCGCGTCAACGAGCTGAAGGAGGAGCTGGGCCGGAGGGGCCTCGACACCCGCGGGCTGAAGGCGGAGCTTGCCGAGCGGCTGCAGGCGGCGCTGGAAGCGGAGGAGGCCCGCGGAGGAGCGCCGGGAGCGGGCGCCGACCAGCAGGAGCAGCTGCCGGACGGACATTGTAAGCGGCCGGGAAGGAGCGGGAGCCTCGCCGCCGGGGAGCGCCAGGCTGGGGGATCGGCATGGGGCCTCCCCGTGCAGCTCCGCGCTAGGGATCCGCTGCACCCGTTTCTCTCCTTCCCCGGGCGAGGCATGGGGGTCTCCCGGTGCAGCTCCGCGCTGGGGACGGCAGGCCTCCTGTTGCAGATCCGCTGCACGCGTTTTCTCCTTCTCCGGGAGAGGCATGGGGGTCTCCCGATGCAGCTCGGTGCATCCGCTGCCTAGGAAATGCACGTGGGCCTCTCGGTGCAGCTTCGATCTGGGATCCCGCTTCGATCTCGGAGTTCAGCCTAAGGACTGGCGACTTGGTGGAGCTCTGCTGCGGGGCTTTTCTTGTCTTGCAGCACAGACGTGCACGGTGCTACTCTGCTTTCTGGTTCCCTCTATTCTCCTTCCGCTGCGCAGCTACAGCTCTGTGCCTTTTTGGCATAGTTCATCATGAGAGAGTGTCCGGCAGGCGTGAGCCTCCCTGGTTCAGCTGCTCCATGCTTGAAGGGACTTCGGGGTCTCCTGGAGCAGCTCCAGGCTGGGGGACATAGAATCATAGAGTTGTAGAGGTGGAAGGGACCCTGAGGATCATCTTGCCCAGGAGTGTCCAGTAGATTATGATCTACCGGTAGATTCCGGGCTGATCCTGGTAGATTGCAGGATCCTTATCGCATACAAAAAGTTAAGGGGGGAAACTAAAAAATCTGTGCAATCCTCCCCCCCCCCCAAGCAACAACTCTGGGCACTTCCCTCCTAAAAAAACCTCAACTCTGGGCAATCCACCCACCCCACGCATACTCCTCCTCCTTCCAATGACAATGGGTAGAATGGTAGATCTCTGCACAATGGGTAGATCACTGCCGGTTTTTTTTATACTGGGAGTAGATCACAGTCTCATGCCTGACTCTAGTCCAACCCCCTGCAATGCAGGGATATGCAGTTTTCCCATACGGGGATCGAACCTGCAACCTTGGCATCATCAGTACCACAATCTAACCAACTGAGCTGTCCACTTGGACATAGTGAGGTGCTTTATCCTGAGCCAGGCCCACGGTCCACCTAGCTTAGTATTGTCTGTGCTGACTGGCAGTGGCTCTCCATGGTTCCAGACCAATGTCTCTCCAACTTCCTGCCTGAAGATGCTGCTGGGGATTGAACTTGGGACCATCTTGCATTCGGGGCAGATGCTGTAATAATAATAATAATAATAATTTATTATTTATACCCCGCCCATCTGGCTGGGCCTCCCCAGCCACTCTGGGCGGCTTCCATAAAAACCAAAAATACAGTAAAATATCACACGTTAAAAACTTCCCTGAACAGGGCTGCCTTAAGATGTCTTCTGAATGTCAGGTAGTTGTTTATCGCTTTGACATCTGCTGGAAGGGCGTTCCACAGGGCGGGCGCCACTACCAAGAAGGCCCTCTGCCTGGTTCCCTGTAGCTTTGCTTCTCGCAATGAGGGAACCGCCAGAAGGCCCTCGGCGCTGGACCTCAGCGTCCGGGCAGAATGATGGGGGTGGAGACGCTCCTTCAGGTATACTGGACCGAGGCCGTTTAGGGCTTTAAAGGTCAGCACCAACACTTTGAATTGTGCTCGGAAACATACTGGGAGCCAATGTAGGTCTTTCAAGACCGGTGTTATATGGTCTCGGCGGCCGCTCCCAGTCACCAGTCTAGCTGCCGCATTCTGGATTTGTTGTAGTTTCCGAGTCACCTTCAAAGGTAGCCCCACGTAGAGTGCATTGCAGTAATCCAAGCGGGAGATAACCAGAGCATGCACCACTCTGGCGAGACAGTCCGCAGGCAGATAGGGTCTCAGCCTACGTACCAGATGGAGCTGGTAAACAGCTGCCCTGGACACAGATTTGACCTGTGCTTCCATGGACAGCTGTGAGTCCAAAATGACTCCCAGGCTGCGCACCTGGTCCTTCAGGGGCACAGTTACCCCATTCAGGACCAGGGAATCCTCCACACCTGCCCGCCTCCTGTCCCCCAAAAACAGTACTTCTGTCTTGTCGGGATTCAACCTCAATCTGTTAGCCGCCATCCATCCTCCAACCGCCTCCAGACACTCACACAGGACCTTCACCGCCCTCACCGGTTCTGATTTAAAAGAGAGGTATTCTCTTTTGTAACAGCTGAGCTGCGGCTGTGTTTAGTACTCCTGCGAGAGTGGCCTGATGCAGCTCTGTGCTGTGAGCCTGTGTTGTTATTTCCCCATGAGAATCGCAGATGAGTCTTGTCTCTGGAGAGAAAAGCCAGGATGCTGGTTTGTTGACACCTGGCTTCCGTGCCAGTTCTGGGTTTCACCTAAGTTGTCTAATGTCTGCTGTGTCTAAATCTGGAAACAAATGGGTGTCATGTGGCTGGAGGAAATTTGCAGGGATGGTGGCTGTGTACTCCCTCTGCTCTCAGTGGCAGCATGCCCCTGAATGCCAATTGTAAGCAGGGAGAGCGTTGTTGCAGCACCTGAGTGCATTTGGGTGGCCACTTTGATGATGGAGTAGGTACACCTGGGGCCCTGATGTATTGAGGGTGCTTTGTGTTATTACAGTGGTACCTTGGTTCTCAGACTTATTCCGGTCCGGATGTTCGTTCCAAAACCAAAGCGTTTCAAAACTAAGGCGTGCTTTCCCATAGAAAGTAACACAAAATGGATTAATCCGTTCCAGACTTTTAAAAACAACCCCTAAAACAGCAATATAACATGAATTTTACTATCTAATGAGACTCTTGATCCATAAAATGAAAGCAATAAACAATGTAGTGTACTACAGTCTCACAGTCAATCAATCAGTAGCAGAACTGGGTTCCACACAGTCACAAAAACAAAACAAAAAAGCCACAAAAACAAAAAAATGCAAAATAAATAACAAAAACAGACAGACCTCAGCGTAACACTCAAAATGGAAGTGTGGCGCTCAAAACGGAGCAGGTTCAGCTTCCGAAAAAAGTTCGCAAACCAGAATACAGTGGTACCTCGTAAGATGAAAAACTTGCAAGACGAAAGAGTTTTTCGTTTTTTGAGTTGCTTCGCAAGATGAATTTCCCTATGGGCTTGACGAAAACGTCTTGCAAGTTTGTTTCCTTTGTCTTGCAAGCTTGTTTCCTTTTTCTTAAAACCGTGCATTCAGGGGGTGCAGTTGCGACTTGACTTCGAGGAGCAACTCATAGCACGCGGTGTGGTAGCCTTTTTTGAGGTTTTTGAAGACTTTGGTGATTTTTGAAGCTTTTCCAAAATCCATGCTTCGCAAGACGAAAAAACTCGCAGAACCAACTAATTTCGTCTTGCGAGGTACCACTGTACTTACTTCCGGGTTTGCAGTGTTTGGGTTCCAAGTTGTTTGAGAACCAAGGTACCACTGTAAAATTTACTACAGAAAAGCTATGTGCTGTTGATGATTCTGCTAGTAGGGCAGTTCCAGTTGAGTTGAGTTACCAGGTAGTATGCTGCTTTGAGAGTGCCTGGGGATTCAGCAGTGGCCTTCTCCATCCTCTCAAATACAGTGGTACCTCGGGATGCAAACAGGATCCATTCCGGAGCCCCGTTCACATCCTGAAGCAAATGCAATCTGCACGTGCGCAGGTCATGTTTCACCACTCCGTGCATGTGCGTGATGTCATTTTGACCGTCTGCGCATGCGTGCGCGGCGAAACTCAGAAGTAACGCGCTCCGTTACTTCCGGGTCGCCGTGGAGCGCAACCTGAAAATACTTAACTTGAAGCACATTTATCCCGAGGTATGACTGTAATGCTCTTGCCTAGGATAATAGGATGGCAAGCAGTTTGCCTTGCTGTCATGTTTGCAAACATCCCAACCCAGGCATGATTAGTACCATGGCTTGTCATCTTGTAAAATCTCTGGTCTGACTTCCGCTTGGAGTTTTACGAGTATGCATGCATTTGACCAATGAGTACAGTGTATATTGTGAAATATGAATTCTGGGGGCTGCGACAGGCAAACGAAGTGCTGTGATGAGGAATTATCAATCCTGTGTAAAAGTGGCTGAATATGCAGCGGGGATATGCAACTTGGTGCCCCTGCGTTTGTGCACTTCGGACTGAAATATGGGAGCTTCTCCTGCATGAAGCGAAATCGTTTTGTATGGTGTGGAGTGGAGGGTGTGTATGGCACCCACACCCACTGCTTTTCTTCCTTTCTCAGAAGCCCTGTATGCATGTGGCAAAATCATGCAGTGATGCTTTTCCAGGCTAGGGGCTTGAAAGCTCCTTTTCAGAGAGAAGTAAAATTTGCCTCCTGCAGAAAAGCTGTATGTGTGGGAGAAGGGGAGACTCAACACCTGCTTGTTCCCTGACATTTACAATTAGCCATGCAGCAAACGAATTACGCAAAGTGGTTTTCCTTCCCGGGAGGGACTTTCAGACATGAAACCCACTTGCTGCCTGCATCCTGAAATGGTACACTCCAGATATCTTCAGCCGCTTCATTCTGCTGATAATCTATAATTGGCATTTCTCAAACTTCTGAGTTCATTGATCCCTTGATGAGCATATGAAGTTGTCATCGACCCCAACCCAAATTTGTAGGAATATAAATGAAAGTCAAGGAAGATGTGTAAATATGACCAACATTTATCAATCCTCAGTCACCTTTAACAATCGTGAAATTTTATATATATATATATATATATATATATATATATATATATATATATATATATATTAAGTAAAACAAGTGAAACTAATATGTCTTATTAAATGTAGAGGTTCCTTGTTGACAAGGGATGTGAAATATGTACAGTGGTACCTTGGTTTACAGGCTTAATCCGTTCTGGAAGTCTGTTCTTAAACCAAAGCATTCTTAAACCAAGGCACGCTTTCCCATAGCAGCGGGAGACTCAGTTTACAAATGGAACAAACTCAACAGGAAGCGAAATGTGTTCTGCTTTCAAGGCAAAGTTCACAAACCAAAACACCTACTTCTGGGTGTGCAGTGTTCTTAATCCAAGTTGTTCATAAACGAAGCTGTTCTTAAACCAAGGTACCACTGTATGTATAGCTCCTGCTTAAACGTTTTGCATGATTGTAAACTTTCCCACCCCGTGGCCCTTTCAACCCCATGGTCTTTATTCGCCCCTTGCCCAGTCCCACCAATCCCAGGGGGTCAATATCAACCCATATGGGAAACCCTGCTATCCACTGAAACCCATCTTGTTTGTTTTGGTTGCCCTTGCTGAGCCTAGACCGCCACTCCAGCCTTCATCTAGCAGTCAAGAAACACTGGCACACATGTTTCCAACCTCCCCATTGTTTTTTCAAAGCTGGGCATAGAATGGAATAGCAGGCCTGACCTATGTTCTTGCCTTTCCCATTTCAAGATGGCACCCATGACAACACTCATCAGGACAACATGCAAGGATACCACCAGCCATACGAGCACTTCAGCGTTAAACAGGAGAACGAATCTGGGTACAAGAGGGGACCTATAGACCAAGATCATTCTGGCTTACATTCAGGTACAGTCAGGTGTTTTAAAAACAACAACCCCAGACCTTTGTCACGTACTGATCATCGTAATTATATAGGTAGCACCCCATTGACCTGGTGCAAAAGTTTTCAATAGCAGCTGGGATGTTCCCTTTTTATATATAACTTGTGTATTTACTTTTGGTGGTGGAGGAAGGTGCCCAGAGCGGTATTTCATATTGGCTGGTGAAATGCACAGCCTTATGGTGGACATGAATGCCCTTGAGACACTATAGGGATCACAGAACATCTCCATATATACAGCCACACATTGGTCTCTCGTGATAAGAGTCCCTGCCAGTGTAGCCCGAGACACCAACTGTCAATGCCTGATTTTTAAAAATCCGTCTTCTCCCTCCACCTTCCCCCCGGGTAAGTGAAAGGTAGCAATTTGTTTATTTGGGGTACAGTAAATGGTTGCATTTGAAGTCCACTGCTTCTGGTGGTGCTGCGCCTGCCTCTTCTGCCACATAATGCGCTGTTTTCATGAGGGGCTGATCTCCCCTCCCCTTTCAGCTATGCCCCAGACTCCATTCTGTGGATTTTTATCCCCAGAGAATTCACAGAGCTGAACTGCCCTCTTGTTTGCATATCCACCACTCAGTTAACTTATTCATGTCCCGTGTTCTGCTGTGATGTCGGAGTGTAACAGAACTTCAGTACATAACATGGGAAGTGGGTGGGTTGTTTTATCTAGGGCAGGCATGTCCTAAGTCTGTTTTGGGGGCCTAATCCGGCCCTCCGTTCAGTTTAATCTGGCCCCAGTGGCAGTTTATTCCCTGGTGTAAAAAACAAAACAAAACCAACTTCAATCCTAAAAGCTTAACAACTTTGGTCGGCCCCTACTTCATCAAATCTGGCCCTCTGAAAAAAGTCTGGACACCACTGATCTAGGGGATTGGTGGCTTTGGTTCTGCCTCGCAAGTCCCAATGGCAGTAATAGCACTTCCTTCCATGCCCATAACTTGTGACCTCAAAATAAAGGCTTCCTTTCCCAATTAAATGTGTTACATTTTGTTTGAGTGTAGAAATGAAGACAGAAGTGAAGCAAGAGGAGCCAGCCTCCGGCTATAACATGCCAGCTTCGGGTTACAATGCACCTTCCTCGGGACCTGCGTCTAACTACAACACTTCAGTTTCTGGCTACAATGCACCCCCTTCCAATTACGGCTCTTCCGACTCATCCCAGCCCTGGCAGCAGCAGCAGCAAGGCCGCAAGAGGCCAGCTGAGGAGTCCCGGGCGCGCGGATATTACGAACACCGAGATGATAAGAGGTGCGTTCAGGCAAGTCTTTACGGGCGGCAGCAACAGGGTGGAAATTAACCCATGGGTGCCATTGAGATTGAAGCAGATACGTATTGCATCTCTCAGTCTAGGAAGTGCATTCTTTAACCTTTGTGGATTTGAGTAACTCTCAAATGATGCTGTATATCTGGCAGAATTTATAACATTTTGAAAAGTAGGATTTTAAGAGTGGCTGCTTCTTGACTGATACCTCAGTCTTAAATGCTGAAGTGGAAATAATGCTTAATTAAAATTTATGAAGAATCTGAGTTGGATGTAAATCCTGATTATATGTAAACACATTGATCGTGGGTCAGTGGTAATTGTTAAAGCAATCTGATAAAGGAGTGTAGTTTTCTCTGCCATCTGCTGAGTTGGGTTTGGGGAATCCAGATTGGGAGGGTTTGGAATAGGTAGATTAGTTTTGGCAGGGTGATCATTTAGATCATGGCTATTTTGTCTGAGAGAGTGAAATTCTTGTTCCATCTCTTTAGGTCTTTGTTTATTTGGCGCCACAGGGGCTTGTAGTTGTGGAGGTGTAATTTATTGAGGTTTGTTAAAGCAATCTGATGATCCAGAATTTGTTTTTAGCAGTGCCTTTAGTGACCCAGGGTGGGAACCAGCTTCTATGCATTTGTCAACGTGTGCTCCTTGCGAGCTTCCCTTGCAGATTGTGTCTTGAGCCCATGAAGTGGGTTTATGGGGCCTGCATTTGCTGTCACTCTTTTCCAGGGGCCGATCTCCTCAGCCACCTGCTGAAGATGACGAAGAGGACTTTGATGAGTCACTGGTGGCCATTGATACATGTGAGTTTCCTGGGTGGTAGCAGCGTGCCATCACTCAAAGCCTCCCTTTTCTGTGAACTTCTCAACGTGCACTGGGAAAAGGGGGTGTTGGAGGGGTGGTAGCAGCCACTGCTGTGCGTGTGCTTCTGACTTCTCCTTTGGCTTTGCCTTCCAGATAATTGCGACCTGCATTTCAAAGTTGCCCGTGACCGATACAGCGGCTACCCTCTAACCATAGAAGGATTCGCTTTCCTGTGGTCAGGTGCCCGAGCCACCTACGGGGCAAGGCGAGGGAGGGTCTGTTACGAAATGAAGGTAAGGGAGCCTGCTTCTTGGTTCTAGAGTTGCTTGGGGGCGGGTGTTTGCTGCATGGATAAAGACAGGCAAGCTTGTGAGTATTGATACCCACTCGTGTTGTGCTTTAAATAATACTGGGGCAACTCATAGTGGCTCAAGTTCCTTGATTCTGCCGCATGTCTATTCCCCACCCCCTTGCCACCAAAAATTTTGCAAAAACGTTCATTTTTTCCCCCTAACGTACAGTGGAACCTTGGTTTTAAGTGTCTTGGAAGCTGAACGTCTTGGAAGTCGAATACTGGAAGTAGTTGCTTCCATTTTCAAACGTGCCTCAGAAGTCAAAAAGCTTCCGCTGCATGTTTTTCAATTTTCTCAATGGATTTTACCAACCGCCCATTGCTCCTCTGTTTTCAAACATTTCGGAAGTCGAACAGTCTTCCGGAACCGATTACATTCGAAAACTGAGGTTCCACTGTATTTGACAGCTAAATGTTTCCTCGGTATCATTAACAGTTCCAGCTTGAATTTGCTCTGGGTTTGTATCTTGTGCTCACTCATAAACCTCTCATGAAAATAGCCTTGCTTTGAAACAGCGGCAAACCCTTTGCAGTAAGTGTGCATCCCCAGATTGCTGCCTTCACCCATTCTTCGAGGTGTTCTCCGTAAACACACGTTATAGTGTGTAGAACAAACTCTTTGTCTCTAGACATCCCCCCTTGTTCTCAAGAGGAAAGCTGCGACTTCAAGATGTCTCATGACTGGGATCCCTGTCCTTTTGTCCTCAGATTAACGAAGAGATATCTGTCAAACATCTTCCTCCCACTGAGCCCGATCCTCACGTCGTGCGCGTTGGGTGGTCGCTGGATTCTTGCAGCACCCAGTTAGGTAAGAGAGACCGTGCAGCTGCTGAACATGGAGCCAGAGCTCAGGACATGCACCCAACTCGTAAACATCATTTCCCAACTATAGTCAGTTGGCTACATTAATTATTATGCACGGGCACTGTGGCGTTTGCCTGTTCTTTTGGAAATGTCTGTACAGTGGTACACCTCGGGTTACATACGCTTCAGGTTAAAGACTCCGCTAAGCCAGAAATATTACCCTGGGTGAAAAACTGTTCTTCAGGATGAGAACAGAAATCATGCTCCGGTGGTGGGGCAGCAGCGGGAGGCCCCATTAGCTAAAGTGGTGCTTCAGGTTAAGAACAGTTTCAGGTTAAGAACAGACCTCTGGAACGAATTAAGTACTTAACCCGAGGTACCACTGTACAGGGTGAGAGAAAGGGTTAATAGGTAGACCAATAGAAAAGCCCAGAGGCAGAGCCTACCTGTTTTTAAAAGGCTTAGCCAGAGGTTTAGACAGTTGGGAAAAAGCAGTTGAAGAAGCAGTTGGAAGACAGATGGAAACAGAGAGACAGTTAGTGCAGTTGGTTCTTGTGTGAGGGGAGGTAGGAGAGTTAGAGACAGGACAAAATGTGTTTGCAATAAACTACAATCTTCGTTGTTAACTTGAGAACCCGACTGAGACTTAGTGTTTTACCGGGGAGAACCTGGTTGGTGGCAGCGGATTAGTGGTGTACAGGTCAGTAGTCCGTGAGGCGACCGGGGGCTCTGTACGAATGCCACAGGCACCTTTTTAAATCAGGCAGCAAAGAAACAAAACAAAAACCTGCTTTATTTAAATCCTTAAATGAAAAGTTACTACTGTAGCCACAGGCAAGTGCCATCTTAGAAGAGTACTTCTCCAGCCCCTCTTGATGTAGTCAAACAAATGATATGTGAAGCTCAAAAAACAGCATGCCGTTTCTGAAACAGGAGTCCTGGGGTGAACAGGATCATGTCTGGTCGGCAGGCTGCCATGATAAGGAATCTCCATCTCTCTTTGCAGACAACACTGCATTTATGTTTCTGCTGACTTCTTTTGTCTTGCTAGGTGAAGAGCTTCACTCCTATGGCTACGGCGGCACAGGGAAGAAATCCACCAACAGCAAGTTTGAAAATTACGGGGAAACTTTTGCAGAGAACGACATCATCACCTGCCTCGTTGTGAGTGCGGCTCGTGGTCCCTTGGAAGTTACGTTTCCGCCTCTTGCGCAGATGCGTAATGTCCCAGACGCAATCAAATTGTTTAAATGCGCATGTGATCAGAGCGCATGTCATGGGGGGCAATGCTGAAGCCGTCAATGTTTGCATGGGTTGACAATTCTAACACTGGGGAAAGGGAGAACACCAAATATTTAGGTCAAGGGTGGCTAAGTTATGGTCCTCCCCAGTGCTGCTGAGGTACAGGTTTTTAGGTAAAGGTAAAGGTACCCTTGCCCGTACGGGCCAGTCTTGCCAGATTCTAGGGTTGTGCGCTCATCTCACTCTATAGGCCGGGAGCCAGCGCTGTCCGCAGACACTTCCAGGTCACGTGGCCAGCGTGACAAGCTGCATCTGGCGAGCCAGCGCAGCACACGGAACGCCGTTTACCTTCCCGCTGGCAAGCGGTACCTATTTATCTACTTGCACTTAAGGGTGCTTTCGAACTGCTAGGTTGGCAGGCGCTAAGACCGAACGACGGGAGCGCACCCCGCCGCAGGGATTCAAACCGCCAACCATGTGATCGGCAAGTCCTAGGCGCTGAGGTTTTACCCACAGCGCCACCCGCGTCTCTCGACAGGTTTTTAAAGGTTTTTAGTGTAGTCTAAAAATAGACTTCGCATATTTTTGCCCCTAGCAACAAGTTTTCTCCCAGCAACAGGGTTTCCTTAGCAGCAGACTTATTTTTTAGACATGTTCTGAAGGAGAGATTGGGGTTGGGTTGTTACTCTGCCCAGATGACTGAAGAGCAGAGAGGAGGAATATTTCACTGAACACAATTTTACTTTTCCAAGCACAATTCAAAGTATTGGTGCCGACCTTTAAAGTCCTAAACAGCCTCGGTCCAGTATGTTTGAAGGAGTGTCTCCACCCCCATCATTCTATCCGGACACTGTGGTCCAGCGCAGAGGGCCTTCTGGCGGTTCCCTCACTGTGAGAAGCGAGGTTACAGGGAACCAGGCAGAGGGCCTTCTCGGTAGTGGCGTCCGCCCTGTGGAACGCCCTCCCACCTGATATCAAAGAGAAAAACAACTACTAGACTTTTAAAAGACATCTGAAGGCATCCCTGTTTAGGGAAGCTTTTAATGTTTGACAGACTATTGTATTTTAATATTTTGTTGGAAGCTGCTCAGAGTGGCTGGGGAAACCCAGCCAGATGGGCGGGGTATAAATAATATATTATTATTATTATTATTTATTTATTAATCCTTAGACCAGTAGTTGTATAAGTTGTAATGTTAATTATTTAAGTCGAACTAGAATTGGTGAGGTGTTTATTCCCACACGGGAATTCACCAACAGATGAGCTGAACTGAGAGAGAAGATTCTGGAAGAGTTTTTGAGTGACTCTGCTGACTGCAAAAGGAACCCCAGATGACTGGCATAGTGCACTGGCACCATTCCCATCAGCCCCAGTCAGCACGGCCACTGGCAAGGGATGTTGGGAGTTGTAGTTCAGCACCCCCCAGAGGGCCACAAGCTAGCCACCTGTGCTGCAATGGGCAACAGCTACAGTTTATTGCTTTGGAGGTCGTGCACTGGCTTCTAATTCCTTCCTTGTTCCTAGGACTTTGAGTGTGGCGACGATGTTGAAATGTCTTACATGAAGAACGGGAAATGGCTAGGGGTGGCCTACCGGCTGCGGAAGGAGGCATTGGGTGGCCAGGCACTCTTTCCTCACGTCCTGGTGAAGAACTGCGCTATCGAGTTCAACTTCGGCCAGAGGGAGGATGCCTTCTTCCAAGTCCCGCCTGGGTTCACCTTCATCCAGCATCTTCCCTTGTCAGAGCGGGTTCGGGGGACAATTGGACCAAAGAGCAAAACGGAATGTGAGGTAGGTGGTGCCTGAAAGCCAGGCTCCCATGCACAGAAATTGTGACCTGTTCTTTTGAACTCATTTCCCTGCTCACGCGAGTTGGCGGATCACATGAACAGAGCCTTTCCTTGCAAACAGTGTTGAATGAGCCAGATGTTCAGCCTAGCACAGGGGTGGTCAACCTTTTTATACCTACCACCCACTAATGCATCTTTCTTGATGGTAAAATTTCCTTACCACCCACCAGTGCTCGATGGAAGGAGGATTCAGCTTGTGCTTCCCACCTAGAATCCTGAAACGCCCACTAGTGGGCGGTAGGGACCAGGTTAACAACCCCTGCTCTAGCATAAAGGAAGTTTGGGGGAGATTGGTCTCTTCCGCCTCAGATTTCTCAGCTTTTATTATTGTTATTTTTAGGGGCATTTAGAGATGAGCAGAATCCTAGCTACTTTAGGTTTTATTACTTATAATCCGCCCCTCTGACTGTGTTGCCCCAGCCACTCTGGGCAGCTTCCATCATAATAAAAACACAGCCAGACATCGAAAACTTCCAGATACAGGGCTGCCTTCGGATGTCTTTGGAAAGTTGTGTAGTTGTTTATCTGTTTGACATCTTAAAAACCTTATAGCGTTGAAAACAGGCACTGGGAATAGAGATTTTTTCTTTCTTTCTACGCGGCTGTCATCCTGATGGTGTTTTTCTCATTTGGGTGCTTTTTTACAGCTGTTTGGTGCCTATCTTCCTGGGATATTAGATCCTGCTGTAGCCCCAGTTTTCTTCTTTTGGAATGAACTCTAGCTGGGCTAGGGAAGGTTAGAAGCCTGTGAACATCATGCTGAGTGAAGCCGTGACCACAAAACTACTGAGTTTTGACATCAGCTGCACTACACAATCCTTTATTTGTAAAGTGGGAGTGTTGGCTCACTCTTAGGATCTGACTTGTGCACTTTAATATGTGGTGTGCTAAGCTGACTGCTGCATGTGTTTCAGATTTTAATGATGGTCGGGTTACCTGCAGCTGGGAAGACCACGTGGGCCATTAAGCATGCTGCAGCCAATCCGTGCAAGAAATACAATATTCTGGGAACAAATGCCATCATGGACAAAATGAGGGTAAGGTGGAACGTCGCTGGCAGCATTTGGTGTGATTTGCCTTACACTCCTTTCTTAGTTTGCTGGCTCCTGGTGCAAGAATTACTCTCCATGTACCCATTGTAAGTTTGCATTTCTTGGTATAGAATGTATTCATCTTATGTGTAGAGATCTTTCCTATTCTTAATAAATCAAGAGGGTTCTGGAAGTTTCTCTGTGTGAAAGAAAGCAAGAAGGTTCCTGATGTTCGAGTTATACCTACAGAGAAGCTAGTACAGCTGGTTTAAACTGGTTATCTTACCTCTTTCTGTGACTATAAAAGTAGGGCCAGAAGGAGCCTGGGCTTCACTTTCTCTTTCTATCTCTTTTCCTTCTGGTGTGGTGTTCTGTATGCTTAGTGTTAAGGTTTTTACTTATTGTAAGTTATTGTAAGTTTAATTTAAATCTGGATTTCTTATGGACAGTGCCATTCTTGAATGTACTGGATATGTGACCATTGTTCTCATTTGCCTTCAGTAGCAAATGAGATGAAATATTAATTGCCTCTGGTCTACTGTGGGGGAGATCCTGCAACGTGTTTAAGTTTTTACTCTGCTAACTATATGTTGGAGTTCTGCTCTGGATCATTAGTCAATAGAATTTCATGACACCCATTGCATCATTCATTTCTTTTCCTGCAGTGACAGTATCGCTGTCAGACCTTGGGCACGCTAGGCGGATCAAATCTTTCTGATTTATAGTAGCTAATATATATGTATATATTTTTAGAAAAAGAAAAAAGCAGTGGAATGCTAGTAGTATGTGATCACAAAAATGCCCCATCTACATTTCTGTTGCAGTTAGTGGCAGGGCACTTTCATTATTTCAGATATGCTATATGCATGCCAAGTATTGCTATCTACAGCTACTCCATCCCTTTCCAAGGTGAGATTTTGAACGGAAGCCTCCCAGACCCATTGAACGGCTCTTTTCTCCTTTCGGGACTCTGTAAGCTTTTGCGGACAAAACATTTGAGTGTGATGCATACGTCATGCCGGTCCTGTAGTGGCTAGGGCTTATGGGAGTTGTAGTCCAAAACAGCCAGAAAGCTAAGCCCATTCATTTGAGGCCACCCTAGAGATATTAAGCAGCCTGCTTTCCCTCAGGTAATGGGACTCCGACGCCAACGCAACTACGCTGGCCGCTGGGACGTGCTCATCCAACAAGCGACACAGTGCCTGAATCGCCTGATCCAAATCGCGGCACGGAAGAAGCGAAATTACATCCTGGATCAGGTACGGAACGATTCCTCCCTTGAGCAGTTTCTCTGTCTACGTCTTTTGAAGACGCCCCACTACTCCAAGCAGGGCAGCAAACGGATCGTCTTCCATTCACTGCCGGAGCTGTTTAACAAGCATTGTGCACATGTGTGTGTATTGCACCAGGAATTTTAAAGGCATGTATCCCTGCCTTTCTTCCCCTCCAAACCTGTCACATGAAAACGAACCTATATAGTAAACAGCAGCTGTTAACCACATTAATCAAGACAGCAGATTGTGCTTTAAAATGGATGCAGGTAAGACGGGAGTTGAGCTGTGGGGTTTGGGGCTTCTGAATATAAGCTAAGGTAAGTGCATGAGAACCAGGTTGGTGACTTTTGGGAAGACCCCAAAGAGCCTGGTTCTGAGAAACAAATGGCTACCTTGCTTTTGCACAACATGCAAGCAGTTGGGTCAGATCAGGCTTAAAAGGAAGAAGACAAACTTTGGGTTAAAGTGCTTCTGCCTCCCCACCCTAGTCTTTGTTTCGAATTCTGAGCAGCAACGTGTTCTAAGTAGCACAGCGAGGAATTCTTAAAAAAACAAAAAACACCTTTCACTAGCGGCACAGTACTAGAGTTTACACTTTATCAGTTTGTGGCAGCTTCTAGCACTTTGTCATGGTGCTTGGGTTTAAAATGGGGATGGGGATGATTTTGATAATATATTATTTATATGCCACCCATCTGACTGGGTTCCCCTGATCACTCTGGACGGCTTCCAGCAAATTAAAACACAATACGACATCATACATTAAAAGCTTCCCTGAACAGATAGCAGTTCAAAGATGCCCAAAGCCACGTATACGTAATACTCCATATAGCTACCATGTAGCTGAAATATATATAGAAAGGGAATTAAAATTGGCCTGTGCTGAGGCTGATGGTAGTTATAATCCAAAGCATCTATAGGGCACCAGGTTGGGGAAGGCTGGTTTAATCCTTTCATAGGAAAATCACTAAGGCGGAAGAAGGCAGTGGGGAGGTCAGCCTCAGATTTAAAAAATCTTATTGTGTAGGATCCTGCTTGATCAAGTGGCCTTTTCTCCTTTTGTGATAAAGGGTTTTGATAAAAGGCTTTGATTTCATTTCACAAGAGGCTAGGTCTGTTGACAGCCATTAGCCACGATAGCTAAACTAAACCTCTGTGTTGGCATTCAGCCCCTCCCTAAGTTTCAGGAGAGGGCTGACGCCTTCACCCACTGCTAGTGAACTTTTGGGAAACATCTGGCGGGGGGAGGGGTTTGCCATCATTGGAAACAGTGCTAGATAGTGGGGTAGGGGAGCTGAAAATAATGTCAACATATATCACGTCTGGCAACCAGCGCATCTCTTTGGTTTCAGATAATAGGTAAGCGAGTATAAAAAGGGACACAATTTTTCACGGCCCTCTGGCAGCTATGGTGGCTGATTTACCAGAAATCCATTATCTCCGGAAGTGTATGCTCGATTCTCGACCAAACCAAGCTTCCTGGTGTATGTTGTGCTTTAGGGGGTCTTAGTTTGATGGGAAATGAGTACATGCTTCCAGAGTTAACGCTAAATACATTGCTTGAATTTTTGTCCTGGGCTTTTTAGATTCATCTACCTAGGTACTACCTGAAACCAAAGGGGCACATTGGTTCCCAGATGTGAAATTTTGTTCAGCTCTCCCACCCTTCTAGGAATAGATGGGTCTTTTGATTTGATTCAGCAGGACAGTTAATGTGTGGCTGCCACCCCCAAAAAGGACCTAGAGGTCAGAAATGAAATGTGTGTGTGTTTTTAACCAGCCTGCTAGGTTTTATTAACTCTAGCGCTTGGGTGACTGTACCTCAGAGGCTTAAATATCACATCTAAATGGATGGGTCCGAACACTCCTTTTTTGCCACTTGTGTTTAAGCTGTCCAAATCTGCGTTTTTAGCTTGTAAATTGCCCCCTTTCCCCCTGAACAAAGCAGACTCTGTTCTGTTAGCCTGGCACCCCAGGAGATCTCATTTGAATTGCAAACGGCTGCAAATTACTGGTGTGTGTTGCTGTTTTTATCCTTTAAAACTGTGGAGGAAAGCCTTAAAGGTAGGTTAGTAGTCAGGGGACGACTCCCAAGCGGGTGTCGCACACAGACAGTGATCCACGCACATCCTTCTGTATCCATGGGTGGGTGAGGGATCGTTTAAAAACACTGACAGACATTGCAACAGACTTTGACAAGTAATGGCCTGATTTTATTTTTGCCTCTTCTTTTTTGCTGTTGCTAGACAAACGTTTATGGATCTGCCCAGAGACGAAAAATGCGCCCTTTTGAAGGTTTCCAGCGCAAGGCTATTGTAATTTGTCCTACGGATGAGGATTTAAAAGATCGAACAGTAAAACGCACGGATGAGGAGGGGAAGGATGTGCCGGATCACGCAGTGTTAGAAATGAAAGGTAGGATCCTAGAGGGGGGAACCCCCATCACTTTCCTCCGCAGGACCCAGGTGATAAGGGGAGATACCCAGCATGACCGTGTGCATCGTTTGAGGATTTCTTTAAAGTGATCCCTTAGATCTTTCCCTTTTGGCTTCCTTCCATCTGCTCTATCTACCCCATAGTTATCGCTTCATCTTCTCTGCCCTCCCAGAGATGCCGGAGATGCCCACGCACACGGCTGCTGTGGGAGAGGATAGATGCAGAAGGCACATCACGCCTCGAGGCGGTGTTTATCTTGGTAGGCTCACCCCCTTCAATATCGGTCAAAACCAGCACACACAAAGCCCCCAAACGAGACAGCCTGCGCCACAACTGCTGCCTTTGAATCACTGGAACTCGAGGGTCAGGGGTTTTGCACATTTTCTTGGAGGCAAGTCCCTGTATGTTCAGTGGGACTCGGCTCCCCAAGGAAGTGTGATTAGAAATGTAAGATTTGGCGCTTTTCCGGTGGGAATCCTTTTCCTGCTACGCCGGAGCTGGGTAGCCTTTGCCAGAGTGCCGCAGGCCTTGACATAAAGGCAGCCAAAATCTCAACGGAGCAATATTCAGTGAGAATATCGTGTGACAGATGGGTAAAGCCCCTGCTCAATGGTTGCCCCAGAACGGGAAAACCGGTCCTTGCAGCAATCCTGTGTTGCAAGATAGGCAGAAATGGGCTGTTGAGCCATGTGGGAGGTTTGATCCTGGCTCTCCAGTCTCTAAGGATGAGACATGCAGCACTGGCAGCTGGTCTCCCCAACTCCCAAGTGGCTGGATTAATGTAAGGGGCTATTTATAAAGTAGTGTGTGGGATGGAGGGGGCCATAACCTCTCGTTCTCTCATGCAATCAGACAGATATGAGGTCCTGCACCAATGGGATCCTCTGCACGAGACCAGTGGGGCACCCCCCTGACCGTAACCTGGCAGGAAGGGAGGAGCTAATCTCTCTCATGCCATTCAGTTGAGATTCTTTCATTGCCGGGGTTTGGACTAGATATCCCTCGAGTTCCCTCCTGGCTCTATGATTCTATGCATCAATGCTTTTGGCTTATTGCTTCTGCTTCCTCAGCGTTTCCCACTTGTTCCTTTTTTCCCTCCTGTTCTTCTCTCCTGGAGCCCTGGGACGCAGCTCCCGCTCCCTCCCTTTTGCCCCCCTCTCCTCTTCCACTCGGCTTTTCTCCACCGGGGACTGACGCGTGCGTGTGTCTGTCTTCTCCCTCTGCGCCAGCCAACTTCACACTGCCGGAAGCCGGCGACTTCCTGGACGCGGTGGTCTACATCGAGCTGCAGCGGGACGAAGCCGAGAAGCTGGTGAGGCAGTACAACGAGGAAGGCAAGAAGGCTGGCCCGCCACCCGAAAAACGCTTTGACAACCGCGGGGGAGGCTTCCGTGGCCGTGGAGGCGGCGGCGGAGGAGGCGGCGGCGGAGGTGGCTTTCAGCGCTTCGAGAACCGAGGTCCGCCTATGGGCAACCGGGGTGGCTTCCAGAATCGAGGAGGAGGAGGAGGAGGCGGTGGCGGTGGAGGAGGGTTCAGAGGTAGCGGCGGAGGAGGAGGAGGAGGAGGAGGAGGAGGTAAGCCGACCTAGTAGACCCATTGCATGTGGGAATGTTTGTATTGTGTGCTAGATACCCTGAAAAGGATTCTGTGAGTAGGGAAAGCTGTTTCGGGTCTCACCTTCATCATAAACTTGGTCCCTGTGCAGTCATACAGTGGTGGGGGGGAGTATTTGATCCCCTGCTAACTTTGCCCGTTTGCCCTCTGACGAAGAAATGACCAGTCCATAATTTTAATGGTAGGTTTATTGTAGCTGTGAGAGACAGAAGAACAACAACAGGAAAACCCCCAGAAACCCAGAAGACAAAAGTCTGAGAAATACTTTCCCCCCTCACTGTACCTCTGAGCCATGAATGAATGTATGATAAATTTGTACACCACCCTATACCCATAGATCTCAGGGCAGTTCACAATATAAAAAAGACAAAAGGACACCTTTTGATGAAGATTGATATATAAATCTTGTAATGATGAAAATAGCGTTGTTGCAGGATGCTAGCTCTGGCGCCTGCTCGAGAATATTCCCAATCCAGTCGGTCACCACAAGGCAGGGCTGAGATAATCACAAACAAGATAAGAAAAACCCCAGAGATCCGTGGCATAAAAATAGGAGCGAAAGAATATAAACTGAAAACATATGCAGACGATCTTATGCTGTCCTTGGAAGAACCAAAAGAGAGCGTCGGCAAAGTGTTAAAGCTACTAGAGGAATTTGGAAAATTATCCGGATTTAAATTGAACAGAGCAAAAACCAAAATAATGACCAAAAATATGGAAGAAGAAACCAAAAACGATCTTGAAAGTCAAACTGGAATTAAAATAACTAAAAAAGTAAAATACCTTGGAATCTGGTTAACTATGAAAAATATAAATCTGATTGAAAATAATTATAAGAAAACATGGAAAGAAATAATGAAGGACTTGGATACATGGAATAGAATACATCTCTCGTGGTTGGGGAGAATGGCGGCGATTAAAATGAGCTTACTACCTAAATTACTCTTCCTATTTCAGAATATACCGATAATTAGAGGAACCTCAATATTCAAAGAATGGCAGAGATTACTTTCTAAATTCATTTGGCAGGGAAAGAGACCAAGAATCAGATTTAAATTGCTCACAGACCAAAGAGATAGGGGTGGCCTTGCGGTTCCAAACTTGAGGTTATATTATGAAGCTGCATGTCTTTGTTGGGTAAAAGACTGGATTGTCATCAAAAACAAAAATTTGTTAGATCTAGAGGGGTTTAATCTAAGATTCGGTTGGCATGCCTATTTATGGCGAGACAAGGGAAGGGTTCATAAAGGTTTTTCTAATCACATTTTCAGAGGGCCACTGCTGGAAGTGTGGGAAAGGAATAAAAAACTGTTGGAGCAGAAAACGCCCTGGTGGTTATCACCAATAGACATTTTAACAATTAAAAAATTAAATATAGAGGGGGAAAGATGGACATATGAAGATTTACTAACCAAAACAGAATCCGGGTGGAGGATTAGACCTTATGAAGAAATAAAAAGCAAGCTGACTGGCTGGATTCAATACCATCAAATTAATTCAATGTGGAGGGAAGATAATAAGATCGGAATAAATGACAAGAAATCTAGATTTCAGATTGAAATAATAGAAAGTAAAACAAAATTATCAAAAATGTACCACCAGTTGCTTGAGTGGGACACCAAGGACGAGGAAGTAAAGGATGTGATGGTGAAGTGGGCGGTAGACCTAGGGTACAACATAGAGTTTGACAAATGGAAGGCATTGTGGTGTAAAGATATGAATTTCTCAGCATGCACGACACTAAAGGAAAACATGTATAAGATGATGTACAGATGGTACATAACGCCGGTAAAACTACATAAAATGTATAGAACGGGCGATAAACTGTGTTGGAAATGTAAGAGCAAGGAGGGTGAATTCATTCATATGTGGTGGACGTGCGAGATTCTCAAAAAAAATTGGGAATCCATCTATAATGAATTAAAAAAAATTCTTAAATATACGTTTGTTAAAAAACCCGAAGCCTTCCTGCTGGGGATAATTGGTAAGGATATCAAAGAAGAAGATAGAACCTTTTTTCAATATGCAACGGTGGCCGCCAGAACCCTCATAGCACAGTACTGGAAAACACCAAAAATCCCGACACTAAAGGAGTGGCAACTTAAATTATCCGATTATTTGGAGCTGGCTAAATTGACACAGAAAATAAGAAATTAAAGAAGTGCAAAATTTAACAATGAATGGGATAAATTTAGGATATATATGGAAATAGAGACAAGGGGAAAATCAAAATGTTGATCAGAAACACATATGTACTTATAGAAATCACAGTAGGCATGAGATAACGCTTACTACGTAAAAAGTTTTATTAAGGAATAGACACAGCAGATAGATAAACAAGATAATAATTTCCGAAATCGAGATAAAGGGAAATCAATGTCATTAAAGTTGTATGTATTTCATGTTTTTGTTTTTTTTCTCTTTTTCTGTTTTTTCTTTTTCATTTTGTCTTTTGTATGTTTGTGAAATATATTTATGTCAAAATTTAATAAAAAATTAAAAAAAAACAAAAAACAAGGCAGGGCTGTAAAATACTGGCTTTAGCCTGACCTCCCACCTGTGGCTTCTTCATCCAGGCTTCAACAGGGGCGGTGGTGGTGGCGGCGGCTACAACCAGAACCGCTGGGGAGGCGGAAACCGAGACAGCAACAACAACAGCCGGGGCAACTACAACCGGAGCAACCAGCAGCAGAGCAGCTACAGCCCGGCGCGAAACCAGAATACGTACAAGAGCAGCAGCAACATGCCCCCCGCGCCTGCGCCCGCCCCTGCCCCAGCGGCACCTCCCAGTACTTACAACCCAGGACCACAGGTGAGGCGGGGGGGGTGTGCCTTCTGTTTTGGGAAACACAGAAACCTTCCTTGGCTAAAGGGGGAGGGGAAAGTTCCTCAGAGAGCCAGTGTGGTGTAGCGCTTAAGAGCAGTGGACTCATAATCTGGGGAACCGGGTTCGCTTCCCCGCTCCTCCACATGCAGCTGCTGGGTGACCTTGGGCCAGTCACACTTCTCTGAAGTCTCTCAGCCCCACTCACCTCACAGAGTGTTTGTTGTGGGGGAGGAAGGGAAAGGAGAATGTTAGCCGCTTTGAGACTCCTTAAGGGGAGTGAAAGGCAGAATATCAAATCCAGACTCTTCTCAGCCCAAACTGTCCTATAATACTTCTTTATTCATTTTATGTACAATCTTTACAACAGAAGAGTTCACATCCAAGACAAAACAGTATATAACAAAACCTTGAGTCTCATATTTTCATTTGTACTGATTCTTCTCAGATTCCCCCTTTTTTACTATTCCTTAATATTTGTCTCCTCCTTTTGGTTCCTTATCCTTAATCTCTTAGGTCCCATATATATATTTAACAATTTTTTCAGTTAATGCCCTCACCTCCCTCCTGCTAAACCCATTGCTTCCCTTCACCCATGTGCGATCTTCTTTACATACTGTTGTTTTTTGTTGCGTTAACAGCTGTTTATAATTGTTGTTCCATATTTGTTTCAATATCATCCTATAACCTTGCACCCTTTAAACTATTGCATATTAGTTTTAGGCTCCGAAGCCAACTCTTTTCATGTAATCCTTTACGCATTCCCACGCTTTGTAAATTTTTTTATTACAACAGCCTCTAATTGATGCTGTTAACTGTCTGCTCCTCTTTTTTCTTCTGCTTGTGCCGTCGCAAGCAAGTCATTTTCTCCTCCCTGTGTCTCTGGGGCAGGGGCAGCCAATGTAGTCCCCTCCACAGACCGTGGACTACAACTCCCATCGCCTGCAACTGTTGGTCATGCTGGCTGGGGCTCCCCCCCCCCATTCTAGTGCAAGGGATGGCCAAGCTTCAAGGCTCCTTAGTCCACAAAAGCTTCTGCTGTCATTATGCTAGCAGCTCCTCCTCTGATGGGGATTCAAGGAATGAGCAGCACAGCAGGCAATAGGCATGTCCTTTGGTCTGCGGCAGAGTGGGCTGCACACGGAAAGGCATAGGAGCAGTGGCTGAGGCCAGGGCAGGTGGGACCCATCTACCACTCTAGTTTAACTGCACAGTCCTGTGCATGTTTACTTGGAAGTGAGTGCCATTGGGTTTCAATGGGGCTTGCTCCCATGTAAGTACACCTAAGACCCGGGGTCAGCAACCTTTTTCAGCAGCTGGCTGGTCCACTGTCCTTCAGACGTTGTGGGGGGCCAGACTTTATTTTGAAACAAACAAAAATGAACGAATTCCTATGCCCCACAAATAACCCAGAGATGCATTTTAAATAAACGCACCCATTCTACTCATGTAAAAACACCAGGCAGGCCCCACAAATAACCCAGGGATACATTTTAAATAAAGGGAAGGCAATTGGGCTAGATCCAGCCCCCGGGCCTTAGTTTGCCTACTCATGCCTAAGACGGTAGCCTTAAATAGGCTTGTGTTCCCTCCCTGAGAATCATAGTTCTGGGCGTACGAACTTGGGGTCCTTTGGCAGGGAGTTTACTGGCTGCATTTCCCCAAAACTGCATTTTGATGGAAGGCACATTAGCGAAACTGGGAAAGCAACAGAGAGTTTTAGAATCGCTTTCCGTGGTGAGGAGGGAGTCCCTCCTTAGGTGGGTTTGGACATTGTCAAGGAAGAAGTTTGTAGGTGTGTCGTGGTGACATGCGGAGGAAAGGGGCAGACAGGGTGTGCCAGTGTCAAGAGTATTGTGTGGGACTTTTTAAAGCGAGGTGCCTGCCATGGTGGTGGATTTTGCAGGTGCAAAAAAAGAATGTCGGAGCCCTTGAAACGAAAACAACCTTTTCCCCATAATGAAAGCTCCGGGACAGGAGGGTGTCATTTATCCCAGGGTATTCTGTGTTCACCAGGTCTTCGCTTGCTTCTCTCTGTGGTTTTTTTGGTTCGTTTGCATGGGTTAGAGCACAATGCGTAAACCGCTTCCTTTGTACCCTCCGCAGCAGAGCTACAGCCAGCCCTACAACCCCCCATCCAGCTACAGCCAAGGGGGATATGCCCCGAGCTACAACTATGGGAGCTACAGTGGTTACAGCCAAAGCTACAGCCAGCCCCCGCCTGCACCAGCTCCGGCCCCGGCCCCAGCCCCAGCCCCCACCCCACCAGCCTACAATCAGCCCAACTACAACCAGTACCAACAGGTGAGTGAGAAGGAAAATCTGGGAGCAAGTTCCGTTCAGCTCAGCAGGGCATACCTCTGTGATGCTATCTATAGGATTGCACTGTTAAATGTCTCAGCCTCACTTCCATAAGCTCCTCTGGGAGCCTTTTTGGCTTAAAGAGCAGGGTGAAAATGTTGTTAGACCATAATAACAATGAGGCAGGTTAGGTGCTGGAAGTTTCATATTTTATAGCAGCTCCCCCCATTGTGGAGAAGGGATGAATTTGTTGCTTTCATGTTTCTGGGAAACTGCTCGGGGCATTGTGGCATCAGGTGTATTGGACTGGGAAGAGCTGGGGCTCCAAGCTCTTGCTCAGCTAGGAAGTATTTCATTTATTGAAGCTTCACAGAATCGCCAGGTTGGAGTGTTGCTCCATACCCTGGCTGGGAGGTGGGAAAGAAGAGAGGGACCCGGAGGTCGAAAATGAAAAACGTGGGTGCAAGGGGTGTTTAGTGCAGTGGTGAAAGTCCTCCACACTTAAACCAAGAGATATTCTGTGGCCTGTATACTTTAGATGAAGCTGCTCAATTCTGCTTTTGTATAGTTCTGTATAAGTTTTGTATAAGTTCCCTGGTGGATTAGTGGGACACAAGTGGTGCTGTGTCTAAACCACTGAGTTTGAATCCCCCCAACGGAGTGAGCACCTGTTGCTCTGTCCCAGCTCCTGCCAACCTAGCAGTTCAAACGCACACCAGTGCAAGATAAATAGGTACCGCTGTGGTGGGAAGGTAAACAGCATTTCCATGTGCTCTGGCTTCCATCACTGTGTTCTGTTGCGCCAGAAGCAGTTTAGTCCTGCTGGCCACATGACCTGGAAAACTGTCTGTCGTCAAACGCCGGCTCCCTCAGCCTGAAAGCGAGATGAGCACCACAACCCCATAGTCTTCTTTCACTGGACTTAACCATCCAGTGGTCCTTTACTTTTTTTTTACCTAGTGGGCTGCAGTATCTGGTATACCCCCTCCCCCTCCCCAGAACTTTCAGAACCAGATTAAATTGTGCTTCATCTGCCATACTTTGGACAGGTTGCACAGCTCAGAACCTTGGCTCCCCAAAATGCAGAAGGCTTCCCTCTCGTTCCTCACCCCATAGCGATAGAGTACACATAGGAGCAAGCATACCCTTTTGGTTCTGCTTTAAGCAGAGAAGGGTTCATTTAGCAGCCCTCCTCAAAAGAGAGCTTGCAAGGGAAAGGTGGAAGAAAGATCAACCTTGTGTAATTTGAGATGCATCGACAGGGATTCTCCAACCACCCATTTATTTTAAATCAGGGCCTGGAGGCCTTTTTTCCACATATCCCAGTGGTGGGCAGAGACAGAAACGCAAGTGGGCACAGAGGGCTGCTAGCCTTGTACAGAAGGCTGTATTCCAGCCATGCAGAAGCCAGAGGTTTCTGCACACTCAGCAGTGCATTTTTATGGTTCCAGGACCTATTCCAGCCTGGCACAGCACCCCGGCAGGATTCACACCAGGGGGTGGGGGGCAGTCTGGGGAGAGAGGGCTGGCTATAGAGGCTTGGAAGGTTGCATTCACCCCGGGGTTCTCTGCCTCTGTTTTAAGTCATGCGTAAGAAATACCGGTTGGCGCATTGGATTGGAATCTTTCAGTTCTCCGGTGTCTGGATATCCGTATTGACAAGCCTTTTTCCTTCTCCCTGCAGTATGCCCAGCAGTGGAACCAGTACTATCAGAACCAGAACCAGAACCAGTGGCCCCCGTACTACGGCAGCTACGACTATGGGAGCTACACGGGCACCTCGCAGGGAGGCTCCAGCACTCAGTGATGGCAGCGCGCCATCCTCGGAGGAGGGGGGGGGGCGAGCAGCTTGGCTGCGCCGCTTTTGGCAAGTTTTTAAACTTGGCAGTGGGCATTTCTGTCTCGAGAAACCCAGAGGGGAAGGAGCCTCTTCCCATGTTTCCTCTCTGTAGTTTAGCCTTCCTCAACTTGTTGTGGGAGGAAGGGGGGCTCCAGGGGTTTGAGACTACAACTCCCATCAGCCCCAGCCCATTAGCTGGGGCTATTGGGACTTGTAGTCCAAAACCCCTGGAGGGTTTCCCCAGTTGGGGAAGACTGCTGTCGTTTCGGAAGGTGGCTGCGTTTTTACCTGTACAGCTAGAGGCATGCTTCCTTTCCTTTGTACCATCCCTCATGAGGAAGTTGCATTTATCCCTTTTCTCTCCTTGTTGAAGACAATTCTTTTTTCTCCTTTTTAAAAAAACCGATTCTGGACAAAGAAAAAGCTAGAATGTTCAGCCTTACATCCTTGTATTTTTGTAGGCCCAGATCCACCTTAGCACTAGCCTTTCCACAGTAGTTGGGTGGGTGGGTGGAGTTGTGCAAGGGGCCCCTCTTAGGATTTTACCACCACACTCTCTCTCTCTTCACCCCCACCTCGCACAGGTCTGCTAGTGATCATAAATTCCAAGCATTTTGGAAACTCTTCCTGCAGTTCAGTGTCACCCGTCTTTGAGGTGTTTTTATCTTGTCTTTTTCTGCAAATAACTATTAAAACTGGAGGGAGAAGAGATGGCTGTCTTATGGCAATTATGACCTTTTTTTTTTTTTTAGACTTTTATGTAACTTTTTACCGTGGGTCAGCAGCTGTTAATATTTTCATCAAGGTAACAATTCCTTTTTGCTCAATACAGGAGAGAAGAAAACAAAAAGAGGGGGAAATCATCTTAAATGTGTAACTTTTTATACAATGTCTCAGTTTCTGTAACTTTGCACATGCTTTGTGTTGAGTTGAATTGTAACAGCTTTTTGTATTTGGATGAAAAAAAGAGTGAATATTGAACTTTAAATCTTTGTTTGGTGTCTTGTGTTACCTACACCCCCCCCCCTTCTCACTGAAACATTTAAAAGCTATAACCTGCACACGGAATTCCTCTTTTTAAATATAAAAACTTTTAAACTGAAGTCACCCATTGATGCAGCACTTCCTCGTTTGGGGTCCCTCATTGATGTCATTCTCCATCTCAATATCACCTTGGATATTTTGTTCAGAGGACAATATTAGGACCCCAGTCCTAAATTGCTCTTAGTGATCCCCCAAATAGTATAGTTCTCCGGCTTTACTTTTGTCCCTGTCAGGAGCAGGCCAGCAATAAATCACACGAACCAAGGGACGTTAATTCTTTATTAGAAGATATGGTGTAATGTGAAAGCAGAGTGAATCTTGGATTTGGCTGGCTTCCCTAGGGCCCAGGGGAGCGAGCTCAGATCTCGGAGGATCCAAACTATACAGTCAACAAACAATTAGTGAAATATACCCCACGACATTGCTTTTCTATGGAAATCCACAACTAGAATGCTGACTTGGAACATGAATTTGGAACATTATGGAACAGTAACTTGTTAAAAGACTGAAAGACCGCTGTGCCATAAATCTTAAAAGGAGAGTTGGCGTGTGTTGAAAGAGTTGAAAGACTCTTTATTAGAAGAAATAAGGTCCACGCGGGAGTGCCGGGTCTAATGAACACACCAACTCTTCTTGGCAGGTAATGCCCTTATGAGGTAGTTGTGGAGACTGAAGGTGCCCACCTTCCCACAGCTGCCTAAGCCGCCGCCTCTCCTGGGTCCTTCCCAAGCAATCTGAGACTATACTGGCGTGTCTGTCTTTGCTCCTCCCGCGTCATACCTCTCCTAATTCTGGGAGACCAGGAGGGAAGGAGAGCTTATTGCAGCAAGGGGGGGAGAAACCCTGTCTTCAGCCCAGCTCATCTCTGCCTCTTGGCCTCTCTCCTCCTGCTTCTGATTCGGGACTTTTCTCTGCCACAGACTCCCCCCACTCACCAAGCCCTGTCACCTCTCCAGTTTCTGACACCTCCCTTTCTTTTCCATCTGACCACTCATCATCGTCCCACCACTGCTCCTCGGGCTCTGAGCCTTCTTCCTTTCCCAATTGGTTCCTGCCACCATCCCCCTGCATCCATCCATGACAGCCCCTGTATCCAAAATACCCAGGCTGATCTTGAGATGGAGAATGAAATCAAGGATGTACCTAAAGGATGAAGTAACGGGTGATTTCAGTTCCCCTCACATCACTGGGGACAATTGTGTTCCAGTCACAACGTAGAGATAAAAATTCTAGATAGCCTGAGCTGTTGTTATTAAACAAAGGTATGAATTGCTACACAGCAGGAAGCCGAAGTGGAATACAGTGGTACTTCGGGTTACGTACGCTTCAGATTACATACACTTGAGGTTACAGACTCCGCTAACCCAGAAATAGTGCTTCAGGTTAAGAACTTTGCTTCAGGATGAGAACAGAAATCGTGCGGTGGCAACGAGAGGCCCCATTAGCTAAAGTGGTGCTTCAGGTTAAGAACAGTTTCAGGTTAAGAATGGACCTCCGTAACAAATGAAGTACTTAACCCGAGGTACCACTGTACCAGACAAAAAGAGACTACAGTTGTACCTTGGATCCCAAATGCCTTGTTACTCAGACGTTTGGGCTCCTGAACGCTGCAAACCCAGAAGTGAGTGTTCTGGTTTGCGATCGGTCTTTGGAACCTGAACATCCAACAAGGCTTCCGGGGCTTCCGATTGGCTGGCAGGAGCTTCCTGCCAGCCAATCAGAAGCTGTGCTTTGGTTTCTGAACGTTTTGGAAGTCGAACGGACTTCTGGAACGGATTTCATTCGACTTCCAAGGTACAACTGTACTGTAAAATGCAAGCTCTAAAAACAATAAAAGCAATTCAATGAACTAAATCCCTACAAACTCCAAAACAGCAAAACAGTTTCTTCAGATGTAAAATTGATATTCTGTAAATGGCTGGGTCCTACTCAGAGGAAGCCTTCTGAAACAAAAATGTATTCCGTAGGTGCCTAAACATCACGAAGGTCGACACCTACCTGATTTTGTTGGTAACTGATTCTAGAGAGCTGGAGCTGCAGCACTAAAAACTTGGTTTCTAGTATAGACTCAGTGCACCCCTGGGTCATATGGTTCTCTCAGCACTGCCCCATCTGAGTAGTGCAGCGGCAGGGCAGGGAAATAATTTCCCAGCCAGCGGGCAAACCTGGGACCTGCTGCATGCAGTCACATGCTCTACCTCCAAGCTAAGACCGTTCACAGCTTCCTGCCATAGAAATTGTCTTGCTGACGGGGGGGCATTGGGTATTGAAGCCCAATATTTCCTCAATTTCCTATTATTTTTTTGAAAAGTTGCGGCCCCCCTTCCCTTATTTCCTTCCCTTATTTAATTTATTAAATTTGTTAGTTGCTTTATCTTGCAACCCAAAAGCATCTGGCGGCTCCCTCACTGTGATAAGTAAGGTTACAGGGAACCAGGCAGAGGGCCTTCTCGGTGGTGGTGCCCGCCCTGTGGAATGTTCTCCCGTCAGATGTCAAGGAAATAAATACTATCTGGCTTCTAGAAAACATCTGAAGGCAGCCCTGTTTAGGGAAGTTTTTAATGTCGGATGTTTCATCGCTTTTTAAAAATTATTAATTCTGTTGGGAGCTGCCCAGAGTGGCTGGGGAAACCCAGCCAGCTGGGTGAGGTATAAATTATTATTAATATTATTAATATTATTATTATTTTCAAAGCTGACCAGAGTGGCTGGGACAACCCAGTCAGATGGGCAGGGTAAAACTAACCTAACCTAACAAACACAACACAGCCCGCTTTTGCGAGGGTTCTTCTCCAACCCTCGCCCTGTGGGGTGGAATTCTCCCCGGAACCAAAGCCTCTCGGCGCCGCGGAGGAGGACCCCGTTCTCCGACGCACCGCCGGAACCGGAAGTTCCTACTAGCTGGTGTTTAGGTATCGGTTCGCCTTCCCCCGCGAGCGGAGACGGGTGTCGCGGCATGGAGGCAGGAGGGGCCGAGCCCCGAGAGCCGCCTTCCCCAGGTGAGCGCTCCCGCTCCGGCGCGCTGAGGACGGGGCGGAGGCGGTGTTGCGCTCAAATGGGCCCCCACGCCCCTTGCCTCCCTCTTCTTGCTCCCACCCGCCTCAGTTCTTCTTTCTCCCCACTTTTCAGTCTTCCCTGAGTGGGTGGAGAGAGTCCTAGTCTCTGGAGAAAGCGTGGGAAGGCGGTGATTTGGACATGAAACGACAGTATGCACGAGCCCTTCGGCTGCCATCCTTTTTATAGTGCGATCCTTATGAGAGAGAGAGAGAGAAGGGTCTTTATTTGCACCATCCACTAGCCATAGCAATGAAATGAAATGCTTGGGCTGTAAGACGCCGCTCACCCCCTTCAGTGATCTTGCATGCCCTCCAACATTTCTCTGATGAAAACAGGGACATCCTACTCCAGGGGTCAGCAAACTTTTTCAGCAGGGGGCCGGTCCAGTGTCCCTCAGACCTTGTGGGGGGCCAGACTATATTTTGGAAGGGGGGGGGGTGAAATGAATGAATTCCTATGCCCCACAAAAACCCGGAGATGCATTTTAAATAAAAGGACACATTCTACTCATGTAAAAACACACTGATTCCCGGACCGTCCGCGGGCCGGGTTGAGAAGGCGATTGGGCTGGATCCGGGCCCCGGGCCTTAGTTTGCCTATCCCTGTGGACCTCTTCCATCATAACATCAATGATGATAGTAGTAATTTTATTACTTGTACCTCTGCTCATCTGACTTGGTTGCCCCAGCCACTCTGGGCGGCTTCCAACATATATATTAAAAACAAAAAACAAAACATTAAAAAACTTCCTCAGATAGGGCTGCCTTCAGATGTCTTCTAAAGCTTGTATAGTGACCTATCTCATTGGCTCAGAGGTTGCATAACTCCACACCATCTAAGATTTCTCCGCTGAAAATAGGGACATCCTAAGGGTTAAACTACAGAGCCTAGGATGTGCCGATCAGAAGGTCACGGTTCGAATCCCCGCGACGGGGTGAGCTCCCGTTGCTCGGTCCCTGCTCCTGCCAACCTAGCAGTTCGAAAGCACGTCAAAGTGCAAGTAGATCAATAGGTACCACTCCGGCGGGAAGGTAAACGGCGTTTCCGTGCGCTGCTCTGGTTCGCCAGAAGCGGCTTAGTCATGCTGGCCACATGACCCGGAAGCTGTACGCCGGCTCCCTCGGCCAATAAAGCGAGATGAGCGCCGCAACCCCAGAGTCGGCCACGACTGGGCCTAATGGTCGGGGGTCCCTTTACCTTTAAGGAAAAGTGGGACATTCTGTGGTCAAATCAGAAACCAGGACAGCTTCAGTAAATCCGGGACTCCCTGGAAAATAGGGACACTTGGACGGTCTGAATGATGTGTGGTAGCAGTTTCACTGGCACTAACTGGAATTTTTCTGTCTTTCCAGTTGTCGGCTCCCGAGCGGGTGTAGAGGAAGGCAACCCAGACAGAGGGATGCTTGAAAGCGGTCTTCTGGAGAACATTGAGGCTGCAAAGCCACTGGACTCCGCAGAAGAGATGGTGGGAATCCTAGCGCCCACAGACTGCCTTCCAAAGGACAGCGGTGCTCCTGGTGAGACTTTACAAATGGTCCACAGGGGGGAACAGAAGCCGGATGCTTCAGGTGCCAGAGGCTGTAGGGCAACTAAGAGCTCTCCGCTGCGCCGGCCTCTCTGGGGAGAAGAGATGTCAGGGGTCCCAAACCCACAGAGCTCCCCCTTGAACTGGAATGGGGCATCTAAAGCACCAGGAAGTCGTCAGGAAGAGCACTCATGGAACCCTGGCTCCAGCCTTCCTTCTGGGACGCACGAGGCCATCAGCGCATTTCTTTCCTCCTGCTGGAGTGAGCTGAAGACTGAGCCGCCATCTGCAAATAACCTGAGCAAGCCATCTCAGCAGGGCAGCGGAGAATCAGAGGTTATGGCTACTGAAGACACGCCCTCTAATGGCTGGAAGGCTTCTGACACCAAACAGCCCCACTGGGGCAGCGGAAAGCCGGAGTCTGTTGGCTCCAATTCGCAGCCTGCTGGACCCGTAGAGGAGGACGACGACCCTGCTGTCCTAGCCATGTTCCACGCCGTGGCCAACAGCCGCTTGCCTGTGAGGAGCCAGCAGAAGGACGAGCCGGATTTCACGCCCGCGCAGAAGCTGGCTATCTTAAGGGATTTGTATCACAGCAAGCCGCTGGTGTTCCTGGAGCGGTTCCGGACGGTCCTGCGAGAGGAACACCTGCCTTGCTTCCGCCACCTCTCCGGCAGCTACGAGGCAGACTTCTACTGTGCCGAAGTGCGCAGGGCCGGCCTGGGCAAGACGCGCCACACCCGGGTGCGGAACAAGCGCTACGCAGCCCTGCAGCAGCTCATACAAGGTACTGGGCCTTCAGATCCTGGTTCCGTTCTGGGAAGGGATTAGAACAGGGGTCAGCAAACTTTTTCAGCAGGGGGGCAGTCCAGGGGGGGCCGGGCTATACAGTGGTACCTCAGGTTAAGAACTTTATTTGTTCTGGAGGTCTGTTCTTAACATGAAACTGTTCGTAACTGAGGTACCACTTTAGCTAATGGGGCCTCCTGCTGCTGCCGCGCCATCGGAGCATGATTTCTGTTCTAATCCTGAAGCAAAGTACTTAACCTGAGGTAATATTTCTGGGTTAGCAGAGTTTGTAACCTGAAGTATATATAACCTGAAGCATATGTAACCTGAGGTACCACTGTATATGATGATAATTATATTAATCTTCTTGTATCTTATAGTGTGGTGGTTTGTTTGATTCTTCTGTTATTTGTTTGATTGATTGATTGATTGATTGATTGATTGATTGATTGATTGAATGTTTGTTTGTTTACTTCTATGTACTGTGGTACCTTGGGTTAAGTACTTAATTCATTCTGGAGGTCCGTGCTTGGACCAAAGGTACTATTTCTGGGTTAGCGGAGTCTGTAACCTGAAGCGTATGTAACCCAAGGTTCCACTGTACGTCTGTTCTTTCATAAATGTATTTATTTTAAATTAATAAAGATAATTTTTTTAAAAAAAAGAAATTCCACAACACCAAGCATGGAAAGCTTCTTGAAACAAACCCCATGCCTGCTTCTCTCTTCCTGGCCGCAGGTGGGGAGTACTTCAGCGACGAGCAAATGCGCTGCCGGGAGCCGCTTCTTTACGAGCAGTACATCGGGCAGTATCTGAGCGACGAGGAGATGCAGGCCCTGGGCAGCGGCAAGCTGGAGGCCTCCTGCTCTCTCTCGGGTGTCCTCCTGGACTCCTACCAGGAGCAGGTCATCCAGCGGCGGCTGCAGGTCCAGCAGGAGCAGGAGGAGGCCTGCGAAGAGGAGGAAGAGGAAGACAGCGATGGTGAAGGTTGGTCAAGAAGAGGGGTAGGATCTAGTGGGAGACCTTCCCAGCCTGGGGGAATAGTTAAGACTATGAAACTCGCGGCTCCAGGAGGTAGCGATGGCCTCCAAACTGGGTGGCTTTAAAAGACGACCGGACACATTCTTCTTTTTCCCTTTTTTTTTACAAATTTATTTATTAGATTTTCCAAATTAAAAATCACATTCACGGGGTCTCTGCCATGGGAGCATATTCACCCAGTGCTTTTCAAGCTGCACTGGCTCCTGGTGGAGTACAGGGTCAGATTTAAGGTGCTGCTTTTGACCTTTAAAGCCCTTCACGGCCTAGGACCCTCGTACCTACGGGACCGCCTCTCCTGGTATGCCCCACGGAGAGCCTCAAGGTCCATAAATAACAACACCCTAGTGGTCTCAGGCCCTAAGGAAGTTAGATTGGCTTCAACCAGAGCCAGGGCCTTTTCAACTCTGGCTCCAGCCTGGTGGAACGCTCTGCCTCATGAGACCAGGGCCCTGCAGGATCTGATTTCTTTCTGCAGGGCCTGTAAGACAGAGTTGTTCCGCCTGGCCTCTGGCTTGGAGCCAATTTGATTCCCTCCCTCCCTCTCTTTTTTTTTTTTTTCTTTTCCTTCTCCTCCTGCAATGAGGCTACATTTTAATATTTTAATGTTCCATTATTTTAATGTTGTATTTTATTTTTGTTTTTAAGTTGTAATCATTCATCTTGTTTTTATTTTGCTTGTAAGCCGCTCTGAGCCCAGCCTTGGCTGGGGAGGGCGGGGTATAAATAAAAAATTATTATTATTATAACATCATACTATATAGAAACAAGATTCCTGAGAGTCTCCTGGACTTCCCTCCTCCCCTTTGTGGGTCTTTCCTTCTGCATCTTTTATAATGATCCAAATTTTTGTAGCTCCACTGTGTCACAGTCAAGAGGCAGCAATGCTTCTGAACACTAGTTGCTGGAAATCACAGGCGGGGAGAGATCTCGGGTCCTGCTTGTGGGTTTCCCACAGGCATCTATCATGAGAATGGGATGTTGGACTACATTGGCCACTGGCCTGATTCAGTAAAGCTATTCTCATATTTGTATGGGGGCAGCATACCAGGGGTGGGTGCCCAAGGCTAAAAGTGAGTGGGGCAAATTTATTATTTATATCCCGCCCATCTGGCTGGGTTTCCCCAGCCACTCTGGGCGGCTTCCAACAGAATATTAAAATACAATAGCCTATTACAGTGGTGCCTCGCAAGACGAAAAGAATCCGTTCCGTGAGGCTCTTCGTCTAGCGGTTTTTTCGTCTTGCGAAGCAAGCCCATTGACGGCTTAGCAGATTAGCGCTATTAGCGGTTTAGCGGCTTTTAGCGGCTTATCGGCTTATCGGATAAGCGGCTTAGCGGCTTAGAAAAAGGGGGGGGAAGGGAAAAAACCCGCAGGAACTCGCAAGACATTTTCGTCTTGCGAAGCAAGCCCATAGGAAATTCGTTTTGCGAAGCACCTCCAAAACAGAAAACTCTTTCGTCTAGCGAGTTTTCCTTCTTGTGAGGCATTCGTCTTGCGGGGCACCACTGTAAACATTAAAAGCTTCCCTAAACAGAGCTGTCTTCAGATGTCTTCTAAAAGTCTGGTAGTTGTTTTTCTCTTTGACATCTGGTGGGAGGGCGTTCCACAGGGCGGGTGCCACTACCGAGAAGGCCCTCTGCCTGGTTCCCTGGTTTCCTTTCTCCAAGGAAAGTCACAGGTTTCTGTATGCACGCGCCCTGCCCCTTGTGAACATCCCTCCATCCTCCCTTCGGGCAAGGAAGAAGCATCAGTGCTGTCCAGGGACCCTTGCCAGCCGGGAAATGCATCTGAGGCGGGCCATTGAGGAGCATAGATAGGGATTGTGGCCTTGGGAGGCGTCTCAGGGGCCCTAGAGCAGGAGAGGCCTGGAGGTCTCATCCAGTGATTTGAGCAGCACAGCAGCAAATCCAGGGCTTTGGGAGGAAGAGCAAAAGCACTTTTGATGTGAGCATGAGGACTGGAGGACCGGTCTCTTGGGCTCATTTGGGTTCCCGAGTGATGGAGGTAGGACAACTGGGACTGTGGCATCCTCTGGGCTGGGAATGTTGTTGTTTTTTAAGGGTGCGGGGAGGAAGGGTAGCTTATCTCCAGCTCCAGGAGGCTGTTGTAAACAAAAAGTGCCCTTTTCCCTTATGTGGTATCCAAGAGCCCATATAGAGTCCTTACATAGGTTCCCTATTGGTAGGAGAGAATAACAGAGGCCAACCAGAGAATATTGAGAAGCAAAGCAGCTAGTAAGCCTGATCTTTATTGATCTGTTGCAACAGGGTGCTCCCCTTATCCGCAGGAGAGAGGAGGAACCCAGAAAAATGGTGTGCAAGGCCTTATAAATACTTTTGAAATTGCCACCCTGTAGATCAAGACCACCCCCAGAAACATCATCCATACATCACAGAAGGGGTGTAACCTAAGACCACCCCTCAGATACATCACACCTACATCACAGAAAAGGCGGTCTAAACAGAAATTTGAATATTGTTTTTCTCCTGTTGTTGTTTATCTCCTGTCTGGTAGGTTACTTGATCGGATTGCCTGGGGAGCCTGGCCAGTCTTTTGTAGTGATGAATACTTAGTTCCTGAGCCAGGTCACAGGCTCACACCCTATTCATATCTTAAATGTGCCCTTAAGACAGGATTTGTGAGGAAAGAGACAAAGGGAGGTTTTCCACTTTGACCTTGCAGAGAAAACATTTGGTCGCTTTAGGCATCAAAATGGTTCCAGGTTGGCCTTCCTGTGCTGATCTATGTACGTGCTTGGTTGGTACACTTATGAACATTACCATATATCTAAGACCATAAAATTCCTATCACAAGGCTCACTGAGTCCACTCTTCCCTCTCTAGACAAGGCCTCTGACCTGGATATGGAGGATTGGGTCCCTGAAGAGGAGGAGAAGGCCTACCTGCGGGAAGAGTTCACCAGCCGCATGTACCAGCGCTTCCTTGACGGCAAGGATAGGGACTTCAACTACAGGTGAGGAATCAGGGCGGGACATCAGCGGATAGGTCCTTTCACTCTTTGCTGTGGACGTTTCTCTGTATCACTTTGGTGACGAGCCGCCGCCACTGAAAAACACATGAATCCAGGGTTCTATCTCCTGCAACTAATCTGGTGTTTGGGGAACAGCTCCCATTGCTCGATGGAACAATGACTACAGCTGTACAAATGGTTCTCATGCCCTTAGTTTATCTGAATGGGTGATCTTTTGTATGTTGCTGTACACTGGCTCCCGGTGGAGTATCGGGTCAGGTTCAAGGTGCTGGTTTTGACCTTTAAAGCCCTTTGTGGCTTAGGGCCCTAATATTCACAGGATCATCTCTCCTGGTATGCCCCGCAGAGGACCTTAGAGTCCATGAATAATTATAGTTTAGAGGTCCCGGGCCATAAGGAAGTCAGATTATCCTCCACCAGGGCCAGGGCCTTCTCAGTGATGGCTCCGACCTGGTGGAATGCTCTGTCCTATGAGACCAGGGCCCTGCAGGATTTAACTTCCTTCTGCAGGGCCTGTAAGACAGAACTATTCCGTCTGGATTTCAATTTGAACTTAGCCTGATCTTCTATTCCCCTTCCTTCCCTCCCCCTCCCCTTTTTATGAAGATTACCCGCTCTGGGATCCCACAGCTAATTCTCCCCATATCTCCTCACTGGCCCAAATAGGACTAATTTAGCCAGCTAGCCCTGGTGATCATCTAATGTTTATTGGATGGATTCTCCCCCTAAATTGATTTTTGATTTTATTGTTATTCACGTTTTATACCGTATTTTATGCTGGTTTTTTGTAGCATCAATTAAGTGTTTTAAATTTGTTGTTAGCCGCCCTGAGCCTGGTTTTCTGAACCGGGAAGGGTAGGGTATAAATAAAAATTTATTATTATTATTATTATTATTATTATTATTATTATTACACTGGTTCAGTGATTTCTGCCTGCGAAGTGGTTTATAAATGGACAAATAAAGAAACGAGATGATTCCTGGCCCAGCCAGTTTCTCACGTCTCGCATTGCACAAAACTCAGAGGTGGAGAGTGCCCCTCACTTCCACACTGGATGAGACAGACAGACCCAGGTCCCTCTTCCGTTACCCTGAACAACATTCCCGACCCACCCCAGTCCTGTGCCCTCCAATTGTTGCTGGACTCAAGCTCCCCATTCAGGGCAACCAAGATGGCCAGTGGTCAGGTGCGGTGGGAGTCATCGTCCAAAACATCTGATGGGCTCCAGAACACGGAAGGGCGATCTAGAACATGCAGAGAGTGTGGGGCAAGGGAGAGCGGCATTCTCTTCTTGCTAGGTTTGGAGCAGGAGCAGCCAATGTTGCAAGACTCCAAATCCCATCAGGCCCCCATGGTCAGGGATGATGGGATTTGTAGTCCAACAGTGGGTGGAGAGCACAGATTGGCCACCCCTGCTTTGGAGGCTCCCACCGCACTGGGCTTTGGAGACTCTGAGGAGCAGTGAAGATATTGCATTGCTTCCCCTCTGCCTTACACTCCCTGGACACGCCGGGGGGCTTGTGGGGGCATGCATGGAAGCAACCACAGATTGTGGCTGGCTCTGTGGGTCAGCCAAAGCTTGCGGGCCCCTCTCCCTCCCACAGAGCAAGCTGGTTCCTCAGTGCCAACTCCGCAGACCTGAAGCCAGCTTCCGGGTTTGTCAGTGTAAACCTGTCCCTTTCCTCCCTCCAGCGAGGTTGACGAGAACCCCGACTTTGACAACCTGGACATCGTGTCGCGGGATGAGGAGGAGCGCTACTTCGATGGGGAGGAGCCGGAAGACGCAGACGCTATGGAAGCGGAGTAGATGGGGCTGAGATCCTGACCCCCCCAAGGTAGAGGGTGCCAGGATGCAACAGCAAGGAGCCATGTCTTGGCTGTTTCCTTCCCATCTTGTGCAACCTCTCTCCTGCCAGACTGGGCAGCTCTGCCAATAGGGATCAGAATGGCACTGGAGTGTAGGGTGAGTTGTCTTTGAGGTCTATGGCAGTGGATGGTCTGTGATGCCTGCAGCATCTTCTGCACCCCGCCACTCCTGAGCTCCCCACTTCCCAGTTGCTAAAGAGGGGTAAGGAAGGGAATGTCGCTCCCTGGGACTGGGCATCGGCCGTCTGCATCAGAAGCACCAGGGCAGATATTGGCTTCCCTTCCATGGCGCCACCTTTGCTTCTGGACATCCCTGTCGTAGAGATGTGTCTCTGTCTCTTTCCTGTAAGAAATGGGTCTTCTGTGTTGGAGATGGGGCTCGCCAGAAGCCCAGACCCTCCTGTGCGAGGGACATTGCTGGCTGGCAAGTTGGCTTTTTGCAGTATCTGACTATGTCCGATTGATCATTATTTTTTGCAGCGTTGGACAGCTGAAAATAAACAACCTTTTAAGTAATTTGTTGGGTGGTCTCTTAAAAGTGAGAAAGACCTTTGCCCCATCTTGATTTTGTTTTGCGTTTCCTTAACTGACTTGCTCACCGTTCCCAGTGGATCGAGGCCATATTTATTTACATCTCTGACCATATCAAAAGTTCGTTATTATTATTATTTGGTTTCCCCAGCCACTTTGGGCAGCTAAAAAGGTAAAGGAATCCCTGACCACTAGGTCCAGTCCGGGGTTGTGGCGCTCATCTCGCTTTATTGGCTGAGGCAGCTTCCGGGTCATGTGGCCAGCAAGATTAAGCCACTTCTGGCGAACCTGGGCAGCACACAGAAATGCCGTTTACCTTCCCGCCGGAGTGGTACCTATTTATCTACTTGCACTTTGACATGCTTTCGAACTGCTAGGTTGGCAGGAGCAGGGACCGAGCAACGTGAGCTCATCCTGTCATGGGGATTCGAACCGCTGACGTTCTGATCGGCAAGTTCTAGGCTCCGTGGTTTAACCCACAGCCTCTGCTGCTGGGCAGCTTGCAGCATATGTAAAACAAGATGCCCCTAAGCCAGAGATGAGAAACTTGTGGCCCAGGTGTTGCTGGACTGCAACTCCCATTGTCGCTGTCCCTTTGTCCTCATCAGCTGGAGCTGATGGGAGGGGAGCCCAGCACCAGTTTCCCATTAAGGCCCTGAAGGGTTAGGAAAGGGGAGGTGAGAATAGGGAGCAAGTGATCATTGGAATCAAAGCTTTCCTTCTCCTAGATGGGCTCCCTTCCCAGGTGGATGAGTGCCCCTCCGCCCCTCACTTCTCTCTACAGCACGTGCAGATGCCGCCTTCTTGACCATGGGCCCCACTATTGGTCTTGTCCGCTCCATCCGCCAGAGTCTGTGAGTCCCTAACTCACTGAGGTTTTGAGACCTATCAGCTACCCTCACCTGGTTTAGCCAGCCAGTCAAAGCCATTCCCGGGGTGTGGCCGCTGCCGCCTGCTGACAGCTTCTGGGAGCCCCAGGTGAGAGCTGAGTGCAGGGTGGGGACCAAAGGGGGACAAATGACCCAAGAACGAGCCTGCCTGTCCCCCACCAGAAGTACCACCTCTCCCCTAACACCCAAGATATTCTCCAAAGGCACACTTCTCCATTGTCTCCTGAAACAGACAGGTGCCAGCTATGATCTCTGTAACTGGCTCTTTACTTCTAGCTGTGGAACCTGGCATTCTTAGAGAGCCAGTGTGGTGTAGCGGTTAAGAGCGGTAGTCTCGTACTCTGGGGAACTGGATTCACGTCTCCGCTCCTCCATATGCAGCTGCTGGGTGACCTTGAGCCAGTCACACTTCTGTGAAGTCTCTCAGCCCCACTCACCTCACAGAGTGTTGTTGTGGGGGAGGAAAGGAAAGGAGAATGTTAGCTGCTTTGAGACTCCTTCGGGTAGTGATAAAGCGGGATATCAAATCCAAACTCCTCCTCCTCCTCTTCTTTTTCTTCTTCTTTGACATCTGGTAGGAGGGTGTTCCACAGGGCGGGTGCCACTACCTCTGCCAGAAGGCCCTCGGCGCTGGACCTCAGCGTCCAGGCAGAACGATGGGGATGGAGACGCTCCTTCAGATATACTGGACCGAGGCTGTTTAAGCCTCTTAGGTGCTGCCTTCAGCTGCAGCAGCGGAATAAGACCTGGATGGAAGAAGGAGACCGAAGGCTGGAATATAGAATCCCTGGGTGGAGTTTCTTACTCTGAGGATGAGGGGTGCTAGTGATGACTGTTGAGCTGGTTGCTGAGAATGTGCTCAACTCTCCCCTTTTGAAAGCAAATGCCAGGAACTCAACCTTGACCAGCTGCGTCCAGGAGGGGGCAGCAACTACTAAGGGCCAGGGCCAGGATTCCTGGGTTCTCTCCCTGCTACTGGAGAGGAGTGGCATAAGTGCTGAGAGATGGTTTGGGAGATCAGTCCTACAACAACCCAATAGTCAGCGTAATAGTCAGCGTTCCTCCTTTAGCTATTGTAAAAATAATTCAGTGCTGTGTTTTCGGGGCAGTTTGCAAAAACAGAATAGCAAAACCACAACGGTGAACTAAAATGATGTATGCATGACTGTAGGGAACGGCAAAGAGCTGGAGATTAAATGAAAGCAGTTTAAAGGATGTAACTCGAAAAGCCTGGGAAGCCTAAGGAGATCTTCAAAAAACCACTGGAAATAAAACGTGGCGGCTCCAGGCCTACCTGCCAGGGTTGGCATGGAGAGAATTCCATCTCCCCAGTTGCTGCTTGCCTCACCTCAAGCCAGGCTGCATCTGCAGCAGAGCTTTTAGTGGCAATCGCCGAGCCCAGGAAGGTTGATGATGAGAGCCTCCCATCATCTTCCTCACTGCCAGGAAATCCAACTTTTATGACCTGATATCATAACTCATGGACTGCAAGAAGATCAAACCTCTCCATTCTGAAGGAAATCATCCCTGAGTGCTCACTGGAAGGACAGATCCTGAAGCTGAGGCTCCAATACTTTGGCCACCTCATGAGAAGAGAAGACTCCCTGGAAAAGACCCTGATGTTGGGAAAGATGGAGGGCACAAGGAGAAGGGGACGACAGAGGACGAGATCCTTGGACAGTGTTCTCGAAGCTACCAGTAAGAGTTTGACCAAACTGCGGGAGGCGTTGGAAGACAGGAGTGCCTGGCGTGCTCTGGTCCAGGGGGTCACGAAGAGCCGGACACGACTAAACGACTAAACAACAACAACCAGCTACAGGAAACTGCAAATAATAATATTATAATAATTTATTATTTATACCCCGCTCATCTGGCTGGGTTTCCCCAGTCACTCTGGGCGGCTTCCAACGAAATATTAAAAGTACAATAAAACACCAGACATTAAAAACTTCCCTAAGCAGGGCTGCCTTCAGATGTCTTCTAAAAGTCAGGTAGTTGTTTCTTTCCTTGACATCTGGTGGGAGGGCGTTCCACAGGGCAGGTGCCACCACCGATAAGGCCCTCTGCATGGTCCCCTGTAACCTCACTTCTTGCAATGAGGGAACTGCCAGGAGGCCCTCGGAGCTGGACCTCAGTGTCTGGGAAGAACGATGGGGGTGGAGACGCTCTTGTGTGCAGCTGCTGCTTGCAGGATTCCTGCTTGGCCACTCTGAGAACAGGGTGCTAGACTAGTTGGGCCACTGGCCTCATCCAGTAGCCTCATGTAATGATCTTATGCACTCATATCTTCCTTTGGGACTTCCCACAGGCTTCTGTTTGCATGCTGCAAGAACAGGGTAAGAACAACATCCAAACACAAGACCTCTCCACAAATTCGTGTAACCCGTCTAGGCCCAAGGCCATCACTTCCTCCTGTGGCAGTGAGTTCCATAAGTTGCTTGCTGTGCAAAGAAGTGCTTTCCTGTATCTTCCAACAGCACCATGTATTCAGAGGATGGCCGGGCACACGCTCTTTGCACGGGGTCTGAGGTGCTCTTTGAAGAGATAAAGGCACCCGGGAACATCCACTTGAACCATGAGCTGCTTGCCTAAAGGAAGCTCACTTTCTGGAATCAGATTACAAGTTTTTCCTCCTGCAGGAACTCCTCTACGTCATTTGCAATTGCTTCAGGCTCCTAAATCACCAAAGTCACATGCCCTAGCTGAGGAAGCCTGGAGAGCATGCCCTGACAGTTAGGTGTTTGTTTATTCTTCTAACCTGCGGGGTTTTCAGCGAGAGTGCAAGACTCCGCCATCGCTCAGTGCAAGGACTCTTGCATTTGAAAAGATCGCTGCCCTTGCTGATGTTAATTATTGTTAGGGTGCATTTCTCAAAGGCCTAGAATTCACTATGTTTTATTACTATCCAAAACCGGTTTGAAGTCCGTATCATGCTATCAGTTTTGTAATTTTTGACCGGGCAATGGATCACAAATCAGGATGTTTTTTTGTGTGTGTGTGTGCGTGCGATGCAAAAAATCACTATTTGGGGAAAACGGCAAAGCCAGCCAATGCCCACTTCTACACCCTTATTTCAACCTTATTTAAGGGGCCGCGGGTGGCGCTTTGGGTTAAACCACAGAGCCTAGGACTTGCCGATCAGAAGGTTGGCAGTTCGAATCCCGCGACGGGGTGAGCTCCCGTTGCTCGGTCGCAGTTCGAAAGCACGTCAAAGTGCAAGTAGATAAATAGGTACCACTCCAGTGGGAAGGTAAACGGCGTTTCCGTGCGCTGCTCTGGTTTGCCAGAAGTGGCTTAGTCATGCTGGCCACATGACCTGGAAGCTGTACGCCGGCTCCCTTGGCCAATAAAGCGAGATGAGTGCTGCAACCCCAGAGTCGGCCACGACTGGACCTAATGGTCAGGGGTACCTTTACCTTTTACACCCTCATTTCAGGCATTGTGATATATCAGTAATGTTTAGCTGGTGATATATTGCGATGTTGAAAGCCAGATATTGCCCAGCCCTTGTGTCTTCTTCTTCGGTGATCACTCTTAGCCGAGTAAGATTGTCTTCCATAAACACAGTTTTAACAATGAGTCCGTAAGTGACTGTGGAGGCCAATTCTGGATCCACATGTCCTTCCACAGTGGGGACATTGGTTTCCGGGCAGGAGCTGATCACGGTGAGGGGTTTGCCAAACATGCCTTCCTCTTAGCACGTTTCTCCCTTGCGTCCTGAGTTCAAGCATCTTCAAAGCCCATGACACATTTGGTAAAGGCTGTTCTCCAACTGGAGCGCTCGCAGGCCAGTGTTTCCCAGTTGTCAGTGTTTATACTACATTTTTTTAGATTTAGTGTGGAGCCCACTTGACATAGGCTGGGCGGCTGCCATGCCATGTCATGTTTATGAATGGGTTTACCGCTGCAACTAAAGAGTTCCTGTGCCGAATATTGAGAAATAGTGGCGAGGAGGCAGAGTGTTGCTGCACTTCACACCTGGACACGACTGTAGGTCTCTAGGCTCTGCATAAACTGTCCCCCCTACTCATAATATCTCTGTAAAATCCTCCTCCTGCTGCTGCTGTTGATGCCAGTCCCTACAGAGTTCTCCAATGGCAGAAAAAGGGCATCTGCAAGGGATTTCGGGTGGCGAGAGCCAAGCGTGTCCAGATGTCAGTGGCTGACTGAATGACATCCGTCACAGCAGTCAGGAGCTCCCACTCTGTTTTGTCTTTCCGCCCTTTCCCGCTTGGCTCATCTCTGCTTTTTCCATTTTCCAAACGACTCACAAATGTCTGACTCAGCTCCACCTACAGCATGGGGATTTCCATCGAACTCCTGGCTACGTTTTCCTGCTTGGCAGGAGCCATGGGGCTCTTCTTTCCTTCCCCAGACTCCTGCCTCTGTTGATCCTGCCCACTCCAAATTAATAGCTTGGCTGGGAAGCAGCTGGACCCAGCAGGAGGAAGGATCCCTCAAACTGGGGCGTTATAGTGTAACGCAGATGGGCTGCCGTTTACAGAGATGCCACTAGGTGGCTCCCTTCTACTATCAAATCACGGGAATCCCACACAGCTTCAGCCTCCCTGCATATGGAAAGCTAGTGTTGCAGGCTGAAACTCATCTGCTTGGCTTACTAGCTTTCCACATGCAGGAGGCTAAACTTGTGCTTTTTCACACGGGCAGTGCCCCTTTTGCATCCTAAAGTGGTATATTCGAGTCCTACATTCAAATTTCAACTCAGGGTGCATAACAGATGTACTGTATTTTTTGCACCATAACACTCACTTTTTTCCTCCTAGAAAGTAAGGGGAAATGTCTGTGCGTGTTATGGAGGGAATGCCTATGGGTGGCGGGGGGGATCTGCTGCAATCGTGAGCAGAGGATCCATGGTTCCCCTTCCTTCCCTCCTCCGCGGCTCGCTTTGAAACAGCAAAGTGGGAGAAGAGCCGCTGAGTGGGGAGGAGAGAGGGACAGAGAGCCTGCTTGCTTTAAAGGAGCAAAGCGGGAGAGGAGAGGAACCGCTTACAGCATCCTTCTCCACCCACCCCACGCGTGCTTCTTCTCCCCTTAAACCCCTCTCCTGCATTATTAGCAGCATCCTTCTCCACCCACCCCACGCATGCTCCTTGTCCCTTGTTTGCTTTTCCTTCCCTCCCCACTTAAAACGTGGTTACAAAGCACGGATCCACATGGATCCTCAGGATTTTTGCACTGGGTCACCCCAAATTCACCATCAGATCACATAGCATGTCCATGGCTACATCTTGCACCAAAAAAATCACGCACCCACTGTTGCCTGGGGCCGCAGTGGTGCAAAAAAGTGGTTACAAAGCATGGATCCACATGGATCCTCAGGATTTTTGCATTGAGCTACTCCAAACTCACTGTCAGATCACATGTCTGTGGCCACAGCATGAACCACAAAAATCATACATCCACTTTTTCATTTAGAATATTTTTTTTCTTGTTTTCCTCCTCTAAAAACTACGTACGTGTTATGGTCTGGTGCGTGTTATAGAGCGAAAAATACGGTACATAAAAAACAGCGGCAGCTGCATTCTGCGAGCACACTTGCTACGTTGTTCTCCCATCCAAGTACTAACCAGGCCTCACCCTGCTTAGCTTCTGAGATCAGACGAGATCGGGCGTGTTCAGGGTAGTATGGCCGTAGACGCTACGTTGTTGACAGACATATTTATCGCTATTCAGGAACCATCTAGGGGAAATCACATCTGCATGTTTTGCACAGTAGGCAACTTTGCACAGCTCTGATTGCCTGGCGGCTGTGACGTCACAAGCTCTCTTCTCCCTGGGACCATTTTACAACATATTAAAAAGCAGAGACATCACCTTGCCAACAAAGGTCTGTATAGTTCATGCTATGGTTTTCCCAGTAGTGATGTATGGAAGCGAGAGCAGGACCATAAAGAAGGCTGATCGCCGAAGAATTGATGCTTTTGAATTATGGTGCTGGAGGAGACTCTTGAGAGTCCCATGGACTGCAAGAAGATCAAACCTCTCCATTCTGAAGGAAATCAGCCCTGAGTGCTCACTGGAAGGACAGATCCTGAAGCTGAGGCTCCAATACCTTGGCCACCTCATGAGAAGAGAAGACTCCCTGGAAAAGACCCTGATGTTGGGAAAGATGGAGGGCCCAAGGAGAAGGGGACAACAGAGGACGAGATGGTTGGACAGTGTTCTCGATGCTACCAGCATGAGTTTGACCAAACTGAGGGAGGCTGTGGAAGACAGGAGTGCCTGGCGTGCTCTGGTCCAGGGGGTCACGAAGAATCGGACACGACTAAACGACCAAACAACAAACATGTTTTGCACAGTAGGCAGCTTTGCACAGCTCTGATTGGCTGGCGGCTGTGACGTCACAACCTCTCTTTTCCCTGGGACCATTTTACAACATATTAAGTAGCTGGATTTTCTTTTTAAAATAAATAAGGGATGTTTGAATGTGCTCTCTGCCTTTGTCTTCCTTTGGGCCAAAAGAGTTGCTCTGTTTTATAGGGTGGGGGGTTTCTAGCATAATACATGTACCCCCCCCCAAAAAAGTACTATGTTTTACGAGCTGGCTCCTGTTTATGAGAGTTAAGGTCAGGTGGTGTGAAAGGCAGCGTTAGTGGAGTTTCAGCAGTTTGATTTAATGAGTTGCACACTTCAAATCTTCTCAACAGGCCATTCCAGGAATCACAGAATTGTAGAGTTGGAAGGGACCTCCTGGGTCATCTAGTCTAACCCCTGGCAATGTAGGAATCTCAACTAAAGCATCGAAGACAGATGGCCAACAAACTCTGCTAAAAAACCTCCAAGGAAGGAGAGTCCCCAACCTCCTGAGGGAGAGCCGTTCCACTGTCAAACATCTCTTACTGCCAGAAAGTTCTTCCTCATGTTCAGTAGTCCTTTCTTGTACTTGGAAGCCATGGGTTCGAGTCCTACCCTCAGGAGCAGGAGAAGACAAGCCTGCTCCATCTTCCACATGACAGCACTCTGGATATCTAAAGATCAAACTACCGTATTTTTTTGCTCTATAGGACGCACCCGAGCAAAGGATGCACCTAGTTTTTAGAGGAGGAAAACAAGCAAAAAATATTCTGAAACAAATCAGTGTCTGTGCTGAAGGGGGACTCTTGGGGTTTCCCCATAAAGCCCCGGCATCCCCAAGCCAGAACAGCGAGGCACTGTGCCACGCTCCGTCTCTCCGTTCTGGCTTCGCGGACAGCCTTTCAAGCCTCCGCAGAGCAGCTAACCCCAAAGCCTTTGGAGCGCAGCACGAGGTCCCACTGCGCTCCAAAGGCTTCAGGCGGCTATCCCTGAAGCCTGGAGAGCGAGAGGGGTCGGTGCGCACGACCCCTCTCGCTCTCCAGGCTTCAGCGAAAGCAACGCGTAGCCTCTGGAGCATGGAGGGAGCGCTCCCTCTGCGCTTTGGAGGCTTCACGTTGCTTTCGCTGAAGCCAAGGAGCCTACATTCGCCCCATAGGACGCACAAACATTTCCCCTTCATTTTTGGAGGGGAAAAAGTACGTCCTATAGAGTGAAAAATATGGTAACTTCCATTCTTGGAGGAATCCAGCTCCTTCCCTACCTTGTTGCCTAATAGATTACCATAGCTCAGTTGGCAGAGCACGAGACTCTTAACCTCCAGGTTGTGGGTTCGAGTCCCACGCTGGGCAAAAGATTTCCACATTGCAGGTTGTTGGACTAGATGATACTTGAGGTCCCTTCCAGGTCTACAATTCTATGAAAAAGACTTGTTAGGCCCCCTTTCCTAGGCAAAAACTTCAGGCTCTTCCATAGGTACCATTTGGCTGGACTTAAATGCAACTACATGGGAATATAGACAGCTCTCAGTGTGCATGTGGTTTTCCCCCCTAAGCACTCTCTCACATTTTGTGAAAGACTCTCTTCCACGATGATTCTCCCGCCCACAGTGCGATTAGTAAGGGAGATTAGTTCTTTCTTGGTATAAATGAGGCTTCTTTGAAATAGATGTCAGTTTGGACTAGCTTTAACTTCTTCTCAGAATATGTCTCTCTTGCGTGTAATATAGATGCACCGCCCCATTATTATTATTTTGGGTTGCCTTTTACATCTTCAAAACAAGAACGCCCATAGCTTATTTGGCGTGGTACTGTTGAAAAGTTGCAATGGTGGGAGAGCATTGCCAACGTGCCCCTGGGCCACAAAACTTTGTGTGAAAGGAAATGCTTGGGCGTTTAATTATATTGTTAAAGTCAGCAGCCCAGGGGTGGAGCATTTTTCGGTTAGTGTAAGCTGTGTGTCGCCGAAAGCCGGAATTCTGCAATGTGTAAAAATCCAGCAAATTTAGCAAGCAAGGTGCTGGATTCATGTATCTTGAACTCAAATGCCTGCAGTGGGGAGAGAATTCAGAGAAGATCTCTTCAAATCAATGGTCATGCCTAACCTAGGCCCATTAATTGCAGCCCAGTCTACTCTGAAAAAAAGTTAGCTGAAGGTAATCCTTTGCTGTTATTAATTTAAGTAGGTCTACTCTGAGTAAGACCAGCATTGTGTACATCCCACACCTTTTAGTACCCCAGTCCACAGGTCCTTGTGATTTCATACCTTCCAACAATGAGAAACCTAGACAGCATCTTAAAAAGCAGAGACATCACCTTGCCAATAAAGATCCGTATAGTTAAAGCTATGGTTTTCCCAGTAGTGATGTATGGAAGTGAGAGCTGGACCATAAAGAAGGCTGACTGCCAAAGAATGGATGCTTTTGAATTATGGTGCTGGAGGAGACTCTTGAGAGTCCCATGGACTGCAAGAAGATCAAACCTCTCCATTCTTAAGGAAATTAGCCCTGAGTGATCACTGGAAGGACAGATCCTGAAGCTGAGGCTCCAATACTTTGGCCACCTCATGAGAAGAGAAGACTCCCTGGGAAAGACCCTGATGCTGGGAAAGATGGAGGGCACAAGGAGAAGGGGACAACAGTGGACGAGATGGTTGGACAGAGTTCTTGAAGCTACCAGCATGAGTTTTACCAAACTGCGGGAGGCAGTGGAAGACAGAAGTGCCTGGCGTGCTCTGGTCCATGGGGTCACGAAGAGTCGGACACGACTAAATGACTAAACAACAACAACAACAACAAACATTTCTCCCATGAAAATAAGGCCATCCTATTCCATAATAATAATAATAATTTTATTATTTATACCCTGCCCATCTGACTGGGTTGCCCCAGCCACTCTGGGTGGCTTCCAACACATATAAAAACATAATAAAACATAAAACTTTTATTTTTAAAAAACAGCTTCCCTATATACAGAGCTGCCTTCAGATGTCTTCTAAAGGTTGCATAGTGACTTATATCCTTTGCTCGGGTCAAATAACTCCATACCTTCCAACATTTCTCTGATGAAAATAGTAAAAGTGGGACATTCCAGGATCAAATCAGGAACTGGGATGGCTTCTGTAAATCCGGGACTGTCCCTGGAAAATAGGGACACTTGGGAGATTTTAACACACTTTCCTATGAACTAGAGCATGGGTAGGCAAACAAAGGCAAAGGGGCTGGATCCGGCCCAATCGCCTTCTAAATCTGGCCTATGGACGGTTCGGGAATCAGTGTGTTTTTACATGAGTAGAATGTGTCCTTTTATTTAAAATGCATCTCTGGGTTATTTGTAGGGCATAGGTAAAGGTAAAGGTACCCCTGCCCGTACGGGCCAGTCTTGACAGACTCTGGGGTTGTGCGCCCATCTCACTTAAGAGGCCAGGGGCCAGCGCTGTCCGGAGACACTTCCGGGTCACGTGGCCAGCGTGACATCGCTGCTCTGGCCAGAGCCAGAGCCAGAGCCGCACACGGAAACGCCGTTTACCTTCCCGCTGGTAAGCGGTCCCTATTTATCTACTTGCACCCGGAGGTGCTTTCGAACTGCTAGGTTGGCAGGCGCTGGGACCAAGCAGCGGGAGCGCACCCCGCCGCAGGGATTCGAACCGCCGACCTTTCGATCGGCAAGCCCTAGGCGCTGAGGCTTTAACCCACAGCGCCACCTGCGTCCCTATTTGTAGGGCATAGGAATTCATTAATATTTTTCCTTTCCAAAATATAGTCCGGCCCCCCTCAAGATCTGAGGGACAGTGGACCAGCCCCCTGCTGAAAAAGTTTGCTGAACTAGAGAGTTAAATTCAGGCAGGCGGCAGATTTTTTAAAAAGCGCAATGTCTCTCTTTTTAACGGCATGTGGAGTTTTCCAAGTGGTTTGTGTCTGTGGCAGCAACCTGGGTGTGAATATGCTCCCGGCCCCCCAGAGATGAGCTTCCACATGCTTGGCTTGCAGAACGCCTCTCTTCCAACTCTTTGATTCTATGATTCTATGGAGAAGAGGAGGTTAAGGGGTGATATGATAGCCATGTTCAAATATATAAAAGGATGTCACATAGAGGAGGGAGGAAGGTTGTTTTCTGCTGCTCCAGAGAAGCGGACACGGAGCAATGGATCCAAACTACAAGAAAGAAGATTCCACCTAAACATTAGGAAGAACTTCCTGACAGTAAGAGCTGTTCGACAGTGGAATTTGCTGCCAAGGAGTGTGGTGGAGTCTCCTTCTTTGGAGGTCTTTAAGCAGAGGCTTGACAACCATATGTCAGGAGTGCTCTGATGCTGTTTCCTGCTTGGCAGGGGGTTGGACTCGATGGCCCTTGTGGTCTCTTCCAACTCTATGATTCTATGATTCTAACGCTGCCGGGAGTGATGATTCCCATGTGCAGATGAGCCCTGGAAGCTGCTCAGAAGGTTCCTATCACAGGGACGCAGTCATTGGGGGCAGATCACGCCCCGAGCAGGAAGTCGAAGTGACGAGGTGTTGACTGATGGCTCCGTACCGTGTGAATCAGCGTCCTCTGGTGTACGTGTGAATCAGCCTGAAGTTCGAGTGAAATGGGAGTCTTCAAAGAACCTTCTCTCCTATTCCTGAACTGCTTCCGCCTTTCTCAGCATGACTCGTATGACCTCATCTGCATTGCGCAACAGAACCACGACACTTTATTTTTATTTTGTATATAATTTCTATGAATATTTTCTGTATTACAATTTAAGATATTCATCTAAGCAACCTTAAAATGTCTGCGACTTCCCTCTTTCCATGGTTGAATTTGCATATCGTAAATCCCTGCATATTTTACAAAAACTAAACCATTCAGTATTCTATTAATACATCCATCAAAACTTGTTGAATTGATCCTAATGCTGCCAACATTTTCAAGTGGACACCGTTTCCCCCCATCTATTCAAGAAACATTTCCCAATCTTCTTTAGACGTATGCTCTTCTTGTTCTTTTATTCTATACGTTAGGTCTGCAAATGGCACATATTCCATCAGCCATTCTTCTTTAGTTGGGATCTCCCTCGTTTTCCATTTTGGGACTAACAAAACACGGGCCGCAGACATAAATAGCCTTTTTTTTTGACACCTGGGAATTTCCATCTAAATTATCCCCAACAAAAAGGACTCTGGGTTTGTCTGTTTTTGGAAAAGTACTTTTAAACATTTTTCTCAATTCATTACAAATTATTTCCCAATAGTACTTTTACCCTTTTACAGGTCTACCACATGTGAAAGAACCTCAACTTCATTGCATCTTCAGCGCTTATCTGATTCAGTCTTCCACAGGTATCAAGTTTACGGCATATAATGCCTTAAGGGAGAATATAATGAAAATGATATACAGGTGGTACATGACACCAGTCAAGCTTGCAAAAATTTATCATTTGCCCGATAACAAATGTTGGAAATGTAAAGAGATTGAGGGTACATTCTTTCACCTTTGGTGGACGTGCCCAAGGATTAAGACTTTCTGGGAGATGATTTATAATGAAATGAAAAAGGTACTTAAATATACCTTTCAGAAGAAACCAGAGGCCTTTCTCCTGGGCATGGTCGGCCAATTGGTGCCAAAGAAGGACAGAACTTTCTTTATGTATGCAACAACAGCAGCAAGAATACTCATCGCGAAGTATTGGAAGACACAAGATTTACCCACCCTGGAAGAATGGCAGATGAAAGTGATGGACTATATGGAACTGGCGGAAATGACTGGCAGAATCCGAGACCAAGGTGAAGAGTCGGTGGAAGAAGATTGGAAAAAAATTAAAGTTTATCTACAGAAACATTGCAAAATTAAGGAATGTTGGAAGGATGTTGGAATGAAGTAATGTGCTTTTAGCAGAAATGATATAAAGGATTAGGTAAAAATGGATTTGTTAATTGGTGAAAGACGAGAATGTAAAATTACAGTATATTAAGATAAATTAATAGGATAAAAACAAAGCTGGAAAGGATTTGCTGAAATATCTAATTGAACTAGAATACAAAAAAGGGAGGTGTGAGGAGGTCAAGGAAATAAGCAAAGGAAAGAAAGTTATGTAAAGGTTTGATCTGTGTTTTTTTTTTAATTGCTTGCATTTTTTCTGTATTTTCTTGTTTTTCTTTTTTTGTTTTTTCTCTTTGTAATCTTTAAAAGTTGTTTTTTTCTTGTTTTTTTAAATATTTTTATTAAGTTTTGCATAACTATATTTCACAGACATACAACAGACAAAAGTAAATGAAATAAACATAAAAAGAAAAGAAAAAAAAGAGAAGAAAAAGAACATAAAATACGTACAACATAAACAACACAACTTTAACAACACAACATTAATTTTACAACTTAAACAACACAACATTAATTTTACAACAACATTGATCGACTTCCCTTTATCTCGATTTCGGATAATGTTATCTTAATTATCTTTCTGCTGTATCTATTCCAAAATACAATTTATAACGTAGTAAGCGTTATCTCATGCCTACTGTGATTTTTTTTAAAAAAAATACATCTATATTTCTGATTAACATTTTGATTTTCCCCTTGTCTCTATTTCCATATATATTCTAAATTTATCCCATTCATTACTAAATTTTGTACTTTTTTGATTTCTTATTTTCTGAGTCAATTTTGCCAATTCTAAGTAATCCATTAATTTAAATTGCCACTCCTTTAATGTTGGGGTTTTTGCTGTTTTCCAGTACTGTGCTATGAGGGTTCTAGCGGCCGCTGTTGCGTATTGAAGAAGGGTTCTATCTTCTTCTTTAATATCTTTGCCAATTATCCCCAGCAGGAAGGTTTCAGGTTTTTTAACAAACGTATAATTGAGAATTTTTTTTAATTCATTATAGATAGATTCCCAGAATTTTTTGAGAATCTCGCACGTCCACCACATATGAATAAATTCGCCCTCTTTACTCTTACATTTCCAACACAGTTTGTCGCCTGTTCTATAAATTTTATGCAATTTTATCGGCGTTATGTACCATCTGTACATCATCTTGTACATATTTTCCTTAAGTGTCGTGCATGCTGAAAAGTTCATATCTTTACACCATAAAGCCTTCCATTTATCAAACTCTATATTATACCCTAGATCTACCGCCCACCTCACCATCACCTCACCATCTTTAAAAGTTGAATAAATATTATTTTAAAAAAAAAATCTGATTCAGTCTTATACATCTTAGCAGGTCTACTCTGAAGAACCATCACACTTTAAGCAGTCTCAAAGAATCATGGGAAGGGTAGATTGTCAAGGGCGTCAAGTGGTTAGGAGATCTCTCTATTCCTCTCCTAAAGCTACAATTCCCAGAGCGGTTTAACAACCAACCCTCCTTTCCCTGGGGACTCTTGGAATTCATAGAATTGTAGAGTTGGAAGGGGCGCTAGCGACCATGTAGTCCAACCCCTGCCACGTAGGATCATGCAGCTGTCCCATTTGGGATTTGAACCCACAACCTTGCCATTATCAGCACCACGCTCTCGCCAACTGAGCCACCCAGGCTTGTAGCTCTGTGTCGGGTCTCCCAGCGACTCTCGGCACCCTTAAATATTTAAGATAACTTTTGTTTAAAAGAAGAGAGGCTTTTTTGTTAGGCATTATAGGTGCGGAACTACCAAAAGAAAACAAAAGATTGCTTATGTATGCAACGACAGCAGCAAGGATGCTTCTTGCCCAGAGATGGAAAGAAAACGAAGTCCGGCCAGAGAAGAGTGGCAGACCAAGCTGATGGAATATGCAGAAACGACTGATGGGAAAGGTCAGAAATCAGGAAGACCAAATATTCTTAAAAGACTGGAATAACTTTCTAACATATTTGAGAGACCACTGTAAATAGTTGAAATCATTGGCAGGAATACAACGACACTTGTAATGTAACATGGATTTTGGATACTATTATTATATAAAATAATAAGGAATAAAATTTCCCTGGAGGGAAGGAAGGAGGTCTCAAGGTTTGAAAGAACCCCCTTTTTTAATGTGTGGAAATGTTACGTTTATGGTGTATCGCTTTTATGTAAAACTAATAAATTTTTTAATATATATATATAGAAACATCACTCCTCGCTGATCCATGATGGATAAGTATCAGCCAGATGTGTCTTTTGCAATGCTGCTTTGTATATCAGAGCTTCCCCAAAAGCCCTGGGGTCCAAGTGGGCATGTTTATCTGCCCAAGAATGCCCGTCTGGATGCCAGGGACACCGGAACCCAGGAGTTTTGGCATTCAGCCATGCATTCCTGCATTGCTTCCTCCATGCCAGCTAGCACCATGCCAGCTTCCAGTTGTTCTTCTGCAAATCCCACAGACGCAGGGCACCAGGCCCACTCTGCTGGCAAGCTGGAGCCGCGCACTGTGGGTGCGAAAGCCCAGCCCCATCCTGCCGCCTCGGGGGCAGAGCGGAGGGCGCTGCCAGCTCGCTTCTCGATCCCTCACCACTTTCCCTCTCTAGACAGAGAGACCCGGGGAAACCCCCTGGTGATTAATCTGCTGCTAGGCAACCGTCAGGCCTCGGCCTGCTGCTAGGCCCGGACTGAACCTGCCATCGTAGGCATTTTCCTTCAGAGAAGACGTCGTTTATTCATTCATTTGTTGAACAGGATGCAGCCCGGGCCCAAACAGAGGGCGTCCCCCTAAGGCTTTGAGCTCTTTCCTGACTCACAGAGTTTTGGCAGAACCAGGCGCACTTTCAAGTTCCTATCTGCGGCCATGAGGGCTAGAAACCTGCTGTTTCCAACGTGAAATACAGGGCACGATTCTCAGGGTGCTAAGTTCTGCACCCCTGAACGCATGCTGCAACTTTAGGATCAGAGAATACGGCAGAAGTCCTTTGGGAGGCCGAAGGAGGCGTGCAGAACTGTAGCAAAGCATGGAGGTTGCTGTGTCTAACAGGGCTTTGCATGCCAGGGATCCTGGGAGCGGGAAGACGTTTTAGCCCGCTGAGGTCACAGCTAGGAAGATTGCAGGGTGCAATTGGCCTGGAAGACGCTTGCGGTTTGACACAACTGTTTGTGTTTCTCCGCTTGTCGCCCTGGGCCCTGTTTCCCGGGAGCTTGTGGGAGGTTGGTTTGGCTCCTGTACAATTTCCAAGGCCCAATAAACTTTCCCAACGGATGGTCTCTCTGTGCGTGAGGATCGAAAAATGAGACTGAGCAATCCACCTACGTAATTCGAGAGATTCTTCTCTCTGTCATCTTTTTCTGGAGCCAGGAGCCAGGGCTTTTATTATTAATAATAGCTGCGTCCTGAGCCTCTTAACGGCTCGTTTATCTTGTAATCTTTATGGCGAGTGGAGAACTTGTGGTACTGATCATCTTCCATGTTGGCTGCAGCTGATGTGTGTTGGAGATTAACGGCATTTGGGGGGCCACTGGACCCCTATTCCTGCTTTATGACAATCCTAAAGGGAGGTCAGCACTATTATACCCATTTTGCAGATGGGAGAACAGAGAGAGTAGCTTGGGTAAAGCGGCTTGGATGGCCAAGGTGACACTTGAACTTGTGACTTTCCAGCTCACAAATCCTGCTCTTAACTGCAATGCTGGCTGCTGAGTTTTGAAGGATCCTCTCTACTGAAAGGTTCTGGGTCAATCAGTAGTTCTTAAGTGGGCAGTAGAGATTAAAAGTAGAGAGGGTGATAGTTGCTCTAAAGTTATCACAACACATAATCTTAAAATACCCTCTCCTCTTCCTCTCTTTCCCCCCCGCAAGTGGGTCTTTAAGGCTTGCTAAGAGTCAGCTGTTATTAACAACAGTAAAGAATGTCTCTATTCCTTATGACTGCAATTTAACAGTGCATGGGCAATGTCTGCTAAATTCTCAAAAGCCAGAATGGTTGCTGGAATAAGATTTCTAGCAGCTTAGATGCCCTGGGTAGCACCTTGCCAGACCTCCAGGGTTGACTTGAAGTCTCCAGGTGGAGGTTTTGATTCCCCAGTTGGGCAGTATTTAATAAAATAAAACAAATGTTGCTAATAAAGCTGTACATGCAACTTGCAAAGTTCAGTCCGGCAGGAGCTGACTGCAGATTCTAGCAGTCACTTGGCACGAGATCCGTGCTCCTCCTCTCCCTTCCCAATTAACTTCTGTCTCCAGGGCTTGCCCCGTCACATCACCAGGAACTGCCACTGTGATATCATTTGGGACCACCCTTAGGTGTCAGGTTTGGGCCCTGATAGACTTATCTGTTCCCTCTGAGATTAACCGATCAAAGAATGAATCTCAGGATAACACTCCCCTGGATAAATCGTCGCCCCTGCACCCCTCCATGCCGGACTTGGAATCAACATACATCGAAGACCATCCACGACCTGAGACAGTAGTGGCCACTCCAAGTCAGGCTTCTCCACCAAAAATCCAAAAATTACGTGAGGAAGACACTATAGTGTCGAGAGTCAACACAGAGTGGACTGAAGACCCAGCAGGACATATAAATCAAATGATCACAAGTGTTTCGGTTAGATCCCCAAAGAGGACGGCTCCAGCGGACTTGGCAGGAGCCTCTTCAGAGCCTAGTTGGGCCCGACAGCTAAAATCGTCAAATATTATCTCTACCCACCAGGATGCTAACTCTTTTCTGCCCCCCCAAAATTCTGGCCCTTGCGACTTGATCGTGCCACAATCGGCTCGCACCAGGGCAAAAGACCCACCACAACTGGCGCGCACCAGAGCAAAAGACTCACCACACCAGGACGTCAACCCTCAGCAAAGGAAAATAACGGACTTCTTTAAGGGAGCGTCCTTGCTGCATAAGAGCCTCCCACAAGAATTTAAATGACGGTTAGCTGGACAACCCAAAAAACCACCAATATCGATCCTCTGTTGGAACATCGCTGGCTGGCGTAGGAAAAAATGTGACCCAGAATTCCAGTCGTATATCAATTCGTTTCATATCATTCTATTGCAAGAAACTTGGGAGGAGGGTGAAATTGTTATAAACGGATTCGACCTTCTATCTCTTCCAGCTTGCCCCTCCCAGAAAGGAGGACGGCCGAAAGGTGGTCTAGTAATTGGTATCTCACTGAAGCTGCATTTCAAATTTTCATTAGTTTTGACTGCTCCCCCCTATGCTTTATCCGGGTTGATGTCGGGGGGGGGGGGAAGTATCACTGCTAATCTCCAATGTCTACCTCCCGCCAGGGGGTTCGTCCCTTGAACTGCATGATAGATGGGAAATATTAGAAGATCATTTAGTATCATGCCGTGTTAAATATTCCAATAGCCAATCCTTAATTGGGGGTGACTTTAACGCACGCATAGCAGCAAATTGGGTCGATTTAACTAAAGCTAAATGGTGGTCTGCTCCATGCCTCGACAATTATGATTTGAGACATGCCGTGAGGAGAACCTCAAAAGACTCTAAAGTAAACGAGGCGGGAGTACTTCTTTACCAAATGGCTATTCGCTTAAACCTAGTACCCCTGAATGGTTGCTGCCCTCCCGATATACCGGGGGAGTATACCCACCTAGGCATAAAATCAAACAGGTGTCAGGTTTGGGCCCTGAAATCCCATCTGGGATGCTTTTGACCAGCACCCCACAGCTAGCAAGACCAAAATTCACAAAGCCCCCACAACCGCAAAAAAATTTACACAGAATTGTTTCATTTGCCACAATCCATTAGTCGCGGAATCCACCTTTTCTGTGTTTGCATGTGTGTACACACATATGTATATACAGTGGTACCTCAGGTTAAGAACTTAATTTGTTCTGGAGGTCCGTTCTTAACCTGAAACTGTTCTTAACCTGAGGTACCACTAGCTAATGGGGCCTCCTGCCGCAAAGTTCTTAACCCAAGGTACTATTTCCGGGTTAGTGGAGTCTGTAAGCTGAAGTGTCTGTAAGCTGAAGCGTCTGTAACCCGAGGTACCACTGTACTAGAGCACGCACTACCTTCAGAGCTTCATCATCCAAAATGTGAAGTCCCCGCCCCTAAGAGCTTACAAAGCAACTCTTATCTGTAGCAGGATAGAAGAGAAAGAAGAAAGGGAAAGGAGAAGTGTGGCCAATAAGTGAGAGCATTAGGGCATTCCCCATATAGTCAGAATTTTAGGTGCTGGGTTATCTGAGGCCAGTGTTTCCCCGGCTTCTCTATCATGATCCTGCCCCTTTTGTTTAGGCCCTGCCGTGTGGCTGGCACGAGGCCAGGAAGGCCCTGGGGCTATTTCGATCTTCCGTGGGCCGTTTTAATGATACCTCTCTGCGGCCTGCAATTACACGGCAGGCCCTGAGTCACCTGTCCCATCGCTAAGTCTTCCCAGCCCCTCTCTCGGCCAGTCTGAGCCCCCACCCGCGCTGTGAATCACGCCTGGGTGAGTGGGTGCCATGCCACACTTTGAGCAACCTTCCCTGGGCAGCTGTGTAAACATTGGTGCCAGGGCCGTTCTTTGGGGGACAGACGGAAAAGGATTTCTCCCAAGCAAGGCTGCCTTTCTCCAGGAAGGCTGGGCCCTTTCTGCGGCTGACTCAGAGGTGCAGAAACCTAGCTCCCGTTTCAAATGCAATCATCCAAGCTGGGGGTCAAGTACACAAACTGTTGCCAGCGCTATTCCCTGTACTTCAGAGAGGAAGACATTAAAAGTTAAAGCTCTGGATGGGATTACGGCCCATATCTGTCAACCGTCCCTTATTTGGCGGGAAAGTCCCTTATCCCAGCGCTGTGTCTCGCTGCTGTCCCTTATTGATGATGTCCCTTAAATTTCCCGGGTTTCAAAGAATGCAGCTCCTCTCCCTCCTTCCCTGCCGTCGAGGGAGAAGGGAGGCTCCAACTGTGTCGCTTGGCTGCTTTGCTCACCCAATAAGGAGTCTAAGAATGACTGGGGGGCGGAGCTTGCATGCCTTGTGCTGATCAAATCGGCCACGTTGCCTGGGGACTCGCCTTTGCTCAGCGCTTCCCAGTGGAGAGGTGACGGTGGTTTTCCTTGTTGCATCCCCTTTGCCGGGTTGCTGCGCTGTAGGAACCACCACTTGAGGCTTCATTTAGCTGCTGGCTGGGCTTTCTGCCTTTGGCTCGGAGGGGCTCAGAGGTTGAACATACCTGTGCTTGGAAAATCCCTTATTTTGGCTGCTGATCCCTTATTTTCGAGGCTGCTGGTTCCTTATTTTCAAATCTGTAAGTTGACAGCTATGTTACCGTCCCTCCAGAGGAGTGGCTACCTTGGGGATAGCGCTGCATCCTTTGCTGTTGCACGAGTCTCAGGTGGCCTTGGTGGCGCAGAGTCACTTCCATCAGCTTCAGCTGGTGGCCCAGCTGCCTCCCTATCTGGGCAGGGATAGCCTGACTTCTGTCCTCTATGCTCTGGTAACCTCTAGGTTAGGTTCCTGCAACACGTTATACGTGGGGCTGCCTCTGAAGGCTATTCAGAAACTTCAGCTGGGGCAGAATTTGGCAGCCAGGTTGCTCACTGGCGCAAGATGGGTTTCGTTTTTGTTTTATTATGTATTTTGTGTTCTCCTTTTGTATTTTTATGTTACTTAATAATAAAACAAGGGACACGGGTGGCACTGTGGGTTAAACCACAGAGCCTAGGACTTGCCGATCAGAAGGTCGACGGTTGAAATCCCCATGACGGGGTGAGCTCCCGTTGCTCGGTCCCTGCTCCTGCCAACCTAGCACGTCAAAGTGCAGGTAGATAAATAGGTACCGCTCTGGCGCGAAGGTAAACGCCAATAAAGCGAGATGAGCACCGCAACCCCAGAGTCGGCCACGAAAGCACATCAAAGGGACCTAACGGTCAGGGGTCCCTTTACCTTTAATAATAAAACAAAACAAAAAACCATCCTCCCATCATTATGGCGGCCCACGTGCCACACTTCTGGGATCACTATGCACATGTGCAGAATTTTAATATGAAAACCATATGTGGAAGGACAGATGTTTTGCACACACACATGAGTTTATAGACCTGAGGGCTATAGAGATGAGCTGGCCTGCAAGTAGCCCTTTGAAGCTTCTGTGTCATTAGCCGAAACAGAATTAATTATGGAAAATAAGGAAATACCATAGTTAGATGCACTCCGTTTGCGTGTTTTTTACAAGCTGCAGAATTTACATCTTTTAGGTCAGGGATGGGTATCTTGTAGCCATCCAGATGTTGAGCCCCAGCCCCCATCTTCCCCTTCCATTGGCCATGCTGCCTGGGGCTGATGGGAGTTGGAGTCCATCAACATCTGGAGGACCAAAGGTTCCCCATCCTTGTTCTATGTACAGGACACAGATTAATGATTGCATGTTTTTTCTGCTCTGCTCATAATCATGTTAGCGAGGGAGCAACCTGGGCAAACTTACTTTTTGGGGCTTATATCAAACCCTTTCCAAGGCCTGATTTGAGCCTTGGAGTAGCTCAGCTGGTAGAGCATGAGACTCTTAATCTTAGGGTTGGGAGTTCGAGCCCCACATTGGGCTACAGATTCCTGCATTCCTGGATGACTCCTGTGGTCCCTTCCAACTCTACAATTCTTCAGTTTTTAATGTTTGATGTTTTACTGTGTTTGCTGTTTAGCTGCCCAGAGTGGCTGGGGCAACCCAGTCAGATGGGCGGCATATAAATAATCACATTATTATTATTATTATTATTATTAGATGGGTGGCGCTGTGGGTTAAACCACAGAGCTAGGGCTTGCCGATGAGAAGGTCGGCAGTTCGAATCCCCGCGATGGGGTGAGCTCCCGTTGCTCGGTCCCTGCTCCTGCCAAACTAGCAGTTCGAAAGCACATCAAAGTACAAGTAGATAAATAGGTACCGCTCCGGCAGGAAGGTAAACGGCGTTTCCGTGTGCTGCTCTGGTTCGCCAGAAGCGGCTTAGTCATGCTGGCCACATGACCCGGAAGCTGTACGCCGGCTCCCTCAGCCAATAAAGCGAGATGAGCGCCGCAACCCCAGAGTCGTCCGCAACTGGACCTAATGGTCAGGGGTCCCTTTACCTTTTTACAGCACTGGACCATCAGTTTGGTCCCCGGAGGTCTCGGTGCTGGAACATGTACAGAAATAACGGAGTCCCTTGGAGCATGTACAGAGTGTTTTCCTATCAATGGGCAACCATGGTTGAATATTGCACAAGGGTGGGGCACAGAAAACACACTCCTCAGCCCCCGGAGTCAGGCAAACCTAACTTTTCATGCCTAAGAGATGGCTGTTCAGACTCACACCCTCTGAGGAACGGTGTGTTCTGCATGCCAGGAATCTCAGCTATTCTAAACAAAGCAAGCAAAGAACCTTGGAAGGGATGTATGCGCATGCGTGCCCATCCGTGAGCGTATGCACATGGCAGGGTGATGCTCGCTGCACCTAGAGCTCCTAATTTCTGAGGCCCACTGGCATGGCACGTGGTCCCCCTCAGAGGCCAGTGGGGGGGGGGTGCCGTTACTAAAGAGTTGTTGCTTTAGGTTGAGGATTGCTGTGCAGTGCCTAACCATAATCACTTTCTACAAGAAGTTTCCTTAAGTCTTTAAATTGTCCCAGAGACCCCCAAAACACATGATGCAAAAGCTGTATTCCTGCACATACATGCCACAGCTCATAACATCTGCAAAACACATTTTTATTACGTGATCCTCAAGTTAGTTCCAAACCTTTGGAACTTTGGTTTCCTGGAGAATTTGTGGACGAAATTACTTAACAAGGGGAAGCATCCATATGTTTGGAAGGCGGTCTGTTGTTCCTTTAGCAGAGGAAAAGATTTGCACACAGAGTTAGACTCCTGGTACTGCTGGCGATGCCTTAACCAACCCGGTGCCCTCCAGGCATGTCGAACTACAACTCCCGCCAGCCCCCTGCCAGCATGGAGGGCACCAGCTTCGCGAACCTTGCTTCGGAGAGCCTCTGAGAACTCAGCTGGACGTAACTGACCAGCAGCCCACCTCTGTATACACCAACTGAATCAAGGAAAAGACCTGCCAAGTTCAAGCTGTTACCATTACTATATAAACTTGGGACAGGTTTACCTATAAAATTGCCTTACCCCCGCGTGTGCCCACTCCTCCGCTTTGATTGGCGGGATTGGCACTACGACACCTGCCCCATAATACCCGTTCCACATTTGCAACAACTCAATTATTTAGTGCTGCAGGGTTAAACCTTGGAACTACCTGCCTCATGATACCAACCAGGCGCCTTCCCTGTACTCTTCTGGGCGCCTGCTAAAACATTCTTGTTCAGACAAGCCCACCCCATACGCTTAGAAAGTCAAGGCGGTTCCAGTCTGTTTGGGCATTTGAGCTTTTCGTACATTTTTAAAGTACAGTGGTACCTCAGGTTACATACACTTCAGGTTACATACGCTTCAGGTTACAGACTCCGCCAACCCAGAAATAGTACCTCGGGTTAAGAACTTTGCTTCCGGCGGTGTGGCAGCAGCAGGAGGCCCCATTAGCTAAAGTGGTGCTTCAGGTTAAGAACAGTTTCAGGTTAAGAACGGACCTCCGGAACGAATTAAGTACTTAACCTGAGGTACCACTGTACTGCACTGTGAACTTTTCTTGGTTTTATTATCTTTCTGTAAACCGAGAGTTATTTTTTACGACCGAGCGGTGTATAAATTTTCTGGAAAGAAGGAAAAGAAATGGGGCCCAGAAGCCAAATGCAGGGGGGGAGTTTTAGCTGGTGGGGGGCCTTCAACATGGGGGGGGGGCTTGCCAAAGTGGGTTCGGTGAGCAGCGATGAGCTGGGCAGGAAGCCGCCATGACGCTTTGGGTGAATGCATCACCTCCACCCCTCAGGCGGCCAGATTCTTCCCAGCCAGAATTTACAAGTCACCTGCACCCCCTTCCGAATCTCAAAGGGCCTCGCTTTGATGTGGCTTGGCCTGCGAAGGATCCCGGCTTTGCTGACTCCCCACTGGCCCATGTCACCCCCACTCCCACCCCCTCACACACGCTCCAAGGGGGGTCTCTGATGTGGTCGGTCCAAGCAGCTGGTCTGGGATACCCCCGGTCTTGCTCCTGCGGCCTGTTCCAGGAATCTCATCGCTGGCATCCCTCCCAGTTAAGAGCAACCGTTCCTTGTACAAGTATAAACTTCTTCGGACAAACAAGGGGGTCAATAGGGGGCAGGAATTCAGGGGAGGGGGCGTGTCTCTGCATTAGGCTGGGCGATGGAGTGAGGGTTTTTTTTTTGCTGACCAAACTCCTCTCTAGGACAGGGCAGGCCTGGAAAGAGGTTAAAAACGAGACAATTATTTTTGGGGGGGACCCCTGTTCCCATATCTGGATTCGGCTGGAACAGAACGCAGCAGAGAGGGCTCTTTTTAAAACAACCCTTCATCTAAAACAGGGGTCAGCAAACTTTTTCAGCAGGGGGCCGGTCCACTATCCCTCAGACCTTGTGGGGGGCCGGACCATATTTTGGAAAGAAGGGGGGGGGGGAGGAACGAATTCCTATGCCCCACAAATAACCCAGAGATGCATTTTAAATAAAAGGACACATTCTACTCATGTAAAAATATCCTGATTCCTGGACTGTCCATAGGCTGGATTTAGAAAGCGACTGGGCCAGATCCGGCTCCCGGGCCTTAGTTTGCATACCCATGATCTAAAATACAGTGGTACCTCGGGTTACATATGCTTCAGGTTACATACGCTTCAGGTTACACACTCTGCTAACCCAGAAATAGTGCTTCAGCTTAAGAACTTTGCTTCAGGATGAGAACAGAAATTGTGCTCCGGTGGCGCATCAGCAGCAGGAGGCCCCATTAGCTAAAGTGGTGCTTCAGGTTAAGAACAGTTTCAGGTTAAGAACGGACCTCTGGAATGAATTAAGTACTTAACCCGAGGTACCACTGTATAGCTTGTTCCCAGGCTTCGAATCACCTCGGATGCATTTTCTCAATAATTCTCACAACAGTCCTGTAAGGTAGGGCTGGCATCAAGGCCAAGATGAGAGTTGTTCCCTGCTCTCTTGCATTTCACATTCTCAGCTGCTGTTCTCATCAGCTCTTGCAGCCGAACTGTTTTCTCTCCATCTCTCAGCCAGCGCAGTGAGGAAGGTTGGAAGGTTAACTTCCCAGCTCAGGAGAAGGGGAAATTCTTGCTTGCTAGGACTGGGAGCCAGAATCCTCCTCGCCTCTTTTTAACTCTTAACAGGGCCATTGCGCAGCTTCACCCTCATCGCTACACCCTGGGGAAAGATGTAAGGATATATAACAAGAGCCCTGCTGGATCAGGCCCAAAGGCCTGTCTCATCCAGCCTCCTTTCTCCCACGTTGGCTGTTATGTACTGAGTTGAGTAGGATCCAAACTGCAGCAGTCTGATTGGTCCTAGAACAATAGGATTCAGAATGCAGCAGTCTGATTGGTTCTAGAACAATAGGATTCAGAATGCAGCAGTCTGATTGGTCCTAGAACAATAGGCTCCAGAATGCTGCAGTATGATTGGTCCACAGGAGCCACCCAATCCAGGTCCAGGTGGAAGTGTATCTGCGACCTGTTTGGCCTACAGGAGAATCCCGGAATTAGCCAATCACGTGGGGCCCATTGTGTAAATAATGTATATAAAACAGACATTCTGGGGGAACTACCATTCTTCCTCACCACTATGAGCTGAATAAAGTGCATGAAATCCACTCTCGACTTCGAGTATATTTCATTGGCTTAACCCCAGAGAGCCATCGCCTGGGGCTGCTTGCGTTATTTGAAGCCCTTGTGAAGGAGTGAGGACCAGGGGTCCACCTTGGTCCACTTTGGAGAGCCAGGCTGGAGCCATTTTATAAGCTGAAAGCCATCTTAGAGAGCAAACTAAAAGCTAAAAAGACATTTCTCTCTCCCCTGCTTGCCCCTGCTTGCAAAAAATAATATTTTTTGCAACACAGCGAGTTTGCAAGAGGATGCGGTCAGGGGATTTGTCTGTTTGCCCAGGATGTCTAGCTCACCACAAAGTTCTAAAAGCAGACTTAGGCCTGAACCTGTTAAAACCACAAGACCCCTTTCCTGATAAACAGGGGGGCCAGAGCATTTCCTGGAAACAGCAATTAGGTCAGATAGTTTATAAGCTAGCAACGCCATCTAATGGAGAAAGCAGTTTGGAACCAAAAGGCCACCATCAATTTTCTAATTGGTTGAGCTTCAATGAATATGCATAAAGGGGAATGTTTAAGGGGTGGGTCAAGGGGCTGAACTGTTGCTTTGCCTTAGGGCATAAAAGTTGTCTGCATCTGACTGACGGGGGGCATTCTCTCATTTCTTCCTGAATGCACCCCTTTTTGTATTTTGTCTGACAAAATTCAAACTGAATAAAAGACTTTTTAAAAGAAATATTGCTGCCTGGATTTTTCCATTCTGGTCTGTATTCTGAAGTCCCCAACATTTCTGGTGCCTGCGTGACTCGGATAGGGACCTTAAGTCCTCAAAAAGACCAGAAGGCAGCTCCCTTGTCCTTTTCTAGACAGGGCACAGGGGAAGGGGCAACCGGCCGCTTGCTCCTGGCGCCACCGAGGCTTTTCTTCGGAGGAGGGCGAAGCCAATTTGACCCTTCTGCTGGATCCTGTGAGAGGAGACAACGGATTGAAGGACCGAGGTTGACAGGACAGGGCAGGAGGAACCAGCCGGCTGGGGTGAGTACATGGCAAAGGGCCCTGAGGACAGAGGAAGGCAAACCCCCTTGTAATTAAGGGGAAGGGACATCCTGATCACATGTCCAGCGTGCTTGGTGGCAGTAAGGGAAGGATTGGCCCCTGATACCCACCCACGCTTAAGGATTTAAAAGAAGGAAGAAGGAAATGGGGCAGAGGGAATTGGTGTTGGTGTTTGTGTTTTGTATGTTGTATGTCAGATACTCCAGTGCATGAATTGTGAATGAGCGGTCAGGGCTTAGCGTCCCTTTGGCCAAGCGAGTGCAGGGTTGTGCATTTCCTAGTAGGGCGACCTCACCTAGGTCACAACCTGAAGTGTGTGGAGAGTGGAAGGAATTTTGAAACCCGGTTAGGAGCGGAGTATCTGAAAAATGGGGTCTGAAGCAAGCCAATGTAGTCCTTTTGAATGCTTTTGATTTGGCCCAAATTACTTACAATCAGAGAGAGGAGGCCTCAAAGGAATAACCACCCCCAAGCTTTTCTGATGTCTACTCCTCAGTCAGCAGGCATCAAATCTTTCAGAAACATAGGGGCCCTAGCTGGGACAGGGCAACAAGGAGTATCTTTTGAGGCTGAGGACCTACTTAGAGAAGAGTTTCAGACTCAGATTCAACTTTGGGAGCGATGGAGGGGATCGCTCGAGAGATCCCTTAGGTTATTCAAGTTGGTATATTGCACTAGAATGCATACAAACCTTTCAGATCTCTGGACCTCAATGAAGGCAAGAGTTCAGCTAGGCAAAGCTGGAGGACTCTCTCCTGAGTTGTGGCTTTGGTAGCAAGGCAAGCCTCCTAGTTTCTCCAAAGCCCATCACTGAACTGGGAAGCACATGAGCCTCGCAGACATCCAACAGTTTTGATCCCTATAGTAGCTACACCTTGACCAGGGAGGGCAACCTAAATCCCAGAACTTAGCTAGGGAAGAGCTGGGTACCTCTGTGACCAGCGGCAGTTTGGAACACATCAGGGAAACCACCAGCAGCCCCCTAGCTTCTCTGATGACCAGTGAGAGGTGGTCTATGGCTAGGAATTACGAAATGCTTTCAGACCTATAGCAGTTACAGTTGAGACAGGGAGGGCAATTTAATTGGTGCCCTTAACCAGGCACCAGCTGGATGGCTCAGAGCTCAGGTGTGTCTCAGAGAACACTGTAACAGACCCCTAGCTTGAGGCTCAGGCAGAGGAGTCTCAAGAGAAGACCTGCATGTCTGTGGCCACCACAGTTGACAAGTTAGTTGCCACAGAAAAGGATGAAGGAAGAGATGAAGAAACAAGCCGGACACCTGAAGCTGACACAGGGTGTGAGCAGCCAGTGGCAGGTGTCTGCTGGGAGAACTATTAGAAGTTAAAACAAACAAACAAACAAACAAAACTGCACAAAACAGAAGGAGGAAGAAGAGCTTTGTCCATTTAACTTGGATGAGTTTGTGACCATGGATGAAGTTCCAGAGGTTCACGTGATAATAGAGAAACCCCCCCACCCCCCTGGCTGAAGAAATATAACACTGTTCAATGCAAAATTATGGCCCTTAGGACTGACATTACAGGAGCACAGGCAGGAAAATGTCTGTTCCCAGTGCCGTGGTGGCCCCCTTGGGAGGACAGGGACAGCCCCATGTCCCCAATGCTCCACCGTTGCCCCACTATGTGGCCCCAGGAGCCGAAGCAATAGGAAAGGGGGGGCTGCCAGACACCCCAGAAGTAGACAAGGCAGAGCCCAACGACCAGACCCTGGAGGAAATATACCCCAAAGTTAAAGAATTGAGAGAACAGATGGCCAAATACAGGACGACTACCCCTATGTATTGAGAAGCTGAAAAAGCTTATCACAATGCTCGAGCCAAAGCATTGGGGGAGTACATAAAGCGGTCCAGGTCCACCGCAGAGGCAGGAGAAGCAGAAGTCCTGACCCCCCCCCCTCGTGTAATTTGGGACAACCCGCTCCCTGCGCCTCCGTTCACCCTCCAATATGTCCCCTTCACCACCACCGATTTGATGAATTGGAAGACCCACACCCCTGCGTTTGCTGAGAAGCCCCAGGCAATTGTGGACTTGCTGTCCTCTATATTTGCAGCGCATGAGCCTACCTGGGCAGACTGTCAACAATTGTTGAACACTCTCTTTACCTCAGAGGAAAGGAGGAGAATTAATACACAGGCTTTAGAACACCTGAAAGACCAGCAGGTTCAGGAGGCAGATTGGCCTAATCGGTATCCCTTAACCAACCCACAGTGGGACCCAAATAATGTGGACAATCGCAATGCTCTAAGTACCTATCGCGAACTCCTTTTGCATGGAGTTCGCAGGGCAGCTAAGAAGCCCACTGACCTGTCTAGGGTGACTGCCGTCGTGCAGAGGTCTGATGAATCTCCGGGCGATTTCTTGGAACGCCTGATGGAGGCATACAGAATTTGGACCCCCTTTGACCCTGAACTCCCTGCACATGAGTTAATGGTAAATGTCTCCTTCATAGGACAATGTGCAAAGGACATTAGAACCAAAATCCAAAACAGCCTGGGTTCCAGGGCATGTCCAGATCTCAGATCATGGCCATCGCCCAGAAGGTGTTTGAACAAAGAGGAGAGGCTGAGAAGAGGGAGAAAAAGCAGTGGAGGAAAGAAAAGGCAGCAGTGTTAGGCACGGCAATGGCTCACAGCCCAGGGACCCGAGGGGTCCGCCGTAGCCATTCAGAGACCCGCGGCCAAGGGGGAGGAAGATGCCTGCTCAGCAACAGCAAGGCCATGAGAGTTACCCCTGTGAAAGGCTGCATGGAGCCAATTGGGAAGCCTGGTCAAAACGCATGTACTACTGGTTGGCAGAAAAGCAGCTATGGGAAAGTACACAGGCTGAAACAGGCTTTGCCCAGCCCATTAAGAAGTTTACAGGCGCAGTGGAGGCTTGTGAAGCAGATGTGGCTGATGCTCTAGAGAAGCCCTGGGTTGCGTGGCAGGGACTGAAGACGGCATGTTAGACCGCAGTAGAAGCCAGACCAGAGGGACTTGGAAGCCCAGAAGGGGCTGTGGGACGCCCAGAAAGCCCAGAGGGGCCTAGAGGATGCCCAGAAAGAGTACCAAGCCCAGAGGGGGCTGAGGCTGCTTTGGGAAGTTGTTTCTACGGTTCAACGCATCTGTGTGATGGACTGTGTGTTGGAAAAAGGCTGAGAAGGCAGCTGCAAGTTGTTTCTCAGGCAGCAGAGCACCCAAAAGTGGGGGTGCAGGCCAGGGAAGCCGTTCCAAGACCTCTGAGAAGGCCAAGTCCAACAGCAGAGTTAAAGGCAACACTGAGGCTAAGGAGAAGCGAGGTAGCCGAGCTGGAGGCTCAAGTGAGGCTGGCAGGGGATCAGAGCCATAAGGACCTGAGTGCAGCTGAGTCCAGCCTCTCTAGCACCAGGGCAGCTCTGAAGGAGAGGGCACCGAAGAATTGCTCCCCCTGCTGTGGGAGGCGGGATACAAAGTTTCCCAACAGAAAGGTCAATTGTGCCAAAATAAAATGGAATACTTAGGTTTTAATGTGTCACACCAGCAAAGGGCACTGCGACCAGAGAAAAAAGAAGCTATTTGCTGCATGAAGGAACCCACCACCAGAAAACAGTTGCGAGGATTCCTAGGAGCAGCAGGTTTGTGCAGAATTTGTATGCCAGGCTTCAGTATTTTAGCAAAACCTCTAAACGAGAGTACCAGAGGAGGAGAAAGAAACCCCTTTGAGTGGGGGCCAGCCCAACAAGAAGCTTTTGAGACTATTAAGTGATGCCTCATGACTGCACCAGCCCCAGCCTCAGTTATTGGAGCACTGGTCCCAGAAGGGATCTTAAGCACTGCTGACAAACCAGCCTATACAAAGCAGGAAAGGGACACTGCAGATGCTCAGGAGTTGACATTGTCCAAAGAAGGATGGTACCTTACCCCTGATGATAGGATATAGATCCCAGAGTCCCTTTCCCAGCAGATAATTCAGAGATACCATGAGTCCACCCACATGGGGCCAGATGCCACAACCAAGCAGCTGGAGAAGTATGTCTATATAGCCAAGCTTTATCAACTGGCAGCCCAGATTTCCAGGAAATGCCTGCTTTGCCAAAAGAATAATCCCAGAATACATTTACGGGTTGCCAACACCCTCAACCCAGCTACTCTACTGCCTTTGCCAGACACAGACAGCATGGAACACCATGATTGTCTCCAAGTGATGGATGAGGTCTGTTCCAGCAGACCGGATCTGAAGGATGAGCCGCTGAAGAATCCAGACGTTGTATATTATCCAGATGGCAGCAGTTTCATTGTGGACGGCCTTCGTAAAGCAGGATATGCTGTAGTGACCAATGAGGAGGTTGTGGAAGCAGAACCCCTGTCCCCCGGCGCTTCTGCCCAAAAGGCTGAATTAATTGGACTGACTAGGGTCCTGCAATTGGCAGCTGGATGCAAGGCTAACATCTATACAGATTCCAAATATGCCTTCTTAACCCTGCATGCGCATGGCGCCCTATGGAAAGAGCGGGACTTGATTGGAGCCCACGGGAAAGCCCTGAAATACGGTCCAGAAGTTGAGACATTACTGGAAGCTGTATGGGCCCCCGAAGAGATTGCTGTGATGCACTACAAAGGCCATGGGAGAGGCTGGGACATGGTCACTAAAGGCAACCAGAAGCTCGTGAAGCAGCTCTGAAACCTCCACCAGTGGTCACCGCAGCCCTCATCCCAGAACTCACTCCAGACAACGTAGAACCGCATTACACCCTTGATGAACAGCAGTGGGCATGTCAAGAAGGAGCAACGCTCCAGGAAGGACCAGACAATCGTGTTTGTGTCCCACAGCATCTGGCCAGTGTCATTGTGAAGAATTACCACGAATCCACCCATTTGGGAGGCCCAGCTGCTAAAGCACACCTTGGGAGAATACTCTACATCCCCAACCTATCTCAACTAACTAACTGCTGCTATATCCAAAAGGTGTGTCGTGTGTGTTTGCTTCCTTTCCAGGTATTCCAGTCTCGCTGAGCCGGTTCACTAGTTCCAACCGGGTGACAGCGTCTGGCGACCCCCCTCATCCCCAACTGCGGTGAAAGTAGCCGAGGTGATCCCCTGGGTACATCACACGCGTCTGAAGAAGTCGGAGGGTGTCTGGACTTGCAAGAGAAATCCTGCTGACCCTCTGAAGCTGATCATCACCTTGTGTCTGACGCTACCGGGAATGCGCGTTGGGCCACGGGCAACGAGATCCTGCAGCTGATCATCACAAGGACTTTCATAAGGACTTTCTCTTTTCTCTATTATGTTCTATATTGATTTGTTCTGTGTCTTATTGCCCTGACCCCACCGAGCCATACCAAACTTACTGGCCTGCTGGCCTCTGCTACGACTGGTTCGTCTTGCCGGTGGTAAGAGATGGCGTGCTCATTGGCTATTGGAAACAGGGGTTTGATGAGGTTGCCGTATTGAAACATCCCACTACCCCATTGTGGCTCCTCTTCCACACCACTGTCCAGCGCACATGGGTACTGCTCCTACGGGAACTTGCAGAGACGGTCGAAATCTATCGAGTTCTGGACCGCTCTTGCTGTTGTGGGGGGGTAGCCAACTGTCAATCAGGAGGTAGAGCACTGTACCAACCCCATTTAATAGACCAGGTCCTAATCTTAATCCAGGTGTTGCATGGGACGGAACCTATCTTAATGCAAGTGTTGTAGGGGAGGGAGCCTGAACCAGGTGTGCATTGAAATTGCTGAACAAGTGCCAGTAAATTCTGCAGCCCCACCTGTGGTTGTCGTGGTGGCTCGAGCCTCCCAAAATCCCAGAATACTACCTAAACTGCTGGGCCTGGTAACTCCACACCTAATACCCTTGAATGTGGCAGGGTATTCTTGTGGCTGCATAAGAGTTGCCACCCAGTAGACAGACAGGGCACCTAGTTCCGGAAGAATTGGATGGGAGGGGCACCAGTGGGCAGCGTCCCCAACGTAGAAACTTGCTCTCCAGCAAATTTAGAGGCACCACTAGGACTTTTGGTATTGGGACCAGAACCCCTTGATATAGTCACCCCGTGTGTCAGGCCGTTGCAGGGGTGGATATATTCTTGTGGGTGCAACATCATTTACGTGGAAGAAGGGGCTCCTTTTGGGTATAGTATTTTCCCAGGAAACCACAGGGGTCTCCACCCACCGGGAATAGTTGGAAAGTTGATCCAAGTGGTAGGAGCTTCTGAAATAAGGTGGAAAATGACCCCAGAGGCCCAAGCGTTTATAGAATATGAATATCAGTGGGCCCTTCAGCGGTAAAAGAATATTAGGAATGGCCCCCGAGTATTGGTGGAAGGAACTATGGAAATATTGGGGTTGGTGGGTAGGAGTGGTATGTACTGCTCTACTTCTTTGGATGCTCCTGTATTCTTGCTGGCATGAACAATATCATATCTGGTTGGAGAATTGGAGAACCTACCTGTGTATTGGCCAAAGCGGGAAAGAGTCCCCTGGCCTCCCATGCCAATTTTTCCCCGTCTAACCCCTACAATAGGTGGTTACAAATGGCTGAAATGGTAGCCCATTCGGCCAATAAGTCAGAATGTCTGGTATGCATCTTGGCCCCAACAGATGCCACGAGTGGACTACCACTTCTCCCACTGCCACTTAACCGTTCCACCATTCACAAACGAGCACTGGTCAATGTCTCAGCACGTACCCATATCCTGGCTCTCTATGACCTATAGGTCCATCAATCGAAAATGATGAACCGGAACCGGTCAGCATTTTCATGATGGAAAGGGGGGAATGAAGGAGTGAGGACCAGGGGTCCACCTTGGTCCACTTTGGAGAGCCAGGCTGGAGCCATTTTATAAGCTGAAAGCCATCTTAGAGAGCAAACTAAAAGCTAAAAAGACATTTCTCTCTCCCCTGCTTGCCCCTGCTTGCAAAAAATAATATTTTTTGCAACACAGCGAGTTTGCAAGAGGATGCGGTCAGGGGATTTGTCTGTTTGCCCAGGATGTCTAGCTCACCACAAAGTTCTAAAAGCAGACTTAGGCCTGAACCTGTTAAAACCACAAGACCCCTTTCCTGATAAACAGGGGGGCCAGAGCATTTCCTGGAAACAGCAATTAGGTCAGATAGTTTATAAGCTAGCAACGCCATCTAATGGAGAAAGCAGTTTGGAACCAAAAGGCCACCATCAATTTTCTAATTGGTTGAGCTTCAATGAATATGCATAAAGGGGAATGTTTAAGGGGTGGGTCAAGGGGCTGAACTGTTGCTTTGCCTTAGGGCATAAAAGTTGTCTGCATCTGACTGACGGGGGGCATTCTCTCATTTCTTCCTGAATGCACCCCTTTTTGTATTTTGTCTGACAAAATTCAAACTGAATAAAAGACTTTTTAAAAGAAATATTGCTGCCTGGATTTTTCCATTCTGGTCTGTATTCTGAAGTCCCCAACACTTGGGTATAGCCGGCATCGCTGACTGCGGACACACGGTACATGTTAAGCACACTTAAAGCAACTGGCTTTCCCCCAAAAAATACTGGGAACTGTAGTTTTCCCCTGACCAGCCCCAGGTGGAAGCTGTAGTGCAAAACATCCGAAGAGCCCCAGGTTAGCAAAAGCAGCGCCCCAGCCTTTTAATTTACGACCAGCTGCCAGCCAGATGTTTTCAGGAGTACCATGAGGGCAACAGCCATCTCTGATCACATCCCTAACAACTGGTATGAACGAATTAACGGATTGATAACTCGATTGGTTGCGGCACTTGATATACTGCCCTTCACTCCAAAGTTTTCCTGAAAACAAGAAACGGAGCGAAGAGACGTCAAGAAATAAACACCCAAAAAGTAAATGCAAACTTCGGAGGGGTGCCAGCAACACTAAAGCAGTGGGTCAGAGGCACTTCCAGGCTGTCTTGTCGAAAGCGGTTTTCTGGGGGGTGTCGTTGGGGGTGGCCCAAAGCTTATTGTGGGGGGCACGCCTCCAGTTCCATACTTGTAATTTTTCGCCGGGGTAAGGTGTGTCAACTGTAATATACGAAAATCTGCCCTGATTCCCTTATGGGGGACACAAGAGTCCTTATAGAGTTCTTTGTAGGTTCTCCATCGGTCAGAGGAAATAACAGAGGCCAACCAGAGAATATTGAGAAGAAAAGCAGCCAGTAAGCCTGATCTTTATTGAACTGTTGCAACAGGGTGCCCCCTTCACACGCAGGAGAAGGAAGAGAACCCCGAACCAAGGTGTGTCCGCCCTTATATAGACATTTTAAATTGCCCACCCTGGAGTTCAAGACTACCCCCAGACACATCATACCTACAACATAGAAAGGGCGGTCTACAACAGAAATCTGAGTGTGTTGTTTATCTCCTGTCATTGTTTATCTGTTTATCTGTTTATCTGTAACATGTTAATGATTCCTTTATTGGATACCCTGGGGAGCCTTGCCACTCTTTTGTAGTGACAAATGCTTATTTCCTGAGCCAGGTCACAGGCTCACCCTATTCATACACAGATATACCCTTAAGACAGGTTTTGTGAATGAAAAGAAAGTGGGGAGGCTTTTCCATTATCCTTTGACCTTGCAGAGAAAACATTTGGTCAGTTTGGGAGCCAAAATGGCTCCAGCGCTGCCCTCCTGTGCTGCCTCAGACATGTGGCCCATACATTTATGTACATGTTTGCCTAACACATCCATGAACATTTATTATATATATAAGACCTTAATTTTTTATTTCACAACAATGCTCTGATTAGCTCAATAGTTTTCTATCAGAGCGACTTATATCAGAAGGAACTGTCGACCAGACACATCATGAGATGGGATTATTTTGGGGCTCGGGAATAGCTCCTTACCAGTTATGGTTGGAAAGCAGCCGCTGAGATAGCTAGGAAAGCAACTGCAATATTGGCACTGGGAACCTCAAGACTGGGTTACTGCAATGTACTTTATCTGGGAGGAATCCTGGTAGAAATTACTGCCTTTTTCATCCAGGTAAGAGGACTAGTGGGACGCGGGTGGCGCTGTGGGTTAAACCACAGAGCCTAGGACTTGCCAATCAGAAGGCCGGCGGTTCAAATCCCTGCAACGGGGTGAACTCCCATTGCTCGGTCCCTGCTCCTGCCAACCTAGCAGTTCGAAAGCACCTCAAAGTGCTAGTAGATAAATAGGTACCGCTGCAGCGGGAAGGTAAACGACGTGCGCTGCTCTGTTTCGCCAGAAGCGGCTTAGGCATGCTGGCCACATGACCCGGAAGCTGTACGGTGGCTCCCCCGGCCAGTAAAGCGAGATGAGCGCCGCAACCCCAGAGTCAGCCACGACTGGACCTAATGGCCAGGGGTCCCTTTACCTTCAGGTCCTGAATAGCATGCCAAACAACACAACTCTGTGTCCATACAAGCCCTGGGAACCTTCAAGGTGCCGTGACAGAAGGATGGAGCAAAGTTTAGCTCTTCTTTCCTGCCCCCAAATAGTGAATCTCTCTCGCTCTCTCCGTCTGCTCCACCCTGTCATATAATCCGTCACTGTCTGACCCACAGCAGAATCCATTCAGGCCTGTGGGGCGCTGGGTGTCTGGTCTTCTGGGTGTGTGGAGGGGGGAAACACCCAGGCATTGGGGAACCCCACCCAAGGCAGACAGGGCAGAGGGTGCGAGGGGTGGTGGTGGAAGCAGGTGCCCACCTCGGTTGCCAGGCTGTGGGATTGGCGTGAAAAGGGCCAGACATCTGAAGAGGCAGGCTGGTTTTGCTCAGCCGGGGTTTTAAAATATCCCAGCAGCGGGGCTTGTCCACCCACACTAGGCTGTATGAAAACACACACATGGAGCAAATGTTAGAGAGGGCCAGAAAGCATTAAAAAGAGGAAGGGAGGGCGGGAGGGAGGGGGGGGAGAAAGGAGGTGTATTTAGAGGCTACAATTTCGTGGAGAGGTGATTGCCCCCTCCCTGAGTGAGACCTCATAGGTATGTCTAGGCCAGGGGTAGGGAACCTAAGGCCCGGGGGCCGGATGCAGCCCAATCGCCTTCTCAATCTGGCCCGTGGATCCAATCCAGAGTGTTTTTACATGATTAGAATGTGTGCTTTTATTTAAAATGCATCTCTGGGTCATTAGTGGGGCATAGGAAGTCGTTCATTTTTTCCCTTCAAAATATAGTCCGGCCCCCCACAAGGTCTGAGGGACAGTGGACCGGCCCCCTGCTGAAAAAGGTTGCTGACCCCTGGTCTAGGCCATAGCTGTCAACTTGCCCCCTTTTTTTGCAAGGAATCCTATTTGGAATAAGGGAATTTCCCTTTAAAAAAGGGAACAGTTGACAGCTATGGTTAGGCTGTGCAGACACCATCCATTTAAAGCACATACATACACCCCAGAAGAATTCTGGGAACTGTAGTTTTCCCTATGCAGACCTACAATTCCCTTAGCACCAGTAACAAACTACAGTTCCCAGGACTCTTTGGGGTGTGTGCTTTAAATACATGTGGCGTGTACACAGCTGATACTGGCAATAGTTGTGCAGATCAGCGACCCACATCCAAGACCTCTTTTCCAATTTCACTCATCGCAACTGGCAAAGAGGCAACCCAGAGCCACGACTCACGCAGAGACACAACAGGCAGCCTCTTCTGAGAGCGTTTAAATCACCTGTATCAGCATCAGGGATGACTAAGCGATGCAGCCGCAGCTGCTACTGATTCGGACCATCGGCAAAAGCCAGTTATGGGAGTCATACAGAGAAGCAACGGGCAGCCTCCTCTGGGATAAGTGCTTTGGGCTCCATCCATTCACTCATGTGCTATGGCATTTGGGAAGCAGGGTGCAAAAAGTTCAGGTTAAATGGCTCATAGTGTCCCTTTCCAAGACTTACAATTTCGAAAGGAGGTTTGGAGAGTCCTGGAAATGCCCAAGACTTTACTTAGGTCGCTTCTCTAAATTCTTGCCTCCCCACACAGGAGCCGCCACACTCTAGACTAAACAGACAACTCAAGCATTTTAGTAGCAGCTTGGAAATCCGAGCTATTTACTACCTGGTTCGTTTTCTCTGCTGGCAGTGGGTTTCGTTTCACTTACAGATTCTCTTCTTTAAAAGGGTACTTCTCTCTGAGGAAACTCCCGTGTACCTTTCCTGATATAAAAGGGGAAAAGAAGCGTTATTTTTCCCTCTTGAGGAGATCGATCAAGTTTTGTCATTTGATGTAGCTAATAAATTGGTTTATTCTATATCCCCCCATAGATCATGCTAAACGAGTGTTCTCCAAAGACACCATACATTTAAAGCGCACGTGCCATAAAATCCTGAGAGACGTAGTGTACCCCTCTCTGAGCTACAATTCCCAGGACCCTTAATAAACTACAGTTCCCAGGGCGTGCTTCAAATGTATGGTGTGTACACAGTTGACTGTCTTGTCTTGCTTTAAATCAGGGATTATTGACCTTCGGGTTCCAAATTAAGCCTCAGCTGAACACAGCAGAAAGACGTACCAATACATTAACTTATTTGGCATCAAAACTGCACATTGTGGTCAGGGAAGATGGGAATTGTAGTCCCAAAACATCTGGAGGGCCGAGTTTGGCCATGCCTGGACTAGATTATCCGCAGGGTCCCTTCCGACTCCACAATCTTATGCTTCCATGTGCTTATGTCAGTCTGTGTTCAATGATCTTGAGCATATGTGGTTTCCTGGTAATTCTGAAGCTTTCCTGCCTCCCGCCGTTGATAACCTTCTCCTCCGTGAATTTGTCCAGCCCTCTTCTGAAGCCGTCCAAGTTGACTCTTGTGGGGAAAAGTTCCCCATCGTTTAATGAGAAGATTCATTCGCAGAGCAGGCATGCCCTCATTCTGCCAGAGAGGATGACCCACACCGATAAGGCCTACTGTGGCGACACTCATGCTGAAAACGCAGAATTACTCCCTTGTCAAGGGGAAGAGTGTCTCCTCCTTTGAGTCATTGCTCTTTGGGGTTACTCGCATCCTGCAGGGAGAAAGCACCAGACAGCTCGGTGTCTGCGCCCCGAGGTTGAGGGCGTGAACCCAGGAGTCCTGGCTCCTGCAGATCCGTTTTCGGGAGTGAAAGTGGAGCTCGATAGGATTGCCTCCCGCCATCCCGACAAGCCGGGATTATCTCAAACTTGAATCAGCTTTAAGAAGAGCTCTCTTCCTGGCTCAGACCCACCCGAGTCACATACATTTCAAGCCCTGTGGTCCCACTTTAAACAGTCATGGCGTCCCCCTAGGAATTCTGGGAGCTGTAGTTTAAAGGTGCCAAGATTTGCTAGGAGATCCCATTCCCCTCATAGAACTACATTTCCCAGAGTGGTTTAACCATCAGTCCCTCTTCCCAGGGGTACCTGGGACTTGTAGTTCTGGGAGGGGAACGGGGAGGGTCTCCTAATGACTCTCGGCACCTGTAACAAACTACAGCTCCCAGGATTCTTTGGGGCAGCCATGTTTCCTCCTCTTTTGTATAATATTTTTTATTGATTTCTTTAAAAAGTATAAGCATGTAACAAAAAACAATTCCAAATCCAAATATTGAGATTACTCTGAATCTTCTGACTTCCCCCCATCCCTTCCAAGGGTCTACCGACAACATTTACAACTGCATATCAATACTCATCCAAAATTTTATCCTTCTAAATTATCCATACTTTCCAAGTGTGATTAAAACCCTGCTATTGTTTTGACATGCTTACAGTAGTCTCGTAAATAAATTATAAACTTTCCCCATTCTTTCTTAAAGTTCTTGTCTTCTTGATTTCTGAGTTTTCCTTTTAATTTTGCCATTTCGGCATAGTCCATCAACTTAATTTGCCATTCTTCTCTGGTTGGGGTTATCTCTTCCTTCCATCTCTGGGCTAGTAGCATCCGTGCGGCTGTTGTCAAATACATAAACAATCTTTTCTGGTCCTTTTGTATCTCGGTACCTATAATTCCTATTAAAAAAAGCTTCTGTTTTTTTTAGCAGAAGTTATTGTAAACATTTTTTTCCATTTCAGCATATATCATCTCCCATTTTTTTTGTTACTTTACATGTCCACCACATATGATAAAAGCTACCTTCTTTTTCTTTACATTTCCAACAGATATTTGAGCTTGTTCTATACATTTTTGCTAACTTGACAGGCGCCAAATGCCACCAATACATCATTTTTATGTAGCTTTCTTTCAGTGAACAACATGCCGTAAATTTCAGCTCAGTTTTCCATAACCTCTCCCAGTCTGCAATTTGTATATTATGTCCAAAGTCTTTTGCCCAGTGTATCATCGCCGATTTGATCTGTTCATCTTTTGTACACCATTCCAGGAGCAAATTATACATTTTCAGGGGAGGCCATGTTTAACGTGGTATCACAGTGCTTTAAATGTATGGCATGAGTGTGGCCCCCAGTTAGGCATCCCGTTTAAGAAAAACCTGTTGGATCAAAAGCAGAGACATCACCTTGCCAACAAAGGTCCGTATAGTTAAAGCCATGGTTTTCCCAGTAGTGATGTATGAAAGTGAGAGCTGGACCATAAAGAAGGCTGATCGCCAAAGAATTGATGCTTTTGAATTCTGGTGCTGGAGGAGACTTTTGAGAGTCCCATGGACTGCAAGAAGATCAAACCTCTCCATTCTTAGGGAAATCAGCCCTGAGTGCTCACTGGAAAGACAGATCCTGAAGCTGAGGCTCCAATACTTTGGCCACCTCATGAGAAGAGAAGACTCCCTGGAGAAGACCCTGATGTTGGGAAGATTGAGGGCCCAAGGAGAAGGGGACGACAGAGGACGAGATGGTTGGACAGTGTTCTCAAAGCTACCAGTATGAGTTTGACCAAATTGCTGGAGGCAGTGGAAGACAGGAGTGCCTGGCATGCTCTGGTCCAGGGGGTCACGAAGAGTCGGACACGACTAAACAACAACAGCTGGATCAATGCACCGTTGAGTCCTGCATCCCGTAGCCGTGGGCATCCACAGGAATCCCCCAAGCAGCAAGTCATGGAAGCAACAGCCCTCTCTAGCTATCCTGCCCCATCACAGCACCCGAAACCCAGAGTTAAACTGCTTCTGAGCCTGGGCAGCACCTATTTAGTCGACACCGGTAGGCCTCTCCTCGCCCGGAGCCATGGGTGCTATGCTTGGCCCTGGCACTGAAATCTGTGGGTGCCAAGTCCCTTAATGGGGAATTTTGTGGGTGCCCAAGGCCCCAGGGAGTTGGCCCCTATGCTGGTGTGTGAGGTCTGTTGGTGTGTGTGCCCAGTCTACATGTAGAACCCTACTTCCATTTCCTCAGGCTGAAATCTGCTTCCCATCCCTGCTCCAACCAAACCTGCACATCTAGCACTGCGACTGAAATAGAGGCCACATCCTCACTTTTCCTTTGCCCCTTAATTTCTAGTCAAGGGTCTGAGATGTCGTGTTTTGTCCCGCAGCTCTGTGGGACGCTCGCCCCGATTCAGCAGTTGTTACGTACTGAGTTGAATAGGATCCAAATTGCAGCAGTTGGTCCTAGAACAATAGGATTCAGAATGCAGCAGTCTGATTGGTCCGCAGGAGCCACCCAATCCAGGTCCAGGTGGAAGTGAATCTGCAACCTGATTGCCCTACAGGAGAATCCCGGAACTGGCCAATCACGTAGGGCCCACTGTGTAAATAATGTATATAAAGCAGACATTTGGGGGGAAACTTCCTCACTACTATGAGCTGAATAAAGAGCATGGAATCCACACCTGACTCAGAGTATAATTCAGCAGTAAACAGCAAGTTTTCCTGGGGAAAGCGGCCTGACAAAAACAAAACGTTCCCTCTCGCACCCATGGCGTACAAACGGTCAACGGCGGACGGGCCCAGAATGTGGGGCGGCAGGGGTTCCTTTTGCAGTGGGGCAAAAGACCCAACCATCCTCTTCCCTCCTCTCAACCACTGTCCCACAATGCCCTCCCAGGGAACCCAGGAGTCCTGGAACCTGTGCTGCCCTGTTGGTCTTCCATCTGATTCCATATACAGCCTTGCTCCCCCTCAGCAACGTTATTGTGTGTGTGTGTGAAACCACATTTCTTCCCGGTGACCTCACTGCCTTCGGGTGCCTTAGTTAACAGCTTCCCTCCATCTCTCCCGGTGGGCCCCCACCAAGTGAGCCTGGCCTGAGCTGGGCTTGCATCATAGGAGTCTGTGTCCGGGTCTGGATTCTAGCTTGCCCCCCTTCTGTTTTGCCCTTGACAGCTCCGTGGAGAGCAGCCAGGAACCCGTTCCCTGACCCGGCTCTCTAACTTCTTGGGTGGTGACGCCTCAGGAGCGTGACTCCCGAGGAGTCGTGCTTCCCCTGAGCTCATGCATGTTCGAGAGACGGGCCTCGTGAGAAACAGGAGGCTAAAGGGGGAGATATGCTCAGGCCCCATCCGCACTATACATTTAAAGCAGCACAATACAGTGGTACCTCGGGTTACATACGCTTCAGGTTACATACGCTTCAGGTTACGGACTCCAGTAACCCAGAAATAATGCTTCAGGTTAAGAACTTTGCTTCAGGATGAGAACAGAAATTTTGCTCCGGCGGTGCGGTGGCAGCGGGAGGCCCCATTAGCTAAAGTGGTGCTTCAGGTTAAGAACAGTTTCAGGTTAAGAACGGACCTCCAGAAAAAATTAAGTACCACTGTACCAGTTATGAGCAGCCGTGGTTTCTCCCAGAGAATCCTGGGAAGCGTAGTTTGTTAAGGGTGCTGAGAATTTCCAAGAGGCCCTTTGCTCCCCACCCAAAACTACAATTCTCAGAGCAGTTTTAACAATCAGCCCCACTTCCCAGGGAGCGCTCCAAATCATAGCTCTGTAAAGGGGATTCAGGGGGCCCCCTAATAACTCTCATTGCACTTAAGAAACTACACTTCCCAGGATTCCTTGGGAGAAGCCATGGCTGTTCGAAGTGGTAAAGGGACCCCTGACCATTAGGTCCAGTCATGACCGACTCTGGGGTTGCGGCACTCTTCTTGCTTTATTGGCCGAGGGAGCCGGCGTACAGCTTCCGGGTCATGTGGCCAGCATGACTAAGCCGCTTCTGGCAAACCAAAGCAGCGCACGGAAACGCCATTTACCTTCCCGCCAGAGTGGTACCTATTTATCTACTTGCACTTTGACGTGCTTTCGAACTGCTAGGTTGGCAGGAGCAGGGACCGAGCAACGGGAGGTCACCCCGTCGCGGGGATTCGAACCGCCGACCTTCTGATCGGCACGTCCTAGGCTCTGTGGTTTAACCCACAGCGCCACCCGCGTCCCGTTCGAAGTGGTACGATTCTGCTTTAAATGCATTTTGCAGATGGGGGTCTCTGGACCCAAATCTCTCATCTTCGAAAGAGTTTCCGGGGGCTCTCCAGAGTTACAACCTCTTTGTTTAGCATTCTTCCTGATCTGTTTGCGCTAACTCTTACATGGAGGTTAGATTATATTTGGTCGTTAATGAGTGCTCACTCTGATTTGAGAGGATTTTATAGGACAATGAGCGTTTGTCCTGGTTTGCTTACGTTGCATGTTGCCTTATAAATACTTGGTTCATTCCACTCTTTCCCGCATCACTTTCCTAACCACAGCAAGTCTGTCTTTTGTTAAAAAGTGGATTTGTTGCGCTAGGGCAACCGAGCGTTGTAATCCAGTTTAATTGTGCAGGCCCTAAATCCCTCAGTATGTGCTGAAATCCCTCCTGCAAAATACTGACAGTCTCTGGAGACACTTTTGGCAGAAGTCAAAGAAAAGGGATGTGCTGGACTCAGCCCTAGGCAAGTCTCTGAGTGGTGTTGCCATGTCATGTGGGGACAAGTGCATGGATTTATTTGGGTGGCAATTTCGGCCACCCCCACTTCACCATTCACTGCTAGGCAAAAAACAGGAGAGAGGAATCTTTGGGGCCTCCAGATGTTGCTGAACTACAACTCCCATCAGCCCCAGCAAGCACAGCCAATGGCTGGGGATGATGGGTAATGTAGTTCAGCAACATGTCGCTAGCTCAGCTGGTGCAGCATGAGACCCCTTAGTTTCAGGGTTGTGGATCTGAGCCTCACATTGGGCGAAAGATGTCTGCCTTGCAGAGAGCGTTGGACGAGAAGGCCCTTGTGGCCCCTTCTAAAACTACAATTTTGTGATTCTAGGAACACCTGTAGGGCCACAATTTCCCCACACCTGGCATAAATGCCCTGGAAGGAAGAAGGGCCTTGATGGGGTGGCCCCACGGCCATTTCCAAAACATCCTGTTTCTTCTCCCACAGCAGGATCAGTATGATTTCATTTCGATTCTTAGATTCCTATGCTGCCCTTCTTTCCAAAGGAGCCCCAGGGGAACAAATAACAAAGCAGGTAGACAACACTGTCACGAGTACAATAAAAACATTTATTTTTATTTTAATCTAGAAACGTTAAGAATGTTGTACTCTTCTTTTAAAGCCGTCCCAGTCGGTGGCCATCCCTGCCTCATGTGGCAGCAAGTTCCACAGGTTAACTAGGCGCTGTGTGAAGAGATATTTTCTTTTATCTGTCCCGGACCTTCCCCCGTTTGACTTTCTTGGATGTTCCTGATTTGGTAGGGAGAAACATGCTTCTCTCTCCCTTTTCTTCACAGCATGCATAATTTTTAAAGTTCTATCATGGCGCCGCTTACTCACTTTTGCTCTCGATTAAAAAAATTCCCAAATGCTTACGGGCTTTCCTCATAGCTCCTCCACCCCCTTGACCATTTGAGTCGCCCTTTTCTGAACCTCCCTGAAAACTCTTTGGGTGGCCTTGGAGTCAGTCACCATCTTTCAGCCTCAACCTACCTCACAAAGTTGTTGTGAGGACAAAAATTGGAGGAAAAATAATCTGCGTCAGCCTTTTCTTATCTCTAGGAGACAGGGAGGAGCTAGTGCATTTGTACTATCTATCTCCTGTACTATCTATCTCCTTGGACAGGGAGCGGCATACACAAAATTGTGGTGCATGTTTTGCCCCCTGATTCTATTTTATTACATTAAAAGAAACACAACCACCACACAATTCTGTTCTTCCTTGAAAGAGAGGAGAGCAGCACACATCCCAGTGAGTAGCCCAGTTGGTAGAGCACGAGACTCTTAATCCCAGGGTTGTGGGTTCAAGCCCCATATCGGGCACCGCAGGGGGTTGGACTAGATGACCCTCGGGAGCGCCTTGCAACTCACTTGAAGTATACTTGAAGGAGCGTCTCCACCCCATCGTTCTGCCCGGACGCTGAGGTCCAGCACCGAGGTCCTTCTGGCGGTTCCCTCATTGCGAGAAGCAAAGCTATAGGGAACCAGGCAGAGGGCCTTCTCGGTAGTGGCACCTGCCCTGTGGAACGCCCTCCCACCAGATGTCAAAGAGATAAACAACTATCTGACATTCAGAAGACATCTGAAGGCAGCCCTGTTCAGGGAAGTTTTTAATGTGTGACATTTTAGTGTATTTTTTGGTCTTTGTTGGAAGCTGCCCAGAGTGACTGGGGAAACCCAGCCAGATGGGCGGGGTACAAATAAATTATTATTATTATTATTATTATTATTATTATTATTATTATTATCTATGATTCCTGCCTCCTTCTTTAACCCCCCTGTGCAGTCAATTAGGTGAAGAAATGGTGAGCCGATGAGTCTGGTGGCTGAGCAAGGGATGTGAACCCAGGCCTAGCCTGGCGCAGACCTCGCTGAGGTCTAGCCCCTTGCAATGCCTCCGGAGGCCTTCCTTGCTCTCTGCTTGGGGTAGCCGGGCCAGATGGAGGGGGGGCTTTCTCGATATCCCAGCCGTTGTGCATGACAGAGGCTTCCACCAGCAAGCCCTCTCCCTTGTGCATCATCCTGAGCTAGGCCTCTCCTCAGCCTGGGAAAGTTGAATTGTGGTTTCCAGGCGGCTATGAACTTCTCCAACTTTCACCCCCTTGTCGCTGGCGAGAGCAGGAAATGCCTTCTGGATGGATCAGCAAAAACAGACACTAAGCACACTCACTCTCACATGTGTACACACACACACCCGGAGGAGAGGCAGAAAAAGAGGGTGTCGTATGTTACAAGCCACAACACACCATCCCGTAGGGCCTGTCAGCGCCGGGAGTGACCCTACCATTAGGCAGAGGGAAGGGAGATAATTTGGGGCATCACTAAAGGGCTGCAAATTGGTAGTTTAAGATCTGAACGCTCTTGAGAGTTTGCATTCAGAGCTTCAAAATGTCCCTGTTTTCCAGGGACAGCCCTGGATTCACAGAAGCCGTTCCGGTTTCTGATTTGATCCCAGAATGTCCCGCTTTTTCTTAGGACGTCCCTATTTTCATCGGAGAAATATTGGAGGGCGTGGAGTTATTCGACTCCCGAGCTGTCTGAAGGCAGCCCTGTATAGGGAAGTTTTTTTAAAAAAATATTTACTGTTTTAGTATGATTTTACATATATTGGAAGCCACCCGAAGTGGCCGGGGCAACCCAGTCGGATGGGCGGGGTATAAATAGTAAAATTATGATTATAGAACTGGATGTCCCCTATTTTCATCGAAGAAATGGGGTAGGGAGAGGTGTTTGTGGGATTTCTGCCTTGGGTGCTACGCTACTTGATTTTGGCAATGCCGTGCATGCAAGTATCATTTGTTGCTCCGCCTCGGGCAGGCTGAGTGCGAACCATACATTCAAAGCGCATTTCCCTCTCCCCAAATAATCCTGGGAACTGTAGTTTGCCCTCACACAGCACCCTTAACAAACCGCATTTCCCAAAATTCTTTTGGGGAATCCACGGTTAGATTAAAGCGCTGTCACAGGGCTTTATGTCAAAATCTCAGATGAGATTCTAGAAATATATACGGTATATAAAATAAAAACAAATTGTACACGAAAGCTCATACCAAGAACAAACTTAGTTGGTCTCTAATGTGCTACTGGACAATTTTTATATTTTATATATATATATATATATATATATATATATGTATATATGTATATATATATATATATATATATATATATATATATATATATATTTCTACTGTGTCAGACCAACATGGCTACCTACCTGAATCACAGATGGAATTCGTGAATCCCAGCATCTACAGCAGTTTTTGCCAACCCGGTGCCCCCCATGTGTTTGGAGAAGGCCGATCTAACCTCTTCTTTGTCTCCACTCTGACCACTAGGCCCTACAACCCTCAAAGATCTGTGTAGTGTAGTCTGCTGCTGTTGGCAACAGCCTTTGGGGTGCCTGCCAGATGTTGGAGGGGGGAATCCCTCAGGCCAGTGGGCATGCATGGGAGAACGAGAAGTCCACTCACCCCGGTGTGGGAATTGCTTACAAAGATGTGTCATTTCCTGAGGAGAGAGTGAGCAGCCCTGAGCCCAAAATCTGCAGCTGTCCTCACCACAGAAGAGAACATCTTTCTGAGCCAAGAGCAGGCTGACCAGGAGGAGAGCTGGCTCCAACATGGGCCCCAGAAGCCCCTGGTGCATAGTCCACCCAGCTAGCCACACGCCTCTCGTGCAAGCCAGGCATTAAAAACGACCCCTGGCACTTATCCCCGGCGTCTACTACTATGAGAGATAGACTGCCCTTGAACGTGGAGGTTCTCCTTAGGTAACGAGCGAGCTTCCATTCATCTATCCGGCCCGTTTTTTAAAAAGTCGCCTGAGTTCATAGCCATCGCTATACCCCTGTTGCTACGAATTCCTCAAGTTAATTATGTTTACGTCCCTCACCGCTGAGTAACCACAGCCCATTAAAGCACTTTGAGGAGAGAAAGGGGAGGGAGAGAGATTCCCAAAAGATGCAATTTGGAGAGAGCTTCAGTGCTGGCCTATTTTCTGACAGCAAGAGCCATTCAGCAGTGGAGTGGACCCCCTCGGATGTTTGGGGACTCTCCTTCTTTGGTTTGACTATCGCTTCCGTAAGGTGCTTGGCTCACATAATCACTCTCACCAAATTATATTTCCTGGGATTTTGGGGGGAAGCCATTATAGTTATACTGCAGTAAAACCAATGCAGCCTTGGAAGTACAGTGGTAGCTCGGGTTAAGTTCTTAATTCGTTCCAGAGGTCCGTTCTTAACCTGAAACTGTTCTTAACCTGAAGCACCACTTTAACTAATGGGGTCTCCTGCTGCCGCCGCGCCGCTGGTGCACAATTTCTGTTCTTATCCTGAAGCAAAGTTCTTAACCTGAAGCACTATTTCTGGCTTAGCGGAGTCTGTAACCTGAAGTGTATGTAACCTGAAGCGTATGTAACCCGAGGTACCACTGTATAGACTCAGGGCCCAGGTCATCATAACCACCTTAAACGACGAAAGGTAAACATTAAAAATTTCCAGATCACCTGCGGACAAAAAATCTACCAGCTTAAATACCCCCAATCTCTTTTTTTAACCTGTTTGTTTTAAAGTCTTGTATCACCCCTGGAAAAAATCCCATGCTTTCCTCCTGCCAGAGAGGAACAAACATATCCCTATCATTTAACACCTAAGATTTGCTAAGAGACCATTTTTAGCCATGTGTAATCGGGGATCTAATTACCCAGAAATTCCACATATGCTTTTGTAAAAGGATTCTTCTCCCGGTGTTTACCTGTGCAGCTGTGAGGCATGTAGTTCCCCTGGTACTTACCATTCAGTGTTGGATTTCGCTCCCGATACCTATCCAAGCAGATGACTCAAATTTCCACATTTCCTGGGAATTTACCTGTGTATTCTGTTGACATATCCCTGGACCATTAATCTTCACATGGTGAATGCTCAATTGTTAAAATTAATAAAACCCACATTCCTCCCCAGGGCAACTGGAAAGCTGTGCTAAGAAAAGCACATTCCGGTATTTGAATTAAGCGTATTTATTTACCTATCTCCCCATGTAAAGTTTGCCAGTTCCTGTCGCCACCTTCTTGCCCTGTGTCTTTAAAGGTCAGGCTGCTGGTGAGCGATACTCGTGCCAACAAAAGTGTGGTGTGTGTGTGTGATTCCTGCACACCACACTGTTGTTAAAACAGACCAAGGGCCGAATTCCCTCCTGAACAACTTTCTGAGGGCCGCATGCCACTGGTGGGAGGGGCCAGAGGAAAAAGTGGGCGGAGCAGCTGCTGTGAATTCTGCACACTCCTCTGCCCCTCTCTATCCTCAAACCCAGAGGCATGGTCAGAGTTTGAGGGCACATCCCAGCCAGGCAAAAACCCTCAAGAGTGCAAAGAAGGCCTAGTGAGGGATGGGGTCTGGCATGCAGCTGACAGGAGCGAGCCAGCAATAAATCACACTGAACAAGTGGGGGCTAACTCTTTCTTAGCCAAAAATGGATCTGCATGGGAGTGTCAGGCTTACTGAGCAGAGCAAGTCCTCTCTGCAGGACTTGCCCCCATGAAGCCGTTGCCGACACTGAAGGTTCCTGCTTCCCACAACTGCCTAAGTGCACTTCTCTCCAGGGTTTCCCCCAAGCAATCAGAGACTGCGCCTGCATGCAGCCGATCTCTCCTCCGCCCTTTTCATCCCTCCGCTGGTTCTGGGAGACCAGACGGGAGGGGAGATTGTCACAGCAAGAGAGGGAGACACCCCTGACTCTTGTCTGCCTCTTGGCCTCCCTCCTCTCCTGATTCAGCTTCTGCCACTGATTCTGGACTGCTCTCTGCCACAGACTCTCCCAGCTCACTAAGCCCTGTTACCTCTACAGCTTCCAACACCTTGTCTTCTCCCTCTTCTCCCTCTAACCCAGTGTTTCCAAACTGTGTGTGGCGACACATTAGAGTGTCAACTGCAGTGTGTAGGTGCGTCGTGTGAACGCTCCCCGCGCTCCTCCAGGGGGTTGGAAAGGGGTTAGTTTAACCTCCGGTTTGCTAGTAAAACTGAATTACTGTGTCGTGAAATGATGTACGTAAGCATGATGCCAACATGAAAAGTTTGGAAAGCTCTGCTCTGACCACTCATCGTCAACCCACCACCAATCCACGGGCTCTGAGTCTTCTTCCTTTGGGGGGTCCCTCAGCTGATTCCTCCCATCATCCCTCTGTGTTCAGCCGGCCCATGACTGTGGCTTGGGGAGAATTCAGAGGGTCAGCCAGACAGGCACCTCCACAATACCCTAGCTTAAGAAATATGGCAGCGCTACCTAAACCACAGGGACGCAGGTGGCGCTGTGGGTAAAACCTCAGCACCTAGGACTTGCCGATCGCATGGTCGGCGGTTCGAATCCCTGCGGTGGGGTGCGCTCCCATCGTTCGGTCCCAGCGCCTGCCAACCTAGCAGTTCGAAAGCACCCCTGGGTGCAAGTAGATAAATAGGGACCGCTTACCAGTGGGAAGGTAAACGGCATTCCATGTGCTGCGCTGGCTCACCAGATGCAGCTTGTCACGCTGGCCACGTGACCCGGAAGTGTCTGCGGACAGCGCTGGCTCCCGGCCTATAGAGTGAGATGAGCGCACAACCCTAGAGTCTGGCAAGATTGGCCCGTACGGGCAGGGGTACCTTTACCTTTACCTTACCTAAATCACAGAGCCTAGGGCTTGCCAATCAGAAGGTCAGCGGTTTGAATCCCTGCGATGGGGTTAGCTCCTGTTGCTGGGTCCCAGCTCCTGCCAACCTAGCAGTTCGAAAGCCCATCAAAGTGCAAGTAGATAAATAGGTACCGCTCCAGCAGGAAGGTAAACGGTGTTTCCTTGCGCTGCTCTGGTTTCGCCAGAAGCGGCTTAGTCATGCTGGCCACATGACCCAGAAGCTGTACGCCGGCTCCCTTGGCCAGTAAAGCGAAATGAGCGCTGCAACCCCAGAGTCGTTCTCAACTGGACCTAACGGTCAGGGGTCCCTTTACTTTTACCTTTACCTAACAAGGAAGGCTAGGGACACGGGTGGCGCTGTGGGTTAAACCACAGAGCCTAGGGCTTGCCAATCAGGTGGTCAGCGGTTCGAATCCCCGCGACGGGGTGAGCTCCTGTTGCTCGGTCCCTGCTCCTGCCAACCTAGCAGTTCGAAAGCACATGAAAGTGCAAGTAGATAAATAGGTACCGCTCTGGAGGGAAGGTAAATGGTGTTTCCATGTGCTGCTCTGGTTTCGCCAGAAGCGGCTTAGTCATGCTGGCCACATGATCCGGAAGCTGTACGCCGGCTCCCTCGGCCAGTAAAGCGAGATGAGCGCCGCAACCCCAGAGTCGTCCGCAACTGGACCTAACGGTCAGGGGTCCCTTTACCTTTACCTAACAAGGAAGGCTGGCCATAGGGTTGCCCCAGATAGAGGCGGATTGATCCCCTAAGCCTACCTTTGCTTAGTACTAAATGTTCTGGGTGTTGGTAAGCTCTGCTTCAACTTCCTGCTTCCCCTTTTTGCTAAGTTTCCACAGAGGGCAAGAAACCTTTTTATTTCATTCTTTTGTAACGGAGGGTTTTCTCCCGCCAGGGTGAGGAATTTGCACTTGTCTAAGTTTACACCCACGGCACGGAATAATATGTTTGCGGCTCTTTCAGGTTATTATTTTGTTTTCTGCAGTGAGTCATCCCGGCGCTGCTGCAAGGATCCACGCGAGCCTGTACCTAAGACCCAGACACATCCAGACTTTGAAACTTATAATCCGACGCACATTTATTTTTATTCTTCAGAGGGGAGAAAGGGGGAAAGCCTAGCAAATTGGAAGAGCTGTCTTCTCCTGCGCATACTGCTGCACATCTGGATCCAATCGCAGCGCAGGCTTTGGCGGTTAAACGGGCTGCGTGGGGGAACAGTCACCCCAGACAGTGACCCCCATCTATGATTAGGTCCCAGGACTCTTCTGGGCAGAAGGCGAGAGAGATCTTGTTTCTTGGCATCAAACTGGGGCATAGTTTTGAATTAGTTTGCTGGGGGTGTTAGTCACTTTCCACCCTTCGTGCACATCAAAGGAGGCCCCCCAAAGGAGCCAGTTTTGGCCAGGGTCCTGCCGGGGGGCGGAGGAGTGGGGGAACTTAGGGAGAGTTGTTACACAGCAGGTGACTCAGTTTTTTATTCCCCCAGCAGAGCAGCCTGGCTGATCCGTGGCCAAGGCTATGCAGCCAAATTGCTTTTTTAGGTTGCGAACATTGCAATGTTAAGTCTGGGTCAAATCGTAGCTACGTTTTAATCGGGTGCAATTGTTGGTCGGAAGCTGCCAGAGTGGCTGGGGCAACCCAGACAGATGGGCAGGGTATAAATATTATTGTTGTTGTTGTTGTTGTTGTTGTTGTTGAATAGGATGTCCCTATTTTCATCAGAGAAATGTTGGAGGGAATGCATTCAATTCCATCATTTAGCTACCTGGGGGGAAAGTGCTTCCTTTTGACCACCTCAGAAGATAAAAGAGCCCCGCTAGATCATTTATTTCATTGGACGGATGTAGTTATTTTTATTTAATTATTAGATGTATATACTTCCCTTCCTCATAGGCTCGCAGGGCGGTTCACAGAATAAAACACAGGATAAAAACTAAGTAAATAAGTAAAACAAAACAGCAATACCACCACCCTCTTCCTACAGACACCTCTAAAAGGCCGCAGAATGATAGGACTCAGCTGCAAATATAACGTTTCAAGTGCATTCTACAAATGCAACACTAGATGGCGATGGTGAGCTAATGGCAAATTCAATATATATTTAAAAAACTTATTTCATGTGTCTAGATTCCACCTTAATCAGCTTAATGCCCCGTTGAAGAGGAACATTTTTGCTGGCTCCTAAAAATATGTAATGAAGGCGCCCGGCAAGCCTTCCTGGGGAGAGCATTCCACAAGCGGGGAGCCGCCACTGCAGAGAAGGCCATGGTTATGTTGCCACCCTCCAGACCTCTCGCAAAGGAGGAACACAAAGAATCGCCTTGGAGGATGAACACAGTGTCTGGGACAGTTTATACAGGCAGAGGCGGTCCTTGAGGAATTGCGGTCCTGAGCTGTTGAAGGCTTTATAGGTCCGAACCAGCCTTTTGAACAGAGCCCGGAAACTAATTGGCAGCCAGCGCAGTCAGAACAGGACTGGAGCAATATGCATTACAGTAGCAGGAGATAAATCTCCACCCCTGAATCACATCATTCCCACCTCATCTTTTTTCCCCTAAACCCAATAGCCCCAAATGTTTAAACCATGGGTAGACAAACTAAGGCCCGGGGGCCGGATCCAGCCCAATGGCCTTCTAAATCTGGCCCGCGGATGGTCCAGGAATCAGCGTGTTTTTACATGAGTAGAATGTGTGCTTTTGTTTAAAATGCATCTCTGGGTTATTTGTGGGGCATAGGAATTCGTTCACCCCCCCCAAAATATAGCCCCCCCCCACAAGGTCTGAGGGATAATAGACTGGCCCCCTGCTGAAAAAGTTTGCTGACCCCTGGTTTAAACCGTTCCTCATAGGGGAGTTTATTCCCCCGCCCACTGCCTTGATCATTTTGGCTGCCTCTGACTCTTGAACGCATAAAAAGCCACTTTATAGGATGAGTAGCCCATGGGTGTAAGCCACACGCTGCGTCTGCGATGCCTCAAGGCAGCAGGAAGAGAGCGGCCGCCCCGTGGGAGATGTGGTCGAAGGCGATCGAGTGGGGTGGCGATGGGGCTCGCTGACCCATGGTTTATGGGGGCTGTTGCGAAAGACAGTGACACACAGTTTGGAAGAAAGGGGACAAGGCCTCTGTGCGGACGGGATCGCTTGTGGGAGGGAAACAAAGTTCAGAGCGCATGAGTTGAAGACTGCGCAGAGGCTGCAGATATGCTCTCTTGGGAATTGGTTGTTCGCAGCCGCAGTGGTGCTGATTTGGGGCAGAAGTCCAGGGCAAAGTGGACAGTAAGACCCCCCAAAGGAAACTCTTGCCACATGTTGAGAGTCAATGAGGTGATATCCACGGGCCTCAAAATGGAGCCAGGAACAGGCGGTCCAAGGGGATCGTGTCCTTTCCTCAAGGCCAGATTCTGATAGCTCCTTTGGACTGGTATCATATCCTGCAACGTAAACCGCAGTCAGACCATACATTTGAAGCACAACAACCCCACTTTAAACTGCCATGGCTCCTCCTGAATAATTCTGGGAGCTGTAGTTTGTGGAGTTGTTGTTGTTGTTTAGTTATTTAGTCGTGTCCGACTCTTTGTGACCCCATGGACCAGAGCACGCCAGGCACTCCTGTCTTCCACTGCTTCCCGCAGTTTGGTCAAACTCAGGCTGGTAGCTTCGAAAACACTGTGCAACCATCTCATCCTCTGTCGCCCCTTCTCCTTGTGCCCTCCATCTTTCCCAACACCAGGGTCTTTTCCAGGGAGTCTTCTCTTCTCATGAGGTGGCCAAAGTCTTGGAGCCTCAGCTTCAGGATCTGTCCTTCCAGTGAGCACTCAGGGCTGATTTCCCTAAGAATGGAGATGTTTGATCTTCTTGCAGTCCATGGGACTCTCCAGCACCAGAATTCAAAAGCATCAATTCTTCGGCGATCAGCCTTCTTGATGGTCCAGCTCTCACTTCCATGCATCACTACTGGGAAAACCATAGCTTTAACTATATGGGCCTTTGTTGGCAAGGTGACGTTGTTACAAGGGCCCTATTCCCCTCACAGAGCAACGTCTTCCCTGTGAGGAGGGATTGGTTGTTAAACCACTCTGAGAATTGTAGTTCTGTGAGGGGAATAGGAGGGGGGTTCTCCTAACAAATCTCAGCATCCTTAAACTACAGCCCCCAGAATTCTTTGGAGGAAAGACATGACTGCTTAAAGTATCCCAGTTGTCAGGAGTGAGCCGGCATTAAATCACACCATCCCCAGTAGGTCTGGCCCCATGGATCAGTTGCCAAGATTGAAAGTCCCCACCTCCCCATAGCCGTCCCCACCTCTGCAGAGTTTCCACCCCCAAAAGCAATCAGAGACTCTGCTTGCATGAAGCCAACCTCTCCAACGCCCTTTTCATGCCTCTTCTGGTTCTGAGAGACAAGGGAAGAGGGGAGAGGGGAGACAACCAGCCTGACTCATCTCTGCCTCTTGAACTCCCTGGTCTCCTGTTTCAGCTTCTGCCTCCGTTTCTGGATTCCTCTCTCTGTCATGGGCTCTCCCAGCTCACTAAACCCTGCTTCTGTTTGTTCCGCAATGCTTCTCCAATGCCGCCTCATCATTGCCGACCCCTCTGGCACAGCGCCACAAAAGCAGGACACAAATGCAGCAGAACAGTTGCATGTATTAAAACGTTATTTCAGCGAGAGGTCACGGGATAGGCACTATTTGGACATGAAACAGTATGGAAAGGGGAATCACATACAGCACCTTGAGCACAAATCATTACAAATGCAGAATGATGATGATGATGTCTGAAGGGGCCCTGAAATGACCTCAGTGCACAGGGTTTTATGTACTGAGTTGAATAGGATCCAAAAGGCAGCAGTCTGATTGGTCCTAGAACAATAGGATTCAGAATGCAGCAGTCTGATTGGTCCTAGAATAGGATTCAGAATGAAGCAGTCTGATTGGTCCTAGAACAATAGGATTCAGAATGCAGCAGTCTGATTGGTCCACAGGAGCCAACCAATCCAGGTCCAGGTGGAAGTGAATCCTCACCCTGATTGGTCTACTGGTGATTCCTGGAATTAGCCAATCACGTGGGGCCCATTGTGTAAATAATGTATATAAAGCAGACATTCTGGGGGAACTCCCATTCCTCCTCACCACTATGAGCTGAATAAAGAGCATGAAACCCACTCTCGACTCTGAGTATATTTCACAGACTTAGGGGAGGGATCCTGGTCTTTTGCTCAGGGCAGTTTTCAGGCGGAGATCGCAATGAGCGGCGAAGGATGGGGTGTCTCAAAACTGCTCTGTCTTATTAAGTAAGGCCAGCTTGCTTCAAAGAGAATAAAGCACAGAGTGAGAGAAAAGTCGATAAAACGAAGAGGAAGGCATGTGGGAGATAACGGAGAGGAAACAAGCAGATGTGTCTAAAAATATGGGGTCAAATGTGGTAGATCAGAAAAGTGGGGAGAGGCGAAGGAGGGAGAGGGAGATGTTTGATAAGCAGATGTAAGATCTGGAGGAAGTGAGAGCTGGACCAAACTGCGGGAGGCAGTGGAAGACAGGAGTGCCTGGCATGCTCTGGTCCATGGGGTCACGAAGAGTCAGACACGACTAAACAACAACAAGAAGATCTGGAAAGCAGTGACCGAGAACGGGTGGGGAAGGGTTAACACAACAGGTCCCTGTGTAGGTCTATTCATACTGAGTTCAGTGGGGCTTGTTCCCAGCCTGGTCCGGGTGCAAAGCGTGGCAGTTTAAGCAGAAAAGCTGTGCACCAGGGGGAATTACTTCTGAACTGCCTCCTTTAACAGCAGTTTGCTTTTCTGCTGCAGTGAGCTAGCAGCTGGTGTTCACTTGCATCCTGTGGCTCAGTCCTGCAGATCCCAGCTTTATTAAAAGCAGGAGAGTTACTCAGGCTGTTGCTGCTGTTGTTTTTCTGTCCGCCTGGCCACCTGGGAAGTCCCTGCTCAGGTCACCGGACTGCTGTGATGTAATACACTTGCTAGACATAGCCTTAGGCTGCCTGCTTTAGTTGCACTCGCTCGATGCCGAATTCATTTCCTCGGTTTTCATGTTGTTGTTGTTTTAAAAATCAAGTTTCTAGACCTTATGGTTGTGTGGGGGCAATGCCCAGAGCAGTCTCAGAAGACGTAGGTATGGTTGAATAAGATTTCCAGTGGATGGGGAACTCCCCCCACCCCATGACTAGCAAAGCTTGATGCCACCGTAGTAAATTATTTGAATTGTACAGAGAATACACACACACACACACACACACACACACACACACACACATTGTATGGAGCACATATGATCCTTTAGTTAGGGATAAAGGTAAAGGTAAAGGGTCCAGTCGTGATCGACTCTGGGGTTGCGGCGCTCATCTCGCTTTATTGGCCAAGGGAGCCGGCGTATAGCTTCCGGGTCATGTGGCCAGCATGACTAAGCCGCTTCTGGCGAACCAGAGCAGCACACGGAAACGCCGTTTACCTTCCTGCCGGAGCGGTACCTATTTATCTACTTGCACTTTGAGGTGCTTTTGAACTGCTAGGTTGGCAGGAGCAGGGACCGAGCAACGGGAGCTCACCCTGTCTTGGGGATTCGAACCGCCGACCTTCTCATCGGCAAGCCCTAGGTTCTGTGGTTTAACCCACAGTGCCACCTGCGTCCCTACAGGGATAGGATTTGAATAAATTCATATTGAAAGGTGGGCCTACCTAAACCACGCTTTCTGAAGCAATGCAAGATCTGAAACACAGCCAGCCTTCAGAATTTGCACTTCTCCGAATTTTGCGATGCGGTTCTCCCGCCAAGATGTGTGTAGAAAAATGAATATCCTGGGTTAACGTGTCCCTTTATAAAAAAAACAAATGCATGTATTAGTGAAAACAACATGCAGAAGGGCCTGTTTTTATGGGGCATTGCATTGCAGAAATTTGTATAATAGACAACATGTGTGCATTTGGAGAAATTTGACTGGAAAAACTGAGAGAAACCAGAATGGACAGATTTGCCGATGACTACCTTTGGCCAGTCAGTATTTTCTCAGCCTCTGTGTAGAATTTAAATAAATAAATAAATGTAATAATAATAATAATAATAATAATAATAATAATAATAATGGCCTATCTTCCATGGTGGTTGTAAAGATAGCTGAGATAATAACTCACTTGGTAGAGCAGGAGACTCTTAATCTCAGGGTTGTGGGTTCGAGTCCCACCTTGATTCCTGTACTTCAGGGGGTTGGATTAGATGACCCTTGTGATCCCTTATAGCTCTACAGTTCTATGATTCTGTGTGACTGAATGCACATCAATTGCTCTGAACACAGTGAAGTGCTATATAAATGCTAAGGAGTCCGTCTGCTTGCCCAACACCTCCTCCCTGCCCCCATTGTATGTGGGAGCTTCCTCTCCCCATATCTCTGTTCCCCATTGGCAGCCATCCTTCTAGCAAACTGAGAGCTGTATTTGTGGGAAAGCTAGATTGGGCTTTTCTACCAACCGGCTCAGCCCCAGTAGTTTGGATGCTGGCTGATGGAGACGGCCACTTTTTAAAAAATAAGGAAAAAGCAAGAACAACTCCCTGCAATAGGAAAGCCAGGGCATCAAGTACTAATCCTGCTGTGCTAGATTTCTACCTGAAGGGAGATTTAAGCCCAGGGCAGCATTTAAAAGGAGTGATTCCCTGCCAACACACCTAAATTCTGCAACCTGGCATGGTGAAGCCTTCTTCTTCCACCACCTTCTGTCACAGGCCCCAGTTAAACCCACACATGAATTTCAGGTCAGGTGTATCTTGTTGTTGTTGTTGTTTAGTCGTTTAGTCGTGTCCGACTCTTCATGACCCCAGAGACCAGAGCACGCCAGGCACTCCTGTCTTCCACTGCCTCCTGCAGTTTGGTCAAACTCATGCTGGTAGCTTTGAGAACACTGTCCAGCCATCTCATCCTCTGTCGTCCCCTTCTCCTTGTGCCCTCCATCTTTCCCAACATCAGGGTCTTTTCCAGGGAGTCTTCTCTTCTCATGAGGTGGCCAAAGTATTGGAGCCTCAGCTTCACAATCTGTCCTTCCAGTGAGCACTCAGGCCTGATTTCCTTCAGAATGGAGAGGTTTGATCTTCTTGCAGTCCATGGGACTCTCAATAGTCTCCTCCAGCACCGTAATTCAAAAGCATCCATTCTTCGGCGATCAGCCTTCTTTATGGTCCAGCTCTCACTTCCAGGTGTATCTTAGAATGGTATATAAAGCTAGCAGTGCATACTTTGTGCCCAAAAGCCCAGACGTTGCTGCATCAGGGGGGAGCTCAGATTCTGCACTCAGATTAAATTGTGCAAATCCGGACGTTTTGGGTTTTTTTTACTCAAAAGCAGGCCTTTTGCCTCCGGCTCTACAATTGATCAAGTGCCTTGTTTCCAAACTCAGCTCTTGAGATTCCACAGACATTCTCTCCCCCTGCTCACCTGAAATCTCTTCCGGGCCATCAGAAGTCAAATAAATTACAGTGTGGTGGAGATGGAATAAGGAGGGGAAATGGGCTCAATCTGCATAATTGACACAAACGCCGTGGTTTTCTTTGGCGCAGCGTTCCGATTACCTTGGCAAATAATACTTTTATTCCCCCCCTTTTTTTAGAGCAGGGTACATACACCACCCGCCGTAGCTCAGCGGATGAGTGAAGGCTTTGTGTATAGAAAGGTCCCATTTCAGACGTTTGGTGAAAGATCTCAGGCGTCAAAACTGGCCTCTGGTTGAGATCCTGCACAGCAGCCTTCCCCAAGCTAGTTCCTGTTGTGGTTCTCTCCAATGCCCCTCAAGGTGGCAGCGCTGGCTGGGGCTGATGGGAGTTGTAGTCCGAAAACATCTGGAGGGCCACCAGATGTTGGGGAAGCCCTGTCTCAGGGCCGGCCCAAGACATTTTGGCACCTGAGGCGGACTCCAAAATGGTGCCCTCTCTCCCTGACAGGGAGGTGAGGGAATATCTACATCGGGGACAAGAGGGGAAGAAAGGTTGACATCAGGGTCTCGTGCCCTAGTGAAACTTGCCGCCCGAGGCAGTCGTCTCACCTTGCCTCATGGGTGTGCCGGCCCCAACCTGCCAATGCAGAGCCTCAGGAAGCAAAGGCTGTGTACACACAAACGCCTGTTTACTCTGCAGTGCCCAGGGTGCTCCTGCTGCTGGTGTAGACGTCAGCTCCGATCCAGATCAATCCTGCCGTTTCTTGACTGCCGTTTGATGCATCCCGTCCCCCTCAAACCAGCTTCGATTTGGATTAATAATAATAATAATAATTTATTATTTGTACCCCGCCCATCTGGCTGGCTTTCCCCAGCCACTCTGGGCAGCTTCCAACAAAGATTAAAAATACATTAAAATGTCACACATTAAAAACTTCCCTGAACAGGGCTGCCTTCAGATGTCTTTTAAATGTCAGGTAGTTGTTTATCTCTTTGACATCTGATGGGAGGGCGTTCCACAGGGCGGGTGCCACCACCGAGAAGGCCCTCTGCCTGGTTCTCTGTAACTTTGCTTCTAGCAGTGAGGGAACCGCCAGAAGGCCCTTGGCACTGGACCTCAGCGTCCGGGCAGAATGATGGAGGTGGAGACGCTTCTTCAGGTATACTGCTCCTGTGGACATGGGCAAAGTTCTAGATTTCATGATAGCATGGCCCCTGCCAAGCCAGCTTCAGAAATTCCCCGGCCACATATTGCGACTGGCGTGGGTCCAATTGCAACCACAATGTGGAGATCTCTGGAGGCCAGGTTAGCGACAGTCATCTCCATCTGGCTGACCCCTCCAGCTCTCCTAAGCAGGTCAGCAGAAGAGCTTATAAACTGCATTTTCATCCCACCTTTTTCTGAAGCAAATTCATGGTTCTTCCTCAGTTAATCCCTACAATGATTCTGCGAGGTAGATTAAGAGGCCGGGCCTGACTCCAAGGTCACCCAGTGAGCGCCATGACTGAGTGTGGATTTGAACGCTGATCACCCAAGTCCCGGTCTGACACTCTAACCACTACCCTACACTGCCTTCCTAGAGTCCTTCTGCTATGGGGCAGTTCTATAAGCTAAGTAGTTCAATAAAGTAAAGGTTAAGGGACCCCTGACCATTCGGTCCAGTTGTGGCCAACTCTGGGGTTGTGGTGCTCATCTCGCTTTATTGGCCAAGGGAGCCGGTGTACAGCTTCCGGGTCATGTGGCCAGAATTAAGCTGCTTCTGGCGAACCAGAGCAGCGCACGGAAAACCATTTATCTTCCTGCTGGAGTGGTACCTATTTATCTACTTGCACTTTGAGGTGCTTTTGAACTGCTAGGTTGGCAGGAACAGGGACCGAGCAACGGGAGCTCACCCCGTCACGGGGATTCGAACCGCCAACCTTCAGATCGGCAAGCCGTAGGTCCCAAGTAGTTAAATAAATAGGAAGAAAGCAACATGTCACTTAGAGAAGGATCTGAAACATTTTCCTTGAAGCTTTTTTTCTCCTGGATTTTTGATGTTTTAATGTGCTGTAAGCACCTTTGAGATTCTTTAAAATATAAAGAGGTATAGAAATTAAATGAACAACGATAATAAAGCTGGTGCCCTCCAGATGTGCCGCCGGGGGCTGATGGGAACTGTTGCTCCCAACATCTGGAGGGCATTGGCTGGGCAAAGGCCTTGCTGGACCCCCGAGCTGTGCCCTGCTGCGAGGCTGGTCCTTCTGTCTGTGAGGAGGCAGGCAGAGCTTTTGCCCAGGCGATGGCACTGCCCGGCCCTAGCTCGCTCTCCTCCCAGTGGCTTTTTTCTCTGCTTGGTGCCCGTGCCCACGCCCTGGGCCTGCCCACCTCCCCGTCACTGTTTTGCCACTTGTTATTCTTTCCCTTGACTCAGCTCTTCCTTGCGGCCACCCAGCCTCTCATCCCGGGGACCCCGCCTTGGCTCCCTCCTCGGTCTCGCAAGAAGCGACAGAAGGAAGTTGCTAAAAATCCCAAGACTGGTGCCAGGGATCTGGGTGGAGATGCTGGAATCGGGTGGTGGTCGCCGGAGGGCGGGCCTGGGTTTGGGGATACATTCTTGTCCCCACTAAACAGAGTGGTCTTCTCCTCTTCCTCCTCTTTGAACACCCTCAACTCAAATCCCTCACTGGCTGTGAGTCTTAAAAATGTATATGTGTAGGGGGTGCAGAGTCGGGGATTTGAATCCTTCTCTCTCCCAGGTCCTAGTCCGACTCTCTAACCACTGCACCACACTGCCTCTCTGGATGAAAGTTGCATGTGCATAAATTGTAGGGTTGCCATATTTCAAAAAGTGAAAATCCAGACACAAAAATTTTGTGAACCCCGGATATGTCCAGGAAATCCCATGCGTATGGCAGACCTAATAATATATTGTTGACATCTGTCTGTCTTGTGAGACAATGGAGGTGTGCGGCTTGGGGATCGATATGGGAGAGACATGTTTTGTTGCAGCTGAAGCAGAGCTCTTCCTGGCAGTCATTCCTCCTCTGGTCACTAGAGGGGATGCACAACTGAACATCTGTCCCCACACTGCGAGGTTGATGTTGGCAGCCTTTACGTTGTGTTTGGAGACATTATTGTAACACAGAGTTGATCTGCCGGTGAGCCTGGTGCCTGAAGGTACTTCCCCATAGGGCACATCCTTGGGGATCCTGGAATCCGTTCCCGAAATCCATTCGACTTCCAAAATGTTCGGAAACCAAAGTGCGGCTTCTGATTGGCTGCAGGAAGCTCCAATCGGAAGCCGCAGAAGCCCCGTCGGTTGTTCTGCTTCCAAAAATAGTTCACAAACCGGAACACTCACTTCTGGGTTTGCGGCGTTCGGGATCCAAAACGTTCGAGAGCTAACCTATTCGAAAACCAAGGTACAACTGTTCAGTGGTTCCCAATTAGCTAAATACTGCGGTAGTTTTTGTCATGTGAATGGTGCCACAGACCCCCTGGGTGGGTTATATGAAACACCCATTGCAAACCACTTCTACAGCTGACTATTATAAGTGTGTACAGTGGTACCTCGGGTTAAGAACTTAATTCATAGAATCATAGAATCATAGAGTTGGAAGAGACCACAAGGGCCATCGAGTCCAACCCCCTGCCAAGCAGGAAACACCATCAGAGCACTCCTGACATATGGTTGTCAAGCCTCTGCTTAAAGACCTCCAAAGAAGGAGACTCCACCACACTCCTTGGCAGCAAATTCCACTGTCCAACAGCTCTTACTGTCAGGAAGTTCTTCCTAATGTTTAGGTGGAATCTTCTTTCTTGTAGTTTGGAGCCATTGCTCTGTGTCCGCTTCTCTGGAGCAGCAGAAAACAACCTATCTCCCTCCTCTATGTGACATCCTTTTATATATTTGAACATGGCTATCATATCACCCCTTAACCTCCTCTTCTCCAGGCTAAACATGCCCAGCTCCCTTAGCCGTTCCTCATAAGGCATCGTTTCCAGGCCTTTGACCATTTTGGTTGCCCTCCTCTGGACACGTTCCAGTTTGTCAGTGTCCTTCTTGAACTGTGGTGCCCAGAACTGGACACAGTACTCCAGGTGAGGTCTGACCAGAGCAGAATACAGTGGCACTGTTACTTCTCTTGATCTAGATGCTATACTCCTATTGATGCAGCCCAGAATTGCATTGGCTTTTTTAGCTGCCGCGTCACACTGTTGCCTCATGTCAAGTTTGTGGTCAACCAAGACTCCTAGATCCTTTTCACATGTACTGCTCTCAAGCCAGGTGTCACCCATCTTGTATTTGTGCCTCTCATTTTTTTTGCCCAAGTGCAATACTTTACATTTCTCCCTGTTAAAATTCATCTTGTTTGTTTTTGCCCAGTTCTCTAATCTGTCAAGGTCGTTTTGAAGTGTGATCCTGTCCTCTGGGGTGTTAGCCACCCCTCCCAGTTTGGTGTCATCTGCAAATTTGATCAGGATGCCCTTGAGTCCATCATCCAAGTCGTTGATAAAGATGTTGAATAAGACCAGGCCCAAGCTCCCTGCCAATTCGTTCTGGAGGTCCATTCTTAACCTGAAACTGTTCTTAACCTGAAGCACCACTTTAGCTAATGGGGCCTCCTGCTGCTGCCACGCCGCTGGAGCACAATTTCTGTTCTAATCCTGAAGCAAAGTTCTCAACCCGAGGTACTATTTCTGGGTTAGCAGAGTCTGTAACCTGAAGCGTCTGTAACCTGAAACATATGTAACCTGAGGTACCACTGTATTAGGCAAGCAGGCCAGAAAAAATTATTCAGGCTAGTAACCTTTGCAGGATGCAGGTGGCGCTGTGGGTTAAACCACAGAGCCTAGGACTTGCCGATCAGAAGGTCGGCGGTTCGAATCCCCGTGACAGAGTGAGCTCCCGTTGCTTGGTCCCTGCTCTTGCCAACCTAGCAGTTCGAAAGCACGTCAAAGTGCAAGTAGATAAATAGGTACCACTCCGGCGGGAAGGTAAACGGCGTTTCCGTGTGCTGCTCTGGTTCGCCAGAAGCGGCTTAGTCATGCTGGCCACATGACCCGGAAGCTGTACACCGGCTCCCTCGACCAACAAAGCGAGATGAGCACCGCAACCTCAGAGTCGGTCACGATTGGACCTAATGTTCAGGGGTCCCTTTACCTTTACTTAACCTTTGCAGATTTATTTGCACTTTCATCCAACTGAGATTGTCTCTCTTCTCTCTCTTTCCCCGACACTAAGTGCAAGGACAACTAGAAACATGCCCCTTTCTCTTTACCGAAAAGAGAGATTCTCTTGCAGTCTGCGGGTGCGGCTGACGCGTCCATCCCGACAAACCAAGGATGTCCCTTTTCCCGGGGAGAAAGCTGTGCCAGTGCGGTATGGGAAAGACCTCTGCAAGTACTATTCTTTGCCTTCTCAGCATGGCAAATGAACCTGTCTTCTCCCTCCAAGATAGGTGACCTGTGTGCAGAGCCAGCCAGGGCCAGCCCCTCTTCCCTCCGGCCCTTCAGGCCAAGCCTCTGGGCACACACAGAGATGGGCTTTTGCCTCAGGGCCTGTGACTGGAACAGCAGCAGCAGCAGCAGCAGCAGCAGCAGCAACCTAGCTGTGGCAAAGCCATTGGAAAAAGTCTGTCAGAGACCAAAACTTAAGTATGGCAGCATGCTTGCTCACACACACACACAAACACATTTACATGTTAGCGGGCACAGCTTTAACCCATTACGGTTGTCTCTGTGGCCGAGGCAGGAGCCAGAATTTCTGGGCTCTGTGGGAATGGAAGAGGAACCAAAATAAATGAGAATCGTAGCGTTGGAAGGGACGCCAATCTAGTCCAAACCCCTTGCAATGCAGGAATCTCAGCTAAAAGCGTCCATGACAGATGGCCGTCCAACCTCTGCCTTCTCAGGTTTGGGGAGGCCTGTTTTCCAGCTCCCTGCCAAGTCCCTGCTCTAACCACTAGTCCCAGCTACCCAACGGTTCATTTTTGCTTGAGTTTCCAGCTCAGCCACGAAGCTTGTTAGGGGACCTTGTGTTCTACCTCGCAGGGTTGTTGCTGTGAGCACAGCTGGCAGGGAAGAGGGATACTGTATTGTGCCCTGCCCTGAATTCCTTGGAGGGCAAATGGAACAAGCACATGACAAAGAACATTACATAATGCCCATATTATAACGGCAGATACATGAGGGCCTAGGATGGTTCAGTGACGCAGGGAACGCGCTCTGCACGTGATCAGAGGAACTGGTCTCGGCAACGGCTTCCTGTCTTCTGGGGCTCAGCCTTTTCTTTTTGAATCCTGCCTCTCTTGCGATAACCACTAGTCAGCACACCGATCCCATTTCCCACAGATACAACCTTATTTGAGCATCCTTGGTTTGGTAAGGCTCTGGGAAGCTGTTCCGCCCACCAGTCACACCCTCTTCCTTTGCAGCGGCGATGTCTAATGATCCCAGATGCGGGTCCAGCTGCTTGCGATTACTCAAAACGGGCGAGAGAAAGTCACTTCATCCATGTTCAAAGACACTTCTCTCCCCTTTAATCTGCTTTGAAGAGCAAAAAATGACCCGTCCTCGGATGAGTCACCCGTTCAGAGGGTGCCAAGGCTCACAGAGACTGAAGTGGTAACTTTGCAACATCGGGAGGAAGCAACTGCCGAAACAGCAACTCAGGCAGAGACACAACAGGCACCTGCTATATCTTTGAATGGGGAACAACGGAATGGCAGAACAACTTTCCTGCTGCAGCAGCAGAAGCAAGTTGGGGAGAAATTCAGCCAAGTGGGAGTGACACACAGAGTTGCAACGTGCAGACTCTTTGGTGGACAAATGCTTCAGGCTCGCAGGCACTGCAAATTATTTTGTTTGCTTCTTGGCAATGTTGCAAGAGTAGAAATTCCCACTTCTGCCTTCTGCCGTTGCTTGAACCCAGTTTCACCATCCTGGTGCCCTCTGGGTGTTTCGGGGACTACAACTCCTGGTGGCTGGCGCTGATGGGAGTTGTAGTTCAAAGCACCCACAAGGCACCAGGTTGGCTAAGGCTGCTTTAACTTCAGGCCAGTGGCGTAGCGTGGGGGGTGCAGGGGGCCCAGCCGCACCGGGCGCAACATCTGGGGGTTAGGGTTAGGGGTAGGGTTAGGGGGCGCAAATCCACAGGTTAGGGGGCGCAAATTACTTGCCTTGCCCCGGGTGCTGACAACCCATGCTACGCCACTGCTTCAGGCTACAGTGGTACCTCAGGTTACATACGCTTCAGGTTACAGACTCTGCTAACCCAGAAATAGTGCTTCAGGTTAAGAACTTTGCTTCAGGATGAGAACAGAAATCGTGCAGTGGCGGCGCAGCGGCAGCAGGAGGCCCCATTAGCTAAAGTGGTGCTTCAGGTTAAGAACAGTTTCAGGTTAAGAACGGACCTCCGGAACAAATTAAGTACTTAACCCGAGGTACCACTGTATTTATTTCCAACCCCAAATGGTTTTGAGGCAGAAAGAATCTGTGTGTGTGTTGTGTGTGTGTGTGTGTGTGTGTGTGTGAGAGAGAGAGAGAGAGAGAGAGAGAGGGAGAGGGAGAGGGAGAGGGGGAGAGAGAGGAAAGAAGGGAGTTGTAGTCCAATTTTGGGGTGAGTAATTCCCAGAGCCTTCCCCACCCTGGCCCTGGGAGGATTACGTCAGTGTTTGTTTGCAATCTTGCTCAGAGCCCAAGGAAGGATTTATAGCAGGGACAGGAACACAGGCCACAGAGGGGGGAGGGAAGACAGCCGCAAACTTTTGCAACTCGGCTGCAGGCGCCTGGCCGGACCGTGCCGGCCTCTCCTCCCACTACCTCTGGGGAGCCTTTCGACGGGGTAGGAAAATGGTTAAGAGTGTTGGACTGGGACCTGGGAGACCAGGGTTCAAATGCCTGCTCAACGATGAAGCTCAGGCCAATCTCTCTGCCTCTAACTCTCCACCCTCTGTTCTAAATCTACCTCACAGGGTTGTTGTGTGGGGAACTGAGCGAGGAAGAGGGGGGAGCCATGCACACTAATTCTATTTCTTTGGACAAGGAAAAGTGGGATAGAAACGCAGCGAATAAATTGCTGCCATTATTATTATTATTATCAGTGTTTTTCCCCTCTAAAAAAAATGTTTAGGGGTACTCTCGTTTTCCAGCTCATATTGAAATACTGACCCTCAATGAGGCCGAACTTAGATTCACAAAATGTGTAGGGGTATGCATACCCCTGCGTCCGCCCAGAAAAAAGCACTGATTATTATTAATTAAATTAGCATGCCTGTACCTGTAGATCTCAGGGCGTTTCAGGACAAATCTTGACCACGGTCATTAAGACAACACGGATGAGACAGGGCAACCCTATGACTCTGGAACGGAGTCGCACGATCCTCTGCGCTTGCCAGAAGCAAAGGATGAGAAAAGGTAATGACACCAACGTAAAGAAAAGCAGACTGATAAGACGCCTCACGCCTGCCAGGTTCTGTACAAAGGGTGCCGGGTCCTGAAATTTTGGGGCCCAAACCCGAGTCCTACGGGACAGCCTCTGGTGATGTCCCAGGGGAAGCCCCTGGTGAAGTCACAGGGTGAGCCCTGGAGACGGAAGTTAATTGGGAGAGGGGAGGGGAGAAGAACACACCCGCCCACTGTGTGTCTATGCTATAATTTGCATCCATCTCCTGCCCGACTGAAGCTTGCAGTCTTCTTAATGATGATGATGGTGGTGGCGGCGGTACTCTGGCCCACTTGGAGGTTCAAGCCCTCCTCACCTGCCCCCTGGAGGGGGCCAGGCAAACCGGGAGACTTCAAGACTGTTATGTACTGAGTTGAATAGGATCCAAATTGCAGCAGTCTGATTGGTCCTAGAACAATAGGATCCAGAATGCAGCAGTCTGATTGGTCCTAGAACAATAGGTTCCATAATGCAGCAGTCTGATTGGTCCGCAGGAGCCACCCAATCCAACTCCAGGTGGAAGTGAATCCGCAACCTGATTGGCCTACAGGAGAATCCCGGAATTAGCCAATCATGTGGGGCCTATTGTGTAAATAATGTATATAAAGCAGACATCTTGGGGGGAACTTCCATTCTTCACTAGTATGAGCTGAATAAAAAGCATGAAATCCACACTCAAGTCCGAGTATACTTCAAGGACAAACCTGGAGGCCTGACAACTCTCTTCTGCACGGACTCCCCTACACGACTCATGTGCAGAAGTCTCCAAACAGCAAATGGCGAACTGGAAGAATGACCTCATGGGTTCGTCCTAACCAGGAAGCACCCCCAGAGATTATTTGGGAAGCACAATAGCCACCCCCCAGCACCGTCTCTCCCCCAGCACAGTTCACCATGGCACAGCGTGAGAGCAGAAGGGGGTATCCCTAGTCTCTTGGGATTCTCCCAGGACAGGGCGCCCGTCCTCTTTGCCCCCCAACCAAGGCAGGAGCAAGGCTCCAGTTTGCCATCTCCACAGTTTACCGCATTGGGTGCGCCTGGAGAACACGCACGGGGAGCTTGCATGGGCAATGCTCCCACGCAGGCGTTCATCGCAGCACCCCACGCGATCCCAGTTGTTTCATCAGTTCCTCCTCTTGCAAGGGAAGAGAGGGCCGCGTGCTCAAGGAAGATCAGATACCACAACAGGAAGTTCACGGGGAGAGAAGCTCAGCTCCGACAGTTTTGGTGGCGGCGGGGGGGGGGGGGCACGTTTCCTTGAAAAACAGGAAGGTGTGTGTTCGAGTCCTGCCATGAGGGAACACTGTGGTTTGTTAAGGATTGTAGTTTCCAAGTTGTCAGGACGCCAGTGGCCCATTCCCCACCGCCCACCCCACGGAGTTAGAATTTGCAGAGTTCGCTGTGAAGAGCTGTCAAACCACTCTGGAAACAGCAGCTCTCTGAGGGGAATTGGGGGCTCCTAGGTCCGTAGAGTGAAAGCTATGGTTTTCCCAGTAGTGATGTATGGAAGTGAGAGCTGGACCATAAAGAAGGCTGATCGCCGAAGAATGGATGCTTTTGAATTCTGGTGCTGGAGGAGACTCTTGAGAGTCCCGTGGACTGCAAGAAGATCAAACCTCTCCATTCTGAAGGAAATCAGCCCTGAGCGCTCACTGGAAGGACAGATCCTGAAGCTGAGGCTCCAATACTTTGGCCACCTCATGAGAAGAGAAGACTCCCTGGAAAAGACCCTGATGTTGGGAAAGATGGAGGGCACAAGGAGAAGGGGACGACAGAGGATGAGATGGTTGCACAGTGTTCTCAAAGCTACCAGCATGAGTTTGACCAAACTGCGGGAGGCAGTGGAAGACAGAAGTGCCTGGCGTGCTCTGGTCCAGGGGGTCACGAAGAGTCGGACACGACTAAACGACTAAACAACAACAACAACACCCTTCAGAAAAAAGCACAGCTCCCAGAATTCTTTGCATGGAAGCCATGGCTGATTCGGGTGGCATCGTAGTTCTGAACATGTTTGGTGTGAACGTGGCCTAGCAGCAGCTGAAATAAAATATATATAACATCTCTCCTCATTCCTTTCAGCCGCTCCCTCTTCTAACCCTGCTTCCCTAGACCTTTCTGCTCCTCTTGGCTCCCACTGGCTGCTGGTCCTGCACTCCATCAGCAGACATTTAACAGGTAATGCGCTGGTATCTTCACACGAAGTGAAGCTTTCTCAGGCTATCTGAGGCGCAGGGTAAAGCCGGGCTGACCAACGATGCAGTCCAAGAAAAGCCCTCTGTCCGCCAGCTGCCTTTCAGTTGCCAGGATAGTTAGCAGATGTGCTCTCTCTCTCCGCCCCCCTCCATCACAGCCTTACCTTAGCTGGCTTCAAAATTGGAAGAGAGTAGGGGAAAGGCTCTGCCCTTTCACACAAAACAGGGCCGGCCCCAAACAGCCTGAAATTCAGAAATCGGGAAGCTACAACAAACTGGCAGTGGAGCTCCACAATTTCAGACACCACAAGCCTTACTAGAGATGCAAGGGACCCTCTGCATGCAAAGGAAACTGTGCTGGTCCCATGGGTTATCCAAGAGGCGAGGTCCAAGTCTGGTCCATGGTCAAAGGTGCAACGAGGAGGCAGTCCGTAGTAGCTGAATCCGGGTGCAGGGCAGGGAGTCGGGTGAAGTCAGGATCAGGCTTGCAAGCAGGGAGCCAGGGCGGGTCAGGCAGAAAAGCAGGACAGGGTTCAGGCAGGAACTAGCAACCAACAATGTTGCTCCCGCAACCTGGGACTGGGGCTGGCTGGCTTTTATCTGCCCCGAGGCATAGGGCGGCCCCAATCCTCTGGTGACTCGCCTCCCCTGGCCTGCAGCTCAGGAGAGGCTGTAGGGTTACCGGACCCAGAGGCAACCCCAGCTTCCTCTGACGGGGCTGAGAGTGGAGCACCTGCAGGCAATGGGTCCTCCATCAGCTCAGGAGCCAGAGCAGACTCAGCTGACGCCTGCACCTGAGGATCCAGCACAGGTGAGGACCCTTCAGGCTCAGGCCCCAGCCCCGGCTCAGCTGGTTCTGGAGGCGGGGAATCCTGTGCAGGCGGGGATCCCTCAGGTTCAGCATCTGAGTCCGAATCCCAGGCCATCACAGAAACCCTCTCCCTTTGAGTCACAGCCCTTTCTCAGGGCTGGGCTGGCAAATTAAGCAGGTGAAGCTTTTCCCCCCTCACTTTAGGTCCTTGTCAGGAAAAGCTTCACATGCCTGCTTTCCTGTGCGTTGAGATTCTTCGAAAGGCAAAACAGCAGAGCTAGTTAAGAGAAGCAATGCTTAGGGGTTATAAATGGAGTTGCCGTAATTTCTGGCAGGCCTTTTGTGTTTCAAACAGCAGCACCCAAAACAAAAAAACCCCACCCAAGGCTGGGATGCAGCAGGTACAGGCTTTCTCATTGCCTCATCTCCATGCCAGGGGAATCCACACTCGCTGAATTTCCACTTGCTACCGCAGAACAAAAATGGCAAGGCTAGCTGCAAAAACGAAGCAACGGCCATTGCAAAGGAAGTCAGCAAAGTTTCTTTTCTTTCCCAACACAAAAAGAAAAAAGGACGTTTCTGCCCTAAGTCTAAGCCCAAGAGCGAGATCTCATTCCCATTTTACAGAGGGGGAAACTGAGACGCTGCGTCTCCCCCACAGGCCTTGGCAACGGAACGTGTCGCTGAATGGCCTCACTCATCCCCACGCACTTGTCTGCCTTCTGGCTGCAACCCTGCAGGGGCTGTTTACGCCTCACGGCTGCACCGCATGAAAGTGTGCCGATGTGGTTTATGCAGCGAAGGCCTGGGGCTTTTTTTAGAAGCTGGTTTTTGACTCCCGCCTCCCTGTCCGGACGCTCGGCTTGGATGGGCCCGGGGAAAGGTTTGCACGTCAACGTGGCGAAGAAATGGCAGGGGGATTGGTAATTAGGGTGGGAGGGATGGAAGGCACAACCTACAGTAAGCTGTGGAGGGAGGGATGTTGTGGCAATGGAGGTGAAGACAAGCTGGAACCCAGACGGTTCGCATGGTGTTTTTGTACCCTCGGCTATCCTGGGATAACCAGGCCTTTCAGCTGCTGATGGGAAACAGGCTTTCTTGGCAGCACCGGCTCTACCATGAGGCAAAAGGGGGCGGCTGCCTCAGGCTTCTGGTCTTGGGTGTCCTTAGGGGACGGCAAGCAGTTATTCAATTTAGTTTAACATATTTCAGCAGGGAAGGTCCAGGCATTGAAAGGTCTCGGCATTCCTGGATTTCACCAGCGTATGGTACTCTTTAGAGCCTCTGTGTCGCATACATTTAACACGCTCATAAAAGGTAAAGGGACCCCTGACCATTAGGTCCAGTCGTGGCCAACTCTGGGGTTGTGGCACTCATCTCGCTTTACTGGCTGAGGGAGCCGGCGTACAGCTTCCGGGTCATGTGGCCAGCATGACAAAGCTGCTTCTGGCGAACCAGAGCAGCACACAGAAACGCTGTTTACCTTCCCGCTGGAACGATACCTATTTATCTACTTGCACTTCGACGTGCTTTCGAACTGCTAGGTTGGCAGGAGCTGGGACCGAACAACGGGAGCTCACCCCGTTGCGGGGATTCGAACCGCCGACCTTCTGATTGGCAAGTCCTAGGCTCTGTGGTTTAACCCACAGCACCACCCGCATCCCTGACACGCTTATGCACCATTGTAAATAGTCATGGCTTCCCCCAAAGAATCCTGGGAGCTGTAGTTTGTTAAGGGTGCTGGGCGTTGTTAGGAGAACGCTATTCCCCTCAGAGAGCTACCATACCCAGAGTTCCCTGGGAAGAGGCGTCAGCTTGTTGAACTGCCTCTCTGCGAGGAGAATAGGGAATCTCCTGACAACTCTCAGCACCTTTTGCAAACTACAGTTCCCGGGGTTCTTTCATAATAGGGCTTTAAATGCCCTAGATGTTGGCCAGGTCAGGCTCAAGGCATTCTGCTGCCTTGGACAAAATCCACCTCACTTCCAGGTAAGACACTGTCCTGATTGAACTGCCGTTGAATCTTACTTCGGCACCTAGGAAAAGGAGGGGACGTTTTACCATATGTTGTGGGATTGTAATGAAATCATAAAGTTTTGGGAAATGATATACAATGAACTGAAGAAAATGTTCCATCTAACATTTGTTAAGAAACCTGAAGCATTTTTGTTAGGGATTGTAAGAAAAGACCTGCAAAGGAAGTTGAAAAAGATCTTCATGTACGCGACAACGGCGGCAAGAGTCTTAATAGCTCAAGGATGGAAGAATGAGGAAACCCTGACTAAAGAACTATGGCAAGAGAAACTGATGAACTACGCAGAACTGGCAAAATTGACACATAAACAAGGACAAGGATAACTGTGACTTTAAAGATGAATGGGAACCTTTTACAAAGTATTTAAAGATGCAACAAGGTGAACTGGACTCCTTGGCAGGCTTTGAATAAACACTCACAAACTTTTTATTGATAATAACCAGTCAGATAAATTAAGGATTTATACAATCTTGTAACATGCAGAGAATAGCATTTATAGAGAAACCAGAAATCGGAACTGAGGGAAGTCAGGGGGGTGGGGTGGGTTGTTTTATGGGGGGGATGGGGGGAATTAAGGATGATATGTTTTAAGATAGTAGGTTTTGTTTAAATTCCTATTTATTTATTTTTAAAAGAATCTTACTTTGGCACCTAAAACCACAAATTCACAGGGATCTCTGGGAACTGTAGTTCTTGAAGGGGACTGGCACGCTTAACAAACCTCTGCACCCATAATCCTTTTGCTACTGGTCAGGTAGACTGCCCTGAGCCAGATGAACCAACGGTATGATTCAGTACACAGCAGCTTTCTGTCTTCATATCTACCGTATTTTTCGCTCTATAACACGCACCCGACCATAACATGCACGTAGTTTTTAGAGGAGGAAAATCCGTAGGCATGCCACCTGTAGGCATTCCCTCCATAACACGCACAGACATTTCCCCTTACTTTCTAGGAGGAAAAAAGTGAGTGTTATGGTGCAAAAAATATGGTATATTCTTCTGTGGTTTTTTTTAAAAGCTGCTTCGTGTCAGAAGGAAGGAGCAAATGCACTCTGCACGTGGCTTGAGGCGCTGCGGCCATAGGCCTATTATAGCAACAACGACACAGAAGGTTCTCTTCACAAAGGAAAGACACACTCTTTTTAGGTTGTTGGCTATTCCCACACTGTCTATAAGTGGTTGTGAGCATGTGGCGACGGGGGGGGGGTTAGGAAGGAACTCTGGACATGCACAGAGGCACTCAGCCGGAAGCTTCCAAAAACAGCAGATTGGCAGTTCCGGGGGCCTAAATTGTTTGTGGCACAGCGAGGGGCCTGTTTGCAGCTGCCCAAGGCCTGCGAATAGGAATCCCGGGCCTTTGTACTTTGCACAAAAAAGCCATTTCTGCTGGTGTCACTTCCTGCACCAGGATGGGGGGGGGGCGGCGGTTGTTGTTGGGGGGGGGATACGAAGCTGTGTCATTTCCTCTCCCCATGATACAGCTATTTCTCCTTTTTAGAATTTCTTTCCGGAAATATATATTTATCTGCCATCTGGGGGCCTTCCCCTCTTCACCCCCCCGCCCCCATTTCTGACGGGTTTCCGGTTCCATGCTCTGTTTTTATCACACCAGGGAGCCACAAGCCAAACAGTCGAAGCCGCTTTTTCCTTGTGTCCCCTGCCCTCCAACACCCCCCCCCCAAATAAGAGCTATAAAGGAGAAAATAAACATTATGGTTGCAGAATTTGAGAGACACTTTGGCCACACTTCGAGGGTCGGGGTTTGCACCCTCACTGTTAACTTTCATTTTTTTAATTTATATATATTTATTTATTTTTCCAAAAACAAAGGAAACATCAAAACAACACAAAACAGCAAAAACAATACACCACATTAAAAAGGAGAAAAAAAGAGAAAATTAAAAACAAAAACTCCAGTTTTCAGACTCATGTTTACAAAAATTTCTTTCTTGACCTCCTCACGCCTCCCTTTTTTGTATTCCTCTTTGTCCAATCAGATACAGCAAATCCTTACCCTTCTTCAAAACTCATTTCTGGTTATTGTAATCACTTCTATTATGTCTCTAATCTTTCCTCCTTATAATTAAACACCTTTAACATATTGTTTACTTTGACATAATATAACCTTATTTTTCCACCCTTTTTCTATTTCATTTTTTACATATTTTCCTCACTGTTAACTTTCAAAACCTTTTTTGATGCTGACAGGCCTGTTCAGTTTGAATTTGTATTGCTTTTATGGCATTTCATGCCTGTGTATGTTGTTGCAAGCTTGAGGGGCTTAGTCTTGATGATGCCCTGAAATACACTTGGAGTCAAGAATGGATTTCATGCTCTTTATTCAGCTCATAGTGGTGAGGAGTAATGGACGTTCCCCCAGAATGTCTGCTTTATATACATTATTTACACAACTGGCCCCACGTGATTGGCTAATTCTGAGATTCTCCTGTAGGCCAATCAGGTTGTGGATTCACTTCCACCTTGAGCTGGATTGGGTGGCTCCTGTGGACCAATCAGACTGCTGCATGGTTCTAGGACCAATCAGACTGCTGCATTCTGAATCCAATTCCTCTAGGACCAATCAGACTGCTGCATTTTGGATCCTATTCAACTCAGTACATAACAGGCCCCTTCCTTAGTTGCGATCCTGAAAGGCTGTTTCTCAAACGCAGGTATCCAGCTGTTGTTGGACTACAACTCCCATCATCCCTGGCCACTGGCCCTTCTAGCTAAGGATTATGGGATTTGTAGTCCAACAAGAGCTAGAGACCTACGTTTTGAGAAACACAACAGGAAACCTGTCAAACCACAGCAACATTTCATCCTAGGATGGAGAACAGTCGCATACTCTCCAATATTTCTCCGATGAAAATAGGGACGTCCTATTCCATAATAATAATAATAAGATTAATAATAAAATTAATAATAATAATAATAATAATAATAATAATAATAATAATAATAATTGTATTATTTATACCTCACCCAACTGTCTGGGTTGCCCCAGCCACTCTGGGCGGCTTACAACATATTTAAAGCACAATAAAACATTAAACATTTTTTTTTAAAAAAAAAACTTCCCTATCCATGGTTGCCTTCAGATGTCTTCTAAAGGTTGTACAGTTCCAATATCATCAGTTATTTGAAAATTTTAAATCTGACAAACAAAAGGGGTTCTCAACAGAAATTTCCCGATTTGAATCCGGTCTTGTAAATTCTAAAAGAAAAACTCATTCCAAAACTTATCAAGGAGGTAACAGGTAACAGTGGCAATGGTGAGGAGGTCACAAGATTTTGGCCATTCAAGAACCATGGCCCAATGGAAAAACTTATGGAAGATCAATTGGAAATTCACAAATGGTTATACGATTAGAAAGAACTTTCAAAAAATGCAACATTTCTCCGATGGAAAAAGGGACACCCAAAGGAAAAGCGGGACATTCCATGATCAAATCAGAAACCAGAAACTATGGGAACGGCAGATCTCTTTTAAAGTTTTTTTTTAAAAGTTTCAGTATTCATTGCACAGCAGCAGCCCCTGCAAACATTATTATTTCCCCGCTGTAACAACTTGGATGTTCCTCTATTTATTTTTTTAAAAATGCCTGTATGATATTAGCGCTCCCTGCTGCAGCATCACAGCGTGTGCTCATGTTGCCGCTGCAAGTTATTATGACCCTTGCAAGTCGCTTATTTGAAAAATAAAAAAAAAAGTTTCCCATCTGTGGATTGGAATGCAAGCAGAGTAGCATGATTCATACATTCTGTGTATGATTTTCCTCTGTCAATGCTCCCATCCACTTACGTCTGCCAGGGTCAAAGATGTGAAGCTCCGGTCTTAGCCTCTTCTTGGCTCCAGAGGAAGAAGGAACAACATGAGGCTATTTTGGACCCAGAAATAATTGTTGATGTTGTTTATTTTTCTGGAAATATATATATACTGTTGCTTCACAACAGCTCACCATGCTGAGCGCCACTTTCACAATAGGTAAACTGCTGGACGTCCCGATACACCCTCCCTTCTTCCAGATGTTACTGAGAATATATCCCACTTCTAAGATCTCTGCCTACTGCTACCGGTCCCACAATCTGACCGGGAAACTCTCCTGGAGGGAGCGAAGGAACTAGACTCTTTTCACTGAATCTGCAATTGTTGCTTTAAAAATCTATTTAGCCCAAGCCTTACCCCTCATCCCAGACCACCGGTACAAACTAAAGCCAAACAAGGCATTTTAGAATATCATTTAAACAACCTTAAAATGTCAATGACTTCCATTCTTCTCTTTCCATGCCATAAATCCCTGTATATTTTATATAAACTAAACCGTTCAGTATTCCATTATTACACCCATCAAAACTTATTTACACTGATGAATTTATCTTAATGCTGCCCACGTTTTCAAATATACACAATTTCCCCCCATATACCCAATAAACATTTTCCAATCTTCTTTAAACTTATGTTCTTCTTGTTCTCTTATTCTATATGTTAGGTCCGCAAGCTGCCCATATTCCATCAGTTTAAGTTGGCATTCTTCTTTAGTTGGGACTTCACTGATTTTTGGGCTAGCAAAACACAGGCCGCAGTAGAGGCAAACATAAACAACCTTTTTAGACACCTGAGAATTTCTGTCTCAATTATTCCTAACGAAAAGGACTCTGGTTTTTTTTTTTTTTTTTTTTGGGGGGGGGAGTACTTTTTAAACATTTTTTTCAATTCATTATGAATTATTTCCCAATACTCTTTTTACCCTTTTGCAGGTCCACCACATATGATAGAACATAAAGGTAAAGGGACCCCTGACCATTAGGTCCAGTCGTGACCGACTCTAGGGTTGTGGCACTCATCTCGCTTTATTGGCCAAGGAAGCCGGCGTACAGCTTCCGGGTCATGTGGCCAGCATGACTAAGCCGCTTCTGGCAAACCAGAGCAGCGCACGGAAACAGCGTCTACCTTCCCGCTGGAGCGGTACCTATTTATCTACTTGCACTTTGATGTGCTTTTGAACTGCTAGGTTGGCAGGAGCAGGGACTGAGCAACGGGAGCTCACCCCGTTGCGGGGATTCGAACCGCCGACCTTCCAATCGGCAAGTCCTAGGCTCTGTGGTTTAACCCACAGCACCACCTGCATCCCATGATAGAACATACCCTCTGTCTAATTGCATCTCTGATGCACACAAGTATATTTTCTTTTGCTCAGGAGCGTTCCCCGCAAAAACCTGCTCTTTAAAGTAGAATCGGAGCAAAGGACAACCGACCGAAAACCTAATTTGCCATTTGTTGCACTTCAGCTATAAATAGTAAGCTTTTGTGGGGGAAACTTTAGAGGGGAGTGGGGGGAGGAGGAGTGTGGCAACTGTGCCTGGAAAGAGCAGGGCAAAAGATATGTGTGGATAAGCCCTAAGTCATCCCCCAGCAGTGGGCCAGAGAAGCGAATGAGAATCATAGAATCATAGAGTTAGAAGGGACCCCTGTGGTCATCTAGTCCAACCCCCTGCGATGTAGGAGTCTCAGCCAAAACATCCATGGCAGATGGCCAGGCAACTTCTGCTTTAAAAATTCCAAGGAAGGAGAGTCCACAACTGCCTGAGGGAGAGCCGTTCCACTTCCAAACAGCTCTTACAGTCAGAAAGCTTTTCCTGATGTTTAGTCGGAATCTCCTTTCTCGTAATTTGAAGCCATGGGTTCGAGTCCTACCCTCCAGAGCCGGAGAAAAGAACTTTGCTTCACCTTCCATGTGGCAGCCCTTGAGATATTTGAAGATGGCTCTCCTATCTCCCCTCATTCTCCTCTTTTCCAGGCTAAACATTCCCAGCTCCTTCAACATAGCTGTCAACATTTCCCTTTTTAAAAGGGAAATTCCCTAATTCTGAAAAGGATTCCTCGCAAGAAAAGGTCAATCAATCAAATCCGTTTATTGTGAGGACCATGCCTGTGCACAAAAATCAACACTAAAATCAATAGTTAAAAATATTAAAATTCATTACATACTATGCCAACAATACCTTCTTCCCACAAAGTAGAAAAGGAGGGAAAACGAGCAGCGAGTTAAACAGACGATGAAGGGGTCTTTACATTGTCGATCATAAATCTTTCCCTGGCTTTCATGGCCTTCATCACAAAGACCGCTACCACATGGGTAATGCGTGGGTTTGCATCAACTAACAAAAATTTTACTCTATCTTCAGGACTGGTTATAGAGATGGGTATAATTTGCAGCAATGTGTCTCTAAAGCCCGAGTAAATGGGGCAATAGAGGAAATAATGTGTAAGATCCTCTTTAATTTTCATAGAACAAGGACATAAACGATGTTCAACTGGGGTTTTTGTGTATCTACCGGTCAGATAAGCAGTTGGCAATGTTTGAAACCGTGCCATGGTGAAAGCTCTCCGAAGGGTGGGATCAGTGATCTCCACCAAGTAGTTGGCACAGATTTTGACTGCTTTTACTCGTGGGAACCAATAGGAAAACCCAGAGTTTTTTATCTTGGTGGAGTCCAAAAAGGCAAGAAAAGGGAAAAGTTGACAGCTATGTCCTACAACAGTTCCGCATATGGCTTAGTTCCCAGACCCTTGACCATCTCCGTCGCCCTCCTCTGCCCACCTTCCAGCTTGTCAACACCCTTCTTAAACTGTGGCGCCCAGAACTGGACACAGTATTCAGGTGTGGTCATATGATTCTATGAGTCTATGAAAGGTGCCAACCCTAGGAATTTGATTTGAAGCAGGAAGAAGGAGTCGCCGAACAGCAGTTAGGAATGGCCACCTCTCCTTGCAGAACGCAAGCCCAATTTAGCAGCGTAAATAGACTGCGCCTTCTTGGCACCTGCTGCAGATGTGCCTGTCGAGAAGGTCAGCAGGGACCACAGCCTTGAACCTGCTCCCTCCGGGTCCCAGCCAGAGGCCCAGGGCTCCACTGGCAACGTGGTGATGCCACAGGCGGCAGCCTTGCAGAAATAGCCCACATCCCACCTCCGCTGCCTCCTTGCCTCTTTGTTTACCACGAACCTCCCCAGAACCAAAAACTAAAAATAAAATAAAATTCAAAAGCTTCTGAATTCACCCGGCTGCTCCTTGCAGCCAAGCTTCTGTTTACAGTTCAGATGCTTGAACCGAAATCCGGCCCTGGCAACGGAAGGAAACTCCCCTCGTGTGTTTACAACGAGGGATATTGGCAAGAGCTGCAGGAGCCTGGGATTTTTCAGCCAGGAGGGGGGCATGAACTGCGCATGAATGAAGGCGAAAAGGCTCCGAGGCTTGGAGGCTTGCACACTTGAAATGCTGCGTCCAGTTTCTGGCTGCCGTACCTCCGAAAGGATATTGCAGAGCTGAAGAAAGAAGGCTCCGGAAAGGGCCGCCAAAACTATTGAGGGGATGGAGCAGCTCCCCTGCAAGTCAAGGCTGCAACATTTCACAGAATCACTTGTGGAGTTGGAAGGGGCCACGAGGGTCATCTAGCCCAACCCTGTGCAGTGCAGGAGTCATTTGCCCAATGTGGGACTCGAACCCATGACCCGAGATTAAGAGTCTTCTGCTCTGCCGACGGAGCTATCCAAATAATGTGCTCTCTAATTCTAAAACTTGGGTCCATGCAGTGACACTGAGGGCTCAGCCACGCTGCCACTTGTCCCATGATTTCTAGGCACAGATCTGAGAGGTCTTCATTTCATCTCGCCTCCAAATCGGAATAATAATAATAATAATAATAATAATAACAATAACAATAATAATTTATACCTCACACATCTGGCTGGGTTTCCCCAGCCACTCCGGGCAGCTTCCAGCAAAATATTAAAATATAATAATTCATCAAATATTAAAAGCTTCCCTAAACAGGGCTGCCTTCAGATGTCTTCTAAAAGTCTGGTAGTTGTTCTTCTCTTTGACATCTGGTGGGAGGGCGTTCCATCGGGTGGGTGCCACTACCGAGAAGGCCCTCTGCCTAGTTCCATGTAAACTCACTTCTCGCAGGGAGGGAACCACCAGAAGGCCCTCGGAGCTGGACCTCAGCGTCCGGGCAGAACGATGGGGGAGGAGACGCTCCTTCAGGTAAACTGGGCCGAGGCCGTTTAGGGCTTTAAAGGTCAGCACCAACACTTTGAATTGTGCTCAGAAACGTACTGGGAGCCAATGTAGGTCTTTCAGGACTGGTGTTATGTGGACAAACGTCAACTCACAGAAAAAACGATTGCTGGTGGTTCTGATTCAGGAACCAACAGCAAATTTTCCTGGGGAAAGAGTTCGGACAAAGCAAAAACCTCTTTGGCCTGCACCTAGAAAGCAGGGAACAAGCAGGAGTGTGGATGACCAAAATGCCGGGAGATTCAGGACAGACCCCCAAAAGCACTTCTTCCTACAATGCATTGTTTGTTCCCATGAGATGCAGTGACTGCCAACTTCGAAAGGTATTTAGACAAATGAATGGACAAAGCGTGATGCTCCAAATACCGGCGGATGGGACTCACTAAAGGAGGTCTGCTGTGCTCAGGCTTCCCAAGAACACCTGTTTGTCCACAGGATGCTGGACCAGGTGAGCCTTTGGTCCGATGCAGAGGGACTCTTTGTACCTACTGCCCAGCTGCGGAAGGAGATTGCCTCCGAGCGTGTGCAGAGTGCATCCCTCATTCCTGCCATCACAAGCCCCATCCGATTCCCACCTATTAAGGAGGCTGGTAAGACTGAAAGCCTAGGATTTAACCAATTGTCTCTCCGCTCTTTGGACAGATTAGTGCAGATTCTCTGAGTTGCTTCCTTTCCCTACTGAGAGCTGTGGTGTATGCCCTCCATCATGGATCTGATGAAAATAGGAACATCCTGACATACCCTTCCAACATTTCTCCAGTGAAAATAGGGACGTCCTAAGGAAAAGCGAGGGACGCGGGTGGCGCTGTGGGTTAAACCACAGAGCCTAGGGCTTGCTGATCAGAAGGTCAGTGGATCGAATCCCCATGACAGGGTGAGCTCCCGTACTTCTGTCTCAGCTCCTGCCCACCTAGCATAGAATCATAGAATCATAGAATCATAGAAGCATAGAAGCATAGAGTTGGAAGAGACCACAAGGGCCATCGAGTCCAACCCCCTGCCAAGCAGGAAACACCACCAGAGCACTCCTGACATATGGTTGTCAAGCCTCTGCTTAAAGACCTCCAAAGAAGGAGACTCCACCACACTCCTTGGCAGCAAATTCCACTGTCGAACAGCTCTTACTGTCAGGAAGCAGTTCGAAAGCATGTCAAAGTGCAAGTAGATAAATAGGTACCACTCCGGTGGGAAGGTAAACGGCGTTTCCGTGCGCTGCTCTGGTTCGCCAGAAGCGGCTTAGTCATGCTGGCCACATGACCCGGAAGCTGTACGCCGGCTCCATTCTGCCAATAAAGTGAGATGAGCGCCGCAATCCCAGAGTCGGCCACGACTGGACCTAATGGTCAGGGGTTCCTTTACCTTTACCTTTAAGGAAAAGCGGGACATTCTGGGATCAAGTCAAGAACCGGGAGGGCTTCTGTAAATCTGGTAAATAGGATGGTGCTCTGAAAAGACTGCCTTCGGGACTGTGTTTTTGGTAGGAAATGTGCCTTTTCTGGCTTCTGCCTCGATGTCCCATCCCCGAGAGCATGGAAGGGGACAAGCTTGCTGGCTACCCCCTCTGACCCACTGACCCTATCGTTCCAGCTGACCTGTTGCAGGTCTGCGGAGCCCAGCTGCCTGACTAAGCCTGGAAGGGAGCAAGATCTGCATCCAGGCGTTTGCTGCTGGCAGCAGAGGGAAGGCAGTGAACTCTCCTTGCTCTGTCTACTGAGCATCCTGTGTGGGGGCTGGTACCACAGAGCGCTTGGAAATTGCCTCCGCGAAGGCAAACAGCCCTGGCTCCGGAGGCCGAGAAGAGGTCCGGGGAATCTGGCTCCGAACATCTCTGCTGCTCTTGGTGCCCAGCCAAACTCTGGCTGTGTGCACACCCAATATTTAAAGCGCATTTGCCCCCCCCCACCCCCAAAAGAAGAATCCTGGGAACTGTAGTGTATTGGGGGTGCTGGGAACCGTAGCTCGGTGGGGAGTAAACTGCAGTTCTCATAATTCTTTGCAAGGGGGAGGAGATGTGCTTTGAATTTAGAATGTGCTCTCTTGGTTGTATACAAGCAAGGAGGGGAGTTTCCTCTGCTTCGGATGATCCATAATCACCAGCTTTCATTTTTTAAAAAAAGAAAGTTTCTGGCATTTGTAGAAACTGAGATACGAGGCAAAAATGCACAGGCAGTGTTCTTCCCCTATCTAGCCCCTATCCATCTCTTTTCTGTAAAGTCTCCCCCTCCATCGGTACCCCTTTTATTTTAACAAATGTCCATCACTCAGTCCTCCCCTTGGTCATTCTCCTTGACCACTTAGCTTTCTTTCTCTCTGGCTATCCACCTGCCACAGTGGTCTGCAACCAGGTTAAAAGGTTTCTGGAGTTCCTGGGAAGCTGGTCAGGGGTTTCCTCGAGGAGATGGCGGGCAGGCAGACCTCCCTGAAAGTCTGCTTGCTGCTGAGTGCATTGCAGGATTTAATTCTCAGCTCACACATAGTCCTGACCAATAGTCAGCCCTGTGTAAGAACTGTTCGTATGCCCTCTGCAACTGGTGGAGATTTCTCTGTAGACAAGCTGACATGGAAAGCGTGCGATTTGGGTTGAACCACAGAGCCTAGGGCTTGCCGAACAGAAGGTCGGCGGTTCAAATCCCCGCGACAGGGTGAGATCTCATTGCTCGGTCCCTGCTCCTGCCAACCTAGCAGTTTGAAAGCACGTCAAAGTGCAAGTAGATAAATAGGTAAACGGCGTTTCTGTGCGCTGCTCTGGTTCGCCAGAAGCGGCTTAGTCATGCTGGCCACATGACCCGGAAGCTGTACGCCGGCTTCCTTGGCCAATAAAGTGAGATGAGCGCCGTAACCCCAGAGTCGGCCACGACTGGACCTAATGGTCAGGGGTCCCTTTAGCTTTATCTTTAATCCAATTGTCCATCCATACACAATAATAGAATAGAATAGAATAAGATTCATCTATCCCAAGCCCCGCAATGCAGGAATAAGCAGGTGGATCGATCCTGCAACCTTGACATTATCAGCACCACGCTCTAACCAACCAAGCGAAGCAGGCTGGATGTTCAAAGGACTTCACATATATCATTTTGTTAAGGAGACAGTTCAGTCAGTAGAGCACAAGACACTTAATCCCAGGGTCGTGGGTTCAAGAGGCATGCTGGGCAAAAAGATTCCTGCATCTTAGGGGGTTGGACTAGATGGCCCTCACGGTCCCTTCCGACTGTACAATTCTACGGTTCTAAGGTAGATCGGCACTCCCACATTGTCCGATGCTTGTGGAGCTCCAGTGTAGAGGCAGGACACCCATTCAGGGTCTTCAGAAGTTGAATGACCAAGTTATAAACAGCTGGTGCCGGCGCTTCTCACCAGAGCCAGCTGCATCGCACAACTGGCCTAGGGTCTCTGCTTTGTGTTGTTGTTGTAGTGTATAGTAACAAACAGGAAGCTTCCACAAGGTCACCACGGAGCAGCTCCGGTCTCCATGGTCTCCTGCCAAGAACGTGACACTCGTAAATATTTACGCTGCGGCATCAGGGAAATGCAACCCCGTCCATTGGGCTTGGAGCCACGGAGCCTGGGAGGCTGTAAGCTGGGAATGGTGGGTGGGATGGAGAGGCAACCGTCCAAGATGCAGAAGGCTCTGGGTCCACCTGAGAAAAGCTTTGGTGGAACCTCTACAAATGCTGAGAACTGCCCGGCTAGATCAGGCAAAAGATCTGTCCACCAAAGCTCTGCTTTGATCCAGAGCCATCTCCACCTCCATCGTTCTGCCTGGACACTGAGGTCCAGCTTCGAATGCCTTCCGGCGGTTCCCTCGCTGCAAGAAGCCAAGTTACAGGGAACCAGGCAGAGGGCCTTCTCGGTAGTGGCACCCGCCCTGTGGAACACCCTCCCACCAGACGTCAAAGAGAACAACAACTACCATACTTTTAGAAGACATCTGAAGGCAGCCCTGTTTAGAGAAGCTTTTAATGTTTAATAGGTTATTTTATTTTAATATTCTGTTGGAAGCCGCCCAGAGTGGCTGGGGAAACCCAGCCAGATGGACAGGGTATAAATTATCATCATCATCATCATCTATCCACTCCGGGAACCTCGCAGGCAGGGCCCAAAAGGCAAAGCCTCCATTTCATTTGTCCCAATAACTGGTAAGAAAAGGATCTACTGCCTCTGTATTATACAGTTTCACACAGCTAAATAGCCTTAGAATTTGTCCAGTCCTCTTTGTTCAAAGGTGTCAAAGACAGTGGCTGTGTTCCTCTTGGGGCAATGTTCTGTAAGACTGATAGACCCACAGAATTGTAGAGTTGGAGGGGACCCCGAGGGTCATCTAGTCCAACCCCCTGCAATGCAGAAACCATTTGCTCGAACCCATGACCCTGAGATTAAGAGCCTCACGCTCTACCAACTGAGCTATACTTGTGTGCATGCGAAGCACCTAGTTTCCCCCAAAGCTGCCGCTGCTCTACTTTATTAGTTTATTAATCCACATTCTGGGATTTTTTTTGGGGGGGGGCAATTGATCTCAGTCCCCTCTCTTCCCCCTGACCCTAAAACCCCTTCTTAACTCTAAGATACCGGGAGGAACAGTCTAACTGATTAAAACTGGAAGGAAGGAGAAAGGAGCAGCTGGATTTTAGCTACAGCTGTAGGAAAGCAACGAACATTCCTCGCAGAACAAATCTTTGCAGTCTGGAGATCCAGGTAAGAAAATTTTTATTTAATATAACACTCAGAAATGACAGTGACATCCCATTTCCCCCCACTGGCCCTGCAACAGCCGCCTCCCTCCCTCCAACCTCATGGCTGACTTGGCACGGAATGAGTGCATACATACCCTGCCCCCCCAAAAAACAAGAAATCCAGGAACCCTCTGAACATCCTCGGTCCTTGTGCAATCCTGAGGTGCTTATCTGGGTAGCAGTTATGTGCGATTCTTGCTTTCCATGCTGTTTTGTGTCTGCAAATGTTTCAGGGCAGTCACATCTGTCCTGAAACTTCCTGCCGAAATCTTGTAACTTTTTAAGACCCCTTTTTCGTCCCGCTTCTGTTGCTCTAGAGATACCTAGCAGAACAGCTAGTAAAAGTGGGAGGGTTTGTGGACGGCCCAGTCTAAATACACTATTATTGTTCCAAAGACATGTTGCAGAATACAGTGAACCACACAAAAAAAGATAACCTGTCTGGAGGTGCCTGCAGACTGTGTCGCCCATTTCTGTGCCATCCCCCCTTCCTTTCAGCTGGTAAGCCAGCAGCTGGCTGAGGAGCGAAGTAGCCAAAAGGCAGAGACCAGCAGCTAGGGGGAGAATTCACTCCCCATCGCCTGGCTATTCCTTGCCTGCTCCCACCTGTTGCAGATGTCTCTGTGCAGAACATATGAGAAAGGAGACAGAGGTCAGTGTCGCAGCTGAGCAGAGAAGAGGCCTACCAATCGCCAGCCAGCGGTCAGGTGGAGGGAGGCGGGGTTGACCAATGTGTGGGCGGGGCTCTCTGAGAGTGGGCGGAGTTCCGCTCTGCCATCTTCCTGGGCATCCTTCAGGTGAGCTGGGCGTCGTCCGGCGACCCTGGCATTGTGCACTTTCGTACCGTCTGGAGGGCAGCAGTTCTGACCAACTGAAATCTTGACCCTGGCACCCTGCGCCCTTCACTGCTTTTGACTCATTTTGCATTCCTCGGCCGTAGCTAGACTTCCCCACCCTCTTGCAGAGAGCGTTTCGGATGCCCTGCCACGCTTTTCCTTCTGCCAGTGTTGGAAATTCAAGGGCCAGCTCATTTTTTCAACACCTTCTTTATGGCAGGAAAATGAGGCTCTCTTTTTTTTCTTCTTCCTTCCCCCCCCCCCCCCCCGCCCGCAACTCCCATAAAATAGCAAATTATTGATTTGGGTACAGGGGCGAGCCGGGTAGGGTGGCGGGGCGAGGAAGAGATAACCTCTTTAAATAATTCTCTCTTAATACACAAAGCAAAATAATTAAAAGGAATTGATAGATTCTCAACGCCTGCCCCCCCCCCCCGCAAAAACAAAAAACACCCCATAAATTCACAAAATAATAATAAATCTCACCAAATGAGGGTTTTTATTGTTTCTGTTTTTTTGTTTTGGAAAAAGATTTTGTTAGAGGGGAAGGGGAGTCTGTGTCCCTCTCCAGTCCTGACTCCTTCCCCGCTCAGATTGATTTATTTTTTTAATTCCAACTCGCCCAGAAGAGACATCCCAAGTCCACAAGTACTTTTCTCTCAGCTGCATTGACAGGATTTGACCACCATGTTGGAAAGCTGCTCCACCTTGGCTTGGCGGCCGACGTAGTACACAATCCCCAATGGCTCGAGCTCGTATGGGACACAGCAGGGCGTGGCTGAGGCAGATGGGTTGTGTTGGGTGTACAGAGACAGGACCTATCGAAACAAAATAAGAAAATACGTCTCTGGAAAGGTAACAAGGCGGATTGATCACCCTAGGGAGCGGGAGGCCAAGTTTTCAGGAAAGCAGAGGTCACGTTTATAATGGCTGCCAAGTTTCACTCATGGCACTGCACGAGTACCATATTTTTCACTCTATAAGATGCACCAGACCACAAGACACACCTAGTTTTTGGAGGAGGAAAGCAAGAAAAAAATTATTCTGAATCTCAGAAGCCAGAACAGCAAGAGGGATCGCTGCACAGTGAAAGCAGCAATCCCTCTGGCTGTTCTGGCTTCTGGGATAGCTGCGTAGCCTGCATTCGCTCCATAAGACGCACACACATTTCCCCTTACTTTTTAGGAAGGAAAAAGTGAGTCTTATAGAGCAAAAAATACGGTCATTTTTATTGTAGCAAAGCACATCACAGGACAGTGGCATTTTCTGTTGTTGCTCCCGGCCTATCGAATGCCCTTCCCACCTGCCGTCCTCAAAGAATTGGCTACCAGTTGCTTCCAGATGCCTTGTAGAGAGTTATATTTTTTCCCCAGGCTTTCTCTGACCCAGAAGAACAGTTCATTGCCGAATTCTGTCTTTGCATCTGTTTCTATGAAACCGTTCTGTTGCTTTCCCTTTCCTGCTTTTGAGATTTTTTAAAAGCAGTTTTTGGAATGCTTCAAAACAAACCCCAAAGGAGGGTTGTGTGTGAGGAAGTGGGGTGAGATGCAAGAGTCAGAAGCCTTTTCGGGAGAGGGGGGCTGAGGAGCTTTTTACGTCCTCACCTGGCTGTACTGAGTGTCCAAGCTCCAGAGATAGGGGCAGGCACCCATGCATAAGTTGGCATAGTAGCCCTTGGGTTGGGAGATCCACCGCCACTTTAAGTCCTTGCGGAAGTCGATGTACAAGGGCTTCACGCAACACTTCTTCTCCTCTGGTGACCTGGAGCGGAAGAACCCAATAAGAGTTGAGAGAATAATAATAATAATTACAGTGGTACCTCAGGTTAAGTACTTAAATCGTTCCGGAGGTCCGTTCTTAACCTGAAACTGTTCTTAACCTGAAGCACCACTTTAGCTAATGGGGTCTCCCGCTGCTGCCGCGCCGCCGGAGCACAATTTCTGTTTTCACCCTGAAGCAAAGTTCTTAACCTGAGGTAATATTTCTGGGTTAGCGGAGTCTGTAACCTGAAGCGTATGTAACCCGAGGTACCACTGTATTATTATTATTTATTTATACCCCACCCATCTGGCTGGGTTTCCCCAGCCACTCTAATATTCCAACAGAATATTAAAAAACATGATAAAACATCAAACATTAAAAACTTCCCTAAACAGGACTGCCTTCAGATGTCTTCTAAAAATCAGATAGTTGTTTATTTCCTTGACATCTGGTGGGAGGGTGTTCCACAGGGCGGGTGCCACTACCAAGAAGGCCCTCTGCTTGGTTCCCTGTAGCCTCACTTCTCACAAGGAGGGAACCACCAGAAGGCCCTCGGAGCTGGACCAAAGTGTCCGGGCAGAACGATGGGGGTGGAGACTTTTCTTTGGGTATACTGGGCCAAGGCTGTTTAGGAGTAAGGTTACCAAACGTCCCCGTTTCTAGGGGACAGTCCCCGAATTTATAAATCAGTCTCCTATCATTTCCACTACATTCCGACTGAAGTTGAAAAGTGTCCCTGGATTCATTGAAAAAAATCTGGTATCCTTAGTTTAGGGCTTTAAAGGTCAGCACCAACACTTTGAATTGTGCTTGGAAACGTACTGGGAGTCAATGTAGGTCTTTCAGGACCCGTGTTATATGGTTTCGGCGGCCGCTCCCAGTCACCAGTCTAGCTGCCGCAAAACCACAGATCCTGAAACCCAGCCAGGAGTGCAGTGGGAAATTCCTCCTGCTCCATGGCCCTTCTTCGTGTGCCGCCTCCTCCACAAGCGATCTGGAGCGTGGCAACACGAGAATGGGCCTTTTCTGTGGTGGCCCCATTTGTGGGATTCTCTCTCCAGGTAGTCTCGCCTGGCACCTTACATATATTTAGATGCCAGGCAAAAACATTCCTCTTCTCCCAGGCTAATTAAACTACCCATGGCCTTTTAAACTATGGATGCATTGTTGTTTCAGTTTGTTATTATGGTATTCATTTTTGTGTTTTTATATTGTAAACCACCCTGTGATCTTAGGATGAAGGGCGGTCTCTAAATTTAATAAATATTGCTTTTGTTTGTTATTATGGTATTCATTTTTGTTTTGTTAATATTTTAAAGCACCCTGTAAACTTAGGATGAAGGGCGGCATATAAATTTAATAAACAATGATGACGAGGAGGATGTGTTTTTAGATTGTAAGCCTTAGGGCAGGGACTGTCTTAACGCTGATTTTTGTAAGAAGTCTTTTTGGCTAAAGAGCTGCATAGAAGTGGATTCATTCATTCAGAGAAGCACAGAACTGTAGAGTTGGAAGGGACCTCAGCGGCCATCTTGTCCAACCCCCTGCAATGCTGGAATCTTTTTGCCTAACATGGGGCTATCAGATTAAGAATCTCATGCTTTACCAGCTGAGCTGTCACCCCACTTTATAGCCCACGAGGCTCTCAACAGCGAAAGAGTCTCACACAAAAAACCCCGGAAGCCACTCACTGGCTGCAATAGTCCATGCCCGCCGCTCGCTTTTGCCGGCGGTTTTGCAGGTGGTCTGCCCGCTCGGGGGGCATCGCCATCACCAGAAGATAGGGGGGCTGCTGTTTCGCCTGGCTGATCCCTTGCTGATCACCCCTCCTTAATTTGGTGCCTGGAAACAGACAAGAATTCGTTAGCCATGTCGCACGAGCTTTATTTTGTTTTCAAACCATTTGGATGCTGCCATATGTGAAACACTTTGCGGTGGCACCTTTAGTAAAGGGACCCCTGACCATTAGGTCCAGTCGTGGCTGACTCTGGGGTTGCGGCGCTCATCTTGCTTTATTGGCTGAGGGAGCCGGCGTTTGTCCGCTTGCCAATCAGTTTAGATTCTGCACTAAATTGACTGGGACTTCCGTTCCAGAGTTTAAAAGCAATGGGACATAAAGTGATGCTTTTAATTTCCTTAGGGGCTTCCTAACTTTCTTCCCATTGGCCGAGGAAGCTGGCGTCCAGCTTCTGGGTCATGTGGCCAGCATGACTAAGCTGCTTCTGGCGAACCAGAGCAGCGCACGGAAACGCCGTTTACCTTCCCGCCGGAGCGGTACCTATTTATCTACTTGCACTTTGACGTGCTTTCGAACTGCTAGGTTGGCAGGAGCAGGGACTGAGCAACGGGAGCTCACCCCGTCGCGGGGATTCGAACTACTGATCTTCTGATCGGCAAGTCCTAGGCTCTGTGGTTTAACCCACAGCGCCACCCTTTAGAAGCGCATGAATAAAATAATAATAAGGGTGAAGGCGCTTTATAAATCAGATCGATCAAATGTTTCCCCGAGTACCAGTTTCCGACGGCGTGGCTGGGGAACGGGAACTGGGCAGGCAGGGAAAATACCCTCCAGCAGCACTGACTGGAATGCCATTTACCACCCCAGACTCTTCCTAGGCCCAAGCAAGCCCTCACTGACGCTCTTCCCATCCCCTAACCCTCCTTTTGGGAAGCCTTCTTGGTCTCTTGATCATTCCTCTTCCTTGTCTGGGTGGGGGCAGAATTCTCAATGAACCGTTAAGCAAAATAAGCATGTGCTCAGGGCATCGCAGAAATTTCCCATGGCCAGATTCCCCCCCCCCCCCCCACACACACATTAATGGCCACAAGCTGCTCAACCGAGAGCTGGGTTTCTCAACGGAAGTCAATTAGAAATCCCAACAGGGCGACTATGCAACAAGTCAAGCTGGGTACCTTCTCTCTACTAAGTATAGATGCAGACGTGTTGCGTAAGATTAGCTTTGAGGACCTGACTGTGCCATTAGAAAAAGTCAGAGAGAGGAAAAATTCAAATGTAAAGGAAGTGGAAGTCCACAAAAATAAACATTGTTTTCCATCTTACTGTAGGTTACTTGTTTCATCTCGGAAAATGAAATTTTACTTTGTGCTTTATTGTTGTTTATATTTCGAATTAGGTATATATGGGGGTACTAAAATCAGGAGGGCAGCTGCAGGTTGGGCGAAGGCTGTGCTGCCCTACCGACTTGGCTTGTTTCTTTCTGCCAGCAACCTTATGTGGTTCCCACCAGGATCAGGAATGTGTGGGGTTATGGGTGCGACTGTGTAGGAAGAGGGCATCTGAGGACCTTCAGGGGGTCAGATGTGCTGACTTCTCCCTTCCTTCCCACTCTGCTGCCCATGCTAGGATAGGTGATGGGAATTAAATGCTGAGTGCTGAGGAGCAGGAAGTTTGCCTATCCCATCGGCCCACAAGTGGGAAGGCAGTCGTTCCTAAACTGCGCTGGAGGCTCCTAGGAGCCAAAAAGCAGCCATTTGCCAAAGAGGCTGCCCACCGCACCCCTGTGTGAGCCATAGAATCACAGAGTTGGAAGAGACCCTGGGGGTCATCTAGCCCAACCCCCTGGAACACAGGAATCTCAGCTAAAGCATCCATGACAGATGGCCACCCAATCTCTAAGGAGAGTCCACAACCTCCTGAGGGAGTCTGTTCCCCTGCCAAACAGCTCTTACTGTCAGATAGTTCTTTCCTGATGTTTAGTTGGAATCTCCCTTCTTGTGACATGAAGCCATTGGTCCGAGTCTACCCTCCAGACCTGGGGTCGGCAAGGCTTACCGGCCATGGGCTGGATCACTCCCACAGAGATCATCTGTGGGCTGGACCGGCGCAGCGCAATGCCAGAAATCGCGTCTGCGTATGCCCAGACGCTGAAAATCGTGCCTGCGCAGATTTCTGGTACCTGCGAATGCGCAGACTCGATTTCCAGCATAATTCGGTGAGTCCTGTGCTGTGCTCCACCGGTTTAGCACAGCGCGGGGGGGGGGGGGGGGACTCGCTGAGCAGGCAGCTCAGTTTGGGGGCAGCTCGTGGGGCGGTAAAACTGTCTTTGTGGACCGCATCTGGCCCATGGGCCTCACGTTGCCAACCCCTGCTTCAGAGTCACCGCTGTGCTTGCCTCCCTACAGCCAGATGCGTACCCACAGCCCAAAAAACATGGGCACGGCAGGGATATGAGGCACCCTGAGAGAGGGGAAAAGGCCAACTCTTATGTTTGCTGTAAGTAAAGTGAGTCAGGTGCGCAGGTGTGAAACAACTGTGGGAAAAGGTGCCTTGAGGGAGGGAAGCGTTCTGAAATTCTGGAGCGTGCCAGCCGCCAGAAGCACGACAGAACTACCCTTTCTGCGATCCGATGGTGAAGCTGTTTGCCGTCAGCACGGCAGCCTATTTTTAGCTGACAAAACCCAGCGGGTGTGTGCTAGTTTGCGTATGCAAGGGGTGTGTTTGTGTGTGTGTGTGTTGCGGGTGCTCGTGCTTCGCGCTGCCCCCTAGAGGAGGTTCCCATCGAGCTGAATCATGTGACGAAAGTGTCGCCGGAACTGGCACGGCTCCCCCCCCCACAACCCCACCCTGGGCAGAAGGTATGGCAGATATGTGTGTCAGGAGGATGAGGAAGTTCTCTAGGCCCGATTCCCAGAAGAAGGCAAGTCTCGTCCTGAAGACAGAATCCGCCGAGCCTGTGCTTACCAGTTGTTGACAGGCAAGTGACGAGGGAGATGCCAGGCAGGGACCGAAGAGAGCCTTTGGCGGGGCCTGAGAGCATGAGAAAAGCCTGAAAGATCTGGCCTGGTTTCCCACCTCGTCCAGCAGCCTCCTGTTCTCACAGTGGCCGGACGGATGCCCGCAGGATCCGAGCACGAGAGATCTCTCCCCTCCTGCGATTCACAACGACTGGTATTCAGAAACACTGCTGCCTCAAACCGTGGAGGCAATTTATAGCCATCAGGGCTAAGAGCCATGGATCGCCTTCAAGGGTGAAGGACGGGCCATGAATTTAAATCAATAAATAAAGCTGGCACTATAGGCATTAGATGTAAACCCTACAACATAAGGACATTTCCTATTTCCCTGCATTTCAGGGGGTTGGGCTGGATGACCTCTGGGGTCCCTTCCAACTCTGCCCATTCTATGATTCTCACTTCCCTCCACAACTGACCCTCCATTTTTTGTCCCCCATTTTTCACTGGCAGCGCTGGCAGGGGAAATAAGGACGTTCCGGGACCGAAACAGAGAAGGAGAGCTGTCCCTGGAAAACCAGGACCCTGAGCCCATTCCTTAGCCCTTACCTTCAACTTCCACTTTCAGTTCCTCCGCCCCACTTTCACAGGTACAGTGGGAGCTGAGGCGAAATCTTCCCAGAGGCTCTGAAATACAAACAACGTGGATTTTTGTGTGCCGTGCTCATAGGCCCCAGCAGGATTGGCAGAAGGATTTGAACCCGCAACCCCGGAGGCACACGGGCCCAAAGGTGAAGACAGGCGTTTGCCGCATTAAATCCAAGTGCGCCTTTCTCCTCCAGAGCTCAGCCCATGTGTGTACGGGAAGCGGAAGTTGGTTGCAGACAATGTCTGTTGCTTGCTCCTCCCTGACCCCCAATCTTTACACAAAGTTTTGGGTGTCTGATTAGGGAGGTTGCCTTTTTTTTAAAAAAAAAAAGTGGCAAACACGTAGATAGGAACATTAACATCTGTGACAGTAATTCAATCTGAAATTCAGTTCAGATTTCCAAATCAGTTTTTTTTAAAAGTCCTAATGAGACTTCATTAGCATTTTAATACAAAATTCTCCCAATACACACAATTCTATGTGCAATTTTGTCTGACGTGCTTATTTCTGCCGAACGATTTCCACCTAATACGACACACTTTTTCCCCAAGCTGTTTTCAGCAATGTATCCACGCACTACGTCACACGAGCATATCTATCTATTTCTGCGATTGTTACTTGGCTGGGGAAACTGTGCTGCGAAATCTGGAGAATTGTAAAATTTAAAACGACAGCAGCTGTGTTTTGGTCTGCGTGTTGTTTCTGAAAGCGTGAGTTTATTATTATTATTTATTTGCATTCTGTCCTTCATCGCAAGAACTCAGGGTGGTAAGGTAAAGGTAAAGGGACCCCTGACCATTAGGTCCAGTCGTGGCCAACTCTGGGGTTGCGGCACTCATCTTGCTTTATTGGCCGAGGGAGCCGGCGTACAGCTTCCGGGTCATGTGGCCAGTATGACGAAGCTGCTTCTGGCAAACCAGAGCAGAGCACGGAAACGCCGTTTACCTTCCCGCCAGAGTGGTACCTATTTATCTACTTGCACTTTGACGTGCTTTTGAACTGCTAGGTTGGCAGGAGCAGGGACCGAGCAACGGGAGCTCACCCCATCGTGGGGATTCGAACCACCGACCTTCTGATCAGCAAGTCCTAGGCTCAGTGGTTTAACCCACAGCACCACCCGCGTCCCTTTATTTGCATTCTGCCCTTCATCCCAAGAACTCAGGGTGGTAGGTTTGCCTTAAATGCGAGCTCAGCTGAATTCCTCACTCATCCTCCCCGAACATAAAGGCGCTCAAAGCATGGCAAGATCTGAGCCTGTCTTTGATCTGTGGGCAGCCCTGCCCAACACGGAAGCTGGGCAGTGAGGGTGCCCTCTCTTCAATATGATGCCCACCTTTCCTCTAAATCACCACACCCCAATATTTCTCTACCCATTCCTGCAGCTGATGACTATCGTCCCCTCTTAAGCTTACTAAAGCAAAAAGGGGTTTGAGATCAGAGAGGGTGAGTTGCAGGCAGACGGCCACCCGGATGCAAGAAATTTAGTGCTTGCAACGTCGCAATCCCTGCCTTCCTCTCCTCTCCTTTCAGTAGCAACCTGTGCAAAGAATGCAGCCGAGGAGTGGCGCAGGGCATGTGTGCCTGACGCATGTGCACTTTTGATCTGGCGCCTTCCAAAACACCGTGGCAGCGTGCCCAGGGCGTGGTGTGCCGACTCAGCGGATTGTGGCATTGTTTTGTTTTTTCCCAGCACCTTTTCTCCCCCTCTCACCTCCGGCACAAAGGCAAAGCAGGGAGAGGTTGCCCCACGATTCTAGTCCCCGGGGAAACAAGCATCTTGGCACTGCCTTGCAGGAGCGGCTAGGACTTAGAGGCAACTAAGTTTGTTCTGGGGATAAGCTTTTGTGTGGATGCACACTGCACATGAAAGCTTATCTCCAGAACAATCTTAGGTGGTCTCTAAGGTGCTACTGCACAGTTTTTTAATTTATTTCGACTTCGTCAGACCAACACGGCTACCTACCTGAATCTGGAAGAAGAGATGTCTGTCAATAGATGGGCTTGCACATAACGTTCAACCCACGGTTTCCTTCAACTGTGGTTTGTTCAACAAATCACACATCATCTAACAGGCTAGTTTGCGTGAAAGCTGGCTGCTACTGCTCAGACATGTGCTATGCCAGGGATAGCCAATGTGGGGCCTTCCAGATGTTGTTAGACTACAACTCCCATCAGCCACACCAGCATTGTTAGTGGTCATGGATGATGGGACTTGTAGCCCTACAAAGCTTGGCTTCTTTTTCAGTTGCTCTTAAAAGCAGAGACATCACCTGGCCGACTAAGGTCCGTATAGTTAAAGCTATGGTTTTCCCAGTAGTGATGTATGGAAATGAGAGCTGGACCATAAAGAAGGCTGATCGCCGAAGAATTGATGCTTTTGAATTATGGTGCTGGAGGAGACTCTTGAGAGTCCCATGGACTGCAAGAAAATCAAACCTATCCATTATTAAGGAAATCAGCCCTGAGTGCTCACTGGAAGGACAGATCCTGAAGCTGAGGCTCCAATACTTTGGCCACCTCATGAGAAGAAAAGACTCCCTGGAAAAGACCCTGATGTTGGGAAAGATGGAGGGCACAAGGAGAAGGGGACGACAGAGGACGAGATGGTTGGACAGTGTTCTTGAAGCTACCAGCATGAGTTTGACCAAACTGCGGGAGGCAGTGGAAGACAGGAGTGCCTGGCATGCTCTGGTCCATGCGGTCACGAAAAGTCGGACACGGCTAAACGACTAAACAAGAACAGTGCCTTTGTAACCCAGCAGGTGTCTGGGATCGAGGGTCCAAACAAACCATAGTTCAGCAAGGCTGTTGGGTTTGGACGTGCTAAAGGTGGCATGGTTTGTGAGTCAACAACAAACTTAGCAGAGAACTAACTGTGGTTATTCCGGCGGGCTAGGCTCAGTTCTTCCAACAAACCACTTTTTAGCCCCTAGTTAACCATTGTCCTCTTTTGTCACACATCCTGTTCTTCCTCTCCCCCAAGCGAATTACTCTTTCCAGCTGCCATCAACTCTGGGACCCTGCCCCGCTCACACCTTTAGCCACTTCCTGGCTTACCTGTGCTTCCAAGCCACTGCCGGAGGACGGAGGTGACGTCAAACGAAAGCCACTCCTTCTCATTTTTCACCTTCACCATACGCCCATCCATGTAGTACCAAGTGCTGTTGATCGAGTGGATCTGCTCCTGGACAGAAAGGGTAAGTGTAAACAAAGCAGTCTCTCCATCTCCGACATAAGACCCAGAGTGGTTCATTGTTCGACAGAACAACGTGCTGAAGCAATTTGAATTCAAATGCTACGCTTAATTTCTAGTTCAAGGTTCCAGTTTTTGGGGCAGAACTGGAAAACAGGGGCAACATCTGCAGAAGAGCTAGGGGAACAATGAAGTGGGCATTCGGTCCCTCCAAATTCTATGTCAATATTAGAAGGCAAACAATCCTGTCCTGACTCCTGTTTGGGACTTAATATGAATGAAGGATCCTTAGAAATAATCCACAGAAGCTGTCCTCTAAATCAAGGATCGTCCCTGGGTATGAATAAGAGAATGCCCCTGAGCATATGCCGAGAGATTAATAATAATAATAATAATAATAATAATAATAATAATAATAATAATTTATTATTTATACCCTGCCCAACTGGCTGGGTTTCCCCAGCCACTCTGGGTGGCTTCCAACAGAATATTAAAATACAATAACCTATTAAACATTAAAAGCTTCCCTAAATATTTCTAGATTCCAGTTCCCTCGCTACAGACACCTCTTCCCCACAATATTTTGATTTCTGCAGCTGAAATACTCCAGACTAATGCAGGCAAACAAATACATACTTTCTCTCTCTCTCGCTTTTTTTTTTTTTTTTGCAAATGAACATAATTTGCATAAATGTGCCTTCGTTTTGATTTCAAAATCAGAAATTTCAATTTCTCTCTCTCCCCCCCCCCCATTCTCAGGGACAGAATGCGAATGAATGATCATTAGCAATGATCCAGGGGCCTATCTTTGAAATCAGCTGTTGTCCCTGGGTGCAAATAAAAGAATGTCTCTGAGCATGTGCAGAGAAATTTCCTCCTTTCACCCACAAATAACCATAAGCATCTCCAAACGGTCTGAACAGTTTCCGGGCAAGAGGGTACAACTTGTGGGCATCTTTGAATTCCGATAGCATTTTCCCATCGTACCTGGTAAAGCTCCAATCGCTGATCCTGAACCGTTCCAGAAATGCGCATTCTCAGTTCAGCACGGTACAGCAGACTGGAGTCATGAAGGGTTTTCCGGATGTGTGATAAGTTGAACCCAAAGAAGACAGAGTAGGATGTCTTTGGCATGTAGCCTTCTGCACAGAGAGAATAGGAGAGGAGTCTTAAGTTGTTTTGTGTTTGTTTGTGCTGGTTCCGTTTGAAACACAACCAAATTATGTATTTCTTCCTTATATTCAAGAGAATATAAGCTTTGCAAAAGCTTCAGGCGACGTCTGAACTCCCCGGCAACCCGATTAACATCCCAGCAAGAGTTGAGCTGCAAATCGCTGAATGTTAGGAATTTACAAATGGAATGAAAAACAGAACTTACAATTGGAATGGAAAACAAAATTGAGCTTTGGAGGGTTACAGGGCTGCTGGATTCGGTCACCATCACTTGTCAGAGAGTAAGCCCCAATGAAGACAACAAAATTGACTCCTGAGTAGGGCTTTCTACATTTCCACAGGGGTTTGCGATATCTATCTACATATAGATATATACCGTATTTTTCCGTGTATAAGACTAGGTTTTTTAAACTAAAAAATTAGGTTTAAAATTGGGGCTCGTCTTATACATGGGTAGTGCTGAGGGATGTTTTCTTAATTTGGAGTCCCCAAAAATAGGAGCCATCTTATACATGGGGGCATCTTATAGAAAGAAAAATATGGTACGTCCTCATGAAAATTCACCAGCATTTTCCTCTGGATATACCGTACATACTTTTGTGTGCAGTTTTGCCTAACGCACACATTTTTGCAAAGCAATTTTCACTATTTTTTCCTGTCATTTTCACCAGCGTAGGCATTTGATATGCAAACTCCACCTCTTTATATGCATTTTTTGTTCCAATTACAGTGGTACCTCAGGTTAAGTACTTAATTCGTCCCGGAGGTCCGTACTTAACCTGAAACTGTTCTTAACCTGAAGCACCACTTTAGCTAATGGGGCCTCCTGCTGCTGCTGCGCCGCCGGAGCACGATTTCTGTTCTCATCCTGAAGCTAAGTTCTTAACCTGAAGCACTATTTCTGGGTTAGCGGAGTCTGTAACCTGAAGCGTATGTAACCTGAAGCGTATGTAACCCGAGGCACCACTGTACTCGGGTGGAGAACTGCATTGCAAAATTCAGAGCACTGCGAATTTCAAAGGATGGCTGAATTTCGATGCAGGTATTGTTTCAGACAGTGTGGATTAGGTAAGTTCACCTTTAAATGTAGACTGAACAGACTACTTCAGAGTAAACATGCACCAAATCCTGCTGCACCCCTATTTCTGTGGGAGAAAGTTTCTTTGCTTATATGTTCAATTTATATGTTTGTGCAATGTTTAAGGATACAGGCACTCATCTTGCGTTAGGGTTTAAGGACTCTGACGCAAGCCATTTTCTTTTTATTTTACTTTTAATGCTTTATTGAGATTAAAAAGCAAACAAACAGTCATCAAAAGAATACAGTGGTACCTTGGGTTAAGTGCTTAATTCGTTCTGGAGGTCCGTTCTTAACCTGAAACTGTTCTCAACCTGAAGCACCATTTTAGCTAATGGGGCCTCCTGCTGCTGCCGCGCTGCCAGAGCTGTTCTCATCCTGAAGCAAAGTATTTAACCCAAGGTACTATTTCTGGGTTAGCGGAGTCTGTAACCTGAAGCATATGTAACCTGAAGCATATGTAACCCGAGGTACCACTGTATCTTGGTTCCTCTTCCATTCCCACAGAGCCCAGAAATTCTGGCTCCTGCCTCTGTAATACACCTTGCCAAAAATTAACTTACTTTCTTCTTACGTAATTGTCTTTCTATAGAGACTATCCGCAACGTATTTGATATACTGCACTCTTCTTTTTCAATCATTTGTTGTTGTTTAGTCGTTTAGTCGTGTCTGACTCTTCGTGACCCCGTGGACCAGAGCACGCCAGGCACTCCTGTCTTCTTTCAATCATAGCATATCACAATTGTCTTATTTCCCTAAGGTTTTCTACTATTCCGCAAACCATTTTCAAATGCTCCCACATTCAACAGAAATCTACCTGCAAGTAAGGCAAAGGAAGAGGAAGCTGGGATCCAGAAACATTCTAATCCAGTCCTCTGGAAGTTCTCCTTTTTGAAGAGGAGCAATTGAAACTAATGGCATTTTAATTTATTTATTTTTGCTGGCTGGCATTGACTTTTGATGCCTCTCATTTGGTGTGCCCTCACCCCTCAGGCCACAGGATCTTCTGCCCTTGCCTGTTCCAATGACATGTAGATACCCTAAGTTATCACATGGTTGCCAACTGACCAGGGGAGAGAGAAAAACCAAGATTAGACTGCTTCTATGCCCTTATAAGGGACGCGGGTGGCGCTGTGGGTTAAACCACAGAGCCTAGGACTTGCTGGTCAGAAGGTCGGCGGTTCGAATCCCTGCGACAGGGTGAGCTCCCGTTGCTCGGTCCCTGCTCCTCCAACCTAGCAGTTCGAAAGCACAAAGTGCAAATAGATAAATAGGTACGGCTCCAGCGGGAAGGTGAACGGCGTTTCCGTGCGCTGCTCTGGTTCGCCAGAAGCGGCTTAGTCATGCTGGCCACATGACCCGGAAGCTGTACGCCGGATCCTTCAGCCAGTAAAGCGAGATGAGCGCTGCAACCCCAGAGTCGGTCACGACTGGACCTAATGGTCAGGGGTCCCTTTACCTTTACCTTTACGCCCTTATAAATCACTTGATGCATGGAAATCAGCAGGGACAAGCTTTTTCGCCTCATGCAGATAAGCATCAGCACCTGCTGACACCTGCGAAGCAAGTGGCAAGTTAAAAAGCACAGGAGCGTGGGCTAGATAAAAAAGTTGGCAACCTCATCTTCCACACCCTACCACTCTTCTTTGCAGCTATGCCAAACACCAGCCCAGATTCCCTGGCAGGATTCTGTTGCCTCTGGAGGGTCAAATTTCGGAAGTATGTGAGAGTGGAGTCAATTAATAGCGATGGGGAATCCGAAACGCCAGAGGGGACTGCTTGGGTGGATCCCAGGTTTCTGCTTCCAGATCTCCAGGAAGATGCCATATCCTAATGCGTACATCAATAACAGAAACAAGAGCCAAGCAGGAGCTCTGGAAACCTGCTTGTAAATGAATTTCTTATTTAAATCCCACGCCAGCCTTTGCCAACTTCATAAGTTTTGGACTACAGTGGTACCTCGGGTTACATATGCTTCAGGTTACATACGCTTCAGGTTACATACGCTTCAGGTTACAGACACCGCTAACCCAGAAATAGTGCTTCAGGTTAAGAACTTTGCTTCAGGATGAGAACAGAAATTGTGCTCCAGCGGCGCAGCAGCAGCAGGAGGCCCCATTAGCTAAAGTGGTGCTTCAGGTTAAGAACAGTTTCAGGTTAAGAACAGACCTCTGGAACGAATTAAGTACTTAACCCAAGGTACCACTGTACAATTCTCATTCACCCAAGCCCTAGAGTTATAGGCAAAAATATCTGCAGTGGCGAAGGCTGCCCTATGACCACTGCCTCTGTATGGGCCTCCCCATGCTTTTCCATGACTCAGGAATGGCTAACTGCATATTTCTGCGTCAAGTGCAACTTCAGAAACAATTTGAGCCGACGTACATTATCCTCCCCATTTCACAGATCCTGGGACTGAGGACGAGCAAGGTTGCCACACTGCAACAAGATCTTGCTCCTTTATACATAGGAATCTGGTCCTCTGTGTGTTTAAAACAGAAAAGGGACCCCAGACCGTTAGGTCCAGTCGCGGACGACTCTGGGGTTGCGGCGCTCATCTTGCTTTACTGGACGAGGGAGCCAGCGTATAGCTTCCGGGTCATGTGGCCAGCATGACTAAGCTGCTTCTGGCAAACCAGAGCGGCGCACGGAAATGCCGTTTACCGCTGGAGCAGTACTTATTTATCTACTTGCACTTTGACATGCTTTCGAACTGCTAGGTTGGCAGGAGCAGGGACCGAGCAACAGGAGCGGGGATTCGAACCGCCGACCTTCTGATCGGCAAGCCCTAGGCTCTGTGGTTTAGACCACAGCGCCACCCGCATCCCTCTGTGTGTTTAGGTAAAGGTAAAGGGACTCCTGACCATTAAGTCCAGTCATGGCTGACTCTGGGGTTGTGGGACTCATCTCGCTTTATTGGCTGAGGGAGCCGGCGTTTGTCCGCTTGCCAATCAGTTTAGATTCTGCACTAAATTGCCTGGGACTTCCGTTCCAGAGTTTAAAAGCAATGGGACGTAAAGTGATGCTTTTAATTTCCTTAGGGGCTTACTAACTTTCTTCCCATAACCTGGCCGCGGATTTCCTAGTAAGGTCGGTTAAGAGAGAGAAAAAGGATGCTATGGCCATCCAGGGAGTTTCCATCTGAGTGGAGATTTGAACCCAGGGCTCTCTGGTTCAGCTCCAGCCCTCTGCAGGCTTTCTCTCCCTCTCTCTGAAAGCCAACTGCCACAGGCCACAGACACACCCCAAAACGAAGCCCCATATTTGCAGCCGTCTGACACTGACACAGCATCTATTTATGGTACAGGAAGAGTCTATTTTTAAGCTTCTCTTCCTCGCAGGATCAAAGAAGCTTTGACTCCAGCTCCTCATCCCATCTCGTCCCACATACATGGTCAAATCAGCTGCCCTGCAAGTTCCCATCTCCAGGACAAAGACCGTGATGTGTAAGGGGAACGCTCCCTTTCTTCTTCATCATTCCACCCCCTTAAATATATATATATATATATATATATATATATATATATATATAGCATGCAGTGCTTGGCAAAGGAGAACAGGGTATGCCCATTTTGCATTTAAGTGAACGTGGAGTTCAGAGCAAAAGTCGGGGGAAGGAGAGAGACATTTGATAGCTGCAGGGCAAGTAGAAATTCTTGTTTTGGGGAAACTTTTTCCAAGCGCCGTGTCTCACGGTTTCTCCTGGTTCTACGGCCCGCATCTCTTTCTTGCGCCATTAACAGCAGGCTGGCAAGCAGAAATTTAGTTAATTTAGCAAACAGAAATGTTAAGATTTTCCTGGCCTGGAAATGCAAGCAGGGAGGGAAAGTTTCACTTGCTTAATTCCTGTCTGCATGTTAGGATGGTGCTTTCTTTAATTTTTAAAAATCTGCTGGTACAGCTGTGTAGGCAGCATCTTTTTAAAGCACATTCAAAGACCATTCCTCCCCCTGCAAAATAAAAATAAAAATCATGGGAACTGTAGTTTACCTTCGCACAGAGTTGCAATTCCAAGCACCCTTAGCAAACTATAATTCTCAGTATTAATTGGGGGGGAGGAATATGCTTTGAATGTGCTTTAAAGGTATGGTGTATATGCTGCTACTCATTTGCTGTTTCCCATTTGAAAGGGTAAGAATTCATTTCACGCACCTGAGGAAGTGGGCTTGAGTCCACAGAACCTCGTGCCACAGTACATTGTATGATAGCCTTTAAGATGGCCCAAGACTCTTTGAGTCTAACTTGGGGTACCTCAGTGGAAAGTCCTCAGCACACACACACACCCCAAGTCTCAACGCTGCTCCAACAGCAGTATTCAGAAGAAACCTGATTGTCAGACTTCCACTTCCCTTCTTCAAAGTTTGGTGCAGTCAACGCTTTTCGTTTCCACATGACTCTTGCGGAGGGAGGCTGTGGTCTCTTGTAAATTGAGGATTTATGTTTTACAGCTGCAAAGACAGAGATAAGGCTGTCTCCATTGAACAGCCCCAGTTTATCACCCTAAGGAAATTCCCAAGCTATTTTGGGACTTTCCAGTGTTACATCTCCAGAGATAAGAGGATGAGATCGGTTTCTATCTACTGTCCTTGTGACCTTGTGAGTGGTTCATGGTGTCTGTCAGCCTCAGTTTCCCTCAGCTGTAAAATGGGGATAAGACTATGAAGCCTTGAATGGCATTTCTAGGCAGCCTTCTCCCATAAAAACCAGCAAACTCACCAAGATAATCAATAGAGACTGGGTGGCTACCAGAAATGGCCTCCTCTGTCGCCTTTTGGATTTATCCTTATTTAATCTCTGCCTGTAGGGTTTATAGCTCTGTGGCTACTGCTGTTGATCTCTTGCAGTGCATTCCTAACCATTTCTACTCCAAATGTGTGCTGCTGAACTCAGTTCATTTGCACTGGCTTAGGTATGTTTGTTAAACCACTTTGGAGGCGAAGTACTAAAAGGCTGCGTATAGGTTTCTCCTGTAAACAGGGAGGCAAGGGTTTCGCATTCCATAAATCCAGATACTCCTGGTGCTTCTGTATCCGGAAGAAGGATCTGGCAATAGGAACATAATAAGAGCTATTCTGGATCAGCCAAAGACCATCTGCTCCAGCATCTTGCAAGCAGGGCGTACTTATGCTTTCCTGCAACTGAATGAATGAATTTACTTTATTATGGTCACAGGCCAGCATAATTCCTGCAGCTGGTCTTCTGCTTCTGTCTAATCTTCTGTTAAAGCCAGCCATGTTGATGCCCACTGTAACATCTCACGGGAGCAAATTCCTCGTGGCGTTTTCATTCTCGGGGCACTTTCTTTATAGCGTATTTAGAATTTGGGGTCGGTGCAGGATTTCAAGCCTATTTCATCATTGCAAAGTGGCAGAGTGGGTGCAATTTTCTATCCTGCAAGCATTTTCTGCAGCCCACACTTCCTGACCTCCACGAAGTCTTCCCCTGGGTTTTGACTGACGCATGGGCACCCAGGAAGGCGGCAGACCATGGGACAAGCAATTTATAGAATGAAAAGACACTCATGAACCCCTCCGTGCCACCTCAGAAGGAAAAGTCCTTGCATCGAGAACCCTGCACCGCACACCTGAGAGTTTCACTGGGAGCCTTCTCTCCCCTCTGATAATTTTAAAGTGTTGTTTCTTTCCTCGTTAACTGATGCAGAATGGTTGGGGGAAGTGAAGGGGTGTTTGCGTTGAATTTTCAGCACAGTTCTAGCGTCAGGCCGCTGCCACAGGCCAGGAAGTGGCAAGACCAGGAAAGAAGCAGACCACAGAAGGGAGTAAGCCCTGGGGAAGCCAGGCTCCGGTCCGCCCACCTGCTTAAACTTTCCACGTGGATCAAGTGTTAAGTCACGCTGAGGAAATGTGGGTGGCTTGACTTCTGTCGAAACAGGGAAGTCAAGCAGCGCTGCTACCTCCCCACCCGCCCCCAGGGCCTTCTGCCGTTGTTTGTTTTGCCAACTGCCCTGGTCGGAAACTAGCAATTCCCCCTGTTCCAAGGGGCTGTTTGAAGGACGGATACTCTGCAGAAACTTCCAGGCGTGCTATTTTATCATCACACCAGGCTCTTTCGGGGGGGGGGGGGCAGAGGGGAGGATGCAAGTCACCAGAAATGGATCCCTAGTGTGGGGATCGGCAGCTGGCAGCCTCTGTACCAAATGAGGTCCTCTGAGCACACGACGTGCCAACCAAATGGGCAGAGGAAGGGCACGGAATGGCCCCTGTGTCCACAGGTGGGAGGTGGGTCAGGATGGAATGGCCCCTGTGTCCACAGGTGGGTCAGGATGGAATGGCCCCTGTGTTGACAGGTGGGAGGTGGGTCAGGATGGAATGGGCCCTGTGTCCACAGGTGGGAGGTGGGTCAGGATGGAATGGGCCCTATGTTGACAGGTGGGAGGTGGGTCAGGATGGAATGGGCCCTGTGTCCACAGGTGGGAGGTGGGTCAGGATGGAATGGGCCCTGTGTCCACAGGTGGGAGGTGGGTCAGGATGGAATGGCCCCTGTGTCCACAGGTGGGAGCTGGGTCAGGATGGAATGGCCCCTGTGTCCACAGGTGGGTCAGGATGGAATGGCCCCTGTGTCCACAGGTGGGTCAGGATGGAATGGCCCCTGTGTTGACAGGTGGGAGGTGGGTCAGGATGGAATGGGCCCTGTGTCCACAGGTGGGAGGTGGGTCAGGATGGAATGGGCCCTGTGTCCACAGGTGGGAGGTGGGTCAGGATGGAATGGGCCCTGTGTTGACAGGTGGGAGGTGGGTCAGGATGGAATGGGCCCTGTGTTGACAGGTGGGAGGTGGGTCAGGATGGAATGGGCCCTATGTTGACAGGTGGGAGGTGGGTCAGGATGGAATGGGCCCTGTGTCCACAGGTGGGAGGTGGGTCAGGATGGAATGGGCCCTGTGTCCACAGGTGGGAGGTGGGTCAGGATGGAATGGGCCCTGTGTTGACAGGTGGGAGGTGGGTCAGGATGGAATGGGCCCTGTGTCCACAGGTGGGAGATGGGTCAGGATGGAATGGGCTCTGTGTCCACAGGTGGGAGGTGGGTCAGGATGGAATGGGCCCTGTGTCCACAGGTGGGTCAGGATGGAATGGCCCCTGTGTTGACAGGTGGGAGGTGGGTCAGGATGGAATGGGCCCTGTGTCCACAGGTGGGAGGTGGGTCAGGATGGAATGGGCCCTATGTTGACAGGTGGGAGGTGGGTCAGGATGGAATGGGCCCTGTGTCCACAGGTGGGAGGTGGGTCAGGATGGAATGGGCCCTGTGTTGACAGGTGGGAGGTGGGTCAGGATGGAATGGGCCCTGTGTCCACAAGTGGGATGTGGGTGAGGATGGACTGGCCCCTGTGTCCACAAGTGGGAGGTGGGTCAGGATGGACTGGGCCCTGTGTCCACAGGTGGGAGATGGGTCAGGATGGAATGGGCCCTGTGTCCGCAGGTGGGAGGTGGGTCAGGATGGAATGGGCTCTGTGTCCACAGGTGGGAGGTGGGTCAGGATGGAATGGGCCCTGTGTCCACAGGTGGGAGGTGGGTCAGGATGGAATGGCCCCTGTGTCCACAGGTGGGTCAGGATGGAATGGCCCCTGTGTTGACAGGTGGGAGGTGGGTCAGGATGGAATGGGCTCTGTGTCCACAGGTGGGATGTGGGTGAGGATGGACTGGCCCCTGTGTCCACAGGTGGGAGGTGGGCCAGGATGGACCAGGGCGTGATGATACTAGGATGGGAAACCTGCAGCATCCGAAGAAGTGTGCATGCACACGAAAGCTCGCACCAATAACAAACTTAGTTGGTCTCTAAGGCACTACTGGAAGGAATTTTTTTATACTGTGGTCCTCTAGTTGTTGGTGAGCTCCAGTCTCCATCAGTGCCAGCCAGCATATCTGACTGTGAAAAACGATGGGATCTGCAGGGCAACAGATTCCTGGCCACTTTTCTAAACCATGTTCATGGTATGATGGGTGATATGCAACAGGAGTTCAGTGGGGGGGGGGGCTCTTTCCCACTTTCTGTCTACTGAAGGATGGGGTAGAAATAGATTCAAATAAATATATCAAATAGACAAAACGCATCTGGGATAGCTCAGTCAGTGGAGCACAAGACTCTTAATCTCAGGGACATGGGTTCAAGCCCCACGTTGGGCAAAAAGATCCCTGCATGGCAGGGGATTGGACTAGATGACCGCTGAGGTCCTTCCAACTCTACCATTCTATGCTTCTGTGAATGAATGAATGAATGAATGAATGAATGGACTTCTATGCAGCTCTGTAGCATAGACTCTTCCAACGCTATGATTCTATGATTTCCAGTGAAAAGAGGGTTGAATCCAAAATAGTGTTGTCACTCATTTCCTTATCACAAGGTTTTCTGCTTGTACAGTGGGGACTGTCTCCCCTCTCCTCCTCCCTGTGTCCCCCCCCCAATAAATCGTGGGATTCCCCCCACCTTCTGAAGCCGGTTTTGGGAGGGCGTGCCTGTGTCCAGTTGCACAAGCGTAAATCCTCGTGCTAATGGAACATGGGCACTGTACACCACTCTCAGTCTTGAGATGGAAAACCCACAAGTACTCACAACCAACGCCAGCTATCCTGCGAGTGCCGCAGCCAAAAGCAGGGTGTCCCCCCCCCCGAAATTGCCATATGTCCTTGATCAGCAACTACAAAAGAAGTCCAGAATAGCCACACCAGATCAGACCAAAGGTCCATGGATTCTTGCACCCAGCGGTTGCATCAGCAGACAGACAGCTGTTTCTTGTAAGACTGCGGGACATGCAAGACAATGTCCTCTCTGGCACCTGGCATTTAGAGATATACTGAATCTGAACTGGAGGTTCTACGGAGCTGTCGGGGTTCATAGCCCCCGAGAGACCTATGTTCCATAAATCCAATTCCCTTTTAAAAGTGTCTGAACCTGCAGCCATCAACACACCTTATGGATTCAATAAACAGAACTGTGTTGTGTGAATAACACCTTTCTTTCTCCTGTCCCAGATCTACTGCAAATTCAGTCACTGGGTGAACTTGAGTTCCAACATGCATAATCTCCTAAGCCTCTGTTGCTGCGGCAGGAAACCTCCTGCAGCCCTGAAGATATTGTCAGACTACAACTCCCATCATCCCTGACCGTGACTGGCCAGAGTTTTGGATTCCCAAAACATCTGGAGGGCCACAGCTTCCCTACCCCTGGTTTAAAACACTGCAAAAGCTGAAATGAACTGGAGCTTCTACTCTCACTCCAGAAAAGGCTCCTGCACCTTTAAGAGTCTTCTTAGGGCCTCAGATGATAAGCGGGTAAGCATGAACCTCCATGTACAGGGGCACTATACTTCTGGTTAAGATACAGTGGTACCTCGGGTTAAGAACTTAATTCGTTCTAGAGGTCTGTTCTTAACCTGAAACTGTTCTTAACCTGATGCACCATTTTAGCTAATGGGGCTTCCTGCTGCGCCACTGCTGAACGATTTCTGTTCTCATCCTGAAGCAAAGTTCTTAACCCAAGGTACTATTTCTGGGTTAGCGGAGTCTGTAACCTGAAGCGTATGTAACCTGAAACGTATGTAACCCGAGGTACAACTGTAATACACCTTGCCAAAAATTAACTTACTTTCTTCTTACGTAATTTCTATAGAGACTTCTACAGAAGTCTTTCTATAGAGACTGTCTACAACGTATTTGATATACCACACTCTTCATTTTCACTCTTCGTTTCTGGGTTAGCGGAGTCTGTAACTTGAAGCGTCTGTAACATGAAGCATATGTAACCCAAGATAAATATGAGTGTATCTGAAGAAGTGTGCATGCACACGAAAGCTCATACCAAGAACTAACTTAGTTGGTCTTTAAGGTGCTACTGGAAGGAATTTTTTTATTTTGTTTTGACCAAGGTACCACTGTACAAGGAGTAAATAAAAGGGGAAAGGCCCTAATTTCCGCCTCAGAGCTTCTACTTCCACCCAAATGACAGAAAGTTGGGCAGGATTTATCCAGCAACATAACGCAACCATTTGCATCGGTGGATTTTGGAACGAACTTGTTAAAACCTTTTTTTCCGACTGGTTTGTGCTTTCAACAGCAGCCCGACCTGAGTAGACGCACTGGGGAGGAGACAGCAATTACCCTGGCCTAACGCGTTCCGAGGAAAGGGGATTTTGCGTAGGCAAGGCTAAGAGGACCCAAATGCCTCCTTGGCAAAAACGACCGGCACGTGCTGGCACTATCCTGGGCTGCCATCTTATCTCCCAGAGACTACACAAAACGTACAAGTTCCCGCCTCCGCCTGCGGGCCCGAGTTCCGTTTCGGCAGCGTGCCAGCCACTCCTAGGCACGTAATTACACCCCAAACAAGCCTGAGACGGCTGCTCCCTGGGTGGATGCGGGATCCTCTGATCCAAGGGAAAGATCCGATCTTTGCAGATTCGGGCCTCTTCAGACCTGCTGCCAACACCAACACCCCTCCTGGGCCTGCGCATCTCGTTCAAAAGCCCTCCATACATTTTCTTCTTTTCTTTTAAAGCATATATCCTGTCTCTCCCCCAAAAAGACCCCACACAGCTCCAGGCATCTGTTGGTGCATTTAGGTGGCTCGTTTTTTCCACACGAGGAGCAAACTTCTGTAAAAGGTGGGGAGGAAAGAAACAAGAGTTCTGCTCTTCCCAGCAAGGGTTGCAGAAAGCCCAGTATAGCTAAAAGTTAGGGCTTCCTGGGTGCAAATGCCCGGGTTGCCAACTTTTTCCTGCTGGCCCTGCCTCTGTGCCCTTAACAACAGCTGTTGGATGCTAAGAGCTGTTTGACAGTGAAAAGGTAAAAGGTAAAGGTAAAGGTACCCCTGCCCGTACGGGCCAGTCTTGACAGACTCTGGGGTTGTGCGCCCATCTCACTTAAGAGGCCAGGGGCCAGCGCTGTCCGGAGACACTTCCGGGTCACGTGGCCAGCGTGACATCGCTGCTCTGGCGAGCCAGAGCCGCACATGGAAACGCCGTTTACCTTCCCGCTGGTAAGCGGTCCCTATTTATCTACTTGCACCCGGAGGTGCTTTCGAACTGCTAGGTTGGCAGGCGCTGGGACCGAGCAGCGGGAGCGCACCCCGCCGCAGGGATTCGAACTGCCGACCTTTCGATCGGCAAGTCCTAGGCGCTGAGGCTTTAACCCACAGCGCCACCTGCGAAAAGGACTCCCTCAAAAGGCGGTTTCTCCTTCCTTGGAGAAGGAAGAGTAATAATACCACTCTATTCTGCCTTGGTCAGACCACAGGCTGAGACCCTACCTGCCTGTGGACTGTCTTGCCAGAGTGGTGCATGCTCTAGTTATCTCCCGTTTGGCCTACTGCTATGAGCTCTACATGGGGCTACCCTTGAAGGTGACCCGGAAACTACAACTAATCCAGAATGCGGCAGCTAGACTGGTAACTGGAGGCGGCTGCCGAGACCATATAACACCGGTCCTGAAAGACCTACATTGGCTCCCAGTACATTTCCAAGCACAATTCAAGGTGTTGGTGCTGAACTTTAAAGCCCTAAATGGCGTCGGCCCATACACCTGAAGGAGCGTCTCCACCCCCATCGTTCTGCCCGGACACTGAGGTCTAGCGCCGAGGGCCTTCTGGCGGTTCCCTCATTGCAAGAAGCCAAGTTACAGGGAACCAGGCAGAGGGCCTTCTTGGTAGTGGCGCCCGCCCTGTGGAACACCCTCCCATCCGATGTCAAAGAGATAAACAACTACCTGACATTTAGAAGACATCTGAAGGCAGCCCTGTTCAGGGAAATTTTTAATATGTGTGGCATTTTAATGTATTTTTAATCTTTGTTGGAAGCCGCCCAGAGTGGCTGGGGAAACCCAGCCAGATGGGCGGGGTACAAATAATAAATTACTATTACACTTGGGAGTACTGTGTCCAAGTCTGGGCACCACACTTTAAGAGGGATGTTGACAAGCTGGAGAGTGGGCAGAGGAGGGCAACCAAGATGATCAAAGGTCTGGAAACCAGGCCTTATGAGGAATGGTTGAAGGAGCTGTGTATGTTTAGCCTGGAAAAGAGGAGACTGAGAGGAGATATGACAGCCATCTTCAAATATCTTAAAGGTTGCCACATGGAAGATGGAGCATGCTTGTTTTCTCCTGCTCAGGAGGGAAGGACTCAAACCAGTGGCTTCAAGCTACAAGAAAGGAGATTCCGACTAAACATTCGGAAAAATACTTTCTGAGAGTAAGAGCTGTTCAGCAGTGGAACAGACTCCCATGAGAGGCGGTGGACTCTCCTTCCTTGGAGATATTTTTAAACAGAGGTTGGGTGGCCATCTGTCAGGGATGCTTTAGCTGAGATTCCTGCATCGCAGGGGGTCAGACTAGATGACCCTCGGGTCCCTTCCAACTCTTAAGATTCTACGATTCTGTGAGCTGACCAGGCGAAACCTTTTCTGGCGTGGAGGCAGTGATGTGAGAAAACTTCTTCCTGCTGTATGTTTGTGTGTGTCTGGAGTCAAGCTTGCTGTGGAAGTCCCAGGAGCGGGGGGCGGCGGGGAGGGGGGGAGTAGCAGCTAACCCTGAGGAGAAAGCAAAGGACCCCTGCTTGAATTTTCAAAACGGAATTTGCAAACTTTGACTTGCCCGCAGCTGTGCGGTAGCATTGCAACACGTTGACCAGCAAGGGGCCTTCAGGGAGAAGTGGCGAAGGGGGGGGGTGTATTTGCTGGGCCGTTTTTGCCGGAAATCGCAAGATCCGATCGACCCAACTCCTTTTTCACTGCCCCCTCCCCTCCCCGCCAACTCCATCCCCACCCGCCCCAGGGGGAAAGCTGATTTTTGCACACACACACACATACAATTTCCTCCCATCCTCAGAGGACTTCTCACGGGTGCCTGGGCTTCACAGAGCGCCTGCTGACACGGCTATAACATGACAGCCCGGATCCTCGTGCAAAGAGAAAGGAAGTGGAAACTAGAGGCAATAGCGCTCTCTCTCTCTCTCTCTCTCTCTGGAGCCAACAACAGCAGCTAAGAGGCAGAAACGATACAACCTTAATCCGCATTAAGACCATACCGATTCTAATCACGACACTACTCACCTGCCTTAAACCTGCTCCTAAAAAACCCTAATCGGGTCCCTTTTTTTTTTTTTTTAACACCAAGCCTCCCGTCTGGGAAAATGGCTTATTTATAACTTCCGAGTATGTACAGAGTCCACTTCTCGTGTGACCAAATGCTGGCAGCTTTCCCGTCCCCTCCCTACCCTCCACCCCAAATTTCTGAAATTAAAAGCATGGATGTAAACCTAGGCTGTTCAAGAATAAGTTTATAGTTTATAGAGTGGGTCTGTCCAACCCCAGTGTTCTCTGTCTGCAGTCTGTAGGAGCTGCTCTTCCGGGTCTCAGTTATTGGTCTGTTCCTGGGGTCTGGGGAAGGGGGCTTCTCTGCCTTTCCCCCACTGAACTGGGTCCCCCTCTTCTGCCAGAATGCATTGCTGTCCCTGATGAAACTGCGCTCTGGCTGGCAGCCAGTACTGTCAGCTCAAAAGGCAGCAAATTCTGGATCCTGCCTGGTCCCACTGCCCCAGACTGACTGACCAAGTTCTGCCCGCCCCAGTTTCCTGAAATAATAATATATATTTTTAAAACGGCGACCCCGTATCAAGGGCCAGCCCTCATCATGGATACCTTGGCATGTGGTGGTTGCAATGATCAGATCAACTCACGCCAAATTCCAGCTGCTGCTGCTGCTGCCGCCGCCTCCCTGGGACCAGGCAGAAGGTGAGCACCTCCTGCCCATGTGCAGAACTAGTAACAGCTTCTCTGCTTTTGGTTTTATTTCCTTTGCTCTTGGTTTTATTTCCAATTTTCTTGCACTCTTTGTCACATTAGGTTTGCACCCAGCTCTGTGCCTTTAAGAGCCTGGCCTGAAGAACATTTAAGAGGTAAAACTCTTCCCACCGTTTTTCAGGAAAAGCTTCACCTTTTGAATTTCCGCCTGCCGGGATGCTGCACAGGAGCAGGGCCGGAATAAAAAGGTGGCCACCTTAGGGGAAACCCCTTTGCCACAAGGTATTGGTGGTAAGTCCTGAAGAATTAAATAAGCTTCCAGGTTTTAGGGTCAAAGGTAAAATTTTCCATAAGAGGCGCTGCTTATCCTTTTCCAGTTTGTATCAACATCTTCGGAACGCGCCAACCTCTCACCCCTCTTCCCAAACCCCTTCTTCATCTCATATTCTCTGGCGATATTTATTGCCATTTTACACACGGAATGCTTTTTTTAAAAAAAAAAAGGTCTTGCTTAAACTCTGGGTGCGAATCCTGCTCCATTGCATCGCTAAACCTAAGTGCAAAGTAACAAACATTTCCTTCTCTCTCTCTCTCTCTCTCTCTCGTTCTTTAAATTAACCTTTTTATTATAAATCAATATTAGGAGGCCTGGGAAACAGCAGTGGGTGGCCTGGGGCAAGCCACTTTCGCAAGGCCATCCATCGGTGCCTCTCAGCCCTTTATAGCAGCTTGCAAGGTGCTCAACAACCTCTCCGCTATTTTCGAAGTCTCAGGCAATGAAATACCTGGCAGGTGCCCCGAGTTTGCCAGCGGGTCGCACCTTACCCCGGCCTAACCTTTGAGTCGGTTGCCAGCTTTCTAAATTGGCCCTGCACCTCTGCCTAAAAGCTGAGAAATCAAAGGGGTGAGGATTTTCCCTTTAAGTGGGGGGGACGGACTGAATTTCTGGATGTCACCCTGTTCCTAAAGGAATAGGAGCAGGGTCGGGTGGGGGGGGGGACACCAACCTAGCCCTGGTTCCTCGTCCTGCTCTAACCAGTAGACCTCATGGCCTACCCTCCTAGATACAAACACCCCCTTTCTCTCCCGTGGTCTCACCGTGGTTCGGGGGAAGCATGTTGAACCTGTGCACCTCCTTGGCGTAGTACTCTTCCTGGGGGGTCTCCTTGGGGTCTTCCGCCGTCATTTCCCGGATGACTTCCAGGGTGCTGTTGTACAGAGCCACAATGTCTTCGGGCAGCACCCGCGAGTCGGGGTCTTCCACCTCTGGCGGGCTGGTCAGCTTGAGCTTGCTGAGGATCTGGCCCCGAATGGCCTCGATCCGCTTGCGCTTTATCATATCCATGTCCAGAGTTTTGCAAGTGGACAAGGCGAGAGCCGCGCAGAGGTGCTCCAGCGCCAGGAGCAGGAGGAAGAGCCAGCCAGCGGCCCGCGAACACCGAGAAATACTTTTCCAGCCGCAGGCTCTCAAAACCAACATCTTCATGATTTCTCCACCCCCTTGTCGCTTCTGCTCTCGGTGCCAAAAAGGAGCGGTGGGGAAAGCAAGAAGAAGAAGAGCCGCCCTAGTTTCTTGCCGTTTTTTCTCAGTCCTTTCCCTGCATCTGACAAAGTAGGCTGTTTCCTACAGAAGCCCCACTCACCGTCGAGTCCCTCAAGTATAAAGCGCCGGTTTCAGATTCGAACCGGTTTCAGATCTGTGAACCGTCTCCAAAGTCTGGGCTGCCGGTTTTCAAAAGTGGAGGAGACTCACCTTACGCTTAGCAGAGCCTCGATGCAGCCCATGTGCCTGGCGATTCGGAGGGCGCCCACGTTCAGCCTCGGCACCCGGCCGTGGCAGCCCGAACGCCCATCACCGGGGAGGTCGAGGCTCTGTCTCTCACCGGTTTTCGGTTCGAGGGATTGTGTTCTTGGCAGGGTGAGCCTCTCAGAGGTTGCCAAGAATTGCTTGGATCTGCCTGGGATGTGGCTGGCTGCAAAAGACGCGGGCCAAATCCGGTGTCACGACTGGGGCATCCCAAGGCGATTGCGCTCCTCCGTCAAGATCGCTGCTGCCGCCGCTCTCCCTGGAGCCAGCTGGCCTTTCTGTCTTCCTTGCCAGGAAAGGCTATAATTTCACCACTCCTGTTGGGACTTGCTGGCTGCAGGGCTTGGAGGTTTTTAAAGCAGTCTTTTTGCCTCTCCCCAGCGACAGCTCCACCCAGGAAGTGAAGGAGGGGGTGGGTGTGCACTGCTGTATATATAACTTCTTCGCTGGGGAGCAAGGCAGCTGGACAGCTACCGTGGCAAAAGCCGGAGAACTTTTATTTTCTTTTATTCTGCCTGGCTCCTCCGCTTCTCTTTTCTCCTTCCCCTTGTGGCTGAGGCAACTGCCTCTCCCTGGAAAAGGGAAGAGCGGCAAAAACTTTTATTCACACACGCACAGGACTAAAGTAAAGACTAAACACACCACCCACAGTCTCACACTGTCATTTCTTATTTTATTTTTATTTTTCTTATTTTATTTTTTATATAAAAAATTTTCTTTTCTTTTCATTTCTTATTTTATTTTTATTTTTTATATAAATTTCTATTAGTTTTTTAACATATCATTTTCAACAGTAATTAAACATACTTTTACATCCCATTCAATTTTTTTATTTTATAAAAGGGTATTACAGAATATTCGGCGGCTCCTTACTCCTTGCTTCGGTTCCCAAGACCCTTGTCTGGAAGTTATACTTTCAAAGATAGCTCAGTCAGGAGAGCACAAGACTCTTAAACTCAGGGTCCTGGGTTCGAATCCCAAGTGGGCAAAATGATGCCTGCATTGCAGGGGTTGGACTAGATGACTCCTGGGACCCGAAATTTACAGTTTGGGGAAGTGCCCTCCTCTTTATTCCTCTGGCAGATGAGGACTATTTGTGGCTACTCAAGTTCTGAGGGGAATGCTGGAAGCCCCTAAAAAATCCAACTCCAGTCATTTATACATTATCACGGAGGAGCCTTTTAGGTTCTTATTTTGTTCCTGTTTCTATATCTGGGTTTAATGTTTGTTCCTGTAAGTTACTTTGAGTCACTGCCACAGAAATTTACATAGCCAAAGCTAAGCAGGTCTCGGCCTACGTAGGGCCTGATCAGGAGACTGAAACCAATGCCTTAAGTTGCCTGAATCAAGAGTGAAATGATAATAATTGCAAAAACAAAGATTGGTCCGTGACAGGGGAGGAGTCATAGAATCCTAGAATCGTAGGGTTGGGACCCCGAGGGTCATCGAAGTCCAACTCCCTTCAACGCAGGAATTGTTTTGCCCAACGTGGGGCTTGAACCCATGTCCCTGAGATTAAGAGTCTCGTGCTCCACTGACTGAGCTATCCCAGATGCGTTTTGTCTATTTGATATATTTATTTGAATCTATTTCTACCCCATCCTTCAGTAGACAGAAAGTGGGAAAGAGCCCCCACTGAACTCCTGTTGCATATCACCCATCATACTATGAACATGGTTTAGAAAAGTGGCCAGGAATCTGTTGCCCTGCAGATCCCATTGGTTTTCACTGTCAGATATGCTGGCTGGCACTGATGGAGACTGGAGCTCACCAACAACTAGAGGACCACAGTATAAAAAAATTCCTTCCAGTAGTGCCTTAGAGACAAACTAAGTTTATTATTGGTGTGAGCTTTTGTGTTCATGCACACTTCTTTGGATGCTGCAGGTTCCCCACCCCAGTATCATCACACCGTGGATTTTTTTTCTGCAGTGCTGAGATCCTGACCCAGCTCCCACCTGTGGACACAGGGGCCAGTCCATCCTGACCCACCTTACTCCCTTCTATGGTCTGCTGCTTTCCTGGTCTGTCGCTTCCTGGTCTGCAGCAATGGCCTGACACTAGAACTGTGCTGAAAATTCAACGCAAACACCCCTTCATTTCCCCCAACCATTCTGCATCAGTTAACCAGGAAAGAAACAGCACTTTAAAATTATCAGAGGGGAGAGAAGGCTCCCAGTGAAACTCTCAGGTGTGCGGTGCAGGGTTCTCGATGCAAGGACTTTTCCTTCTGAGGTGGCACGGAGGGGCTCATGAGTGTCTTTTCATTCTATAAATTGCTTGTCCCATGGTCTGCCGCCTTCCTGGGTGCCCATGCATCAGGCAAAACCCAGGGGAAGACTTCGTGGAGGTCAGGAAGTGTGGGCTGCAGAAAATGCTTGCAGAATAGAAAATTGCACCCACTCTGCCACTTTGCAATGATGAAATAGGCTTGAAATCCTGCACCGACCCCAAATTCTAAATAAGTTATAAAGAAAGTGCCCGAGAATGAAAACGCCACGAGGAATTTGCTCCCGTGAGATGTTATAGTGGGCATCAACATGGCCACTTATTCTGTTAATGACTGAGCTGCCCTGCTGTCCTAAGTGCAATAACTTTATCAGGACCACCCAAATTGTCACAAAATAGCAGCAAAGCTTTTTCCCCATTCCCTCAGACCTCATAATCAGGCAACGTGTTACACAAAGTAGGGGATAGAGAGATGGGGAGTTGAAAAACAACAATAACACTATCTCCGTTCCCTCACCACAAAATATGGTTAACAGGAAGCTGGCTTGACAAGGCTCTTCTTGTGAGGGCTAGTATGTTAAAGTCTGCTGAACACACTGCACTGCTGCTGATAATTATTAATAATGCTATTTAGCACAGAACCATAGACTTGTAAACTTGGAAGGGACCCCACAGGTCATCTAGTCCAACCCCCTGTAATGCAGGAATCTCGAACTCGCAACCCTGAGATTAAGAATCTCATGCTCTGCTGACTGAGCTATCCCAGTTCCATGCATTTATGCAGTGTGTATAATCCTTCAACTAACCCTGTCAGGTAGGCCACTGCCACTATCTCCGTATTACCGAGAGAAAAATGGCTCGCCCAATCTCACCTCCCAAATTCCTAGCTGAGGTAAAATTTTAGCCTCCTCCACCCTTGGCCCACAATGCCACAACCACAGTGTAGATTTATAGTACTGTTATAGCATGGCTTTCCCGCAAATTAATCCTGGGAGTTGTAGTTTTGCCAGTTGGGAGTCCGCTATTCCCCGCGCAGAACTACGGTTCCCCAGAGCTATCTGGGAAGAGGCATTGGTTGTTAAACCACCTCTGGAAAACTACAGTTCCCGGGATTTCTTTGAGGGAAGCCATGGCTGCTAAAAGTGACGTAATAGTGCTTTTTGTGTGTGCATGGTGCAAACGTGGCCTCGGGGTTGCAAATAATAATAAAAATTATTATTATTATTTATACCCCACCCTCCCCAGCCAAGACGGGGCTCAGGGTGGCTAACACCAAATATAAAACAAATTGACTGAAATACAACTTAAAAACAAGATCGAAATACAAATGCAGCCTCATTTCAGCAGAAACTCAAAAACTTTTTGGGGATCCCAAATCCCCCGTCGGCCATGAATCACTGAGCCGAAACTACCTCACAGGGTTGTTGTGAGGGTAAAATGGGGCGGGAGAGCCCTTCCTAAAAAATAAATAAAAATAAATAAACCAGGAGGAATAAGTTCAGGGACAGAGCTGTGACAATAGCTCTCAGCCCTTGCCCATCATATATCCAGGATTCCTTTTTGCGGCTTCGGCCTGTAACCAGATACCAGAGGGCTGGCTTCTCATCTTAGCCCTCCTGGGGTGGGTGTGTGTTCAGACACGCCACCCCCCATATTTCCCAATTCAAGACGCCCCACCGCATGCCAAGCCGTGGCAGCTCCTGAGCTATTTCGGAGCAGCTGCGTCGGACAGAGGGAGGCTGGCATTGTATTACGCCCAGAACGAACCCAAGCCACGTTACATGTGGCCAGATCCCATTTTGGGCTGCAGATTCACGACACTTTTGCGGGGCACCGGCTATAAAAGGACAGCTCCTCTCTCTCTCTCTCCTCATCCCGGGCCTGCAATCGCCTATTTCTAGCCCGGCTCCATCGCTCCTCATTCTCGTTCAGAAACGGAGGCATCTCCGCTGCAGAATACCTCAGTTGGTTTCGTGCCACTGCCTTTTGCATTTCTTCCCTGTTTGAAATAAAATAAAATAAAAAACCGAGACACGGCGAGGGCCTGCGTCTGGCTTGCACATTGCACTATGCTGCGGAAGTGTTGCTATCAGCTCGGTCCTTTCGCCTTAAGAATCGACATCCTGTTCCGTTCCCAACCTGCTGCTCTGAGAGACTCAGAGAAAAGCACCTTAAAATCCAAAGAGAACCTGGGAAAGCATTGTTAAAAAATGAAATAAAAAAGTCCCAAGGGAGAAAGAGATTGCAGAGAAGGAAGCTCAAAAAGAAAAGATAGTTTCTGGTTTGCATGTGGGGTGAGAGATGGACCTCAGGGCCTGGCCTGAGTCCAGTGGGCCAAGAGGAAGATTTTGAAAGAAGAGTCAACTAAGTCTCCCTTTAAAGCACATTCAAAGCGCATTTTGCCCCTCAAAGAATTCTGGGTTTTGTCATTTGCCCCTCACAGAGCTGCAATTCCCAGTAATCCTGAAACTACAAATCGCAGAATTCTTTGAGGGGGGGAAATGTGCTTCGAATGTGCTTTATAGCACGTACACAGCCTGAGTCATTATCCCCGAGGTTTGGGAGGGCAGTATGGGCTAGTGGTGAGATCACAGGATGGAGATGGAAGCTTAGTTGCTTTATTGCGGAGATGGGGGAACCTCAGGTTAAATGTGGCCCTCTGGAAGGCCATAACTCTCCCCGCCGCCATCACCACACACTGTTGTTCCCCAGGAGTTGTTCCTTCGGAGCTTTAGTCTCCCCACCATTTTGTCTAATCCCCTTTTTAAAGTACCGGTAACCCTTTGTGGAATGTAAGAAAGTAAAAAAAACTTTTGGGAAATGATATATAATGAGATGAAAAAGGTGTTGAAATATACATTCTTAAAAAAACCAGAAGCATTTTTACTTGGTATTATAAGTGAGGATACTAATACACAGGATATTAAATTGTTTTTATACGCAACAACAGCGGCAAGAGAATTGTTGGCCCAGAAATGGAAGCAAGAAGAAATACCGACAAAAGGAGAATGGCAGACGAAATTAATGGACTATGCAGAATTGGATAAAATGAGAGGAAGGATTTGAAACCTGCGGGACCAGAGATTTGCAGAAGATTGGAAGAAATATATGAACTATTTGAAGAGCAACTGTAATCAACAAATTACGCTAGTAGGACTACAAGAAGTTTTGTAAGGAGAAATATATGAAATATTTCAAAGAAGAGAAAGAAGAGAGATATGAGTTATGATGTTTAAATTTAATAGTGAAAGTAAGAAATGTAAATTAAGTGAAAAGATTGGAAAATTTTCAGATGTGATTGGTGGAAGTCAAAAAAATTGTATAAGATATAAAAGTATGATTAATAATTGTTGAAAATGTTATGTTAAAAAACATATATATATATATATATATCTGTGTGTGTAGTAACCCTTTGTGGTAGCAAATTCAATAGTTTCCAACAGCTACTTGCTGGAAAAGGGAGAATTCCTGGCTTTGGGACTAAAGTCTCCATTTTTCCTGCTTTTGACTCCCCCACGGGGAAAGGCGAGACTTCAGTAGCAAATTTAAGAAAAGGAAATTGGCCAGTCAAATTGGGATGCGGTTAAGAGGACTGTCGGAAGAATCGTAGAATCACAGCTGGAAGGGAGCCCAAGGGTCATCTAGCCCAACCCCCTGCCAATGCCGGAATCCTTTGCCCAACGTGGGACTCGAACACAGGATCTTGAGATTAAGGGTTTCATGTTCTACAGGCAGAGCTAACAGAAATGAATACGCAGCAGTCCGAGCAGATAGGTGCTGATTTCCAGGCTTCCAAGGTAGAAACAGGGACTGGCCTCTACTCCATGGGGAGTGAATTTAATGTCCCAGGGCAAAAGGGTTTGATGGCAGTGCCATGGCAAGAAAATGCCATTCAACAGCCGCCATTAGCTTTTCCAAACCTGTGGCTTTGGTGACCCCTGCTGGGCAGAGCCAGAACAGCAACCCTCTTTTAATAATAATTTGACATTTTTACATTTTGTATATTTTAATATCAGACAGAATTTAAAGGGGTCCCTGGGGAAAGAAAATTCTGCCTTTGAAATATTCAGGTCTCTTTGCTTGCATTGTCGTGTGTGTGTGTATACATATACATATACTGTGTATATATATATGTATATGTGTGTGTGTGTGTGTGTGTATATATAAAAAAGGTAAAGGTACCCCTGCCCGGGCCAGTCTTGACAGACTCTAGGGTTGTGCGCTCATCTCACTCTAGAGGCCGGGAGCCAGCGCTGTCCGCAGACACTTCCGGGTCACATGGCCAGCATGACGAAGCTGCTCTGGCGAACCGGCACCAGAGCAGCACACGGAAACGCCGCTTACCTTCCCGCTATAAAGCGGTACCTATTTATCAACTTGCACTTAAGGGTGCTTTCGAACTGCTAGGTGGGCAGGAGCTGGGACCAAACGACGGGAGCTCACCCCGCCGCGAGGATTCGAACCGCCGACCATGCGATCGGCAAGTCCTAGGTGCTGAGGTTTTACCCACAGCGCCACCCGCGTCCCTGCTGTGTGTGTGTGTATATATATATATATATATATATGTGTGTGTGTGTGTGTGTGTGTGTGTGTATGTATATATGTGTGTGTGTGTGTATGTGTGCGTGTATATATATATATATGAATAATTTTTACAAATTGAGATCAGCTTTTTAAAAATAATTCACAGCTACTGCCTCTGTTGAAAGGATAATGTAGTTTAAGAAGTAAAGCTGAATCTATAGCAAAATATGTTAAGGCTTTCACTTCAGAGATTGTAAACCCAAATTAAGACCACTGAAGGCTGCTTTTCCATATATAACAGAGACATGGGGGAAATATAACCAACTTCTGAAGTTAAGCTTTGTAAATGATGTAGGGAGGCTTGAAATCCAATATACATTTCCCAGCGAGCACACTCCATTGAACTCAGTAGGGCTTACTTCTGAGTAGACATGCATAGGATCTCATGACCCGTTTTGCCTTAACTTTTTATTGTAGAGGAGCGATATATCACGGTCTTAAGGAAGGTCACGTTTCGGATCTCCAAGTTTCTCATTTTCCCCATCTTAAATTCAGTAAGTTTCCCCAACAATCTGCAAAAAGAATAAAAAAATCCTCATGAAAATTCATCATAATTTTTGTACAAATTTATCCCAATAACCATATTTTTGTATGTAGTTTTGACTAATATGAACATTTCTGCAAGCAATTTCCCCCAATAGATACATTTTTGCAAGCAATTCCCCCAAATATAGCACATTTTTGTATGTTATTTTCACTAATAAATGCATTTCCAACTGCACATTTTACCCTGGCATATGTATTTTTGAACACACTACTTGGCCAGAGAACTGCACTTCAAAATTTGGAGAAGAGCAAATTTTGAAGATTGGCTGTTTTGAATTGTATTGTGAATGTGGAACTGAATCAAATGTCTTCCCCACCCATAAATTCATAGGTAATCGGACCCTGGAGAAGTTAGGTCTTTATGTAGATCATCAGAGATCACCCACAGAACCTAGTAGGGAACTTATATCCTCTTGTTTCATGCTTCCAGCCAGCTGAGCTCTGCAATAGGCTTAAATTATGAATATGTATGAATCCACTAACCAAACACCATGAATATTTACCTATACTTTCCATCTCATAGACAAACACTGTTTTTACCCGGCGATTTATGGCCTTTGCTTTCGGAAAGCTTTGGACATTTGCAGCCCAGTTCTGTTCATGTTTACTCAGAAGTAATTCTGACTTCAAAATATGTGTGCATAGGATTATAGCCACGGGATCCCTTCCAATATCAGTAGACAGAGAGGCGCACGTAACCCTCAGACCGTAGAGTCAGAATATCCTCACAAGATAGTGCAAAGGCTAGAGATTTTTTATTACTGCTGTGCACTGTTTGCCGATTGGATCTTGCGGGAGTTTGAGTTTCCAAAAATCAGAGTGTTGTAGAACAAGCTTTGGAAGACAAGCAGCTGAATATCAAGGCGGCCGGGGCGTGGGTCTCCAAAGAGGTTCTACTCAAGAGTAGGTCTACTGAACTGAATGAACCTCAGTTAGTCGTGTCCCTAAATTTCAACGAGTCTACTCTGAGTAAGAACAGCATTAGCTACAACCCAATATTATTGCAATAGGGACGCGGGTGGCGCTGTGGGTTAAACCACAGAGCCTAGGACTTGCCGATCAGAAGGTCGGCAGTTTGAATCCCTGTGACGGGGTGAGCTCCCGTTGCTCGGTCCCTGCTCCTGCCAACCTAGCAGTTTGAAAGCACATCAAAGTGCAAGTAGATAAATAGGTACCGCTCCGGCGGGAAGGTAGACGGTGTTTCCATGTGCTGCTCTGGTCTGCCGGAAGTGGCTTAGTCATGCTGGCCACATGACCCAGAAGCTGTACACTGGCTCCCTCGGCCAATAAAGCAAGATGAGTGCCGCAACCCCAGAGTCTGCCATGACTGGACCTAATGGTCAGGGGTCCCTTTACCTTTAATATTATTGCCCGGTGAAATGAATTTTTAAAGTTGTGCAGTGTGATCCTATGTGAAAGCAAGTCCTTTGGGTTACCCACCAATATAGAGTGGGAGAATCCTAGAATTGGAAGCAACCACTAAGGAGCATCTAGTCCATGGGTAGGCAAACTAAGGCCCGGGGGCCGGATCCAGCCCAATCACCTTCTAAATCCGGCCGCGGATGGTCCAGGAATCAGCTTGTTTTTACAGGAGTAGAATATGCCCTTTTATTTAAAATGCATCTCTGGGCTATTTGTGGGGCCTGTCTGGTGTTTTTACATGAGTAGAATGTGTGCTTTTATTTAAAATGCATCTCTGGGTTATTTATGGGGCATAGGAATTCATTCATCCCCCCCCCATATAGTCCGCCTCCCCCCCCCACAAGGTCTGAGGGATAGTGGACCGACCCCCTGCTGAAAAAGTTTGCTGACCCCTGATCTAGTCCAACCCTGAGTGATGCAGGAATCTCAACTAAAGCATTCCAAGACAGATGGCCATCCAACCTCTGCTTAAAAACCTCCAATGTATGTGTTTTGTAGTCTTAGTCCATTAATTAGATCTGCATATATTTGAATATTTTTTTAAAGGTATGTTTCTCGATTTTGAAATTTGAAAATCTTAATAGTACTTAGTTTCCCCTCTTTTCACCCCTCAACCCCTCTCCACCCAACCCTAACGAAACAGACATAACTGGTTGATACCAACATTTACGAAGAAAAAGGAGTGAAGATCACCTTGGTTACAAAACAAAAACAGATCCCCACAGATCCCCATAAGCTTTTGGTGGTTTACATGCACATTCCTTCTTTGGTGTGTACGTGATGAAGTCTAACCAAGTGTTGGAAAAACCATTGAGTTTATTGCGTTTTCTTCTTTCACATACTTTGCCGGTTAGTTTTCCCATTAGAATCAAGTCCCAAACATATACAAACCAGAGTTCGAACAAATTCAAGTCCAAAGATCTCCTCGTAAATTCGAAAATGAGAATATAAATGGTTTCTTACTCGCTTTTATTTGCTTTTGAATAAAGCATGTCTGAGTCACAGCAGGCATCATTAGAGAGCATTGTCCTTCCCTTTGCAGTTGTTACAACAAAAACAAGGACATGTATTAAAAGTCATTTTAATGTGTAATTAGTTGGCTTGTGGGGATGCAGGTGGCGCTGTGGGTTAAAGCCTCAGCGCCTAGGACTTGCCGATCGAAGGGTCGGCGGTTCGAATCCCTGCGACGGGGTGCGCTCCCGCTGCTCGGTCCCAGCGCCTGCCAACCTAGCAGTTCGAAAGCACCTCCAGGTGCAAGTAGATAAATAGGGACCGCTTACCAGCGGGAAGGTAAACGGCGTTTCCGTGTGCGGCTCTGGCTCGCCAGAGCAGCGATGTCACACTGGCCACGTGACCCGGAAGTGTCTCCGGACAGCGCTGGCCCCTGGCCTCTTAAGTGAGATGGGCGCACAACCCCAGAGTCTGTCAAGACTGGCCCGTACGGGCAGGGGTACCTTTACCTTTACTAGTTGGCTTGTATCTGACTAAATCATACTCCAAGTAAAATCTCTGATATGATCTCAAGTCTGTTAATTTCAGTGGGCCGACTCAGACCTAAGTTGGCTATAAAAAACCCTACCAAAATCTTCTGGACAATGAATTGTATTTTTGTCGATCAAAATATTATTATTTTTTGCTTGATTAACACTAAACCTTGCCACTCTTGAGATCACAAGAAAGTTAGGGTTCACACTTAACTCTGAGTATATTTCAGGATCAGAGTTTTCCTTCTCCTAAATGCGCTTCCTTCCCAGGTGGACGAGCCCCATCTGCCCTGCACGTCCCTTGACAGCACGTGCGGAAACTGCCTTTTTGACCGTTGGACCCACTTTTGGTTTTGTCTGCTTAATCCATTGGAATTAGGGAAAGACCCTAACACACTGAAACCCATCGGCTACCCTCACCTGGTTTAGCAGACCAGTCAGACCGTTCCTCGGTTGTGGCTGCTGTCGCCTGCTGACAGCTTCTAGGAGCCACAGGTGATGATGATGATGATGATGATGATGATGATGATGATGATGATGATAATAATAATAATTTATTTATACCCTGCCTACCCATCTGGCTGAGTCTCCCCAGCCACTCTGGGTGGCTCCCAATCAAATGTTAAAAACAATACAACATTAAATATTAAAAACTTCCCTAAACAGGGCTGCCTTCAGATGTCTTCTAAAAGTCAGAGTTGTTAATTTCCTTGACACCTGATGGGAGGACGTTCCACAAGGCGGGTGCCACTACCGAGAAGGCCCTCTGCCTCATTCCTTGTAACCTCACTTCTCACAATGAAGGAACCACCAGAAGGCCCTCGGAGCTGGATCTCAGTGTCCGGGCTGAATGATGGAGGTGGAGACGCTCCTTCAGATATACTGGACCGAGGCCGTTTAGGGCTTTCAAGGTCAGCACCAACACTTTGAATTGTGCTCGGAAACGTACTGGGAGCCAATGCAGATCTCTCAGGTCCCGAGGTGAGAGCTGAATGCAGGGTGCGGACCAAAGGGGGGCAAACGACCCCAGGAGGAGCGTCCCCCACCAGAGGTACTAACCCTCCCCTGACACCCTCTATACTCTGGTTAGGGATCTATCGAAGTAAAATTGGGCCAGCTATCCGAACCCACATTGGTCTGACCATTCTTTTTATTTCCTCTGACATGATACCTAGGAGAAAGGATTGTGTGTTTTTCCCCCAAATGAAAATATTTGGTGCTTTTCATTGTTGGCAGAAGCTGTACACGTTGAGGGAATCCTACCCTACAGGGAACTCCATCTTTGAATCTGAAACATGGCACAGGGATGCAGTTTTCAGCACCGGCTCTCTGCACCCCGCTGAACACCTGGCTCCACCTGGGATGTGCACCACTTGCGAGTTGGTGATGCCATGCAGCTGCACTGCTCTCCTCTACCCAGCACTCTGCCCTGCAGGGGCCGCACCCACGTGGTCCTGTCGCTGGCATCCTTCCTGGGTGAGGAGGATGCTGGGAAACGGACATGCTTTCCGGGATCCGGAGCAGGCTGAGGAATCCGGGAAGGTTCTGCAGTTCCTGTACTTTCACCCTCGATTAGGCCGAGCGGAGGCAAGTGCCCCTGGGCAGCCAGCCAGCCGGCCGGCACAGCAAAGCAAGACAGCCGCTTTGGGGAAGGAGGGCAGTGACCTGGAAAAGGCCTTCCAGGTAGGGGCCGGCTTTCAGCCAAGCCAAGATGCGAAGCAGCCAAGCCAGGAGGCAGCTGCAAAGGCCGCAGAGATGGAAAAGCTCTAGAAAACGGAAAGGGAAAGACACACACACACACACACACACACACACACACACGGTCAAGGGTTTGGAGAAACGTCTGCCCAAGAAAAGGCTATGTGGGGGTCTTCACCCCTAAATCCAAGCTGCTGGGAATCCCAAGTGGGAAGAGTGATGACATACCGCCAAGTGCCCTGATTTTCCTGGGACAGTTCCGGAATTGCAAAAGCCATCCCAGTTTCTGATTTGATCCCGGAACGTCCCTATTTCCCCCACCTGTGCTGCTGCCTCCAAGATCAGGAAGGAGAAGGAGCCAGGATTTGTCCCAAGTAGCGGTGGCAGCTACGGCTGCAAGGGAGCATCCTTTTGCCTCTCTACGGCCATTCCTGCCGGCCTCCTTCCTCGGGCAGCTCATAGCATCTGGTGGAGAGCAGGAAAGGAGGAGAGGCCCGTATTCCCTGTGTGATGAGGGGCAGGCAGAGAACAGGGCTGCCCTTTGTGGGAAGAAAGGGGAGCAAAGAAAATCACAATAAGTCTTGATTTTTTAAAAAAATAACGCTTTGTGCATCCATGTGTAATCTTGCCCATTTCTAAAATTTATTTATTGGTGTGCGTGCGCTTTTCTTCTTGCAAACCTAAGGTAAAGGTAAAGGGACCCCTGACCATGAGGTCCAGTTGTGACCGACTCTGGGGTTGTGGCACTCATCTCGCTTTATGGGCCGAGGGAGCCGGCGTACAGCTTCCAGGTCATGTGGCCAGCATGACTAAGCCGCTTCTGGCGAACCAGAGCAGCGCACGGAAATGCTGTTTACCTTCCTGCCGGAGCGGTACCTATTGATCTACTTGCACTTTGACGTGCTTTTGAACTGCTAGGTTGGCAGGAGCAGGGACTGAGCAACGGGAGCTCACCCCGTCACGGGGATTCGAACCGCCGACCTTCTGATCGGCAAGTCCTAGGCTCTGTGGTTTAACCCATAGCGCCACCCGCATCCCACCGACCAAACCTACCAAAGAATAAATTAAAATAAAATTGGGGTTACGGGGTTTTCTCGAGACAGTGAAGGACGTTTGTGCTTTGTCCTACTTGTGTTGTGGTGACAGCACTCTCCCTTCTTCTGTGGCAGCAGGACCAAAAATATGGGGGCTCGAGGAGGGTCAGTTCGGGTGTGGTGCAAGAGAAATGTCCTTGTTTTCATGAGGAATATTGGAGGGTATGCACTGTTGAGTTCTGGTCCGGCTCACAGCCTTCCCAGAGAGGTATCTTGTTGGCCACAATGAGAACAGGATGCTGGACCAGGTGGGATTTTGGCTTGACCTATCCGGGCTGTTGTAATGTCCTTAAAAGACATGTGAAGACAGGAAAAGGCTGATAAAACAGTGAACAAAGCGGGAAGGGAACCAATTCCCTCTCAAAACACGAGTAGCGGTGATGACAGGAGTTGTAGTGCGGCCCAAGTCCTTCTGCATGGATCACGCCTGTGGCTCATCCAGTCTAGCATCCCATTCTCACAGAAGAAGAGGAGTTTGGATTTGATATCCCGCTTTATCACTACCCGAAGGAGTCTCAAAGCGGCTAACATTCTCCTTTCCCTTCCTCCCCCACAACAAGCACTCTGTGAGGTGAGTGGGGCTGAGAGACTTCAGAGAAGTGTGACTGGCCCAGCAGCTGCATGTGGAGGAGCGGGGAGGCGAACCCGGTTCACCAGATTATGAGTCTACCGCTCTTAACAACTACACCACACTGGCTCTCAGTGGCCAACCAGGTGGGAAACCCCCAAAACAAGATCGGAATACAACATCTGGAAGGCCGCAGGTTCTCCAACCCTCATTAGAAACGAGGGTCGCCTAACGAAAGGTTAGCAATATATTCAGGGAAAATGAAAAGAAGCAGGTCTTCACTCAATGTGGAGTGCAAACTTATGGGATACACTGCCCCGGATGTGTTGAAGGTCACTGGTTTTTACGGTTCCCTATCCTGACCCACCTCCCACCTGTGGACACAGGGGCCATTCCATCCTGACCCACCTCCCACCTGTGGACACAGGGCCCATTCCATCCTGACCCAGCTCCCACCTGTGGACACAGGGCCCATTCCATCCTGACCCAGCTCCCACCTGTGGACACAGGGCCCATTCCATCCTGACCCAGCTCCCACCTGTGGACACAGGGCCCATTCCATCCTGACCCACCTCCCACCTGTGGACACAGGGCCCATTCCATCCTGACCCACCTCCCACCTGTCAACACAGGGCCCATTCCATCCTGACCCAGCTCCCACCTGTGGACACAGGGCCCATTCCATCCTGACCCAGCTCCCACCTGTGGACACAGGGCCCATTCCATCCTGACCCACCTCCCACCTGTGGACACAGGGGCCATTCCGTGCCCTTCCTCTGACCATTTGGTTGGCACATCATGTGCTCAGAGGACCTCATTTGGTACAGAGGCTGCCAGCTGCCGATCCCCACGCTAGGGATCCGTTTCTGGTGACTTGCATCCTCCCCTCTGCCCCCCCCCCCCGAAAGAGCCTGGTGTGATGATAAAATAGCACGCCTGGAAGTTTCTGCAGAGTATCCGTCCTTCAAACAGCCCCTTGGAACAGGGGGAATTGCTAGTTTCCAACCAGGGCAGTTCTGTGGTCTGCTGCTTTCCTGGTCCTGCCACTTTCTGGCCTGCGGAAACGGCCTGACGCTAGAACTGTGCTGAAAATTCAACGCAAACACCCCTTCATTTCCCCCAACCATTCTGCATCAGTTAACCAGGAAAGAAACAACACTTTAAAATTATCAGAGGGGAGAGAAGGCTCCCAGTGAAACTCTCAGGTGTGCGGTGCAGGGTTCTCGATGCAAGGACTTTTCCTTCTGAGGTGGCACGGAGGGGCTCATGAGTGTCTTTTCATTCTATAAATTGCTTGTCCCATGGTCTGCCGCCTTCCTGGGTGCCCATGCGTCAGGCAAAACCCAGGGGAAGACTTCGTGGAGGTCAGGAAGTGTGGGCTGCAGAAAATGCTTGCAGGATAGAAAATTGCACCCACTCTGCCACTTTGCAATGATGAAATAGGCTTGAAATCCTGCACCGACCCCAAATTCTAAATACGCTATAAAGAAAGTGCCCCGAGAATGAAAATTCCACGAGGAATTTGCTCCCGTGAGATGTTACAGTGGGCATCAACATGGCTGGCTTTAACAGAAGATTAGACAGAAGCAGAAGACCAGCTGCAGGAATTACGCTGGCCTGTGACCGTAATAAAGTAAATTCATTCATTCAGTTGCAGGAAAGCATAAGTACGCCCTGCTTGCAAGATGCTGGAGCAGATGGTCTTTGGCTGATCCAGAATAGCTCTTATTATGTTCCTATTGCCAGATCCTTCTTCCGGATACAGAAGCACCAGGAGTATCTGGATTTATGGAATGCGAAACCCTTGCCTCCCTGTTTACATGAGAAACCTATACGCAGCCTTTTAGTACTTCGCCTCCAAAGTGGTTTAACAAACATACCTAAGCCAGTGCAAATGAACTGAGTTCAGCAGCACACATTTGGAGTAGAAATGGTTAGGAATGCACTGCAAGAGATCAACAGCAGTAGCCACAGAGCTATAAACCCTACAGGCAGAGATTAAATAAGGATAAATCCAAAAGGCGACAGAGGAGGCCATTTCTGGTAGCCACCCAGTCTCTATTGATTATCTTGGTGAGTTTGCTGGTTTTTATGGGAGAAGGCTGCCTAGAAATGCCATTCAAGGCTTCATAGTCTTATCCCCATTTTACAGCTGAGGGAAACTGAGGCTGACAGACACCATGAACCACTCACAAGGTCACAAGGACAGTAGATAGAAACCGATCTCATCCTCTTATCTCTGGAGATGTAACACTGGAAAGTCCCAAAATAGCTTGGGAATTTCCTTAGCCCGATAAGCTGGGGCTGTTCAATGGAGACAGCCTTATCTCTGTCTTTGCAGCTGTAAAATATAAATCCTCAATTTACAAGAGACCACAGCCTCCCTCCGCAAGAGTCATGTGGAAACGAAAAGCGTTGACTGCACCAAACTTTGAAGAAGGGAAGTGGAAGTCTGACAATCAGGTTTCTTCTGAATACTGCTGTTGGAGCAGCGTTGAGACGGGGGGGGGGGGGTGCTGAGGACTTTCCACTGAGGTACCCCAAGTTAGACATCTTAAAGGCTATCATACAATGTACTGTGGCACGAGGTTCTGTGGACTCAAGCCCACTTCCTCAGGTGCGTGAAATGAAATCTTAGCTGGCAGGTACAGAAAAGAGAAAACTTTGAGGAGGTGGGGAGCTGCAAAAATTATGGCCGACGATAGCCAGGTTTGATTCCTCATTCTTGGAGATGAGTCAAGTTTAGGGTGTGTATACGTCTTTCGAAAGAACTAGGACCAGGTTTTTATTCTTAATAGCATCATCAGCTGTCTCCTTTCTCCTTGCCACCCTAAAACTCTTGGACTTTTCAGGGCGCCTTGATTTGCAGACCATAGCAAGTTGTACTATTTTATCTCCACACCAGCGAAAAGATTCGGCTGTCAATTTCTACAGATTGCTGCTGGTCTGCCGCTAAGCTTTTCCACCCCCCTAGTCGGTTGACAACCCAGCAATGATGGCTAGTGATAGAGAATCGCAAGTTCTTCGTTGTATGTTTAATGTTTTGTGATCTGCTATGAGAGCTTATTTGATCGGGATAGAAACAGAGAATACTACCTTCATTTCTTCTTGGGCAGCTTAGGCCCCTCCTCCTCTGCCTTTGTTGCTGATAAATTTTAAATAATAAAATTTAATTCTTACCCTTTCAAATGGGAAACAGCAAATGAGTAGCAGCATATACACCATACCTTTAAAGCACATTCAAAGCACATTCCTCCTCCCCCAAATAATCCTGGGAATTATAGTTTGCTAAGGGTGCTTGGAATTGCAACTCTGTGCGAAGGTAAACTACAGTTCCCATGATTTTTATTTTTATTTTGCAGGGGGAGGAATGGTCTTTGAATGTGCTTTAAAAAGATGCTGCCTACACAGCTGTACCAGCAGATTTTTAAAAATTAAAGAAAGCATTAAAATTAAAAAAAATTAAAGGGGGTGGAATGATGAAGAAGAAAGGGAGCGTTCCCCTTAAACATCACAGTCTTTGTCCTGGAGATGGGAACTTGCAGGGCAGCTGATTTGACCATGTATGTGGGACGAGATGGGATGAGGAGCTGGAGTCAAAGCTTCTTTGATCCTGCGAGGAAGAGAAGCTTAAAAATAGACTCTTCCTGTACCATAAATAGATGCTGTGCCAGTGTCAGACGGCTGCAAATATGGGGCTTTGTTTTGGGGTGTGTCTGTGGCCTGTGGCCGTTCGCTTTCAGAGAGAGGGAGAGAAAGCCTGCAGAGGGCTGGAGCTGAACCAGAGAGCCCTGGGTTCAAATCCCCACTCAGATGGAAACTCCCTGGATGGCCATAGCATCCTTTTTCTCTCTCTTAACCGACCTTACTAGGAAATCCGCGGCCAGGTTATGGGAAGAAAGTTAGGAAGCCCCTAAGGAAATTAAAAGCATCACTTTACGACCCATTGCTTTTAAACTCTGGAACGGAAGTCCCAGGCAATTTAGTGCAGAATTTACTTCTGACTAAACACACAGAGGGACGCGGGTGGCGCTGTGGGTTAAACCACAGAGCCTAGGGCTTGCCGATCAGAAGGCCGGCGGTTCGAATCCCTGCGACGGGGTGAGCTCCCGTTGCTCGGTCCCTGCTCCTGCCCACCTAGCAGTTTGAAAGCACATCAAGGTGCAAGTAGATAAATAGGTACTGCTCCAGCGGGAAGGTAAACGGCGTTTCCGTGAGCTGCTCTGGTTCGCCAGAAGCGGCTTAGTCATGCTGGCCACATGACCTGGAAGCTGTCTGCGGACAAATGCTGGCTCCCTCGGCCTATAGAGCGAAATGAGCGCCGCCACCCCAGTCATCCGCGACTGGACCTAATGGTCAGGGGTCCCTTTACCTTTACCCTGGGAGACCAGGCCCAATAATTGTATTAGACATGGCTGCTTTGAGTACCAGGGACTGAGGATAAAGTCTGAGGGATGTGGCCATCATGCCTTGCTTGTACAGTACCTCTCAATCTTTAGGCTGCCGCTTTTGGACGATTCTTGAAGCCCCTCTACACTGGTGTTGTTTTTGCAGGCAAATTCTGCAACATGCCAATGACCCAGGAATAGTGCATTAGTGGTGAACTTCCCCCTGGAACATACACACACACCATTCCACTTGAATAGTTGTTCTGCAATGCTTTCCGAATGGTCTCGCTGCCCAGAGCGGCATTTTTAGGCTACGGCACAACCAATGCAACACACATGGAGAACTCGTCGCATGAAAAGTTACAGGGTTTCAGCTGGAAGCTCCGGGAACATGCATGGATTGGAAACAAATCAGTGTCTCCATCCTGGAAAAAACTGCTCTCGCGAGCAGAACTGAAAGTGGGATCGCGTGTAACTGCCTAGACACCAACAAAACGTCATGAACGCACAATAAAAAGACCGTCTACAGGCAGTTCTTAAACTCAGTGGTTGAAGCTGGAGTTTCTTGCTGTGAGCTCAACTCTACTCCTCCAATTTCTCTTCTACATCTCCCCATTCTGAGCACCAAGCTGACACTTGATGCCACGGATTCTTCCAGGCAGAATCCATGGTGGATCACGGTTGTGTACCGTATTTTTCGCACTATAAGACGCACCAGACCAAAAGATGCACCTAGTTTTTGGAGGAGGAAAACAAGAAAAAAAAATTCTGAATCTCAGAAGTCAGAACAGCAAGAGAGATCGCTGCACAGTGAAAGCAGCAATCCCTCTTGCTGTTCTGGCTTCTGGGATAGCTGTGCAGCCTGCATTCACTCCATAAGACGCACACACATTTCCCCTTACTTTTTAGGAGGGAAAAAGTGAGTCTTATAGAGCAAAAAATACGGTAATTTTAAGGAAAGGGACTATGGAATTGCTGGTTGCTGCAAGATGATACACATGCAAACTGGAGAGGGGTCTGGTGCATTTTTGGAAAGATTCAACGCATTCCTCTGCCGGCCACAAGGAAGGTGAACCCTGCCCCTCTCCCCCAAAACTATTTGCAGGTGGCTTTAATCCGAAACTTCCTTCTGACCAGGCATTCCTGCCGCCTCTTACAGCCAGCTCTCCAGCTGAGGCAGGAATGGCACTGGAACCAGAACAAAGGCCTGGTATTTTTACATCCACAGCTTTGCAAATACCTGTCAGATGGACCAAGTGCAGGGACCATAGCCAGGGCAGCATGGCAACTCAATTGCTCACTGGGAGAACTAGGCATTGTGGGAAATCAGTTTTGTCAGATATGGGGGTCAGCTATCCCAGTTTGAAGCATCAATTGCCCCTATTTTTCTTAGGCAGAGCTTTACGCGAGAGGTATTGGAAGGAAATGATTTAAAATTATCGATTAGTGATTATTATAGATAGATAAAAGAGGATTTACTTATTTTGTGGATAGGCTACAGCAATATATAAAAGTCTTAGCAGAAATTGGTGCTTGTACAGTCAATGTGCAGGGAGAAAGGATGAAATATTGTAATATAATTTTTAAAAAATTGAATATTGAAATGAAAGTTGGGAAAGCTAACAGACTTGGAGCAGCAATGGATGGAGGTAAAAAGAAGGACATCTTGGGGTGCGAAGTCAGCTTTTACATTTGTATTAAATGTGGTGACAATGTTTTTTAAATTATGGAAAATCAATTTTTAAAAAATTGGCAAAAAAACACCTATTGCCCATCGTACCCCCTCACTCTGCTTTGTGCCCAGACTAGGCCTACTATGATGGCATGTTTGTGCAGTTGGGATAGCCACCCAGCCACCAGGGTGCCAAGTTCTCGTTCCCACAAGCACTATGCAAAACCTCGTGGAGGAAAAAAGAAAACCATTTAATGCAAACGGGAAAAAGAATAGCCTTTATAGAAATAAAGTTGTACACTGTCAGCGATTCAGGAACAGAGGTCCTGTCTGCGATATGGGCAAACTCCTCCAGACAAAAAAATCATACCGGGGAAGAGTTTTCACAGCACTCCCCAAAAAAGGGGTCGCAACGGATCTTGCTTGCGAGGGGCTCCGCTTAGACGAGGATCCTCAAGATCTGAATCCTGAACCATCCGGGCTAAGCGCCAATCGCTCGTCCTCTTTCCTCTCCCCGAACTGGAGATGCCAAACTTGGGAGGTTTGGCTCATAGGTTCCACACTTTGGCTGCCGGTGGTATGGAGCTGTCCTTCTGCTCCCGACTGCAGAAGTCTTCCCTTCCCAAGCGGCGAGGGTCCCGGTCTTCGGGACGAGGGGAAGGAGCCGTAACGGCGGCAAGGGGGCAGCCCTGGCCAGGGTGGGGAGGACCTCAGCACTCGACGCCATAGCGGTCGAAGTTCCGGAGGATGACGGCCAGTTGGAGGTGGACGGTGCCCATGGCGCAGGTCTGCAGGCGGTAGCGGTCGGCCCCTGTGTAGATCAGGTCGGTGTTGAGCAGCTGGGGGCCCCCTCCAACAAAAAGCTGGGAGAGCTGCTCTTGCCAGGAACCCAGGGGGCGCCAGGTGACGCAGTCCAGCTGGTGGGAGCCGGGGGTGGAAGGCACGTGGCAGAAGCCGTACCCGTATAGCTCCGTGCGCCCAAAGGAGTCCTGGTGCCACACCTGGACGTGCAGCTTGGGCCAGCCTGGCAGGGGAAAAAGAGAAAGGAAGGGTCGTTTCTCTACGCAGCCACGGCAGCCCAAATGGTATATGTCCCAGAAATGGAGGGAAGGGAGCAGGACCAACGAAGGAGGAGTGGCAGACGAAAACGGTGAAAGGTGCAAAATCGCCGGGTTAACCAGCAGAATAGGAGATAATAATAATAATCATCATCATCATAATAATAATAATAATAATAATAATTTATTATTTGTACCCCGCCCATCTGGCTGGGTCTCCCCAGCCACTCTGGGCGGCTTCCATAAAAACCAAAAATACACTAAAATATCACAGATTAAAAACTTCCCTGAACAGGGCTGCCTTAAGATGTCTTCTGAATGTCAGGTAGTTATTTATTGCTTTGACATCTGATGGGAGGGTGTTCCACAGGGCGGGCACCACCACCGATAAGGCCCTCTGCCTGGTTCCCTGTAGCTTTGCTTCTCGCAATGAGGGAACTGCCAGAAGGCCCTCGGCGCTGGACCTCAGCGTCCGGGCAGAACGATGGGGGTGGAGACGCTCCTTCAGGTATACTGGGCCGAGGCCGTTTATGGCTTTAAAGGTCAACACCAGCACTTTGAATTGTGCTCGGAAACGTACTGGGAGCCAATGTAGGTCTTTCAAGACCGGTGTTATGTGGTCTCGGCGGCCGCCCCCAGTCACCAGTCTAGCTGCCGCATTCTGGATTAGTTGTAGTTTCCGAGTCACCTTCAAAGGTAGCCCCACATAGAGCGCATTGCAGTAGTCCAAGCGGGAGATAACTAGAGCATGCACCACTCTGGCGAGACAGTCCGCAGGCAGGTAGGGTCTCAGCCTGCGTACCAGGTGGAGTTGGTAGACAGCTGCCCTGGATACAGAATTGACCTGCGCCTCCATGGACAGCTGTGAGTCCAAAATGACTCCCAGGCTGCGCACCTGGTCCTTCAGGGGCACAGTTACCCCATTCAGGACCAGGGAGTCCTCCACACCAGCCCACCCCCTGTCCCCCCAAAACAGTACTTCTGTCTTGTCAGGATTCAACCTCAATCCATTAGCCGCCATCCATCCTCCAACCGCCTCCAGGCACTCACACAGGACCTTCACCGCCTTCACTGGTTCTGATTTGAAAGAGAGGTAGAGCTGGGTATCATCTGCATATTGATGGACACCCAGTCCAAACCCCCTGATGATCTCTCCCAGCGGCTTCATATAGATGTTAAAAAGCATGGGGGAGAGGACGGAACCTTGAGGCACCCCACAAGTGAGGGCCCAGGGGTCTGAACACTCATCCCCCACCACCACTTTCTGAACACGGCCCAGGAGGAAGGAGTGAAACCACTGTATAACAGTGCCCCCAGCTCCCAGCCCCTCTAGACGGTCCAGAAGGATGTTATGGTAGATTGTATCAAAGGCCGCTGAGAGATCCAGCAGAACTAGGAAAGAACTCTCACCTTTGTCCCTAGCTCGCCGGAGATCATCAACCAGCGCGACCAAGGCAGTTTCAGTCCCATGATGAGGCCTGAATCCCGATTGGAAGGGATCCAAATGGTCCACATCCTCCAGGCGTGCCTGGAGTTGTTCAGCAATCACCTTGCCCAAGAAAGGAAGATTTGAGACTGGGCGATAGTTGGCCATACTGGCCGGGTCTAAAGATGGTTTTTTAAGAAGCGGTTTAATGACCGCCTCTTTCAGCGGATCTGGGAATGTTCCCTCACAGAGGGAAGCATTCACCACCCTGCAGAGCCCATCGCCCAGCCCTTCCCGGCTCGCTTTTATTAGCCAGGATGGGCAAGGATCCAGGAGACAGGTGTTGGAAAGGGTATTTATCCATAGGAAAGGGTATTTAAGGAAGACTGGGAAATGTTTGTAGAATACTCAAAGAATCATTGCACACAGGTTAGGGTGTTAACAGGATGGGAGTAAATTCAGCAGTAAAAATTGCCTTGAGATAAAATGAGAAGGGGGAAATATGGAGTACCGTATTTTTCTGTGTATAACACGCCCCTGTGTATAAGACGACCCCCGATTTTTTGGGACTTCTAATTGAGGAAATGGGGGGGGGCAGTGCCCAGACTTGTTGAGCTTTTTTAGGAGGGAGGGTTGCCGACTGCCAATTGCTTGACCCCCGCTGCCAATTGCACGCATCAGCAAAGCCACCAATCGCCGGTCCCACCTCTGCACTATCGGTGTATAAGACAACCCCAAATTTTTAGCATTTCTATTAAATAAAAAAACCTCGTCTTGTACACAGAAAAATATGGTAATTAGAATATGCAGCAGTAAGGGGGAATCAGAAGGAACAATGGAAGGTGGGAAGGGAAGTCTTATGCTTAATTGAATACAGTTGTACCTTAGAAGTCGAATGGAATCCGTTCCGGAAGTCCGCTTGACTTCCAAAACGTTCGGAAACCAAAGCGCGGCTTCTGATTGGCTGCAGGAAGCCCAACATTCAGCTTCCAAAAATAGTTCGCAAACCGGAACACTCACTTCCGGGTTTGCGGCATTCAGGAGCCAAAACGTTTGAGAACTAAGCTGTTCAAAAACCAAGGTATGACTGTATTGTGTTTGGTTTATGTGATTGTGAAAAATTATAAATAAAAGTTGTTTTTGGAAAAGGAAAAGGGAAGGAAGGATAGCAATTTAAGTTTCCAAAGCATCCCACCATTTCATCTCGGTAGCGATGTTGGGAGGATTTGGATGGAAGCAGACACTATTGATGTTCACTTACTCATACCATGTAGAGGCAGTGTGGTATTGTGGTTGGAGTGCTGCACTAAGACCTGAGAGGCCGGGGTTCAAATCCCCACTTGGCCGTGAAGCTCACAGGGTGATCTTGGGCCAGTCATTCATTCTCAGCCCAACCTACCTAGCAGGGCTGTTGTTGCGAGGATAACATGGGGAGGCGGAGAACGAGGCATGCTGCCTTGAGCTCCTTGGAGGAAAAGTGGGATATATAAAAGCTAAAAAAGATGAAATAAATAAATGCCCGTGCACTGAAATGGTGCAGAACAATGTAATCAATTATATGAGATTCTGCTACAGCAGACAGAAGGACCAGTGATGCAGTTTTTGTTGGAAGTGCAGCTGGTATAGTACTGGATGAATATGATCTTGCAGCGAAGACCCCATAAGGAGTCTTGCCACGGCATTCTGCACCCGCTGGAGTTTCTGGGTCAGTCTCAAGGGCAGCCCCACGTAGAGCGAGTTACAATAATCCAGTCTGGAGGTGACCGTCGCGTGGATCACAGTGGCTAGGTCAGGGTGAGAGAGATAAGGAGCCAACTGCTTAGCTTGGCGAAGATGAAAAAATGCCGCCTTTGTTATAGCTGTAATCTGCGCCTCCATAGAGAGGGAGGTATCGAAGATTACACCCAAACTCTTAACGGACGGTGCTGGCACTAATTGCACCCCCGCAAGAGATGGGAGTTGCCCCCTCAATCCCATATCGTCCCGTCCCAGCCAGAGGACCTCTGTCTTCGAAGGATTTAACTTCAACCGGCTCCCACGTAACCATCCAGCTTTCGAACTGCTAGGTGGGCAGGAGCAGGGACCGAACAACGGAAGCTCACCCTGTCGCGGGGATTCGAACCGCTGACCTTCTGATCGGCAAGTGCTAGGCTCTGTGGTTTAGACCACAGCGCCACCCGCATCCTGTCTAATAACCAGAGTATTTCTTTCTTAATATAATAGCATCCATGCACACAGATTGTGGAGGGAATACCACACTATTTCTGCCACAGCAAAAACAGAATCTTCAAAGATATGTGTGTTTGAGTGTTTGTTTGTGTGTGTGTGTGGCATCAACATTTGAGGACCAGGATCCCGTTAGGACAGAGGCATGAAGACTTCTCAGTTGACGGATATATAAATGGAGAAAAGGAAGTCTGGAACATTGGGGCCCCAAAGGACACAAACGGCAGGAGGCCTGTCACATTGCTACGTGGTGTCCAAATGTATATGAGACAAGACCAGAGTGACAAAGCCATAACCAGTGAGTGTGGCACTTCGCCGCAGAATAGAATAGCTTGATCTAAAAGGACAAGGAGCTTACAAACCACAACACTGAATACCTTCAGCTCTCTTCAGCTCTCTATATTGGACAAACAGGCCAAACCTTAAGCCAAAGAATAAAAGGACATAAATCCGACATCAGGAACCACAAGACAGAGAAACCAGTAGGAGAACACTTCAATCTCCCAGGACATTCTATACAAGATCTCAAAGTAGCTGTTCTAATACAAAGGAATTTCAGAAATAGACTGGAAAGAGAAGCTGCTGAATTGCAACTTATTACCAAACTTAAAGTGGGACGCAGGTGGCGCTGTGGGTTAAAGCCTCAGCGCCTAGGACTTGCCGATCGAAAGGTCGGCGGTTCGAATCCCTGCGGCGGGGTGCGCTCCCGCTGCTCGGTCCCAGCGCCTGCCAACCTAGCAGTTTGAAAGCACCTCCAGGTGCAAGTAGATAAATAGGGACCGCTTACCAGCGGGAAAGTAAACGGCGTTTCCGTGTGCGGCTCTGGCTCGCCAGAGCAGCGATGTCACGCTGGCCACGTGACCCGGAAGTGTCTCCGGACAGCGCTGGCCCCTGGCCTCTTAAGTGAGATGGGCGCACAACCCCAGAGTCTGTCAAGACTGGCCCGTACGGGCAGGGGTACCTTTACCTTTACCTTTTACCAAACTTAAAACCATGGAGAGACCTGGTCTGAACAAAGACATTGGATTCTTATCTCATTATACATGACAAAGCCATTTTTCACCTTCTCACCCCTTGCTTTTTCCTGTAAGACCTATTGCAGTCGTTAAGAGTCGTCAACAGGCTCATCACAGCTATCTGCCAATCACCCAATCCCACCACCCTTCTGAGTAATACCCCTCCCCACCTTCTCACTATATAGAAGGGTCTGGTGACTTCTGTTTCAGTGTATCTGAAGAAGTGTGCATGCACACGAAAGCTCATACCAAGAACTAACTTAGTTGGTCTTTAAGGTGCTACTGGAAGGAATTTTTTTATTTTGTTTTGACTATGGCAGACCAACACGGCTACCTATCTGTAACTGAATACCTGGACATAGAAAAAAAAAGATTTTGACACTCCTCTTGTGGATGAGGAACTGTTAAAAAAACAGGAAGAAGAGCAGGGAAAAAATGGACAGTTCTCATGATGGAAGGATACAGAATGAGGAGTCCTGCAGGCTTTCCAACTAAAGTTGGGGGTGGCAGTGAGGTGGCCATTGGTACTAAATCATTCACGGTAGTTTAAACAAGAGAGATGGTGAAGAGGTCCAAAACGACTTCTCCAAACTCAGGGCTTATTCACCCACACTTTTCCTCCACTCTTTCCAGGCACGGTCCATGATTTAAAGCTCTGAACACCTTTTCCCCCTTTTGCTTCAGAGCTTCCCCTGTGAAAATCCGTTCTTTAAAGCTCAATCAGAGCAAACAGCCATCCGTGGGGAACCCAAACTGATGTTTGCTCCGGTGGAGCACCGAAGATTGGGAAACTGGTGTATCTGACTAGGCACTGTGGAGAACAGCATGCTGGCCTGATCTGGCAGGTTCTTAATAATTCAGTGTGTGGATAACAATGCTGATTTACCATAAAGAGCTGCTTGGTCTGTGAAGTGACATGAGCTTGCAGAAAGCACTCAACTGATGCTAAATATTAAGGTTATTATTATTAAGTCAGAGTCTGGCTCCTCCAAGCACTCGTTTGGCTCCATCCTCCTTCTCTCTCTCTCTCTCTCCTGCTCCCACCACCATCTCCTCCTGTCAATTCAGAGTTCGTATTTCAACATTAGCCAAGGTCTGGCTGGCCGGGGGTGGCGGTGGGGTTATATATATGTGTGTGTGTAGTGTGTTTTATCTCTTTGCCTGAGCACTGTGTTCCCAGCAATAAAGGGAACCGGGGAGGCATGATTTATTAATTATGTGGAGTCTCGTCAGCCGGGAAGAAAAGGAAGCGGCGGGAGACTTTCGGCAGCTTTTCCGCATCAATCCATTCCTCCATCCCCCCCGCCTGGTCTTTCCTTGCCCCCACCTTTCCAGTCCAGCTCAGCTCAGCTGAAGCGCAGCCTAGGAAAGGCAGCAGAGAGAAGCCCACGCAAATCAAACCGGCTTTGCGGCATGCACACAAAAAAAGCCGTCTGCTCCAACATTTAATCCCCTGCCATTCCAAACGGCTTCCCTTCGCTGGCTGGCTTCTGAGCTCTTTTGTCTGACGGCGCAGTTTACCGTAGCCATGGATTAATTTACTTTAAGGTAGCCAATTATATTGAACATACGTGGGTGGCACTGTGGGTTAAACCACAGAGCCTAGGGCTTGCCGATCAGAAGGTCGGCAGTTCGAATCCCCGTGACAGGGTGAGCTCCCGTTGCTCGGTCCCTGCTCCTGCCAACCTAGCAGTTCGAAAGCACGTCAAAGTGCAAGTAGATAAATAGGTACCGCTCCGGCGGGAAGGTAAACGGCGTTTCCATGCGCTGCTCTGGTTCGCCAGAAGCAGCTTAGTCATGCTGGCCACATGACCCGGAAGCTGTACGCTGGCTCCCTCGGCCAGTAAAGCGAGATGAGCGCCGCAACCCCAGAGTCGGCCACGACTGGACCTAACGGTCCGGGTTCCCTTTACCTTTACCTCCAAGTTGCTCAGTGCAGTTTACTGCTGTCTCGCTCCTGTCAGGCAGGTTCATAATGAGAGGCGAGACACAGTGCCTGATTCGAGCCGGATTGTGCAATTTGCTTAAACACCCCACTGCATTTCATGCCTGGGGAGAATGGGGGCCTCTGAGTCTACGCAGAGTATCTTTCCTCAACCACTGAGCAACTGCTGGGGACAAGGAACCATTTCAAGCCAAAGGCCCGCACTCTCTTCTGAGCAACTTCCAAGGGGCCAATTGTGGGTGGAGCCAGAGGCAACAGTGGGAGGAGCGACAGGTGCAAATGACGCCTTTGTGCACTAGGCTAGCTGCAACACACAGCCCTCTTCGTCCTCTGTCCTGAGTTCTTGCGGGAATACAGTCAAGCTGGGATGCAGAGAATTCTCCACCATAGCCCCACCTTTCAAGCCAGAATCCCCTGAAGAGAGAGGGCTTCCGAAGGCGACAGCTCTACAATGCAATTGGCTGGGCCCCACTGGTAGGGTGGAAGGCAGGGAGGCGAACAGCAGGTGGCGCCAGAGGCAACAAAAGCCAACTATTTGCCTCTATCCTCCTCCTCCCTGCTGAGTTGTACAACAGCAAAACTAAGGAGGGGGAAGCCAACCTGCTTATAAATCGCCCTATTTGTTGTTTTCTGAGGTCCCTGGACTGGATTTATCTCAGGAGAAGGCTGGATGAGGGCAGAGTGAGCTTTGTGGAGCAGGGTCCCATTTGCCCTAATAGACATTGCCTCAATGCCAATTTTTGCTTGGACTTGGGCCAAAGTCCCAGTGGGGAAGACGGGAGGATCAGGCTGGTTGGGGGCGAGTGGGTGGGTTCAAGAGCCTCCGTAAGTGGGGCGGATTCTTGGCCATCAATGTATGTGTTATGAAGCATCATTCACACCGATAGAGCCAAAATTCCTGGCGAAGTTTGGCCGGCAGCCACACTGCAGAACTGTAGCTCCAGTTATAAAATGCGGCTTAGCTATTTAAGAGCATCGTTGTTCAGTGGGTTGCCTTTTAAATTGGTTAAATTGCCACTCGGGAAGAGTGCTCATTGCTCATACTCACTTTTCGATCTCCCAAAAGCGACTGTTCGGTTTTAGAAGATTTTACCCTTATTATCCAAAAGCTTTCAGTTTAGAATGACATTGCTCACGACCTGGGAAGGGAGAACATCTAAGAGAAGGAAAACTGATTCCAAACCTCTGCTGCCTTGCAGAATATCTTTGGGAGAAGAGAAGCCTAAGGCGTGAACCCTACACAAATGCAGAGTGGAGTCCCTAAAGCGGTTGGATGGCGCCTTGTGTTGGTTTCTATTTCCCTCACTGAGCAGCAAATGCAGTCACAAGGCTTTGTTTTGCATTCCACAGTCAGAGTTAATGTTGGGTTCCCACGGGAATGGGAGACTGGATGTGACGTTCACTGGTTTCCTGTTTTTCACTGTTCTCTCGGTGTTCTTTGTTTCCGAGAGGAGTTGCTTCTCTGCACTCGCAGAGGCAAGATGCATGTTTGTATTCTCTCAGCATAGAAGTGTAAATAAAGTTAAGAATGTGGCACATACTGCTTATCCTTCCGCTGTGTGTGTGACGACGCTCTGCTTGGGCCCCAGATAAGACGAGCCTGTATCAGCTTCAGCTTCAGATGGGCCGAAGCTGGTCAAAACCTAACACCTTGTACGCCTCTTTCCGGCAACTCCTGCAGCCAAGCTGGTGCCAAACATCTTGTTCTGCTTTCCTTTGGACCACATCAATGAGGCCGAGAAAGGGGGTCTTGTCCTTTGGACTGCCCAGGATCTCCAAACACATACGCTTGGGCCCCAGGGAGGTCACTTTGCTGCTGCTAACATAGCCAACAAGGCGAGTGTTCTGCTTTGCTTGCTCAAGCCACCAAGGTCACAGCAGAAATCTGGGACCTCTACAGACCGATTTATTTATTTTTGTGCATCTATTCTGCAATATGTTATTGATGCAATTACATCTACGATGCAGCACCCAGCAACCATTCTGCTTTATTAGAAGGATGTGGGTGGCACTGTGGGTTAAACCACAGAGCCTAGGACTTGCTGATCAGAAGGTTGGCGGTTTGAATCCCCGCGATGGGGTGAGCTCCCGTTGCTCGGTCCCTGCTCCTGCCAACCTAGCAGTTCAAAAGCACGTCAAAGTGCAAGTAGATAAATAGGTACCACTGTGGCGGGAAGGTAAATGGCGTTTCCGTGCGCTGCTCTGGTTCGCCAGAAGCGGCTTAGTCATGCTGGCCACATGACCTGGAAGCTGTATGCTGGCTTCCTCGGCCAGTAAAGCGAGATGAGCGCTGCAACTCCAGAGTTGGTCATGACTGGACCGAATGGTCAGGGGTCCCTTTATCTTTTATGTGAGGCCTAGACTGAGGGGGGGCGGCATATGCCCTGATGGCCTAGCTAGCTTCCACTGCATAACCAGGATGCTACCAAAGAAAATGGCCCTCTGTGGATCAGTAACCACAGCCAGCTCAAAACATTAGCAGGCGGTCACTGGGTGATTTGCCTGCAATGTGTTAGGCGTTTCCCTACCGGCAGCAATGGACAAAATGGTTTTAAATGTTTTAATCGCTTTTAATTTGCAGCACTTTAAATGGTGGTTGTTGTTTTTTATAATATTATATTATTTCATTATTTTATTTTTGCTTGGGGTGGGATAAGCACTGAGTCAGCACTATTGTTCCTTGCTTTGTTTTGTTTTGTTTTGTTCTGTTTTGTTTTATTATTATTATTATTCTGTTAAATTATTATATAGTTTGTATTTTGCCTTTTAAGGGGAAGGGTCATGGCTGCCTGGGAGTGGGCCTCAGCCAATAGATTGGGTGGGGCAGGTTCCACAGGGGGAGATGTATTGGGACACCCGATCTCAGTGATCACGGGCAGGAGGAGGAGTTATGCTAAGACCAGACCATGTCATTACCGAGGAGGCAGGTTTAGTCGTTGTTTGAGGACTATCCCTGCCTCCAGGTCTGGTCCTGACCGGAAGGATACAGTAATCAGCAAGGGAAACCCACATGACCTGAAAGTGTTGCTGTGCAATGCCAGGTCAATGATGAATAAAACCACTGCCATCCACGACCTGATTGTGGATGGAGGATTTGACCTGGCATGTGTGACAGAGACCTGGTTGGATGAGGCAGATGGGCCTGTCCTTGCCGCTGCCTGCCCACCAGGTTTCTCTTATGCACAGCAACCCAGGTCATGTGGGCGGGGAGGGGGGGTTGCAGTGATTTTTAGGAAGTCATTAGTCTGCACCAGGCGTCCTATTGGGAAGACCCAGTTTTCTGAGTGCATGTTCTGGAAGTTGGGCAATAGGGGCAGTACAGGATTCCTACTGGTGTACCGACCTCCCCGCTGCACCAAGGATTCCCTGCCCGAGCTGCTTCAGGTCGTGGCGGATATGCTCCTGGAGACACCTAGCTTGGTTGTCCTGGGGGATTTTAACATCCATGCCGACACGACCTTACAAGGGGCCGCTCGGGACTTCGTGAAAAGCATGGCCTCCATGGGGCTGTCCCTGAATAAGTCTGGCCCAACTCATAGCCACGGACATGCCTTAGACTTGGTGTTTACCTCTACGGATGTTGGTGATCTGACATTAACTAAAAGCGAAACAAAAGAAGTGCCATGGTCAGATCACTTCCTGGTGCAACTGGACTTCTCCGCAACCCTTCCCCTCCGCAGGGAGGTGGGACCGATTCGGATGGTCCGCCCCCGCCACTTAATGGATCCAATTGGCTTCCAGAGAGTGGTAGGGGATGCTTTATCCCAAGTTGATGGCCTTTCAGCTGATTCCCTGGTGGCACGCTGGAATGCGGAGTTAACCAGGGCTATTGACTGTCTGGCTCCGAAGCGCCCTCTCCAATTGCATGGAGCCCGGACAGCCCCGTGGTTTTCCCCGGAGCTGAGGGTGATGAAACAATCGTTGAGACGGCTAGAGCGCCGGTGGCGGAAAACTCATTCTGAATCAGACCGGACACGGGTTAGAGCTCAACGTCGAGCCTACCAAGTGGCAATGGCGACGGCGAAGAGGGCCTTCTTCGCCGCCTCCATTGCATCTGCAGAAAACAGCAGCAGGAGACTTTTTCAGGTGGTTCGCAGTTTATCGGAACCACCTGTACCACCGGGGCCTGGTAGGGACCCCAAGATCTCCTGCAATGCTTTTGCAAAGTTTTTTGCAGATAAAATCGCTCAGATTCAGAAGGAGGTAGACTCCACAGTGGGAGCAGGGCCAGGGCGGGAGAGTGCTAGAGTTCTGTCTGGTCCTGTTATATGGGATCAATTCCAATCTGTTACCTCCGAGGATGTGGACAGGCTGCTTGGACGAGTGAAACCGACCACCTGTCTCCTTGATCCTTGCCCATCCTGGCTGATAAAAGCAAGCCAGGAAGGGCTGGGCGATAGGCTTTGCGGGGTGGTGAATGCTTCCCTCTGTGAGGGAGCCTTCCCAGACCCGCTGAAAGAGGCGGTCATTAAACCGCTTCTTAAAAAAACATCTTTAGACCCGGCCAATTTGGCCAACTATCGCCCAGTCTCAAATCTGCCATTCTTGGGCAAGGTGATTGAGCGGGTGGTTGCTGAACAACTCCAAGCACGCCTGGAGGAAACGGACCATTTGGATCCCTTCCAATCGGGATTCAGGCCTCACCATGGGACTGAAACTGCCTTGGTCGCGCTGGTTGCTGATCTCCGGCGGGCTAGGGACAAAGGTGAGAGCTGTTTCCTAGTTCTGCTGGATCTCTCAGCGGCCTTTCAGCGGTCGATGGACCATAACATCCTTCTGGACCGTCTAGAGGGGCTGGGAGCTGGGGGCACTGTGATACAGTGGTTTCGCTCCTTCCTCCTGGGCCGTGTTCAGAAAGTGGTGGTGGGGGATGAGTGTTCAGACCCTTGGGCCGTCACTTGTGGGGTACCTCAGGGTTCTGTCCTCTCCCCCATGCTTTTTAACATCTATATGAAGCCGCTGGGAGAGATCATCAGGGGGTTTGGACTGGGTGTTCATCAGTATGCAGATGACACCCAGCTCTACCTCTCCTTTAAATCAGAACCAGTGAAGGCGGTGAAGGTCCTGTGTGAGTGCCTGGAGGCGGTTGGAGGTTGGATGGCGGCTAACAGATTGAGGTTGAATCCTGACAAGACAGAAGTACTGTTTTTGGGGGACAGGAGGCGGGCAGGTGTGGAGGATTCCCTGGTCCTGAATGGGGTAACTGTGCCCCTGAAGGACCAGGTGCGCAGCCTGGGAGTCATTTTGGACTCACAGCTGTCCATGGAGGCGCAGGTTAACTCTGTGTCCAGGGCAGCTGTCTACCAGCTCCACCTGGTTCGCAGGCTAAGACCCTACCTCCCCGCGGACTGTCTCGCCAGAGTGGTGCATGCTCTGGTTATCTCACGCTTGGACTACTGCAACGCGCTCTACGTGGGGCTACCTTTGAAGGTGACCCGGAAACTGCAATTAATCCAGAATGCGGCAGCTAGACTGGTGACTGGGAGTGGCCGCTGGGACCACATAACACCGGTTCTGAGAGATCTGCACTGGCTCCCAGTACGTTTCCGAGCACGATTCAAAGTGTTGGTGCTGACCTTTAAAGCCCTAAACGGCCTCGGTCCTGTATACCTGAAGGAGCATCTCCACCCCCATCGTTCAGCCCGGACACTGAGATCCAGCGCCGAGGGCCTTCTGGCGGTTCCCTCATTGCAAGAAGTGAGGCTACAGGGAACCAGACAGAGGGCCTTCTCGGTAGTGGCGCCCGCCCTGTGGAACGCCCTCCCATCAGATGTCAAAGAGATAAAGAATTACCTGACATTCAGAAGACATCTTAAGGCAGCCCTGTTCAGGGAAGTTTTTAATATGTAATGCTGTACTGTTTTTAACACTGATTGGGAGCCGCCCAGAGTGGCTGGGGAAACTCAGCCAGATGGGCGGGGTATAAATAATAAATTATTATTATTATTATTATTCCCTGTCCAGCTACAGCTGTGTCTTGCAACACACACAAATATTATTTAAAAGGATCTCATGTTTTTAATGTGGCAATAGCCAAGAACTGCGGAGGAGGAAGGGAAAGGCAACTGATATCTCTTACCCTGCAAGCCTTTGGTGGCAAAGTGGACGTCGATGGGGTGGGACCAATAAGCCACATCATCCAGCTGGGGGTTGTCGACTTGGGTCTGCCCTTCCCGGAATCCCGACAGCAACTTCCAGGCACCACCTGGGAGGAGGAGAAAACCCAGATGTCTCCGTTATGAATAGACAAAGCTCTGACTCTCGTATCAAGTCTAAAAATGTGGGGTGGGGGTGGAATGCGGCAGGGGAACTGACTTCCTCTCACCTCCCTCTTTAGCAGCGTCACTTAAATAACACAGATGGCGTTTAGAGAGAAGAGAAGCTTGATAACACTTGACGAAGCAAACTGAACAAGAACAGATGTCAGGGGCTTAGGAGCAGAGGCACAGGGAAGAGAGGAGATGGAGAGCGAAGGAGAAGAATCCGAGGGGAGCGTAGGAGAAGAGGACAGTGGACCGAGGGATTCCATGAGCCTCTCCAGCGAATCGGAAGATTCACAGAAGGGGGCACCGGTGGCCAGGGCAAGGGGGGTCCCAAGGGGGACACCCCAGAAGCAAGGGGCCAGCGGGGACTCCCAGAGCAGCAGTTGGAAATCAGGACCAGCTTCCCCACCAGAGCATAGTGGGGGGGAAGAGTCACAGGTATCGGGAGTAGCGTCTCCCCCAGCAGGGAGAGGAGAGGAGTCAGGGCTGACCACGCCTCCATCGGAGAGTCAGACAACGGAGGGGAGGTCAGATCCGGCCAGTATCCCGGAAGAGGGAAGCAGTGACAGAAGTAGTGTAACGGTCAGGAGGAAGGTCACTGGGTTGGCGCGAGAGGCAAGTTCAAATGTACAGGAGCGCGGGACAGCAGAGAATGAGGATTGGGAACCGGGTCCTAAAGCCCGCCAGAGGCAGGGGGAGGAGCTAAGCGACTCAGCGTCAGAGGAGTCCAGAAAGGGGGATGCCCCAGCGGGCAGGAGGACCCAGAGGAGGAGAGAGCAGCGGAAAAGGTGGAGCAGGGCTAGGATCTTAAACTGGTGTCAGAGGGGAGGAGATTCAGACGGGACTTCGCCGATCTAGGGTTAAGATGTAGGGCTGCGCGCTGCGGCTTTGAAATGGAAATTGAACTTCAATAAAGACTTTTGTACATTACGACAGCCTAGCGTTGGTCCTCTGTGAGCTGGGACCTAGAGGCAGCTCTGACAACAGCGTATAAATCTGAGGAGAAATTCTTTTTCTTTTATTAAATTTTATTGTTACCATTCACATTAACACACCATACAGAAAAAGAAAATAAATCTCCATCGCCACCAAAGAAAAAAAAGAGAATTAGAACATCAACTAGTAACCTTCAAAACATAAAAGTGGTCTTTTTCTACCTACCAGACTTCCCGTCTATTCCTTATTACAGATTCTGTATTAATTGTTCGCTGCCATTGCATAACGAGTTTTGTTCAGTTTCAATATCCCTTGATCCATTCATTGGTTTTTCCACATTTTTAACACTGCTACTGAAATTATTCGAACGCTGTGTATGACTTTAAACTACTATTATTATTATTTTTCAAATATATTTTAAAAACTTCGCATTTTGCTTTTGTATTTATGTCTGTTTGCAAAAGTTCCAAAATGTCAATAATGTTCCTTGTGTTAGCAAACAAGTGTCTACCTGGGAGAAAGCCCGCCTGGTCCTTATGAATTACCTCATTTAAAACTTTTTTAAATCTACTTGCCAGAATATCTGCAAATATTTTGTAATCCACGTTTAAAAGAGAGATGGGACGATAGTTCTTAAGTTGTGTCTTTTCAGCTTCCGATTTTGGTATCAATGTGATGAAGGCTTCTTTCCACGATTCTGGCGCCCTCCTCCCCTCCATAATTTCATTGCTAACCTCCATCAGTGGTTGTATCAGATAGTCTTTTAGTGTCTTATAATACTTGGAGGTCAGCCCATCTGGTCCTGGAGATTTGCCCAATTTCATATTCTGAATGGCTTGTTCAATCTCTTGTCGTGTTATTTTGCAGTTCATTTTCTTGTGACAATTTTGGTAATCCATTTTTTTCCAAAAATTGTTTAATCTCAATCTCATCTTGCGGCCCTTGGGTATATAATTTTTTGAAATATCTCTGGAAGCACTTTCTAATATCCACAGGGTTCTGAATGTTTCTTCCTTCAATCTCTAAATTTGTAACTGTATTTAATTTTTGTCTCCTCTTCAACTGCCAAACTAGCAGTTTTCCACATTTATTCGCCGATTCAAAAGTTTTTTGTTTCATTAATTTAATCTTCCACTCTATTTCCTGGTTTATCAATTTAGAATATTGTGCTTGATGAAGTTTAATTTCTCTCAGTGTCAGCTGTGACTTCGGGTTTAATCTTAGCTTCTTTTCTAATTCTTTAATTTTCTCCAAGATTTTATCTTTCCTCTCATTTTGTGTCCTTTTCTTTACAGCATTCTGTTGTATCAAGAACCCCCTCATCACTGCCTTGCTTGCATCCCAGATGGTTCTTTTTTCCACCGTAGTGTTCATGTTTATCTCAAAATAACCCTTTAGAGCTTTTTGGGCCTTCTTAATAATCTCCTGATCTCTAAACAAATTGTCATTCATCTTCCATCTAAAGGAGCCGGTTGGTATTAGTGTCATGTCCATCTTTACTGCATTATGGTCGGAGCAGGTCTTTGGGCAGATTTCCACCTTTTTGACTTTGGGTGCCAGACCTCTAGATATCCATATTTGGTCGATTCTTGTCCAGGTCAGTTGGGCTTCAGAGAAAAATGTTCCCTCTCTTCCCAAGGGGTTCTTTATCCTCCAAATATCAATCAAATCCATATTGTCTGTCATTTCGAAAAAGGTCTTTGGTAGTCTGCCATCTTTTGTAACATTTTGGCTTTGTGACTTATCCATGTTGGTTGATACGACCCCGTTCATATCTCCCATCAAAATGATGTTGTTGTAGTCCAGATAATCCAGCATGGTCTCACGCAACTTCTTATAAAATTCCGATTTCCCCTCATTTGGCGCATAGATTCCTAATATCAAAAGTTTCTCTCCTTGATGTTGTATCTCAATTGCCAAAATTCTTCCATGTTCGTCTTTAAATAGGAATTTGGGTGACAGGCTCTCTTTTGCATAAATGACCACACCTCTCTTCTTTACTCTGTCCGAAGATATAAATTCCTGGCCCAATCTTTTGTTTTACTAGCACTTTTCTGTGGAGCCTAGTCACATGTGTTTCTTGCAGGCAAATAATGTCCAATTGTTCTTTTTTTAATATATGAAATATTTTCCTCCTTTTTTCCGGGATGTTACAGCCATTTATATTCCAGCTCAGAAGTTGCAGAGACATCCTGAAATAATCTGGTTATTTTTCCAGGGGTGGTATCTTATTCGTTGAATCTTCAGGTTCCAAGGGTGCCGGTACCGCCGGTGCTCCAGGCCCAAAGGGTAGTTCAATTCCTTTTTGAAGGTCCTCTCCGTATGTGGTCAGAAATTTGTCTCTATCTTCCAGTGTTCTAATTTTAACCTTCTTCCCTCTGAAGGTAAAAGATAGTCCTTGGGGAAATTCCCACCTAAAGATAATTGAATTGCTCCTAAGCAGAAGGAGAAGGCCTTTGACAATATCTCCTGGAAATTTATGAAGGGAAATTTAAAAGAAATGGGAGTGGGATGGGGTTTTGAGAATGGGATTGATGCAATATATTCAGAACAAAAGGCTAAATTGATAGTTAACAATGTGGTTACAGAAGAGTTTAAAATTGAAAAAGGAACACGACAAGGCTGTCCTATCTCCCCTTTGCTATTTATTTCGGTTCTGGAAGTGCTCCTGAATATGATTAGAGGGGACCGGTTGGTGGAAGGAATTCAGGTCGGAGCAAAACAATATAAACTCAAAGCTTTTGCAGATGACCTAGTTTTGACCCTGCAGGAGCCAGAATCTAGTACGAAAAGAGTACTACAATTGATCCAAGACTTTGGTCGGGTGGCGGGATTTAAACTAAACAAACAGAAAACCAAGGTATTGGGGAAAAAATTGACAGATACAGAGTCAGAACGGTTTCAGAGAAAGACAGAATTAAATGTGGTTAAAAAAGTAAAGTACCTAGGGGTAAATATAACAGCAAAAAATCTGAGTCTATTTAAGGATAATTATGAAAAATGTTGGTCAGAAATTAAGAGAGACTTAGATAGTTGGACAAAATTGAAACTTTCTTTGTTAGGCCGAATTGCTGCTATTAAGATGAATGTATTGCCAAAAATGTTGTTTTTGTTTCAAACACTACAGATTGTGGACAAGACGGAGTGCTTCCGGAAGTGGCAGAGAGATATTTCTAAGTTTGTCTGGCAGGGCAAAAAGCCCAGAATTAAGTTTAAGATATTAACCGACGCGAAAGAGAGAGGGGGCTTTGCCCTGCCGGACTTAAAGTTGTATTATGAGGCCGCAGCTTTCTGCTGGCTAAAAGATTGGCTACTTCTCGAAGACACTGATGTATTGGATTTGGAAGGTTTTAACAATGCTTTTGGTTGGCATGCCTACTTATGGTATGAGAAGGTTAAAATCAATAAGGCCTTTAAAAACCATATTGTCAGAAAAGCAGTGTTCAATGTCTGGACAAAATATAAAGACTTATTGGAAAACAAAACTCCAAGGTGGCTATCACCTCTGGAAGCTAAGGCCCGAAAAAGACCCAATATGGAGGCCAAATGGCCAAAGTATTGGGAAATTTTAGAAAAAGATGGAGACAATTGGAAATTGCAGAGTTTGGAGAAAATGAAGGATAAAGTGCGAGACTGGTTACACTACACTCAGATTAAAGAAGTTTTCAAAAATGACAAAAAGTTAGGGTTCCAGGTGGAGAAATCGAAATTGGAATCAGAACTGCTAGAACCTAAGACTAAGGTACTTTCAAGAATGTATAACTTGCTGTTAAAATGGAACACACAAGATGAAATGGTTAAATCGGCTATGATAAAGTGGGCACAGGACATTGGGTATAATATCATGTTCGAGGACTGGGAAAGGTTGTGGACCACTGGGTTGAACTTCACTGCATGTAATGCTTTGAAGGAAAATGTAATGAAAATGATATATAGATGGTACATGACCCCAGTTAAACTTGCCAAAATATACCATTTGTCTGATAACAAATGCTGGAAATGTAAAGGGAATGAAGGAACATTCTTTCACCTCTGGTGGACGTGCCCTAGAGTGAAGGCCTTCTGGGAAATGATATATAATGAGTTGAAAAAGGTATTTAAGTATACTTTCCCCAAGAAACCAGAGGCCTTTCTCCTGGGTATTGTCGGCCAGAGGGTGATAAAGAAGGACAGAACTTTTTTCCTGTATGCAACAACAGCAGCAAGGATACTCATCGCCAAGCACTGGAAAACTCGAGATCTACCCACACTGGAAGAATGGCAGATGCAACTGATAGACTATATGGAATTGGCTGAGATGACCGGCAGAATCCGAGACCTGGGAGACGAGAGGGTTGAAGAAGACTGGAAGAAATTTAGGATTTATTTATAAAAATACTGTAATTTGGTTGAATGTTAAGAAGGATGCCAGACCATAAATAATTGAGCACCACTAAATTAGACGTAATTTGGATGATAAGTGAGATTGAGGAAAATATAAACCTTTCGGAGAATTATTAGATTAAATTAAATGAATGAGATTTAAGAATGTAAACAAGATGATAAATTGCTGGAAAAAGTTTTACAATGATGTAAGTGGGAGCGGGAGACGTGAGGGAGTCCAAAGAAGCTTTGAAAATATGTTATGATACATGTCATATTGTTTTGTTTTGTTAATATTTATTAAATTTTAGTTTAACAATAAAATACATAGGTAATAACACAATCTTTTCCAAAATCCACATTTCATATTCATCTTTGGACTTCCTCACAACCCTTGTTCCTGCTTTCTAAGCTCATAAATTTTACCAGCAAATTATTAACTTGGTTTAATTCATATAATATAATTTTTCAATATTAATATCTCAAATTTTAAAATTTAACATACTCTTATTGACACTTAATTATGAAATGTTACTTATCCAAAATTTATCTTTTCATCTTCCAATTAAATTTAAATTTGTATTCTTTTCAACTAGTTTGTTGAAGCCATGCTTTTGCTAATCTTACATCTTTCTTAACAATCATACAATTAGATAAGCCTTGAATTTCTTCCAATCTTCCTCCACCAGTTCTTCTCCCAGGTCTCGGATTCTGCCCATCATCTCCGCCAATTCCGTATAGTCTATCAGTTGCATCTGCCATTCTTCCAGTGTGGGTAATTCTTGAGTTTTCCAGCTTTTAGCGATGAGTATCCTTGCTGCTGTTGTAGCGTACATAAAAAAGGTTCGATCTTTCTTTTGCACACTCTGACCAACAATGCCCAAGAGAAAGGCCTCTGGTTTCTTAGGGAAGGTATACTTAAATACCTTTTTCAGTTCATTATAAATCATTTCCCAGAAAACCTTCACTCTAGGGCAAGTCCACCAGAGGTGAAAGAATGTTCCTTCAGCTTCTTTACACTTCAAACATTTATTATCAGACACATGGTATATCTTTGCAAGCTTGACTGGGGTCATGTACCACCTGTAAATCATTTTCATAATATTTTCTTTCAAGGCATTACATGCCGTAAATCTCAAACCTGTGGTCCATAACTTTTCCCAGTCAGCAAACATGATGTTGTACCCTATGTCCTGTGCCCATTTTATCATGGCTGATTTGACCGTTTCATCCTGTGTGTTCCATTTTAACAGCAAATTATACATTCTTGAAAGTATCTTAGAGCTGGGTTCTAACAGTTCTGTTTCTAACTTTGATTTTTCCTCCTGGAATCCTACCTTTTTGTCCAACTTAAAAACTTCTTTAATCTGAGCATAATGTAGCCAATCTCGCACTTTATCTTTTATTTTCTCCATACTCTGCAACCTCCAGTTATCTCCATCTTTTTCTATTATTTCCCAATATTTCGGCCATTTGGCCTCCATATTGAGTTTTTTCAGGGCCTTAGCCTCCATTGGTGATAACCACCTTGGGGTCTTGTTTTCCAATAAGTCTTTATATTTCAACCAGACATTAAATACTGCTTTTCTGACAACATGGTTCTTGAAGTTCTTATGTATTTTAGCCTTGTCATACCACAGATATGCATGCCACCCAAACGCATTGTTGAATCCTTCCAAATCTAAAACATCAGTGTTCTCAAGAAGTAGCCAGTCTTTCAACCAGCAGAAAGCTGCTGATTCATAATACAACTTTAAGTCTGGCAGGGCAAAGCCCCCTCTTTCTTTAGCATCAGTTAGTATCTTAAACTTAATTCTGGGCTTTTTGCCCTGCCAGACAAATTTTGAAATATCTCTCTGCCACCTCCCAAAACACTCCATTTTGTCTACAATCTGCATGTCATATTGTTTATTATTTTTGCATTTTGTATTTAAAAAATCTCAATAAATATTTATATAAAAAAATAAAAATAAAAACTTTGCATTTTGAAATAAATACCCGTTTTGGTGTTTTTTTTTATCTTTTCTGACATGCTATCTAAATCCACATATTCGGAGAAGAAATTCAACCGAGAGGCTTTCTGTCTTTCTTAGCTCAGGCCTTCTACACAGCAGGAAAACACTCAACTAAACATACAGAGGAAAACTCCCTCGGAACTACGCAGCCAATGAGAGCTGATGCTACCTCGGCAAAGATCCTGCTCCCCTGATTGGTCGCTAAGCAACACCTGCCGGCTGACTTTAACCAAACAGAATTAACCTATAAATCACGTGCTAAATTATCTCTGCCTTCCCCTTTCCCGTGATCTCCGGACCATAATTCTCCACCAACCTGTGTGAATTCCCCATTTGCAAAAAAGGCTGCTGCTAGGGAATCCGCTGGCTCCCACGATCTGACCAATCACGTGCACTTCAGCCATGGACCTGCAGTGGGAAAGGACCTTAAAGAGAACGGAGACACCCAGTCAAGGGCCATCATCATATTCAAGACCAATTTTGAGATTTCACATGTATTTTAAGGTTACCTTGGTGGTTGGAGGATGGATGGCGGCTAACAGATTGAGGCTGAATCCTGACAAGACAGAAGTACTGTTTTCGGGGGACAGGGGGCGGGCAGGTGTGGAATACTCCATGGTCCTGAATAGGGTAACTGTGCCCCTGAAGGACCAGGTGCGCAGCCTGGGAGTCATTTTGGACTCACAGCTGGCCATGGAGGCGCAGGTCAATTCTGTATCCAGGGCAGCTGTTTATCAGCTCCATTTGGTACGCAGGCTGAGACCCTACCTGCCCACAGCCTGTCTTGCCAGAGTGGTGCATGCTCTAATTATCTCCCGCTTGGACTACTGCAATGCACTCTACGTGGGGCTACCTTTGAAGGTGACCCGGAAACTGCAACTAATCCAGAATGCGACAGCTAGACTGGTGACTGGGAGCGGCCGCCAGGACCACATAACACCATTCTTGAAAGACCTACATTGGCTCCCAGGACGTTTCCGAGCACAATTCAAAGTGTTAGCGATGACCTTTAAAGCCCTAAACGGCCTCGGCCCAGTATATCTGAAGAAGCAAATTCTCCTCCATCGTTCTGCTGAGGGCTTTCTGGCGGTTCCCTCATTGCAAGAAGTGAGGTGACAGGGAACCAGGCAGAGGGCCTTCTTGGTAGTGGCCCCTGCCCTGTGGAACGCCCTCCTAAGGTAAAGGTAAAGGTACCCCTGCCCATACGGGCCAGTCTTGACAGACTCTGGGGTTGTGCGCCCATCTCACTTAAGAGGCCAGGGGCCAGCGCTGTCCGGAGACACTTCCGGGTCACGTGGCCAGCGTGACATCGCTGCTCTGGCGAGCCAGAGCCGCACACGGAAACGCCGTTTACCTTCCCGCTGGTAAGCGGTCCCTATTGATCTACTTGCACCCGGAGGTGCTTTCGAACTGCTAGGTTGGCAGGCGCTGGGACCGAGCAGCGGGAGCGCACCCCGCCGCAGGGATTCGAACCGCCGACCTTTCGATCAGCAAGTCCTAGGCGCTGAGGCTTTAACCCACAGCGCCACGCCCTCCTACCAGATGTCAAAGAAAAAATAACTACCAAACATTTAGAAGACATCTGAAGGCAGCCCCGTTTAGGGAAGCTTTTAATGTTTAATAGGTTATTGTATTTTAGTGTTCTGTTGGAAGCCACCCAGAGTGGCTGGGGAAGCACAAGGAGAAGGGGACGACAGAGGACGAGATGGTTGGACAGTGTTCTCGAAGCTACCAGCATGAGTTTGACCAAACTGCAGGAGGCAGTGGAAGACAGGAGTGCCTGGCGTGCTCTGGTCCAGGGGGTCACGAAGAGTCGGACACGACTAAACGACTAAACAACAACAACATTATTATTATTATTTAAATCCTTTGTCTCCAAACAATTCCCAAGTCACTTGCAAAGCTGGAAGTTCGATTTTTAGCATCGACCCTTGCGGTACAAGGTTGCACATACGCCACCCGCCCTCAGTTTTCACGTGTTCTGTTTGACTCAAGAGGGAGAAAGAGAGGTGGCTCATGCGTCACCCGTTCACACGTGCAAAAGACACGCGTCTCCTCCGTGTCCCCCCTTCCCCCGGCGCACGCATACCGCACGCCACGCGTTCCATTACCTGCCAGCCGCGCGAATTTCTCAGAACTCCCCCCGCCCCCGCCGGCGCCTCGCTACCGTCCTGCCCTCACCGTTTCTGGGCCGCGGTTGCCGCAGCAACGGGGAAGCCACGCCCAGGGTGGGGCTCTGATTGGCTAGTTGCGGAAAAGGTGAAGAAGGGCGGTGGCGCCGCCATCTTGAGCGAGGCAACAACAACAACAAAACCCCGCCATCTTGGACATAGAGATAGGAAAACGTGAAGAGTCGCACATGGTCGCAATTTCTGCCTATAATCAGTTTTATGGACAAGGGCGGTTTCCGATTTTTTTGGCTGATGTTTTTGTTTGTGCCACTGTGGTTTTGTTGAAGATTATCTTAAACAGTTGCTTTACTGGATAACTGAGGGCAAGGAAACAGCTGTGATTCAAAGAGCCATGTTGAGTGTGTCATAGGGAAACTTCTCTAGAAAAAGGGTTGGGTTTCCGCTCCTCCCTTGTCCTGCCATCTTGTGTGGGTCTCTGAGAGGCGTCGCAGTGCGGCCATCTTGGGAAGGTCTTTCTTTTCCCTGTTGCCTTGGCAACTGAATTGGTTCTTGTCGAGAGCTGGGTTCAAATGCTACTTCAGCTTTTGCAGATGACCTAGTTTTGACTTTGCAGATGACCTAGTTTTGACTTTATTTATGGACGTGAGGGAGTCCAAAGAAGCTTTGAAAATATGTTATGATACATGTCTTATTGTTTATTATTTTTGCACTTTTGTATTTAAAAAATCTCAATAAATATTTTTTTTTAAAAAAAAACAAATGCTACTTCAGCCACTGAGTCCTTGTGCGGCCTTATGAAAAATGAAAAATATCAGCTTGGTTTACTGCCTTCCCCTCTTTGGCAGATACTGTACCTTGTTTCTTTAGATGTAGGCAGAAGCTGAACTAACGCAGCTTTTCATATTAAATGTCATGGTACACCTCTTAGACTTCTTCTGCTTCTTCTTTCTTTCTTTCGTTTTTTATTTATTTTCCAAATTATTACAAATCAAACCAAATTCCTTTAGCTTCTTTTGCAGTTACTAAAGGCAGAGGAGCTCTGCCACATGAAAATCAAAAGGTTTAGTTTCAATAGATGAAAAGGTACGGATGCTGTTGCCATGATGTGAAATTAGGCACATTTTTTTGCACATTGCGTAGGCTGCTCAGAGAGAAGTCGAGACAGTATGAGCAACCTACTTCCAAAGGGAATAACCTCCAAATTACATTTTAGATAGCTAGAGACAGTACATTTTTTCTTTTCTTTCTTTTTAAAATAATCTTTATTAATTTCCCACGTAGGCATATACATAAATAACAAATCATACAAAGCAAAAGCAATACAAGTACTGTTAAGGGGGGGGGAGAAAAAAAGAAAAAAATACAGTATATTACAATTAAATAACAGGTTAAAATATAAAACTTCCAATAATTCTCATTATACTGCTTATATTGTCTATATTTTCTTGCACAAATTTATGTTATTTCATTATATATATATATATATCCGGTATAATATCTAATACACTTTTTGCTTGTTGTTGTTTAGTCGTTTAGTCGTGTCCGACACTTTGTGGCCCCCTGGACCAGAGCACGCCAGACACTCCTGTCTTCCACTGCCTCCCGCAGTTTGGTCAGATTCATGTTTGTAGCTTTGAGAACACTGTCCCACCATCTCGTCCTCTGCCGTCCCCTTCTCCTTGTGCCCTCCATCTTTCCCAGCATCAGGGTCTTTTCCAGGGAGTCTTCTCTTCTCATGAGGTGGCCAAAGTATTGGATCCTCAGCTTCAGGATCTGTCCTTCCAGTGAGCACTCAGGGCTGATTTCCTTAATAATGGAGAGGTTTGATTTTCTTGCAGTTCATGGGACTCTCAAGAGAGTCTCACTTTTTGCTTACAAGTATCAATCTAGTTATGCAAGTATCTTGCTTTTTGTACAATGCAATTTTATATATTCTTTGAATATTTTCCATTCTCCATATACTTTCTGGTTTGACACTCCTCTGATTCTTCCCGTCAGTTTTGCTAGTTGCCGGTATTATATCATAAGACTCTGCAACTCTGTAATCGTTGGTAGGATTTCATTTTTCCAGTTTCTTGCCACTATTATTCTGATTGCCGTGATTGCATACATAAACAACGGTCTTATATTTTTTTAGACAGTATATTTTTCAGTGTATCCCAAATACAAAACTAGCTTCTCACTGCTATCGTGCCTATTTGAGGACTGCAGTTTCCGTTATCCAAAAATAAAGAATTTGCAGGAAATTATTAGGTGAGCATTTGCATATTGAGTCAACAGTTTCCATCCATGCCTGTGGGAAATTTTCTAATGTGTTCCCACCCACAGGATTTTGACCCCAAGATGGGGGGGGACCGAGGACCAGGAAAAAATCCCCGAAACCTTGCAAAAGGCAAACAAGGAAGTAGGAAATGCTCTCTTATTTTTTAAAAAACCATTTGGTTCCATGCATAAGAAGGTGGTATCATCAGATTCTCGTGGATCCTGAGTTTTGCAGGAGTACAAAATATGTTTAGGAGGACTCTAAGCAGGGGGAAAGGGATGCGGGTGGTGCTGTGGGTTAAACCACAGAGCCTAGGACTTGCTGATCAGAAGGTCGGCGGTTCGAATCCCTGCGACGGGGTGAGCTCCCGTTGCTCGGTCCCTGCTCTTGCCAACCTAGCAGTTCAAAAGCACGTCAAAGTGTAAGTAGATAAATAGGTACCGCTCCGGTGGGAAGGTAAACGGCGTTTCTGTGAGCTGCTCTGGTTTGCCAGAAGCGGCTTAGTCATGCTGGCCACATAACCCGGAAGCTGTACGCCGGCTCCCTCAGCCAATAAAGCGACATGAGCGCTGCAACCCCAGAGTCGGTCATGACTGGACCTAATGGTCAGGGGTCCCTTGACCTTTAAGCAGAGGGAAACTTCCCCAAGAGGACTTTGTATACTGAGCGGCCGTAGAACCTAAAGATCTGCTACATGGGAAATACCGGTACTTGAAATGTTTTTTTTCCGTTTGGGGGCGGATGGAATGGAGTTTACTGGGAAAGGGCATGGCTGGCTGCAATCCTGACATAAGAACATAAGCATTGTTGTTGTTGTTTAGTCGTTTAGTCGTGTCCGACTCTTCGTGACCCCATGGACCAGAGCACACCAGGCACTTCTGTCTTCCACTGCCTCCCGCAGTTTGGTCAAACTCATGCTGGTAGCTTCAAGAACACTGTCCAACCATCTTGTCCTCCGCCGTCCCCTTCTTCTTGTGCCCTCCATCTTTCCCAGCATCAGGGTCTTTTCCGGGCTGCCATACATCCTTCTCCTTGTGCCCTCCTTGTGCCCTCCATCTTTCCCAACATCAGGGTCTTTTCCAGGGAGTCTTCTCTTCTCAAAGTACTGGAGCCTCAGCTTCACGATCTGTCCTTCCAGTGAGCACTCAGGGCTGATTTCCTTCAGAATGGATCGGTTTGATCTTCTTGCAGTCCATGGGACTCTCTAGAGTCTCCTCCAGCACCAGAATTCAAAAGCATAGGCACTGATTTTTCCCTCCATGAATTTTTCCAATCTTTTTTTGAAGCCATCCAAGAGAGAGAGAGCTATAAGCTTTTCTCTAGCTACTTTCTACATGCCATACTTAATTTTTACACATTTGTATAATGTCACCTCTTACTTGATTTTTCACTAGCATAAAACACCCCCCAACAACCTATCATCACGGGCATGTTGCTCCATCCCCTTGATCATTTGGGTTTTGTTTTTGGGTTTTTTCTGAACAGGAGAACTTCATACTGCAATACTTTGCTGCCACAGACTCCACTTTCCTCAATATATATTGCTGGAACTGAAAGGGGGGGGGGATCACTCTGTTATATAGGAATGTTTTGGGATATATACTGCAGAAACAGGGACAGCAAGAACATATATTGATAAGTTTGTTCAAACGGATACAGTACCTGTTAAAAGAGCAAAAAACAGAAATGTCATTGGAGCGTGTGAAAAAGACTCTCTGAACTGGAGAGATAACTTGCCATTTCTCTTGTGTTCGCCTTTTCATCACAAGGTACAACACCTAAAATTAATTAATCAGAACATCCCACTAGGAGAGACTATAATGATGTTTGCAGAAGGCTTAGGAAAGGTCAAACTGTCTGCGATATAAACCTGAACCTGTCCTTAGATTAAATTGCTGATTGCAAGGCTGCCGTTCCAAATCAGAAGCGATGCCAACGCTTGGGACGGGAGTTGATTGAATCGGAAGGGGAATTTGGCCAGCTTCCCAATCCATGTTTGTCCTGGGGGTGTGGGAAATGGCAGACAAGGGGCAGAATGTCTCACCTCACGAGCAATGAGATTGTAAAACAGGCCAGCAGACTCTCGACCCTTGACCAGGGGATTGTTATCTGTCGTCTTGCAGTGGTTCCTAAAATCCCACTCCTGCCATAATGCAAATTGTGGGGCTGTCAGTGTTAAGTTGTGGGTGAACATATCAGACGACACAGCGATTCTTCAAATAGCTCTTGTTTATTCACAGGCCAGGACAGAACTGAACTGAAGGGTTCAGTCAGCCTGCTTATATAGAGCTCCAGTACAACGTAACTGTAACAATTTTCTAAAACTATCCAATCACTGAACGTCACTTTCGATCCCTTATTTGCATAACTATCTACAGTATCCCCCTGCTGGCCCAGGGTGAGAACTTCAGTACATAACAGTCAGTGTGAGGTAATATCCAGCTGGGACGTGAGAGACCAGGGCTCAAATCTCCACTCAGACATCAAGCCCACTGGGTGACCCCGGCCAATCACGATGGTTGCTCACATATCGTACATTTAAAGCACATTGGTTGCCCCAAAGAATTCTGGGAACTGCAGTTTACCCATCAGAGAGCTACAGCTCCCAGCACCCTTAACAAACTACAAGCTGCTAGGATTCTTTGTGAGAGGTCGTGTGCTTTAAACTCATGGTGTATATTGTTTTAAACAAATAAACTGCCCTTTTCCCCTTATGGGGTATCCAAGAGCCCATATAGAGTCCTTACGTAGGTTCCCTATTGGTAGGAGAAAATAACAGAGGCCAACCAGAGAATATCGAGAAGCAAAGCAGCTAGTAAGCTTGATCTTTATTGATCTGTTGCAACAGGGTGCTCCCCTCACCCACAGAAGAGGATGAGGAACCCAGAACCCAGATGTGTCTGCCCTTATATTGACATTTTAAATTGCCCACCCTGGAGTTCAAGACCACCCCCAGAAACATCATACATACATCAGAAAGGGTGGTCTACAGCAGAAATCTGAGTGTATTGTTTCTCTCCTGTCTGGCAGGTTACCCGTTTAATGGTCACTTGATTGGATTGCCTGGGGAGCCTGGCCAGTCTTTTGTAATGATAAATACTTCGTTCCTGAGCCAGGTCACAGGCTCACACCCTATTCATATCTTAAATGTGCCTTTAAGACAGGATTTGTGAGGAAAGAGACAATGGGGAGGTTTCCCACTTTGACCTTGCAGAGAAATATTTGAGGTCAATTTGATCAGGACGTTTTTCTGTGGGGTTTCAGACGTGTGGTTTATATATTTATGTACGTGTTTGCTTGGTACATTTATGAAGATTTATTACATATCTAAGACCTTAAAATTCTTATCACAGTATGCAGTTCTTTCTCAACCAAACCTACCTCGTAAGGTTGTTGTGAGGATAAAATAGGGAGTTGAGAAGCCCCCACACCCCACTTTGAACGTCTTGGTGCAAAGGTGGGATAGAAAAAAATATAAAAATAAAGTCTGAGGACTCACTCAACAGAAGGGCACCACCAGTGCAACGGGGCTAATATACCATGTTTTGAAGTAAGTGAAGTGATTTCTATTATCATCTAAAGAGCGGAGCAGGTGATTTTGTCTGTCCGAAGTCTAAAAACACCTAACTGCTTCGCGGGTTGACCATGTCCACCTGCTGATATGTTCAACATTTTGCATGCAACCCCCACAGAGGTGCACTGAGCATCAGTTTCCTCCATACGCAGAAGATTCACCTCTTTGCCCTTGCCTTGGACAGCTGCAAGTATTTTTGAGGGACCCACATCTTCTATTTACTGAGTTGCTCTCGCTTGGAATTGTTTTATTTACCTTTCATAATTGCGCCGAAAACGTGTTGCTCTCCGTCATGCTTTTAATTGCATCATTACATTGCTGTAATCTGCCTTGGGACTTTACGGTCTAAGAGGCAAGTAGGAAATCTTATAAATAACTAAACAATGTACTGGAGCTCTTTTCCATCTTTCTCCGTTTTAACAAATGCATTGCGGCATAAGCTTCCACCGACTACAGTCCACTTAATCAAATGCCATGGAGTGTTATCTTGAGTTACAGTTATATTATATATGGGGGGTGGAGAAGGTAGCCCATGCTCAGAAAAGCCATAGCCACAGGAAGTAATTCAGAGAACCTGAGCATACATTACAGCAGGGGTCAGCAAACTTTTTCAGCAGGGAGCCGGTCCACTGTCCCTCAGACCTTGTGGGAGGCCGGACTATATTTGGGAGGGGGAATGAACAAATTCCTATGCCCCACAAATAACCCAGAGATGCATTTTAAATAAAAGGGCACATTCCACTCATGTAAAAATACGCTGATTCCCGGACCGTCCGCGGGCCGGATTTAGAAGGCGTTTGGGCCGGATCCGGCCCCCGGGCCTTAGTTTGTCTACCCATGCATTAGAGAATCAAAGAGTGTTAAAGATAGAAGGGTCCATGAGAGTCAAACAGTCCAACCCCCTGCAATGCCCAGGATGGGGCTCAAACCCATTTGTTGGCATCCATCTCTCTCGAGAGAAAATGGAGAGACATCTGTCTCGAGAGACAACAGAGTGCATCTCCAGGGGTGAAGCCAAAGGGCTGCATTAGAAACACCAAAGTGTGGTGCAATCTGGGCAGTGTGTCTGGAGGTAACAACAACAACAACTTATTATTTATACCATGCCCATCTGGCTGGGCTTCACCAACCACTCTGGGCGGCTTCCAACAAAATATTAAAATACAGTAATGCATCAAACATAAAAAGCTTCCCTAAACAGGGCTGCCTTCAGATGTCTTCTAAAAGTCTGGTAGTTGTTGTTCTCTTTGACATCTGACGGGAGGGCGTTCCACAGGGCAGGGGCCACTACCGAGAAGGCCCTCTGCCTGGTTCCCTGTAACTTGGCTTCTCACAGTGAGGGAACCGCCAGAAGGCCCTCGGCGCTGGACCTCAGTGTCCGGGTAGAACGGTGGGGGTGGAGACGCTCCTTCAGGTATACTGGACTGAGGCCATTTAGGGCTTTCAAGGTCAGCACCAACACTTTGAATTGTGCTCATAAACATACTAGGAGCCAATATAGGTCTTTCAAGATCAGTGTTATGTGGTCTATGATGTCTATTCCCTGCTTATCCATGATGCAGATCTTCACTGGCCTCTTTTTTCCTTGGCGAGGAAGGAGGGCACCATTTTGTGGTTCGCTTCAGGTGGCAAAACACATTGGGGGAACCTGTGGCCCTGTAGATGTTGTTGGGACTCCAACTCCCATCATTCCTGAGTGTTAGCCATGCCAGCTGGGGGCTGATGGGAGTTGGAGTCCAGCATCCACATCAGTCGGGCCACAGGCTCTCCAATTTTGGCTTGGTGCCTGGGTTCCTGTAATACTGCTCTCTCCAGGAAAACCGTGCAAGTCAGTTGTGTCTCCTGGATGAAACAAAGAAGAAGAAGCAAAAACACCCAAAACAGCCCTAAGGAACAGATCATTAAATATTATTGAGGCAGAGTCAGGAAAACAACAACAGAGGACAGCCTTAATGAAACAGCTGCAGTATGCCAAGGAACTGTTAACAAGCATCATCAGGTTTAGACGTCTGCACGAGGCCCACCAGCCATGCCTTTTCTGTGAGAGAAATCACGTTGGCATCCTTCGGAAAGCGTGGCAGATTGTCGTGTCTCAAATAGATGGTGTAATGTGGCATAGCAGTTAGAACCTGGGGGGCCAGTGTTCAAATACCCCCTTTTCCCACCAGAAAGCATGCTGGGTGACTTTAGTCCAGTCACTGTCCCTGAGCCTAACCTCCCTCACAGGTTTGTTGTGAGGATCAAATGGAGATGGGTGTGTGGGGAACCATATGTATGTCATCTTAAGCTAAGAAAGAAAGAAAGAAAGGAGGGAGGGAGGGATGGATGGATGGATAATGGAGAGGTTTTGAATCACTACAGCACTGTCAAGTCAAGTCAAATCAGTTTACAGTGGTACCTCGGGTTAAGAACAGTTTCAGGTTAAGAATGGACCTCCAGAACGAATTAAGTTCTTAACCCGAGGTACCACTGTATTGCATTTTATCAGACACATGAAAATGACAACAAAAATAATAATAGAGATTTACCTTTCCGCTCCTTAACCTTAATCTCCCTTTAAGTTTAATAGCACGGATTTGTAGAGCCTTAGCCAGAAATTCAGATATTCTGAAAGATTTTGCAGACCCAGTAGACCTGCATACCCTCTAACATTTCTGCGATGAAAATAGGGATGCCCTACTCCATAATAATAATATTAATAATAATAATTTATAACCCACCCTTCTGAATGGGTTGGCTCAGCCACTCTGTGCTGCTTCCCACATATATAAAAACATAATAAAACATTAAACATTAAAAAAAACCTTCCCTATACGGGGCTGCCTTCAGATGTCTTCTAAAGGTTCTATAGTTATTTATCTCCTTGGCTCGGGGGTTGCTTAACTCCATTCCCTCCAAGATTTCTCCGATGGAAATAGGGACAGGGACGTGGGTGGCGCTGTGGGTTAAACCACAGAGCCTAGGACTTGCTGATCAGAAGGTCAGCGGTTCGAATCCCTGCGACAGGGTGAGCTCGGTCCCTGCTCTTGCCAACCTAGCAGTTTGAAAGCACATCAAAGTGCAAGTAGATAAATAGGTACCGCTCCGGTGGGAAGGTAAACTGCATTTCCGTGCACTGCTCTGGTTCGCCAGAAGCGGCTTAGTCATGCTGGCCACATGACCCGGAAGCTGTACACTGGTTCCCTCGGCCAATAAAGCGAAATGAGCGCCGCAACCCCAGAGTTGGCCACGACTGGACCTAATGGTCAGGGGTCCCTTTACCTTTAAGGAAAAGCGGGGCATTTCGGGATCGAATCAGAAACTGGGACGGCTTCTGTAAATCCGGGACTGTCCCTGGAAAATAGGGAAACTTGGAGGTGCTGCACCTGGCCATCTGTATGCCTGCAACCGCAGTGCGGTACACTTTGAAAACTTGCATATATTTAAATCAAATCCCGTTGGCAGGAGAGGAATAAATAAATGGCTGTGGTTTGGTGTGTCTCCCAAAATTTGGCCACATACCGCCATCCGCTTCTTCTGTTAAAAATAATAATAATGACACACTGCCTACAGCTGGAACGAACGGCATCAACTCAGATAATAAAAAGAGAGACGAGAGGAGGAAAGCAGCAAAGAAGCAGCCCATCATCTGAATTAAAAGCCCCCTGGTGTTGATTAAACTTTCCTCCTGCTGTAGCTTTCCAGCTCTCCTCACCTGTCTGGAAACGGCTGGCTGCTGGGTGCTTTGATAAATGGCTCCGTAAGTGTTTCTCTCATCTCCTGCTAAAATGCTGCCAGGGGCGCTTTCCTGCAGAGCAGAACTGAACAGACAGGATGAAAAAGAAGAGGAGAAATGAATGGAAGGAGCAAGAGAGAAGCCTCAGAGTATATTTCAAGTACCTCGGGTTAAGAACTTTGCTTCAGGATGAGAACAGTTTCAGGTTAAGAACGGACCTCCGGAACGAATTAAGTTCTTAACCCAAGGTACCACTGTAATCCTATGATTCTGCATTCATGGTGTTCTGTCCACACCAGTGAGCGTGACGTGGGTGGTGTGGGAGGCCGAGTCCCCCATTCACCACAGCGACCGATAAAAAATATATATCTATTCAGAGCGACCCTTCACAGAAAAATTATTTAGCACCAAGCACTTATCTCTTTAAGCACGACTGCCCCATTACTACTCATTCAATATCAAAAAAAAGGCGAAGTGCTTAATGTTAGTTTTGGATGGGAAGCAAGTGTTTAATTAGGGGGAAAGCACATCGTTATAATGACGGCAAATGGACAGGGTTCCCCCCCCCCTCATTAAAAAAAAAAGTACAATGTGTTTTTACAGAGCAACACAAGAAGAAGATGAAAAATACTGGTCTGTGCCCCATTAAGCTTACAGTCAATCAGTATAAGGGGGCAGGGTGGGCAGGTGGGGAAGTGGGATATTGGTGGGGGGTCAGATGTGGGGAGTGGGCTTTCTTGTTGTTGTTTAGTCGTTTAGCCGTGTCCGACTCTTCGTGACCCCCTGGACCAGAGCACGCCAGGCACTCCTGTCTTCCACTGCCTCCCGCAGTTTGGTCAGACTCATGCTGGTAGCTTTGAGAACACTGTCCCACCATCTCGTCCTCTGTTGTCCCCTTCTCCTTGTGCCCTCCATCTTTCCCAACATCAGGGTCTTTTCCAGGGAGTCTTCTCTTCTCATGAGGTGGCCAAAGTATTGGAGCCTCAGCTTCAGGATCTGTCCTTCCAGTGAGCACTCAGGGCTGATTTCCTTCAGAATGGTTAGGTTTGATCTTCTTGCAGTCCATGGGACTCTCAAGAGTCTCCTCCAGCACCATAATTCAAAAACATCGATTCTTTGGCGATCAGCCTTCTTTATGGTCCAGCTCTCACTTCCATACATCGCTACTGGGGAAACCATAGCTTTAACTATACGGACCTTTGTTGGCAAGGTGATGTCTCTGCTTTTTAAGGGCTTTCTTAGGTGCCTAGAAAAGTAAGGGAAGTATTTGAGGCGGCTGGGTCCGCTGTATGTGTACAGGAGGGGTTAGCACCCCAAAAGCCTCCTCTTCATCACCACTGCCATCCGACAGTTCATCAGCTCCCAGGGACTATTAAACCTTACGGCGTGTAGGTTATGTACACAATCCCAGAGGGCAATCAATTTTTATCCGGTACATGGAAGGTAACAGATGGAGACATGCACACTTAATCTCTTTTCTAGGTGGGCAGTGATAGGACTTAATCACCTTGGGTTCTTAACAATGTGCGCTTAATTTCGAGTTGGCTTCGCTCCAGCCGCCAGTCCGTGCGCCACCTGATGCCACCCTGGCGAACACCTACACAGTCACCTTTAGCCAGCGGAGTCTAGAATGAATGGGCCTGTGCCATGCAGGAGGCAGGGAGAGTTTGGGCATAGTGGGGGCGGCAGCGGCTGCCCCTTTCCCCAGATGAACCATAACCCCCATTTTCCATTTTAAAGGGCAAGTTCCTAGCATTTGCAGTGCCTCAGATGTGACAAAGCACAGGCGCTTTTTTTTCGTGTGAGAAATTAGCGTGCTTTTAGTGTTTGCTTTGTGGAGCCCTAGGAAATTCTTGCAGGTGCCCAGGGACATCATCTCACAGTCTGCCCTTAAGCTAGCAGCCACCTGCCTGCTTTCTGACCTTCATCCAGCCCAGAGGGTGGCTGTCAGCTGTCTCCTCCTCTTTAATCTCAGTGTTTCTCCTTGTAGAACTCAGCAGGCCAGAGGATGGGGGCAAAAGCAGATTTCATTTAGCTCTGGCACCACCTGCTGTTAGGCTCCTTCCCTTCCGCCCTACCAGTCCCAATGGGCACTAAATGCAACTGCTTTTTGCCAACCTTTGCAATGACCCGACTGTTCCTTTTATGAGTGAAATTTACTCGGAGTCAGTAGTGGATTTCATGCTCTTTATTCAGCTCATAGTGGTGAGGAGGAATGGGAGTTCCCCCAGAATGTCTGCTTTATATACATTATTTACACAATGGGCCCCACGTGATTGGCTAATTCCGGGATTCACCTGTAGGCCAATCAGGTTGCGGATTCACTTCCACCTGGAGCTGGATTGGGTGGCTCCTGTGGACCAATCAGACTGCTGCATTCTGCACCCTATTGTTCTAGGACCAATCAGACTCCTGCATTCTAGATCCTATTGTTCTAGGACCAATCAGACTCCTGCATTCTAGATCCTATTGTTCTAGGACCAATCAGACTGCTGCATTCTGGACCCTATTGTTCTAGGACCAATCAGACTGCTGCATTCTGGACCCTATTGTTCTAGGACCAATCAGACTGCTGCCTTTTGGATCCTATTCACCTCAGTACATAACAATGAGTTTGGGTGCAATGCAATATTTTGGGCTCCACAGGCCAGGCAGGATCAGCCTCGTGGGTCAAACTGGACAGGTTTGTGTGGCATCTCCTGCTAAAATATTGTGGGAAACCTACTTTTCAGCGAGGGATTCTGACAGACAAGCCTCCTTGAATTGGGAAGGGGCATGCATTAAAACAGGGGCCAGCAAACTTTTTCAGCAGGGGGCCGGTCCATGGTCCCTCAGACCTTGTGGGGGGCCGGACTATATTTTTGGGGGGAGGAGATGCACGAATTCCTATGACCCACAAATAACCCAGAGATGCATTTTAAATAAAAGAACACATTCTACTCATGTAAAAGCATGCTGATTCCCAGACCGCACATGGTCCAGATTTAGAAGGTGATTGGGCCAGATCCGGCCCCCGGGCCTTAGTTTGCCTACCCATGCATTAGAATCTCCTGCTAAAAGACGGGTCCTCCCCCCATCATTTTAGCAAATCCCCTGCTAATACGATGGGAGAAAACCTCTTCTTAGCAGCACCTTGACAGATGCATTGCATTCTCAGGGATGGGGCTGAAACAGCCTCCTCCCACATGCTGAGTTCAGGGTGAGCATTGGTTGGTATGCAAAGAAAGGCTCTGTCATTTGTATTCTTGTGCACAGGTGTCCAGCTGTTGATTATCAGGGCGTTGTGGAAAATGCACTCCGAACATGTAAAAGGTGCCCTTTTTTTTACTGTTTCATAAAGTTCCAAGGTTAAAACGAGTAACACCAGTATAACCAGTAAAAGCAGCTATTGCCACCTCCTCGCCCGCTTCTGAGCAAGAGCTCTGTGTTGCTTCAAAGCTTGTTCCCAACCTCGATTGATCTCATCCGGCTCGCTTTATGCGTCTTACTCTTTCGGAGCCGTCACCCCGGCGATTCCAATTTCTCTTTATAGTTAGTAAAAATCATTAACAGCGCCGGAGTTGTGATGACTCCACGGATTTCTGGATGACAACCTCCCCAACGGCTGCTTTGGCAGCCCAGCTGCCGCAGTGGCAAAACACAGACAGCTTCGTCAGCAGATTCACACCGAAAACATTACTGTTTTAAATTTAAATCCCCTTTTAACGACAGCTTGGGGGAATGGTCTGCAGTAACCCCTAGACGCCTTCAGGGGGCAGTGTGTGGCAATAAGAGCAGACTCTTAGAATCATCGCTTCGTAGAGCTGGAAAGGGACCCCGAGGGTCATCTAGCCCCACCCCAACGTATGACTCGAACCCACAACCCTGTGATTAAGAGTCTCATGCTCTGCCAACTGAGCTGGTTGGAAATGTGGAGGTCTTGGAGATGATCTAAACAGAAATGATTGTAAGCTGTTTTTATATGCAGTGACGGCAGCAAGAATATTATTGGCACAAAAATGGAAGCAAGAAGAATTACCGACAAAAGAAGAATGGAGGATGAAATTGATGGACTACGCAGAATTGGATAAACTAACCGGAAGAATTCGAAACCTGCGGGACCGGAGATTCACAGAAGACTGGTGTAAATTTATGGACTATTTGAAAAGTAATTGTGATGACGAAATTATGTTTGTAGGTTTGCAAGACGTTTTGTGAGGTAAATTATTTGAATTATTGCAAAAATGGTTAAAGAGGTGGATTGTGAGGTAAGATAATTAAAGGCAATCAGAATTTAAGAAATGCAGAAGAAATGATAAAAAATGGTGGATCATCAGAGGTGCTGATGGAAGTCAAAAAAGATTGTATAAGATGCGAAGCTCTGTGGAATGTATAATAATTGGTATGTTGAAATTAATAAAAATTATATATAAAAGAATTTAAAAAGGAAATATAGAGGTCTTTTGTTTTTTTTCGTGGGAAGTGGGGCCTTGGGCTACTATGGGGAGGAAGGGGGGCATCAAATTAATTCATGAATGATGTAGCGCTCTGAGCTCCTTGGAAGATGGGTGCGCTATAAAATGTCCCAGACGAACAAATACCAGTGGCGTGGTGTGCCTCACCTTTCCCACAAATTAAAACCCGCTGCTCAGTTCTCCTCTGGCTGCAAGTCAGCTCGTTTGGTGCTTGTTGGCGGGTTGAAATTTCCCAACGGGGCCCTTGGAAAAGCTGCCGTCGCAATTAGCAGTAATTGGGCTGCTTTTCTGACAGTCTCTCTGCAGAAAGAAGAACAAAGGCCTGGGTCAGGATTGATTGACAGGACACCGAAGGGGGCACAGGGGGTGGGAGCAGATTGAGGGGACAAGGGTTGGCAGGAGCGGAGAGAATTTGCCCGCTTTGGGACAGAAGGGCATCAAAGGCACCGAAAGTCTAAACATCACCTCCTTTAGCCACCTTGCTCAGGAAGAATCACTTAATTAGGTCGGCAGATGAGACTCTTTCGTTTGGCAGTCTTGGGTTCAAGTTCCGCCTTGGACAAAGGCCATGTTCACATCAGACATTTAAATCACTGTGATACGACTTCAAGCTGTCATGGCTTCCCCCAAAGAATTCTGGGAGGTGTGGTTTGTTAGGAGACCCCCCAATTTCCCTCCCAGAATTATAGTTCCCAGAGCAGTTTAAATATCAATTCCCCTTCACAGAGATCTCTGGGAATTAAAGTTCCTGGGGGAGGTGTAGGGGTCTCCTATCAATGCTCAGAACCATTAGCAAACCCCAGCTCCCATCATTCTTTGGTGGGGAAGGCCTTTCTTTTTAAAGTGACCAGGGTTCGAATACCCCCCTCGGCCAGGAAGCTCTCTTGGGTGACCTTGCGTCCATCACTGCCTCTCTCAGCCCCACCTACCTCACAGGGCTGTTGTGGGCACTGGCAGAGGAACAGGGGCGGCGATGGGAGCGCACCTCCCCCGGCACCATCGGGGAGGGGGTACCATTGTGGCCGCTCCCCCCCCGGACATGTGCCGCGCACCCTCCCACCGTGCATGCCCCCATGGATGGTGCGCCACGCCCCTGAGACACACGCCACACCTGCACGGATGACATGCCACGCCCCCAGGACACACACCACGCCCCCGGGATATGCACCAGCCATGCCCCCGCCTGCTCTCCGGCCCCGGTGCCAGAGCATGCAGCTTCACCACTGTTGTGGGAATGAAATGAGGAAGATCAGGGGAGAGCCATGTATGCCATCTTGAGCTCCTTGGAGGAGAAAAGTGGGATATAATATGCCACAAATGAATAAGCAGGAATCCAGTAGGAAGAGCAAATGGCCTTGTGTCAAATTGTGGATTTTTGAGGGTATACAGTGGTACCTCAGGTTAAAAACTTAATTCGTTCCGGAGGTCCATTCTTAACCTGAAATTGTTCTTAACCTGAAGCACCACTTTAGCTAATGGGGCTTCCCGCTGCCCGATTTCTGTTCTCATCCTGAAGCAAAGTTCTTAACCCGAGGTACAGTCATACCTCGAGTTGAATGTGCTTCGGGTTGATCGCGTTCGAGTTGTGCTCCGTGGCAACCCGGAAGTAACGGAGCATGTTACTTCCAGGTTTCGCCGCTTGCACATGTGCAGACGCTCAAAATGATGTCACATGCATGTGCGGAAGCGGCAAAACGTGACCCGTGTACATGCCATCATGTCTTGCGTTCCATTCGGGATGCGAACGGGGCTCCAGAACGGATCCCATTTGCATCCCGAGGTACCACTGTACTATTTCTGGGTTAGCGGAGTCTGTAACCTGAAGCGTCTGTAACCTGAAGCATCTGTAACCCGAGGTACCACTGTATTTACTTTCAAGAGCGCCATAATGGACATTGGAGGGCAACCTGCGACTCACAGGCACCATGCTCTTCCCTTCTAGGGTCACCAACGTGTTCAAGGAAGAGACAACATTTTAGTCAGGGACTTTCTGATTTCTGCCGTATTTGTGGAATATCAGTGGCTCCTGGGCATGATGGTTCTGCTCTGCCCCCACAGTCCTGCTTGTGGTATTCCCACAGGTATCTGGGCAGCTGCTGTGAGAAAATAATGTTGGCATCGGTGCGCCATTTACTGGATCCGGAAGGTTCTTCTGTTGTCCTCATGCTCGCCTGTCTCTTGGTTTTTTCTTTATCCCATAGCCTTCACATAAATTTGACGGCATGCACATTTCTGAATGCTGAAGGTGAAAGCAGAAGGAAATATTGCAGTACGGGAGCAAAGACCATTTGTTTCTTTTTTAAAAAAAGAAACCGAGATCTTAATATGTGGGGCACAGCTCTCCCACCTAGAAATATATTTTGCCCTTTCCCTGAAATCTTCTTTCTGGTGCTGCCGCTGCATATTCCCAAGCATTCTGCAACCTTTCCACAGACCATGTGAGTGTGTTTTACGGCTCACCTGTAGCCCTCAATAATAATAATAATAATAATAATAATAATAATAATAATAATTTATTATTTGTACCCCCCCATCTGGCTAGGCTTCCCCAGCCACTCTGGGCGGCTTCCAACAAAGATAAAAAATGCATTAAAATGTCACACATTAAAAACTTCCCTAAAGAGAGCTGCCTTCAGATGTCTTCTAAATGTCAGGTAGTTGTTTATCGCTTTGACATCTGCTGGAAGGGCGTTCCACAGGGCGGGTGCCACTACCGAGAAGGCCCTCTGCCTGGTTCCCTGTAGCTTTGCTTCTCGCAGGGAGGGAACCGCCAGAAGGCCCTCGGCGCTGGACCTCAGCGTCCGGGCAGAATGATGGGGGTGGAGACACTGCTTCAGGTATACTGGGCTGAGGCCGTTTAGGGCTTTAAAGATCAACAGCAACACTTTGAATTGTGCTCGGAAACGTATGAGCTTAAGGATCTCTGGCCTACAGAATTCACTTTTAGGGGGCCGCATAGCAGTTCAAAAGCACATCAAAGCGCAAGTACATAAATAGGTACCGCTCTGGCGGAAAGGCAAACGGCGTTTCCGTGCACTGCTCTGGTTCGCCAGAAGTGGCTTAGTCATGCTGGCCACATGACCTGGAAACTGTACTTCAATAAAGCGAGATGAGCGCCGCAACCCCAGAGTCGGCCATGACTGCACCTAATGGTCAGGGGTCCCTTTATTTTCAGAAAACACCCATTTGGGATTTCACATCTGCAATTTCACATTCTGAGCGACAACAATTGCAACATTGCCAGATTCCACCCGCTCCCCCAAAATTACTTTTAGTTCTGACAACCACACCACCCATTTAAAGCACTTTTAATCCAACCAGGCAACTTTGCTCTCCTGCTTTGCTCCTTTAATGCGATACAGTCCCTCCCCACCACCACTGACAATGTCCTCGCCTTAACAACGTCCTCGGAGACCCGAACGCTGCCTTACAGGTTGGCCGTTATTATTTCCACAGAATATTCTCACTTGCTGCCTAATTTTCATTCACGGCTTTCGTCCCCGGAGGCCTTGCGGAACCCGAGTTCTCTGAGCGAGGCCAAATGATTTGTAATCTAATTAATGGTGTTGCTACTGTGGGAACCTCAGATGCTGCTGTCGGGCTATTGATGCGCCTAACACTGTGTTGTCCACACAGTCTGGCAGAAGCTCGCCAGGGTTTCAGATGGAGGAGATTTCTTCCCCCAGCCCAACCTGGAGATGCTGTTGTGGATTCAATCCGACACCTTCTGCATGCCAAGCAGGTGTTCTACCTCCTGGGCCCCACCAGCCCTCGATTCCCATTCTCTAGACTCCTACCCTCTTTTTATATATATATATAATTTCTTGGGAGAAGGGCAATGACAGGCCTAGACAGCATCTTGAGAAGTAGAGACATCACCTTGCCAACAAAGGTCCGTATAGTTAAAGCTATGGTTTTCCCAGTAGTGATGTATGGAAGTGAGAGCTGGACCATAAAGAAGGCTGATCGCCGAAGAATGGATGCTTTTGAATTCTGGTGCTGGAGGAGACTCTTGAGAGTCCCATGGACTGCAAGAAGATCAAACCTCTCCATTCTGAAGGAAATCAGCCCTGAGTGCTCACTGGAAGGACAGATTGTGAAGCTGAGGCTCCAGTACTTTGGCCACCTCATGAGAAGAGAAGACTCCCTGGAGAAGACCCTGATGTTGGGAAAGATGGAGGGCCCAAGGAGAAGGGGGCGACAGAGGACGAGATGGTTGGATAGTGTTTTCGAGGTTACCAGCATGAGTCTGACCAAGCTGCGGGGGGCAGTGGAGGACAGGAGTGCCTGGCGTTCTCTGGTCCATGGGGTCACGAAGAGTCGGACCCGACTAAACGACTAAACAACAACAACAACAACAAAATTTTAATTAGTTTTTTAACATATCATTTTCATCAGTAATTACAGTGGTACCTCAGGTTACATACGCTTCGGGTTACATATGCTTCAGGTTACAGACTCCGCTAACCCAGAAATATTACCTCAGGTTAAGAATTTTGCTTCAGGATGAGAACAGAAATTGTGCTCTAGCGGCGCGGTAGCAGCAGGAGGCCCCATTAGCTAACAAGAGCTGTCTGTTGAATCGCTGTGTCATCTGATATGTTCACCCACAACTTAACAAATTTCGTCTGCCATTCTTTTGTCGGAATTTCTTCTTGTTTCCATTTCTGAGCTAATGATACTCTTGCCGCAGTTGTTGCATATAGAAACAATTTAACATCTTGCCTATTAATGTCCTGGCCTATAATAGGGGACGCAGGTGGCACTGTGGGTTAAACCACAGAGCCTAGGACTTGCCGATCAGAAGGTCAGCGGTTCGATTCCCCGCTATGGGGTGAGCTCCCGTTGCTCGGTCCCTGCTCTTGCCAACCTAGCAGTTCGAAAGCACGTCAAAGTACAAGTAGATCAATAGGTACCACTCCGGCAGGAAGGTAAACGGTGTTTCCGTGGCCTGCTCTGGTTCGCCAGAAACGGCTTAGTCATGCTGGCCACTTGACCCGGAAGCTGTACGCTGGCTCCCTCAGCCTATAGAGCGAGATGAGCATGCAACCCCAGAGTCGGCCACAACTGTACCTAATGGTCAGGGGTCCCTTTACCTTTACCGATAATACCAGACTCCTGCCCTATTTCTCATCCCCCTTCAGATTTTGCGCTGCCCACCTAGATGCCCATGCAATTCCAGGCCTCCGCTTCTCCCTCTCCAGCGATGGTGTTGAATGATTAATCCCCTCAGATGACACAAACACACCACTGTTCACAGCCAGTAAGTGCTGGCTCCCAACTCCCAAAGGCAGATCTTTGCTCTCGCGTGTTCCTGAATCTTTCATAGGTTTTGGAGAGTTACAGAAGAGGCTCTCGGACAGCCGAGGGAACCTGAAATATACTTGGAGTCGAGAGTGGATTTCATGCTCTTTATTCAGCTCATAGTGGTGAGGAGGAATGAAAGTTCCCCCAAAATATATGCTTTATATACATTATTTACACAATGGGCTGCACGCGATTGGCTAATTCCGGGATTCTCCTGTAGGCCAATCAGGTTGTGGATTCACTTCCACCTGGAGCTGGATTGGGTGGCTCCTGCGGACCAATCAGACTGCTGCATTGTTCTAGAACCAATCAGACTGCTGCATTCTGAATCCTATTGTTCTAGGACCAATCAGACTGCTGCATTTTGGATCCTATTCAACTCAGTACATAACAAAACCCCTGGGATTCTGGCGCACAGAACCAGGGACTCTGAAACCCAGGCAGGAGAGGGTCCTTCGGGGACACCATGGAGTCTTCATCGGCCTGGGTTTTCTGGGTCTCAGCCAAGCGAAGCAGTGGACACATGGGTCGGGTTTTCACTCATCCTCCTAAAAAGGTTGCATCACTGCATTGCATTGACATATAAGCAATGAAGGCAGCAAGAATATTATTGGCACAAAAATGGAAGCAAGAAGAACTACCGATGAAAGAAGAACGGAGGATGAAATTGATGGACTATGCAAAATTAGATAAATTAACAGGAAGGATTCGAAACCTGCAGGACCAGAGATTCTTTTCCAAAAATTTTTTTATTAAATTTTCCACAATTATAACAAATGTAACATAGAAAAAAGAAAAGAAAACACACAAAAGAAAACACAATACAGTACTAAACAAGAAAAACAAAAACAACCAGAGGGACCAGAGATTCTTAGAAGACTGGAGTAAATATATGAACTATTTGAAAAGTAATAAAGGTAAAGGTAAAGGTCCCCCTGCCCGTACGGGCCAGTCTTGACAGACTCTGGGGTTGTGCGCCCATCTCACTTAAGAGGCCAGGGGCCAGCGCTGTCCGGAGACACTTCCGGGTCACGTGGCCAGCGTGACATCGCTGCTCTGGCGAGCCAGAGCCGCACACGGAAACGCTGTTTACCTTCCCGCTGGTAAGCGGTCCCTATTTATCTACTTGCACCTGGAGGTGCTTTCGAACTGCTAGGTTGGCAGGCGCTGGGACCGAGCAGCGGGAGCGCACCCCGCCGCAGGGATTTGAACCGCCGACCTTTCGATCGGCAAGTCCTAGGCGCTGAGGCTTTAACCCACAGCGCCACCTGCGTCCCCTTGAAAAGTAATAGTAATGAACAAATTACACTAGTAGGATTGCAAGAAGTTTTGTAAGGAGGACTATATGAAATATTACAAGACAATGAGGAGTTGTTGTTGTTGTTTAGTCGTTTAGTCGTGTCCGACTCTTCGTGACCCCATGGACCAGGGAACGCCAGGCACTCCTGTCCTCCACTGCCCCCCGCAGCTTGGTCAGACTCATGCTGGTAACCTCGAAAACACTATCCAACCATCTCGTCCTCTGTCGCCCCCTTCTCCTTGTGCCCTCCATCTTTCCCAACATCAGGGTCTTTTCCAGGGAGTCTTCTCTTCTCATGAGGTGGCCAAAGTACTGGAGCCTCAGCTTCACAATCTGTCCTTCCAGTGAGCACTCAGGGCTGATTTCCTTCAGAATGGAGAGGTTTGATCTTCTTGCAGTCCATGGGACTCTCAAGAGTCTCCTCCAGCACCATAATTCAAAAGCATCAATTCTTCGGCGATCAGCCTTCTTTATGGTCCAGCTCTCACTTCCATACATCACTACTGGGAAAACCATAGCTTTAACTATACGGACCTTTGTTGGCAAGGTGATGTCTCTACTTCTCAAGATGCTGTCTAGGCCTGTCATTGCCCTTCTCCCAAGAAGCAGGCGTCTTTTAATTTCGTGGCTGCTGTCACCATCTGCAGTGATCATGGAGCCCAAGAAAGTAAAATCTCTCACTGCCTCCATTTCTTCCCCTTCTATTTGCCAGGAGGTGATGGGACCAGTAGCCATGATCTTCGTTTTTTTGATGTTGAGCTTCAGACCATATTTTGCACTCTCCTCTTTCACCCTCAATAAAAGGTTCTTTAATTCCTCCTCACTTTCTGCCATCAAGGTTGTGTCATCTGCATATCTAAGGTTGTTGATATTTCTTCCGGCAATCTTAATTCCGGCTAGGGATTCATCCAGCCCAGCCTTTCGCATGATGAATTCTGCATATAAGTTAAATAAGCAGGGAGACAAAATGCAGCCTTGTCGTACTCCTTTCCCAATTTTGAACCAGTCAGTTGTTCCATATCCAGTTCTAACTGTAGCTTCTTGTCCCACATAGAGATTTCTCAGGAGACAGATGAGGTGATCAGGCACTCCCATTTCTTTAAGAACTTGCCATAGTTTGCCATGGTCGACACAGTCAAAGGCTTTTGCATAGTCAATGAAGCAGAAGTAAATGTCTTTCTGGAACTCTCTAGCTTTCTCCATAATCCAGCGCATGTTTGCAATTTGGTCTCTGGTTCCTCTGCCTCTTCTAAATCCAGCTTGCACTTCTGGGAGTTCTCGGTCCACATACTGCTTGAGCCTTCCTTGTAGAATTTTAAGCATAACCTTGCTAGCGTGAGAAATTAGTGCAATTGTGCGATAGTTGGAGCATTCTTTGGCACTGCCCTTCTTTGGGATTGGGATGTAGACTGATCTTCTCCAATCTTCTGGCCACTGCTGAGTTTTCCAAACTTGCTGGCATATTGAGTGTAGCACCTTAACAGCATCATCTTTTAAAATTTTAAATAGTTCAGCTGGAATACCATCACTTCCACTGGCCTTGTTATTTGCAGTGCTTTCTAAGGCCCATTTGACTTCACTCTCCAGGATGGCTGGCTCAAGGTCAGCAACCACACTACCTGGGGTATATGAGACATCCGTTTCTTTCTGGTATAATTCCTCTGTGTATTCTTGCCACCTCTTCTTGATGTCTTCTGCTTCTGTTAGGTCCTTTCCACTTTTGTCCTTTATTATGGAAATCTTTGTACGAAATGTTCCTTTCATATCTCCAATTTTCTTGAACAGATCTCTGGTTCTTCCCATTCTATTGCTTTCCTCTATTTCTTTGCATTGCTTGTTTAAGAAGGTCTTCTTGTCTCTCCTTGCTATTCTTTGGAAATCTGCATTCAATTTCCTGTATGTTTCACGATCTCCCTTGCATTTTGCTTGCCTTCTCTCCCCCGCTATTTGTAAGGCCTCATTGGACAGCCACTTTGCTTTCTTGCATTTCCTTTTCATTGGGATGGTTTTCGTTGCTGCCTCCTGTATAATGTTACGAGCCTCCATCCATAGTTCTTCAGGCACTCTGTCCAGCAAATCTAAATCCTTAAACCTGTTCCGCACTTCCACTGTGTATTCATAAGGGATTTGACTTAGATTGTATCTTACCGGCCCAGTGGTTTTTCCTACTTTCTTCAGTTTAAGCTTGAATTTTGCTATAAGAAGCTGATGATCTGAGCCACAGTCAGCTCCAGGTCTTGTTTTTGCTGACTGTATAGAGCTTCTCCATCTTTGGCTGCAGAGAATATAATCAATCTGATTTCGATGCTGCCCATCTGGTGATGTCCATGTGTAGAGTCGTCTCTTGTGTTGTTGGAAAAGCGTGTTTGTGATGACCAGCTTGTTCTCTTGACAGAACTCTATTAGCCTTTGCCCTGCTTCGTTTTGATCTCCAAGGCCAAACTTGCCAGTTGTTCCTTTTATCTCTTGACTCCCTACTTTAGCATTCCAATCCCCTATAATGAGAAGAACATCCTTCTTTGGTGTCACTTCTATAAGGTGTTGTAAGTCTTCATAGAATTGGTCAATTTCAGTTTCTTCAGCACCAGTAGTTGGTGCATAAACTTGGATTACTGTGATGTTAAAAGGTCTGCCTTGGATTCGTATCGAGATCATTCTATCATGAGGAGACTTATTAGTTACAATGAGGAGACTTATTACAATGAGGAGACTAATTACAATGAGGAGACTTATTAGTTAATGATAATTAAGAGTAATTGAGAAATTAAGAAATGCAGAATAAGTGATAAAGAACAGAAAATCGTGAGAGGCGTTGACGGAAGTCAAAAATATTGTATAAGATAAGAAGTTATGTTGTATGAATGTTGGAAATGATATGTTAAAAAAACTAATAAAAATATATTTTAAAAAGAGAAGAAAGAAAAGCTTGCATCACACCTTATAAATCTCCTCGCTCAGGTAAAAGCCACGCAACAGTTCTGCAGTGTGGCTCCTGGCCAAGTACTGCCAGGAATTAGCTGGCAACTGTGCCCCAAATCTTGGTTATAATGTCCATGTGAGGGACATTTTATTTCATAACACATATCTTGCTTGCTTTCATTCACGAAGGCTCCTTCCACCCACCTGATTTCTTTCTGTCTCCTCCACATGCTTCTGCCCAGGTCTGAGGCAAAACTGGCTATAATAAGAATCATCTTCAGAACCCGGGGCGGGGGGGCAGGCAGGGTAAGGCCCTCCCAGCTAAACCAAGAAGCTAAACCATTTGAGTGATTTGGGCAGTTCTGAAAGTATTATTTCTGAGGTTGCCTTGGAATGAATAAATCGATTTAAACTCTGTATTGCTATAAACTGAGATGCCCTGAGCAAATTTGGGAGGAGGTGTGGGGGGAGGGGAATCTAATTGGCAATAATTGGCTATTTCATTAACGATGTTAATGCTTGCTTCTGTTTTTTGTTTTGTAAATTGTTTAGAGGTCCTGTTTGTAACTGAGCAGTGTGTACATTTTGTTAAATAAATAAAAAAATTAATAATAGTATCAGATGGGCAGCTCAGCTGGCTAGAGGGTGGTGGTGATAACGCCAAGGTTGTGGGTTCGATCCCTGTACGGGACAGCTGCATATTCCTGCCTTGCAGGGGGTTGGACTAGATGATCCTATGGATCCCTTCCAATCTATTCTATTCTAGTAATAGCAATAGGTTGTCCCAGTCAGACTCTTGATCCATCTAGTTTAGTATTGTCTACACAGACTACTGGTGGAGAGTTAATTGCAAACATTCTGTGACATCACAGCAATCCAGCCAGTAGCTACAGAGATGCACTGACAAGCAAAAATCTGGATACTATGGAGAGAGAGAGAGAGAGAGCCCAGATTATTGACCCAATCGATCACAAGACGCACCGCATGCACACTATCTGAATGGCAAAGCCCATCAACTTTGGGGTCCCCCCAGGCCCCTCAAATATTTTATTGGGGGTGGGGGCGAAGGGACCTTGGCCCCTAGGAGTTGGTTCCTATTCACACAACCTGACCCTGACACACACAAAAAAACCACATATACAGGAACCACATCTCAGTGGAACAACAGCTCCCAAACCTTAGCCCGAATTGGAGTGGCGGCTTACAAAACGAAGCAAGCAAGCAAACTCCATGAGCTTGGCTGCAACTAAAGTGACCTCCCTCTGTATCCACACAGAACGCAATACAGATCTGAAACACTGTGGGCATCAGCGCAGGCGGGAAAGTAGGTCAGAATGTGAGAATTAGGAAGTCAACGGAGCCCAGGAAGAAGGAAGGATGGGAGACAGTGGGATTTGGGCAAAAAGGCGAAATAGTTTTCCTGGTGATAGCCCTCACGTGTTTTGCCATAAACCCTTAACAGAGGATGTGCTACCATTAGCTGTGTCCATCGAAGAAACAGGGATGTTGTCCTGATTATCTATGCCATGGGTAGGCAAACTAAGGCCCGGGGGCCGGATCCGGCCCAATTGCCTTCTAAATCTGGCCTGCTGACGGTCCGGGAATCAGCATGTTTTTACATGATTAGAATGTGTGCTTTTATTTAAAATGCATCTCTGGGTTATTTGTGGGGCATAGAAATTCGTTCATTCCCCCCCCCCAAAAAAAATAGTCCGGCCCCCCACAAAGTCTGAGGGATAGTGGACTGGCCCCCTGCTGAAAAAGTTTGCTGACCCCTGATCTATGCAATGGCAAATATCGGTACAGTGGTACCTCATGTTACAGACGCTTCAGGTTACAGACTCCGCTAACCCAGAAATAGTACCCTGGGTTAAGAACTTTGCTTCAAGATGAGAACAGAAATCGTGCAGCAGCAGCAGGAGGCCCCATTAGCTAAAGTGGTGCTTCAGGTTAAGAACAGTTTCAGGTTAAGAACGTACCTCCAGAACGAATTAAATTCTTAACCCGAGGTACCACTGTATTGGGAAGATCCCTTTTTTACTGTACCTGCTCCAAATAATTATTTCCCCATGTTTCCCAAACGTTGGTCTCCAGATGTTTTGGGACTACAACTCCCATCATCCCTAGCTAGCAAGACCAGTGCTGAGGGATGATGGGAATTGTAGTCCAAAAACAGCTGGAGACCCAAGTTTGGGAAACACTGGCGGACGGGGGAGGGCATGCCCCCCCGAAGTATGTTGCACTCTAGCTCCCATCATCACTGGCTTTTCTAGCTGGGGCTGATGGGAGCTGGAGTCTAACATACCTCTAGAATCATAGAATTGCAGAGTTGAGCTGTAAAATAATTTTGCTTCATATACCAGCTGCATGGGACGCGGGTGGCGCTGTGGGTTAAACCACAGAGCCTAGCACTTGCTGATCAGAAGGTCGGCGGTTCGAATCCCGCGACTGGGTGAGCTCCCGTTGCTAGGTCCCTGCTCCTGCCAACCTAGCAGTTCGAAAGCACGTCAAAGGGCAAGTAGATAAATAGGTACCGCTCTGGTGGGAAGGTAAACGGCGTTTCCGTGCGCTGCTCTGGTTCGCCAGAAGCGGCTTAGTCATGCTGGCCACATGACCTGGAAGCTGTATGCCGTCTCCCTCGGCCAATAATGCGAGATGAGCGCCGCAACCCCAGAGTCGGTCACGACTGGACCTAATGGTCAGGGGTCCCTTTATCTTTACCTTTACCAGCTGTGTACACACCATGCACTATAGGTAAAGGTAAAGGTACCCCTGCCCGTACGGGCCAGTCTTGACAGACTCTGGGGTTGTGCGCCCATCTCACTTAAGAGGCCAGGGGCCAGCGCTGTCCGGAGACACTTCCGGGTCACGTGGCCAGCGTGACATCGCTGCTCTGGCGAGCCAGAGCCGCACACGGAAACGCCGTTTACCTTCCCGCTGGTAAGCGGTCCCTATTTATCTACTTGCACCCGGAGGTGCTTTCGAACTGCTAGGTTGGCAGGCGCTGGGACCGAGCAGCGGGAGCGCACCCCGCCGCGGGGATTCGAACCGCCGACCTTTCGATCGGCAAGCCCTAGGCGCTGAGGCTTTAACCCACAGCGCCACCTGCGTCCCATGCACTATAATCTCACTGAAAGCACATGTCCTCCTCCGCCTCCCTCTAAGAATCCTGGGTACTGTAGTCCACCCCTCAGAGAGCTACATTGCCCAGCACCCTTCACGAACTACAGTTCCCAGAATTCTTTGGGAGTGGGTGGTGGTGGTGGAATGTGCTTTTAATGTATGGTGCATAGGCTTCTCGGGACTATAGAGACAGGGATATCAGCTTCCCTTACAGGATTGCTGCAGAGATTACAGCACAATAATGCACTCGAAGCTGTTGGAAAGCTCAAGAGGCCGCTACAGAAACATAAAACATTATAATTATTATAATCGCCGCTGGCGCGATCAGAAGCCTGCTGGAGATTTGAAAGAAACGTGCATTTATTTGGGTGGCGGATAGGCAGCAAATTTATGCTCTGGGTGCAAAGAAGGGGCCGGCAGTTTGATTTGACTGGGGTCTTTCGGTGTTATTTTGTGGGGCGATTCAATTTCTGCACCGCCCTTCAGTCCAGGGTGGCAGACAACAACACCCATTAAATAATTTTGAAAATAGTTATTTTTTTAATCGATTAAAGCCATTTCAGAAGATCTGCAAGCATTGCAAAGCAACGAAAGATACAGCTAACCCTTCCCAGGTTGCAGGTGGACCAGGAAACTCTTTTGTGAGAGGAGGTTGATTCCGTGAGTAAAATACAGCTTGGGAGGGCGGGGGGAGCTGCTGAAGTGAAAGGCTACAAGTGACCCCCACCCAAAAATATAAATAAATCTGAGCTGCGTGTAAGCCCGAGATCAGAGTCTGAAAGCTAGTGCCCCCCGGCCCCCCCTTCCAGGAGACTAAACGGAGTCAGGAGCATCCTGCCCCCCCACATTTATGAGACCTCACCCCCTTCCAACCCTGGGGGCACCTATGTGGGGAAGAAAAGGGTGCTTGTGGGGGTGCCAAAGTCCTAAAATCACTTCCCCCCTCTTGCATCTGTCTCTCTTCCCTATATCAGCCAGCTTGGCGTGGAGGATGGGTGGGGGGTCTTAAATTGCAAAGACATGCCCACAGGGAGGGGTGTGTTTTTAAAAGGGGGGGTGTCTTTTTTATTATTATTTTGCCACGCAATCCATCTCTGCGAGGAGGCGAGGCATCTGCCTGTGTGTGGCTGTCAGCTCACAGACAACCCCTCCCCTCCTCCTCCCCCCTCCTCCATCCAGATCTGGGGGTGGGAAGGAGGGAGGGGGGAGAGGAAGGGGGGCTCCGCTCATGCCACCGCATCTTGGCAGCAGGCGCACAGCTGCTCCCGGAGCGCTGGATGGCAGCCTTGCTGTAGGAGACTGGGCAGCTGCCTTGGCACCGCGCAGAAGGCAGAGGAGCTGGCCAGCCACCACGTTGGAGGGGACTTTCTGCCTCTCTCTTCCTCCTCCTCTTCGTGCCACGGGTCCTTCTTCTTCGTGGCAAGCCTTGGGAGAGCCACCGATTGCCACAGATTGGCAAACCTAACCCTTAGCGCCGAGGGTGGCAAGGGCATCGTGCCAAAGCTCATCGCAGGAGTTCTTGAAGAGGGACCCTGGCATTTTTTGGAGAGGAGGGTCTGCGTGTTCTGGCTGGCACCCAAGCCGAGCAACTTTCTCCCTGACCGGGCATCATCGTGTCTGGGCCGGGCAGAGATGGGCACCCTTTTGCAGAGGATGCAGCCCGCGGAGGTCTGGAGGGTGGCAAACAGGTGCTTGCCACGGGGACGCTGGCAGTGAGCACGGTAAGGGTCTCTATTTCTTTCTCTCTCTCTCTCATGTGGACTTTGTCAAACCCAAGACCCTCTCAGCCTGGGCTGCCCGGGTGGTGCCAACCTCCCTGACTGCAAGTCTTCATCGGATCGTAGAATAGGAAGGGACCCCAAGGGCCATCTACTCCAACCCCCCCAAAGGAGAAGCCCAAAGCCAATCCTTTTGCCCACTCTTATCTATCCCAGACTTGGAGTGCCCCATTGGCCCTGGATTTTGCCCCCCACCCCCCAAAAAACTTGGGTCTCCCTGCCCTCCTCACTGCTCTCAATTCTAAATCTGCCACATGGAAGTTCAAGAGAGATTCTCTCTGAGTCTCGACAGCTGACGAGATGGTGAAATTAATGAGATTAATCTTGGTGGCGAAGCGAGGGGGTAATTGGGTGAAGCTGGAGTCACTCTGGACCAGGGCAGCGCTTCTTATGGTGACCCTTGGGCACCCAAGAGGACGAGTGTCCTAGGGCGATGGGCAGGCAAGGAGGTGGCTCCTGCTCCACTTAACACCCTTTAAACAGCACAACCCCCCAACCCCCAGAGAGGTCTCTGAGCCCCCTAACCCTAGCCTCTGTCTTATTGTTGTGGGAGGGGGCGAGAGAGAGGGGTCGGGCAGGAGCGCAGGGAGCCGAGCGCATCTTTGGAGTCTCGGGGAAGCGTGCAAAGGATTTGTGAAACAGAGTTGGCCAGAGGGTGGGTTTCTTGTGTGTTGTGTTTTAAAAGGTGCCAGCGCCTGGTGGCAAGAGGGTGCCCCCTTTCCCGGCTCCCAGCTTGGGGACATTCTCTCCTACTCGCCAGCCCAGGGATGGTGAAGGGATGCATCATCCCCGAGTCTTTACACAGCAGGTGTGTGGGCTGGGGAACCGAGGGCAAAGGAACCAGAGCTCTCTCTTTCTCAAACACACACACACACACAGAGAGAGAGTTTCTTTCGTGTGGGAGCTCTGAGCAGGCAGGAGGAAGGAGATCGATAGAGACCGTCAACGTGCAAGGAAAGACTGCTGGGGATTTAGCTCCTTTGTGGGGGCTGACCCATCGCTCCTCCTGTGTCTGTGGCTCTCTGGAAAGAGAGGTTCCCCCTCCCCCAGACTACCTCTCCAGATCCTCTTTGGATTCTTGAGAGAAAGGGCCCAGGGAGCAAAACAAGGTGCAAGGATATTGAAAGGGATCAATATGGAGAGAGAAGTGGAGATCTAATCTAGTATTTTGCTGGCCAGCTGGTGCCTCTCTGAACCTCACAGGCCCAAAGACCCAGCCCTTCCTTGCTTGTCCCCCGCCGCCTGGCATTTAGGGGTATACTGCCCTTGTACATTGAGGTTTCTCTAAGCTATCACGCCTTATATAATTACAGCTGCAGATCAATTGCTGTGTTCTGAATTGTGTTTTTCCCCCCATTCTCATTTAAAGGCATCTGAAATAGCTGCCATATTCAGACTCTGGGGCGACGACTTTCTGAAAGATAACAGTGCATTGCATGATTTACTTCATTTTTGTCCGTTTCGGGGAAACAGCACATCAAAATAAGCTTGTTTTTCTCATGCGAGGGTTGAGGAACTCAGTTTCAGTACAGCTTTCCTTGCCCCCAATGTACACTCGGTTTCCCTTTCGCACGTAACGCCATCCCCACGTGGCAAGCACCAAAAGTGTCATCGGGCTGAGTCACAAACGGATGTCTTTGATTAACCCCAAGTTGATCTGATGCAAAGTTAGCTTTCTCCAGTCTCCTGTGACTTACTGTATAGCTTAATGTGTTTGGGGAACTTCTCTGTATCATGTTCCCGTTAGAACCCAGGAAGAACAAACGAGCGAATTTCTTACCCCCGTTGGACGTTTTCGTGGGGTCCCCATTATGTAATGTGTGGTTGTGACGAAAACAGGTGCATTATCTAAGCACACTCCTTTCAGATCCAGGGTCGATTATGACTCCCTGCCGGTTAGGAGTGTGTACAGAATGCAGCAAACCTGGGTTGGTTTCCGCACAAGGTGTGAAACGGCCTTACAGTTCCATCAATATATATATATATATTTTTTTGGGGGGGGAGGCCTGATCTCTGGAGAGTGCCAAAACGGAACGCCCAGTTTATAGGCTAATTCTGGAGCTCTGCCCGGTTAATTAAAATGCTTCTTTTATTTGCTCCCCCCTCGCCAGCAACAGGCAGAGAAAGCGAAAGAGAGAAGGAGATGCTTTGGCTGGGAAGGAATAATAGAACCCTGCTGTTTTTTATGGCGTCGCTGATTTTCCCATTGTATATTTTGCTCTATTTTAACATTTGCCACCACAGCTCTGATAATTGCGTCTCGAAGGGTGGTATGGAAATCCGAAAAACACATTAAGTGGTCAGTGATGCCTTCCGGCAAGCGCTGGGTACCATGAAGGAGCCCAGAAATTTGGCAATCGCGTTTAAGCTCCCAGGGGAGCGAAAATGGGTCTTTATGACTCATTGATCCCCTACCCCAAACCCTTCACTCCTTGGCACACACAGCTGAAGATGGATTATGGGATGTCTGTGGTTGCTTGGAAAAGGGACGCGGGTGGCGCTGTGGGTTAAACCACAGAGCCTAGGACTTGCCGATCAGAAGGTTGGCGGTTTGAATCCCTGCGACAGGGTGAGATCTCATTGCTCGGTCCCTGCTCCTGCCAACCTAGCAGTTCGAAAGCACGTCAAAGTGCAAGTAGATAAATAGGTACCGCTCCGGCGGGAAGGTAAACGGCGTTTCCGTGCACTGCTCTGGTTTGCCAGAAGCGGCTTCGTCATACTGGCCACATGACCCGGAAGCTGTACGCCGGCTCCCTCGGCCAGTAAAGCAAGAAGAGAGCCACAACCCCAGAGTTGGCCACGACTGGACCTAATGGTCAGGGGTCCCTTTACCTTTACCTATGGTGGCTTGGACACCCAAACTAACTCAATCTAGCCCATCACCTGGGTATCATCGCACAACAGGTGCTGAACCACCTTGGGTACCCAGGAAGGCTAGTTTTACCCCGCCCCTCCCAACAGCCCCAAAGAATCCATATTTAGTAGGACACTATCCCTTCAGGCTCACCTTCGCTCCATGCGCAAAACCTGCGCGCAGCAACAGCACAAGAAGAAATGTATGCATGAAATCTGACAGGGAGGGCTGAACACGTGTGTCTATTTTGCTTGCACATATAACAAAGCATCATTTTGGCTTCAGCTTTGGACCGGAGGGAATCTGTCCAATTAGGCCCCTCACCACCCCCTCGCATATTGCTGTCGATTTCAGCCATATGTGCATGTCATCGGGGAGAGGAGGAGGGGGCCGTTTCCATGAAACTGGGAATGCGTATTTTTATCGACCGATGAGTATATTTCTCATTCGGCTGAAACATATGGTGAAAATCAGGCTTTGCAAATTCAGCGGCCTGGTCAGGAATTGAACCCATGGCTCCTTGCGTTTGGAATGAGTGCTCCAGTCACTTGGCCACCTCCGGCCTGGGGCAGTTCCACCAGTTTTTGCTCTGTACATGAGGAATCCAGAAAGCCATAACCTCCTAGGCCTGTGGGTCACCGTTGGCCATGCTAGCTGAGACTGGTGGTCTGCGATAAACGGAATAATTGGCCAAAGTGTTTCATTTCGGAGATGCCAGTGGCTGGTGTTAAATGCCAACACTTTTATAATAGTTGCCCTGTGACCTGAAGCCTTTTGCCAAAATTCTAAGGGACGTAGGAGCTACGTCTGATTATTCGGCAGCAAAGGAAAAGCGCTCTGCACATGCTCAGATGCCACAGCTCAGGAGCAGAGCACATGATTTCCATGTGCAATGTTCTAAATTCAATCCCTGGCACTTCCCTGGTTGGGCTGGAGAAGACTGACGGTCTAAATGTTTTATAGGCATATTTGCTTGCTTCATGGCATCAGGATTCGGTTTATACGCCTTGGGTAGAAAACTGGTTCCGGGGCAAAATCCTGGTGAACCCTGATGCGGCCTAAGGCAGCAGTGGGAGACCTGTGGCTCTCCTGGCTCCCAGAAGACCCAGCCAGCATGGCCAATGGTCAGGAAGTGTTCGAGGCAGTACAGTGCAATGGTTAGAGTGTTGGACTAGGACCTGGGAGGCCGGGATTCAAATGCTGCCACTCAGCCATGTAGCTCACGGGGTGATCTAGGGCCAATCGCTGCCTCTCAGCCTCACCTACCTCACAGGGTTTGTTGTGGGGATTAAATGAGGGGAGAACCCCGCACACCACTTTGAGCTCCTGGGAGAAAAAGGAGGGATATAAAAGCAATAAATTATAGTAAGGATTGGGGGGAAATATATATATATATATATATATATATATATATATATATATAGTAAGGATTGGAGACCGAGTCTAGCAGATATCTGGAGGGGCACAGGTATTTCTCACACACACAGCCTAAGGTCCAAACTTTGGTGTCTTCTGTGAGAGCCAGCATGGGGAAGGAGTGAGAAGACCTCAGATTAAACCTCCCTTTAGGCTGAGCCCCAAAGTTAGACAAACCCCTGTTCCCTCAGCTTCTCCACTCTCTGCCCCACTGAGCTGCACTTTGGGGTGGAGGTCATAAAACAATGCCCACCTCCTTTATTGAGCAGGTTAATGACTTGGTGGCAGCTAGCGGCTAAATGGAGCCTCTCTCTCCAGAGGCACTCTACCTGTGATTTACCAGATGTTGGGGACAAACGAGGGCTGTAGGGCTGTAACTCTCATGACTGAATAAACCAGAGCTCTTCTTGGATGCCTTCTCTCACCGGCCCCAGCCGTAACCTCCAGATGTTTTTGGATTCCTAACCCATCCAGCAGAACCAATGATCAGGGATGATGGGAATTGTAGTCCGTCGATATCTGGAGGTTCAAAGGCCACCCAGCCTTGGTATAAGCTATTATCCTCCCTTACCCAGAGTCAAAGTCTTGCTCCATCTAGCCCAACATTGCCAACTTGGGCTGGCAGCTGCTCTCCAGCAGAGACCTCCCCTTTCACGTGGACCCTGTTCCCTGTTATTTAAGTGGAGGTTCCAGGGACTAGGGTCTGAAGGGGCGCATGTGGCGCTGTGGGTTAAACCACAGAGCCTAGGACTTGCTGATCAGAAGGTTGGTGGTTCGAATCCCCACAAAGGGGTGAGCTCCCGTTGCTTGGTCCCTGCTCCTGCCAACCTAGCAGTTCGAAAGCACGTCAAAGTGCAAGTAGATAAATAGGTACCACTCCTGCAGGAAGGTAAACGGTGTTTCCGTGCGCTGCTCTGGTTCGCCAGAAGCGGCTTAGTCCTGCTGGCCACATGACCCGGAAGCTGTACGCCGGCTCCCTCGGCCAATAAAGCGAGATGAGCGCCGCAACCCCAGAGTCGGCCACGACTGCACCTAACGGTCAGGGGTCCCTTTACCTTTTTTTTACCAGGGTCTGAACCTGCCGGGACTCTTCTGTCCCCAAAAGCATGTGCTCTGCTGCTGAGCGAGGCTTTCACACCCTTGCTTCTGGGCTTCCCAGAAAGCGTGTGGCTGCCCTCTGTTGGAAACAGAACACTGGGGCTTCGCTGGATGCTTAAGTGAAACCCAGCCGGGCTCTTCGGCCCTTCCTAGGAGCGCTTGGAAACATGTTCTGCAAATGCTTAAGGCCTCAGAACTGTTGTTTCAGCTACCCTGACCCTGCTGTGTGGCTCAGGAGACTGTAGCTTGCCTACCTCCCTGTGTGGCGTTAGGAGGATGGGGAGCATTCTGCCAATTTTCTCCCCCACCATCCAAGTTGAGCGGGGAAGAAGATAAAAAGCTGAATCTCTTCTCCTCGCTTGCACTGTGCCGCCTCTGCTTTGTGGAACCGGTGGTGATTCATGGGCTTTTGCTGGCACCGCCATCCAAGTACAGTCAAGACCAAGATCCCCTGGGACTTGCTTTCATCCTCCTCCTCCTCTCCATCCCAAAATAATTTCCGTTGCTGTATGGTTTCCCAAGAGAGCGAGGCAGTACAGATGCGTGAAGACACTCCGATTTAATTTAACCGGGAACTCGGGACGTTGGCAGGAGATTCAGACCAGGAATGTGGCCAGGGTTGGGAGTTCGATTCCAACTCCTAGGAGGAGAAGGGATGCTCAGTGGTTAGCACAAGAGGGGCCGTCATGTGACGGGAGCCTTGGGTTCAAAGCCCAGCGAGTGGGAAGGGAAGATCAGTTTAAGAGGCTGGCGAGGTGGCAGAGCAGGCAAACTATTTTGCTTAAGAAGATTAATTTACTGCATTGCTTCCCACCCCACGCAAAAAAATATGTTCCCAAGTTATGGTCTGAAGGCAATTGAGGCTTCCACCTCCCTGGTTGTGGGTCTGGTTGGTGCCTAAATGGGAGATGACCATCTTGGAGACTGCATTTACATTATATTTTACAACGCACCTTTTTGTCCAAAATGCTCATGAATGAATTTGCTAGTTACTACACGATATTGTAGGGACGTGGGTGGCACTGTGGGTTAAACCACAGAGCCTAGGACTTGCTGATCACAAGGTCGGCGGATCGAATCCCCACGGCGGGTGACTTCCCATTGCACGGTCCCTGCTCCTGCCAACCTAGCAGTTCGAAAGCACGTCAAAGTGCAAGTAGATAAAGAGGTACCACTCCGGCGGGAAAGGTAAAGCAGCTTAGTCATGCTGGCCACGTGACCCGGAAGCTGTACGCCGGCTCCCTCGGCCAATAAAGCGAGATGAGCGCCACAACCCCAGAGTCGGCCAGGACTGGACCTAAAGGTCAGGGGTCCCTTTACCTTTACCTTTAATTTCTCCTTGGCCCTGTCTTCCATACAACTGAATGGAGAGGAATCTGTGCAACTGGGAATGGGAAACTTTGATCCTTGGCATAAGAATCTGAGATTGGGTAGGAACTTCATTTCGTCTAATTTCTATTTTCAAAGTGTTGGTGCTGACCTTTAAAGCTCTAAATGATCTCGGCCCAGTATACTTGAAGGAGCGTCTCCACCCCCATCGTTCAGCCCAGACACAGAGGTCCAGCTCTGAAGGCCTTCTGGCAGTTCCCTCCCTGTGAGAAGTGAGGTTACAGGGAACCAGACAGATGGCCTTCTTGGTGGTGGCGCCCGCCCTGTGGAACGCCTTCCCATCAGATGTCAAGGAAATAAACAACTACAGTGGACCCTCGGGTTACGTTACCTTCAGGTAATGTAACTTTCAGGTTGCGAACGTAGCAAACCCAGAAGTGTATTCTTCCTGGTTTTGCCGTGCGTGCATGCACAGAAGCGCTCTATCGCACCGCACGCATGCACAGAGGCAGCGCATCTACTTGCGGATTTTTCGGGGTTGTACGGACCCCTGGAACGAATTACATTCATATCCAGAGGGTCCACTGTATCTGACTTTTAGAAGACATCTGAAGGCAGCCCTGTTTAGGGAAGTTTTAAATGTTTGATCTTTTATTGCTATTATTATTATTCTGTTGGGAGCCGCCCAGAGTGGCTAGGGAAAATTATTATTTTCTCCACATAGAAAGTTTGTTGTCTGGCTCCATGAGGGTGAACGGGAGACTTCCATTCTGTTCTCCTGCAGGAAGCAAAGAGTATGGGGGATGCCATTTAAATGAATGGAGCAGGTGGGATCAATTCCCCCATATCAGACTCTGTTGCCCAAGAGAGAGAAGGGGAGATTCCGTTAACCTCTTGAAGGATTTCCCAGTTAGGATGAAGGCCTAGTAACAAAACTGCCCTTGACAGCTGCCCTGTGCTGCCTGCTCAGTGGGTTCAGTGATGCTGAGAACCGGAAACAGGAGCACAGAGACCACCCATACTGCCTGCACTGGCCGGCAGCGGCTATTCAGCGTTTGAGGCAGGATCTCTGTCTAGCCCTACTTGGAGCCTGCAGGGATTGAACCCAGATCTTTTGGGTGCTCTGCCACTGAGCTGCTGTCCTCCTTCCGGCGGAAGTGACTCTTGCGAGTTCTGGGCTTTTAACACCCTGGTTTCCCGTTTCAGTTTTAAAGAAACCAAAAATCTTGGCAAGGCTGTGGCGCACTGCAGGTTCCCCACGTCAGAGCCAGTGTTGCCAAACAGAGCCGAGATCTTTCGATGCCAACATGCGCTTGTTTGAGCACCGAGGGAAAGGTTTCGTTCCCTCTCTTCAGAAACACACTCTCTCTCTCTCCTCAGAAGGCATTCCCTGGGTTGCGTGTCATGTGGGAACTGTCTTTGAGTCCTGCAGTCTCTGCGCAAGTGAGCCAGCAGCATCCTTTGTAGAAATATTCTCTTTTAGAGGGTTCCTCCCCCCCCCCCAGTATTATTTTAATATTTTGTTGGAAGCTGCCCAGAGTGCCTGCAGCAACCCAGTCAGATGGGAAGCGAAGAAATAATAAAATCATTATTAAATTACAGTGGTACCTCGGTTTTTGAACGTAATCCGTTCCGGAAGAAACATTCAAGTTCCGAAACGTTCGAAAACTGAGGCACAAAGGATGGTCTGCAAATTTAATAGAAAAAATTGAGAAAAAGAACTCAGAGGAAGCCGTTTGACTTCTGAGGCACGTTTGAAAACGGAAGCTTTTACTTCTGGGGTTGTGGCATTCGAAAACCGAAACGTTCATCAACGGAGACGTTCGGAAACCGAGGTACCACTGTATTATTATTACAGTGGTACCTCAGGTTACATACGCTTCAGGTTACATACGCTTCAGGTTACAGACTCCGCTAACCCAGAAATAGTGCTTCAGGTTAAGAACTTTGCTTCAGGATGAGAACAGAAATCGTGCTCCATTGGAGTGGCGGCAGCAGGAGGCCCCATTAGCTAAAGTGGTGCTTCAGGTTAAGAACAGTTTCAGGTTAAGAACGGACCTCCAGAACGAATTAAGTACTTAACCCGAGGTACCACTGTATTGTATGAAAAAGCAGGCAGGTCAAAGCAGAATGCAAAATAAACCCAAGTGCCGTGGCTCTAAAACTGAACCAATCCTAGCCTAGTTGCTACTCTTGGTTGTTCAAGTTTACACACAAAGAGTCAGCCAGGCTGGTCAGTTTCATAGAAAGTCTGGCTTTGAACCCTGATGTTGAGAGAGCACAAAGAAACTGGATCCCCATCTCATAGTCACTACGTTGGGCAAAATATTCCTGCGGTGCAGAGGGGTTAGGCTGGATGACCCTGCAACTGTGCCATCCTATGATTCCCGTGAAATGAGAAAGATTTCCTCAGAAACCTCAGTTGAGGGAGGAAACCCTTAACGGAATACAAGACAAGGGACTCTGAGGTGGAGATAAATCAGGCAACAGGAGAGTTTGGAGGAACAGAAGGTAAAGTAATTTGTCAAGCTTCACAGTAGCCATCATAATGGCTATAAACCATACAACTGAAGCAGATTTACTGTTCAATAAATTTTGGTACGGTGCTTCATAAAACCCCGTACAATTATGTACAGTGGTACCTCTGGTTAAGAACTTAATTCGTTCTGGAGGTCCGTTCTTAACCTGAAACTGTTCTTTAACCTGAGGTACCACTTTAGCTAATGGGGCCTCCCGCTGCTGCACAAATTCTGTTCTCATCCTGAAGCAAAGTTCTTAACCCGAGGTACTATTTCTGGGTTAGTGGAGTCTGTAACCTGAAGCGTCTGTAACTCGAGGTACCACTGTATTCCGCTTCAGTTTTCTCGCTGCTCTGTACAGTCATACCTCGGGTTACAGACGCTTCAGGTTGTGTTTTTTCGGGTTATGGACCCACCGAAACCTGGAAGTACCAGAACGGGTTACTTCCGGGTTTCGGGGTCGCGCATGCACAGAAGCGCTAAATCACACTTCGCGCATGTGCAGAAGTGCCGAATCGCAACCCACACATGTGCAGACGTGCCACTGCGGGTTGCAAATATGGATTACTTTCGCAAGCGTCCACTGTATGTCACTCTCTGTACACTGTATGTATTTCTGTCAGTAAGTTGGGATGGAGATATACAAAGGACCCGGCCTGGTCTCCTTAAATCCAGGATGGATTCTGACTCCATCCCTATCCCCCAGTTCTCTCTCTCTCTCTCTCTCTCTCTCTCTCTCTCTCTCTCACACACACACACACACACACACACACACAGAGTGTCTGGGCTCAGGGTCCTGGCTAGATCAGGCTACAGTCCCATCAGCCCATTTTCCTTCTGACCCTGACACAAATTATCCAGAGAAATTTGACCCATCGTTTCTGCAAGTCACGTAAACCAAAGATGCCATTTAATGGAGCCAGGGCTGTGGAGAGCAGCTCAGTTTGGTGCCGCTGACTGATCTCCAGCTGCGCGAGATCTGGTCGAGTGTGTGTGTGTCGGGGTATGCAAAGCAGTGTGCCAGCTTCTGAGTCACACACAGCTCTTTGTCAGGCAAAAGCGCATGGGAGGAGCCGAGCTCAGATGGGATCCAAAACATACAAAAACAAAACATGCGGAAACTCGTGTAGATAATGCCCTTTCCATGTGGACGACGTTTTTGCTTACATGCAAATTTCCAAAATTGTGGTGCGGTGCCTAAGAGGCCGAGGTACCATTCAGGAAGCCCTCAGTGTAAAACTCGCCTCTGTCGTGTGCGCAGTAGGTGGTTTCAAACCAGCCACTCTTAACTCTCTCAGCCTCAGTCTGCAACATAGGGCATAATACTACCGGTCTACCTTACAAGGTTCTTATAAGGATTACAACTGAAACAGCTATGGAAATGTTTAACATTATTAAGACCAAGGCTCCCTCCAGATGTTCATTCATGGTTACAGTGGTGCCCTGCAAGACGAATGCCTCACAAGACGAAAAACCCGCTAGACGAAAGGGTTTTCCGTTTTGGAGGTGCTTCGCAAAACGAATTTCCTATGGGCTTGCTTCGCAAGACGAAAATGTCTTGCGAGTTTTTCCGACTTCCCCCCCTTCCCCCCCTTTTTCTAAGGCACTAAGCCGCTTATCTGCTTATCCGCTAAGCCGCTAAAAGCCGCTAATAGCGCTAATCCGTCAATGGGCTTGCTTCGCAAGACGAAAAAACCGCTAGACGAAGAGTCTCGCGGAACGGATTCTTTTCGTCTTGCGAGGCACCACTGTATTTAATAATAATAATAATAATAATAATAATAATTTATTATTTATAACCCGCCCATCTGGCTGAGTTTCCCCAGCCACTCTGGGCGGCTCCCAATCAAGTGTTAAAAACAGTACAGCATTAAATATTAAAAACTTCCCTGAACAGGGCTGCCTTCAGATGTCTTCTGAATGTCAGGTAGTTGTTTATTTCTTTTACATCTGATGGGAGGGCGTTCCACAGGGCGGGCGCCACTACCGAGAAGGCCCTCTGCCTGGTTTCCTGTAACCTCACTTCTCGCAATGAGGGAACCGCCAGAAGGCCCTTGGAACTGGATCTCAGTGTCCGGATTGAATGATGGGGGTGGAGACGCTCCTTCAGGTATACAGGACCGAGGCCGTTTAGGGCTTTAAAGTTCAGCACCAACGCTATTTGTGCTGTTGATGGCATCAGGACCTGTTCTACACGATCCCGCTTTCACGTAAAGGTTTTTTTTTAGGAGCGGGCAGCTTGTCTCGTTCCCAATCATTTAAAAAGAGCGATTTGGAGTTCTGCATTACGCATCTGTGCAGTGCGTGAACTGCTGCACATGTTTGGCTGAGCAATCTGTTCCTGCTACGGAAATCCCATGTGCCTGTACTGGATTTCACGGTGTGTGGATTTCTGAGTTGGTGGGAGCCCTGGCAGGAATTTAAAAAGGACAAACTCTGAATGTCCCTTCCCATCCAGCGACTACAGTTGCGTGATGGCAGTGTGCCACCGGAAAGTGCCAAACACTGTTCTTTTTCTGGAACAGTCGAGTGCTGTAGGGGTTGTGTAAAGGTTGCAGATGGGGGGGGGGGTAGGGGGGTGGAGGGATGAAACACCAGCCAATTCTAATGAGCCACAATAAGCAGAGGAATATAGCCTGCATACTTCCCAAGCCTCCGATTTAAGCCGATGTTACTTAGGAATAATCCCTCATCACCATTTCAATATTCCCACTTTTTGCCGTCCAAATTTACCTGCCACTGCATCTGAAGTCTCGGGGCTTAATTTAAACCTTTTAAAAACTGCATTCTTATTTATTGCATTCATCGGTTGCCTTTTACAAAAGAAAGCGCCTCAAAGCAACTTGGCAAGACAAACTGCGGTGAATAAAAGCAATATTTTTAAACAAAAAACCAGGAAAATGTAAAGCTGCAAACAGTACACGATACATAAAATGCTCACCCGGCAACTTATCAATAAAGTGGATTGTTTGGTCGATAAAGCAGACTCCCAGTGCAATGTGGTAAAAAACACAAGCATATGGATTGACATCTTCAAGGTATTTATCGTCGCAGCTCATAAAGAAGTTTTCAGTAGACTTTCCCCCCTGTTCTCTGTCTTCCAAAGGTGATGGTGTACGTCTATTTCCAATGGCACCATCAGGGCAGGACTTTGGGGGCAGAGGCCCAGGCAGAATGGCCAGGGGGTCCCCCAAACACTGCAGGGCTGGTTTCCCACATTTCAGAGTAAACGAAGACCCATTGCTATTGAGAAAGAGGGGCTGTCCATTTCAGACCATTAAGTCCAGACACTGGGCTGTATCCAATGATCTGCATGCTAGTAATAATGATAACAACAACAACAACAACAACAACAACAACAACAACAACAACAATTTATTATTTGTACCCCGCCTATCTGGCTGGGCTTCCCCACTTTGGGTGGCTTCCAACAAAGATTAAAAATACATTAAAATGTCACACATTAAAAACTTCCCTGAACAGGGCTGCCTTCAGATGTCGTATGAATGTCAGGTAGTTGTTTATCTCTTTAACATCTGAAGGGAGGGCGTTCCACAGGGCGGGCGCCACTACCGAGAAGGCCCTCTGCCTAGTTCCCTGTAGCTTTGCTTCTCTCAGTGAGGGAACTGCCAGAAGGCCCTCGGCGCTGGACCTCAGTGTCCGGGCAGAACATGGGGGTGGAGACGCCCCTTCAGGTATACTGGACCGAGGCCATTTAGGGCTTTTAAGATCAGCACCTACACTTTGAATTGTGCTCAGAAACGTACTGGGAGCCAATGTAGGTCTTTCAAGACCGGTGTTATGTGGTCTCGGTGACCACTCCCAGTCACCAGTCTAGCTGCCACATTCTGGATTAGTTGTGGTTTCTGGGTCACCTTCAAAGGTAGCCCCACATAGAGCGCATTGCAGTAGTCCAAGCGGGAGATAACCAGAGCATGCACCACTCCAGCGAGACAGTCTGCGGGCAGGTAGGGTCTTAGGCTGCGTACCAGATGGAGCTGATAAACAGCTGCCCTGGACACAGAATTGACCTGCGCCTCCATGGACAGCTGTGAGTCCAAAATGACTCCCAGACTGTGCACCTGGTCCTTCAGGGGCACAGTTACCCTATTCAGGACCAGGGAGTCCTCCACACCTGCCCACCCCTATCCCCCAAGAACAGTACTTGGATGACAATAGTGGATGACAGAATTTAAAGGGTGGACGACAAAGGAATCCAACACAAAACTGTGCCAGCAGAAGTCTGTTGCACAAAGCCAATTCTTGGTGCGCAACAGCTGGTTTTTGCTGTGCAATCAGCTGCACAACAATCTTGGGCAATGTACCTGTTTTTCCTTCAGCGAGAACTTTCTGCCAGCACAATTCATATACTGCTTAGTGACGTTAATTTAGCACCGCATTCGCTAACAGCTCTCTGTTGCCTAAGTCCATCCCTGCCTATTTCACCCAAACAGTAGATGAGACAATATCGCTGTTTCTGAATTGCTGCCATCTCAGACTGACGGTGCGGGCTGACATGTGAGAACGTTGTACAAAAATAAAATATAATCTGCACATTTAAGAATACAGATGGTGTCAGGGGGGTAAGATTAGGGTAACCTTCACTGCGACAGGCTTGTTTTTTTATGTGCAGGGATTGAAAAATAATCGTACGGAGCACTCAAGTGAACTCCACCTACAAGCCAAATAGCACATCCCATAAATTTAATGTACTTCCTCAGCTTCCGTTTATGAGAGCCGAACCCCAGCCATAAATAAAAGGGACTATATGAAAGCAATCTAGGAAGTCTGGAGCATTCATCTTAAATTCCACTTCACACTGATAAAGCATTTTTTTCTGCCGTCGCCAAACTTCGTGTTATCTCTACATCCTTTGACAAAATGTCCCTTTGTCCAGCAATTCCTTCAACAAGGCTTCTTGTGAATCCATTCCAAAAGATGCAGATAAAATTAGCAGGAGCAGCCTGGCATCTCTAAAAGTCACTATCTCGCATCAGCCTGCATGTAGGTTTCAGCCTGAGGGATATCAGATGCCAGTGAAGTTGAAATTTAAACAGAATTTTAAGAACCAGCAACTTCTGCAAAGCACTGCGTTGGCTACCTCTGAGATATATCTATACAGACAGATAGGTTTGGAAATATAGAGATACAAATGGACTGGCTCCAAGTTTTCTGTCCCAACTAACTGGTTCGCAAGGATTTGGGTGAGTTTTGTGTCAGGAAAGGAGTCTTGCAGGCTGCTGAGAGAAGCGGCTGGCTATCTGAACCAGGGGTCAGCAAACTTTTTCAGCAGGAGGCCGGTCCACTGTCCCTCAGACCTTGTGGGGGGCCAGACTATATTTTGGGGGAAAAATATGAACAAATTCCTATGCCCCACAAATAACCCAGAGATGCATTTTAAATAAAAGCACACATTCTACTCATGTAAAAACACCAGGCAGGCCCCACAAATAACCCAGAGATGCATTTTAAATAAAAGGGCTCATTCTACTCATGTAAAAAACACGTTGATTCCTGGACCATCTGCGGGCTGGATTGAGAAGGCGATTGGGCCGCATTCGGCCCTCAGGCCTTAGTTTGCCTAAAAGTAAAGGGACCCCTGACCATTAGGTCCAGTCGTGGCCAACTCTGAGGTTGCGGCGCTCATCTTGCTTTACTGGCCGAGGGAGCCGGCATACAGCTTCCGGGTCATGTGGCCAGCATGACTAAGCCGCTTCTGGTGAACCAGAGCAGCGCACGGAAACGCCGTTTACCTTCCCACCGGAGCGGTACCTATTTATCTACTTGCGCTTTGACGTGCTTTTGAACTGCTAGGTTGGCAGGAGCAGGGACCGAGCAATGGGAGCTCACCCCGTCGCGGGGATTCGAACTGCCGACCTTCTGATCAGCAAGTCCTAGGCTCTGTGGTTTAACCCACAGCGCCACCCGCATCCCTTAGTTTGCCTACCCAGGCTCTAAACAAAGAGATTTCCTAAGCCTCAGGGTAGTGGAGGAGAAAGTTCTCTAACTTACAGGGATTCAGTTTCACACAAATTCAAGGGGCTTGATTTGGGTTCGGAAAACAGCAGAATGAGAAGGAGAAATTGCTTGTCAACAACGACAACAGCTGTTATCTTTGAACAGTATTTTGAAGTTTTCAGAGCATTTAATGTAAACCATCTTCTGCAAGCCAGTGTAGCGTAGTGGTTCGTGTGTCAGACTAGGACCTGGGAGACCAGGGTTCAAACCCCCACTCAGCCATGAAGCTCACTAGGTGACCTTGGACCAGTCACGGCCTTTCGGCCTCACCTACCTCACAGGGTTGCTGTGATGATTAAATAAGGACGGGGAGAACTACGTTTGCCACCTTGAACTCTTTGGAGAACAAAGTGGGACAGAAATGAAATAATTAAGACATGAGTGCATCCTCCCTTATTGTTTTAGACACCTCCTGATGAAAACGTATCTGTTTCAGCCAGCCTATCTCGATGCATTATTTAGTTGCCTGTATTTGTTGCCTGTATTTGTTTTAAAGGGGATGCAGGTGGCGCTGTGGGTTAAACCACAATGCCTAGGACTTGCCGACCAGAAGGTCGGCTGTTCGAATCCCCGCGAAGGGATGAGTTCCCATTGCTCGGTCCCTGCTTCTGCCAACCTAGCAGTTCGAAAGCACGTCAAAGTGTAATTAGATAAATAGGTACCGCTCCGGCAGGAAGGTAAACGGTGTTTCTGTGCGCTGCTCTGGTTCGCCAGAAGCGGCTTAGTCCTGCTGGCCACATGACCCGGAAGCTGTACGCCGGCTCCCTCGGCCAATTAAGCAAGATGAGCACCGCAACCCCAGAGTCGGCCACGACTGGACCTAATGGTCAGGGGTACCTTATTTGTTTTTAAAGTTTTACTGATTTTTATCTTTGTTTTACGGTTTTAAGCCAGTGGTTTCCAAATCTCTCTCCCCAACACCCATGAGCGTAACCAGGATTTTTGTTGGGGGGGGGGAGGCAGCCAAAGTTGTTGACCTTTCTTTAGGAGATCACACCCCCCAAAGTTGTTGAGCTTTTTTGGTGAAATCATGGGTGACTGTACCCCCCCAAAAGTGGACATTACAGGGGGCAGACTTTGGTTGGGGGAGGAGGCTTCTCCTGGGGGGAGTAGAACCTCAGTTAATTGAGTACTTTCAATGCTTTTCAAAAAAAATTGTGGATCTGCCTCCCCCCCAGGCCCGCCTTGGCTATGCCCCCACCATCCCCCCCCCACTTGAAAACCACTAAGCGTCTTAACAGATCCATCACTACTGTTGCAGCAATTGTAATACACTGCACTAGATGTTGTATGATTCTTAATCTTCTTTTTACTGCTTCTTTCATTTTATTTCTCATAGGTTGTATTCATTGTATTCCAATTTGGAATCTGTCAAATACAAATCACAATACAATAGAACACAATCTGTAAGAAATAAAAGCAGCAATTAAAATACAATTTAAAAATCAATACAAATATTGAACAAGACAGATGTTTTCTCTCCAGCCTTCAGCCACAGACATGATGCAGGCCTCCTGAATGAAGGATGTGAATCACAAGTTTGGTATCTCTTAACTATGCAGTGGTACCTTGGTTCTAAGACTTAATCCATGCCAGAAATCCGTTCCAAAACCAAAGCGCACTTTCCTATAGAAAGCAATGCAAAATGGATTAATCCGTTCCAAACTTTTAAAAACAACCCCGAAAACAGCAATTTTGCATGAATTTTACTATCTAATGAGGCCATTGATCCATAAAATGAAAGCAATAAGCAATGTACTGCAGTCACACAATCAATCAGTAGCTAGACTGGGTTCCACACAGTCACAAAACGAAACAAAAAAGCCGCAAAAACTAAAACGCAAAATAAATAGCGAAAACAGACCTCGGCGTAACACTCAAAACGGAGCACGTTTGGCTTCCGAAAAAAGTTCGCAAACCGGAACTCTCACTTCTGGGTTTGCAGTGTTTGGGTTCCAAGTTGTTTGAGTGCCAAGGCGTTTGAGAACCAAGGTACCACTGCAGTTGTTTGGGAACGGGTTGTGGATCTTGGCTTTATCTGTTATTAGTGTGCCTCTCAAGAGAGCTTTTTGGTGGAGTGATGTGTACATTTCCGCCCTATATAAATAAGACATAAAAGGTGCAAAACGCTTTGCTGTTTTTTTTTTTTTGCTTCTTTGTTTTGCCGTCGCTCCCCAAGCTAACTGAAGCGAGAGACTCACTCGGCCTTAACTGACAGCGAGGAGAAGAGGGCACCCAGCCCTAGGGGTGCTATGGAGAACATCCATGAACTGCAGCACCCACTTCTGGCAAAGTCCCCCGGGAGAGCCACCCTCCGGGGCGGAATGCTGAGTCAGGTCGCTCCCCAGGACCACTCCGGACTCCTGTCCCATCACATGCCCCCTAACCTCTCCTGGCTCCAGCCCGGACCCCACATCCTTCCCAGTCAACTCCTGGACCCTAGCAGCCTGCAGAGGACAGTCGAGCCCTTCTGCACCCCGGAACCAACCCTGTACCCCGAGCTGTGGAAATCCAGCAACCCCCAAGGCTGGAAGAAGAAAGATTATATCGAAACCGCCTTTGGAGACACCAAGGAGGCCGGGGAGCTGCCCAGGAAGGTGCCTCTGGAAAAGGACATCCACACCGTCTGCTACGAAGTGGGCGACACAGAGTCTCCGGACCTCGAGGTAAGGGCTGGGGTTCGAGGGGGGGGGGGCTTGGCCAAGGGGCCTCAAACGCAGGGAGCAGAAGCTTGTGGCTCACCTCTTGCGGAAGGAGGCGTCAGACCCGTTCCTGAATCGCCACTACTGTCAGTAGTTAAAGGCACAATTTGTACCGTGGCCAATTGGCGAGGAATCCTTTTCAGAATAAGGGAATTTCCCTTAAAAAAGGGGGAACGTTGACAGCTATGCCAATCGGATGCCCCAATGGAAAGCCCAGTAATAATAATAATAATTTTTATTTATTTATTTATTTATTTATTTATTTATACCCCGCCCATCTGGCTGGGTTTTCCCAGCTACTCTGGGCGGCTTTCAACATAATATTAAAATACAATAATCTATTAAACACTAAAAGCTTCCCTAAACAGGGCTGCCTTCAGATGTCTTCTAAAAGTCTGGTAGTTGTTGTTCTCTTTGACATCTGAAGGGAGGGCGTTCCACAAGGCGGGTGAGAAGGCCCTCTGCCTGGTTCCCTGTAGCTTCACTTCTCGCAGTGAGGGAACCGCCAGAAGACCCTCGGCACTGGACCTCAGTGTCTGGGCAGAACGATGGAAGTGGAGATGCTCCTTCAGGTATACTGGACTGAGACCGTTTAGGGCTTTAAAGGTCAGCACCAACAAAGAAGAGTTTCCTTCTTTGGAGGTCTTTAAGCAGAGGCTTGACAACCATATGTCAGGAGTGCTCTGATGGTGTTTCCTGCTTGGCAGGGGGTTGGACTCGATGGCCCTTGTGTTCTCTTCCAACTCTATGATTCAATGACTTTGAATTGTGCTTGGAAACGTACTGGGAGCCAATGTAGGTCTTTCAGACCGGTGTTATGTGGTCTTGGCGGCCGCTCCCAGTCACCAGTCTGGCTGCCGCATTCTGGATTAGTTGTAGTTTCCGGGTCACCTTGAAAGGTAGCCCCACACAGAGCGCATTGTAGACTGAGCGAGTGGTGTCAGGAGGAGAGCTTGGGTATGGATAGCATTGGCTGGTGTCCATTGGGACTGGTGGGGCAGAAGGCAGGAGGGCCAACTTTATCCACAAACCACAACCAAAGGTAGACAGAACCAACTCATTCCTTGCTAAGTTCTGCAAGGGCGTCGCTGAGGCGACCAAATTCTGGACCCAATCTCCCACAGTGCAAATAAATAAATAAATAAATAAATAAATAAATAAATGACCTCTCCACATGACGCTGACTCAAACACCCTGCACAAGCACTTTGCAGTACAGTGGTACCTCGGGTTACATGCGCTTCAGGTTACAGACTCCGCTAACCCAGAAATATTACCTCGGGTTAAGAACTTTGCTTCAGGATGAGAACAGAAAACGTGCTCCGGCGGCACGGTGGCAGCAGGAGGCCCCATCAGTTAAAGTGGTGCTTCAGGTTAAGAACAGTTTCAGGTTAAGAACGGGCCTCCGGAACGAATTAAGTACTTAGCCCGAGGTACCACTGTAGAGCCAAAGTTCATTTCCCCTCCCATCTCTCTTTCCCCACAATGACAATAGTCTCTCATACCGAATATATGAAAAAGACTATAGGAATTGAAAGTGGAGGTGCTATATGTACACACACACACACACACACACACACACACACACACACTTTAATAAAAACTAATTTAAGGAGAAGGAAGCTGGGAATTAGCACCACCACCTGGATAGATTATAAGGAAGAAGGTAGACTGGGCTCCCCTTGGACCAGAACTGAACCGGACTGTTGATGGTGCCCGTTATTAAAAAGTTTGCAAGGTATTTTTTTAGATAGGGGGAAGTTGAGAGAAGGTAAGGGGCATCCAGCTGAGGGGGTGGGTAGTTATTCAAAGCCACGATAACAGCAGCTCAGCTGCTTAGCATAGGAAGCACCAAATCCACACCTTGGGCCGGCCCTCCCATTAGGTAGGGTGAGGCATTGGGACCGATTTCCAATGAGATCTCGCAAGATCTCACCGAAATCACATGAGATCTTGTGGAGCATGTGAAATCTCGCCAGAATTCGGGATGGTGGTGGCATGGCAGCACTTACTGTTTTGCCTCGAAATTGGACAAGACACCCTGCCACAGGTGGTTAATGAGTGAGCCAGGAATCTGTTAGAAGCAAAGGAGCTCCCTTCTAAAAATGGAACTTTTTTTTTCTTTCATTTTTTCCATTTTTCATTTTTTTTTTTTACCAACAACCAAAACACAAACAGTGAAAAACCCCAGGCGGCTGATACACTGGGTATACATAATCAATAATAACATATTGAAATCAACCATATGTACAATTCTATATACCTTAACACTCCTCCCTCCACTAGGTTTATTTAACTTTTAACATTTTAATTGCCCCAAATTGTTCAAACCTACCCAAACAATTCAATATCTTCTCAAACCAATCCTCCTCCTTCTCAGTGACCTTAAACCCTTTGACTAAAAATGGAAGTTTTATCCAAATGAGAGCGAAAGAGAACGTAAACTTTCACGAAACAGACAGATGGGCAGTGGGAGAAGCGAAAAAATAATTTCAGGAGCATATCGCTAAAACATGAAGGCTACATTCAGGCAACATTTTATTCTGTCTTCCTGATACTTCCTTACCTGTACAGTAGATTTTACATGTCTGATGACCTTTGCTGTCATGTTCTGCTCAGCCTACTGGGGCGAACAGAATTTAGCCTGACATGGCAGTATATAGGTTCAAAGACCCAACAGGTACTGTATTGCAAACGGAATATTAGAAATTGGGGCAGAAATGCTAGCATTATAACCAGCAAAACTAATTTTGGAAAATATTTAAGTGTATCAGAAACAGCAAACCAGCCAGGTAGGGAAGTTGGACCATTAGACGGCGAGAAGTAAAGGTGCGAAAGCAGGATAATGAGATTACAGGAGAGCCGAATGAATTCTCTGCGTCTCGCTATGGAAGATTTAGGTCAGATACCTGTGCCTGGACTGATTTTTTTTCTTTCTGAGTCTGAAGAACTGAGGAAAATAGGGGTGACAAGAAATGCCAATCTAGGCTTTAACTGACAAGTTAAAAAATAAACAAATCAACAGGTGTGAATGGTGTCCGCCCAAGAGTTTGTGAAGAGCTGAAATGCGAAATTGCGGATCTCCGAAAGGGCAATATTTGACTTGCCATTAAAACCAACCTCATTCCTTCAGTGCACCCTTTTACTCTCTCCTAAATATGGGTCCTGGGACGCAGGCGGCGCTGTGGGTTAAACCACAGAGCCTAGGACTTGCCGATCAGAAGGTTGGCAGTTTGAATCACCGCAACGGGGTGAGCTCCCGTTGCTCGGTCCCTTCTCATGCCAACCTAGCAGTTCGGAAGCACATCAAAGTGCAAGTAGATAAACTGGTACCACTCTGGCGGGTAGGTAAAAGGCGTTTCTGTGCGCTGCTCTGGTTCGCCAGAAGCGGCTTAGTCATGGTGGCCACATGACCCAGAAGCTGTACGCCGGCTCTCTTGGCCAATAAAGCGAGATGAGCGCCGCAACCCCAGAGTCAGTCACGACTGGACCTAATGGTGAGGGGTCCCTTTACCTTTACCTTAAATATGGGTCCTATTGCATTTCATATAATGAGAGGGAGGAAAAACCCTCTGTCCATTCTCTGCACACCAAGCATGATTTTAGTAGCCACTCCACAAGCAGAGAGCCAGAGTAGGATGTTATGAGCAGGCATAGAACAAATGCATCCATTGGGATCAGCAACTGGTTAACAGGAAGCGTAGAGTAGGAATAAATGGACAGTTACCTCAATGGAGGGGTGTAGAATACCTTCAGATTGATATTGGGACTTTTTCATAAACCATCTAGAGCTAGGAGTGGCCATTTTTGCTGATGGCGAGAAAACGAAAGGGATCGCAGACGGCTATAGAAAGGATCTCTCCAAACTGAGGAGGTAAAAGGTAAAGGTACCCCTTCCCGTACGGGCCAGTCTTGACAGACTCTGGGGTTGTGCGCCCATCTCACTTAAGAGGCCAGGGGCCAGCGCTGTCCGGAGACACTTCCGGGTCACGTGGCCAGCGTGACATCGCTGCTCTGGCGAGCCGGAGCCGCACACGGAAACGCCGTTTACCTTCCCGCTGGTAAGCGGTCCCTATTTATCTACTTGCACCCGGAGGTGCTTTCGAACTGCTAGGTTGGCAGGTGCTGGGACCGAGCAGCGGGAGCGCACCCCGCCGCAGGGATTCGAACCGCCGACCTTTCGATCGGCAAGCCCTAGGCGCTGAGGCTTTAACCCGCAGCGCCACCTGCGTCCCCCAAACTGAGGAAACGGGCAGTAAAATGGCAAATGCGACTCGGCGAGTCAAACAAGCTGGATTCTTTGTTTGTTGGCAGGCAATGATAAGCAGTTACGTCAAGCAGCATTAAAGCACTGAGAAGTTTAAAAGTCGTTAGAAAGGAATTAAAAACCTGTAAAGACCAAAATAAGACACACACACAAAAGGCACCAGACATGCAGGTCTGATCCTGTGGCTGCAATCGCGATTCAGTGTAAAGTGTTGCACGTATATATGTTGGGGTTACTGTATTTTTCGCTCTATAAGATGCACCCGACAATAAGACGCACCTAGTTTTAGAGAGAACAAGAAAAAAAATATTCTCTCCCTCTCTGCGCAGAGCCCCTTCAGCAAAGCGAAGCCAGGAGAGCGAGAGGGATCGGTGCGCACTGACCCCTCTCGCTCTCCTGGCTTCAGCGAAAGCCTGCATTCGCCCCATAGGACGCACACACATTTCCCCTTGCTTTTTAGGAGGGGAAAAGTGCGTCTTATAGAGCAAAAAATACGGTATCTAATCTATCTATCTAATCTTAATTTCACATGTATGCTCATGGGTTCTGAACTAGCGGTGCCTGACCCTGGGGTTGTGGTGGATGACTTGTCGAAGATGTCGGCCCAGTGCTCAGCAGCTGTGAAAGAGGTTAATACCTCACTAGGGATCATTAGGAAAGGAACTGAAAACAAAACTGCTGGAACCGTGATGCCATTGAACAGATCTATGGTGCAGCTGCATTTGGAATACTGTCGCCTGACCTCGGAAAGGGCATTGCAGAGTTTGGAAAAGTTCAGAAAGGGGCAGTCGAAATGATCAAAGGGATGGAGTGAGACCTCTAGGAGGAAAGTTTGCAGCATTCAGGACTTTTTAGCATAGAGAAAAAGTGAGCTAGAGGGGAAAGGACGGGAGTTTATAAGATGATGGAGGAAGCTGATGGAGAAAAGCCCTTTCTTCCTCTCTCATAACACCAGAATTCGTGGACATCCAATGAAACTGAAGTAGTAGTAGTAGTAGTACAGTGGTACCTCAGGTTAAGAACTTAATTCGTTCCGGAGGTCCATTCTTAACCTGAAACTGTTCTTAACCTGAAGCACCACTTTAGCTAATGGGGCCTCCTGCTGCCGCCGCGCCATTTCTGTTCTCATCCTGAGGTAAAGTTCTTAACCCGAGGTACTATTTCTGGGTTAGCGGAGTCTGTAACCTGAAGCGTCTGTAACCTGAGGTACCACTGTAGTAATATATTATTTATACCCCGCCCATCTGGCTGGGTTTCCACAACCACTCTGGGCGGCTCCCAACAGAATATTAAAAACACGATAAAACATCAAACATTAAAACTTCCCTAAACAGGGTTGCCTTCAGATGTCTTCTAAAAGTCAGACAGTTGTTTATTTCCTTGACATCTGATGGGAGGACATTCCACAGGGCAGGCGCCACTACCGAGAAGGCCCTCTGCCTGGTTCCCTGTACCCTCACTTCTTGCAGGGAGGGAAGTGCCAGAAGGCCCTCGCAGCTGGACCTCAGTGTCCAGGCTGAGCGATGGGAGTGGAGACGTTCCTTCAGGTATACTGGGCCGAGGCCATTTAGGGCTTGAAAGGCCAGCACCAACACTTTGAATTGTGCTCGGATGGACAAAACAAAGCACACCCTTACAGAGCACATAAACTATGGAACTGCCTCCCACTAGAGACAGCCTCATGGAGGATAATCAACATCTACGAACCACACTGACTCTGCGTGGCCTCAGCAGTTGCAAGCAGCAATGGTTGTGACTCCCGTTGCTGGAAATGGCAGGAGGGGAGAGTGCAGTTGCTCGCAGGATTCCCAGAAGAGGCGTCTGGTTGGCCACTGTGAGAGCAGGATCGGCTGTTGACCGGATCCAGCTGGGCTCTTTTCCTATTACTGGCGTTCTTTCACCAGATCTCAGAATGAACGAAGCCAACGCTTGCTCTCCCCTTCCCTCCCTAGAATGACTCCTCAAGCGACAGCGATACTGAGAGCGAGAGCAGCTTCTCCATGCTGCTGCCGCAAGATTACCTGGGCCTGGCGGTCTTCTCCATGCTGTGCTGCTTCTGGCCACTGGGCATCGCTGCTTTCTACCTGTCCCAAAAGGTGGGTGTCACTGAGCAGGGAAAAGCTCGCAAAGGGGGCAGGTTTAGGATAGATGCTATACTGGAGTGGATGAAGTGGATAAAGTTTATATATAGCTGATGGACAAAAGAATCAGAAGTTCTTTAGCATCTTAACTTCTCTCCTCTTTTCTCTCCAGTTCTTTTTCTACTCCTTTTTCTTTATCCCTTCCTCTTTCTTTTCCTTCTTTTCTGTCTCTCTTTGCCTTTGGATTAATGTTTTAGTTTGGACAAAAGAAGACATCTGACAACACTCTTTGCATTTTTCTTAACAGACCCTAATAAAATTTATTTGATGGAGAACAGGGCTGGTTGCAAACTGCAGAAATCGACTTGCCACCAAACGCTTGGTTTGAGAGATGTCATTTGTCTAAGGCAGGGGTCAGCAAACTTTTTAAGCAGGGGGCCACACCACTGTCCCTCAGACCTTGTGGGAGGCCGGAGTATATATATATATATATTTTGGGGGGTGGGTGGGTGAACAAATTCCAATGCCCCACAAATAATCCAGAGATGCATTTTAAATAAAAGGGCACATTCTACTCATGTAAAAACACACTGATTCATGGACCGTTCGCGGGCCGGATTTAGAAGGCGATTGAGCCGGATCTGGCCCCCAGGCCTTAGTTTGCCTACCCATGGTCTAAGGTCACTGAATTGAACAACAGCAAGGAAGGGGTGTGTTGGGAATGGGAGATGGGATCCTTTCCGCAAGGAGCCCAGACACAGCAGTCAAGAGCAGGAGTCAGCAAACGTACTGACTCGGGCCAGTGTCTCCAGCGCCGGTCGCACCACAGGCTGGAGGGCAGGGGAGCGTGTGTCCATACGCGTGCGTACACGCTATTTCCGGCGCACTTCCGGGCCGGAGGAGCACCAGAAATAGCTTATGTGCATGTGCACGGGCCTCCTACGACCCGGACGTGCACCAGAAATAACGCTTGTGCATGCACCAATAACACTTGCGCATGCGCTCAAGCTATTTCCAGTGCTCCTCCAACCCAGAAGTGGGCAGCCGCGCAGCGTAGCGCCGGTAAGAGTGGGTGGTGGCAGTGGGGGTCGCTGCGGGCCAGATAAACGAGTCCCTCAGGCCTTATCCAGTCCATGGGCCTTAGTTTGGGGACCCCTGGTCAAGACCCTGCAGAGTCTGCGCATGCCATTTGATGCATCATGTATCCCAGGCCACGTTAGCTTAAAACAATAGCTACAGCCATTGCCAAGTTCTAGGATCAGGAACTTGAGCCCCTGCAGCTACCTTTCCCAACATTAAATCCACTGCCTTTCCTCCCCAGACCAACAAGGCGTCCGCCAAGGGCGACTACCCGGGAGCGTGGACGGCCTCTCGCCAAACCTTCGCCTTGGCTGTCTTGTCCATCATCCTGGGCATCTGCACCTACATCGGAGCGGTGGTGGCGCTCATCGCTTACCTGTCCAACAAGGCCCCAACCTAGGTCTTCCTGCCCCACCGAAGCCACGCCCTCGCCCCCCCTCCGCCCCCAGTTGGGAGTTGGAAAGGCGTGTGCCGACATGACGGGGCGAGCACCGGTTTCCTGACGTTGATTTCGCGAACCAACCAACCAACCCCACCCCAGCAAAGGTGTGTGTGTGGAAGAACTCCACCCTTTCAACTCTCAAGCCCTCAGAGCAAAGAGGATATATGGTTGCAAGAAGCAGGAACCCCAGGCTGGGAAACAGGGTCTCTGCAATGGGTCCCTCCTGGCATCCGGAGTGATGAATGGGCAGCAGCTATCGAAGCAACATCCCTGCCAGTTTGGGGAGAAACCAGCCCCATCGCGGGAGAAGAGGAGACAGGCCCGTTCACCCAGACTGGGACAGAATTTGGGGAGGGGATTTGAGCTTCTGCTTCCAGGAAACAGGAGGCAAGGAGATTAGGTTACCTACGGACAATGGGGCACCTCTCTCTCATACCCACGCCCACCCAGGCTTCCCTTAGCTGGCTGTGTCTCTTGGTCACTTCTCCTTTTCTACAGAGGCCCTGGCCTCCACACCCAAAGGTCATGCTCTCCTTACCCCGCCCTCAATAAACTGCCAAGGCACCTCTGCCTCGTGAGCCACCCGTACGACTCGTACGCCGTCTATACTGCGGCAACGCCGATACGTCTTGCCCGCGAAAGGAGCCGCGGGTGCCAAGGCGACTAACCACCTTGGGCGGCATGACCCATAAGGCAGTGGCCTCTGTGGGTCAAGTCAGATCGACCAGGAAGTGGGAGGGAGGGGAGAGTTTAACTGGCCCGCCAAGGTCCTCCCCTACCCTCCAAGTCCTGCGCCGTTCTCCGCCACAGGCGTGGAGAAGCCTTGCCAGCCCAAGGGCCGTATTTCCTCCTGGGTAGGCTTCTGAAGGCCACATTCCAGCAGGGGAGGGGCCAAAGGCCAAAGTGGGTGGGGCAACACATAACTTTCCACCGTTTGTACAATAGACTTTCTACATACATGCACATGCGTGCGCACACACACCTTATACAGGCAAGCAAGCATCATTATTAAAGTGCAAGGACACATTCCAGCCAGGCAAACAGTCTCAAGGAATGCAACAGTGCCTAGGAGGGGCGTACCTTGGAGAAGAGCTGTTGGGGGCCAGAGGAGAGAGGGCCGGAGGGCCTCATTGTCGCCCCAGGGTTGTGGAGATTCCCCACAACCAGCAGTGACTCTTGGTTCCCAGCCCTGAGGCCCACCTGCTATTGCAGATGGGCTCCAGCTCTTTTGCTACGAAACACGGTGTCAGAAGTGGAGGGTCAGAAGCAACTTTTGCCACAGGGGCAAGAAGCCCTGACTATAGGCTGGTGAGCCGGTCATCCCTCATATATGCCACAGGAGGGATAGGGAACCTGCAGCCCTCCAGGAGCTCTCTGACTCTCAACTCCCATCATCCCTGACTTGGTCTTGCTGGTTGGGGCTAATGGGAGCTGCAGTCCAAGGCACACAGACATCCCCCTTCTCTGCACTACAAGGTCCTATTCTGGCCTCACTCAGGCCCTGTTCATACGTGCAAAAAATAAATGAAAACAAAAAATTGCGGCAATTAGCCATGGTGGCAGAAGGAAACCTCCAGCTGCAGAGGCAGTCTACCTCTGCATATCAGGCGGACGAGAGGACCTTCATGCTTTGCCTGCATGGCTTCCTGGAGGGTGCCCCTGGCTGTCCACTATTGGAAACAAGACACTGGGCTACATGCCACCAAGCAAGGCTAGGCTTTGGGTTCAAGTGGTAAAGCGCTCAAGGTCTGGGGGAGAAAGGAGATGAAATATACACACCCCTCGGCATGTCCTCAAATGCTACAGCAGCCTTCTCTAACTTGGTGGCTTCCAGATGTTTTAGAGCAGGCAGGTTGATGAAGTCCAAGATACAGAGCAGGGTGGGGGTGCTGTTTTTGTGCCTCTCCCCTTTCCTGTCCTTTCTCTCCTGCCCCTCCATCCATTACGTTCCCTCCCTCTTCTTCTTCCCTTGTTCTCTCTCGCTGTCCCCCAAAGCGCCCATGAATTATTGAGTGTGCTTGGTGCGCCATCACATATTTATGCGCGGTCCCTGGCCTGCTTCTTTCTAAAGCATTAACCATCATCTCGAGCTCAGCTCAGGTGGAAAAAAAAAAGAATTGAAAAGAGCTCAGACAGTCTGGGGCCCTACTCTGGCGCATGTTGTTAAATGTCGGGAGCAGAGATTTCGTAGGAAGGAAGAGCACATGGCCTAGCAGACTCAGACAGCTCAGCCAACTGTCGGGGGTGATGGGAATTGTGATCTCGCAACATCTAGAAGGCCACAAGCACCCCATATCCCTGTTGTTGGCATCTGTCTGTCTCAAGAGACAATGGAGTGCGCCTCCAGGGGTGAAGTTGACCAGCACTGAAATAACCTCCATGGGGTGCAAGCCTGGGCAGTGTGGATGGAGTTCCCGGGCTGCCCAGACAACAGAACCCCCCCTTGGCCTCGCAAGACGTTTGGCACCAGCTGGGCTGCAGGAGTTGCCGGAAGGAGGCAAATGAGGGAGGGAGGGGGTGTGCATCTTGATTTTTGGATCGGCTACAGGCCATTATTGACAGCCAGATGCAGAGGCGGCTGAGCTGCAAATGGCTCACCTCGTCCCCGCAGATCTGTATCTGCAGCAATGGGGTAGCTGAGTTGTGGCTGGGGCCCATTGGGACAGATAGGGCAGAAGGAAGGGAGCCTAGCAGTAGGGGGCGCCAGAGGACAATGACCTGCAGAGCCAACTAATCCTCAGTTTGCCCTTCTACCTTCTATGTTCTAACCAGCAGCAACACCGAGACTGAGGAGGAGGGAGCAGGGTTGCCATATTTCAACAAGTGAAAATCCGGACACAAAATTTGTTGAGCTTTTTTTACCCAATTTATTGATGCTCCCTTAGGTTCCCCTCCCAGCGCTTCTGAGGCACCTAGAGGGCACCTGTTCCTTATCCTCGTCTGTTGACACAGATACGGTGCATCTGTACATGGAGGTTCCAATCCGCTATTCTGACCAGATTCCTGACGTCCCAGTGTGGCTATCACCTCTTATGACGTCAAAACAGCGCTCCACTGTCAAAAGCAGCATGTGTCTGTACACCAGCTGCTTTTGCAGTGATCAGCATTCCCACGGGCATCCGGGTGGCTTCTGTGAGAATAGGATGCGGGATTCAATGGGCCTTTTGTCTGATCCAGCAGTGCTTTTCTTTTGGGGAAACACAAGCTTTGCAGAAACACACCAAAACGTATTTAGGGGGGGAAATTGAAGTGGGGTGGAAGGAGAGGCAAAACAACTCAATGGAGACAGAGCGTGCTCAGCGGCAGCAGAATTATGATTGTGGAAGGGGCAGAAACTTGCTGGTAGGGGGAATGGAATGGAGTATCCTGAAGGAAGGTTAGCTAGCTAGCTAGCTAGCTGGCCAGCACAGTGAACAGGAACACTCCAAACGCTGCAACATTTTGATGCAAACCCCACTAGTTATGAGCAACCGCTATTGAATTTCTCTCTAATGCCACTTAAAGCCAGAACCCCATAATCTTTTTGCCAACGAATTCCCCCCAGCTAACTGGCCCTTGGCCCATGAACCCCAACTGCTCACTCCAGGGCTAGAAACACGATTGCTTTGGTAAAAGGAAAGCTAGGGTTCTCTGAAAACGACCGGGTGCTCGTTTCTGGGCCTGTGTAACCAAGATTGTAGGACGTAAAAAATATACATTTACTGCTTGGATTCTCCACTGGACCCCCAAATCACTCGGGCACTCAGGATTTCGCCCTCAGCAGAGGCTGCAAGGGGGGCATGCCCCCTTGCAACGCTGGCATCTCTGGGAGACAGAACCACCGTGGGCTGGCACAGTCGACGGTCTGACTCAAAGCATGCGGCAGATTTTAAAGAGAGTGGGTGGAATTTATCGCTCGCAGCCTCTTCCCCGCTCCAGAAGTCAGGAGGAGCCGAGCGAGCAGTAACAAGCCTCTAGGCGGGATCGCAGGGTGGCAAGCCAATGTCCATTTTTGTGAAGGGGGGGGGGGAGGCAGCAGCGGTGGCTGTGCCCGGGCAAGACCAGAGGTTGTTTTGGTTGCTCTTGCATTTGCTGCCTAATGAATAAGAGGCAGATCAGAAGGCATTGAAACCCAAGAGCACAAGGGAGCCTTTGGGAGGGGGGTGGAGAGAGAGGAAACCGATTCAGACCCAAGGCTGCCTAATTGAAAAGAGAGCAAAGGAGGACGAGTGCCTGGCCTCCATCGCCTCTTTCCAAACGGAGGAAGCCTGAATGATAGCGCTCTCACTTTGATCTCCTCCATCTGTCACACATACACACACACACACCCCGCACACCTGCCCCATGGAGCCTGCAAATTAAAATCTCAGTGTTTTTTCCCCAAGGAGGCCGCGGTGGGGCAGAAAGAGTGGGAAATAATACATAGCGCAGCCTTGATTGAATATTCATTGCGGAGAGCAGGAGGCAGAGAGTGCAGCGGTTGGGAACAGAGTCTTGCTTTGTACTAGGGGAAAGGGGAGACGAGGTCACCCCGTCCTTTAAGGAGGAGAAGGAGATGGAGAAGAAGAGGAGTTGGTGGTTGAGGGCGTTTAGGCCAGGGGGGAGAAACACGAGGAGGATGCTTGCGCATGCATGCGTGGTGATGCTATCCTGCCCTTTCGAAGCCAGAGGGGATTTTTCCAGAGGGACAGCTGGTTTAAATAAGGAAACGATGAAGACCTCAGAAAGCACCGGTGGGGGAAATAAAAAAAAGATCATTTCATCAACTCAATTAGGCTCATTAATCAAAGCGGGCCGTTTGCCTCTTCCCTGGGCAGCTGGTGAAGGTTAAGAGAGTGGCTGGATCTCTGGGAAGAGGGAAGAGTTTGGGGAGACAAACCAGGGAGGGGGGTAGCAGGCTTTGCCAGGAACTTAACCCAAGGACAGCCCCATCGTTCGTCATTTACAGTGACCTGATGGAGATGGATGATACGGCTTAGCAGCCACACTGTGGGAGCTGCCTCCTAAAGCACAGGAGCCAACACCTCACACGATGCGAGTACAAGTTGGTTGGCTCTGTTCCACAGGCACATAACTGGGAAACCAATCTATATTGCTGAACAGCCCAAATCCTCCTCTTAAAAAAAAGAGGGGGCAGGTTTCTAGTCCTCATTGATAATACATGCAGTGTGTGGGTGTGTGTGTGTATTTATAAAGGTAAAGGGACCCCTGACCATTAGGTCCAGTCGTGGCCGACTCTGGGGTTGCTGCGCTCATCTCGCTTTACTGGCCGAGGGAGCCGGCTTCTGGCGAACCAGAGCAGCGCACGGAAACGGCATTTACCTTCCCGCCGGGGCGGTACCTATTTATCTACTTGCAGTTTGACATGCTTTCAAACTGCTAGGTTGGCAGGAGCAGGGGCCGAGCAACGGGAGCTCACCCCGTCGCGGGGATTCAAACGGCCGACCTTCTGACAGGCAAGTCCTAGGCTCTATGGTTTAACCCACAGCACCACCCGCATTCCTATGTACACACACACACACACACACACACACACACACACGTGACAAGCTGCAAATGGTTTCAAACAGAGTTTCCAGCTAACCAGGGCATTTCGAAGGGATGGGTTGGGAGGGAGAGGTCAAACCCCAGCCTGCAATTTCCCTAAGCCACGCTACTTTTTCCCATTATTGCTTTTTCTTCTTGCCCTTCTATGTTCTGCAGCTCCCCCTGCTTCTCTCGCCAGTTGTCTGAAGGGAAGGATGAGGGAAAGGAACTTGAGGTGGCAAATAGTGGGATCTGACCCTCCCCCAGAAAACCAGATTTTGGCTGAAAAGCTGTGAAGTAAATCTGCACAATACCCACCCACAAACCCAGCTCCAAACTTCAGGAGCCAGCAACACAGGACTCTGTTCCCCTAAGAATGTGCTGTAACCTTGCAATCTCTTTGCAAGGACAAAGTGGGGGTGATCAAAAGACTAAGTGCCATATTAAAATGGTTATTAAGCAGTATCTGCCAGCTCTGGGAGGAAAGGTCGGGTGGGTTCATGCTAATAAAGAATGCTTCTGTGCCCCAAGATTTGGGAACAATCCTTTGAGGGCAGGAAGGCTATTGAACCGCAACGAAAGTCTCTCTCTTCTACTTTTGCAGTGCCGATCTGAGCCCAGGATCCCCCTTGGAAGGGGGCAGGAGGCCTTTCCCAAACCAGCCCCTGCTCCCCGACCTTAACCAACACGTTGCTGTGTTCCGAGGCAGAGGAAGGCAGTGAAAAAGTATCTGCCAAGCTCCGATTTGGCAGGGGCTGTGCTCTCCCCACCGGCAGCTGCCAAACTGCAAAATTAAAAACAAGCAGGGAAGTTCTGCAGAATATTAATGAGCAGGGGGACAGCGCGGAGCTCTACGTCTCCATCATATGCCAGGTCCAAGGCATGTATGAGAATGGCAAGGGGGGGGGTGCATCTCAGTGTATGGTGGGGGGGCATCCAAGGCAGGCTGTCCCCATGGATTGCGCAGCGGGAGCAGCAAGGGTGCGCCAGGATCCAGTGGAGAACGGAGGGGGCAAATCCAGGCATTGTCTCACGCACAGACACCATCCCAGTCTGGATGGGAGCAATGAAATCCGGAGACCGCAAGGCTTGGGCAATGACAGAGGTGCACAGTGTTTGAAAGATGGTTGCAATGAAGGCGTTCTATCCCCAAACCTCAAGGGCATTATGCAGGGAAGCAGAAAGTGGTTTTCAGAAGCATGGCTGCCTCCAGATAGTCATCATGGCTAGAAGCCATCGGTGGCAATTCCTTTCTCCACCCAAGGCCCCAATTGCTCATCCCAGCTGTAGCACTTTGAAAGCAGCTAGGCTAAGTTTTCCCATTGTCAGCGCCATTCGTATTACTATGAATTAAGAATGATGCTCATGGCAGCACACACGCCTTGCCCCAATTTTATCACTGACCACAAATGATATAGGGACATGGGTGGCGCTGTGGGTTAAACCACAGAGCCTAGGACTTGCCGATTGGAAGGTCGGCGGTTCGAATCCCCGCGACGGAGTGAGCTCCCGTTGCTTGGTCCCTGCTCCTGCCAACCTAGCAGTTCAAAAGCACATCAAAGTGCAAGTAGATAAATAGGTACCACTCCGGCGGGAAGGTAAATGGCGTTTCTGTGCGCTGCTCTGGTTCACCAGAAGTGGTTTAGTCCTGCTGGCCACATGACCTGGAAGCCGTACGCCGGCTCCCTTGGCCAGAGTCGGCCACGACTGGACCTAATGGTCAGGGGTCCCTTTACCTTTACCTTACAAATGATATAGTCCAGTTTCCCACATTCAGGGAAACTGCAGGGGTCAGCACACCTGGAGTGCAAAGGGTGAACCTCGCTCTGGGAAAACTCTGGGTAGGTGAGGTAGAGAAAGTGTGCAACTGTGAGCTTGGTGGCCGAGCGGGGATTCGAACCAGAGTCCGATGCTCTAACCACTGCTCGTCCCTGGCTCAAAAGGGAATGCTCGAGCTCGGTCAGTATAGCACAGGGCTCTTAATGTCAGGGTCATGGGTTCGATCCCCACGTTGGGCGAAAGATTCCTGTCTCTGTGTTGCAGGGGGTTGGACTAGATGACCCCCTGTGGTCCCTTCCAACTTTTCTATGAACTGCTTGAGGCAAACATCAGACAGCAGGCAACACAGGTGCCTGCAGATTTCAAACAGGAGAGGTTTTTCTCCGCTGCTTCATTAGGGTAGGTAAAGATAGTTTATAGCACAGTCGGGGGGAAGAAAAGAAAAGGAAAACATGTTCTTTAATGTCCAACACAGACAAAAAAAAACTATTTTAGGCAAAGCGGAGAGCAGAGGATCCAAAAGGAAGAACTTGGCTTCACAACTAGGCCAAGCTGAGAGACAGCCACCTCGCAATCTGTGCGGAAACAATGTCTTTCATTGGGGAGTGAGGGGGGAAGACCCGTGCTTACCAAAATGTGAGAGAGCTGGAAGCCCATGTGCTCGGGGAGGGCAGATATGGAGCGCCATAGCGCACAGCCCGTGGCAACGAAGGCCCAGCTTTTTCAGGATCCTGCCATCTTAACCCACAGCCCGTTCCACAATCTCTGTTAATGGCAGCCTGATCAAACGACACCTCTCATCTCGGAGCAAAGGATGGGCGAGAATGAAGGCTGGGGAGGTGGTGCTGATCCAGCCAACGCCACGTAGCGTCATTTTTAAGCGGTCAAGTCTCTGCTCCGTTCCACTTGGGGGTGCGTGTGAAGAGTCACCACTTGGAGTATTTCCTGTGAGCCGAATCGCGATAGAACTGGAAGATGGTGTCAGAAGCTAGCTGGGAAGCGGCAATGCATTTCTGGAGCTGTGGAGAGGAAGAGAGGCGGTTATGCTGGGAGGGGAAGGGATCCCTAAAGATCTGGGGGAGGAGAAAAGGGTCCTCACCACCCCAAAAAAGCCATAGTAGCACACTCGAGGGTGACAGCATTGTTGAAGGTGGCATATGGTGGTGAATTTGGCAGTCAGTTCACCTCTGCAAGGAAACCTGTCGTCAGTTTCAGCTTCCCCAGCTCCTACAATTATTTTGGTTTGCCCTTGGAATTGACCGTCACCATCATCATGAGTTTGTGTGTAGGCCGCTTTTCCATGGCAGAACCGTGCTCAAAACGGCTCACAAGAACGTACAGTGGTGCCCCGCAAGACGAACGCCTCGCAAGACGGAAAACCCGCTAGACGAAAGGGTTTTCCGTTTTGGAGGCGCTTCGCAAAACAAATTTCCCTATGGGCTTGCTTCGCAAGACGAAAATGTCTTGCGAGTTCCTGCAGGGTTTTCCCCCCTTTTTCCCCCTTTTCCTAAGCCCTAAGCCGCTTATCAGCTGATCCGCTAAAAGCCGCTAATCCGCTAAGCTGTCAATGGGCTTGCTTCGCAAGACGAAAAAACCGCTATACGAAGAGCCTCACGGAACGGATTAATTTCGTCTTGCGAGGCATCACTGTATAACACAAAGTATGACAACATTTCAAGACGATGCATTAACAGCTGTGAAACTAAACGCCACACTGGTAGGCCAAAGAAACATCTCAAGTTAACAGATGCTGAAATAACGCTTGATGATAAATTACAAAGCACCTAAATAGCAGCAAAAACAATCCCTGCCCGTCTCCCAGACACACGTGTGTGTGTGTGTGTGTGTGTGTGTGTGTGTGTGTGTGTCCGGCCAGGCAAGTGGCAGTGCTTGTGCTTGATGGTTCCAGCAAACTCTCCCCCGCAGCAATGCACCAGAGCCCCATGTTCCTTACCATGGCTTTATTACTTATGATTCGACTTGTTACCAAAGGGTTTCCAAGCGTTTTGTGCCCATTTAAAAACATGCAGCAGCCACACAAACCAAACAGTGCCACCTCGGAGTGGGAAGGTAAGTCTATACAGTGGTACCTTGGGTTAAGAACGTAATTCGTTCCGGAGGTCCGTTCTTAACCTGAAACTGTTCTTAACCTGAAACAAGCACCACTTTAGCTTATGGGGCCTCCCACTGCTGCCGCATGATTTCTGTTCTCATCCTGAAGCAAAGTTCTTAACCCGAGGTACTATTTCTGGGTTAGCAGAGTCTGTAACCTGAAGCGTCTGTAACCCGAGGTACCACTGTACCTGGGGCCAGAAAGATGTCACCGGAGGCACAGATTTAAAAGAGTAGCAGTAGCTCCTGAACAGGTTACTAAGGAGACTCTTCTGCAGCCTCAGGATCACAGGAAGCTGTCCTCGGACATGCATCAATCCGCCTAAAAGCTTCCTCCCACCTTCGGGGATATACCGTATTTTTTGCTCTATAAGACTCACTTTTTCCCTCCTAAAAAGTAAGGGGAAATGTGTGCGCGTCTTATGGGGTGAATGCAGGCTGCGCAGCTATCCCAGAAGCCAGAAGAGCAAGAGGGATTGCTGCTTTCTCTGTGCAGCGATCCCTCTTGTTGTTCTGGCTTCTGAGATGCAGAATATTTTTTTTCTTGTTTTCCTCCTCCAAAAACTAGGTGCATCTTATGGTCTGGTGCGTCTTATAGAGCGAAAAATACGGTAATTCAAGTAAGCCCAGTGACTATTCGTCATGCCTAAACTTTCGCAGGGAGTCCTGAGTGACCGGCAACCTCTGAACCACAGCCCCCCAAGGAAGGAAGGAGACCAAAATCCCATCTGGTCCAACCCCTGCCTTCCCACAGGTCCTTGAAGGCGGCCCACAAGCAAGGGCAGAAGCACAGCAGCCTTCTCTCGCTGTTCTCCCTGTCTTTGCTACCTCTGTCTTTGCTACTGTCTTTGCTACCTCTGGATTTTATTTATTTTCTTGTTTTTAATGTAAGTTGCTTTCGTTGACAGGTGAATACAGTGGTGCCCCGCAAGACGAATGCCTCTCAAGACGGAAAACCCGCTAGACGAAAGGGTTTTCCGTTTTGGAGGTGCTTCGCAAAACGAATTTCCTATGGGCTTGCTTCGCAAGACGAAAATGTCTTGCGAGTTCCTGCGGTTTTTTCCCCCTCCCCCCCCTTTTTCTAAGCCGCTAAGCCGCTTATCTGCTTATCCGATAAGCCGATAAGCCGCTAAAAGCTGCTAATAGCGCTAATAGCGCTAATCCGCTAAGCCGTCAATGGGCTTGCTTCACAAGACGAAAAAAACGCTAGACGGAGAGACTCGCAGAACGGATTCTTTTCGTCTTGCGAGGCACCACTGTATAAGTAATGGTTATCACCTTCATGGTAGCAAAAAAGATCCAGACTTGGATCTTTCGACAAGCAAGCCCACTGCAACGCCAGAAGCTTGGAATGGTGCAAAGATGGTTTGGAGAGGCAAGAGGCTCATCAGATCTGCTGCAGCCACTTGAACGGGTGGTCCCACTCTACCCACTGCCTCACACTGCCTGGTGTGAACCCTGAGCCTAGGGCTGGCCGATTATCTGGTTTTCAACATTGTGATCTATCACTGCCATGTACCAATATATCATGTCTGGAATAAGGATGGAGCTATGTAGGAACACTGGCTGGCTTCATGGTTTTCCCTGCCTTGTGATTTCTGCATAGCACACACACACACACATCATGATTTGCAATATATTGCCAGGTCAAAAATTATGAAACTGACATCACGATACAGATTCCAAACCAGTTTGTGATGATGTATCAATATATTGCCCAGCCCTAATTACGTCCCAAGGCTACTACTGATTTGGCTCTGAGGGAATTGCCCCAGGCAATCAGGTGATCCTGGAGGACCAACCCTGTACAGTGGTACCTCGGGTTACAGACACTTCAGGTAACAGACTCCGCTAACCCAGAAATAGTACCTCGGGTTAAGAACTTTGCTTCAGGATGAGAACAGAAATTGTGCACTGGCGGCAGCGGGAGGCCCCATTAGCTAAAGTGGTACCTCAGGTTAAGAACAGTTTCAGGTTAAGAACGGACCTCCAGAACAAATTAAGTTCTTAACCCGAGGTACCACTGTACTAGCACCTGTTTTATGTACCTATATCTCCGGGCTGGGCTGGGCTCCCTCTGTCAGGGCAGAGTCTTGATACAGTGGTGGCTCGCAAGATGAAATTAATCCGTTCCGTGAGGCTCTTCATATAGCGGTTTTTTTGTCTTGCGAAGCAAGCCCATTGACAGCTTAGCGGATTAGCGCTATTAGCGGTTTAGTGGCTTTTAGCGATCAGCTGTTAAGCGGCTTATCAACGGATCAGCTGATAAACGGCTTAGCGGCTTAGGAAAAGGGGGGAAAAAGGGGGGGGAAACCCACAGGAACTCGCAAGACATTTTCGTCTTGCGAAGCAAGCCCATGGGGAAATTCGTTTTGCGAAGCGCCTCCAAAACGGAAAACCCTTTCGTCTAGCGGGTTTTCCGTCTTGCGAGGCGTTCGTCTTGCCGGGCACCACTGCACCTGTGCATGCTGTTTTTCTGCCTATTTCCTGCTCTGCAGCGATGGGAACTGGTCATGGGCAGGCTGCAGGGCCCGGCTCCCGACAGAATGAATCAAAGCTTGCTCTTCCCAAAGCCCACCACTGGCTTCCCGCAGCCGGCTTGCCAATTCCAGCCCTGGGCAGATGGAAAGCAAACCAAGGATAAAGGGGAAAGGAAGAGAACAAAAGTTACGCCGAGAAGAAAGCGAGGGGATTTTTTTTATATATGGGGGAGAAAGGGTGCAGAGAGAGAATGAGAGGAAGGATCTCAGTAGGGAGACGAAAGGCAGGGAGCTATCAAAGGGCTGAGCAACAAAAGGCCTTTCCCGGGGGGGGGGGGGGAGAGGAAGAAATCAGATGCAAGAAAGGAAAAAATCCTGCCTCGCTACCCGTCTCCCGCCAGCTCCCTGAGGCCAATTAAACCTCAGCCCCGCTTCGCCGACCCCCCCCCCAGCAACCTCTGTGAAGAATGGGGAGGGGTCAAAAGCCGCCGCCGCCACGCTCCCCACCAACGTCCCTTGCGTCTTAATTAGTCCATTTATATGCAAGGGGGAAAGTGTCCAAACCTCAAAACACACAAAAACAAGGATAGAGATCTCAGCTCCCTCTCTTCCCCTACTTGACACGGCAGACAAGCTGCCTGCCCGGGACTGTCAGGGGCCTCGCGAGGACTTCCCAACTCAATTACCAGCCCTGGCACACATGTGGCAGGGCCAGGGTGGCAGCGGCGGCGGCGGCTCCTGCTTTGGCGTCTTAACCCGCCTGTCGGCAAAGGCGTGCAGCTGCATCTGGCAAGTGATTTACGGGCACGGAGAGCTGGAACGTAGACAAACGGCTACAAATAAGGGAACCGGCTCGGCCCTCCCGCTCAATACGACGTCGCATCAATCTTCCGGCGCGTTCCGCAAGCGGGCACGCTCGCCACACGGAGCGCAGTGCCGGGAGAGGGAAGTGATCGCGCCCTCCTGCTCTTTCCTCTGAGGCGTCTCAGCTGCCACGGTAATGCACAGGGGCAGGCCTCGAAGTGCCAGGAAGGCCTCTCCGAGGAGGGAGAGGCGAAGGATTCGCAAAGAAGCCTCCCCCCCCATACCCCACAAATTCGTTTTGCTTCTTTCGCCCACTATGCATGGCGCCCATTTTGATGCTGAAGAGTGATCCACGCCGAACCCTTAATGTACGTCCAGCGCTGGTTTTAAAAGCACAAGAACTTCCCCCGAGGAATCCCCGAAGCTGTAGTTTCCCCCTCACACAGCTGTAAAACCAGGTCTGGTGTGCTTTAAGCAATGGAGTGGAAACCAGCAGCCATTTTGGCTACGCTGTTGCTCCACGGTCAGAGGCAGCAGTGCTTCTCAATACCAGCTGCCGGAAACCGCAGGAGGGGGAGAGTCTGCTCTTGAGGTCGGGTCTCGCTTACGGGTTTCCCATGGGCATCTGGTTGGCCACTGGGAGAAGAGGGCGCAGGATTAGGTGGGCCTTTAGCCTGATCCAGCACAGAGCCAGTGTGGTGTAGTGGTTAAGAGCGGTAGACTCGTAATCTGGTGAACCGGGTTCGCATCTCCGCTCCTCCACATGCAGCTGCTGGGTGACCTTGGGCCAGTCACACTTCTCTGAAGTCTCTCAGCCCCACTCACCTCACAGAGTGTTTGTTGTGGGGGAGGAAGGGAAAGGAGGTTGTTAGCCGCTTTGAGACTCCTTAGGGTAGTGATAAAGCAGGATATCAAATCCAAACTCCTCTTCTTCTTCTTCTTCTTCTTCTTCTTCTTAAGAGGAGTGACAGGTTAAACTGCTTGAATTTATGGAACTAGCGAGTATAACGGAAAAGATCAGGGATAGATCGACCAAGAAGTTTAAAAAGGAATTGGAGATTTATAGGCAATATTTAAAAGAACATTGTCCCCCTATTAAAACATTAGAATGCAGCCAATCAGAAGCCGCGGAAGTCGTGTCAGACGTTCGGGTTCCAAAGAACATATACAAACTGGAACACTCCCTTCTGGGTTTGCGGCATTCGGAAGCCAAAAAGTTCGACTTGCAAGGCGTTCAGGATCCAAGGTACAACTGTGTAGTGACTTGAGGGACAGGGAGGGCCCTCTGGCCTATGGCTTGAATGTGGCCCTCCAAGCCTCACCAGCTGACCTATGGCACTCTCCCCAAGCCTTACCCCATCTCCCTGAGCACCCCTCCTGCGAGCCCTTCTGCAACCCTTTACAAGCCTGGCAGGAAGGTGGAATTGAACTGTGGAAGGTGGAATTGAATCCAAACTCTTTTTCTTCTTCTGTGTCAAAGCCACCCAAATCCCATGTCAAGGAAACCGGAATAACGTGACTCGTCTTCACTCGTTTTCTGCCAGTTTCCACAATTCTGTGTGATTTATTCCTGCTTCTGCTCAGTGCCTGGATGCTGAAGCCCTCTTTCCCACTGGCATTCATGGCTGGAAATCTCAAGACATTGGCCCACATACTTTCAAGCCGATCTTCACAACGGCAAGGAATAGAAACTTGCTTATTTCTTCCCCTGCAATGTGAAGGGAGGGCTCAATTCTGCAAAGGTGGAAGAGTGGGGGGAAACAGGGGAAGGGTCCTTTATAAAGAAGCGGGGAACGGGGAAACTTTCACACTAGGCCAGGAGTCGGCAACGTGTGGCCCATGGGCCAGATGTGGCCCACGAAGACCATTTTACCGGCCCACAAGCCGCTCGCAAACCAAGCTGCCCACTTGGCAAGTCCCCCGTGCACTGCGCTAAAGCAGCACAGAGACTCGTCGAGTGGCGCCGGAAATGGCGTCTGCACATGTGCAGATACCAGAAATTGCATCTGTGCATGTCCAGACACCGAAAATTGCTTCTTCGCAGGCACGATTTTCGGCGTCTGGGCATGCGCAGAAGCGATTTCCAGTGTCACTGACATGCGCGGATGCGATCTCCAGCATCGCGCTGTACCAGTCTGGCCCACAGATGATCTCCATGGGAGTGATCCAGCCCATGGCCGGTAAAGATTGCCAACCCATACACTAGGCAATACAAGATGTGCCCTTCCAAACTCTGCCCTCAGCACCCAAGACTACCTCTCTCTTCCCACTCAGCTACTGTGCTCCTTCCAGGAGCTGGTCTAAATCCAGAGAGGTGTAGCCGGACAGGCCTCCGGGTAGGTCAAGCTCGCGGCCTACTAGCCGGCTGAAATTGGAGGGCTGAGAGAAAGCTGTGCTGAAAACGGGGGTCCCCGAGAGCTTGTCCCCCTCAAATTATGGGGTTGGGGACGAGGAGTGATTTTCCTTAGCAGGGGGAGAACATAGCAGGAGAGAGGGGCACGCCACAGAGTTAGCTGATGGGCAGAGGGCAAAGGTGAAAAAGCAGGATAGGAGACAGAGACAGAAACACAGACACCAAGTGACGAAGAGTTTTATTAAAGCACGATGGAGAAGAGTGCTTAAGGGAAAGGGTGATGCAATCAGAGCAACAGGAGATGAAAAGATGGATCTTCCAGGCCACCCAACCAACGCACTTGGACTCCTGCTCTGCCACCCCAAATCTAGCTATTGTGCCGTTTGTTAAAATGCAAGGAAATTTGATGGAAATCTGCCACAGCGTCATTCAGCAGCTGTTATCAGGAGAGTTCAAAGGGGTTGTTTTAATTTCCTCCCTGGCCTTCTTCCGCTGGACTGACAGGCATCTCTGAGCTGAGCGTTCTGAAGCACCCGAGTCTCAGCGGGTGGAAGAAATGCAGTCATGGCTCTGTGCTGGACCACAGACAGTACAGCCAATCACAAAGAGCTAGTTGTTTCAAACTGGATTAGCCACCCATTATTTAGCTAGCTAAAAACATGGGGGGTGGGGGGAATCAACACTTAAACATTAACAGAATTGGTTAAAAATGAATCAAAGGCATGCCATTAATTATAATAAAAACAGCACAGCACCAGTCCTTTAACTAAAAAAAAAAAAGTCGATTTCCAAAAGCCTGCGTTCGAACAAGAAGGTGGAAGGACAGCAAAGAGGGAGCCAGTCTAGCTTTTCCAAGGAGGGAGTTCTAAAGTCTGGGAGCAACCACCAAGAAGGCCCTGTCTTGTGTGTCTGTGAGGGTGGCGAGACTGAGATAAGGGCCTCCCCAGAAGATCTCAGAACCCAGGCAGGTTCATATGGGGGAATACTGGCTCCATAAAGGGCTTAATAGGTCTGAATTGTGCAAGGAAACAAACTGGTAGCCAATTGAGTTGTTGTAACTGCTCCCTATAACCAGCCCCGGTCAACATTCTGGCTGCAGCTCTCTGAGCCAGCTGAAGTTTCTGAGCAGTCGCATGTAGAGCACATTACAGAAATCCAAACAGAATGCAACTAAGGGATGTGTCACTGTGATATGTAGTGGAACTAGACCATGAGAGAGAGAAATAAGGACAGCTTACGAATATCACAGCATGCCACGAAGCGTGCAATTCTAGGAATATCATTAGAACACGGAAAAACTAATAATTGGATAGGACCAAGATGGAAAGCTACAGATGTAGTGGGAAAGGCCACAAAGTTAAAATGGACACATGCAGGACATGTGGCAAGAGGTGATCTGGGCCGATGGAATAAGGCTGGGTTCGCATAGAGACCCTACAAGTTCAAAAGACCAAGGGGATGACCACTATGGGATGGGTGGGTGATCTAAAACTAACAACAAGGCTTGTGGGGAGGCAACAGCTGTTTGACAGTGGAACGGGCTCCCATTGGTGGGCTCTCCTCCTCTGGAGGTTTTTAAGCAGATGTTGTGTGGCCATCTGTCATGGATGATCTAGGTAAGATTCCTGCATTGTGGGGGGTTGGATTGGATGACCACAGGGGTCCCTTCCAACTCTACCAAGACCGGCGGCAGCTAGACTGGTGACTGGGAGCGGCCGCCGAGACCACATAACACCGGTCTTGAAAGACCTACATTGGCTCCCAGTACGTTTCCGAGCACAATTCAAAGTGTTGGTGCTGACCTTTAAACGGCCTCGGTCCAGTATACCTGAAGGAGAGTCTCCACCTCCATCGTTCTGCCCAGACACTGAGGTCCAGCGCCGAGGGCCTTCTGGCGGTTCCCTCCCTGCGAGAAGTGAGGTTTACAGGGAACCAGGCAGAGGGCCTTCTTGGTAGTGGCGCCCGCCCTGTGGAACGCCCTCCCACCAGATGTCAAAGAGAACAAGAACTACTAGGCTTTTAGAAGACATCTGAAGGCAGCCCTGTTTAGGGAAGCTTTTGATGTTTGATGTATTATGGTATTTTGATATTTTGTTGGAAGCTGCCCAGAGTGGCTGGGGACGCCCAGCCAGATGGGCGGGGTATAAATAAATTATTATTATTATTATTATTATTATTATTATTATTATTATTATTATTATAACGAGAATGGCAAAGAACAATGGAGAGAACCTGAAGGGGCGTATGGCCAAAGATGGATGTGAGAGGCTGCAAAAGAAAAAGATATGCACACACCCCACATTAAATGCAACCTCACAAATCTGTTTACATAGAAATATGAAAACAGCCAGCAATTAAAGCTATACAACACAACAACTAAGATGAAGTATAATGGGGGGGGGTGACTTTTTGAAGCTAGATGGTGGACTGTTCTGCTTTCTCTTTCTCTCACCCCCTGTGCCCAAACATTGCCACAGCTTAAGGGCTTATCACCTCCTCCTCCTTTTGTGGGCAAAGGACCAGTTTTTTTCACAGACAGCCACCTATGAAGTAGATTTAAAGCGCTGCTGCAGAAGCCAGCCAAGCAAATCCCGCCCGGCTCAGGAGCCGCAGGAAAGGAGGAGGCAGAACAAGAACACTGGGGGGACCAGGCAGCTCTCGGCTGCGGCTGAAAATGATGGGAAACGTTGTCCTCCCTTCCTTCTCATCTTCTACACAGCACGGTTTCCAAGCCAGCAGCGTTAGCATGCGGCTGGTGTCTCCGAGCTCATGCCGGCGATGGAAGGTAAATCATAATTATTTATTGCCTGTGCTCTTGCCGCCTGTTGCTCTTGCGAGGGGCAAAACTTTCCCCCAGCAGAGGATTCGGCAGCTGCTGATGGATGCTGGCTCTGTGTGCTGTTCGCCGCCAGCACCCCAGCTCCTGGTGCGCTGGAGTGGCTCCCAGGAAGGAGAAGGAGTAATGTAGAGACCACGGCTCTCTTCGTACCATAGGGCTCTTTGCGGTAGAAGGCAAGAGATTCCTACAAACCCCTCTTGTCTCCCTTTTGGGGAAGCAAAAAGCATGAACGAGCACAGTTCAATTCTACCTTCCTGCCAGGCTTGTAAAGGGTTGCAGAAGGGGTCGCAGGAGGGGGGCTCAGGGAGATGGGGTACAGCTTGGGTACAGTCCCATCGGTCAGCTGGTGAGGCTTGGAGGGTCACATTCAAGCCATGGGCCAGAGGACCCTCCCTGTCCCTCAAGTCACTACACAGTTGTACCTTGGATCCTGAACACCTTGCGAGTCAAACGTTTCGGCTCCTGAATGCCACAAACCCAGAAGGAAGTGTTCCAGTTTGCAAACATTCTTTGGAACCTGAACGTCTGACACGACTTCCACAGCTTCTGATTGGCTGCAATCTAAAGTTTTAATAGGGGGACAATGTTCTTTTAAATATTGCCTATAAATCTCCCATTCCTTTTTAAACTTCTCAGTTGATCTATCCCTGATCTTTTCTGTTATATTTGCTAGTTCCATATATTCAAGCAGTTTAACTTGTCACTCCTCTTTTGAAGAAGAAGAAAAAGAAGAGGAGGAGAAGGAGGAGTTTGGATTTGATATCCCGCATTTCACTCCCCTTCAGGAGTCTCAAAGCGGCTAACATTCTCCTTTCCCTTCCTCCCCCACAACAAACACTCTGTGAGGTGAGTGGGGTTGAGAGACTTCAGAGAAGTGTGACTGGCCCAAGGTCACCCAGCAGCTGCAGGTGGAGGAGCAGGGAATCGAACCCGGTTCACCTGGTAGCTCTTAACCACTACACCACACTGGCTCTCCAGGGATGGGATTTTATCTCCTTTCCACCCCTTGGCAACCAGCATCCTCGTTGCTGTTGTTGCTACAAAAAAACCCTCCTTTTCTCTCTTGGAATGTCTGATGCCATAATACCTTAGACAGGGGTAGGCAACCTAGGGCCCATGGGCCACAACCGGCCCATGGGGGTCATTTAACTGGCCCACAAACCGCCCCTGACCCAAGCCACCCGCTCGGCAAGTCCCTACGTGCCACGCTAAACCGGCTAGGGGACTCTCTTCTGTGGCGCTGGAAATCGCAGACGCACATCCGGCCCATAGATGCATCTCCTCTGGAGTGAACCGGCCCAGTGTGAGGTAAACCTTGCCGACCCCTGACCTAAGAGGAAGGCTTCCGGTTTTTTGATAAACGTTGTTTTAAACATTCTTTAAAAAATTCATTATATCCAAGTTCCCAAAAGCTATTTAGATTTTTTTTGCAACCCCACCACATGTGGTACATTGTTCCCTCTAGCTCTCTACACCTCCAGCATAAATTTGAGTTGGTTTTGTACATTTTGGCCAGTTTGCTGGGGGTGATGTGGCATCTTCATAAAGTTTTCTTTTGTAGTAAAACAAGCCGTAAATTTCTGTTCCCTTCTCCATAAATTTTCCCCTTCTGCCTTCTGTATGTTATATCGAAAGTCCTTCACCCACTGCACCATAAACGATTTTACTTCTTCGTTTACAGGAAAAACTTCCTGGCAATAAGAGTTGCTTGACAGTGGAACAGACCACCTCAGAAGGTTCATTGGAGGCTATTAAGCAGAGGTTGGATGGCCATCTGTCAGGGATCCTTTAGCTGAGATTCCTGCTTTGCAGGGGGTTGGACTAGATCACTGTTTCCCAACCTTGGGCCTCCAGCTGTTTTTGAACTACAATTCCCATCATCCCTGACCACTGGTCTTGCTAGCTAGGGATGATGGGAGTTGTAGTCCAAAAACAGCTGGAGGCCCAAGGTTGGGAAACACTGGACTAGATGACCCTTGGGCCCCTTCCAACTCTATGAGACCTTCTTCTCAGGTGTTAAAATAAGCAGAGGTGACTCTCTTGGTAGTTCTGCCACCCTCAGAAGCTTGGGGGGGAGCAGAGAGTGGCAGCCCAGGAAAGTCCATTATTTGTGGCAGCCCCTAAATCAGTGGTTCTCAAACTTCTTGCTCTGGGCCACACTCTCAGAATAAATATTTGCTTGCATCACAACAATTTTTTTTATTGATAGCAAATATGCTGGAAAACACATCTGGGATTGTCCTCAGTATCTCCTGGTGCTCTTGCTTTCGTTTTGAAAAGGTATCTATCCATCTTATGCAATTTTTTTAAAAAAATTACTTTTATAGTAATACCATACCACTCTGAAATATTTAAATGTTTCTTTGATCATCGTTGAATCTTCCTGCCACTCTTGCCATCCTCTATAGTGTGATGAGCCACACCCTCGAAAAATCAATTCCCTAAGTTATGGAATTCCTTCGCCACAGAAGTGCACCTGACAGCTTTGCTATGAACCCTTTGGAGAATGCCGAACACATATTTCTTTACCCTAGTTTTTGATTATATATATATATATATATATATCAAGTTGCAATCATCATTTTTTTTAGTGTTGTGTTTCAGTCTGACCTGCCTTGGAACCTCCTGGTGAAGGTTCCTGGTGAATAATAAATATTATTCTGGTGGCTTATATGGATATAATTTGTAGGGGGGGGGGGTGTATAAGGAACTCCATTGCAACCACTTTCCGCTTCCTCGACTCTCGCCATAAAAAATGCCTCACAATATGTTAGATGAACCTCGGAGAGAAGGAAATAACAGTTTGTATTTTTCTGTTTCGGCATCTTCCTCTCTCTCTATCTCTCTTTTAAAAAAAAAAAAGCACTAAACTGATTAGAATTCACCCCAAAACAAAAGCAATTTCTGCTCCCCCCCCCTTTCTCTCGACAGAAACACTTGTCTAATTAATGGCGCCTGGCTGCCACCTCCGTTCAATAGCACATTAGCGTTCATAATTGTTCCTTTAGAGCAGGACGGGCGCGGCGTTCCAAGCCGTTTGGCAGGGCCGAAGCAACAGTAATGAGAAACGACTCCACAGCCCACGACCGGAATACTAAGCGGCTTCCCTAAATGTCTTCTGAGGGGAGGAAGAGAGGAAGCAATTCACACAGGCCCCGCTTCGCAGGCCCTGCCTACCTGACGCAGATACCTGTATTGCCCCCCCCTTCATGAACAAATCCCCCCTCCCCTCACTTTTCTGCCTTGGGAGAGCAAACAAGAGGTGATGGATGAGGTGGGACAGATGGCCCGGCCAATTCAGACGGATACATCCAATAAACGTGACTGGCAGACGGCTTTCCAAGGCTCCTGCCAAAACACGCTGTCAAGAGCGATTTAAGGAGACTGGAGCAGGAGCTCCAGATGTTCGGCGACCGAAACAGCGACTGGCCACTGGCCTGCTCAAACAGGCTCCGTGCTTGGGGTCTGCTAGCCTTCAGGGGTCAAGACCTAAGGGCAGCTGCAACCCCATACATCCCATAATGAGAGAGAAGATGCGGAGAACAATCCTTTAACGAATTCAGACACAATAAAGAGCAACGAGAGAACCAGTTCTAGCGTCGGTGGTGGCACTGATATTTTTCTTACTACCACAGCAGCCATTACCGTATTTTTCGCTCCATAAGGCACACTTTTTTCCTCCTAAAAAGTAAGGGGAAATGTCTGTGTGTCTTATGGAGCGAATGCGTGGTCCCTGGAGCCGAACTGCCCAGGGGCAAAAAGCAAATTGTGCTTTTTTCTTTTTTTTTAGAAAGAGGGAAGTGGGTGTTGAAACAAAGCTGCTGAGCAGCTGATCGGCAAGCGATAGGGAGGGAGATAAGGACTCTAGAGATAAAGGAGGCTGCCTGGGAAGGGGGAGGTAAAAGCACATGGGTCCTCAGGGTTTTTGCATTGGGTCACCCCAAATTCACCATCAGATTACAAAGCATGTCCATGGCCACAGCCTGCACCAAAAAATCATGCATCCACTGTTTCGTGTTACTATAAAGAAGCAATGTGGCAGCAAGAAGCAGCTAAGTCAGCTGCTTGTGGCTGGAAAGCCAAACAGGATGTGTGTGACTGTTGCCATGGGAACAAAGGGGCAGTCCATTCTGCTGTTGAGTGCAGACATGTTTTCTCTGTACTGATGTGAGAGACAGAAATAAAGGATGTAAATAGTTTTCTGTCTGCTTCTTTCCCCTCCCTGGGGGGACACCAAAGGGGAGAGAGAAGGAACGGTGTGTTTTTCTCACAGCCTGAGAAAAATCGCCGAGACCTCGCCAGCTTATCTGCCGGGAGTAGCAGCCGGGAGGTCGCCAAGGAATATCTGCCGGTGCCTACGCTGTGGCACATTCCTCTGACCCAGGCAGAATTCCAACAGTGGTAGCAGAGGATGGTTGATGGTTTCTTCGATCCATGGGAGTCTGCATCAAGGAGTGGCAGAGCTACTGTATTCATCGCTCCATGGAAGCCTGAAGTGAGAGGCTAATCCCTCTGCAGCCAGAAGCTGACCAGACGAAGCTGAGCCAAGCCACGGAGCCCAAAGGTATGAGATTTTCGGGCTTAAAAGTGTGAATGCAGATTGATTCATTCTCTGCTTCACGGGGAGCAGCGTTTGGGAAAACAGCTCCAGTGAGAAGAGGCCTGCATTCCAGAGATTCTTGTGGTTTTTTGCTGTACAAGGAAAGGAATGCACTGTTGCTAAGCAACGCCCTTCAGTGAAGGCTGAGCCTCAGAGAGAAGTGAAAGTTACAATGGAATGTTTTGGCTACAGAGTCTGAAGAGCTCTTGGAAGAAACATTCCAACGCAGCCAGCGTTAAGAGCTGCCAGGTGGCAAGAGTGTAAACAAACCAGCTTTTGGATTTTAGAGGCTTGTGTTTGAGAGTTAAAGGCAAGGACTCAAAATGGATGCAAAGAAGGGAAGTTTGCCTTCTCCATCCCTCCTGACCAGTGACAATTATGCATCTTGGTCTATTAAGATGAAGGCCCTGCTGCAGAATCAGAGACTGTTTGGGGTGATTGAGAACCCGATCCCTGCAGCACCAACGCGTGCTTGGGAGTCACAGGATGTGAAGGCCAGAACGGCTATAATTCTGTGTGTGTCAGACTCTCAGCTTATCCATATACAGAGTTTAGAGCACGCGAAAGATGTTTGGGACACGCTGAGAAGGACACATCAGAGAGATGTAGGTTCTTCAGCGTTGCTGTATTTTGAAAAGCTGACCAACCTGAGGCTTGCACCTGATGGAGATATACAAGCGCACCTGACGGAAATGAAATTTCTGCGTCAACAGATGGTGGAACGTAATTTCCGTCTGCAGGAGGAAGTGTTTTGCTTCATGGTGATAAACAGCCTGAATCGGACTTACAAAACCATTGCCAGTCAGCTGGGGTCCCTCCCAGCGCAAGATTTGACTTCGGAGAGGGTCTTTGCCGTCGTCCTTAATGAACAGGACAGACTTGCTGCCCTGGAGGTCAAGGACAGGGGGAGACAAGAACGGAGTTCTGACACCCCCACTGCTGTTGCTACTGGAGAAAATACTGTAGCTTTGAACGTTGTCCGATGTTACAATTGTGGACAAACTGGGCATCTTCAGCGGAACTGTAAGAAGCCACGTCAGAACAAAGGAGCCAAGGGAAGCTCCACGAAGTCTGAGGCATCAGGCAGAAGTCATGCCAAGTCACAGGCGAAGCCTGCAAAGGCCTTGATGTCGAAAGGAACCAAGCCAGAAGTGGAGACCGCATTTGTCATAGACACGGGCGCCACATTTCATATGTCCCCAAACAGACAGCTATTTTCGTCGTTTAAGAAGCAAAGCTTCGCTGTACAACAAGCCAACGGTCAAGAGCTGGAAGCCACCGGAATTGGGACTGTGTATCTTAAAAGTCTGAACTTGACTATAAACTATGTTTATTTGGTTCCAGAGTTGAAATACAATCTGCTCAGCGTTTCGCAGATTGCCAAGAAGGGACTAAAACTGTCCTATGATGATGAGAACTGCGAGATCTACAAAGATGGAGAGCTGTATCTTTCTGCCAAAGAGAAAGATGGACTGTATTTGTTGACTTTTGATCAAAGTGATTACATGAAATGTAATTCTTGTGATTCTAACATAATCTCTTTTGCAGGTCTGGCCAAGAAGGACGCCAAGCAGGTCACCTCAAGGGTCAACAGAGCATTTCAGCGGGTGTATGCTGATGTGATTGGTCCTCTAGCACCATCTAGAGGCAATGCAAAATATTACCTAATATGTGTTGATTCTTTCACAGGTTTTGTCTGGATTTATCTTTTGGAAAGACCAAAAGACGCCTTAGAAAGATTTAAAGAGTTTTGTGACAAAGTTAAAAATATGCATGATGCTGACATAGATTGTCTTTGCACAGATGAGAAGCCAATTTTTCTTTTACAGGATTTCCAGAGGTTCCTGAAGAAGAAAGGGATAAGACACAAAATTGCTAGTTCCGAAGAAGCTTGGAAGAGATGTGTCTGTGTTAGGGTGAACAAAGAATTGCAAAAGGGAATGCATGCACAATTGCTTAGTTCGCATCTGCCACATGAGTACTGGGCTGAGTCGCTAATGTCATTTACTTATACGTGGTTGAGAAAGTGTTCAAAAGAGTTGGGATGTTCTCCTTTTGAGAAACTGTTCCACAGAAAACCTTCTGTTGCCCATTTCAAGGTTTTTGGGTCTCATGTGAGAACAGAAGCTCCAGGTGGGGTAAAGAATGCCAAAGGCATTTTTGTGGGTTATGAAAAGGGTCTCTACAGAGTAATTTTGTCTGAATCTGGTCAGGTGATTCTCACAAAATTTCTAGAGAGTGCTCCTAAACAGGAGAGAGTGATTGTTCACACATTTCCCACTGGAGATGATTCTGATGATGATGATGAGTTTGATCTTATTGAGTTCAGTAGTACTGATGATGACAGCAATAGCTCAGACAGCTCAGTTGTCACAGTCATTGAGAGGAAATCTCACATAATGACTAGACCCTCAGAAGAGGAGGATGAACCACTGATTAAGCTTAGTACTGGTTCTCCAGAGAGTTCAGAGGCTGAACCAGAAAGCAAGGAAGAGCAGCACCTCTTACGTAGGTCTGAGAGAGCAACGAAGGGTGTACCACCCAAGAGGTATTCAAAAGAGTTTGCCAACCTAGCTATTGCATGTGTTGCTGTTGTAAACGACCAAGGTCAAACTGAAGCTGTGTCTGAGTCAGAGACAAAGGCACAACAGAGAGTTGCTAACCAAGGTAATGCAGATGCACTCATTCCTTGGAAGTCACACAACCAGAGAGGTACATTGGTGAAACCAATGGCGGGTAGTTCCAAGGGTGGAACTGAAACAACAGGGGAGTGTTATACATATAACAACTGTTTGTTTTCTTCTCTGGATGATGCATTGCTCGCTGCACGCATTGATTCTTTAGGGGGAGTATGTTACTATAAAGAAGCAATGCGGCAGCAAGAAGCAGCTAAGTCAACTGCTTGTGGCTGGAAAGCCAAACAGGATGTGTGTGACTGTTGCCATGGGAACAAAGGGGCAGTCCATTCTGTACTGAGCACCGGATGTTAGCTCAGTGTGTGTGTCATATGACCCGTACTGGAAGTACATGGGTGGAGTTTATTCTTACTGCTGTTGAGTGCAGACATGTTTTCTCTGTACTGATGTGAGAGACAGAAATAAAGGATGTAAATAGTTTTCTGTCTGCTTCTTTCCCCTCCCTGGAGGGACACCAAAGGGGAGAGAGAAGGAACGGTGTGTTTTTCTCACAGCCTGAGAAAAATCGCCGAGACCTCGCCAGCTTATCTGCCGGGAGTAGCAGCCGGGAGGTCGCCAAGGAATATCTGCCGGTGCCTACGCTGTGGCACATTCCTCTGACCCAGGCAGAATTCCAACATTTCGTGGGGCCGCAATGGTGCAAAAATGTGGTTATAAAGCACGGATCCACATGGATTCTCAGGATTTTTGAATTTGGCTATCCCAAACTCACTGTCAAATCACATATCATGTCTATGGCCACAGCATAAACCACAAAAATCATACATCCACTGTTTCGTTCAGAATATTTTTTTTTCCTCCTCTAAAAACTAGGTGCGTCTTATGGTCAGGTGCGTCTTATGGAGCGAAAAATACATTGATTTCCGAGGGAGGTGGCCATTTGCCGCAGCAGGCCCTGCAGGCTGCATTTTCCCCATTTGAAGCACAGTAAAACCCCACAGCAACTGGCGAAAACGGCACGGCAAAAGGGCGAGAGGGAAGCAGAGCCTGGGACTCCAGGCAATATATCACCTGAGCCACAGTTTCCATGGTAACTGACCACCTCCGTCTTGAGTGTGCCATGGACTCCCCCACCACCACAAGGTGAGGCACGGCAAAGCCATCGCCCGAATGTCGATGAGGAAAGAACAGAACGGCACCCAAGGGCTGCGAGGAGAAAGCACTCAAACATCAGCCCAGTGTAAGCTGGTCTCCGACCGTAATAATAAAAAATTATTATTATTATCAACCCAGTATACAGAATCCAAGCCAAGCGATGGCCAGAGTCCCACGAACAATCAGAATGGGTCTGGTGGTTTTAACTTAATGCCACAATTTTTTCTTTGTTTTATTTATTACATTTAAATACCGCCTTTATATTCCAAGGATCTCGAGGCGGTACTGTACATGCTTCTCCTCTTCCTCCCCATTTCATCCTCACAACAACACTGTGAAGTAGGTTAGGCTAAGAGATGGTGACTAGCCCAAAGTCACCCAGTGAACTTCATGACAGAGTAGGGACTCGAACCCCTGCTCTCCCAGGTGCTAGTCCAAAACTCTAACCCAGGGGTCAGCAAACTTTTTCAGTAGGGGGCCGGTCCATTGTCCCTCAGACCTTGTGGGGGGCCAGACTATATTTTTTTTTTGGGGGGGGAGGGATAAACAAATTTCTATGCCCCACAAATAACCCAGAGATGCATTTTAAATAAAAGGACACATTCTACTCATGTAAAAACACACTGATTCCCGGACCATCCGTGGGCCGGATTTAGAAGGTGATTGGGCCGGATCCGGCCGAAGGGCCTTAGTTTGCCTACCCATGCTCTAACCATTACGCAGCACAGTCTCTCTCTATCTCTCCCCCCACTTATTATTTTGAGCCAGAGCAACTGTACAGAGAAGACAGCTTAACAAAGAAAGAAAAGGGCACCAAGGTTTAACTACAGCCACAATTAAACAGGCCAGGATGATCTCCCCCCCCCCCTTTTAAGTCTTTACCTGGCACTGAAAAGGTACTACCAAGTGTAGAGATCCCAGGCTGCTAAGTGCTCCCAGTGCAGGATAGCAGCAGAATCCCATAAACTCAGGTCTGCTCAATGTGTCCTGAGAGGAGGCAGAAGAGGACAGCCCAAGTTTTGGTTCTCATGCCATCAGCTCTTGAAATGCGCTCACACACACACACACACACACACACAGAGAGAGAGAGAGAGAGAGAGAGAGAGAGAGAGAGAGAGAGAGAGCATTTTATTCTTTAAGTTGCCTTGGGCGCCTTATCTGAAAAGCAGTATATAAATGAAATCCATCAATATCACCCCCCAAGCAAGCAGATGCTAAAAATATTTCTGCAAGTGCCTAAGAGCGCAGGATAAATAAAGCAGCATAATCAGGGTTGGATCAAAGAAGGCAGAAGAATGAGAAATTAACTCTGAACCAAGAACAAATGGGAATGGAAGCGAGAAGCCGTTTACAGCAGAGAGGTCACCTGAAAGCCTCGGCAAAGCAATTCTGCACAGAAGGCCTGCTTGTCTGCAGCCCAGAGAAGCAACTTGTTGTCCTGGAGGACCAGCCTTAAAGGTTTAAAGGCAGCCTCCTCCCTCAACCTGAATCCTCTGCTTTGAACTACAATTCCTATTATTTACTTCGGGGTTTTGCTTTACTTTTATTAAAAGGCTGTTAGGTCCAGTCATGGCCAACTCTGGGGTTGTGGCGCTCATCTTGCTTTACTGGCCGAGGGAGCCAGCGTACAGCTTCCGGGTCATGTGGCCAGCATGACTAAGCCTCTTCTGGCGAACCAGATCAGCGCACGGAAATGCCATTTACCTTCCCGTCGGAGCGGTACCTATTTATCTACTTGTACTTTGACGTGCTTTTGAACTGCTAGGTGGGCAGGAGCTGGGACCGAGCAATGGGAGCTCACCCCGTCACGGGGATTCGAACCGCAGACCTTCTGATCGGCAAGCCCTGGGCTCTGTGGTTTAACCCACAGCGCCACCCGCGTCCCTTTGCTTTTATTAACTGAGGGCAAATCAGCCAAGCTGTTGCTTTCAGAAGGATGTTAAGAAGAGCCCAGGCCAGGCCCTTAAAGGATGCCTACCTAGGCTAGCATCCTGGTCTCACAGTAGCCAATCAGATGCCCAAAAGGAGGTCAAAGAATCATAGAGGGACCCCCAAGGGAATTCCCAATGCAGGAATCTCAACTAAATAATCCATGACAGATGGCCATCCAACCTCTGCTGAAAAACCTCCAATGAAGGAGAGTCCATCACTTCCCGAGGGAGACTTTTCCATTGTCGGACAGCTCTTAGTGTCCTGATGTTTAGCCAGAATCTCCCTTCTTGCAACTTGAATCCTACTTGAGTGCTACCATCCAGAGCAGGAGAAAACAAGCATGCTCCTTCTTCCATCTGACAGCCCATCTGACAGATATTTGAAGATGGCTGTCATATCTCCTCTCCGTCTCCTCTCTTCCAGGCCAAACATACCCAGCTCCTTCAAGCGCTCCTCGTAAGGCTTAGTTTCCAGACCCCTACTTTGGCCACCTCATGAGAAGAGAAGACTCCCTGGGAAAGACCCTGATGTTGGGAAAGGTGGAGGGCACAAGGAGAAGGGGACGACAGAGGACGAGATGGTGGGACAGTGTTCTCGAAGCTACCAGCATGAGTTTGACCAAACTGCGGGAGGCAGTGGAAGACAGGAGTGCCTGGCGTGCTCTGATCCAGGGGGTCACGAAGAGTCAGACACGACTAAACAACAACAATCATCTTGGTTGCCCTCTTCTGCACACCTTCCAGCTCAGGGGTCAGCAAACGTTTTCAACAGGGGGCCAGTCCACTGTCCCTCAGACCTTGTGCGGGGCCGGACTATATTTGGAGGCGGGGGACGAATTCCTATGCCCCACAAATAACCCAGAGATGCCTTTTAAATAAAAGGACACATTCTACTCATGTAAAAACACACTGATTCCCGGACCGTCCGCGGGCCGGATTTAGAAGGCAATTGGGCTGGATCCGGCCCCTGGCCCTTAGTTTGCCTACCCATGTTCCAGCTTATCAACACCCTTCTTAAATTGTTTTCTGCCCACCTGTGATTCCCTGCGACTGATATTCAGGGGCGGGCAGCAAATGCACGTGTATCCTGCTTAAATTGCTCCTTGTGTGTTGGCAACTGCAGTGAATGGTCCTGAAAGATTATTCAAAGTGGACTCTGACAAACAGATGCCACAGGTAATACACAAAGAACCTTTGGTGTGGAATCTGAACTCGCTGAGGTTCAATGCACCTGGCCCGGACCAGGCCCATTATAGACTCACCTGCTCCACTGAACACGTCCCCTTTGTGCTTGACATCAACACCTTCTTCTCAGTGCTGTCAATGGCAAATGTCAGAACTGACTGGGCTTCCTGCAAGAAGAAAAAAAAGCCCTGAGGTTTGCAGATATACAGTACTATCAAGATCAAGAGGCTGTAAGCCAGAATGGGTAAACCCAATTAACTCTCCCAAGTATTGCGGGACCAGCGGTCTTTGCCTACATAGCCAGCGGTCAGATGTGATAAGAGCCACAATATACCCGGGTGGTGCTGTGGGTTAAATCACAGAGCCTAGGACTTGCTAATCAGAAGGTCAGCGACCAGGTGAGCTCCCATTGCTCGGTCCCTGCTCCTGCCAACCTAGAGTTCGAAAGCACATCAAAGTGTGCAAGTAGATAAATAGGTACCGCTCCAGCGGGAAGGTGAATGGCGTTTCCATGTGCTGCTCTGGTTTGCCAGAAGCGGCTTAGTCCTGCTGGCCACATGACCCAGAAGCTGTATGCCGGCTCCCTCGGCCATTAAAGCGAGATGAGAGCCGCAACCCCAGAGTTGGCCACAACTGGACCTAAATGGTCAGGGGTCCCTTTACCTTTACCGTAACCCATAACCAGCTCTAGAAGGTGGTAAATTGGGGTCAGGGCCCCGGTCAGAAATTTTGTGGTTAAGGAATCTGAGAGGGTAAGGAATAGCTGTACAACATCCAGAACCTAAATGCAGGCACTTTAAACTGGCATAATTACTATGTCTTTGGAAGTAGTTGCACTGAATCCTACCTGCACATTTCCCGAGATATTTCTTTTCTTTTCTTTTTTGAAAGAGCCTTGTTAAAAATAATAACAACGAAATACAGTATTGTAACTCAGGAGGGACTTTGTGTTGGAAGCTTGGGGGCTGGAAGAGAGCATTAAGGATCTCCTGATTGCTAGACCATCCCTGTATCTTTAACCTCTTGAGCTGACCTCTCTCTCTTTCTCTTTGTTGTTCATTTCATAGAATCACTGCTTGGAAGGTCCAGCCCCCTGCAACGTAGGAATATGTAGCTGTCCCTTAGAATCATAGAATCACAGAGTTGGAAGAGACCACAAGGGCCATCGAGTCCAACCCCCTGCCAAGCAGGAAACACCATCAGAGCACTCCTGACATATGGTTGTCAAGCCTCTGCTTAAAGACCTCCAAAGAAGGTTCCTTATGGGGAAGAACCCCCTTATGGGGTTCGAACCTGCAACCTTGGCATTGTCAGCACCACACTCTAACCAGACTGATTATGTCTTAGGTTGCATCCTGTTTCACAACTTCCTCCTCCTCTTTCAGACCGCAAGATGAGTGGTCATTTTTTAACTATCCTCTGAGAGGACAAAGGAGCAAGCATGTCTGCCTTGCTATTCTCTAGACTAGTTAGACTAGAACGCAGAACTTTTCTATCCCATAAACAACTTAATTATTTTCTTACCTACAACAACAACCACCTCTGTGTGTGATTGCAAAAGTCTAGCCTCCAAGATTCGCCGGCTGAAATACAGCTCAGTCTGCACTGGCAACTGGCCCAATTACTCCATTACTTAAGAGTATTCCTGAGGGTGGGGACAGACCAACATAGGCTCCTGGGACAAGAACGGAGCTGTCTTAACAGTTGTAGGAAGCTGTACAAGGCTTTCAAAAAAGGTGTATTACCTGGTCTTTGCTTTTCCCTCTCCCCTGGCCTTTCAAGCGTATGAAAATTCCCCACCTGATTGGATCAGCATCAAAGGTGCTTCTCTAGATTTGAGAAGTGTGGTGGGCAACTGAATATATGACTTTAAATTTTTTAATTTTCTGCCTCTCAATCTCAATCCATTTTCGGGATACGGCATTTTCTGCGGTAGCAACTGTGACTGTACAACATTCTTCCCCAAAATGTCCACTTGGTGACTTAGTTGTTACTGTTAAGGCAACTAGGAAGACTATTTTAATTCTCTTGAGTTTTCTGTTCAATGTTCTGCTGTCTGAATCTGGCTGATTAAATCAGAGCTAGCCTATTTAAGTTTTGCTGTTTTCCTGCTGTTGTTTAAATGTTCGGCAATTGAATTCAGTTTAGTTTCTACTACTGAATTGATCTACTTTTGTGAATTGTTCTTGTGACTGCTTATAATTTGTAACCAACTTTTAGTGCTAGTCAATTTACAGAAATATAATGGTGGAGAAGTGAAGAAAATAACAAAGCATACAGTAGTGCCCCGCAAGACGAACGCCTCGCAAGACGGAAAACCCGCTAGACGAAAGGGTTTTCCGTTTTGGAGGCGCTTCGCAAAACGAATTTCCCTATGGGCTTGCTTCGCAAGACGAAAATGTCTTGCGAGTTCCTGCGGGTTTTTCCTGTTGGCTATTTGCAGTATGGTAGCGCTGCAGAGAGCTTGCTGGGGAGACCATGCATTAAAAAGAAAGGGACTCAAAAATAACTTAAGCAAGGTTTTAATTACAAAAAACAAAAACTCCTTATACACTAAATACATTAACAACAAACCAGACCCAACCACCAACCCAACCCCCAGGGTAATGGGAGAGCTAGGTGCTGCTCCTTATATACTACATGCAAATGCTGACACACCTTAATCAATGCAACTCAGCAGCACCTGCTCTGTTTCACAGCTGTAAAGCTGGGTCTCGTTATCTTGCTCTGGCCCTTGCTCTGGCCCCTTAAAGACATACACATTAGGTGGAACAATGATGAACCTTTACATTTAAAGTAACCATTCAACATTTCCCCCCTTTCCCCCCCCTTTTCCTAAGCCGCTAATCCGCTTATCAGCTGATCCGCTGATAAGCCGCTTAACAGCTGATCGCTAAAAGCCGCTAAACCGCTAATCCGCTAAGCCGTCAATGGGCTTGCTTCGCAAGACGAAAAAACCGCTAGACGAAGAGCCTCACGGAACGGATTAATTTCGTCTTGCGAGGCACCACTGTAATCTGGGTCAGTTAACCATCTGGGTGTCCTCAGAATTAGGGTGACAGAGGATGGGATTCCCCTCCCCCCTTAAAAAGAACAAACATTCAGTGCTTGCCTAGGGATAAAGTTAGGTGCTGCTCTGGATTAATGCAGAATATAAAAATATAATCTTCTGCAGATACTGTATGAGACACAGCACAGTTTCAAGACAGCACTGGATTGGTCATCTGGAGGGATGCCTGGAGACATTCTTCCCCCTGCAAACAAAATTCTAGAAGGAGATGCAACTTTGCATCTATTTAAATGTGGAATAAATTTCCCATGATAAAGATATTTGAAACACACTGGGAATTATTCATTAAATTATTCTTGCACCTAATTGGCTTCACCTTCTGAATTTCCCCCAAGGCATTACCAGAATGAGAAATGGAGAAAATGTCCTTTGGTTATAAGGCAGAAAACTGGAAGGTGTGATTTTTAAAAAAATGGCTTGAATGATTCATCCAGGCAGAGAATGCTACGGTACTTGGATCTGTATGCCCCCTCCCTCCTCTTAACCGTCTCCAAGCCAAACAGGCCATCTTTGGGCTGGCAGTGCACAGAACTAAATTACGTGCTATGTTAAGAATTGGGGGCCCACCGTGATCTTTCTGGGGAAAGCTTTCAAGAGAGAGCAGGCAGCAGGCAGAGCCAAATTGCAGTTGATTAAGGGGAGCCCTGGGTAGAGAAGGCAGCTGGCGATGGATTGAATCCGCTGGCCGATAAAAAGGAGCAAAGCCATTAGGAAAGGCAGCAGGGGACAGGGAGGCAGAGAGAGAGAGAGAGAGCTATTGACCTGTCAGGTCACCATAAGCAATTACCCACCCGAGCAGATAAAGCAGCGAACGATAGGTCTGCATCCCTTCTGTGGCACGTGGCACCGGGCCAACTGTGCACCTGCTGGATAGCAAGTGGGGCGTGAAGGCAACCTGGGTGAATGGGAGCCTAGCCAAAAACCAGAGATCCCCAACGACCTAGGACCTTCTTTCCCTGCCGCAGCTGTGGGTGGGATCCCAGAAGCCCCCAGGGTTAGAGATTTCATGGCTAACCTCAACTCCCTGCTAACGGTGGGGAAACCAGAACCCAAAACGTCTGGCTCTCACAGCTTTTGCATTCCCCCTTTCTACATCCACTCTCAATTCCAACCTGATAATTGCCACCTACTCAGATTTTAACTTGTCTGAATTAATTTTAAGGTGTATTGTAATTAATTGATGTCTGTTTTTATGAATATTGTGTTGTTTTTATGATGTTAGCTGCTCTGAGCTCGGCCTTGGCCAGGGAGGGCGGGATACAAATAAAATTATTTTTAGTATTATTATTATTATTATTATTATTATTATTATTATTACAAAGAAACACAGGTGCTCTGTTTTTCTGTCTCTCCTCAACTGGGTTCCCTAGAATCATAGAATCATAGAGTTGGAAGAGACCACAAGGGCCATCGAGTCCAACCCCCTGCCAAGCAGGAAACACCATCAGAGCACTCCTGACATATGGTTGTCAAGCCTCTGCTTAAAGACCTCCAAAGAAGGAGACTCTACCACACTCCTTGGCAGCAAATTCCACTGTCCAACAGCTCTTACTGTCAGGAAGTTCTTCCTAATGTTTAGGTGGAATCTTCTTTCTTGTAGTTTGGAACCATTGCTTCGTGTCAGCTTCTCTGGAGCAGCAGAAAACAACCTTTCTCCCTCCTCTATGTGACATCCTTTTATATATTTGAACATGGCTATCATATCACCCCTTAACCTCCTCTTCTCCAGGCTAAACATGCCCAGCTTCCTTAGCCGTTCCTCATGAGGCATCGTTTCCAGGCCTTTGACCATTTTGGTTGCCCTCCTCTGGACACGTTCCAGTTTGTCAGTGTCCTTCTTGAACTGTGGTGCCCAGAACTGGTACTCCAGGTGAGGTCTGACCAGAGCAGAATACAGTGGCACTATTACTTCCCTTGATCTAGATGCTATACTCCTATTGATGCAGCCCAGATATTAACCCTCTTCCCTGATATTTTGGAGTACAGCTCCCATCAGCCCCAGCCAGAGCAGTAGGCTATCTTATGCCATGACACGCGCAGATAAGTCTCAAAACTCTCTTCCCCAAAGGGGAGGTACAAGGGTGTCAGCTGCCTGGCTAGATCTCCAGAACGTGCTTGGAGCCAGCTGCCCGCAAGTACTGGACCCACCTGTGGGAGCCCACAGTCCTCCTTCACCTTAGTAGGCAGCACTCACCTGGAGGGATGCTGTGGCCCAGGCGTCAGTCGCATGCAACCAGTCCCCACCTACCATCCAGGCCAATTTCAGGAGCAGAGGAAACTGCCTTATACCGAACCAGACCATTGGTCCATCTAGCTCAGTATTGTCTACACCAGCTGGAATCAGCTCTCCAGTTCCAGGCAGGAATCTCTCCCAGCCCTATCTAGGATTGATCCTGGAATCTCCTGCCTGCAAGGCAGCTGCTCTGCCACTGAGCTACGTCCTTCCCCTGATCTTTCAGAGGGGCGACTTGTTGCACTGCAGCAATACAGGCGCCATAGCTGTCAACCGTCCCTTATTTGGCGGGAAAGTCCCTTATCCCAGTTCCGTGTCCCGCTGCTGTCCCTTATATTTCCCGGGTTTCAAAGGAAGCAGCTCCTCTCCTCCCCCCCCTGCCAGCCAGGGAGGAGGGAGGCTCCAGCTGCGTTGCTCGGCTACATTGCTCACCCAATAAGGAGTCTAAGAATGACTGGGGGGCGGAGCTTGCATGCCTTGTGCTGATCAAATCGGCCGCGTTGCCTGGGGACTCGCCTTTGCTCAGCGCTTCCCAGCGGAGAGTGACGGTGGTTTTCCTTGCTGCATCCCCTTTGCCGGGTTGCTGCGCTGTGGGAACCACCGCTTGAGGCTTCGTTTGGCTGCTGGCTGGGCTTTCTGCCTTTGGCTCAGAGGGGCTCAGAGGTTGAACATACCTGTGCTCTGAAAATCCCCTACGGGACCGCCTCTCCTGGTATGTCCCACAGAAGAACTTACGGTCTGCAAATAAAAACATCCTGAAGATCCCAGGCCACAGAGAGGTTAGGCTGGCCTCAACTAGAGCCAGGGCTTTCTCGGCCGCGGCTCCAATCTGGTGGAACGCTCTGTCACAAGAGACTAGGGCCCTGCGGGACCTGACATCTTTCCGCAGGGCCTGTAAGACAGAGCTGTTCCACTAGGCCTTTGGTCAGGGCGCAGCCTGACCCCCTCCTCTGGCAATCTGCACAGAATTTTGCTTAATGGTTGCCATCAATTTGATTTTAATTAATTTTTATAAGGAAAGGTTTTTAGAATGTTGGATTATTTTGATTGTTGTTAGCCGCCCTGAGCCCAGCTTCGGCTGAGGAGGGCGGGGTATAAATAAAATTTATTATTATTATTATTTTGGCTGCTGATCCCTTATTTTCGAGGCTGCTGGTCCCTTATTTTCAAATCTGTAAGTTGACAGCTACAACAGGCGCTTGAAAAGATGCATCTATCAAAAACCTCCTCTTCTACCCAATTAACGCAGGAGCCCCAACGCAGAGAGCATTGGACCATCTTTTTACTAGACTGAACCGAATCCTGCCACGATAAGGTGACTAAGCCCAGCAAATTTCGCCTTCTTTATTTCAAGCTGAAGGGCACAAAAAGGCACGTTTCCTCCTCCCACCTCTCCTCAAATCAGTGCACCATTGGTCTCTGGAACTCCCTGCCACCAGAAAGAGCAAATGCATTCCACCCCCTTGCTGAGACATCAGGATACCCACCTTTTCCTGCTTTGCTGTGGGGTCCAGGGTGATGTTGCCGTCCGCGTCCAAAGCACACGTCACTCCGCAGAACAAAGACTTCATGGGTAGCCCTGCGTCCATCAGACCCACGCAGGTGGCATTCAAGCAGCTTGCTAGCAGCTGCAGCGGAAGAGGTTTTATTAAGGAAAAAAACCTAGTCCGTTAGGAGGCAGGAATAAGTCTGCAACAGCACACAACACAGCACAACACAGAAAGTAAGAAGGGCCTGCTGGATTAGGCCAGCGGCTCATCTAGTCCAGAATCTTGCTCTCACAATGGCCAACCAGGTGCCCCTAAGGAAAACGCGCAAGCAGGACCTGAGCACGAGAGCCTCCTCTCCAATAATAAATGTTGGAAATGTAAAGAAAAAGAAGGAACATTTTATCATATGTGGTGGGAATGTAAAAAAGTAAAGAACTTCTGGGAAATGATATATCATGAAACAAAGAAGATGTTGAAATATACATTAAAAAAAAGAAGAAGCATTTCTACTTGGTATTATAGGTCAGGACATTAATAGGCAAGATGTTAAATTGTTTTTATATGCAACATCTGCAGCAAGAGTATTGTTAGCCCATAAATGGAAGCAAGAAGAAATTCCGAAAAATATTGATAAGTCGGAGTTTTCCAGAGATCTGCTCTATAGCATCAAAGAATATGAAGAAGACCTGCAGAAGGGACTTGGAAAAGAGTTAAGAGCCTCGGACATAAGATCTCCAGTTTGATGGACTGTATGGAGTTGACGGAAGTGACTGGCAGAGTCCGAGACCGGGGAGAGGAGATGGTGGAAGAGGATTGGAAAATTTAAAGTCTGTATATAGAAATACTGTAAAATTAATAAGTGATAGAAAAATGTTGGAATGAAATTTTATGGCCTTAGTAGAAATGTTATAAGGAGTTAAGCTTAAATATGTATATTAGTTTTAATGGAAATAAGATTAAAAATATGTTAAGACATTTATATGACAGAAAATAGAGAAAAATGGAAAGGAATTGTTGAAACAATTAATAGAAGTGGAATACAAAAAGGGAGGTGAGAGGAGGTTGATGAAACAAGGGAATGAAAGATAGAGTATGGAAAAGGTATGATGTATGTTTTTAAATTGTTTTTGTTTTGTTTTGTTTATTGTGTTTAGTTTAATGTGTTAAGGTTGTGTTTTGTATTGTTTATATATTGTACTGTATTGTTTTTTCTCTTTTTTGTTTTCTTTCTCCTGTCTTTTTTCCTTTCTTTCTTTTTTGTAAGCTTTAAAGTAATAAATATTATTTTTTTATAAAAGAAAAGAAATTCCAACGAAAGAAGAATGGCAGAAGAAATTAATGGACTATGCAGAATTGAACAAAATGACAGGAAGGAATTGAAACCTGCGGGACCAGAGATTTACAGAAGATTGGAAGAAGTATATGAATTAGTAGAAGAGCAACTGTAATCAACAAATTATGCTAGTAGGATTACAAGAAGTTTTGTAAGGAGAAAAAATATACAAAGTGCTACAAAGTAGAAAAAGATATTGGTTATGAGTTTGAAATGTAATAGGGAAGATAAGAAATGCATACTAAGAGATTAGATTGGAAAATTTTCAGACAGGATTGACGGAAGTCAAAAAAAATGAATAAGATGCAAAAATATGTTGAATTACTGTTGAAAATGAGATGTTAAAAAACTAATTAAAAAATTATATATAAACAAGAGCCTCCTCTCCTCTCCTTTGCTTTCCAGAAACTGGTACTCAGAAGTGTTTCTGTCTCCAGCTGCGGAAGCAGAGAACAGCCATCATGGCTAGAAGCCATCAACAGCCTTCAACCTGAATCGGTCCATTCCTCTTTTAAAGCCACATACATCCGTGGCCATCACTGCCTCCTGGGGAAGTGAGATCAACAGTTTAATGATGCGCTGCGTTAAGAATGTATCCTTTTGTCTGCCTTGAATCTTCCAACATTCATTTTCATTCTATGTCCCCAAATCCTTGTGTTAGGAGAGAGAGAGAGAGAAAAACAGCTTTCCTGTATCCTATTTCTCCACCCTGTGCATAATTTTATAAGCTTCTATCATGTCAGCTATCACTTGCCTTTTCTCTAAACTGAAAAGACTGTATCTGAAGAAGTGTGCATGCACACGAAAGCTCATACCAAGAACTAACTTAGCTGGTCTTTAAGGTGCTACTGGAAGGAATTTTTTTATTTTGTTTTGACTATTGCAGACCAACACGGCTACCTATCTGTAACTGAAAAGACCCATATGCAACAACCTTTCCACATAGGAGAGTCGCTTCATCCCCTTGATCATTTCGGTCGATTTTTTTCCTGAACCTTTTCCAACTCTGCCGTGTCCATTTTGAGGCGAGACAACACAGTATTCCAAATGCACTTGCACCATACAATACGATAATCTTTATTGTCATTGTCCCATACAGAAGAACAAAATTGAAAATCTACATCAGACATTCAGAAACCAACAAGCCTGCTATCCCAGCCTGGTTAGCCCCTTAAAAACTCTGATACCCCATAATTAAATACAATATACTCCCATAGAGACCACCTTACACTGCATTTAAAACCATAGATCTGTATAATGGCATTACGGTATCAGCAGTAAAAATTTTTCACAAATTGCTAGGGCAAGCCTTCTTCTGTAGCTGGGTGCCTTCCAGATGTTCTGGACTATCACTCTCACAAACCCAGCCAGCAAACATCTGGAGGGCAAAAGGTTGGGAAAGGTGCTGCTAGGAAATCGAGGAAGGCCACAGGCCTCATGGAAAGGAGTGGATCCACTTCAACAGTGGAACGGACTCCCTTGGAGGCTTTTAAGCAGAGGTTGGGTGGCCATCTGTTATGGATGCATTAGTTGAGATTTCTGCACTGCAGGGGGTTGGACTAGATGGCCACAGGGGTCCCTTCCAACTCTACAATTCTATGAAACCTGAGACAGGATATTCCACCAGCATGGAGAAGAAGCACAGATAAACCAGTCAAACACAATGATTGATTGTACAGTGGTGCCTCGCAAGACGAAATTAATCCGTTCCGTGAGGCTCTTCGTATAGCGGTTTTTTCGTCCTGTGAAGCAAGCCCATTGACAGCTTAGCGGATTAGCGCTATTAGCGGTTTAGCGGCTTTTAGCGGATCAGCTGATAAGCGGCTTAGGGCTTAGGAAAAGGGGGGAGAAAGGGAAAAAACCCCGCAGGAACTCACAAGACATTTTCGTCTTGCGAAGCAAGCCCATACGGAAATTCATTTTGTGAAGCGCCTCCAAAACGGAAAACCCTTTCGTCTAGCGGGTTTTCCGTCTTGCGAGGCGTTCGTCTTGCGGGGCACCACTGTATTCAAGTTTCCTATTTCTGGACCTAACAAGGTTGGGTTGGAGGGAGGCGAAGCAGCTTGGAAGAATGCAGAAAATGTCAACTCTCCAAGCCCAGTCAAGCATGGTGGGAGCAACGAAAACACAGCCTACCACCGCCTCTGTCCTTGTTTCAGGGCAACCAGGGTCTCAGATGCACATTTCAGCTTTACACGTGTGCTTGCGGGTGGTAGAAAACATTTCGTGACCTCTAAGGCCCGTTTGGTTTCATAAATGCCTGCTGATTGCAACCTGGTTCCAACACGTGGCTTATCGGCTGCAGAAAAGGGTAGAGAGAGACCAGGAGGAATTTTACTGCTGTGTCCCATCGACACAAGGATAGCCACTTGCGCACCAGGCCTTTCCTCCTCCCTCCCTCCCCAAATCTGCTCCGAAGGGTTAGGAGAACCCCTAGGAGAGGTTCAGAGGGGGAGAATTTTCCACTGCACAGGCTGAAATCCTCATGCTGACCTAATGATCTCCTTAGCGCCTGACTGGATTCTGCCCAGGGCAACCAGTAACTGGTTCCATCCATTTCCTGCTTCTTCTTTCCCACCTGCCTTTCCTCAACCCCATTTTCAGCCAGGCCCAGGTTCGGTAGCTCCTTTGGTTTTCTCCTCCCTCTAGAAAACAAATGATGGCTTAATCCAGGCTGCAAAAGGATGGAGGCACCTTTCTGCAATATTATCCTCCCTGCAAGGTCACAAGGTTATCCTCCCTGTATGGCCCCAATGAACAGTGGTGTTTTGTGTGTGTGTTCTGCTTTTTTTTTTTTTAATGGCTGAGCCATGGGGAAAGTCCAAAGCATCTCTGACTCCTGGCATCCTGCATTTCCAGGTTAATCAGCCGGCATCGTATGGGATGCTCAGTGGCAGATGGAAACGAGGGCTGGCAGCTCTTGTTATCCGGCACTGACTAACTGAGATGGCAAAAGCCTTGGGAGGAAAGAGACTAATCAGAGGCCGGATCTGGGAGCTCGGAGAGGAGAAAGGAGGGGGCTGCAAGGCCAGGCTCTCGAAATAGCTACCCGCCGTGCCGGGGGGGGGGGGGGGAGGAGGGCACAAGCACAGGCCACACAGAATTGTCCCATTAATCCATGGGGCAAACCAACCTACTCTCTGGGGGATATTGCCTATCCTGTGTCAGAAATGTCTTGCTGGATGACACCAAAGATCTACCTTGAGGTTGGCTCACCTGCAGCCCTCCAGACTTATATATCTGTTTATTTGATTTATATACAGTGGTACCTCTGGTTGCAAAGGGGATCCATTCCGGAGGCCCGTTCGCAACCTGAAAGGAACGCAACCTGCTTATGCGCAGGTCGCGATTCGCCACTTCTGCGCATGCACGTGACGTCATTTTGCACGTCTGCGCATGCGCGAGCAGCAAAACCCGGAAGGAACCCTTTCCGGTACTTCCGGGTCGCCGCGGGATGCAACCTGAAGCAAACATAACATGATGTATGCCTGTGCTTCCCTTCATCGCAAGATTTCAGGGCGGTTCACAATACAAGGTAAAAACACAAGTAAACAGTTACAACAAGGAAACAATAATGTCCCCTCCCCCCCCCCCAAAAAAAAACATGTAAAAGGCTGTAGAATATTAATCAGCCAAAGGCCTGGTTAAAGAGGAATGTTTTTGCCTGGTACTGACAGATATGTAAGGAAGGCACCAGGCAAGCCTCCTTGGGGAGAGAATCCCACAAACAGGGAGCCACTGCAGAAAAGGTCCCGTTCTCGTGCTGCCACCCTTGTGTGGAGGAGGCACACGGAGAAGGGCCTCAGATGATGAATGCAGAGTCCAGAACGGTTTATATGGGGAGAGGCGGCCCTTGAGGTTGCTGGTCTCCCATTATCCCTGACGATTTGCCAGGGATGATGGGAGTTGGGAGTCTAAGGGCATCCAGAGGGCCACAGATTAGCCACCTGTGCTCCCAACCAAATGCCCCGCTGGGAACGCCCGCAAACAGGGCACCACAGGCTTTTTCCTGCGGTTTGTCCTCAGCATCTGGTACGGGGAGGTAAACTGTCTCTGAACACAGAGGATTCATTTAGCTGCCATGGCTAAGAACTAGCCGCTAGGGCAGGGAGGACTTTTAATACACGCACATATGGAAATCGGAGACCAAGCTGATACTGGAAGATATGCAAGTAAGGCACCAGGCGAGACTCCCTGGGGAGAGAATCCCACAAACAGGGAGCCACCGCAGAAAAGGCCCCGTTCTCGTGCTGCCAACCTTGTGTGGAGGAGGCACACGGAAAAGGGCTCATGAAACTGCAGCCGTCACGCACCACAAGAGAAGGCCTAGGAAATCAAGAACAGCCCTGCAGGACCATACCAAAGGCTCATCTAGTCTAGCATCCTGTTCTTTCAGAGGGGCGTACGAACAACAGCAGCGAATGGGAAAGGGGGAGAGGGTCAGCAAGCTTGCTAGAAAGATCCCTGTTCGTCAGTAGGTAAACAGAACAGGTAGGAGGTGAGCTTGGACTCCAGGGGAAGGATGCTCTGTGCATGGCTCTGGGACGGCACTGCCATGTGCTGCAGCCTTCCTGGGTGCCAGGAGACCCAGCTCCTAAGCTGCACCCACAAGCGGTCTCATTTAGCTCTCAGGTGTGAAACAGCTCCATAACAGCGGCAGGACATTTACAAGAGGGTTAACTAGCAAGCGGTGGGACGCAGGTGGTGCTTGCCAATCAGAAGGTCGGTGGTTCGAATCCCCGCGATGGGGTGAGCTCCCGTTGCTCGGTCCCTGCTCCTGCCCACCTAGCAGTTCGAAAGCACGTCAAAGTGCAAGTAGATAAATAGGTACCGCTCTGGTGGTAAGGTAAACGGTGTTTCCGTGCGCTGCTCTGGTTCGCCAGAAGCGGCTTAGTCATGCTGGCCACATGACCCGGAAGCTGTACGCCGGCTCCCTCGGCCAGTAAAGCGAGATGAGCGCCACAACCCCCGAGTCGGTCACGCCTCGACCTAATGGTCAGGGGTCCCTTAACCTTTTTAACTGGCAAGCAGTTTCTGGCAAGACTCTGGAGACCTCAGAGATACCCTACAGAGTTACTGCAACCCCAAGGACTGAGCATCAGACATCTCTGTTCTTTACTCAACTTCCATCTTTGCCGCAGGATGGCTCAGGGCAAGTCAGCCTTCCTCACAAGTCCTGCTTCCCAGGGCTCCCCTCCTGCCTCACGGGATTTCTCAAAGCCAATGCGATGAGGAAATTAGCCTCCATCTCAAATGTTAGGGTACAGAGCCAGTCGGGAATCTTAATTACCATATTTTCCGCTCTATAAGACGCACCTAGTTTTTGGAGAAGGAAAACAAGAGAAAAAAAAAATCTGAATCCCAGAAGCCAGAACAGCAAGAGGGATCGCTGCGCAGTGAAAGCAGCAATCCCTCTTGCTGTTCTGGCTTCTGGGATAGCTGCGCAGCCTGCATTCGCTCCATAAGACGCACACACATTTCCCCTTACTTTTTAGGATGGAAAAATTGAGTCTTATAGAGCAAAAAATAGGGTAATGAAACCTGATTAAGTTTGCTGGGAAGAAGGTTCTGTGTTTCTCCACCCCACCACTGCCAGGCTGGAGGGGCCATGGAACCACGCAGACAACCTCAGCGCAGGCGAAATGAAAGCACTCACCGCTCTCCAAACGAAACTGCATTAATTCCCTCCGAGCCACTGTATATTCAGATTTGATAAAACACCGCGGCACCCGGAGTTAATCTCTCCCGCGCCACATTTGAGGCTCCGTCAGAAACGGCAGCGCTGTCATTTGTCACCGGAAGAAACAAACAGATAAACTGCGCCACTTTGGAAATGGGTGGAAATCTGCCAATTACAACCCCGTGGCCTAGCTGCCCTGGGACACTGATATCTGGGGTGCAGCTGATAATCCTAGACTGAATCCTAGATATCCCTCAAATATCTGACACAGCAGCAAGCAGCCGGATAGGTTTACTAATCAGGATTACTTATCTGCAGAGCTGGGATGACTTCCTGGTTCTCAAAGCAGGATATAAATTATGAAACTTGGGTGGGGGGAAGAACAGCCCCCCAAATCACAGCAACCCCCCCTCCCTAACCTACTTCCAACAGAACTTTCTGGACCTTTTGGATTTTTTTAAATGTAACTATCTAAAGAATGGCCATCCTATTGATGTCACAAGATTTTGCAAAAATTAAAATCCAAGATTTTTAAAGTGGGCTAGGTTTGAGCTGTATAAGACGATTAAGCACCCTGCTGATGAGAGGCAGGAAAAGGTGTTGAAGCAAATGCTGTTATATATGCCACAGGGATTTTTATTTTTGGACTTGGGGGGTGGGGGGTACAAAGATTTTCCTGCATTTGGCCAAAGTCCACACTCGCTCCCTAATTCAAAATGCCTGCATCCCAAGAAGAATTGCTGCGATCAGCCAGAAAACAGCCCCATTTCTCCTTTCCGCAGAACACCTGGCAGAAGCTAATATTTCTCTCCCTCCCTCAAGCTTTTATTAATGGCTCTTGGTTGGCTGGAATGCTATTAGGCTGAACACCAATGGCAGTCACAAACCCAGTTGGCAGATGCATACAACAAAGACAACCGATTTAATGTGCCACAGAGAAGACATTCCTTCCTTAGCCCGTTTCTGTCTGGCCCCCATGACTTCCATTGTCTGCTTAATTGCAGTTTTTGTCCACATTCACCATCCTGATTATGCCAGAAGCAGATTAGCACGAGGAACCACCTCGGCCCGAGACTCCACTTAAATTAATGGCATCTGAGACGTATGACCTATAGATTTTTGTTTAAACTGAGCTGGGGGGAAAGATTACTTGTAATTACAGTGGTGCCCCGCAAGACGAATGCCTCGCTAGACGGAAAACTCGCTAGACGAAAGAGTTTTCCGTTTTGGAGGTGCTTCACAAAACGAATTTCCTATGGGCTTGCTTCACAAGACGAAAATGTCTTGCGAGTTCCTGCGGGTTTTTTCCCCCTTTTTCCCCCTTTTTCTAAGCCGCTTATCCGCTTATCCGCTAAAAGCCGCTAATAGCGCTAATCCGTCAATGGGCTTGCTTCGCAAGACGAAAAAACCGCTAAACGAAGAGAGTTGCGGAACGGATTCTTTTCGTCTTGCGAGGCACCACTGTATATGGTAGAATGTGCAACATCATAATATTTATTTACTTTTGCTCACATAAAATACCATCATCTGTGATCAGGGATCAGCAACCAGCAATCCTGGGCTAGATCCGACCACCGTCCTCCTCATTATTCACTCTCAGTCTTCCTCCAATCCATCCATAAAATGGGTAGATGGATGCGATGGGTGGAGCAGAAGAGGAACAGGAGAGCATGCAAGCAAGCTGAACAGCTCTCCACAACCTCCCCCCCACCCCTGTCCACCCCAACCATTTTCAAAACGGGCTTTCAAAGAAGAGAAGGGTGGATTCCTCCCTCCATTTCTAAATCATCTCTTTCTTCCTCGGATACAGCAGTTTGGGAAAAAGAGGGAGCTCCATCAGCTACCACCAACCTGCTTTCAAGTTGGATGCCTGCTGACCATGATGTTGACATTACAGAATTTTGCATGAATATGGCTGCAGGACAATGGGGAGGAATCTGTGGGTGCTGAGGAACCTCTGGCCCCAGAATTGTTAATTGGCCCTCCCCTGCCCTTTGCAGAGAAATGAGCTTCCTAAGAACTGAGCTGCATAGCCTAAAACAGCCGTGTTTCAATAATACTTTTTTTTTTGAAGTGCTTCTGCCACCTGCTGGCCTTAACATCTGCATGTTTACTTTTACTTCCCTCACCAGCACGAACCCTTGCAAGCTGCCTCCTTTGCCAACCTGGTGCCCTCTTGATGTTGTTGGACATCTGGTGAGGGGCTTTCGGACAGCGGGGAAGAGCTAGAAAAATGCTTCTAAGAAGGAGCACAGGACTTAAATCACTTTATGCTTCCTCCAACGTATGAGTGGCTGAAAGAATCAGCACTGTCCCTGCCACTGCCTTAAAATCCTTCCCCGCAGGCAGGCCAGAGGTTGGATCCTGCCCTAAGCCTCATTCACCGTTTCGCTGGACAGAATGCTACACACCAGAAGACAACATTTTCCCAAAACCGATGAGGAGGTCTTGCGCAGGGAAAGGCCCCAGGGGAACCCATATTTTATAGACACAGGACTAAGGAGAAGGTGGGGCGTCCATCAAAGATCACATTGTGGTGCAGTTGGCAATCGCACCTGAGTGTTGGCAGGGCTGGTGGAAGTTGGGAGTCCAACGTTTGGAGGCCCACAGGTCCCCCAGCCCTCACAGAAGGGAATAGTCTCAGAAAGAGTAACTGCAAGTTCAAGGAAACCTTGGCCTGGTTTGACTCAGAGGTGCAATATTGGCACGTCTCTGTTGAAGGGCAACTGCCCTGGAATCGTGGCTTCAGGACTTTCTTCCCCAGGAACCGCTTCTCTACCCCCACGACTGAAAAACAATCCAGCATCTGAGGCCATCTGTATCTCAGACGCTTTAGCAATAAAGACTTCCTGATCGCTCGCAGCAATTTGCACTCATTACCTCCATAACTGCTGGAACAATCTGACAAGGTGCCCTGGTACGAAGTCTACCTTTAATCGCCATCAGATGGGAGCCTGAGCAGAGGTGTGTGTGCATGTGTGGGAGAGAGACAGAGAGACAGACCGCAAAGCAAATGTGCACCATTCTGCCTCTTTGGTCATTTTCATGAGAGAGACTTTCGCCTCTTCGCTGCGGCTGCCACAGAGAATGCCCTCTTAAGTTGTGGAACTTCTTTCCCACAGGAGTGGATCCAGCACCTTCGCTATCCTGTTTCGGTCAAACGCTGAAGGTGCCTCTGACACCTGAATTGCATACAGTGGTACCTCGGGTTAAGAACTTAATTCATTCTGGAGGTCCGTTCTTAACCTGAAACTGTTCTTAACCTGAGACACCACTTTAGCTAATGGGGCCTCCCACTGCTGCCACGTGATTTCTGTTCTCATCCTGAAGCAAAGTTCTTAATCCGAGGTACTATTTCTGGGTTAGCGGAGTCTGTAACCTGAAGCATCTGTAACCCGAGGTACCACTGTATTTTCAGGAGCCACCATATTTCGGTAATTTTTGGTTGCTTCAAACCGTTTTCAATGTTGTATTTTAAATTACTATTGTTAGGGTCATTTACTATTATTATATCGCCCGTCTAAGGCCTCAAAGTGAGTTGCAACACAATATTAATATCCTGCACAGTATTACACAACATTAAAAACAGTTGGAAGTGACTTGCCATCACGAATATATGGTGGGTCCTGAAAACATGCGTCTTCCGTGTTAAAGGCCAGAGCTAAGAGGTGGGTCTTCAGCATTTGCTGAAAGCTGTATTGTAATGAAGGTGTCGGATGCACCTCTGTGGGGTGGGAGTTCCACAACTTAGGGGGCGTCACGCTCCAACTATCAAAAGGGCCCTCTCTGTCAAACTCAGGGGTCAGCAAACTTTTTCAGCAGGGGGCTGGTCCACTGTCCCTCAGACCATGTGGGGGGCCAGGCTATATTTTGATGGGGTGTGTGTGAACGAATTCCTATGCCCCCCACAAGTAACCCAGAGATGCATTTTAAATAAAAGGACACATTCTACTCATGTAAAAACACGCGGATTCCCGGACTGTCCGCAGGCCGGATTTAGAAGGTGATTGGGCAGGATCCTGCCCCCGGGCCTTAGTTTGCCTACCCATGGTTGATCTCATCACCTAAGAGGGAAGGAGGTGGCTTTTCAGGTATTTGGAGCCTGAGTCATTTACAGCTTTAAAGACTAATATGAGCATCTTTAATTGGGCCTAGAAATGAACCAGAAACTGGTACAGATGTTTTAAAACTGGGGTTGCACAAGATCTCAAGGGAATCCCAGCCAGCAATCTAGCTGTTATCACTGTCCTTGGGACCTCAGGGTGAAGGGCAGGTAATAAATAATAATAATAATAATAATAATACACAGTAAGGATACAGAGCCGGCATCTGTGACTACCTGAAGCACAACCGTAATAGAGGAACGGGGATGAAGGGTTCCCAGGACCACTGTCTCACACGTCTTCTTGATCATCTGCTCTCGGCTTCTCTCATAGACACCTGGGCGGGAGGAAAGCAAAGAGCACTGCTGGTGAGCCACAGAGAAACACGGGGCTCAAAGCAATCATCTTCTGAAAGGTCACACTGCCGAGGCTCAAGCGTCGGGGCTGCCTTGTCGGATCAGACCAGTAGTCATCCAATTCTTTAACAGCAGCTCGCTGGATGTTTCTAGGCAACGCAGCAGATTATGGAAAATGATGGCCTTTTACCTTGCTGTGGCGCCTCGGCTGCAGACTGCCACTGCGTATGGAGGTTCTATTTATCCATGATGCACCATTTTTGAGGGAAGCCGGAAAATTCTCCAGCATCCATGGGGCTAGGAATTCAAAGCATTATATTCTACTGTGCCTTAGGTTTATATTGGCCCTGAGCAACAGGGAGTCTTAAGTGGGGTTTATACATTCAGCAGAACGCAGTAGGAAAGCTTTTCCTTTAGCTGGCAGGTGCTGGTGGCCTGCCTAAATGCTCTACAACAAAAGAACAGCGCTCAGATGCATTACTGACTCCAACTATGAAACCAGAGAGCAGTCATTATGGCTGGTAGTCACTGACAAGAGTTATCTCCCATGTCCAATCCTCTCCCCCAATCCACTTTTAAATATCCACATTGGTGGCTCCTGTGGGAGTGAGTTCCATAGTTTTAACTAGGCACTGTGTGAAGCAGCCCTGCAAATGTTGAGACATGCATTCTGTCACCTGAAATGGTTAAATCCAGGAAATTCCACCCCACCCACCCCAGGTCCTACAATACGACACAAATCACTTGAAGAAACAGCCACCCACATCACAAATTCTATTAGTGAGTACTGTCTTGATCCCAAAGGGCAGGTACATACGCAGATCAAATTCTATTTTTTATTGGATAGTTTCAGGTAAAGTCAGGAGCACGGGAAGGACCCCAGCTCATGGCCAGAGTATCTGCTTTACATGTAGAATGTTCCCAGTTCGGCATCTCCAGGTAGTTTCTGGGAGAGGCTGTCTGTCTGAAATCCTGGAGAGAGCAGGTGCCAGTCAGTGTGTAGATAACACTGAGCTAGAGGGACCTAGTGGTATGACTCTGTATAAGGTAGCTTCTTATGTCCCTATACAGGCTTTCAGGTTCCACAGAACCTTTCATGCCCAACAAAGATTTCTGTGAAACTCAAAATCTTGCACATCAGAAGCTACTCTCCTTAAGTACGCAGGACCTCAAGGCACAAACATGTCCAAACACACTTCTCTTCCTCTTTTACCATTAATACCGTCAAGTCTGCAAATAGGATCAGCAGGACTTAATTTTTTTTAAAGCTCTTCTGTTTCCACAGAAAAGGAAACAAATTCTTTTGTTTCTTAATTTAATTATTCACAGCAAAGCCAGCCCCCTCTGGAGGTTTCACATGCACTGAAAGTCTCAGCGGGTGGGGAAAAAAGGAAGGGAGAAATCTTTTTTTTTTCTCTGATGCCAGCAATTTTCTTTTGTGAGCTCCCTGTGGAGGGAACAAGATATCCAGATGGTATCACTGCAGGATACCAGATGGCCCAGTTGGTTATGAAGATAACAGCTCATCTCACCTTTTGATTATGCTAGTTCCTGGGGGTGGGGGAAGGAGATGAATGGTGAGCACACATGCTAAATTTAAATTAGAACAACACGGGGACGAGATTTGAGTTTTCACTTGCTAACACTGCCACGCAGAGACATTTGGAAATGGATATAATGGAAGATTTAACAAAGGTGACACACGTCGAGCGTCCCACTCAGGGGACATGCGGAGCAGTTTTAACTCAATGACCTCACACTAAGGCATAGTTTATTGTGACAAGAACAAATCATTCTCCCAAGCATTCCCCAAACCCTTCCGGCATGGCCACAAGGAGAAAACGTTCACTTCCATTTTGATTACCCACCACTGGTCTGAACCAACAAGCTGTCATTGATGCAGATGATGAGTTGGGTTTGAACCATGCCATCTTCAAAGCAGGTGTTATGAAGCTAGCTTCTTTAAACAAGCCATAGTGGACATTTAACCACAGTAGTGATGTATGGAAGTGAGAGCTGGACCATCAAGAAGGCTGATCGCCGAAGAATTGATGCTTTCGAATTCTGGTGCTGGAGGAGACTCTTGAGAGTCCCATGGACTGCAAGAAGATCAAACCGATCCATTCTGAAGGAAATCAGCCCTGAGTGCTCACTGGAAGGACAGATCGTGAAGCTGAGGCTCCAATACTTTGGCCACCTCATGAGAAGAGAAGACTCCCTGGAAAAGACCCTGATGTTGGGAAAGATGGAGGGCACAAGGAGAAGGGGACGGCAGAGGACGAGATGGTTGGACAGTGTTCTCAAAGCTACCAGCATGAGTCTGACCAAACTGCGGGAGGCAGTGGAAGACAGGAGTGCCTGGCATGCTCTGGTCCATGGGGTCATGAAGAGTCGGACATGGCTAAACGACTAAACAACAACAAACCACAGTTTAGGGTTTAGGTGACACACTAAATTGTGATCAAGTGAAATCAGAAGTTTCTAATCTCTTCCTTGCGGTCACACCAGAGGAGAGGGGAGTGTATGACCCCAAGGCTCACTGTAGCTTGTTGAATACAGAAGGTAAACACTTTCATCTTCTGTTGAAGGATCTCAGCAGCAGAGCTGGGAAATCAAGCACCTATGACTGTCTTACTGGATTAGAAATACAGCTAGTTGTACCTTGCACCCAGACACTGCGAGTAATCGGTTGTAGTCCACCCTTCTGGACACTGGTTCCCAGTGCCAACCCAGTAAAACGTGATTAATTGAATTCCCATCCCATCCCACCTTTGTCCTCAGATCCAGTATGGTTTACATGATGGGAGATTTAGGTCAGGGATAGACAAACTCCCCCCCCCCCGATGTTTGGGACTACAATTCCCAGCATCCCTGACCACCACTGGTCCTGTTAGCTAGGGATGATGGGAATTGTAGTCTCAAACATCTGGAGGGCCAGAGTTTGCCTATACCTTATTTAGGTGAACAGGGATGGGGTGGGGGGCATCATAAGTAAAGGTAAAGGGACCCCTGACCATTAGGTCCAGTCGTGACCGATTCTGGGGTTGCGGCGCTCATCTCGCTTTATTGGCCGAGGGAGCCGGCGTATAGCTTCCGGGTCATGTGGCCAGCATGACTAAGCCGCTTCTGGCGAACAAGAGCAGCGCATGGAAATGCCGTTTACCTTCCCGCCGGAGCGGTACCTATTTATCTACTTGCACTTTGAGGTGCTTTTGAACTGCTAGGTTGGCAGGAGGGGGGGGGCATCATAGGGCTGTGCAAACTAGCTCCGCCTGTTGGCCACAAACCCCACCAGCTATGCATTTCACAAATGAATTAGTTCAGCATGCATACCAATATACAAACGTTCAGCACCTTCGTAGATTGGCTGAGAACCTCCCCTAGCATCGAGTTGGTATAAACATGGGGGTCTCTCCACATGCTCGTTGAACATGCAGTTAGTGCAAGGGAACAACTAGCCTGTCTGTCAATATTATAGCGAGCCCATATAGCCCTGTGCCCCCCACAAATGCTTCACTCAGCCCCTCCTTTTGCTTTTTAACTCCCTCCACGAAAGAAATTCCCAAATCGCAGCATGCAAATACAGTACAGTGGTACCTCGGGTTACATACGCTTCAGGTTACAGAGTCCGCTAATCCAGAAATAGTACCTCGTGCTCCAGTGGTGCAGCGGCAGCAAGAGGCCCCATTAGCTAAAGTGGTGCTTCAGGTTAAGAACGGACCTCCGGAACGAATTAAGTACGTAACCAGAGGTACCACTGTATTAGAACGCAACACCTATTCATTTAAACGAACACCCACATTAGCGAGAAGGCCTGCACGCCCCAACTTTGCCCTGACTATACAAATTCTAGGGGCAAGCACCTGGGTCAAAGCAATTCCCAAAAGGGGATATATGAGTCGGTTTGCAATACTTCTCACCTGGTAGACCCACTTTGGGCCTCAGAAGCACTTCCAGGGTAGCTTTATCATAGATCTCTTTGCTGACCTTCACTTCACTTGGCCCGTACACTCCAACTAGTACTGAAGTGTCTCCTGAAAAAAACAGGGAAAGGGGGGACATGAACAATTGAGACTAATTTGGTGATGGAACAGTCACCATCCAGCTCCCACCTCTCCTAAGTGCTACCATAGAAGCAGCGGACGGATAGAAATCTGAGGAAGAGTTCACTATCCAGCTGCCCTGAGGGGAGGGAAAAGAAGCAGTCACAGCTTTTTTCTAAACCAAACAAGTTGCCTTTTCCATTCTGTTTATTTCCCCCCCCCCCCAGCACAAGGTGGTTCATTAGGGCAAATGAGGCCTTGCCCCAGCAACTGCAGTCTGCCCTTACCCATAGCTGTCAACTTTTACCTTTTCTTGCAAGGAATCCTATTTGGAATAAGGTAATTTCCCTTTTAAAAAAAAGGGAAACGCTGACAGCTACGCCATTACCCAGCTCCCTCCAGCCTGCTTTCTTATTTACAGGCAGTTATGGCCGTAGCACCGCCTCCCAGTTTCATAGAAGGGACCCCAGAGGGTCATCTAGCCCAACCCCCCTGCAATGCAGGAATCTCAACGAGTAAGCACCCATGACAGATCAAGCCTCTGCTTAAATTCCTCCAAGAAAGGAGAGTCCACCACCTCCTAAGGGAGTCTGTTCCACTATCAAACTGCTCTTACTGTCAAAAAGTTCTGCATGATTTAGTCAGGATCTTCCTTCTTGTAACTTGAATCCATTTGGCTTGGGTCCTACCGTCCAGAGCAGGGGTCAGCAAACTTTTTCAGCAGGGGGCCGATCCACTGTCCCTCAGATCTTGTGGGGGCCGGAATATTTGGGGGGGGGGGATGAACGAATTCCTGTGCCCCACAAATAACCCAGAGATGCATTTTAAATAAAAGGACACATTCTACTCATGTAAAAACACGCTGATTCCCGGACCATCCATGGGCCGGATTTAGAAGGCGATTGGGCTGGATCCGGCCCCTGGGCCTTAGTTTGCCTACCCATGGTCCAGAGAAAGAGAAAGCAAGCTTGCACCATCTTCCAAGTGACCGGCCTTCACATATTTGAAAATGGCTAATCTCCTCTCAGTCTCCTCTTTTCCAGGCTAAAGTTACCCATCTCCCTCAACCATTCCTCATAAGACTTGGTTCCAAGACCCTTGATCCTCCCCCTTAGTTTTGGCATTGCCATTACAGAACTCAGTTAAGGATGTGGACGGGGGCCAAACTAGCTTTAGTTGGCTGTGCTTGACATTGGCTCTGGCAAGGCCTAACTGCTGGGTTCTCTGCCTTCCACCCTATCCTTCTCAATGGGCGCCAGCCACCACATACAGATGCCCATGGGAATCCCACAAGCAAGACATGGGAGTAACAGCGCTCTCCTGCTTGTGATCCCTGGCAAGTTGCATACAGAGGCACAAGGCCAACATGACTAGCTGCCAGTGATACCCTAAAGGTATAGGGACCCCTGACCACTAGGTCCAGTAGTGGCTGACTCTGGGGTTGCGGCGTTCATCTTGCTTTATTGGTCGAGGGAGCCGACGTATAGCTTCCGGGTCATGTGGCCAGCATGACTAAGCCGCTTCTGGAGAACCAGAACAGCGCATGCAAACACCATTTACCTTCCCGCCAGAGCGGTACCTATTTATCTACTTGCACTCTGATGTACTTGTACTTTGACGTGCTTTCGAACTGCTAGGTTGGCAGGAGCAGGGACCGAGCAATGGGAGCTCACCCCATCACAGGGATTCGAACCACCGACCTTCTGATCGGCAAGCCCTAGGCTCTGTGGTTTAACCAACAGCACCACCCACGTCCCAACGATAACCTATCCATCCTGAATGTGCCTAATTCCCATTTTAAGCCGTACAAGTTGGTGGTCTACCACCAAACCATGGGGTAGCAAACTCTATAATTTAACCATAACCTACCAGGGTTAACTTGTGGGGAGAGCGGGGGTTCCCTCACTCAATTTAAATCAGCATTCTTTTCTCCTGCTGTAGAGGGTAAAACCCAAACCAATGGGTTCAAGTTACAATTAAGGCGATTCTGACTAAATACTGTATCAGGAAAACCTTTCTGACAGTAGGGGTTGTTGCACAGTAGAATGGACTCCTTTGAGAGGTTCTGGATTCTATTTCACTGGAGCAGAGGTTGGGTGGCCATCTGTCATGAGATTCGTGCATTGCAGGGGGTTGGACTAGATTTCACCCCCGGGACCTCTTCCAACTTTGCAGTTCTATGATCTAAAAGCTCTGTTTTGGAGGGGGGTTAGGAAAGCAAAGGGTATTAAGTATTAAGCATCTGGTACTCGGGCTAGGAAAGGAGCCGGGGAGATATGAGACTAAAGACCATCCCAAACAGAGTTCCAGACTGGAAGTAGGAGCAACAGGGCGGAATCGAGGGAAGGAAGACCCCGAGTCAAAGAGAACCTTAAAAGCCTCTCAGGTGCTTGGAAGGGGAGACCTGAGAAACGCCCGCCTGGACCCCACACCTACGGGGTATCAACAGCGCTAGTTAAGAGGATATAACCCAGAGATGGAGGAGCAGGAAGGTGGGATGGGGAAAAGGAAGCCACAGCTGACCCTGCATCCAGGAGGCAGAGCCATCAGGACGGGACAGCAGTCCCTGCTCACACAGGATTCGGCGCAGCGCAGGGAGATCCCCAGAATCGAAGCGCTTCTGTTCGGTCTCCATGGCTCCGATCCGCCCACGTGGTTTCCCCCTTGATGCTTCCGGATCCGGGGTTTGACGGGGCGGAGCTACGGGAGCCGACTCCTCCTCTTAAAGCAACAAGCCACACCAAACCTTCTTAAGTCTTTCAAGCACATTGAAAAAAGCACGGCCTTTCCCGCAAAGAATTCTGGGTGCTGCAGTTTGCTAAGGGATGCTGGGAACAGGAGATCTGTGAGGGGTAAACTACAAGGCCCAGAATCCTTTGAGGGGAAGGATGTGCCTCAAATGTGCTTTAAGAGTTTGCACACATAAACAGAGATAGCTTCATGGATTAGAAAAAATGGTTCAGGAAGGGGAAAACTTGGGGTGTCCCCTAGGAATCAGAGTGTGGATGAGTGTGGGGGTCATAATTTAGGGGAGGGGGTTGATTTCCCAGCATTCCCCCCTACATCCTTACAAATTGCTACCTCACAGGGTAGTTGTAATCAAATAAATAAACAATTCAGCAACGAATTAACATTTTGTTCCCCTTTAACTATTCCAAATGTGACTGACAAACCGTAGCCTAAGTTTCATTTCGTTTGTGCTTATTGTCCTTCTGTGCAATAAAACTATTTTTTATTTTTTGATTGTCCCTTGGAGACGGGGAAGCGATTCATGAATAGAACCAGATATAATAAAATAAAAATAAAATTGGGGGAAGGCCTGCTCTCTGAGTTTAGAGCAGTGCAGGTGTGTCCTGCACAGGTCGCTGAGCAGAGGGGGCTCAAAATCACCACCACCATATTTACGCAGGTGCCTACTGAAAATATCTATAAAAAAGCAACTGCACCCAAAGGAATCATTGTGAAAATAAGAAATATTTAGGTGTGGGCGCCAAACATCCTCGCCGAGGAAGGCCTATTGCCACAGTCCATTCCTGACTAGGTGACCCTCAGAATAATTTCCTCCACAGGTGTTGCTGTGAGGATAAAACGGGGGTCTTGCTTCCACATTCACACCCCGAGTCACTTGGGGACGGCGACTTATTCCCCTCTCTCCCTCATCTACCTTGCAGGGTCGTTGTGCGAGGTAGAAGAGACAGAACAGGGTCTTTGGTGGACGTGCCCAAGGATTAAGGCTTTCCGGGAAATGATTTATAATGAAATTAAAAAGGTATTTAAATATACCTCCTTGAAGAAACCAGAGGCCTTTCTCCTGGGCATGGTTGGCCAATTGGTGCCAAAGAAGGACAGAACTTTTTTTATGTATGCTACAACAGCAGCAAGAATGTTGTTGTTGTTGTTTAGTCGTTTAGTCGTGTCCGACTCTTCGTGACCCCATGGACCAGAGAACGCCAGGCACTCCTGTCCTCCACTGCCCCCCGCAGCTTGGTCAGACTCATGCTGGTAACCTCGAAAACACTATCCAACCATCTCGTCCTCTGTCGCCCCCTTCTCCTTGTGCCCTCCATCTTTCCCAACATCAGGGTCTTCTCCAGGGAGTCTTCTCTTCTCATGAGGTGGCCAAAGTACTGGAGCCTCAGCTTCACAATCTGTCCTTCCAGTGAGCACTCAGGGCTGATTTCCTTCAGAATGGAGAGGTTTGATCTTCTTGCAGTCCATGGGACTCTCAAGAGTCTCCTCCAGCACCATAATTCAAAAGCATCAATTCTTCGGCGATCAGCCTTCTTTATGGTCCAGCTCTCACTTCCATACATCACTACTGGGAAAACCATAGCTTTAACTATACGGACCTTTGTTGGCAAGGTGATGTCTCTACTTCTCAAGATGCTGTCTAGGCCTGTCATTGCCCTTCTCCCAAGAAGCAGGCGTCTTTTAATTTCGTGGCTGCTGTCACCATCTGCAGTGATCATGGAGCCCAAGAAAGTAAAATCTCTCACTGCCTCCATTTCTTCCCCTTCTATTTGCCAGGAGGTGATGGGACCAGTAGCCATGATCTTCGTTTTTTTGATGTTGAGCTTCAGACCATATTTTGCACTCTCCTCTTTCACCCTCAATAAAAGGTTCTTTAATTCCTCCTCACTTTCTGCCATCAAGGTTGTGTCATCTGCATATCTGAGGTTGTTGATATTTCTTCCGGCAATCTTAATTCCGGCTAGGGATTCATCCAGCCCAGCCTTTCGCATGATGAATTCTGCATATAAGTTAAATAAGCAGGGAGACAAAATGCAGCCTTGTCGTACTCCTTTCCCAATTTTGAACCAGTCAGTTGTTCCATATCCAGTTCTAACTGTAGCTTCTTGTCCCACATAGAGATTTCTCAGGAGACAGATGAGGTGATCAGGCACTCCCATTTCTTTAAGAACTTGCCATAGTTTGCCATGGTCGACACGGTCAAAGGCTTTTGCATAGTCAATGAATTGCAAAATACTGGAAGACACAAGATCTACCCACTCTGGAAGAATGGCAGATGAAGATGATCGACTATATGGGACTGGCAGAAATGACCGGCAGAATCCAAGACCAGGGAAAAGAGTCGGCGGAAGAAGATTGGAAGAAATTTAAAGACTATCTGCAGAAATATTGTAAAATTAATGAATGTTAGATTGATGTTGGACTAAGTGGTTACCAGCTGTAATGTAAAGTGGTTACTAAGTGGTTACCAGCTGTAATGTAAAGGTTGAGTAATAAGTTAAAATAAGTTATAACAAGTTACAATAAGGATTTGCTGAGTTAAGAATTCGAACTGGAATACAAAAGGGGGAGGTGAGAGGAGGTCCGGGAAATAAGTTAATGGAAATAAGTAATGAAAACTACATTTGTTTTTTTGTATTTTTGTTACTTTTTGTGCATTTTTGTTTTGTTGTTTTTTTTGTTTTTTGTATTAATTTGGAAAAATCTAATAAATATTTATTAAAAAAAAAGAGACAGAACAGGGTCCCAGAGGGAGAGAGAAAAAAATCCAGAGGAGGGGAGAAGGACTCATCCCTCGGGATGGTTAGGACGATGATTAATAATAAATAATAATAATTTTTTTTATTTATGCCCTGCCCTTCTCGGTTCAGAAAACCGGGCTCAGGGTGGCTAAGAACAAATTTAAAACACTCAACTGATGCAACAACAACAACAAAAAACAGCATAAAATACCGTATAAAACGTGAATAACAATAAATTCAGAATTCAAAAATCCATTTAGGGGGGAAATCCATCCAATAAACATTAGATGATTATTCATTACATTCATAACACCTCCTGTCTGAGGTGGACCTGGGGTTGCTCTTGGTCCGGATTTCCCCGGACGCAGCATGCCACGAGAAACGTCCGCTCGTCCGGGAAAACCTGGACGGGTGGCATTTCCCGCTGGGACACCTCAAAAACGGCATTTATTTATTTTTTTTAAAAAAATTGTTTTGTTTCATTTCATCTCGCCCAGCTCTACAACTTTTCTGTCAGGATATTGTTTGTCAACACACACGAAGAATCACGACCCATTCTTGGGCTCTATTCCCAGGGCCCCGTTATCTTTCGGAGCGGGTTCGAGGGAGGAGCGAGGGCGGCGGCGGCGGCGGCGGCGGCGTCTTTCCCGCCTCCCTCGACGGAGGAGGAGGAGGAGGAGGCGAGGCCTAGTCCCCGGCGCCCGCCTCGCGCTTTCCAGCCGCCCAAAATGGCGGCGTCGGCCAGGCTCCCTTGCGCGGGGCTGCGCTCCCTGAGGCGCCTGCTGCTGGGACGCCCCTCGCACCCCGGGCGGCTGCCGGCGAGGGGGCTCCGCGCAGGAGTGAGTCTCCCCAGGCGGCCCCCCCCCCGACCCCCTCCCGCAGTCACGACCCGGATATTTGGGCCCCATTTAAAGGGAGGGTTGGATAGACGTGGGGTTTTCGAGAAAGGAAGTCCCTCTGCCCCACTTAGCCGTGGGGGGGTTTCTTTTCCTTGGGGGGGGGCCGTATCAAATAAGGGGTGGAAGGAGAGGTGGGACCCCCTTCCCTGGGGGTCTAGAGGTGGGGTTATGTCTCTCCCCTCCCCTCCAGATCTCTTCCCCCCCCCAACCCTAAAAAACCAAAACAAATCACAGAAACCCACATTTTTCAGGGTTTGGGAGGCAATGGGGGAGTGGGGTGCGAGGGAATGGGGAAGTTGCACATCCCCACGTGGCACTTTGCACGTGTATGGGTGCAAACTTTGCGGGGGGGGTGGGGTGGGGAGGAGTGGAGCATTTTATATTGCGGGTCCATCTGTCCTTGTTGAAAATGCTATATCCGTCTTCTCAGAAATGGGTGCCCTGCAGGGATTTTTAACTGGCATATGTTTACTGAAATCTTTGTTAATGCCGGTCTATTGGGAGTTGTTAGATGGATGGATTTATTTATTTGTTGTGTTTCTTGTGTTCTTTATGTGAACTGCTTCTGAGTGAGCTCTGCCCAAATAATGACATGGGTCATTATAATAGTGCACATTGTTAAACTGTGGAACTCGCTGCTGCTGCAGGAAGAAGTGACGGCCACCAGCCCAGATGGTTTTTAAATGGATTTGATTTGATTTTTTAAAACCGGTTTTTATAACGCAGGTGGGGCTTTGTTTTTGTTTTTTTTAAAAAAAGGATTGGACATATTCATGGAGGACTGGCTGTATCGATGGCTACTGGCCTTGATGGCTGTGTCAAGGTCAGACACAGTAATCCTTCTGAATACCAGTAGCTGAAAACTGCTTGGAGGGGACGTTGGAGAGTTGCTCTTACGCTCAAATCCTGCTTGCGGCTTTGCCACAAGCATGTGGTTGGCCACTGTGGGAAGAGGATGCCGGATCAGATGGGCGGTTGGCCGGATCCAGAAGGGTCTTCTTACATTCTTGCAGCTATTAATTTGGCTCACTCAAATGGGATGATGGCGGAGGGTGTGTGTATGTGTGTTGTGTTTGAGTTTCTACTGAAATGAGGCTGCATTTTAATGTTGTATTTTAATCTTGTTTTTAAGTTGCATTCTAATCAAATGTTTTTATACAGTGGTACCTCGGGTTACATACGCTTCAGGTTACATACGCTTCAGGTTACACACTCCGCTAACCCAGAAATAGTGCTTCAGGTTCAGAACTTTGCTTCAGGATAAGAACAGAAATCGGGCTCCGGCGGCGCAGTGGCAGCAGGAGGCCCCATTAGCTAAAGTGGTGCTTCAGGTTAAGAACAGTTTCAGGTTAAGAATGGACCTCCAGAACGAATTAAGTACTTAACCCAAGGTACCACTGTACCTGGTGTTAGCCACCCTGAGCCCGGTCTTGGCTGGGGAGGGCGGGGTATAAATAAAATTTATTATTATTATTATTGTTGTTGTTCGGCAAAATCTAGAAGACCACAGCTTCCCTGCATCTTATGAACTTGAGTGGTCTGTGGCCTTGTGGCCAAACACAAACACATAAAAGGTAAAGGTACCCCTGCCCGTACGGGCCAGTCTTGACAGACTCTGGGGTTGTGCGCCCATCTCACTTAAGAGGCCAGGGGCCAGCGCTGTCCGGAGACACTTCCGGGTCACGTGGCCAGCGTGACATCGCTGCTCTGGCGAGCCAGAGCCGCACACGGAAACGCCGTTTACCTTCCCGCTGGTAAGCGGTCCCTATTTATCTACTTGCACCCGGAGGTGCTTTCGAACTGCTAGGTTGGCAGGCGCTGGGACCGAGCAGCGGGAGCGCACCCCGCCGCAGGGATTCGAACCGCCGACCTTTCGATCGGCAAGTCCTAGGCGCTGAGGCTTTAACCCACAGCGCCACCTATTTCTGGGTTAGCGGAGTGTGTAACCTGAAGCGTATGTAACCTGAAGCGTATGTAACCCGAGGTACCACTGTATAAAAACAATTGATTAGAATGCAACTTAAAAACAAGATTAAAATACAACATTAAAATGCAGCCTCATTTCAGTAGAAACTCAAACTCAACACACATACACACACCCTGAGCCCGGTCTTGGCTGGGGAGGGCGGGGTATAAATAAAATTTATTATTATTGTTGTTGTTGTTCGGCAAAATCTAGAAGACCACAGCTTCCCTGCATCTTATGAACTTGAGTGGTCTGTGGCCTTGTGGCCAAACACAAACACATAGACACTCATAATGATAGCCAAAAGTTCATACAACTGGCTGCTTTGCATTGCTGTTCGCAAGAGGTTCCCCAGAGGCTTTCAAGCAGAGGTTGAATGGCCACCTGGCAGGGATGGTTTACTTGAGATTTCTGCATTGCAGGGGATTGGACTAGATGACCGATCAGGGTCCCTTTCCAACTCTTAAATTAGGAGTACGCCCCATTGAATTCGGTAGGATTTACTTCCCCGGTGGGATTTAACTCCCAAGTAAACATGTGCAGAACAGATGAGGCTGTGAGAGGGAGTCGATTGCCTTGCGCCCTGATGAAGGTGGGAGGCTTGTGTTGGAAATGCTGCAAATATCTATTTTCCAAAACATTCAGCAGGGAACCAGTCTTTTAAAAGGCATCGTCACATATGGTTGGTGTGTGTGTTTTTGTGGCAGGTCACGCTGTGTGTTTTCAGCACTTGGAAAACACTTTCTTTCAGAAAGGGAGGGAGAGAATCCGTCTCCCCTTCAACTTTCTCCTGCCTGATTGGGCCGTCTCAAGGGGCGTGTGTTTCTCTTTCTTTTGGGACCGCATCCAGTTTCCCTCACCTTTTCCCCAGTGTTGATTTACTGAAGTCAATTAGCTTTCTTGTCACAGCTTTACAGGTCCCAGATCTGTGGAGATAATTTTCCTTCTCTCCCTGGCAGCAGTCAAGGACGTGGTATTTGTTTAACAAACATGTCCGTCCTGGATTTAAAGGCTTATTCCACTGTTGTTTTCGACAGCTCATATAGCCTGAATAGGGAACCTGATCTCTCCAGATGTTGTTGAACCATACAGGGACGGCCTCTAAAGTGTGCGATCCAAGAGACACTTTCTCTGGTTCTTCCACCCAGTAATATGTTACAGGCCTACATTTGCAACTTAATAATAATAATAATAATAATAATAATAATAATAATAATAATAATTTATTTGTACCCCACCCATCTGGCTGGGTTTCCCCAGCCACTCTGGGTGGCTTCCAACAGAATATTAAAATACAATAGTCTATTAAACATTAAAAGCTTCCCTAAACAGGGCTGCCTTCAGATGTCTTCTAAACATCTGGTGGTTGCTTTTCTCTTTGACATCTGGTGGGAGGGCGTTCCACAGGGCGGGCGCCACTACTGAGAAGGCCCTCTGCCTGGTTCCCTGTAGCTTTGCTTCTTGCAATGAGGGAATTGCCAGAAGGCGCTCAGCGCTGGACCTCAGCGTCCAGGCAGAACGATGGGGGTGGAAATCGTTTTGCATTTTGTTTTACCAAAAAACCCACAACCCTGTATTAGCCAGGCCCGCCCCCCACATTCTCTCTTTTCACCAAGAAATGAGAGCAAGTGTGGTGGAGGGAGGGGGTAGAGCAGGGGTCGGCAACCCAAGGCCCATGGGCCGGTAGCAGCCCATGAGGCTTGTCTAACTGGCTCATGGTGACCCCTGCTGCCACCCCCGCTGCCCGCTCTTACTGGTGCGGCGTGGCACAGGGACCAACTTTGGGGTTGATGGCACCTGTGCGCATGGGCGCTCCTCAGACCTGGATGTGCACCAGAAATAGCATGTGTGCACGCATGCGGGACGGAGAAGTGCCCGTGTGCACACGCTATTTCCAGCGCACTACCGGGTCAGAGGAGTGCCAGAAATAATGTGTGCGCTCGTGCACGGGCGCTCCTCCAACGTGGAAGAGCACGCGTGTGCACACACTCCCACCCGTCCTCCGATGGACAGAGCGTCGACCGGCCCATCCTCGGATAAGGTTGCCGACCTCTAGGATAGAGTGTCAGACCAGGGTGCGAGTCCCCACTCAGTTATGAAGCTCACTGGGTGACCTTGGGTCACTTAAAATCTCTCAGCATTTCCTTCCTCGCAGAGGTGTTGGGGTGATTGATTGAGGAGAGGGGAGAGCCATGCATGTCACCCTGAGTTCCTTAGAGAAAAAAATGTAATTGCAGTAAGCACATAATAAATTGAACTGAGGATGGGGATATCATGTTAGGGATGTGCTCAGTTCTTCAGCCTGGGGCAGGGAGCAGATTTAGCCCTTAATCCCACTGGATATCCTTACGCTAAAACATTGCATCTGGGACCATGTTTTATCACTGTGTTTGTGTTTCTATCCTACGTAGCCCGGCCTACAGAAGAGCTCCCGACAGTGTTTCACACAGGGCTGGACTTTACCTACCACCCCTGACAGCCCCGTCCTTGCAGAGAGGCAGTCCACTGGGAGGGGAGGCACACTGCATGCGCAAGCACACCATGGGATCCTGGCAGTACATGCCACCTCCTGCTACATCGTCATTGGGGATGCAAAGCTTAGAGGGTTGGTGGGACCACCTTTTGAAAAGCCAAGGCACATCGCTCGCTGCTGTGATGTGGAAGCCGGGGGTGGGGGGAAATACCTATGTGGTGATAGCTTTGCAGAATGACAAGTGTAACTGAAATAAAATAGGTAGCTGTGTTCGTCTGATGCAGTAGAAATATATATATATATATATATATATATATATATATATATATATATATATATAAAATCCAGTAGCACCTTAGAGACCAACTAAATTTGTTCTTGGTATGAGCTTTCATGTGAATGCACACTTCTTCAGTATCTGTGGGTATCTGAAGAAGTGTGCATGCACACGAAAGCTCATACCGAGAATAAACTTAGTTGGTCTCTAAGGTGCTACTGGATAATATTTATTTATTTATTTATTTATTTATTTATTTATTTATTATTTCTACTGAAATCAAATACAAAACATTTAAGTTGCCTCGTCGCTGTATGGCATGATGCAATTCTGTTCACCTTTTCACAGGTGTGTTGTTCTCTCTTTATCTGTCCCAGGTATGCCTTCAACAGCAGGAAGAGTTTACCTCTTTGGAGGAGAAGCCGCAATTCCCCGGTGCCTCAGCCGAGTTCGTAGACAAGCTAGAATTCATCCAGCCTAACGTCATTTCAGGGATTCCCATCTACCGAGTTATGGACCGACAGGGGCAGATCACCAACCCCAGCGAGGACCCTGAGGTAAGACGTGGGGGCCTTGTCAGTTTGTCCAGTTCAGTGCGCTGTGCAGTTCTGCATTGCCACTTGAAGAAAAAAAAAATCAAGAGGTTCTTGCAGGAGCCAAGGAATTTTGAAATACTTTCCTTTGGCCCTGTTCAAATATTTTTTATTCAGCGGCATTTCTCCCTCCCTTGCAGCTTCCCCAAGAGCAGGTGCTGAAATTCTACAAGAGCATGACGCTTCTCAACACCATGGATCGGATTCTCTACGAGTCCCAGAGGCAGGTATGGCCGCATTTCACACGCACACATGCTATAAGATTCTGCCCCCCTCATTCAAAAAACAAATTGTCCTATTGGGAGGGTCACACAAAGTATCTCCTGACTTGGGGGTGTGAATGTAGCCTGGCCTTCTCCAACCTGATGTTTTGGTTGGACTTCCATCACCCCTGAGCGTTGGCCTTGCTAGCTGGGGCTGATGGGAATTGTAGTCCAAAACACATGGCTTACAGCAGGTTGGGGAAAGTTGATCTAATGTAGGACTGTCCGACAGGCCGATTGCGATCTACTGGTCGTTTGCGGGATGCCCCTTGTCGATCATGGTTGATCATGCCCCCCCAAAGAAAGCTCAACAACTTTGGCCCCCCTCAAAAAAGCTGAACAAGTCTGGGTAGATCACTGCCAGTTTTTTTATAATGGTTGTAGATCGCAGTCTCTTGGAAGTTGGACAGCCCTGATCTAATGAATAGATAGAGTAACATGCACACAAAGCTGGGCCCAGAGGCCTCCACCTTGCTTAGAATCATAAAATTGTAGAGTTGGAAGGGACCATGTGAATCCTCTAGTCCAACCCCCTGCAGTGCAGGAATCTTGCCTAACATGGGGCTCGAACCCACAACCCAGAGAATTAGAGTCTTTTGCTCTCCTGACTGAGCTATCCCTTCCTCCTTCCATGACTAAGTTCAGTTTGTTTTCCCTAGGGTCGGATCTCCTTCTACATGACCAACTACGGGGAGGAAGGCACCCACGTGGGCAGTGCAGCGGCTCTTAGTGACACCGATCTGGTCTTTGGACAGTACCGTGAAGCAGGTAAGGGACGATTCACTTTCCCTCCTGCTGACATGTTGTGCTACTAGCTGCTCAGCCACTGGGTGGCAGCACATGACAGCTCAACACTGCAGTGCTCTTAACAGCATTAGGCAAGTTTGCATCCTCAGCTCTCACCCCAGCAATACTTCTTCTTTCCTGTTATTCCATTTTTTAATCATTTGTTCCCATTTTCCCTTAGGATACACTGTCTCTTGGGCTGGTTAGTTCTGCACACCGTGTGACTGTTTATAAACAATTAAAGGAGCCGATTAGACAGGCACATGGTACCGTGTGCTTTAAAGATTGATTGATCTGTTTTTATATTCCATAATAGCAGCCACTGCAATAGGTGTCCTTAATATGCCTCCTTTTCTGCAGTGTAATCTAGAATTTATTTTATAGTAGGCTTTTGAACCTTGACTGAGATGGTTCCCCACCCCCAAATACGCTCCTCTCGTCCATCAAATGACCCCCCTCTGTGGAAGAAGCATTGCTCCTGAACTCTGTGCATCAACTAGTGCGCTGTTAATACCATTACAGTGGTGCCTCACAAGACGAAATTAATTCGTTCCGCGAGTTTTTTCGTCTAGCGAGTTTTTCGTCTTGCGAAGCACGGTTTCCCATAGGAATGCATTGAAAATCAATTAATGCGTTCCTATGGAGACCGCTTGCCAGGCTGGCGGTGTGGAGAAGGGCTTTTCTCCCCACCGCAAGCCTTCAGGACAGGTAAGGGAACAGAGGGGAAGGCGCGCAGCGCTTCTCCTCTGTTCCCGGGGCTTGCGGTGGGAGGAGGGTTTTTCCTCCCCACGCCAACATTCAGGACAGCATTCTGAAGGTTGGCGGTGGGAAGGAAAACCCTCCTCCCACCGCAAGTCTTCAGGACAGCCATCCGAAGGCTGGCGGCGGGAGGAGGTCTCTCCGCCCCACCGCCAGCCTTCGGAGGGGGTCCGAGGACAGTGGGGAAGACGCGCTGCGCTTCCCCGCTGTCCCGGAGATTTCCCTATGGGCTTTCGTCTTGCGAAGGAAGCCCATAGGGAAATTTGTTTTGCGAAGCGCCTCCAAAACGGAAAACCCTTTCGTCTAGGGGTTTTTCGTCTTGCGAGGCGTTTGTCTTGCGGGGCACCACTGTACTGGCTTCTCACTCTGATAAAAGGTGCTTCCGGTTAATGTCATGTTCCCTCTTGCTCCTCCTAGGTGTTCTGATGCACAGAGGGTACCCTCTGGACCTGTTCATGGCACAGTGCTACGGCAATGCCAGCGACACTGGGAAAGGCCGTCAAATGCCCGTTCACTACGGCTGCAAAGATTTGCACTTTGTCACCATATCATCCCCACTAGCTACGCAGATCCCACAAGGTGAGGCGAAAATGGGGCTGAAAATTTCCAAGATGATAAAGGGTCTGGAAACCAGGCCTTATGAGGAACAGTTGAGGGAACTGGGTATGTTCAGGCTGAATCGGTGGTTTAGCTTGATCTGTGGCAGCTTCAAGTAAACATAGCATCTGATCCTCTTTCCCTCTGGCAGAGTCAGGAGGTGTGAGACACCCCAGGCTGGCAAATCCCCCTTTGGGGTCGTTGCCAAAGGGGTCTGGGAGCTGAGCGGGTCACGACACTGCTTAGTATGGACAGATCCTCCGCTTTATTAATGACAAGGGTTCGTTACAACAAAGCAATCCTTTGTTTGAAGACACAGTCACAGTGAATGGCCTGTGTACCCATCTCTTTCCTTTCCCTGTTCTCATTCCCTCTCTCCCCTCCCCATCTGGCAGCTGTTGGCTCCGCCTACGCCATCAAGAGGGAGAACACCAACCGGATTGTCATCTGCTACTTTGGGGAGGGCGCGGCCAGTGAGGGCGATGCCCACGCAGGCTTCAACTTCGCTGCCACCCTGGAGTGCCCCATCATTTTCTTCTGCCGCAACAACGGCTATGCCATCTCCACCCCGACGTCTGAGCAGTACCGGGGCGACGGAATAGGTGAGGGGGGTCAGGCCAGGGTGTGGGTGGGGTGGAGAATGCTCTGAGGCTACATGACCTTACCCTCCTGCCCCAGATTCTGGGTGTAGCAAGTATAACATAGAAAGTCCACTTTGGAAGGCTCTGCTGTCACCAGCCACTATCGTGTAACTAGCACGGAAATATACGTGCCTTTTTTCATCTTTATTTTGGCATTGTTTCATCAACTGTCCTAGAAGCACCTGCTGCATTGTGAAGCGTGGCTTCCCAGAGTAGGGCGTGTCATGTTGGGAGTGAAAGTTAATTTTTGCAAATTTCCTCAGCTAGGGGTCATAAAATAATGTTGTGAGGAATTCAAATCTGCTATTATTTTTGTGATCAGACAACATTTAGCTATGTAAGTCTGCATTTGATGAAGAAACATGTAAACTGCTTTTGGGAAACCAATGAAAATGTCAGGTAATGCTAAAGAATAATAATATAACTTCAAGTTCTTGGCAATCATTTTTAATTATTTCTAGGCAGTTTTGCACACATTTTACCTATACTAAGTAAAACTAAATTACAGTGGTACCTCGGGTTAAGAACTTAATTCGTTCCGGAGGTCCTTTCTTAACCTGAAACTGTTCTTAACCTGAGGTACCACTTTAGCTAATGGGGCCCCCCACTGCCGCCGCTGCACGATTTCTGTTCTCATCCTGAAGCAAAGTTCTTAACCTGAGGTACTATTTCTGGGTTAGCGGAGTCTGTAACCTGAAGTGTCTGTAACCCAAGGTACCACTGTATATTTATTAAGCCAAAATATCTTTCAAATTCCCAAATCAATTTTACGACTTCTTAGCACCTCTTTTTTTTTTGGAAAGTTGAAAAGTCCAACACTCCCTATTCCCAGAGCGCTTATCCTTTGCTTTTTCCCCACAGCTGCACGTGGTCCCGGCTACGGCATCCAGTCTATCCGGGTGGATGGCAACGACGTCTTTGCCGTGTACAATGCCACCAGGGAGGCCCGTCGCCGGGCTGTTGCCGAGAACCAGCCCTTCCTGATTGAAGCCATGACGTACAGGTAGGTGTGGAGCAAGCGGTGGGGTGGGAGTCACTGGAGCACAAGTCCCAGAGCCTGAGAAGGAAGTGGCCTGATGTAGGGGGCGGGACCAAGGAACCCACCTGAATCATGAGCTGCCCATTTCCCTCTCAGGATTGGCCACCACAGCACAAGTGACGACAGCTCCGCCTACCGCTCAGTGGACGAAGTCAACTATTGGGACAAGCAGGACCACCCTATCTCTCGTCTCCGTCACTACATGGTGGGCAGAGGCTGGTGGGATGAGGACCAGGAGAAGACGTGGCGGAAGAAATCCCGCAAAAGGGTGAGTGGCTTGGATGTATGGTGTCCACGTTACCCTCCGTCTTGGCTGTGTTTCCGTGGGTGCCTGCTTGCGATAAATAGGCAAATGTTCAGGATCCGTACAGAACAATGCAAAATATGAGCAAAGGCCAACAATATTGAAGTCTCCTAGGAAGAACAGGGAAAGCAGCCTTAATGCTGAGTCTGACTTCCACAGGGTGTGGGGGGCTGGCTAGGTGAGGAGGAATGGTGGGAGGCTACAGCCGGGGAACCCGCCCAGGGAAGCATCAGAGTGGGAAGGCTCTGAGCCAGGAGGTTGGTGGTGGGTTGCAGAAGGGTGTTACCTGTAGCAGAGCAAAAGGCACAGAGAGCCCCTCCTCAAAAGAGTTTGAGACTGTTGCGAAGGCTGCAGAGGAGCCTTGGAAGGAAGTGGGAGGCTCAGAACCCCTGTTCCGGCCCAGTATACCTGAAGGAGCGTCTCCACCCCCATCGTTCAGCCCAGACACCGAGGTCCAGCTCCTAGGGCCTTCTGGTGGTTCCCTCACTGGGAGAAAGGAGGTTACAGGGAACCAGACAGAGGGCCTTCTTGGTAGTGGCACCTGCCGTGTGGAACACCCTCCCATCAGATGTCAAGGAAATAAACAACTATCTGGCTTTTAGAAAACATATGAAGGCAGCCCTGTTTAGGGAAGTTTTTAATGTTTGATGTTTTATCGTGTTTTTAATATTCTGTTGGGAGCTGCCCAGAGTAGCTGGGGAAACCCAGTCAGATGGGCAGGGTATAAATAAATTATTATTATTATTATTACTACTACTACTACTACTTCATCATCGGGCTAGTACTGCCCGTGAAGTTCGCCGTTGTGTTTTGTCTCTCTGAATAAAAAATTGACTTTACTTCTTATCTCGAGTTTCTGTGCTGAATTGCAGCCAAACCAGCCCAGGGAAATTCCAGTGCTCCTCCGATCAGCTTTCTGAAATAGAACCACTTCTTTGTGACGAATAGAAGCATCCTGGCTGAGGTGGGACAGAACCGTGGGTGCTCCTTTTCAGAGAAGCCAGGCGCCTGCCCCACCCTCCTTTTCTTCCGCACAGGATTGTAAAGCAAATCGCAGGTCCGGAACGGGGACTCCCATCTCTGCTTTCCTTTTGTGTTCCTCAGGTGATGGAGGCCTTTGAGGAGGCGGAGCGCAAGTTGAAGCCCAGCCCTCAGTTCCTCTTCTCCGACGTCTACTGCGAGATGCCCTGGCACATCCAGAAGCAGCAGGAATGCCTGGAACGCCACCTCAAGCAGTACGGCGAACACTACCCACTGGGCCAGTACGAGAAGTGACCCCCCTTCTCCTCGCCTCTCTGCCCTCCAGCAGATGGGATGTGCAGGAGATCTGGCTCAAACCAGCGTGCAGAGAGAGAGAGAGGTTTCGTGTTCTGGGCAACCCCTTCCTTGTCACAGTGGTGATCGTGTGAAAAGGAAGGATCAGTTGCTAAAAGACTCCGCACCGGGGGGTCCTTTTGGATACTTTGGGATTGAGGGGCTGGCACCTGTAAGCTGTGTCATTGGGCCTCACCCAGGGGCTTCAGACTAGCTTGTGGTAGCAGCCTAGACTGTTACTTTGCCCCCGTTTTTAGAATCTGCTAGTTGCACAGAGCCTGTTCAAAGCACACGAAACATCCACGGCTCTCCTGCTGTGGATGTGAATTGCCTTAGATCTGCTGCTTCCCCGACTCTTCTCCTGCTCCCGGTACCTTTTCCCTCCATGATTCTGTCATTCAGCCAGAAATTGGGCATAAGCTAGCAGGCAGCACCTTGGTTTCCCCTGTGGGGGGCAAGCAAGCATTTTTGCCAAACGGATCCCTAATGCCATCGTAAATGTCTCCGGAACTGAATACCACTTTGGTGGAATCTGCCGCTAGAAGTCAAGATGCGCTGTCCAGGGCGGGAGGCCGCAGCTGGTGTCCTGTCTGGGAAGTAAATCCAGGCCCTCTTTTGATAGTGTCTTTTGGGTGATAAATGGCATTTTTAAGGGATGTGAACTTCAAGCTTGTCATCTTATTTTTTTTGAGGGGTTTTAGCAGCCAGGGAGAGTAATGCTGAAAAAAGTAGTTACGACTGTCTTTCCTGGCCTTCTTTTCCTGAGCCCTTTCCCCAATCTAAACTGGCACCTGGAGGGGGTAGCTCTCTTGGTCTGTTACACTTGAATCAGAAGTTTTTACCACTGAAAAGCAATGGTTCTATTTGGGCTGCTGGGAGTAACAAGTGTCTAGGCAAATGTATGTATGAACAAAGGGGCACATTGGGGAATTAATAAAACTTTCGTGGGCATTTGCCTCTATGTAATCTGCTTTTCGGCCAGTGAGAATCTGCAGCCAGGGGTGCCATATCCTTGGTTGGGATAGTTATCAGAATGAGAGGAACCCGTTTGACAGTCACTTGGGAAGGAAAGAATGGCACTTTGCACGTGCTCAGAGACACACTGCCTTCGTTTCACAGGAGTTAGGGCTTGCACCCTAAATCGAAGCAGGCTGTGGATTCATGTTAGATGAATTCATGTTAGAATGATTAAAACTGTGGTAGAGCAAAGTTAGCTGCTTCATCTCTTCTCACCCTGACTGCGATGAATATTCTGCAGTTGCACTACAGCGCCATAGGGTCGCATCCAATGCCAGCCCTCCTCTGAGTAGACCTACTGAAGTTAATGGCCATGTCTAATGCAGATTTATTAATTTCAGAGGCTCTTGTCTGAGTAGAACTTGGTTGGAAACAGGTGCTAGGTACAGAATCCATCATCTTCAACACCTTACGGCACGTTCCTTAAAATTTTGTATCAGAGTATTTTCCTAGTTTACCTGTTATTTGATCACTGCTTTGTTTTACCACCTGTCAGCCATCATGTGGAAGGACACTATAGAGATGCTTTGGCCATCTGCTTTCCTGTCTACAACCCTGTTCTGTCCCTTTGATACCACCTGTCGCCCTTCCATTTTTTGCCTCGACTGCTTGCCCCAGCCAAAAGGCAGACTTTTTGGTTTATAAAACACAACACTGAAAACAGCTTGCCTCCCTGCTGCGCCATCGTTTAGGAACCACTGCCTTGCTGTAAAATAATAGTTTGGCACTAGATTACTAGCCTGGTATTTTAAAAGCACTTGCAAATACTTTCCAAAGAGCAGCAACAAGTATAACTTCCAACCACGGCAGACACAAATCACATGATCAATACACAGCACCTGAGGCATATTTTATTATGATATCTGTACATCATTGCAGCGTGGGAGGAATAGTCTTCCCTGCTCTTTAAATAGATCACATGGAAACATCTGAACCTCCCTCAAATTTCTGTGTAAGATGCAGCCAAAAGGCAGCCACTAATAGCCTGTGATTTCATAGAACACCTCTTTTTTGCCATTGATGAAGGTGGACACTTTTCCTTAAGGTGTATTTAAACACTAGGAGGCCAATAGCATAGACAAGTTTGCTGGGCTTTGTTCACCCAGGTTCTCTGAGTGCCTTGGAGATCAAGCCACAGACCTTAGGGGGGAAATGCTTGTGGTGGGTAAACACATCAGATAATACAGAACTCTTCAGCAGGATCTGCGCAGCCTGTACCCAGATCCGGCATTGGGGTGATGAAGGTGCAGAACGAGAGTCCAACCCAGACTTAGTACCACTCTTACCTGACTCATCTCCTGAGCCTTTAAAAGCAGCCTGACAGGTGTGAACCAGGCAGAGGTTTATGCACCACTTAAGTCATGGGTAGGCAAACTAAGACCCAGGGGCCGGATCTGGCCCAATTGCCTACTAAATCCGGCCCCCAGAGGGTCCGGGAATCAGCGTGTTTTTACATGAGTAGAATGTGTCCTTTTTATTTAAAATGCATCTCTGGGTAATTTGTGGGGCATAGGAATTCGATCATTTCCCTCCCCAAAATATAGTCCGGCCCCCCACAAGGTCTGAGGGACAGTGGACCGGCCCCTGCTGAAAAAGTTTGCTGACCCCTGACTTAAGTCTTTCTGCAGCAAGTGTCGTAAAAGCTGCACCCGCTTCTTTTCAACGTGTCCAAGTACTAACCTGCTAAAGGCCAGGACAAAAAGATGGCAGCCTTAGGATCCTGAGTGGTTGTGCATGTCTGCAGCCCTCCTTGCTTCAGCGGGAAGAAAACGGCATTCAAGTTGCGTGTTGGATTTTTAATATTTCTGATTAGCTGAGCCAGCTCTGGTACATGAGCTGTATAAGAATCCCACTGTGTGATCAAAGAGTTTGATTGAAAGCAAATTTGACAAGCGCCTGAAATGTACAGGTAAGTACCCAAGGGCCATCTAGTCAAACCCACTTGCCATTGCAGGAAATCTATCAGTGCGACATCCCTGGTAGGGCTGCAGACCTTCACACCAGAAAAATGTTTCTAGCAGGGGTTGATCCTCCAAATGTTTTTTAACCTGGGTGATCTGAAAGAGTCAGAGTTGTTTGCCTTTCCAAATCTGAAAATTTATCATTCCCTAACATTGAGCTTTGCAGTAGAATTGCTCCCTCCTTATTTTCACATCCCTCCTCTGCATGTTTAGGTTTGTTTCTTTCTAAAGGCAATGGCAGCTTGGATATTTGTTCCCCACGCACTAAGATGGCCTTAACAGATTGGAGGACTGGGCCAAAACTAAGGAAATTAATTTCAATACGGACAAATGTAAAGTTCTGCACTTCAGGCAGGAAGAACTAGATGAGCAAATATAACATGGTGGGGGACACCTGGTTTACTAACAGTACATGTGAAAAAGGATACTGGGGTGTTTTATATGGACCACAAGTTTAATCTGAGTCAACAATGTGACGCAGCAGCAAATACAAAAAAATACAGTGGTGCCCCGCAAGACGAACGCCTCGCAAGACGGAAAACCCGCTAGACGAAAGGGTTTTCCGTTTTGGAGGCGCTTCGCAAAACGAATTTCCCTATGGGCTTGCTTCGCAAGACGAAATGTCTTGCGAGTTCCTGCGGGTTTTTTCCCCCTTTTCCTAAGCCGCTAAGCCGCTTGTCAGCTGTTCCGCTGATAAGCCGCTTAACAGCTGATCGCTAAAAGCCGCTAAACCGCTAATAGCGCTAATCCGCTAAGCTGTCAATGGGCTTGCTTCGCAAGATGAAAAAACCGCTATACGAAGAGCCTAACGGAACGGATTAATTTCGTCTTGCGAGGCACCACTGTACTAATGCTATTCTAGGCTGCATCAACAACAGTCTAGTGTTTTGATCAAGGGAACTCAGTACCACTGTATTCTGCCTTGGTCAGACCACACCTGGAGTCCTGTGTCCAGTTCTGGGTGCCACAATTTAAGAAGGATGTGGACAAGCTGGAACGTGAACAGAGGAGGGCGACCAAAATGATCAAGGGTTTGGAAACCAAGCCTTATGAAGAACGGATGAGGGAGCTGAGTATGTTTAGCCTGGATAGGAGGAGACTGAGAGGAGATATGAAAGCCACCTTCAAATATCTCAAGGGATGCCACACAGAAGGTGGAGCAAGCTTCTTTTCTCCTGCTCTGGAGGGTAGGAGCTGAACCCATGGCTTCACACAGCTGTCCATGGAGGCGCAGGTCAATTCTGTGTCCAGGGCAGCTGTCTGCCAGCTCCATCTGGTATGCAGGCTGAGACCCTACCTGCCTGGGGACTGTATCGCCAGAATGGTGCATGCTCTAGTTATCTCCCGCTTGGACTACTGCAATGCACTCTATGTAGGGCTACCTTTGAAGGTGACCCGGAAACTGCAATTCAGAATGTGGCAGCTAGAGTGGTGACGGGAGGTGGCAGCCGAGACCACATAACACCGGTCCTGAAAGGGCCTACATTAGCTCCCAGTATGTTTCTGGGCACAATTCAAAGTGTTGGTGTTGACCTTTAAAGCCCTAAACGGCCTCGGCCCAGTATACCTGAAGGAGCGTCTCCAACCCCATCGTTCTGCCCGGACACTGAGGTCCAGCGCCGAGGGCCTTCTGGCGGTTCCTTCATTGCAAGAAGTGAGGTTACAGGGAACCAGGGATAGGGCCTTCTCGGTAGTGGTGCCCGCCCTGTGGAACACCCTCCCATCAGATGTCAAAGAGATAAACAGCTACCTGACATTTAGAAGACATCTGAAGGCAGCCCTGTTCAGGGAAGTTTTTAATGTGTGACATTTTAATGTATTTTTAATCTTTGTTGGAAGCAGCCCAGAGTGGGGAAGCCCAGCCAGATAGGCGGGGTACAAATAAATTATTATTATTATTATTATTATTATTAAAGTTACAAGAAAGGAGATTCCGACTAAACACCAGGAAGAACTCTCCTTTGGTCATACCCCCCCGTCTCCAAGCCATACCCTACTTTGGCCTTTTTTCACACCCCAAACGGCTGTTCCAACAGTGCAACCGTCTCCCTTGGAAGATGGTGGACCCTCCTTACTAGGAGACTTTTAAGCAGAAGATGGATGGCCACCTGTCATGGATGCCTTCATTGAGATACCTGCATTGCAGGGGGTTGGACTAGATGACCCTCGGGGTCCCTTCCAACTCTCCCATGATTCCACAAATGTCTCCTTGAACTCCGATCACACCTTTTGCTTGTCCAGGAGGAGGATAGGCGGCGTCTGTTGGTGTAGAAACCTGCCTCCTGTACAAAGGCCAAATTTACACCCATTGCTCCACCCACTTGTACCTCTGGCCACGCCTACCGCCAGCATGCGGCCCCTCAGAAGATGGCACGGAAGAGAATGCGGACCTTTGGCAGTAAAGGGCCCCACCCCCACCCCCAGTCGAAGAGATTGAAGGTGGGCCTTGACGCAGCCAGACGTGTCCTCTGCCACTGTAATACCACCCTTTCCGAACCACTCCTCAGAAAAACGCCCCTCTGGTCCTCTGCTTTCTACCGGGCTGCCTGCTGCGCCACCGGCCAACCTCTCCCCTCTCCCTGCTGCCACCCCAGAGCAGACATAAAACAGAAACCTAAGGAGAGGTGCCTCTCTGACCCAGTATTCGTATCTGGCCCCTGCCTCTAGGAAGCGCCCAAGCAGAATATGAAGGCAGTGGAGTGGCGCCGCCACTCGGAACTGCCCTTTCTCCGCACACAGACTTTTCAAGGAGGCCGTTCCCTCCCTCAACTGCACACCGGAGGTCCTCATGTCCAACAAAGACACAGAAGGCTGCGCCACATCTGCCTCCGTCCGCCTTCAGCGCTCGGCAGGAAGCGTCTCGAACCCATTGTTCCTGACTCCCATCGTTCAGCAGCTGAGGTTCGGGTCTGTGATCTGCTTCCACAGCTGGAAGGTCTGTTGGGGGCTGCGGCGGTGGACCAACAGCAGCCTGCTGTGAACGCAAGGATCGCTGCGGTCCTTTTCCGCGATGTCAAAGGTCAGGAAGCCCGGGTGCGCCTCGGGGAGGATGCCCAGGGCTTGGAAGCAAAGGCCCGTGTAAACATCGTCGATGGGGTAGAACGCGATGTGTCGGGAGATGAGGTGGAGCCAGCGGACTAGCGGCCCCGAGAAGATATACCCCCCGCCCCCCGCATAGGACGGGTAAGGCCCCACGTAATACGACTCGGGGACGTAGTATTTGCTCCGGCGGATGCGGAACGGCGAAGCGTTGGCCATCACTTGGCCCGTGTAGAGCATCTTGTTGGCGTCTAGAGACCCCAGGTACTCCAAGACCTTGGGCGTGTTGATGAAGACGTCGTCGTCCCCCTTGAGGACGTAGCGCACATCCCGGCAGTACTCCGCGGTCCAGCTGAGGAAGAGGAAGTCCTTCAGGGTCAAGTTGAAGAAGGTGTCCTCAAAGTCCCACATCAAGATGTCGCCGTAGCTCTGGCTCTCGTACTCCACCAGGTTCTGGAGTCGAGGCCCCAAGCGGCCCTGGGCCGTGCCCAGCAAGAAGACCGTGCGGACGGGCAACCCTCCGGGCTCGCCCTCGCGCCCCCACGTGTCCCGCACGGCCTGGCGGGCGGCAAAATTCCCCGGCAGAGATTTGATAGCCAAGAGCAGGAAAGTGCGGTTCTTGGTGCCGGAACACTTGCCCGCTTGGTTGATCAAGAGAGAGAAGTTCCGGCATTCATCGTAGAGGAGGAAGTTCCTGTAAAGTTCTGGATAGGAGCTGAAGTCGCTGATTTTGGCCACCCGGCTTGCTGCCTCGGGACCGGCGGAACAGTCGTTCCACGAGGTGTTCACCAGCCCGTGGTCCAAGTCCTGGAAGATCTGGTGCTGCTTCTCGTTCCAGTAGGCGTTCGTCCGAGGGATGCTCTGGCGCAGCTGGTGCAAGGAAGCGTTGAAGCGCTGCAGGGTGAAGGCAGGCAAGTCGTCCTGGGAGGGCTGGGCCGTGGTCGGGACGCCGTGCCCCCCGTGAGGGGTCGGGACCCTCTCGGCCTCCTCCACAGTCCACTCAATGTAGGCTTTGAGGGCAACCAGACTCAGCAAAGCAGTAGCCACAGTGATGCACCGCGAAGGTTTCATCTCCTTCCTGGAAAGCAAGAGCAGAGGGGAGAGTGAGGCTCGGAAGGGCTGAGGAATGGGGTGGAAAATAAAAATCATTATTAGTAATAATTAAAGATGGCAAACATCATCCCATTCATAGTACTCGCGCCATCTGTAAAACGTTTTTCTCTTTCCAAAATCCACCTCTTTGGATTTAGCACTCGTTTTATATATATACATATACATATACATATTCTCCCAACGCTCTATCAGCATGTGAAATGTCCCACAAGAGGGGACAAGACACTGGATAAAGTTTATTCGAATGTAAATCACGGCTATAGGGCTTTACAGTTGCCACATTTGGGCCAGTCCGACCATATGTCTCTGTTCCTGGTACCAGCATATATCCCACTCAGGAAACGGGCTCCCACAATATCAAGGACTGTTAAAATCTGGCCTGAAGGTGCTATTCACCAGCTGCAGGACTGTTTTGAGAGAACCAATTGGGATATTTTCGATCGTTCAGACCTGGAGGAGCACACGGCGGCAGTTCTGTGCTATATCAATCACTGCACAGACACTGTCACAGTAAATAAATCCATCCGGTTTTACCCCAATCAGAAACCCTGGATGAATAGAGAGGTCCAATGCCTGTTGCGGGAAAGAAACAGGGCTTTCAGGTCGGGCGAGGTGCAGCTTTACAGTGTGGCAAGAGCAAACTTGAAGAGGGGTATTCGACGGGCGAAACTGGATTATAGACAGAGGATTGAGGATAATTTAAGGAGCAACAACACAAGACAGATGTGGCAGGGGATTCAGCATATTACCAACTATAAACCTAACCTTGGTGCTGTCGACGGTGACCCTTTGCTGGCGGAGGAGCTTAACCTCTTCTTTGCTCGCTTCGAGAGGGAGCCACCTGAGACGTCGGTATTACAGCCACCAGCCCATAGGGGCCCCTCATTCACTGTAGAGGAGCACGAGGTGAGACAGGTATTGAGGATGGTGAATCCGAGGAAGGCTGCTGGACCTGATGGCATCACTGGAAAGGTGTTGAAGGGCTGTGCGGATCAGCTGGCGAGGGTCTTTACTAAGATCTTCAACAAGTCCTTACACCAGTCTATTGTCCCACCCTGCCTGAAGTCGTCAACTATTGTTCCTCTGCCTAAAAAACCCACAATCAGTAGTTTGAATGACTACAGACCAGTTGCACTGACTCCAATCATCATGAAGTGCTTTGAGAAACTGGTGCGCCGTCACATTATTTCCTGTCTTCCACCAATTTTTGACAACTACCAGTTTGCATACAGGGCAAATAGATCCACAGAAGACGCTATCACCACCACTCTCCATGCTGCTCTGTCCCATCTGGAGCAGCCGGGGAGTTATGTGAGGCTGCTGTTTGTGGATTTTAGCTCTGCTTTTAACACTATCCTCCCCCATAGACTGGTGTCCAAGCTAGAGGCGATTGGACTCTCCAACTCCACCTGTCTCTGGGTTTTGGATTTTTTGTCAGAACGTTCTCAGAGGGTTAGAGTAGGGTCACATATGTCCAAAGCCCTTAGCCTTAACACCGGCTCACCACAGGGTTGTGTGTTGAGTCCCCTGCTCTTTACTCTCTATACGTATGACTGTACAGCCATCTATTCCAGCAACAAAATCATCAAGTTTGCTGATGACACTACGGTGGTGGGGCTCATTTCAGGAGGGGATGAGTCCGCCTATCGGGACGAGGTGGAGCGGCTCTGTGTTTGGTGTGGAGAGAACAATCTGGCTCTTAATACAGCTAAGACCAAGGAATTGGTGATGGATTACAGGACAAAAAAGGCGGTCATTCAGCCCTTGTATATCAACGGGGAACGGGTGGAGAGGGTGGCGGAATTCAGGTTTTTGGGAGTGACTATCGATCAGGGCATGACTTGGAGCGCAAATACCACTGCTCTGGTGAAGAAGGCTCAGCAGAGAATTTATTTCCTCAGACTTTTAAAGAAGAACAATCTGAGTGAGAAACTGCTGGTGTCCTTCTACCGAGGCTCCATAGAGAGCATTCTCACATACTGTATTTGTGCTTGGTTCTCCAGTTGTACAGCTAGGGAGAAGAAGGTGCTCCAGAAGGTCATAACCACAGCCCAAAGGATTATTGGTCATCCTCTCCCATCTTTGGAAGAACTGTACGGTTCCCGTTGTCTTAGGAAAGCAAACAACATCCTGCAGGATGCATCTCACCCGGGATACAGTCTGTTTGCACTACTGCCTTCTGGCAGGAGATATAGAAACATCAAGTCAAGGACAAATAGACTGAAAAATAGTTTCTATCCAAGAGCTGTGGCCTTTTTGAATGCTGTAACTCGATAGTGTGACCTGGGAGTTTGATGGGTGTGGGTGTGGGTGTGGCTGGAATGTGGTTTGTTTGGTTGTTGTTGCTGTTTTGCTTTTGTTGTTTTTTTAAGGGATGACATCCAATTTCGTTGCACTGTGCAATGTTGCACTTGTGTAATGACAATAAAGAATCTATCTATCTATCTATCTATCTATATACATATACATATACATATACATATACATATACATATACATATACATATACATATACATGTATATACATATATTAGAATAATTTATTATTTATACCCTGCCCATCTGGCTGGGCTTCCCCAGCCACTCTGGGCGGCTTCCAACAAAATATTAAAATACCGTAATACATCAAACATTAAACGCTTCCCTAAACAGAGTTGCCTTCAGATGTCTTCTAAAAGTCTGGTAGTTGTTCTCTTTGACATCTGATGGGAGGGCGTTCCACAGGGCAGGTGCCACTACGAAGAAGGCCCTCTGCCTGGTTCCCTGTAACTTGGTTTCTCGCAGTGAGGGAACTGAAAGGAAGGTCCTTGGTGCTGGACCTCAGTGTCCGGGCAGAACGATGGGGTGGAGATGCTCCTTCAGATATACTGGACCGAGGCCGTTTAGGGCTTTAAACGTCAGCACCAACACTTTGAATTGTGCTCAGAAACGTACTGGGAGCCAATGTAGGTCTTTTAAGACCGGTGTTATGTGGTCTCGGCGGCCGCCCCCAGCCACCAGTCTGGCTGCCGCATTCTGGATTAGTTGTAGTTTCCGGGTCACCTTGAAAGGTAGCCCCATGTAGAGCGCATTGCAGTAGTCCAAGTGGGAGATAACTAGAGCATGCACCACTCTGGCGAGACAGTCCGCGGGCAGGTAGGGTCTCAGCCTGCGTACCAAATGGAGCTGGCAGACAGCTGCCCTGGACACAGAGTTGACCTGCGCCTCCATGGACAGCTGTGAATCCAAAACGTCTCCCAGGCTGCGCACCTGGTCCTTAAGGGGCACAGTTACCGCATTCAGGACCAGGGAGTCCTCCACACCTGCCCGCCTCCTATCCCCCCAAAACAGTACTTCTGTCTTGTCAGGATTCAACCTCCAACCACCTCCAGACACTCACACAGTATATATATTCTGTTTTACAATTTAGAATACTCATTTAAACATCCTTAAAATATCAACGATTTCCCTTCTCTTTCCATGGTTCATTTTACACATCATAAAGGTAAAGGTACCCCTGCCCGTACGGGCCAGTCGTGTCCGACTCTAGGGTTGCGCGCTCATCTCGCTCAAGAGGCCAGGAGCCGGCGCCGTCCGAAGACACTTCCGGGTCACGTGGCCAGCGTGAGGAAGCTGCAGCTGGCGAGCCAGCACCAGCGCCGCACACGGAAACGCCGTTTACCTTCCCGCTATAAAGCGGTACCTATTTATCTACTTGCACTTAGGGGTGCACATCATAAATCCCTGCATATTTTACAAAAACTAAACCATTCAGTATTCCATTATTACATCTATCAAAACTTATCTACACTGTTGAATTTATCTTAATGCTGCCAACGTTTTCAAGTGTACACAATTTCCCACCATATATTCAATAAACGTTTTCCAGTCTTCTCTAAATATAATTTCTTCTTGTTCTCTTATTCTATATGTTAAGTCTGCAAGCTGCACATATTCTGTCAGCTTAAGTTGCCATTCTTCTTTAGTTGAGACTTCGCTCGTTTTCCATTTTGGGGCTAACAAAACACGGGCCGCAATAGTGGCACGGGATTTAGCACTCTTAATAGCTCAGTCGTTTTCTGCCAGGACAGCACAAAGCAGTCTCTGTAATCGTCTCGTGCCAACTTGCAATAGTGAGAATAAAGTCATACCACCGGCATAAATGTTTAGAGGCCAGCCCAGAATCTTAGGCATATGAAAGTTCTGATTATGCAAAACTATATCGCTGATATAAAAGTTAAAATGGAGCTACAACACGGGTTTGTAGCCAACTAAGGTCTCCTCAGAGTAAACCCACTGGAATTAATAGGGTAAGTGACTTAAGGTCCATGAATAACCATAGTTTATAGAGGTCCCGAGCCCTAAGGAATTCAGACTATCCTCCACCAGGGCCAGGGCCTTTTCAGTGATGGCTCCCACCTGGTGGAATGCTCTGTCCCATGAGACAAGGGCCCAAAGGATTTAAGGATTTAACCTCCTTCCGTCGGGCCTGTAAGACAAAGCTATTCCGCCTGGCATTTAATTTGAATTCAGCCTGATCTTTTATTTTCCTTCTCTTCCCTCCCCCTCCCCTTTTATGAAGATTACCCACTCTGGGACCCCAAAGCTAATTCTCCCCTGGTCTCCTCGGACCCCAAAGCTAATTCTCCCCTGGCCTCCTCGCTGGGCCAAATAGGACTGATTTAGCCAGCTAGCCCTGGTGACTGACTAATGTTTATTGGATGGATTTTCCCCAAATTGATTTTTGAACTTTGAATTTTATGATCATTCATGCTTTTGTACTGTATATTATGTTGCTTCTATGTTGTATTACAGTTAAGTGTTTTAAATTTGTTTTTAGCCACCCTGCCCGGTTTTCTGAACCAGGAAGGGCAGGATAAAAATTAAAAAAAATATTATTATTATGCCCATTCATTCCAGCGGGTCTACTCTGAGTAGGACTCGCACTGGCTACAAACCACAGCCTTCTTGGGCTTCTTTAGATGTAGGAATCTCTTCTGCAGGGGTCAGCAAACTTTTCCAGCAGGGGGCCGGTCCACTGTCCCTCAGACCTTGTGGAGGGCCGGACTATATATTTTTTTTTGGGGGGGGGGAATGAACGAATTCCTAAGCCCCACAAATAACCCAGAGATGCATTTTAAATAAAAGCACACATTCTACTCATGAAAAAAAAAGGTTATTCCCGGACCGTCTGTGGGCCAGATTGAGAAGGCGATTGGGCCGGATTCGGCCCCCGGGCCTTAGTTTGCCTACCCATGTGCGAGAGCCTGTTCGAACCTTCGGACGCATTTGTGTGCTGAAGCACACTACTTAAAAACTCAAGTCTCGAATCAATATTGGCGTTTAATAATTTATCCCAGAGATGACTTCTATTTATGGAAGCAAAAGCAGCAATTAAGTCAATAAAAGCTGTAAAAAGCTGTGCAGGTTCTGCTGCAGCTTTCCATTATCAAATGGCTGAGCGAGAAGCAATTACCAAAGGAAATTCCCTTCCTTGAAACCTGCCTGGCCTACTACTACCGGTATACGATAATGACCCTCCAATCTTTGCAGGAGGTACTTAGCAGACATTTTGGCCAATACATCAGTCAAGCTGATGAGTCTGTGGTTCTTAGCAGGATTTTTGGGGGGAGCAAAAACTCCGGGGAACTGAGTTCCCTTACCTTAAGAAAATTAAATAATTACTATTTTTGTCTGGGGGCGGGGGCTGGAACGGACATAAACCCAATGCTTGAGCCAAAAATCCACCTGTATCTGCAATCAATAAAGTTGTGGCCATCTGCAAACCAGATCATTGCCTGCTTGAGTTTATTCAAGTTTATTGACTGCCCCAGCCCAGGGGCAGTCAATAAATATATGAACTATAATGCTAAATTTCCTCCCACATGGTATACAGGCTGTATAATTTGGACACATAAACGAGCTTCTCGTTAACAAATTCCAGCAGTCTTGAAAATTTCAGGTGGCAGGAAATCCTGTCTCGGAGCATTATTTATAATTAAAATTATTATTTATAACCGGGCCCCGGACACATTTAATAGACCATAGATTGTTTAAATAGCCCAAAGTGTGGTTGAAGAGGAAAGATTTTGCCTGGCGCCTAAAGATATGGAATGAAGGCGCCAGGCCAGCCTCCCTGGCAACAGCATCCCACAAGCGGGGAGCCACCGCAGAAAAGGCCCCGTTCTTGTGTTGCCACCCTCTGGACCTCCCGTGGAGGAGGCACACAAGGAAGGCCCTTAGGTGATGAGCGCAGGGTTCATACGGGGAGAGGCGGAGAGTGAAATTAAAACTTTTCCGCTGATCTGAGCGCTGTGGCGTTTGCCGGCCCCAGAGGGGTTGGCAAACGATGCAAACAGCCTTCAGGACACAAAAGTTTAGCCACTCCTGATCTGCTAGTTAATAATACAGTGGAACCTCGGGTTGCGAACGCGATCCGTGTGGGAGGCACATTCGCAACCCACAGCATTCGCAACCCGCAGTGCCGCACGAAGTGCAATTTAGTGTTCCTGCACATACGCAACCCTAAAAGACGTAACCTGAAGCGCCTGTAACCTGAGGTACCACTGTAATAATAATAATAATAATAATAATAATAATAATAATAAAAAAAAATTTATTATTTGTACCCCGCCCATCTGGCTGGGTTTCCCCAGCCACTCTGGGCGGCTTCCAACAAAGATGAAAAATACATCAAAATGTCACACATTAAAAACTTCCCTGAACAGGGCTGCCTTCAGATGTCTTCTAAATGTCAGGTAGTTGTTTATCTCTTTGACATCTGATGGGAGGGCGTTCCACAGGGTGGGTGCCACCACTGAGAAGGCCCTCTGCCTGGTTCCCTGTAGCTTAGCTTCTCGCAGTGAGGGAACCGCCAGAAGACCCTCGGCGCTGGACCTCAGTGTCTGGGCAGAACAATGGGGGTGGAGACGCTCCTTTAGGTACACTGGACCAAGGCGGTTTAGTTCTCAGCTTGCAAGGAGTTTTTTAAAAAAATGGAGAAGCATTTGAAAGCAGTAGCATGAAGCGGTACAATCCCTTCCTACACCTCTTTCTTGTGGGCATGGGTAAACCTAGCCATAAACACTGCATGATGTGAGAGATGGGTCCCTTCTAAAGGATTTTACCCATTTCTTTCCTGGCTCATTCTGTGCAATGGCCCAGGAACTGCTGTTTTCATCACAGCAGTGCAGTATCTTTGCTAGGTCTCTGCTTCTAAGAACTACAGAATCATAGATTTGCAGAGTCGGAAGGGATCCCCAGCGGTCATCTAGACCAACCCCCTGCAACGCATCGTTTTCCAGGATGGCCTCTTTTCTTTTTTGCGTGTGACCCTCAAGAGTGAGGATGTGCTTCCATCCAGCACACCAGCACGTGACAGTATATTATAGGTCAAAAAACAGACAGTCCCTTATGTACTTACCTTTTCATTACTGGACGTTTTATAGACCTGATGTTCTTTGGCACAGTTTTCCTGCACTTAGAGGTTTCCCGTTTGTGACTTTAGCAGGCTTGCTGTGCTCACAAGCCCTGGCGCCAAGAGGCAGTTGTCTCTGGTGTGCCAAGGCCTCTTCCCCTGGGAGGAAAGGCGCCGGTTTCCGTCGCACGCGGCCGTTTTTCACGCAGTGCACGCACGGAGCCGCTCTCCGGTGGAGTTCCAGCGCATAGATGTGCCTCATGTGACAAGCACACACTCACACAATGCTGCTGGATTTCCCCCTCCCGACGAGGCTTTCTACCGTCCGATCCTGGCCACCGGCCAAGGGGATAAATTTAAATTCTGCCTGGGTGGCAAAACTAAACAGTTGCGCAGGCCGGGAGACAAAACAGTGCGCTTGGCATCTCTGAAAAGGGCATCTGCCACTCCCCCTTGGCAATGGCTGGAGGCAGACGAGAGAGAAAAATCTCCTCCCTGTAGTTAAAAACTTTTCCACCCCAGTTGCTGGGATGGGTTCAAAGGGCAAGGAAAGCCACAGGCTAGAAGCTAGTGCAATTCTTCCTTCTCTGCCCCCTGTGCAAGGAGCTGGAGGAAGAGAGAGGGAAGATAAGGACCTTAGAAGTGGCCGGCTGGATCAGGCCAGAGGCCCACCTGAGCCAGCATCCTATTCCCAAAATGGCACATCCTATGCATGACAGGTATGCGAGTGGCGCTGTGGGTTAAACCACAGAGCCTAGGGCTTGCCGATCAGAAGGTCGGCGGTTCGAATCTCCGCGACAGGGTGAGCTCCCGGTGCTCGGTCCCTGCCAACCTAGCAGTTCGAAAGCACATCAAAGTGCAAGTAGATAAATAGATACTGCTCCGGCGGGAAGGTAAACAGCATTTCCGTGTGCTGCTCTGGTTCGCCAGAAGCGGCTTAGTCATGCTGGCCACATGACCCGGAAGCTGTACGCCGGCTCCCTCGACCAACTCTGGGGTTGCAGCGCTTATCTCACTTTACTGGCCGACAGAGCTGGCCCATGCAGGACTAAACTGCTTCTGGTGCAACAGAACAGCATGACGGAAGCCAGAGTGCACGGAAACGCCGTTTACCTTCCCGTCGCAGTGGTATCTATTTATCTACTTGCACTGGCCCTGGAAAATAGGAACCCTTGGAGCGTCTGCAAAAACATAGTACTTCTTGACAATATGACATTCCTTCATGGCAGGGGGTTGGACTAGATGACCCCCGGGTCCCTTCCAACTCTACAGTTCTATGATTCCATCTAGTCAGGATAAAACCCCAACCTAGATCTTCAACATGGGCGATCTGCTGGCTAAACATGAGCCGCATCAGCAATCTACCCAACATTTGGCATATTCCCCATTCTAGTTGGAACACAATATGTTTCATTTGTTTGTTTTAGGGTTTATTGCCAGCTTATCGTCAAGTTAATGAGGACTAGCTCCATGTCTCCCTCCCCAGCCCTGAATGTAGGAACCAATAAGCGTTTTCCAAGCTTTTATTTCGTTTGCCTTCACAACAGATCAGTCATATAGTCTCTGTTTTACAGCGAAGGGACAGAGGGCCAACTTGTCACGTGCCACAAAATGAGTTGAAATAAAACGAGGCCTATATTTGATTGAATTTGATTGTCTGGTTGAGATTATTTCCCCTTGCCCTTCGCATGGCGTTTGTAACCTGGAAGTTCCAGACAATGAAGACCAACTTCTTGGAAGTATGATAGAAAAACATCCCCAGAGAATCCGTATCTGTGGATGTCAGTCAGTTGAGGACACTGTTCATTCTAAGTTGTACTGTAAGTTATATGAAATTCCGAGGGCTAAATACTTAAAGAATACCCTGGGTCTATTGCCACCTTGGGTATTCTTTAAGTATTTAGCCCTCGGAATTTCCTTGGACGTGGGTGGCGCTGTAGGTTAAACCACAGAGCTCAGGACTTGCCGATCAGAGGGTCGGCGGTTCAAATCCCTGCAACAGGGTGAGCTCCCGTTGCTCGGTTCCTGCTCTTGCCAACCTAGCAGTTCGAAAGCACGTCAAAGTGCAAGTAGATAAATAGGTGGGAAGGTAAACGGCATTTCCGTGTCCTGCTCTGGTTCGCCAGAAGCGGCTTAGTCATGCTGGCCACATGACCCGGAAGCTGTCTGCGGACAAACGCCGGCTCCCTCGGCCCATAGAGCGAGATGAGCGCCGCAACCCCAGAGTCGGTCACGACTGGAGCTAATGGTCAGGGGTCCCTTTACCTTTACTTTATTGCCACCTTAGTGACATCTATAACATCAATGACCTGCTGTCTGGCTCAAACAAATCAGTTATGTTTGAGGAACTAGGGGAGAAGGCCACTTATTTGCCTTGCCCCTGTTCACATCAAGTAGAATTTGCTTTTGAGAAAACATGGGCAGGATGCCTACAGCCACAACACAGACATTTGCTCATTTTAAGAAAACCACAATAATAAATTAGGCTGCAAACCGATGTCCTTTGTGGAAGGGAACTCCACCAGACTCAATTTGGCTTAATTCTGAGCAGACACAAAGGCACACATCCTCTGAGGAAGTGGCTTGTGCCTCCGTGTGCTCTAAATAAAGAGGAACACAAAACGCCTATGTAAGAAACTCTTCTCAGCATAAGAATTAAATGTGTGCATCCAATCTTAATTCAGGGGGGAAAAGACACAGGGTTTTATGGAAATACTGAATCAAGCTCTGCATCAGCCCATGTGATTTGGCCTCACCCTGCGTTGCTAAGTGCCCATTTAGTGCCCTAATGTGAACGGTGGAGCTAACATTTCCCTTTCTTCTCCTGGCAGGGCTTGCAGAAAACCCATCTCCAACCAAATCAGCAGGAAGCTGAATCCCACAAGAGGATTTTTCTCAGTTAACCCCTACCCATCCACCCCCGGCTGGTAACAGCCGTACATCAACCAGAAGGCCCCGCAGTCATAGAGCTGGAAGGATCATCTCGTCCCTGCAATATAGGAACACGCAGCTGTCCCGAACCTGCAACCTTGGCATTATATCTGCACCACACTCTAAGCCACAGGTCGGTAACCTAAGGCCCATGGGCTGGAAGACATTTTCGTCTTGCGAAGCAAGCCCATAGGAAATTCGTTTTGTGAAGCACCTCCAAAACAGAAAACTCTTTCGTCTAGCGAGTTTTCTGTCTTGCGAGACATTCGTCTTGTGGGGCACCACTGTACTTTTATCAGTATGAGAAGGCTTCAAAAAGCTAATGAATAGGCTCTGTCAGAGCCAGCCTGGGAACTGACTTTTATCTCATTCAGTTGCAACATCTTGGACATGCTGAACCGCAAGGCTCCTCGGCCCCCTTGGCTTCTCACCCCCTTTCCTGGGAAGAGTCCAAAAGAGTCCCAAGACAGGAGCTTTCTGTTCATGCTCAGGAAACACATGGGGCAGGACTCCTGAAGAGGGGGAGAAAGAGGAGGGAATTGGAGGGGAATATATACTCTGTGCAAATGGCTGTGAACTCGTGCTTGTTTGTGAGTTATCACACTTGCTCCTTCTGCCCCCCCCCCCATGGCAGAATAAAGCTCTTTCTCTGGATTTAACCCCTTGGTGTCGTTTGACTCTTTTCGTCTCTCCCCGGGCGCAACGCTTTCCTACCCATGGTTAAAAGGGCCTAGAAAGGCTACAGTTGTTGTTGTTGTTATAAGTTGAGACTGTTTTGCCCCAGTCAGCAATCCAGCCGCTGAATTCTGCACCAGCTGCTGATTCTGAACCATCTTCAAAGGCTGCCCCATGTATAATGCTCTACAGTAATCTAACCCAGAGGTTGTCGGAGAATAGACAACAGAAGTTGGGCAAATGCAACTTACAGGGGCAAATCAGAAGATGCCAGAGGCTCTGGGCCTCTGGTCAACAACAGACTTTAATAAGGAGGAATCGCTTTTGTCCTGGCAGGCTGGAATGAAATGGAAGGACACAGTTTCTGAAAGCGGTTCTTCTGCTTAGGGAGCGGGATACTTCAGTGGCCAGGTTCAAGCATGATGCGCATAATGCTAAACACAATATCTGGACCTGTCTGGCCCAGCAAGGGTAGGACAGGGTACGGAAGGAATTTCCTATGCCCCTCCTATCGACTGCTACGCACCTTTTGCAAGCACCCTATATATCACTGTTCCAGGAAGAGTCTTCCATAAAATTCCCAGCAACACTTTTCCGCACATGGCAGGTTTATCTGGCACAGGGCATGATAAGACACATGCCCAGCCGTCTGTGGGAATTCCAAACCTCCGCATGATGCCAGCGAGAGGCACGCAAGGCGTCTCTCTCTCTTTCTCTTTAGAATAATGTTTACTGAGACTTTCCAACCTAAAATACAATAAAACCAAACCAATCTAAAGAAGATCATTTGGAAAGAAGCGAGAAGAAGCAGAAAAAGAAACTGAAGAGGTAGAAAAAGAATAAGGAAAAGTAAACCCAAAGTCCTCTATTATAGTAATTATATCTTAATCCTTTTTTCCACACACAGAAGGGAGATAGGGAACTTCGAAAAGCAAAGCATAAATATGGATAGTTAACAGAAAGAAAGCAAGAATTACAGATCATAAGAAAAGCAAGAGGAGAAGAGAAATAAGAGGCCCGCAAGGCTTCTGAGAGGATTTACAAAACAAACACGTGTTGCTTGGCTGCCATTTATTTTGAAAAGGGGCAGGTGATGGACCCCCCCAACACCACCTTAGGCCATGCAGTTCATAGCCCTTCCCCCCTTTCCTAACGTTGGAGGGATGATGTGAGGGGTTTGGGGTTAGTGCAGCTCACACCGGCAAATGCGTACCATGGAGCTTCAGGGGTACCTAACGTCCCCAGTGCAGCATCGCATCTTTGAGAGAAGATGCTGAACCAACAGAAGGCAACCCATAACCTTCTCCCAAAAGCCACCTCTCTCAGGACGCAAAGGTTGTGGGCAACGCACTCAAGCTGCGGAGGAAAACTTCACAGCTTTACACCATTTCCCTCCTGCTAAGGAAAACTCCTCCATGGTTTAACTCAGGGGTCAGCACACTTTTTCAGCAGGGGGCCGGTCCACTGTCCCTCAGACCTTGTGCGGGGGCCAGACTATATGGGGGGGGGTGAATGAATTCCTATGCCCCACAAATAACCCAGAGATGCATTTTAAATAAAAGCACACATTCTACTCATGTAAAAACACACTGATTCCCGGACCATCCGCAGGCCGGATTTAGAAGGCGATTAGGCCGGATCCGGCCCCCAGGCCTTAGTTTGCCTACCCATGGTTTAACTTATGCGCACCCACAAAAGAAAATAAAAAACCCTCAGAGGTTTGCAGGACAAGTCAGGTCACCTAAATCTTCCCACATTTGTGGGGAGTCTTTAGGCATGCGATCACAGATTCACAGAAAGAGCAGCGTTGGAAGGCACCAGCACGGTCATCTAGTCCAACCCCTGGCAAGGATGTACATGTGTAAAATGTCACTTTCCCTATTTTTGTCCCATTTCTTTGCTTTCCTCTTGTTTTCCCATCCGTCACGACTGCAATTTAATTTCACACATTTTTTTTTTTTTTAAAAAAAGCCAACTCACTTTCCACCTCTAATCCTGCTTTTTCAACTCAAGAATTCAATATCGCAAATCACATGAGGAAGACAAACGCCAGAGCCACGGGCTGACTGACAGCACTTGCAGACTTTTCAGCTAAAGCATTTTATCCTAGAGGTCTCCTATCGCCCCATCGTTTATTTTCACCTGTCATAAAAGGCACCAGGAAGTAGAAGCAACACACAGAGCAAACTCTCCCCCCTCCAGCCCACTCTCCCCCAAACAAAGCACATTGGTAACAACAACAAACTCCCCCCCCCCCAAAAAAAAGAACAACTCTCAAAAGCTCTGTCTTTCCTTCACCTGTGTCCTCTCATATAAAAGTTGTTTTGATACCATACAATAATCTTTATTGTTATTGTCCCATACAGAACAACGAAATTGGAAAAAATCTACATCAGACATTCAAAAACCAACAAGCCTGCTATCCCAACTAACCTGGTTAACCTCCTAAAAACTCTGATACCCCATTTTTAAATACAATATACTCCCACAGAGACTCCTTACATCGCATTTAAAATCACATTTAGATAGAAACTGTTTCTCAGACGGCTAGTCCTAGTCTTTATAACCCTGTACCTTCTTCCAGAAGGCAGAAGCTGAAAGAGATCATTTCCGGGGTGCGCACTATCCTGCGCTATCTCTGCAGCTTTCTTATGGCACCTGGCAGCATAGATTTGATCCGAGGTGGGAAGCGTGCACCCAGTTTCAGCCATGCTACAGTCCTGCCACCCAGGCTCACACCGTGTGATGCTGAGCGTGTTTGCTCAGGAGAAAAAAATGAGCATTTCTCTGCTGGATGGCACTCGCTTCCTAACAAGTAGACACAGGACTGCTCTGCAAAAATGCTTGGCATGTTTGCTTGGGAGTCATTCCCACTGTGTTCAGCTTGCTCCCAGGTAAACGCACATGCAGGATTTCACAGAAGAGGCACCATTGCCCAGAACAGACCCAGGTCTCACCTGAAGGCCTTGTGAGAATGGGGAGGCTCGTATTGTCCTTCTCTCCTCTTCTCTGCTTGAAGTTAGACTGTCTTCATCTCTCTCCTCCTCTGCTCTCTCCCTCCTCTGCTATTGCTCCAGGCGTTATGGGTGTCTCTCTCATCGCACACATACACTAGAGACACACATCCTGACACTGGAAGCAGAAGCGAAACCTCCCACTTTTTTATTTATTTATTTCTGCAAAACCAAAACCATTCACAGACACAAGCCGCCTCTCTTGGGGAGAGGAAAGAAAGGTGAAGCAGAGAGCAAAAAAACAAGGCAGGCATGTGCTTCTTCCCAGAGCAGAAAACCACTGGAAGGAAGGCAAAAGGGTGGGGCATTTCATTTTCTGGTTGTTGTTTTTTTAAAGTGTCTTAATATTTCATCTCCCATCAAATATTCATGCTGCCGGCAGGGCTGTGGGAGGGAATCATTTGCTTAAGGACTCGCTTGGCAGCTCGGAAAAGCAAATCTGGAGGGAAAGGTCGAGGCAGGTGGACCCAGCGCTTTTTTCCGGGGGTACGCATACCCCTAAACATTTTGTGAATCTCAAAGTTGGTCTCATTGAAGGGCAGTATTTCAATATGAGTAGGGAAAATGAGAGTACAGTGGTACCTCGGGTTAAGTACTTAGCGGAGTTTATAACCTGAAGCGTATGTTTCCTGAAGCGTATGTAACCCGAGGTACCGCTAACCCAGAAATAGTGCTTCAGGTTAAGAACTTTGCTTCAGGATGAGAACAAATTGCGCAGGGGCAGCAGGAGGCCCCATTAGCTAAAGTGGTGCTTCAGGTTAAGAACAGTTTCAGGTTAAGAATGGACCTCCGGAACGAATTAAGTTCTTAACCCGAGGTACTACTGTACCCCAAAACATTTAGCCCGGCTTCAGCTGGGGAGGGCGGGATATAAATAAATTATTATTATTATTATTATTATTATTATTATTATTATTATAGCACTGGGTGGGCCCACCTGAGGAATGAAGTCAGGAGATAAGACCAGGCATCTTAGGGACTTACAGAAAACACACCTCGGATGTGGCCTGGGGCATCCACAACCAGTTTCGGAAAACACACAGGGCAGGTGTTCCCTCCTGTCTCGGCCACCTAGCACGCCTTGAAACGGTTGCATAACTGGCTGAGAGTTCAACTGGTGTAGCACCACGTCACCTCTCTGCGGTAGTAGCAATTCTCAAGATTTCGGGCTTGGAGGTGCAGAAGAAGCGTGGGGAGGTTTGTGAGTGCCTGAGGGGCTTTTTAATAGGGGCTTTCCGGAGGTGTGGGTCCTCAGGGTCAAGTAGATCAAGTTCTGTAGGAATGCTTTTACATGTGGCCTCTGAAGACGGTTCGGAAACTCCAGCCGGCGCAGAATTTGGTGGCCAGGTTGCTCAACGAGGCAAGACGGTTTCGGGGATATGACACCGATCTCGGCCTGACTGCTCTGGCTGCCAGTTTCCAGGCCCAATTCAAAGTGCTAGTTTTGACCTTGTTGTTGTTTAGTCGTTTAGTCGTGTCCGACTCTTCGTGTCCCCCTGGACCAGAGCACGCCAGGCACTCCTGTCTTCCACTGCTTCCCGCAGTTTGGTCAAACTCATGCTGGTAGCTTCGAGAACACTGTTCCACCATCTCGTCCTCTGTGGTCCCCTTCTCCTTGTGCCCTCCATCTTTCCCAACATCAGGGTCTTTTCCAGGGAGTCTTCTCTTCTCATGAGGTGGCCAAAGTCTTGGAGCCTCAGCTTCAGGATCTGTCTTTCCAGTGAGCACTCAGGGCTGATTTCCTTCAGAATGGAGAGGTTTGATCTTCTTGCAGTCCATGGGACTCTCAAGAGTCTCCTCCAGCACCAGAATTCAAAAGCATCAATTCTTCTGCAATCAGCCTTCTTTATGGTCCAGCTCTCACTTCCATACATCACTACTGGGAAAACCATAGCTTTAACTATACGGACCTTTGTTGGCAAGATGATGTCTCTACTTTTTAAGATGCTGTCTAGGTTTGTCCTTGCTTTTCTCCCAAGAAGCAGGCGTCTTTTAATTTCGTGACTGCTGTCACCATCTGCAGTAATCATGGAGCCCAAGAAAGTAAAATCTCTCACTGCCTCCATATAGGTTTTGACCTATAGAGCCTTAAACGGCGCAGGACCGCAATACCTCAATGACTACCTCTCCCCATATAAACTGTCCCGGACCCTGCAATCATCACCTGAGGCCTTTCTTCATGTGTCACCCCCATGGGAGGTCCGGAGGCTGTCAACACAAAACAGGGCCTTTTCTGTGGTGGCTCCCCTCTTGTGGGATGCTCTCCTCAAGGGAGCCTCGCCTGGAGTCTTCATTACATGTCTTTAGGCTCCAGGCGAAAACATTTCTCTTCAGTCAGGCCTTGGGTTGATTGATACCCAATGCCCTTTTAAATGTGTTGTGGAAGGTTTTGTTACTGGTTTGTTTCTGTTCTGATTTTTATTACGCATTTTGTGGTTTTTATATTGTTGTGAACAGCCCTGATATCTATGGGTATAGGGCGTTATACAAATTTAATAAATAATGATAATAATAAATGTTATATCACGGAAGGAAGCTCCCGTAAGAGACACACAGTAGGCATATAAACCATTTTGAGATTTGGGGGAGGGGGGGTTGCAGGGGTGTTTTTTTAAAAATAATAAAAAACCCAATCAAGCAGCGTATAATTTTTTGGAAACAAATAACGTATTTATTCGAAAGCAGTTGTAAAGCGCCACTTTTTAAAAAGAAAAAAAGCCACCTCTAAGCCATGTGCAAAAACACGACGTTAAAAAGTGTTTCGTAAAACCGCTTTATTAAAAAAAGGAATTTGGTGATAATTTTGAGATTGAAAGGGTGGGGCGAAGTCTGGGCAGCAAGATGAATGTTTGCGAGGCCGTCTGAAGCAAGGAGTGGGCAGTGTGTCTTGTATGGCAGAAGGAATGGTCTTGGAGATATGACAGAAAAAAACCATTTTGAGGCCACCACTAAGTGTTAAGGAGAACAGGGATTACTCTGACAAGGTTCAGTTATCTGAGGCCCTCAGCCTCATTGGAAAAGCACTTTGGAAGTCATTGGCTTGGACCTCTGGCAAGTGTACACTCTCTCTCCCTGCTAATAGTCTCTGATGGGTTAGAAGAGTTTGAAGGGTAGGTGTCAGAGTAGAAAGAAGGATAAGAAAAAATAGGAGAGAAAGAGAAAGAGCAAAGTTCCCAAGGGTCTCCGCTCTTAGAATCACGTAGAGTTGGAAGGGACCATGGAAGTCATCCAGTCCAAGCCCTTGCAATGCTCGTGTGTGAGACTCGAACCCACAACCTTCAGATTAAGAGCCTCCTGCTCTACCAAATGAGCTATCCCAAAAGAAACAGGTCTCCTATAGAGCGCCCTCCCATGCCAAATTCTATGCACGCCATACATTTAAAGCACATTCTCCCGACGCCGCCCAAGAATACTGGGAATCTGTCGTTTCCCCATCACAGATCTAAATTCCCAGCACCCTTAACAAACTACAGTTCCCATAATTATTATTGGGGGGGGGCTGTGTGTGCTTTAAATGTATGCTGTGCACACAGCTTATGTTTAGCCGGCAATTCCAAAATATGGAATTTCTCAAGCACCTGAACGAAAGCAAGATCGTGAAACACAACGGAGGGGGTTGATGGCGAAACAGAGATTTGCATAAACGGTTACTCAGCCCCATAATTATTGCCTCGTTTGGGGTGTTCAGCTGGTTGCAATCTGAGTTTTCTCCCTGCTGATCAAGATAAGCCGGTGACGGCAGAGACCACAAAATTGCTAGAGAGTGGCATTGGGGGGAAAGGAAAGGCCACAACTACGCTCTCTTTGATCTTTAAATTGCATGTTTCAGTTTGGCCATTTATACATCTATGTATAATACATATGTATAATATAATCTATGTTTATACATAGGTGTCCTTTGTACGCAAATTCCAATAGCTGATGGCTGAGCTAGGTGCTTAGCTGTAAAGGTCTTTGGTTTATGACCCCCCTTGTGACGGAGTCGGTCCAGAATGTGCAAAACCAGTTAAGATTCTTCCTCCACAAATCTCCCCTAGAAATTTATAATATTTTTGGAAGGAGCTGCTAATCCAACAAGTCTGTTTACGTCGCCTTCAGCTCAGCTGCTGATTTTATGGAGGTTTGACCTTCGATTCATAACCAGGGGCTCTTCTTTTATATAACCTCCGTTCCCACTTGTTTTGTTCACATGGCAGTTGTAATTACCCGTGACACTTTCAAATAAAATAAAATAAAAACTTTCGAGAAAAGTTGCAAGCCCGCTTCATTTTGTACGCACTCCCCCCCATCGTCCACAGATACCCCAAATTTCTGACATGCGAGAAAGGAGAACCAGCTTTTGCAAAGCTTTAGAAGTAGCTATTTAGAACTCTGCTCAGTGTCTAACAAACCAGAGTTTCCCCCCCTCATTGGGAACTCACCGGGACTCAGTTCTGACACCTCTCAGGTGGGCGCCATTGTCATTATAAGAGAACAAGGGAGGATTTTGTGGTAAGTTCCAGCACCCTTTTTTCTATAAAAATAGCACTGAGCACAACAGTAGGTATTTTACAAGTACAGTGGTACCTCGGGTTAAGAACTTAATTCGTTCCAGAGGTCCGTACTTAACCTGAAACTGTTCTTAACCTGAAGCACCACTTTAGCTAATGAGGCCTCCTGCTGCCAGAGCACGATTTCTGTTCTCATCCTGAAGCAAAGTTCTTAACCCGAGGTACAATTTATGGGTTAGTGGAGTCTGTAACCTAAAGCATATGTAACCTGAAGCGTATGTAACCCGAGGTACCACTGTACAGCCTGCAATAAAATGTTGCAGTACATCCCCACCCCGATATTTCTCCAGGTCAAGGTTCCGCTAAGCCTAGAACAGACGCCTGTTATTCCATTACTTACAATGGCCACCTAATCAAAACTTTAAGATCATTGAACTTGTCTCTTCCAGCATTGCTTGGTTCATGAGGCAGGAAGACTGCGATGGAAAACCAGACGTGCATCTTTAAACAAAACGGCAGGTTCCTTCTTACTGGGGGCTACCTGATAAAATATCTCTTAAAATTCCTACAATGTTCTAGAGAGTTTTCCCTGCATATGCAGCAACCACTAGGGATTCTGCAGAATTCTGACGGACGTGTTAGCAGAAATTCCCAATGTTTGCTTATTCATTTCATCACCAGATCGTAAATCGAGCTGGCAAATGCAATTGTTCCGTCCACAAACAATATGCAATTGATGATGTCCCCTCATGTCATTTGCATTGTATTTCCTTTGTGTTTAAATAAACGGTGTGGAACAATAGGACGGTTGTATGCAAACAATTCCAACACAGCATACAGGAAAATGAAGAACACAATTTCGTTTCATGAGCCGAACTGCAGCGGAATAGACCAGCACTCAGCCACCTGAGCTTGCTATTAGAGGGAGTGACAAATAATTGACAGCAATACCTTATTGAAACAAACCAAACAGCCATGCTCTAGTAACAAATCCGTTCAAGGGTTTGGGCTGATCCTGAGACTCAGCCGCTGTGTAAGTTCATCACCCCTTAGAACAGGGGTAGGCAACCTAAGGCCCGTGGGCCGGATGGGGCCCGAGTGCCTTCTCAATCCAGCCGACGGATGGTCCGGGAATCAGCGTGTTTTTACATGAGTAGAATGTGTCCTACAGTGGCACCTCGGGTTAAGTATTTAATTTGTTCTGGAGGTCCGTTCTTAACCTGAAACTGTTCTTAACCTGAAACACCACTTTAGCTAATGGGGCCTCCTGCTGCCGCAGCACCCCCAGGACACGATTTCTGTTCTCATCCTGAAGCATAGTTCTTAACCTGAAGCACTATTTCTGGGTTAGCGGAGTCTGTAACCTGAAGCGTATGTAACCTGAAGCGTATGTAACCCGAGGTACCACTGTATTTGAAATGCATCTCTGGGTTATTTGTGGGGCCTGCCTGGTGTTTTTACATGAGTAGTATGTGTGCTTTTATTTAAAATGCATCTCTGGGTTATTTGTGGCGCATAGGAATTCGTTCATATTTTTTTTCATAATATAGTCCGGCCCACCACATGGTTTGAGGGACAGTGGAGCGGTCCATGGCTGAAAAAGTTTGCTGACCCCTGCTTTAGAAGGACACTGCGTGGAAATTTTCAGAGAGGTGGATGGTGGAAGAAGAGTGTGCTAATCTAGGCAAAGAGGACTGTTTGTGCAAAACAAGTTCAGTCTGTTGGCATTGCAAGAGTTTGAAGGTTATTTCTGGCTGTTCTCCCTCTTCCTCCCAAACAGCTGAAGAACAAGATTTGTAAAATCAAGTGGGTGCCCAAAGTTATCTAAACAGATGTGGCAGGAGCCCTTATTACCTAGGTCCAGTACCGATGTTTTTAAAGAGCCTTTTCGACAACCCTATAAGGCAAAGACAGATGAGGAAAATTCTCAGTCTTCCTTTGCCAGGGTTGGCTCTCTCACCCGCCCCACCTTTTTAAAAATACCTTCAAAATTGGCACCTTTATTTTAGGAATTCAGCAGTTTCCTGTGTGCAAAAAAAAAACACGGCAACTTTTTCTTCTCAAACAGGAGGCGAACTTAGCTGGCATTATTATTATTTTTTGGACAATTTGCATTTCTGAAGCTGTTTCAGCCGAAAAGAAAACAAGAGGTGCTGTGCCTGCGTGTGTGACCTTTATCTGTTTGGAGTTGGCAACAGGTTAATTATGTGTTAGCTGAAACACCGCTTCCGTTTGCTCACCTGGGTTGCTTAATTGAGCTGACCTCTGTGCATTACAGAAGAGCCTGAGGTGGATATCTAGGGGGTTTAGGGAGAGAGAGAGAGAGATTTGTCATAGAATCGGAGAATTGCAGAGTTGGAAGCGAAGCCAAGGGTCATCTAGCCCAACCCCCTGCCATGATTCTATGATTAAACCACCGTTTATCTTAGCTGTAGTTTACTGTGACAGAAGGTAAAAATGCCAGCTGCTTTTACACTAGACTACACTACATTTTAGGGACACGGGTGGGCGCTGTGGGTTAAACCACAGAGCCTAGGACTTGCTGATCGGAAGGTCGGCGGTTCGAATCCCCGCGACGGGGTGAGCTCCCGTTGCTCGGTCTCTGCTCCTGCCAACCTAGCAGTTCAAAAGCACGTCAAAGTGCAAGTAGATAAATAGGTACCGCTCCGGCGGGAAGGTAAACGGCGTTTCCGTGCGCTGCTCTGTTTCGCCAGAAGCGTCTTAGTCATGCTGGCCACACAACCCGGAAGCTGTACGCCAGCTCCCTTGGCCAATAAAGCGAGATGAGCGCCGCAACTCCAGAGTCGGCCACGACTGGACCTAATGGTCAGGGGTCCCTTTACCTTTACCTTTACACTACATTTTGGAATATCTGTCTTAATGCTTAATAAAATCTTGGATAGTAGAGTCAGGTCGCCCAGCGTGTCCATCATGATACCTGAAATTGATAGCCGACGTGAACCATGGGAACCAGGGGAAGTGATGTAGGTAGGAAATATTTGTTATTTGTATCATAGCTTTGTGGTAGCCTGCATGCCGTGTATACCCTGCTAAAAGGACCCCAAATATCAGAGCTAGAGTGAAAACATCTGCCTGAGACTCCAAAGACCCTGCCAGTCACAGCAGATAAGCCCTTGACTTGATGGACCAACGTTATGACACAGCATAAGAGAGCATCATATATTCATTAATCTCCTGTGCTATTGTTGTTGTTGTTTAGTCATTTAGTCATGTCCAACTCTTCATGACCCCATGGACCAGAGCACGCCAGGCACTCCTGTCTTCCACTGTCTCCCGCAGTTTAGTCAAACTCATGCTGGTAGCTTCAAGAACACTGTCCAACCATCTCGTCCTCTGTGGTCCCCTTCTCCTTGTGCCCTCCATCTTTCCCAGCATCAGGGTCTTTTCCAGGGAGTCTTCTCTTCTCATGAGGTGGCCAAAGTCTTGGAGCCTCAGCTTCAGGATCTGTCCTCCCAGTGAGCACTCAGGGCTGATTTCCTTCAGAATGGATAGGTTTGATCTTCTTGCAGTCCATGGGACTCTCAAGAGTCTCCTCCAGCACCAGAATTCAAAAGCATCCATTCTTCGGTGATCAGCCTTCTTTATGGTCCAGCTCTCACTTCCATACATCACTACTGGGAAAACCATAGCTTTAACTATACGGACCTTTATTGGCAAGGTGATGTCTCTACTTTTTAAGATGCTGTCTAGGTTTGTCGTTGCTTTTCTCCCAAGAAGCAGGCATCTGTATACCCTGCTAAAAGGACCCCAAATATCAGAGGAAAAACATCTGCTTGAGACTCCAAAGACCCCTGCCAGTCACAGCAGATAAGCCCTTGACTTGATGGACCAACGTTATGACACAGCACAAGAGAGCATCATATATTCATTAATCTCCTGTGCTATTAAAACTGCTTAAAATATCCAGAGAAGCTGCTGCCAATGACAGCCTTTTCTTGTACTCTAAAACATCTCCAGGTTGCAGAATGCTGGCATAGACTTGTGGAGGCTGTGGGTGGGAGAATTCTGGCACCGATCTGCGTGATCGGCTCTGAGGTTGGGTTTCTTCCACTTGGGCAAGCGTCAGAGGAGCCAAGGCTTCCGCTGGGATGCGGTGAGAGATGGCAGCAGCCTCACCTCCAGGTTTCTCAAGCAGTATCAGCAGTCATTGCCCGATATTGCAAAATACAATGCAATTCTACTCGTTCGCGGAATCCTTACGCAAGTGCAGAATGGCCTCCTGGCAATAGGCAACTGCCATCCTCTTTTCCCATGTGTTCAGTCACCAGGGCTGGTCCCCCATGGCTCACCCAAGGGACAGATTCCTATCAGGAAGACGTCTCAGGTCTTGCCTACGCAGGTAGCCGAACGAAAGGGCGGAGGACTACAACACGGCAGTGACTCCATCCCCCAAAAAACCCACAGAAATGCCCAGCCAAAATAAGGGAGGACACTGATCTGCATACGTTTTGCAAACGCCAATTTATCTGATAGATGCATATTTCGAAATGATGGCTACAGCTTAAAATACAAGTGCGATGCCGTAGTGGGGAAGGGGCTGAGCTTCAATCTGCAACCCAAGGGGCTCAGTGTAGATGGGGAACTTGAAGCCATACGCACATCCAGCTCTTTCTTCTTTAACTTGAAATGTCTTTCAGCTGAACCAGATGGCCCTTCAAACAGAGGACACCTTCAAATAGAGGACTGTACTCTACAAAGTGGGATGCAGGTGACGCTGTGGGTTAAACCACAGAGCCTAGGACTTGCCGATCAGAAGGTCGGCGGTTTGAATCCCCGCGACAAGGTGAGCTCCCGTTGCTCGGTCCCTGCTCCTGCCAATCTAGCATTTCGAAAGCCCCTCAAAGTGCAAGCAGAAAAATAGGCACCGCTCCCGCGGGAAGGTAAACGGCATTTCCGTGCGCTGCTCTGGTTCGCCAGAAGCAGCTTAGTCATGCCGGCCACATGACCCAGAAGCTGTATGCCGTCTCCCTCGGCCAGTAAAGCGAGATGAGCGCCGCAACCCCAGAGTCGGTCCGACTGGACCTAATGGTCAGGGGTCCCTTTACCTTTACTCTACAAAGTAGGACCCATGGTGATCCTATTAAGAGTGCTGCAGGTGGGGGATCGACATTTTAAAATACAGTCGTACCTCCGCTTACATATCCCTCTAGATATGTAAACTTCGGTATGCGAACGCGGCAAACCCGGAAGTATTTTTCCAGGTTTCGCCGTGCGCGCATGCGCAGAAGCGGTCCTCCAGTTGCGAATTCCTCAGGATGCGGCCGGACCTCTGGAGCAGATCCCGTTTGCAACCGGAGGTACCACTGTAACCTTCTATGGGGGGAAATGAAGGGGAAACACTCCCTGAAACCAAAAAATATCTAGCATGTCAGGGAGAAAAGTTCTAGACCAAACCATCCATTCTACCCACAAGGGTAGACATCAACTCATCAAATTTTACAGGTCGTTGGGCACTGCTATCTCCTTCCCACCTAATTCTGCTGTTTTATAACTTTGAAACAACAAGCCAACCACTCTCTCTCCTGCTGATGTTCAGGGGATGAGTGCCATTGCTTACATAGCAGGCAGATGAGGAAAATCACTTGGTGAACCCAAAAATTATGGGAGGAATTCAATGCTGTGCTGGTTTGAAATCACTTAGCAGTGTGCCAATTGTGCAAGAGAAGTCATGGGAAGTTGTGATGGCTCTTGGCACTCTTCTACTGTAGATCTGATCCTGCCAGCTCTGTGCAACCTCTTGCCCCAGCAAGCTTCTACTGGTCTAGCTGTGTCGACACATTTCATATCACGCCTCTGTTACTCTCAACTTTATGCCAGTGCAGCAGCCCTCACACCGGTGCTCAAAGAATGCCCTTTTACCAAATCACATCTCTTAAACTCTGCAGAGCACCCCTAAAGCTGCAATATGGAGTACAGGGTCATATTTAAGGTGCTGGTTTTGACCTTTAAAGCCCTTCACGGCCTAGGACCCTCGTACCTACAGGACTGCCTCTCCCGGTATGCCCCACGGAGGACCTTAAGGTCCATAAATAGCAACACCCTAAAGGTCCCGGGCCCTAAGGAAGTCAGATTAGCCTCAACCAGAGGCAGGGCCTTTTTCAACACTGGCTCCGGCCTGGTGGAACGCTCTGTCTCATGAGACCAGGGCCCTGCAGGATCTGATTTCTTTCTGCAGGGCCTGTAAGACAGAGTTGTTCCACCTGGCCTTTGGCTTGGAATCAACTTGATCCCTTTTTCCTTTTTCCTTTCTCCTTCTGTGATGGAACTCCTATTTGGGGACTTCCCTGGCTTTTTTCTGGCCCATGTAGGACCAGTTTGGATAGTCGGCCTTGGTGAAGATTTGACGTTTTCATCCCCAAAATGTTTTTGATTTGAGTTCCTCCTGAAATGAGGCTGCATTTTAATGTTGTATTAAATCTTGTTTTTATATTGTATTTTAATCAATTTTTTTTTACCTGGTGTTAGCTGCCCTGAGCCAGGTCTTGGCTGGGGAGGGCAGTGTATAAATAAAATTTATTATTATTATTAAGATCGTGACACATTTTGGTTCCGTGTGCATGAAAGCAAGTTGGGGCTGTCCCACGGAAGATGGAGCAAGCTGGTTTTCTCCTGCTCCGGAGGCTAGGACTCAAACCAATGGATCCAAGATGCAAGAAAGGAAATTCCAGCTAAACATCAGGAAGAACTTTCTGACAGTAAGAGCTGTTCGACGGTGGAACAGACTCCCTCGGGAAAGTTGGGGACTCTCCTTCCTTGGAGGTTTCTAAGCAGAGATTGCATGACCATCTGTCATGGAGGCTCTGCCTGAGATTCCTGCATTGTAGGGTGTTGGACCAGATGACCCTCAGTGACCCTGCCAGCTCTACGATTCTATGATCAAATGCAAAAGAAAGAAGAAAAAATTAACACATCTCTAAACCCCACAGCTGGGACGCGGGTGGCGCTGTGGGTTAAACCACAGAGCCTAGTACTTGCCGATCGGAAGGTCGGCGGTTCGAATCCCCGCGATGGGGTGAGCTCCCGTTGCTCGGTCCCTGCTCCTGCCAACCTAGCAGTTCGAAAGCACGTCAAAGTGCAAGTAGATAAATAGGTACCGCTCTGGCGGGAAGGTAAACGGCGTTTCCGTGCGCTGCTCTGGTTCGCCAGAAGCGGCTTAGTCATGCTGGCCACATGACCCGGAAGCTGTACGCCGGCTCCCTCGGCCAATAAAGCAAGATGAGCGCCGCAACACCAGAGTCGGTCACGACTGGACCTAATGGTCAAGGGTGCCTTTACCTTTAAACACCACAGCTAATTCTCCCCTGGCCTCCTCGCTGGCCCAAGTAGGACCAATTCAGCCAGTTAGCCCTGGGGATTATCTAATTGATTTTTGATTTTTGAATTTATTGTTATTCATGTTTTTATACTGTATTTTATGCTGCTTTTATAATTGTTTTAGAGTGTTTTAAATTTGTTGTTAGCCACCCTGAACCCGGTTTTTCAACCAGGAAGGGCAGGGTATAAATAAAAATTTATTTTTATTATTTATTATAAACCTGGGGCTCATGTTGAGCCCGAGGCCCTGCCCAAATGGCCCTCCTTCTTCCCACTTCTGGTTGATTCAAAATGTGGTGGAGCCAATCACTGGGCGTAAGGTTGCCATCTTTGGTCAGGCAAAATACGGGACAGGTCAGGCAAAAGAAAGGACAGGCCGGAAGGTGGGGATTGGGGGGCACACACACACTCGCATGACACCAAATCCTCCCCCCACTTTGCGGGGGGGGGGTTCCCCACATATGACCTCCAGGGGGCGAGGGAGGGATAGAACGCCACTCCTTCCCCCTTCTCTGTATTGTTGTTTGGGCCGGCCAATCTCAAAAACAGGAAATATGGCGTCCCGTTTGAAGTCCAAATGGGACAGGGGACACTTTCGTCCATAAAAAGGGGCGATCCCATTTTTCTAGGGATGGGTGGCAACCCGAATAGGTGGGGCCCTTCTGCTGAGTGGGGACCCTGAAGTCCTGCCTTGATGGTAAAAAGGTAAAGGACCCCTGGATGGTTAAGTCCAGTCAAAGGCGACTGGGGTTGCGGCGCTCATCTTGCTTTCAGGCCAAGGGAGCTGGTGTTTGTCCACAGACAGCTTTCTGGGTCATGTGGCCAGCAGGACTAAACTGCTTCTGGTGCAATAGGACACCGTGACGGAAACCAGAGCGCACGGAAACGCCGTTTACCTTCCTGTTGTGGTGGTATCTATTTATCTACTTGCACTGGTGTGCTTTCGAACTGCTAGGTTGGCAGGAGCTGGGACAGAGCAATGGGAGCTCACTCTGTCACGGGGATTCGAACCGCTGACCTTCTGATCGGCAAGCCCAAGAGGCTCGGTGGTTTAGACCACAGCTCAACACCCATCCCATGTGGCCAGAGGCAGCAGCAGGAATGTCTGATCATGGAGGGGGCAGGAAAAAACCACCCTGCACAAACACATATATGCCAAAGAAAGCAGCTTTAGGAAGAATGCTACCTTGGGCTCGAAGGAACCCCCACAAGCCCTGTCTAACGAAACAGCTCTATCTCTTCCGTGGGAAGACAAAAGGGGCTGAGGGAAAAGGAGTTGAGGCGCATAGATGTCAAGGGAGATGCATGCTTTGCTCTGGGCCTGAGTCACATTTTCGTGCGACAGCAACCACAAAGAACGCGAGGAGGCAATAAAGCGAGTTTGCAACTGAACGGGGGGAGTGGGGAGGACACCAGCAGTTAAAAATAAAACGGTGTGACAATCCTGCGCCTGCTCGTTCCATAAGAGGTAACTGGAAAGGGAGCAGACCTCAAGTTGGGCAGAGAGAGACAGAAGTTTCCTCCTCGTTTATGGCGGCCTTGTTGACATGCAGAGGGTTCTTGCCTCCAGCTAAGGTCTCGTCCATGCTGTCGTTTAATGAAGATAGAGAACTTCCTGCTACTCTGAAAAGGGAGAGGCCTAGGTAGGAGGAAACCCAGACTGAAGGAGGGGAGAGTGTGGACAGCAGAATTAACGGAGGTACTGAAAGCTTGCTCTCCACAAGGCTAGACACACAGACACACACCCCACATCTATACAGGCTCAGGATTTAGGCTTCAGACTCGCCAGAGCCCAAGTTCAGGGTCTAGCTCAGTTGGCAGAGCATGAAACTCTTCATCTTAGGGTGGTGGGTTCGAGTCCCGTGTTGGGCAAAAGATTTCTGCATTGCAGGGGGTTGGACTAGATGACCCTCGGGGTCCCTTGAAAGCATGGGAGCCAACTCCCAGGGGCTTCAGCCCCCACAGTAGAAGATTTGAGGGGGCTGGGCCACCACAAAGTTGATGGGCATTCCCATTCAAATGGTGTGTGCGCACTGCCTCATACGATCGATTATGTGGGGCGAGGGCAACGATATTTTGTTATTCAAGTTGGCACCCTTGCTTCCAAGTCTACAATTCTATGATTCTGTAACCGGGCACGGGGCAAGCTGGGTTTTCGTCAGGGTCCTCAGGAAGTCTCCAAGGCCAAACCCAAGACCCGGAGATGAGGCAATCAAGAAACCACATTACACATTCTGTTCTGCTACTGTTCCGCCTGGCCTTTGGCTTGGAGCCAATTTGATTCCCTCTCTCTCTCTCTCTCTCTCTCTCTCTCTCTCTCTCTCTCTCTCTCTTTTTCTTTCTTTTCCTTCTCCTCCTGCGATGAGGCTACATTTTAATATTTTAATGTTCCATTATTTTAATGTTGTATTTTATTTTTGTTTTTAAGTTGTAATCATTCTTCTTGTTTTTATTATTGTTTGTAAGCCGCTCTGAGCCCGGCCTTGGCTGGGGAGGGCGGGGTATAAATAAAAAATATTATTATTATTATTATTATTATTACTACTGATGTCACTCACAGTCACATTTCTCAGCCCTCTCTGGGCCTTTTACAGTGGATCCATTGGGTCATTAATGGCCCATGACAAACAGGAAACACAGACTAAAGACGCAGAGAGAGCAAGAGAGGCCCGGGCTGAAATTTAATTTAAATGCTCTAATGGCTTTTCATGGGAGGGAGGGAGAAAGAAGCTGGCCACTGTGGATTAATCATCACAAGTAAGAAACAAAAGCTCAGCAAGAAGGAAGCCAATGGGAATGGACTTTTTTCTGACAAATACTGGAAAGCCAAGGGCGTTGGACACGCACAATGCACAGTACTGTATTTCTGGTACAGCACAGGGATGAACAGAAGGCAACAGAAGATACACACACACACTGCCATGCTTCACAGAGGAAATTAACTCCAGTGGCTGAGAGCCTGCGCAGAAAACGATGGCGGCAGATCTCGCTTCTGGAAATCGCTGGCGGGCTTAGCTCGACGTCAGAAAAAAGACTGGACTTGCATGTCGGGAAATGCAAGAGGAACAGGCAATGGCAAGGCGAGCTTCGCTGTGTTAGGATAAGGAGGCGGCAAACCTCTGTTGAAATAACTCGAGAACTGGAACCCTTTTCACCCCGGGCGCCATATTCCCTTCCAGGGGCGGGGCCATGTCGGGGGTGGGCGGGGCCAGGGGCAAAAGCAGGCAGGGCAAAAACAGGGGTGCACTGGGGTGAAAGGTAAAGGGACCCCTGACCGTTAGGTCCAGTCGTGAACCTTTTGTAATATGGCGCCCTGTGTGAGGCCAAAAATTGGTGCCCCGAAATGGATCTTCTCAATTTTGTGCCCCCTCAGCTCGGTGCCCTGTGGGGGGGGGCGCTCCCTGCACCACCCTAAAGGGTTGACTTTTGACCTTACTGCAGGAAGCTTAAAACAGTCAAGGGGAAATGTTGTGGACTGGCTGGACGCAGAGTAGTGGTACGAGGAACCAGCTGGGGAACCCCCAAGGGAAGAAGCCTCAGAGCCCAGAGATTGGTGGTGGGACTGGTCAGAGGGAGAAGAGGGAGCAGACTGGGATGTTGGAAGCTGAAGAGGTAACAGGGCTTAGTGAGCTGGGAGAGTCCGTGGCAGAGAGCAATCCAGAATCAGAAGGAGAAGGAGAGGAGGGAAGCCAAGAGGCAGAAATGAGACCGAATGGTGAAGAAGACAGTGTGTCTCCCCCTCCTGCTGCAGCAAGCTCTCCTCCTGCTGGTCTCCCAGGACCAGGAGAGGGCTGAAATGAGAGGAACAAAATCAGGCACACAGGCATAGTCTTCGATTGCTAGGGAAGGACCTGGGGAGGAGACTTAGGCAGCTGAGGGAAGGCAGGCACCTTCAGTCTCCACAAGTGCCATATAGGGGCAAGACCTGCCAAGAGGAGTTGTTGTGCTCAGTAGACCTAGCACTTCTGAGCAGACCTTGTTTCTCCAAATAGAGAGTTCAGTTATCCCGTGTGATTTATTACTGACCCACTCCTGACACAAAAACACTCTGCTGCTTGTGGGGCGTATTTCGCTCCCGAAGCCTGAGGTTCCCTGTTCTTGCTTTAGAATTGCCAATACATGGGTGGCGCTGTGGGTTAAACCACAGAGCCTCTTGGGCTTGCCGATCAGAAGGTGGGCAGTTCGATTCCCCACGACGGGGTGAGCTCCCGTTGCTCGGTCCCTGCTCCTGCCAACCTAGCAGTTCGAAAGCACCTCAAAGTGCAAGTAGATAAATAGGTACCACTTTGGCAGGAAGGAAATGGCGTTGCCCTGGTTCGCCAGAAGCGGCTTAGTCATGCTGGCCACATGACCCAGAAGCTGTCTGCGGACAAACACCGGCTCCCTTGGCCTATAGAGTGAGATGAGCGCCACAACCCCAGAGTCATCTGCGACTGGACCTAATGGTCAGGGGCACCTTTACCTTTACCTTTTTCCTGGCAGCCACACCGGAATTTGGCAGGAAAGTCCAACGCCACCCGCTAGACCCCTGGCCTTCAATTGGCAGGTCACGGCCAATCCCAGGTGGGTCGCAGCAGGAGAATGACCACCATGCAGGTATAAGGCACAAGGTTCAGAAAAGGGGTTCCCAAATGCATGTTCAGGTTAAAAGTCTCCCCGCTTCTTCAAGTGCACTTGGGCATCCAGCAGGCAAGTCAATACTTCTTTTATCCAAGAACCCTTTCAACACTGGAGTGCGTAAGGCCTGCTTTAAATGATTTATAGAAAGCTCCACTCCGCACTAAATCGTGAGGCATTTAGCCAACAGGGAGAAAGCATCTGCCTTGTCTGCAGCTGCTGCAACAAGGCCTCTTCTGTGAGTGTGCAAATCCCGCAGGCCTGCCGCCACCGCAAGGCTTGTTCTTACTTGCAAAAATATCGCTGTGTTTTCGTCAACAGCCTGCCAACCGCACAGCTCAGGTGCTCAGCATCTGGGGCTCTAAGGCCGAGCGCCATCAACAAGAGGCAAACTGGCAGACGTGCCGTAAGGGGGCAAACGGCGGGTGGGGTGCCTCTGGCAACGGGTACAAGCGAGGGATTTGAGTGCAGTCAGAAAACAAACAAACCTGTGAGGATGAGCAGGACCAGCAAGCGAGGACGTGTACACATTGCTGCACAGGAGTACAAAACAGGAAACAAAGTCCCTTTCTGCTTCTTCTTTGCCACGCAAACTGTATTCCTGACACAGATTCCTGACACAGTGTTGGTGCTGACCTTTAAAGCCCTAAACGGCCTCGGTCCAGTATACCTGAAGGAGCGTCTCCACCCCCATCGTTCTGCCCGGACACTGAGGTCCAGCGCCGAGGGCCTTCTGGCGGTTCCCTCACTGCGAGAAGCAAAGCTACAGGGAACCAGGCAGAGGGCCTTCTCGGTAGTGGCGCCTGCCCTGTGGAACGCCCTTCCAGCAGATGTCAAAGCGATAAACAACTACCTGACATTCAGACGACATCTGAAGGCAGCCCTGTTCAGGGAAGTTTTTAACGTGTGATATTTTACTGTATTTTTGGTTTCTATGGAAGCCGCCCAGAGTGGCTGGGGAGGCCCAGCCAGATGGGCGGGGTATAAATAATAAATTATTATTATTATTATTATTATTATTATTCAACAAGGCCACCTTTCAAAGTCCGTGTGGACACCAGAGGGATGCCTGTGATGCCACTTTCATTGTTACCGGACATCTCCAGTTCATTTTGGACGCAGCCATGTTGCAGGACGCCCTTGCAATGCCAGAAAGGCTTAGTGGAGCCTCCCTCTTCAAAGGCAGTCTACCTCTAAATGCCAGGTGCTGAGAGATGGAGGGGAAGGCCGGTTGCCTTTATGCTCTGCATTTTGGGGTGGGTTGGTCTGTTAGAAACAGCATGCGATAATAAGTCAGCCTCTCTCATCCTGGTGCCCATTAGACATTTCGGGTCACAATAACACCATCTGTCCAAACCAGCACAACAGCTGTTGTCCAAGACATCTAGAACAGCACCAGTTGGAGAAGGATGCAATAGATCAATTAACTGAACTATTGGTTGCTAGCTGCCTGAAAGTTCAGGTAAAAGGTAGAGGGACCCCTGACAATTAAGTCCAGTTGCAGATGACTCTGGGGTTGCGGCGCTCATCTCGCTTTATTGGCCGAGGGAGCCAGTGTACAGCTTCCAGGTCATGTGGCCAGCATGACTAAGCCGCTTCTAGCGAACCAGAGCAGCGCACAGAAACGCCATTTACCTTCCCGCCAGAGCGGTACCTATTTATCTACTTGCACTGCATGCTTTCGAACTGCTAGGTTGGCAGAAGCAGGGACTAAGCAACGGGAGCTCACCCCGTCGCGGGGATTTGAACCACCGACCTTCCGATTGGCAAGCCCTAGGCTCTGTGGTGTACAGCCCTAGGCTCGACAGTGGAATTTGCTGCCAAGGAGTGTGGTGGAGTCTCCTTCTTTGGAGGTCTTTAAGCAGAGGCTTGACAACCATATGTCAGGAGTGCTCTGATGGTGTTTCCTGCTTGGCAGGGGGTTGGACTCGATGGCCCTTGTGGTCTCTTCCAACTCTATGATTCTATGATTCTATGATTCTAACCCACAGCGCCACCCGTGTCCAGAAGATTAGGACACCCATGCTATTTTATACCAAAAGCTGCTTTCGTTCTAAGGGCAGGTGGGGCTCGTCACCCTGGGAAGGTGGCCCATCTTGGAGAAGGGAAACTCTGATCCTAACCCTCTGCTGCCTTGCAGGATATCTTTGGAAGAAGAAAAGGCTCCGGAGTAAACCCTACACAAATCTGAAGTTGTCCCTAAGGCGGCTGGATGGTGCCTTGTACGCCTCCTTCCGTCAACTCCTCAGCCAAGCTGGTGCCCAACATCTTGCTCAGCTTTCCGTTGGACCACATCAGAGAGGCCGAAGTCTTGTCAACTGAGTAGCCCCGGGCCTCCATCCACACTGCCCAGGCTTGCGCTCCAGCAAAGTCACTTCAGTGCTGCTAACACGGCCATTTGACTTCACCCCCGGAAGCGCACTCCATTGTCTCTTGAGACAGACAAATGCCTGCAACAACAACTCTGGTTCTGGTGTGTTCACCAAACTACAGAGGTACACACTGCCAGAATACGGAGGGTCTGTTTATTATGTGGAGGAACATAAGGAAGGTGAAATAACCGTAGTGCAGGCATTCTTTAGAACGGGGGGGGGGGGGGGAGACTGTGTTTTAGGACTCCAAGTCCCATCATGCCTCAACACCAACCAAGCTGGCCGGGACTGATGGGAGTTGGAGTCCAGCAACACCTAGAGGGCTACAGATTCCCCATCCCTGCTTAGAGCAACTACGTCTTTTGTTGTCTTTGTGTCGCCTTTGGGGGAACGCTCCGATTTGCATGGTTGGTGGGGGGGGGAAGAGTCTCTGAGATGCGGCCCTCCCCATTCAAATGGAGACCTCTCTCTTTTTCTGGCTTCCAGCACCTCCCTGGTACTCCTCCTCTATTTCGCCTCCCTGTTTGTCAGAGTCCAAGGGCAGGCCCATCCCCTCAGGATAGTTCATTCCCACAATGTGACACTGAGGCAGCATCTCCTCCAGCAGGATCCGAACCAGTTCTTTGTGGCGGACGGAGGGCAGGTCGGAGACATCCAAGAACCTGAGATTCCTGAAAGGACAAGAGAGGGAGGGTTCATAAAGCAAATTTTTACCAATTTAGAGGGCTTTCGGCAAAGTTGTAGTGATGTATGGAATTCAGAGCTGGACCATAAAGAAGGCTGATCACTAAAGAATTGATGCTTTTGAATTATGGTGCTGGAGGAGACTCTTGAGCAGGCACCCCCAACCTTCAGCCCTCCAGATGTTTTGGACTCCAATTCCCATGATCCCTGACCACTGGTCCTCTTAGCTAGGGATCATGGGAGTTGTAGGCCAAAACATCTGGAGGGCCGCAGGTTGGGGGTGCCAGCTCCTGAGGGTCCCATGGACTGCAAGAAGATCAAACCTATCCATTCTTAAGGAAATCAGGCCTGAGTGCTCACTGGAAGGACAGATCCTGAAGCTGAGGCTCCAATACTTTGGCCACCTCATGAGAAGAGAAGACTCCCTGGAAAAGACCCTGATGTTGGGAAAGATGGAGAGCACAAGGAGAAGGGGACAACAGAGGACAAGATGGCTGGACAGTGTTCTGGAAGCTACCAACAAGAGTCTGACCAAACTGCGGGAGGCAGTGGAAGACAGGAGTGCCTGGCGTGCTCTGGTCCATGGGGTCACGAAGAGTTGGACATGACTACATGACTCGACAACAACAACACTCGATGGTAGATTAAACACCCAAAGCCTTAATGGATTAATCGGGGGGATTTTAATGAGGGCTCCAGTGTGTGGCCAATTAATCAAGTGCAGCAATCAATTAACCACATCCTGGTTGATTAACTGAGCCAAATACTAATTTAGCCTTTATGAAAACTAATCTTACCCATTATGCAAGACGGGAAACGTAATCTTAGAACAGAACGGCAAGGCCTCCCCTAAGCTGTGACACACACACATCATGTCTCAATGCAAGGACGTTGTTTCTTTTAAAATACAGGTGCAGAACTGTGTTCATGGTTATGACCCATGATTGAATGGTTTGTTTCCTGGTTCACCGTAGGCTAGGTAGAGGGGTAATATCGGGGATAAACCCTTTTATGATATTACATCCTTGACTATCCTTCAGTGTGATTTCAACAAAGTTATGTGATTTATTTATTTTTGCTATTGTGTTTTTACTTGGGTTGGAAGCCACTTCAGGACTTCCTGCAGTGAGACGAAAAATATAAATTTCATAAACAGAAGCCTAAACCAGGGACTCGCACTCAGGGACTGAATACAAAATCCCTTGAGATGCTTCCTGGGTTGTGACAGGTCTTCTACCAGTGCTTCTCCATCGCTCTTCCTCAGGTGATATTCATTAGCTGTAATAAGTCCTCTGAGTGCCTCTCGTGTGGCTGGATGGACAGGGGTGTTGCAGAAATGTCTATTTTGTGCATGGCTGGAATGTAGCCCTGTTGTGCAAAGGTAAAAGCCCCATCTGCTGCCCTGCCCACTTTTTGCTTCTGCCCCCACCCATAAGGGGGGGATGTGGGTGGCGCTGTGGTCTAAACTACTGAGCCTCATGGGCTGGCCGATCGGAAGGTTGACGGTTCGAATCCCTGCGACGGGGTGAGCTCCCGTTGCTCAGTCCCTGCTCTTGCCAACCTAGCAGTTCGAAAGCACGTCAAAGTGCAAGTAGATAAAGGTAAATGGCGTTTCCGTGTGCTACTCTAGTTCGCCAGAAGCAGCTTAGTCATGCTGGCCACATGACCTGGAAGCTGTACGCCGGTTCCCTTGGCGAATAAAGCAAGATGAGCGCTGCAACCCCAGAGTCGGTCACAACTGGACCTAATGGTCAGGGGTCCCTTTATCTTTACCCTTACCACCCATAAGGACATGTTTCCACTGGGCTGAAGAAGAACTGCCCACTCCCATTTTTAAAAAATACTAGAGGCAAATTTAACCAATCAACCCAAGATTCCTTTAGCTCGTCCTGCTTTTAATCTGCGGGGCTTCAGGTTAACTTACATGATCCACTCCCATGCATTTTTTTTAGCCTGCTTTGTGTTTACTCTGATTATAATTTTTAAAAATACGTTTTTGTATTTTCTACTGTATTACTTATTTGGTCCTTGTAAATTGCTTTGGGACTTACAAGCAATGCACAAATTCAACAAACCAGATCGGCTAGCTTTCCAGCGTATTACTAAAACAGAGAATTATGAAGGTTGCGAAGGTACACTGCCACTGTATGTGGAGGTTCCATGTAGCTGTGATGGCTCACAACCCTCGGCAGGTTGTCTGCTCTATAAACGTTGCTTAATCCTTTTAAAAATAAATGAATAAATACCCAAGCTGGCGGAATTTTAGTGGCAGGGAATTCCATAAGCTAATGACAGGTTGTGGGGAGAAACATTTCCTTTTCTCAGTCCTGAAGTTCCTGCCATTCAGCATCACGGGGCAGCCGGCCCGAAACAACCGAAAGGGGAAATCACCTTTGGGAAACTGGCGACACTGTGGGTGGCAGAGAGCCTAAAGGAACAGCTCATCTGCAACGGCCGCACCCTGTCCTGACTCAGGGTTGCAAATCACAGAAGATGCTCCATGACCTGAACCTCTTCCAGATTGTCCTGATTCCCTAGTTGTCTCTGCCTGACTCACAGCAGCTTAAATAATAAATAATAAAAATAATAACAATATTTTATTTATATCCCGCCCTCCTCAGCCAAAGCCGGGCTCAGAGCGGCCAACAACAATAAAAGCAACACAGTTCACATAAAATCACAATCAATCATTTGAAATGAATTCTAAAATCAATTCATTCTAAAATCAATTCAAAATCAAATTAATGGCAACCACTGGGCTAGAGGTTTACCGAAGGAGGGAGTCAGGCTGTGCCCTGATCAAAGGCCTGGTGGAACAGCTCTGTCTTGCAGGCCCTGCAGAAAGATGTCAGGTCCCGCAGGGCCCTAGTCTCTTGTGACAGAGCATTCCACCAGGTCGGGGCCACAGCCGAAAAAGCCCTGGCTCTGGTTGAGGCCAGCCTAACCTCCCTGTGGCCTGGGACCTCCAAGATGTTTTTGTTTGAAGACCGTAAGGTCCTCCGTGGGACATACCAGGAGAAGCGGTCCTGTAGGTACGAGGGTCCTAGGCCGTATAGGGCTTCAAAGGTTAAAACCTTTAAAGTGCTTCCCTCGCCTTTTGGTCCACATGGTTTAGATCGGGGACCGGCAAACGCTTCCGGACTACAACTCCCATCATCCTTTGCAACTCTTGGGAACCGTAGTCCAACAACTCCTGGAAGGCCATTGGTTCTCCATCTGTAAGAAGAGCCTGCAGGATCAGGCCAGGGGGCACATCTAGTCCAGCCTCCCGTTCTCACAGAGGCCAACCAGGGCCTCTGGTGGGAAAGCACCAAGCAATACTCGAACACAGGACCCCTCTTTCCCTCCTGTGGTTTCCGGTAACTGGTATTCAGCAAACATTGCTGCCTCCATCCTTCAGATCAAGGGCAAAAGATGACAAGCAGCTAAAGGCAGAAGCATATTTAGACAACTAGGATCCGAAGCGTTCCTTGCAAGCTTTCAGCGCCAAACGTGCTTCCACAAACTCAGAGAGTAATGGATTAAAATTGGTACACATGAAAAACAAGTGTGTGTGTCCGTGTGTGTGTTTCATGTGTGCCAGTTTCAATCCATTACTCTGTGGAAGCAGGATTTAAGAACATCGAACAAACATATTACAACAATTGAAGCATGTATATTTAATTGAAATTTTGAATAGTATTATTCGATCGTATTAAGTACACATAGAATGTAAACATGACAAATGCATAAATATAAATAAAATATAGAGAAACCAGAAGGAGGAGGGAGGTACAAACTTGTTTAGAGTTAAAGTATTAAGGTTAAAAGGAATAAGGTATGTATTATGTATTATGATGGTGAAATTTGTAAAATCTGTAAAACCATTAAAGATCATTAAAAAAAAGAGAGAGAGAGAGACAGGATCCTGGACTAGATGGGTCCCTGGCCTGATCCTGCAGGCTCTTCTTACAGATGGAGAACACAAAGGGAGAAGCAAACTACAATTTCAGCTGCTTGCGCCACATCAGACCAGAGGAGGGGAACTTCTGGCCAACAGGCCAAATTCGTCCCACCGGGCTGTTTTCCTCAAAAGGTGCCCACTTCTCCCACAGCTGTCATCATATGAAGGCCCTCCACTTCTCCCCTTACCGTCCTACTGGATTTTCATAACTTATGGCTTGTTTCTCTCGAAACCCAGATTTGTTAGTGGCGTAGCAATTCTGCCTTGTGGGGGAAACAAACCATAAGTCTGGACTGGGCATTATGACAAACCAGACCATGGCTTGTTTCCCAGAAGTGACAGGAGTGTGTGCTTGTGTGTGTGAGAGAGAGGATGTGTGTTTGTGTGAAGTGCTTGCAAGTCAATTTTGCGAGCAGTGCACTAGCGCATCAAGCCATCATTTATTTTAACTAAGGATTCTTGAGATTATTGTGAGCCAGGCCATTGCCTGCCGGAGCACTTAACCAACAACCTGCTCTTTCTCGCTCCGGGCAAGGCAAATGAGGTGATGGCAAGGCTTTCAAGTTTCACAGCTGTCTCTCTGGCAGGTTAGCACAGAGTTGCCATTGCCAACCAGGTGCCCCCCACTCTGCACTACAACTCCCATCAGCCCCAGCTGTAGACTGGCACAGAGGAAGTCTGCAAATCCACTGGGTCTGAATTTTTGGGAAAGTGGTTTCGGGGGCTGCTGTGATGGACTTTACAAATTTTGCCAGTACAAGCCCCTCTGTCACGGGCCTGGGGTCAGCTTCTCCTGTTGAACTGCAGCCTGAATGTAGGGGTGCAAATATCCAGAGTGTGGGGGTCAGGTGGGATTGCTATGAGGAATTATGAAAAATGAAGGAAGCCATTGTGTCCGCGATGAAAGCATGGCGTTGTCTGGGTTTGATTCATTGACAATGGTTTCTGATCGAATCCCACAAGCCTCTCCACCTCTGCCATTTGCTTTCTCTACACCGGACAGGCACGTATAAGCATTCTAAAACACAGGCCAGTTGTTCATCAGGCATCCTGGGTCATAAAGATAGAAGGTAGCTTTGATGTAGTTTAATCTTTAGATAGATCTTAAGGGCCAGGAAGAGAGTTCGTGAGAAGATAGTAAATACTGCCTCTCCTGTTTATGACCTCTGGGGTTTTGCTGAATGCATTCCTCCTTTTATTCCTATTTTATTTACTCTGAACTACATATGCATGCTCGAGTAGAAAATCGTTTCTTTGTAGTTAAAAGAATTTCTTCTGATCTTGTCCCCCGTGGGGTTTTTGAAATGCTCAGAGGAAATCTGATTGGTTCTTACAAACACTGTGTAAAAAGTTCTTTTGTGAATAAAACGACCTGGGCCGAGGGGTGGAGAGGAATTATTACACGCACTCCTCCCAGAGTCTTGCTGGTCAAGCCTCGTGTGTATTTTATTAATCAGAGTCCAATCCTGCCTTGCTTTGGGAATGCTACACCTCAAGGAGGAGAATGCATTGTGACTTCCCCTGCAGCTGATCAGCCTTCGAGGACATGGAAGAGAAGGTGCTGATAAGAACCAGCTGGCTTCAGCCTTCTTAAACACAGCTCTCAGCAGCAGTCAGGTGCTGGAAGCAACGCCTGTAGTTCCTGGCCCTACCTTTCATTTGAACCTTGGCTCTGTGATCGTCTGCATTCCCTGACCTCTGGACTGGACCTCTGACTTTGTATCTGGATTCTGCTCTCAGGCAAGAGTTCCCTGGAGACTCCTAGCCCCTGCTTGCTAGGCAACGCAACTCGGACCCCCTCGACTGACTGGTACTCACTCGAGCTGGTGGAGGCAGGCCAGCCCCCTCTCAGTGACCTGCGGACACCCAGCCAGCGAAAGCTCCTGCAGGGTGTCTGCAAAGTTGTGAAGGCGGCTCAGACTCCAGTCGTCGATGTAGGGGCACCTGCTGAAGTCCAGCTGCTTCAGGTTTCTTTGGTTGACTGCGGGAGGAAGGGCAGGAAGGAAAAGCAGGTTTGTAAACTGGCTGTGGCCAATCTTCATCTAGCCCAACCCCCATGCAATGCTTGCCAGCACGTAATGTGGTCCAGACAGGTGCATGCACAGTGCTAAGAAGAGATACTAATCAGAACTCTGCAACCCTATTATGATGTATTTATTTATACCCTGCCTTTTTCTCTGACAGGGACTTAAGGCGGCTTACAGATATAAGTAAAAACATAGCAGCACTGTAAAGGTAAAGGGACCCCTGAGCATTAGGTCCAGTCGTGACCGACTCTGGGGTTGTGGCACTCATCTCGCTTTATTGGCTGAGGGAGCCGGCGTACAGCTTCCGGGTCAGGTGGCCAGCTTTCGGGTCATGTGGTGAACCAGAGCAGCGCACGGAAATGCCGTTTACCTTCCCGCCGGAGCAGTACCTATTTATCTACTTGCACTTTGATGTGCTTTTGAACTGCTAGGTTGGCAGGAGCAGGGACCGAGCAACGGGAGCTCACCCCGTTGTGGCGATTCAAACTGCCGACCTTCCGATCAGCAAGTCCTAGGCTCTGTGGTTTAACCCACAGCGCCACCTGCGTCCTAGCAGCACTGTAGCACCTAACAAATTTAACGTGGAGGGGCAGTGAGGGGGAGGGGAGAAGTGTTGCCCAGAGCCCAATTCTATCAGATGTGTAATAGATATTTGGTGATACGTTGCCATTTCCTTTCCTACACCACCCCTCCACCCATATGATTGTGTATCACCAGAAAAAAATCACTGGCTACTGCAGGTCAGTTCTGTGTCCAGGGCAGCTGTCTACCAGCTCCATCTAGTATGAGACCCTGCCTGCCTGCGCACTGTCTTGCCAGACATGCTCTGGTTATCTCCCACTTGGACTACTGCGATGTGCTCTACGTGGGGCTACCTTTGAAGGTGACCTGGAAACTACAACTAATCCAGGATGTGGCCACCAGACTGGTGACCATATAACACCGGACCTAAAGTATCTTCACTGGCTTCCCATATGTTTCTGAGCAGAATTCAAAGTGTTGGTGCTGACTTTTAAAGCCCTAAACGACCTCGGCCCTGTATACCTGAAGGAGCGTCTCCACCCCCTTCGTCCAGCCCTCACACTGAGATCCAGCTCTGAGTGGTGGTTTTCCCTCACTGCAAGATGTGAAACTGCATCTGTAGTGGCACCCGCCTTATGGAATGCCCTCCCATCAGATATCAAGGAGATAAAGAACTACAAAACTTTAGGAAGGCATCTGAAGGGAGCCTTGTTCAGGGAATATTTTTTAACGTTTGATATTGTATTATGTTTCTATGTGTTGGAAGCCTCCCAGAGTAGCTGGAGAAACTCAGCCAGTTGGGCGGGGTATCAATAATAAAATTATTACTAGTGTTATTGAATTTTCCTTTTAGACAGCAACCATCATATAAACCTATGTTGCAACTGAACTTAGAATACCGTGTGTGGTTCTGATCAACCTCGCCTGAAAAACTCGCCCTCCTTGTGCCCTGCTAAGGCGTTGGGCTGGTGCAAACAGGACGAATAATGCCAGCGTACAGCTCTAATTGCATCACTTCAAAAAGGAGATTGCAGAGTTGGAAAAGGTTCAGAAAAGCGCAACCAGAAGTGATCAAGCAGGATGGAACAATTTCCCTAAGAGGAAAGTTTGCAGCGCCAGGGGCTTCTCAGTTTGGAGAAACGGCGAGGCGACACAACAGAAGTTTATAAAACTACATGTGGCCTGGAGAAAGTGTTTAGGGGAAAAGTTTTGCTCCCTCTCTGCCGCACTAAAACTAGAAGTTGTGGCTGCATTTTTGAAGATCCAGGACAGCTAAAAAGGGAGGGCTTCTTCCTGCAGCGCTTTTCCAGAGCTCACTGAGAAGAGGAACCGATTGTTAAGCCATTCTGTGAAGTGTAGCTCTGTGAAGGGAATGGGATCTCCTTACAACTCCCAGCACCCTTAACAAACTACAGCTCCCAGAATTCTTTGGGGGGAACCATGGCTGCTTAAAGTGGTGTAAGAGTACAGTGGTACCTCGGGTTACATACGCTTCAGGTTACAGACTCCGCTAAGCCAGAAATAGTGCTTCAGGTTAAAAACTTTGCTTCAGGATGAGAACAGAAATCATGCTCCGGCAGTGCGGCAGCAGCAGTTGGAGGCCCCATTAGCTAAAGTAGTGCTTCAGGTTAAGAACAGTTTCAGGTTAAGTACGGACCTCTGGAACGAATTAAGTACTTAACCCGAGGTACCATTGTACATTTAATGTATTGTGCAGATGGGGCCCAGGAGAAAGTGGTAAGATCAATAAGGGGAAGGGGTGTCCTTGGAGAGAGGGACAGAGGAGACCCAGATTCCTTATCTTCTGTGATTACCCCTTTAGCTACTTTTTTTAAAAGAAGGCTACGAAGGTGTGGGGGATTTAACTAAAATTGGGGGATTCGGGTGGGGGGGGAGGCTTGCAGATTTCATTAACAGCCCCCTGTCTTCTCCCCCTATAATTTAACAACTGCTTGAAACTGCTGTGGGGGTAGGAGGACGGATACATTTGAACCCAGAGCCTGCAGCTGCCTATTCCTGCAGCAAGGACAACACAGGTCCGGCCACCTGAAAGCCCTCTGGACACTCAAAAGCACAACGTCTTATTACCCAGGTTATCCAGGCCGTCGTAGTTGATGATGGAGCCACTGAGGTTGGCTCCTTCCAAGCAGGTGTCTTTATCTTGTAGGAAAACCAAGCCGCCCTTCTGGTCCTCCCATTCCGTTTTCCCCCGGAGCCTGTAACAAAAACCATGCTGCTTTGTTGCTCTGACACAACCCATTTTTGTAGGCGGTTCTTTCACGGGACAGGTTCAGCAAAAGGCAGGAAGCAGACGGCGTATGTGCGCGCGAGGGGTGTAAAACTGGCAGGATTATTCAGATAATCCTATGGGACCGCCTCTCCTGGTATGTCCCACGGAGGACCTTACGGTCTTCAAACAAAAACATCTCGGAGGTCCCAGGCCACAGGGAGGTTGGTCTGGCCTCAACCGGAGCCAGGGCTTTTTCGGCCGTGGCCCCGATCTGGTGGAACGCTCTGTCACAAGAGACTAGGGCCCTGCGGGACTTGACATCTTTCCACAGGGCCTGCAAGACAGAGCTGTTCCACCAGGCCTTTGGCTAAGGCACAGCCCTTCAGTAATCCTCATAGAACTCTAGCCCAATGGTTGCCATTAATTTGACTCTGAATTGATTTTAGAATTGAATTGATTTTACAATGTATTTCAATTAATTGATTGTGATTTTATGTACATTGTGTTATTTTTACTGTTGTTAGCCACTCTGAGCCCGGCTTCAGCTGGGGAGGGCAGGATATAAATAACTTATTATTATTATTATTAATTTCAGAATCTGGCTTTTTCTCTCTACAGAATTTGGGTGCTGGCATTTTTTTGTAAGACTGTTCTTAGGTTCGGACACTTAACAGGTTCTAACTTTGAGAGAAGCTCAGAGAATGATGGCAAGGGGAAAGGGCCTTTTCTGGTCCCCCTTATGGCATATTCTACACAGTGATTTCCACCTGGCTCCTTGGCAGGTAAAGGTAAAGGGACCCCTGACCGTTAGGTCCAGTCGTGGCCGACTCTGGGACTGCGGCGCTCATCTCGCTTTACTGGCCAAGGGAGCTGGCGTACAGCATCCGGGTCATGTGGCCAGCATGACTAAGCTGCTTCTGGCGAACCACAGCAGCTCACGGAAATGCCGTTTACCTTCCCGCCGGAGTGGTACCTATTTATCTACTTGACTTTGACGTGCTTTTGAACTGCTAGTTTGGCAGGAGCAGGGACAGAGCAACGGGAGCTCACCCCGTCACAGGGATTCGAACCGCCAACCTTCTGATCGGCAAGCCCTAGGCTCTGTGGTTTAGACCACAGCGCCACCTGCTCTATCCAGGCATGCTCTACCTAGTGATTCCCACCTGGCTCCTTGGCAGGTAGCACCAGGTAAAAACTTGACGTTTTCTCAGAGGTCTTTGACTGCCTTAGCTGGTTTGCTGTTAGCTGTGCTGCCAAGTTTTTCTGCTACTGATATGGGGGGTTCCTTTGTACATTTTTTTTTATCGCATGTGTTTTTATGCAAATATGCTTCTACTGCAACATATTTTTACCAGTTAATTTCTAACTGAAGCCAGAACTCTTTCTTTTAGGACCAATGGACATACAATTAGAAAACGATTATGGACAATTACTCCAATATAGGATTACTGTGATGAAACTACTACATGCGAAAAGATGGAAAGACCCACTATAGAAGAATGACTGATAAAATTATTGGACTTGGCTGAGATGGCTAAGCTAACATGTTTAATTAGAGAAAAATCACTACTAACATTTGTTAAGGATTGAAAATTTCTTAGGGACTTTCTGCCTGAAAGAGAAAATGAACTTCTAATAGTTGGATTTTAAGACTGAAAAAAAAATTCTGGTTTATAGAAGAGAGAATGGTTGGATCTTAAAAAATAAAAATCATATGTGGCTGCAGAGAGTCAGAACTCCTTTTTTCTACTCTATTTCTCATTAGTTTTTTCTTTCTTTTCCTTTTCTCTTGCTTTCTCTTCTTTAGATTTCTCCTTTTCTTATACTTTCTTCTTTCTGACTTTGCTCTTTTTTATCTCTGTTTTATCTCAGCATATTATATAAAAAGATACTTTACAATGGGTATGTATTTCTGTATATCTCTGAATAACTATCCATAAATAAAATTGATTCATTGATAAATTTATTGAACAACAAAAAATGGGCAACGTATTTTTACCTATGCTTTGAAATACATTGTATGTATTTTTGTATGACAAGAAGCTCAGCAAACAATAGCTACGTTTGTTTAAAAGACTTTTCTCTCTCCTTTCCTGAGGGGTTTTTCTAGAGGTGGTTTTAAATGCACGAGTGACTGGGATCAACAAAATGGCTCCCACAGAAAACTGGCAGAACAAGCCGCCCTCCCAGTTTTATTCTAGCTGCCTTGGGCTATAAAACTGGAAAGAACATCAAAGAAAACACCAAGAGGAAATCTATAGAGGCAGTGGCATAGCGTGGGTTGTCAGCACCCGGGGCAAGGTAAGTAATTTGTGCCCCCTAACCCGTGGATTTGCACCCCCTAACCCTACCCCTAACCCTAACCCCCAGATGTTGCGCCCGGTGCGGCCGGCCCCCCCTGCACCCCCCACGCTACGCCACTGTATAGAGGCCCTCAGGGGATCAAGAGTCTCTGAGAAGATCCTCAGGTAACTCCCACAATGCAGTGCTTTGGCCGGGGCACGTTTGACATACCTAATGCTTCCCTTCAAAGCCAGGACAAAGACGGCAGCTGCGATATTTTCCCCAAAATAGTTCTTCGCCTGGATGTTGTATCTGAGGGTCAAGTTGGGACATGTTAGTCATTCAAATCACTTGTAACCTGCTCTTTGTCGTTCACCCGATCCCACATTAAAGAAGGGCATTAAAACAAAACAAACAAACGTGGTCTAAAGCTACTGAGGCGGTAGGAAGCTCACTTTATGACGCTAATTTTTCAATCCCTCTTTCCTTTCCAACTTTGCCTCCATCTTCCTCTACACTGAGCCCTCCTCCAGGCTGGATTATTGTAACTTGCTCTACGTGGGGCTGCCCTTGAAACTGACCCAGAAACTCCAGTGGGAGCAGAATGCTATGGCAAGACTCCTTACGGGATCCTCGCTGCGGGATCACATTCATTCAGTGCTATACCAGCTGCACTGGCTCCCGGTGGAGTACAGGATCAGGTTTAAGGTGCTGGTTTTGACCTGTAAAGCCCTATATGGGCTAGGACCCTCGTACCTACGAGACCGCCTCTCCTGGTATGCCCCACAGAGGACATTACGGTCTTCAAACAGAAACATCTCAGAGGTCCCAGGCCACAGGCAGGTTAGGCTGGCCTCAACCAGAGCCAGGGCTTTTTCGGCCGTGGCCCCGATCTGGTGGAACACTCTGTCACAAGAGACCGGGGCCCTGCGGGACTTGACATCTTTCCGCAGGGCCTGCAAGATGGAGCTGGTCCACCAGGCCTTTGGCCAATGCACAGTCTGACCCCCTTCTTCTGTAATCCTCACAGAACTCTAGCCCAATGTTTGCCATCAATTTGGTTTGAACTGATTTTATAATGAATTGATTTTAGAATGCTGTACTATTTTACTGTTAGCCGCTCTGAGCCCGGCTTCGGCCGGGGAGGGCGGGATATAAATAAAAATTTATTATTATTATTATTTATAAGCTAGGCGCCAAATGACTCCTTAAACCGGGGTTACTGTTACCAAAACGGAACGCCTGGTTCCCATTCTGGGGCCAGAGGGCTCGAGAGTCATATTTTTTCAATACAGTATGACTTTTTGGTTCCTGAAAACCATTCTGATTGTGCAGCTGAAGTATCACGGATAGAATTCTACAGGATGTGTTGCTAGTGTGTGAAAACAGTCCCGATTCAAGGATCCCCAGGCAGGATGTCGGACTACAACTCCCATCATCCCTTCCCTTTGGCCATGTTGGCTGGGGCTGGTGGGAGCTGGGAGCCCAGCAATGCCTAGAGGGTCACCTCTGGTCTAGAAACTGTTGGAGGAACTGGACATGGAGGAAGGGGTTAATTACCTTCACGGGCAAAATCACCCCATGTAGGAGGTAAGGCAACATGTGCAAAGTCAGCGAAGCCAGTTGCTATATAGGCGGCACTGAGCCATTGCCATAAGTGATTAATGCATATCAGCTCATTAGTCAGTCAGCGAGACTGTCTGTGAGCTGGAGTCTGTTACGCCTTAATTGCTGGAGCAACAGAAATGCTTTGTGCTTGTTGGACTCGATGGCCCTTGTGGTCTCTTCCAACTCTATGATTCTATGATTCTATATCTGTAATTTGCACGCAGGTTGTGTTCCAAGGCAAAGTGTGTGTTGGCGTGATGCCCTTGACCCTGCCCCCTTCCGGGGCCGAAAATGGTGCCCGCATCTGTGGTCACGCACGTGCCCTGCAGGGCCCTGGTCTCATGAGGCAGAGCGTTCCACCAGGCCGGGGCCAGTGTTGAAAAGGCCCTGGCTCTGGTTGAGGCTAATCTAACTTCCTTAGGGCCTGGGACCTCTAGGGTGTTGCTATTTATGGACCTTAAGGTCCTCCGTGGGGCATACAGGGAGAGGCCTTATGCCTTGAATGTGCGTATGTGGAGAATTGCCTGCATCTGTATCTGCAAAGCCTACAAACTGTACATACTGTATACATCAGCATCTGGAACTGTACTACTGAAGCCTTATCTTCTGCAGCTGTAAACTGTCTTGGACCTTAAGCTGCCTCTGTGTGGTGACTGGAACTGGGGACAACTTCTACCATGTGGGTCTCTCACCTCAGATTCCCAACAGAAACGTTCCTGAAAAACACAAGGCAGGGGCATATACCTGTTTTTCCTTTGTGCGTTCCATAGCCTTAGCCTCTTGCCAAAGTCTACAATGGTTTCGATGTCATAGAAGCGGTCGCAGAGGTACTGGAGAAACTTGCTTTTCACGGGACCTGGAGTGGGGAGAGTTGATTTGCTCCTATACCGGAGGCTGGTGTAGCATAATGAGACGAAGCCTCTGCTGTGCTGGAACTGGAGAAAGCACAAACCAGGGTTAGGGGTGAGGGAGAGAGAGAGAGTTATTTGGAAAGGAAGACACATTTTGTCGAAATATTGCAGTTTCCTTGTGTCATTCCTTCTTGCATCTCCAACGGGAGGTTGGAAATGTAATGTGACAATTTCCCACATTAACACAATAAATCCTTTTTAGGCCACCGTTCTTCCACTTTTCCAGGTCCAGCCGCTTGTTAACTCATCCTGCAATATAAATCTCTCACATAATTTTTGGCATTTACGGTATTGTCAGGGACTCAGCGGGAGCGCAGGGAGGAGAGGAGATGGAAAGCGAGGGGGAGCAATCCGAGGGCAGCGTAGGAGAATATGACAGCAGCTCGATAGATTCCATGAGCCTCTCCAGCGAATCGGAAGATTCACAGAAGGGGGCGCCGATGGGCAGGACAAGGGGCGACCCAAGGGGGACACCCCAGAAGCAAGGGGCCAGCGGGGACTCCCAGAGCAGCAGTTGCAAATCAGGACCAGCTTCCCCACCAGAGCGTAGTGGGGGGGAGGAGTTCCAGGTGTCAGAGCCCACACATGCACCACCAGCGAGAGAAGATGAGTCAGGGTGGACCACGCCTCCATCAGAGAGCGAGTTAACGGTTAAGAGGAAAGTTGCAGGCTGGGCGCGCGCGCCAAGTTCAAAGGTACAGGCGAGCGGCACAGAAGGTAGCCCGGATAGGGAACCAGGTCCTAAAGCCCGCCGGAAGGAGGGGCAAGAATCGTCAGGGTCAGCGTCAGAGGAGTCCAGGAAGGATGAGACCCTAGCGGGCAGGAGGGCCCAGAGGAGAAAGGAATTTAGGAAGAGGTGGAGCAAAGCGAGAGTCTTAAACTGGTGTGGAGGGGGAGGAGACTCAGACAGGACTTCGCCGGTCTAAGGTCGGGACGTAGAGCTGCACGCTGCGGCTTTAAAATGGAGACTGAATCTCAATAAAGACTTTTGTACATAACTACAGCCTAGCGTTGGTCCTCTGTGAGCTGGGACCTGGAGGCAGCTCTGACAGTAAGTCCTGTCTCAAATTTCCAAGAACCTCGCAACGTGAGAGGACGCAGCGAGGGGCGAAGATTGGTGCTTCGCGAGCTCACAAAAGCAGCACAAGATGACTACAGAAGAACGACTGGCAGCTTTGCAAGAAGCAGTGGTACAACTTAACGCAGAAATACGAGCGGCAAGGAGGAGAGAAGAGGAATCAGATGCTGTCTGCAAGGATCTGCAAAACAGGTTGGAAATGTTGACTAAACAGGGGCCACCGGCAGCCAAATCCGAAGGGATCGGGCTCGGGAAGAGAGGGGGGAGCCTGGTGTCGCATTTCGATGGGAGTCTGCAGCAATATCCTAACTTCAGAGCAGACGTAGTTTTTGCGCTAAAGTTGCTGGAGAAGGACTTTAGAGATGAGCAGGAGAAAGTAGGCTTCATACTAACGCATCTCCATGGAGAAGCTAAAGCGTGGTTGCGCAATCTGTGGAGAGATAATGATCCAGCCCTCCAAAACGCAAAAGCCTTCATTAAGGCGATGGACGCTTGTTTTTTATCAGAGATAGATGTGGATGTCGCTAGAAGAGAGATTCACGGTCTGAAACAAGGCAGAGCCACTGTAAGGCAATATCATTCCCGCTTTTTTGCATTGGTCAACGCGCTGGGATGGGAAAAGGACTCAGCGTCCGTCAGGGACCTGTTCTGGGAGGGGCTCAACGGGGCTGTGAAAGACGAAATCGCAAGGGGGGAGAGGCCACGGAGCACTCAAGAAGTGGTCCAGAAGGCGCTGACGATTGGGGTGCGGCTGGAAGAACGTCCCTGGAGCAAAGATGAAGGGCGTTGGGGACGCACGCCAGCAAGGGCACCTCCTTTCTTTCCCAGAGACTCAGCGCGCGCTCAATCCACGCCTCCACTGGGAGGGGGAGAGGAGCCGATGGAGATAGGTGGTGCCAAGGCTCAGTCAGCGACCAGAGCCCTCACACCAGGAGCAGCCAAGGTGAAGCCTCCTAGAGGGAACAGGAAGTGTTACATCTGCGAAAGTGCTCAGCATATGGCAAAAGAGTGCCCCCAGAGGCTCCACAAGCACAATGCAGCCTCAGCAAAAGTAACAGAAGCAGTTCAGCAGAGGGAACCACAGCAGGGAAACGACGAAGTCTGGCTGGAAGCAGAGCCGCTGGGGCCCAGCCAGACGAATCAGTAAAGCAGTCCCCAGGAATCTTACAGCCCACAGACCCCCTCCCGCCCAAACCAGTGGTGCAGCTCACCGCAACACTCCAGCTTCCCAATGGGCTCACCATGGAAGTGCCTATTACCATTGACTCTGGTAGCAATGCAGACTTTATGGGGGTGGATTTCATCAAGCAACATAGCATAGCGCTCCTGCCTGCCACGATGCCCCTGAAAGTAGTGACAGTCGATGGAAGAGAATTGCTGGGGGGACAGGTGGTACAGCAAACGCCGCCAATGGTGATGCGCATTGGAAATCACCGCGAAGTCATCAGCTTCAACGTCACCCAACTGTCAGACACGCCCATAGTGTTGGGCATGAGCTGGTTGGACAGGCACAGCCCGGCATTGGCATGGTACCAGCGTAAATTGACCTTCTGCTCCTCCTACTGTGCAGAACATTGCATCATGACTAACCAGGAGGACGAGGGGCAAGAGGATGACCCACAGCTACAACTGGGCATGCTGCAAGCGGTACCCGACAAGTACAAGGCGTTTTTGGAGGTCTTCTGCGAGAAGGAAGCGGACAAGCTGCCTCCCCACAGACCCTACGACTGCAAGATTGACCTCCTGCCGGGGGCAACGCTGCCGACCGGAAAACTGTACTCCATGTCTGAAGACGAACTGCAAGAGCTCAGGGAGTTCATAGATCACAATTTGAAGCGGGGATTCATCCGAGAATCCAAAGCAGTGGGGGGCAGTCCTGTGTTCTTTGTGAAGAAGAAGGACACGCCCCAGAAGAGGCTTGTAGTTGATTTCAGAATTTTAAATTCGAAAACCAAGCCCACGGCTTTCCCGATGCCCAAGATCGACGACTTGCTCGCGACGGTGAGGAAGGGACGCATCTTCACCAAGCTGGATCTACGAGGGGCGTACAATCTTATACGCATGCGGGAGGGCGACGAGTGGAAGACGGCCATGTTCACGCCCTTGGGCACCTATGAGTATAGGGTTATGCCCTTCGGTTTACAAAATGGCTCCCACTGCTTCCAAGCATTCATGCATCACGTGTTAGCGGGGCTCCTCTACAAGAAGTGTGTCTGCTTCCTGGACGACATTCTGATCTTCTCGGAATCGCAGGAGGCTCACGAGGGAGATGTCAAGGAAGTCCTGCAAAGACTACGGGAGCACAGGCTTTACGCCAAGCTGGAGAAATGCCAGTTCGACATGACGGAGGTGGATTTCCTGGGCTACAAGCTGTCCGACAAGGGAATCGCCATGGACAGTGCCAAGGTACGATCAGTACTGGACTGGAAGAGCCCGCGCAATCGGAAGGAGGTCCAGAGGTTTGTCGGCTTTGCTAACTTTTATCGCAAGTTCATCAAGGGTTTCGCTATGCAGACGGCGGCCATCACGGACACCCTCAGCTCCAAGAAGAAGAAGTTCATCTGGACGGAGCAGGCGGAGCAGTCCTTTCAGAAACTCAAGCGTCTTTTTGCTTCCGAGGAACAACTGCTGCATGTGAACCCCAGCAAGCCCATGAGGGTGGAGACGGATGCCTCCGACAGAGCCGTGGGGGCAGTCCTGTTGCAGCGAGACCCGCAAGGGGATTGGAGGCCGTGTGCTTTCTACTCCAGGAAACTCAGCAAGTCGGAGCAGAACTACACCATCTGGGACAGAGAGTTGCTGGCCATTCATGCAGCATTCAAGGCGTGGCGGCACTTCCTCATCGGAGCCAAACACACGGTGCAAGTTCGCACGGACCATAAGAACCTGGAGTACTGGCGCACGGCGCGGTTCCTGAACCAGAGACACATCCGCTGGGCGGAGTTCTTTGCGGATTTCGACTTCAGGATAGAATATATCCCCGGAGACAACAACGTCATGGCTGATGCGCTATCCAGGAAGCCGCAGTATCTGGAGGAAGCAGCACCGGTAGCGGCCAAACACATTTTCGCACCCAAGGCGTGGGCATGCGCTTCTGCCACAGTAGACCTGGAAGCGATACGGCGCGAGCTGCTAACAGATTCCTTCGCGCGCTCCAAGATGGAGGAGGTGCGCAGCGGCACGGCAAAGGACGACGAGTTCCAGATACGCGACGGACTGCTCCTCCGCAAGGGGGCCATCTACGTACCGGGAGATGAACTCCGCGCGACAGTACTGCAACAGCTACACGACGCACCCAGCGCCGGACATTTCGGCAAGGAAAAGACAGTGGAATTAGTAGCCAGAGACTTTTGGTGGCCCAAGATGCGGGGAGAAGTCGCGGATTACGTCACGAGGTGCGACACCTGCCAAAGGGCCAAGCCAGTACACAGACCGCCGGCGGGACTGTTAGAACCGCTACAGACCCCGTCCGAACCGTGGGAGAGGGTAGCCTTGGACTTTGTCACTGACCTGCCCAGCTCGAGGGGCAAAACAGCAGTACTCGTGGTAGTCGACATGTTCACCAAGATGGCGCACTTCATTCCTTGCGCGAAGGTGGCCACAGCGGAACAGACAGCCAAGCTGTTCATAGACCACGTGTTCAAGGTGCACGGCCTGCCACGGTCTATCCTGTCCGACAGGGGGCGCCAGTTCATCTCGAGTTTCTGGCGGAAGCTGATGGGAATCCTGAACGTCAAGGTCAACCTAGCGTCGGCAAGACACCCGCAGACCAACGGACAAGCGGAGAGGGTCAACGCCGTCATGCAGCAGTACCTGAGATGTTACGCCAACCAGCAGCCCTCGACCTGGGTGGACTATCTGCCCCTGGCCGAGTTTGCCTACAACAACACACAACACGTGTCCACGGGGGTGACACCGTTTTTTGCCAACCACGGGCGACATCCCAGGACCTTCCCGGGCTTAGAGAAAGAGGGGGAGGGGGAGCCACAGGGAGCAGAGGCATTGGCAGAGGAGTTACAGGAGGTCCATGAACAGCTCCGTAGACAGTTAGACCTAGCAAAACACGTATACAAGATGCAAGCAGACAAACACAGAAGAGTGGGGGAGGACATACGGGTAGGGGACTGGGTCTGGTTAGCGGCCCAGGCAGTGCCGGCCAGATCCTTAGCTAAGAAGAAGCTAGGACACAAGCAGTTGGGCCCTTACCTAGTCGAGGCACAGATCAACCCAGTGGCTTTCCGTTTGACACTACCGGAGGGTTCCAGAATGCACCCGGTCTTTCATAGATCGGTGCTAACGCCCTACAAGGCACCTCACAGGTTTCAGGAGCCAGGAACAGCTCCCAGTCCGCTTAGAGATGCACCCATGACAGGGGGGTCGCCGAGGGCGGGGCCACTCAACGAGGTGACGGAGATTTTGGACTCGAGATGGGGGGAAGAGGGCGTCGAATATCTCATCGCAAGGGAAGGTGCCCCGGCCAGCGCCAACAGCTGGGTGCCGTACTATGCGGTGGAGGAGCACTACCTCAAAGACGAGTTCCACGCACTCTTCCCACACAGGCCCATGCCGGAGGATTATTTTGATGAATATCTTTTCACCCCCACACTCTCAGCCAGTACGTTTCAGGGGTTCTCCTCGGCTGAGGAGACGGTTCCAGAGACTACCTCGCCGGAGGGGTCGGTCTCAGACTTGGGTGCGGAGCGCTCTTATTGGTGGGACACTCAACCCGAGGAGGAGTGGCGCAGGAGACTGCTCAGAGGGCCCTGGCACGCAGACTACCCAGAGGAAATGGGGGAACAAGGGGGCATGGACGGGTTGGGGGAGGATCCTGGTTTCGAGCACGCCGGCAACGAGATGGAAGCGGAGGAGAGCGACGTCGATGTACCCGTCACGGACTGGCAGCATGCCAGGGGGGAAGACCGGTATCCGGCAGGCACCCCCATAGCATTGGAGCACCCGGAACCCACGCCAGAAGAGGGGGAGGGGGGAAGGGGGGGCTTCGAGGGGGGGATGGATGTCAGGGACTCAGCGGGAGCGCAGGGAGGAGAGGAGATGGAAAGCGAGGGGGAGCAATCCGAGGGCAGCGTAGGAGAATATGACAGCAGCTCGATAGATTCCATGAGCCTCTCCAGCGAATCGGAAGATTCACAGAAGGGGGCGCCGATGGGCAGGACAAGGGGCGACCCAAGGGGGACACCCCAGAAGCAAGGGGCCAGCGGGGACTCCCAGAGCAGCAGTTGCAAATCAGGACCAGCTTCCCCACCAGAGCGTAGTGGGGGGGAGGAGTTCCAGGTGTCAGAGCCCACACATGCACCACCAGCGAGAGAAGATGAGTCAGGGTGGACCACGCCTCCATCAGAGAGCGAGTTAACGGTTAAGAGGAAAGTTGCAGGCTGGGCGCGCGCGCCAAGTTCAAAGGTACAGGCGAGCGGCACAGAAGGTAGCCCGGATAGGGAACCAGGTCCTAAAGCCCGCCGGAAGGAGGGGCAAGAATCGTCAGGGTCAGCGTCAGAGGAGTCCAGGAAGGATGAGACCCTAGCGGGCAGGAGGGCCCAGAGGAGAAAGGAATTTAGGAAGAGGTGGAGCAAAGCGAGAGTCTTAAACTGGTGTGGAGGGGGAGGAGACTCAGACAGGACTTCGCCGGTCTAAGGTCGGGACGTAGAGCTGCACGCTGCGGCTTTAAAATGGAGACTGAATCTCAATAAAGACTTTTGTACATAACTACAGCCTAGCGTTGGTCCTCTGTGAGCTGGGACCTGGAGGCAGCTCTGACAGGTATATATTCTGCTCTATATATGCTGGTGGGCTCCAACTCCCATCTAGGACTGGGTGATATGTGGTTTTCAACATCGCAATATATCACCAGCTAAACATTGCAATATACTGATATACCACAAAGTCTGAAATAAGGTTTTTCCCGCATTGTGATTTTTGCATAGCACACAAACACACCCACACCCATCATGATTCACGATATAACACCTGGTCAAAAATTGTGAAACTGATATCACAATATGGACTTCAAATCACCCAGCCCTACTGCCATCATCCCTAGCCATTGCTCACGTTGGCTGGGGCTGATGGGAGTTGTAGTCTAACATCCTCTTCCCTACTTTTTTAACCATGTACAGTGGAACCTTGGTTCTCAAACTTAATCCATTCCAGAAGTTCGTTTGACTCCCAAAACCCAAAATCAAGGCGCAGTTTCTGATTGGCTGTATGAGCTTCCTGCACTCAAGCGGAAGCCGCGCCGGGTGTTCGGCTTCTGAAAAATGTTCAAAAACTGGAACACTTACTTCCGGGTTTTGGGCATTCAAGAACCGATTTGTTCGTCAAACAAGCCATTTGAGAACCAAGGTTCCACTGTACCTGGGAAAAGCAGCCATTGGGAAAGCCATAGCAGTGCCCAGTTCATCTGGTGGCTGTCAAAGCTGGAGGGAGAGCAGGATGCTCCCCTCCATCAGCCAGACTAGGACCAGATGCCACCAGGTCTCACAGGAAGGATGCCATCAGCAGTGTAGGTGCCACCTGGTCATACAGTGGTAAAGGTAAAGGGTAAAGGGACCCCTGACCATTAGGTCCATTCATGACCGACTCTGCGGTTGCGGCGCTCATCTCGCTTTACTGGCCGAGGGAGCCGGCGTACAGCTTCCGGGTCATGTGGCCAGCATGACTAAGCCACTTCTGGCGAACCAGAGCAGCGCACAGAAACGCCGTTTACCTTCCCGCCGGAGCGGTACCTATTTATCTACTTGCACTTTGACGTGCTTTTGAACTGCTAGGTTGGCAGGAGCAGGGACCGAGCAACGGGAGCTCACCCCGTGGCGGGGATTCGAACCGCCGACCTTCTGATCAGCAAGTCCTAGGCTCTGTGGTTTAACCCACAGCACCACCCGCCTCGGGTTAAGTACTTAATTCATTCCGGGGAAAAGGGGGAAAAGGCAGGGTATGTATGTATGTATGTATGTATGTATGTATGTATAAATAAATAAATAAATAAATAAATAAATAAATAGGTCTGATGCAGCAGGGCTGTTGTGTTCTTAAGCACTGCTGGTCTCCAGTCTATTTAGATCTGCTGTCCTCTCTCTCTCTCTCTTATCCTTTCTCTGCCTCCTTCTACACCCACCCACAGAAACACGCCACAATTCCCATTTTATATGCACAACCAACAGTTGGTCCTCCTGGTGAGCCCATATTGTTTCACCAGGATTCGGATCTGGAGCTCTTACATCTAGATCTGTCAAAATAGGGTTGCTAAACCGGCCAGAGGGGGGGGGGAGAACTGTGTGGCAAGCGAACATCCTCATCTGCTAATCATAGAATCATAGACTCATAGAGTTGGAAGAGACCACAAGGGCCATCGAGTCCAACCCCCTGCCAAGCAGGAAACACCATCAGAGCACTCCTGAGATATGGTTGTCAAGCCTCTGCTTAAAGACCTCCAAAGAAGGAGACTCCACCACACTCCTTGGCAGCAAATTCCACTGTCGAACAGCTCTTACTGTCAGGAAGTTCTTCCTAATGTTTACGTGGAATCTTCTTTCTTGTAGTTTGGATCCATTGCTCCGTGTCCGCTTCTCTGGAGCAGCAGAAAACAACCTTTCTCCCTCCTCTATGTGACATCCTTTTATATATTTGAACATGGCTATCATATCACCCCTTAACCTCCTCTTCTCCAGGCTAAACATGCCCAGCTCCCTTAGCCGTTCCTCATAAGGCATCGTTTCCAGGCCTTTGACCATTTTGGTTGCCCTCCTCTGGACACGTTCCAGTTTGTCAGTGTCCTTCTTGAACTGTGGTGCCCAGAACTGGACACAGTACTCCAGGTGAGGTCTGACCAGAGCAGAATACAGTGGCACTATTACTTCCCTTGATCTAGATGCAATACTCCTATTGATGCAGCCCAGAATTGCATTGGCTTTTTTAGCTGCCGCGTCACACTGTTGGCTCATGTCAAGTTTGTGGTCAACCAAGACTCCTAGATCCTTTTCACATGTACTGCTCTCAAGCCAGGTGTCACCCATCTTGTATTTGTGCCTCTCATTTTTTTTTGCCCAAGTGCAATACTTTACATTTCTCCCTGTTAAAATTCATCTTGTTTGTTTTGGCCCAGTTCTCTAATCTGTCAAGGTCGTTTTGAAGTGTGATCCTGTCCTCTGGGGTGTTAGCCACCCCTCCCAGTTTGGTGTCATCTGCAAATTTGATCAGGATGCCCTTGAGTCCATCATCCAAGTCGTTGATAAAGATGTTGAATAAGACCGGGCCCAAGACAGAACCCTGTGGCACCCCACTAGTCACTCTTCTCCAGGATGAAGAGGAACCATTGATGAGCACCCGTTGGGTTCGGTCAGCCAGCCAGTTACAAATCCACTGAGTGGTAGCATAGTCAAGACCGCATTTTACCAGCTTCTTTACAAGAATATCATGGGGCACCTTGTCAAATGCCTTGCTGAAATCAAGGTAGGCTACATCCACTAGGTTAATGTCTGCAGACAACACACTGCTCATAAGAGACAAAACCCAGGAAGGAATTGGCAATCCCATCTGCAATCCAAGGTGCCAAACAGATGTATTAAGGGCTCAATTGCTCTCAAGCAGAGAAACAGGAAAGGAAATGTTAAAAGAGGGAAACCAACAGACCACATTTCTTCCCAGCCCGTCTAGCTGACAACCAAATCAATAACAAGCCAGGGAAAAGAAAAGTCCTGTTTACAAGTTGCCCTCTGGCACCGCAGCAAGGCTGGCTGCATCCGCTTCAAAAAATCTCAGACTAGTTAAGCAATTAGGATGTTGCCTTATGAATCACGGGAGGGAAATTGCACAGCAGCACTTTCAGAGTTACCTCTCACACTTTCTTCCTGCGCAGCTGTGATGGGATGATGAGCTGCTTGTGCGTAAAGCTTAGTCCCTCAGAGTTTGCTCAACTTAGCAAGGCTCTGTTTTTAGCGGAGCCCTTAAGCATGGCTCCCTCAGTCGCTGGCAGAATCCGACAGTGGGCATTTACGGAATCTACTCCAGCATAAAAGCTCCTTGACGGAAACGCGTCGTCTAGATTCTCGGCGCGACAGTTTCCGGCGAGGAGTGGGTGTACCTATGGGAGGACCTGAGACTTCTCCGCTGTTATCGCTGGAAGACTCCCTGAGCCATTCCTTCGTCTCTCTCTCTCCCTGATCTCCCACTCTCCCCCTGCTGCTGCCTTCCGCCGCTGCTGAGTCTCTCCTGACTTCTGAGAGCCCCTCCACCGCCTGTCTTTCCGATGGCAGTTCCCTGACAGCAGCCATAAGAACAAAAGAGAAAGCCAACTGGATCGGAACGTGTAGTCCATCTAGATCAGGCATCCCCAACCTTCGGCCCTCCAGATGTTTTGGACTACAATTCCCATCATCCCAGACCACTGGTCCTGTTAGCAAGGGATCATGGGAGTTGTAGGCCAAAACATCTGGAGGGCTGCAGGTTGGGGGTGCCTGATCTAGGTTAATGTTCTATTTTTAACAGCAAGCAACCAGATTCCTCTGGATATTTGCAGAGCTGAGACTTCTGCTGTGCTGCTCTCCCCGCTGCCACTTTGCACAGTGAGCAAGGGAAGTCTCCTGTTCACATCTCCCCTCATGAACTCACTTCAACAATCCGCTATAGCCCTCTTCAGACATTTTGGGCTAACTCAAAAGATGGAAAGTGGACAGGAACGCGCGCACAAACCTTACAACCAACCACGCACCTAAGTTTTGTTTTGGCTCCGCTTCTGTTGGCACTTACTACCTGAGTTTGCCATTAGAGGCAGCAATATTTTGATTTAACCAATTAATTACACGTAAAGGATTAGCAGAACAAGCTTAACACTGTCTACTCAGATGCAAGCTCCATTAAATTCTACCGGGCTTAAAGGTAAAGGTAAAGGGACCCCTGACCATTAGGTCCAGTCGTGACCGACTCTGGGGTTGCACGCTCATCTCACTCTATAGGCTGAGGGAGCCGGCGTTTGTCCACAGACAGCTTCCAGGTCATGTGGCCAGCATGACTAAGCCGCCTCTGGCAAACCAGAGCAGCACACAGAAACGCTGTTTACCTTCCCGCCAGAGCGGTACCTATTTATCTACTTGCACTTTGACATGCTTTCGAACTGCTAGGTTGGCAGGAGCAGGGACCGAGCAACGGGAGCTCACCCCATCGCAGGGATTCGAACCGCCAACCTTCTGATCGGCAAGTCCTAGGCTCTGTGGTTTAACCCACAGCGCCACCAGCGTGCCATCTACTGGGCTTACTCTCAGCTAAATGGGATTAGGCTGCAATTCTAACCGCACTTTCCTGGGAGCAAGCCCCACTAAATTCAACAGGATTTACACTGGAGTAGACATGGCCAGGACTGAGCTGTAAACCCTTTTAAATAGTGCACAACCCTGGGTAAGGTCAGAAATCCAGCAGGTGACTGGTTTCCTGGCAAGGAGACAACAGAGAAGGCAAAAACTCCTTCTACACATTTTCTGTCTGTCATGCAGTTGCTAACAGCACAAGAGCCCTGCCAGGCAGAAACAGCAACTCAACATTATAAAATTACATATTACGAATGCTGTACAGAATAGAATAGTCAAAACACAGAAGCAGCATCTTTTGTTGATGTATAGCACCACCAGCTGGTCGCACAGCAAACACTGTTTTTGGAATCCACATTGCAGTGGTACCTCGGGTTAAGAACTTAATTCGTTCCGAAGGTCTGTTCTTAACCTGAAACTGTTCTTAACCTGATGTACCACTTTAGCTAATGGGGCCTCCTGCTGCCGCTGCGTGATTTCTGTTCTCATCCTGAAGCAAAGTTCTTAACCCAAGGTACTATTTCTGGGTTAGCAGAGTCTGTAACCTGAAGCGTCTGTAACCTGAAGCATCTGTAACCCAAGGTACCACTGTAATGAAAACAAGTGCAAACCCAAGGAGCTGTAGGTGTTTCAGTTTAGCCAACACAAAATAAAGACACTTATGAACTCGGCTACTCAGAAACCAATACACATTTCTCTATTATAAGAGCAACTGTCTCCATGAATGACTGTACAAAAGGAGAGAGGAAGGGAAAGTGCAGCATCAGCTAGAGAACCCTTTTTGCTGGGATGGGAGAATGTGCTGCTGACATCTTCCTAGCAAGGCTCCTGTGCTTTTAGCAGTAGCAGGTGTCAGGCAAAAATGCAACAGGTGAAATTATCCCCAGCAGAGAGATGCAGTAATGGGGAAAGTTTCCAGCTACTAAATTATCTCTTTTGTCACAGCTGTTAAAGCACAGCAGCTCTGGTATAATAACCAAGGTAACCAAAGTAGCTATGAGCACTCATCATCTTCCCTCAGGAGATGCAAGGAGTGCTGCCGCTTCCCACTTTTTTAAATCTTGCTGCTGATAAAGTCCTCCAAATGGAAGCTTTGCTTGCGGAGAAATTCAACAGTAGGAATAAGCGCCCCTTGCTTAATTTCTGTCTGCCAAGTTGCTGCTAACGGCGCGGGCGAAGAGCCCGTAGAAAAGGTGACACCGGGCAGAGCAGAGATTAATTTGGGGAGGAAAACATCAATTTCCCCAGCAGCCACATGGAAAGCAGCAACAACAGCACATTCTCTTCTCCATGCCGGCCATGTGAAAGTAAACACTTCCTCGCTTCCGACTCCCCACCCCCGGTCCTTCCAGCTCCGCTGCTAACATGGCCAAGACAAGATTGCCAAGGGAAAAAAAAAACCATGCACCTCCACCAGGTCACGTACCAACATGGGCGCAGCCATCTTGGACAAGTCATGTGACATTCGGTACGGGCACTTGAAGGAGGGCGGAAATGCCGTCTAGGCTCCTGTTCCAATGCTACTGAGCATGTGCCTTATGTTCTGGGCATGCTCAAAGGCAGCAAATGAAGTCTCCGGTCGATTTCTTGCCCTTACCTGGAATTGGATATGTATTTACTCTATGTGTTCTCAAAGCGGAGGAGACGAGCTCCTTTTAAGGAAAGAGGGCAAGACCTGTCCAAATCGATATGGTGCTGTCAGATAAAATTCATTTGACCAGGTGTTGAAATATGTAAAGGCTTCTTCTATGTAAAGGTTGACAACAAGACAAGGTTTTACTGGCTTAGCCAGGATTTCATTCTTTTGACCAGGTGCCACGACAGGAAGACTGAAACCAGGCTGAAAATTCATTTGTCGTTTTCGACATTGATTTATCTAATTTCTGCAAGATCGTGGTGATTTAAATAAAGAATGAGGTTTTGGAAATGTCTGAAAATGTCCAAAGGGATTGTCGTTAACAATGATTGTTTTAAAAGTGCCTCTTTGAAGCACTCTGCATGTGATCAGAGGCACTGTATGGTGCAAGTTGGTGTAATAAAAGGAAGGCATTCAGCACATGCTCACAAGCAAAACCTGCATTGAGTTTCTGGTTCCTCCAGGTCAGAGTGAGAAATACTATTACCATCTCCACCATTTCCTCTCTATCTATCATTAATTTTTCTGTTTTACAATTTAGAATACTCATTTAAACATCCTTAAAATATCAGTGACTTCTCCTCTTTCCATAGTTCGTTTTGCACATCATAAATCCCTGCATATTTTACAAAAACTAAACCATTCAGTATTCCGTTATTCCATCCATCAAAACTTATTTACACTGTTGAATTTATCTTAATGCTGCCAACGTTTTCAAGTGTACACAATTTCCCACCATATATTCAATAAACCTTTTCCAATGTTCCTAAACGTATGTTCTTCTTCTCTACTTATTCTATATGTACCATCCCCACCACTTCCTTGCCCAGCTACTGTTTTAAGAATAACTTTTCCTTAATACTTCCTTGGGCTCCAAAGGAGAGCATCCATCATTCTGCTTTCAAAAGCAGTAGGCTGATATCTCTGCAAAGCTTGCAAGTAGGTTGTACCAAGAGAAGACCACCTGCCCTTACATGTCATTTTCCAGCATCTGTTCTCAGAGACAGCAGCACATTCAGAGCACTGTGATGGCTTCCCTGAAAGAATCATGGGAACTGTAGTTTGTTATGGGTGCTGAGTTGTTAGGAGACTCTACTTCCCCTCTCACAGAGCTACAATTATCAGTCATTTACGAATCAATCCCTCTCTGCAGGGAGCTCTGGGAATTGTAGTTCTCCTAACAAATCTCAGCACCCATAACAAACAACAGTTCCCAGGTTTTCCTGGAGGGGAGCCATGGTTGTTTAAAGTAATATGTTAACTGCTCCAAATGTTTGGTGTGATCTGGCCTGTTTACCTGTATACTAATACCAATCTCCCCTTCATGGATCACTGCCTTGCCATGGCGAAGGGGCTTGAATAACTCAGAGAAGCTATGAACTATGCCGAGCAGGGCACCCAAGATGAACAGGTCATAGTGGAGAGTTTTGACCAAACGTGATCCACCTGGAGGAGGAACCGGCAAGCCACTCCAGTATCCCTGCCAAGAAAACTCCATGGACAAAGACAACAGGCATATAAAAGTTATGACGCTGGAAGATGAGCCCCTCAGGTCGGAAGGCGTCCAACATGCTACTGGGGAAGAGCGGAGGACAAGTACAAGTAGATCCAGAGCTGATGAAGCGGGTGGGCCAAAGCCGAAAGGACGCTCAGTTGCGGATATGCCTGGAAGCGAAAGGAAAGTCCAATGCTGTAAAGAAAAATATTGCATAGGAACCTGGAATGTAAGAACCATGAACCTGGGTAAGTTGGATGTGGTCAAAAATGAGATGGCAAGAATAAATATTGACATCCTGGGCATCAGTGAACTAAAATGGACGGGAATGGGCGAATTCAGTTTGGATGACTATCATATCTACTACTGTGGGCAAGAAACCCATAAAAGAAATGGAGTGGCCCTCATAGTCAACAAAAGAGTGGCGAAAGCTGTACTGGGATGCAATCTCAAAAATGATAGAATGATCTCGATACGAATCCAAGGCAGACCTTTTAACATCACAGTAATTCAAGTTTATGCACCAACTACTGGTGCTGAAGAAACTGAAATTGACCAATTCTATGAAGACTTACCGGTAATTAAAGAATTAAAGAACCTTTCATTGAAGGTGAAAGAGGAGAGCGCAAAATATGGTCTGAAGCTCAACATCAAAAAAACGAAGATCATGGCCACTGGTCCCATCACCTCCTGGCAAACAGAAGGGGAAGAAATGGAGGCAGTAAGAGATTTTACTTTCTTGGGCTCCATGATCACTGCAGATGGTGACAGCAGTCACGAAATTAAAAGACGCCTGCTTCTTGGGAGAAAAGCAATGACAAACCTAGACAGCATCTTAAAAAGTAGAGACATCACCTTGCCAACAAAGGTCCGTATAGTTAAAGCTATGGTTTTCCCAGTAGTGATGTATGGAAGTGAGAGCTGAACCATAAAGAAGGCTGATCGCCAAAGAATGGATGCTTTTGAATTATGGTGCTGGAGGAGATTCTTGAGAGTCCCGTGGACTGCAAGAAGATCAAACGTATCCATTCTGAAGGAAATCAGCCCTGAGTGCTCACTGGAAGGACAGATCGTGAAGCTGAGGCTCCAATACTTTGGCCACCTCATGGGAAGAGAAGACTCCCTGGAAAAGACCCTGATGTGGGGAAAGATGGAGGGCACAAGGAGAAGGGGGTGACAGAGGACGAGATGGTTGGATGGTGTTCTTGAAGCTACCAGCATGAGTTTGATCAAACTGCGGGAGGCAGTGGAGGACAGAAGTGCCTGGCGTGCTCTGGTCCATGGAGTCACGAAGAGTCGGACACGACTAAACGACTAAACAAAAATACCAATCTTAACAAATCTTTCAGGTGCTCATACTTAATAACCGCAACAGAGAGGTGCAAGAGGTTTCTGCAGACTTAAGGGAACCTGCGGAGGTTCACAGAATTTTTATATATATATATAAAAATCAAGGGGAGGGGAAGAGATCATTATTTCAGCCACTCTTACTGTGGGCCCAGTCATGCCATACATTTAAAGTTCTATGACATAATTTCAAAGAGTCATGGTTTCCCTCAAAAAATCTTGGGAGCTTGCTGTAGTTTGTTAAGGGTGCTGAGAGTTGTTAGTGAAGGACCACACCTCTCTGCTATTTGTGTCCCTGAGGCACAGATTCACACAAAGCGGCAAAACGCTCTTGCAGGTTATTAACAGGATTTTTATTTGAAGTGCATATGCAGAACAAAGGCACAGGGCGATCAGTACACAACCTGTACACAGTAGTCAGGATGCGCCCCTTTATATAGATTTGCAAAATAGAATACCACCTGATCTCTTGTAAGTCACCTGATTTCTTGTAAGTCACCTGATTTCTGGGAAATCGAAACTTATAATAAGTTCCTATATTACCATATAAGGTCTTGGTCTTCTCTCCCTCCTTCCTGCAACCTCCCTCATCCTGGTGTGACAATAAATCCTTGTTCTTTATCTCTATCTGCCCAGGCTAGACATTCTAACGAGGGGCCTATTTGCAATGTAACATTTAAGCATGTCCTTCAATAATAGAACAATTATATTGTAATATATGCTCCTTCATTAGGAGAGTGGTTTAACCACCATCCCATCTTCACATGGAACTCAGAGGAGAATAGGGTGGGGCCTCTCTCCTAACAACTCTCAGCAAACGACGGATCCCAGGATCCTTCGGGGAAGCCATGACAGTTTAAAGCGGTATCATGGTGCTTTAATTGTGTGCTGTGAATGTGGGTGTTTTGGTGGGATAAAAAAAAGATCAGGTAAGGGGAGAATGGGAGCACTCCATCATGCAATGACTAACAGTCTACTCACGCCCTCTGAGTCTACCTTGACCTTAAAAGCAAACATCTCTATCTAGCCCTCTGGCCTCATCACATCCTGTGGCAGGGAATTCTTTTCAGTTAATTATGTGTGATGATGTGTTACTTCCTTCTCCTGTCTGTGTGTGTACAGTATCTGTGTGTTCTGGATTGTGAGGGCGTGTCCTGCCTAGTGCCCTGACAGGACTTTCTGTTCCTTGTGGGGCAGAAAGAGAAAACAAGGGCGTATGAATAGGCTCCGTCACCAGCTGCACCCCGGACTTTGCACTGACAGCCCAGCTGGCCACTTGCAGAGCTGGGCGTGTTTCTTCCAAGCCTCTCTTTTCGGGTGGCATTTCTGGTGTCAAATACTGCTGTGGAATGCAAGGAGATAAAGAGCTTCAAAGATCCCCCAAACCACTTAAGAAAGGAGTTAATGGGTCGGGGGCTTCCAAGTCCCCATGTTTTAGCTGCTCAGGTGTCACACTCACCTGATCCCGCTTTGCATATTCTCCCAGAGCTGGGGAGACGGAGGGGTCTTGAGGAATAATCAGAAGCAGAACTAGCTAGTCACATTCCTTTTGCTTCAACGCACCAGGCGGCATTCACCCAGCACCCTCAAGCTTGCACCGCCGCTCCTAGGCAGCTTCCTGTCTACCTTGAAGGCATCTTCTGCCATTCTACCATCAAGATTATTGTTTTTTTACATCTCCCTCTGAAGACCTCCCTCTAAGACGCACCAGGATGAAGGCCGACTTGAGGCTGGTAAGGTGAGTGAACGATGGGACAGGTTGGAACGGCCAACCCCACTTGGCAAACAAGTAGACCTGTAGAACAGGCAACTGACTTACCTGACATACGTAGTTTTAACTGTGTAATTTCCCATAGATTGAAGAACCCTTAGGCTGTAGTAGGTTGATGTCCATTTGGACTGATAGGAGAAAAGGCGGGGAGGTCAACAGCAGGTGGCGCCAGAGACAACAACAGGCAGAACCAACTAATTCTACTTTGGGTCCCTGGCTTGCAGCTGAATTCTACAAGGGGCAACACTGAGACTAAAGACTGAGACTAAAGATTGTAATAAAGAAAGCAGGAAGGTTGGGGTCTGGCTGAGGGCCAACTGAGGTTGGTGGGGCGGTACCCCATTCACCTGAATGGATCAGCCTCCAGTGCCTTAGAATTATAGCTTGAAAATGGTGCTGGGAATTCAGGGTGCCTGGGGAAAGGCACAACTTTAGTGTGGAATTGTTATGCTTCGCTCTCCCAGTTTGTATGGGGCATCCACATGGCAGGTCTATGAGCACCAATGCCCTCTGTTGCTGACCAACAAAAGTTTGGAAGACATACAGCTGTTGTTTGTTTGCATTTTGCGGCTCAGAAATCCAGACAGACATTTGGAGCAGTATCTGGTGTCACGCTATTGGAACTACTTCTTTAAGTCCTGGAGGGAACTGGAACTCTGCATTTTCCCACCATCGCCACATCAAGCAATTGGTCCCTTACCTTTCCTGCCCTGACCTGGCCACAGTGATCCATGCAACAGTCACCTCCAGGCTTGGCTACTGTAATTCGCTCTACCCTGGGCTGCCCTTGAAGTTGTCCCAGAAACTCCCTGCCATGGGAGCATATTCACCCAGCGCTTTTCCAGCTGCACTGGCTCCTGGTGGAGTACAGGGTCAGATTTAAGGTGTTGGTTTTGACCTTTAAAGCCCTTCACGGCCTAGGACCCTCGTACCTACAGGGCCGCCTCTCCCGGTATGCCCCACGGAAGACCTTAAGGTCCATAAATAGCAACACCCTAGAGGTCCCGGGCCCTAAGGAAGTTAGATTAGCCTCAACCAGAGCCAGAGCCTTTTCAACACTGGCTCCAGCCTGGTGGAACGCTCTGCCTCATGAGACCAGGGCCCTGCAGGATCTGATTTCTTTCTGCAGGGCCTGTAAGAGAGAGTTGTTCCACCTAGCTTTTGGCTTGGAATTAACTTGATCCCCTCCCCCTCTTTCCTTTCTCCTGCTGTGATGGAACTCCTATTTGGGGACTTCCCTAGCTTTTTTCTGGCCCACGTAGGACCAGTCTGGATAGTTAGCCTCGGTGAAGACTTGACATTTTCATCCCCCAAAAAGTTTTTGAGTTTCTGCTGAAATGAGGCTGCATTTTATTTTTTATTTTTTAAGAATATTTATTAAGATTTTACAAAGTCATAAATACAAAAATACATAATAAAACAAAAAAAGAAAAAATACAAAAAACAAGAAACAAGAACAACAAACAAAAAAGAAGTTAAAACAAATCCACTTTTTTTTTAAACTTTAAACTCATTAGCTTGTTTCTTTGACCTCCTCACACCTCCTGTTTTTGTATTCCCATTAATATAATCAAATCAGCAAATCCTTACCCTCTTTCATTTTTCTTAACTCTATATCTTAACATGTTAAAACTCTATGTTTTCACCCATTATCAATTCACTTTTGCATACTCAAGTGAAGACTTGACGTTTTCATCCCCCAAAAAGTTTTTGAGTTTCTGCTGAAATGAGGCTGCATTTTAATGTTGTATTTTAATCTTGTTTTTTAAGTTGCATTTCAATCAATTGTTTTTATATCTGGTGTTAGCTGCCCTGAGCTCGGTCTTGGCTGGGGAGGGCAGGGTATAAATAAATTTTATTTTTCCATTGTCTCTTTGTCCTGGTCTCGGATTCTGCCAGTCATCTCTGCCAGTCCCATGTAGTCTGTCATCTTCATCTGCCATTCTTCCAGAGTGGGTAGATCTGGTGTCTTCCAATACTTTGCAATAAGAATCCTTGCTGCTGTAGTGGCATACATAAAAAAGATTCTGTCCTTCTTTAACACCACATGGCTTACCATACCCAGGAGAAAGGCCTCTGGTTTCTTCGAGAAGGTATATTTAAATACCTTTTTCATTTCGTTATATATCATTTCCCAGAAAGCCTTAATCCTTGGGCATGTCCACCAGAGGTGAAAGAATGTACCTTCATTTTCTTTACATTTCCAACATTTATTATCTGATAAGTGGTAAATTTTTGCAAGCTTGACTGGGGTCATGTACCACCTATAAATCATTTTCATAATATTCTCTCTCAAGGCATTACATGCCGTGAATTTCATACCGGTGGTCCACAACCTTTCCCAGTCAGCGAACATAATGTTATGGCCAATATCTTGTGCCCACTTAATCATAGCTGATTTAACTGTTTCATCCTGTGTATTCCATTTCAACAGCAAGTTATACATTTTTGACAAATTCTTAGTTTTGGACTCTAACAACTCTGTTTCCAGTTTTGATTTTTCCACCTGGAAGCCAATTTTCCTGTCCAACTTGTAGACCTCCAATATTTGATAATAATGAAGCCAGTCTCGCACTTTGTCTTTTAGATTCTCAAAACTCTGCAATTTCCACTTATCACCCTCCTGTTCTAAAATTTCACAGTATTTTGGCCATTTAGCCTCCGTATTAAGTTTTTTCAAGGCTTTTGCCTCCATTGGTGACAGCCACCTTGGAGTTTTGTTCTCCAGCAGATCTTTGTATTTAATCCAGACATTATACAATGCTTTCCTGACAATATGGTTTTTAAAGCCTTTATGAGCCTTAACCTTGTCGTACCACAAATATGCATGCCACCCAAAAAAATTGTTAAATCCTTCCAAGTCCAAGATGTCTGTATTCTCGAGAAGCAGCCAGTCCTTTAACCAGCAGAAAGCTGCTGATTCATAATAAAGTTTCAAATCTGGCAGGGCAAATCCCCCTCTTTCCTTTGCATCAGTTAAAATCTTAAATTTTATCCTGGGTTTTTTGCCCTGCCAGATAAATTTAGAAATATCTTGTTGCCAACCCTTGAAACAGTCCATCTTGTCCACAATTTGCAAAGTTTGAAACAAAAACAACATTCTAGGCAATACATTCATCTTTATAACTGCTATTCGACCAGACAAGGAAAGCTTCAGATTTGACCAAATTTCTAAGTCTTTTTTAACTTGTTTTCAACATTTCTCATAGTTATCTTTAAATAAATTAATATTTTTTGCTGTCATATTAATCCCCAAATATTTTACACTCTTGACCACAGTTAAACCTGTCTCGTTCTGAAACTTCTCTTTCTGAATAGCTGTTAAATTTTTCTCCAATACCTTAGTTTTTAACTTATTCAATTTAAATCCTGCCATTTGACCAAATTCTTGCATCAGTTCCAAAACTCTTTTAGTACTAGATTCTGGCTCGTGTAATGTAAGTACCAAATCATCTGCAAAAGCTCTCAATTTATATTGTTTCGCTCCGACCTGAACCCCTTTAACCAGCTGGTCCTTTCTTATCATGTTTAGCAAAACCTCCAGGACCGAAATAAAAAGTAGCGGGGAGATTGGGCACCCCTGGCGTGTCCCTTTCTCAATTTTAAGTTCTTCCGTAATCACATTGTTCACTATAAGTTTAGCCTTTTGTTCAGAATATATTGCACCTATACCATTTTCAAACCCTTGACCTACCCCCATACCCTGGAGATTCTTCTTCATAAAGGTCCAAGAAATGTTATCAAAGGCTTTCTCCGCATCCACAAATATCAGAACAGCTTTTGTGTTTATGTTAACTTCTAACATCTCCAAAATGTCTATTATATTCCTTACATTATCTGATAACTGTCTTCTCGGGAGAAAGCCTGCTTGGTCACTGTGAATCTCCCCCATCAATACTTTTTTCAATCTTCTAGCTAAAATGTCAGCAAAGATTTTGTAATCCACATTTAGTAAAGAAATTGGGCGATAGTTCTTAAGTTGAGTCTTCTCAGTCTCTGTCTTCGGTATAAGCGTGATGTAGGCCTCTTTCCACGTTTCAGGTGCCTTTTTCCCCTCAAGAATTTCGTTACAGACTTCCTTCAAAGGTTGTAATATCCATTCCTTTAAAGCTTTATAGTATTTGGAAGTCAGTCCATCAGGTCCCGGAGACTTGCCCAGTTGCATGCTTTGAATGGCACTCTCTATTTCTTGTTCAGTTATTTTCTTGTTCAAAAGTACTTTACCCTCACTTGAAATTTCCTTCAATCCATTTTTCTCCAAAAATTGTTCTATATCAGAGTCTTTTTGTGGCCCTTGTGCATACAATTGTTTAAAGTATCTCTGGAAACAGCTTCTAATTTCAGTTGGATTATAAATGTTCTTTCCATCCACTTCCAAATTTGTCACTGTATTCAACTTTTGTCTCTTCTTCAATTGCCAAGCCAGGAATTTACCACATTTATCAGCGGATTCAAAGGTCTTCTGTCTCATTTGTTTAATTTTCCATTCTATTTCTTGATTCATCAATTCCATATACTGAACCTGGTATAATTTAATTTCTCTCAATATCTCCTGAGACTTTGGTTTTGATCTTAATTTCTTTTCTCCTTCTTTTATCTTTTCCAGAATCTTATCCTTTTTCGCATTCTGGCTTCTCTTTTTTATTGCATTTTGTTGTATCAAGAACCCTCTCATAACGGCTTTACTTGCGTCCCAGATTACTCTTTTTTCAACATTAGTCTTCAAATTGATCTCAAAATAGTCTTTCAATGTTTTTTGGGCCTTTTTACAAAATTCTTTATCTCTGAATAGGGTGTCATTCATTCTCCATCTGAAGGTGCCAGCTGTTGTTTGGTTCATTTCCATCTTCACGGCGTTATGGTCAGAGCATGTTTTTGGGCAGATTTCCACTTTTTTTATCTTTGGTGCCAATCCTCTAGTAACCCATATTTGGTCAATTCTAGTCCAGGTCATTTTGGCTTCAGAAAAGAAGGTTCCCTCTCTTTCAAGGGGATTCTTTGTTCTCCAGCTATCAACCAAATCCATATTGTCAGTCAGTTCAAAGAAAGTTTTTGGTAGTCTTCCATCCTTCGATATCACTTGTCTTTGCGCTTTATCCATGTTTGTTGAAACAACTCCATTCATATCTCCCATCAAAATTACATTCCATTCTAAAAAGTCCAGCAAAGTCTCATGCAGCTTCTTAAAAAACTCAGATTTACCTTCATTCGGTGCATAGACTCCTACAATCAAAAATTTCTGTCCTTGGATTTGAATTTCAATTGCCAAATATCTTCCTTGTTCATCTTTAAATATCAATTTCGGCATCAATCTGTCTTTTGCATATAAAACAACTCCTCTTTTTTTCACTCTATCAGATGAGACAAATTCTTGTCCTAATTTTTTGTTAATAAGTAATCTTCTATGTGCTCTCGTCACATGTGTCTCCTGTAAACAAATTAAGTCCAATTGTTGCTTATTTAATATATGAAATACATTCTTCCTCTTTCGAGGAATATTCAAACCATTACAGTTCCAGCTCAGTAGTCGCAAAGCCATGATGGGGTTATTTACTTTCTCCTCCTACAGCTCCTAGTTGTTGTTCCTCTTCTGTTGGTGGCTGCAATCCAAACGATAAGTTTGCTAAGTCTAGGATTCCTTTTCCCGATGGTGTTGGTTCCTCTCCAGCTTCCACCTCCTTCACAAGATCTTCTTCGTGTTCTCTCAAAAATTTGTCTTTGTCAGTCGGTGTCTCAATTCTTATTTTTTTCCCTCTGTATTTAAAAGACAGGCCTTGAGGAAATTCCCATCTAAAGAAGATTCTGCTTTTCTTCAGTAATATGACCAGTTCTCTGTAGTCACCTCTCGCATCTAGAATGGGCTTAGGGATATCTTTAAAAATCTCCACAGAAGAATCTTCAATTTCCAGTGATTTTTGGTAGTGCAGATTCAGAATTTTGTCTCTTTCTTCCTTTGATCTCAAAGTAATCAAGCAATCTCTTGCCTTGTTCCTTTTTTGTCTTGTTCCAAGTCTAAATGCACTCACAATCTTTACTTCATCCTCTTCTAGGCCCTCTTGCCAAAAATCAAGAAACTCTTTTGTAAGAAAGTCCACCAGGTTATCCTGTTCTTTTTCTGGTACAAATCTCAATCTCAAGTTCTGTTCTTTTCTTTGTAGGTCCAACATAGCAAAGGACAAATCATGGTCCGCCAGTTTCTTGACAACCGGTGGTATTCTCTCTTGTGTTGCAATTGCAAGCTCCTTTGCCTCCTCGGCAATTTTCTTAGTAGTTGCTGATTCTTCTAATAGTTTTTCTATATTTTGAGCATTTGCATTAACTTGTGTTCCCAAATCTTTTATACTTGAAGTATTCAAATCAAGTTTTGCTGAAATTTCAGCTACATTTTTATTTGTTTCTGCAACTTGTTTACTTGTATCGCTCCCTTGCTTCGTGAGAAGTTCCAAGGATTGATTTATTTTTTCCAATGCTTTAGTCAAAACATCTTCTGATGACATAATTTTAGATTTTGTTTGTGAGGCAGCAGCTGCTCCTGTCAGTGAGGCCCTTCTTTGCTGTGAGGTATCAACTCTGTATTGTCTGCTGGATCTAAGACTTTTCTCCTGAAATGATTCTATTTTTCTTTTATCATTTGCCATGCCACTATCATGCCCAGTCAAGGTCAGTCTCAGACTTAAAAATTTGTTTTCAATAGGAAATTTCCACTGGCTGGGCTTCTAGTAGCTTAGTTGTTTCAAAAAGTAACACAGTCTCCTCTGGGGGGGAAGTTTCCAACTTAGTTTCAGAGTCTTTTAAAATAAGAATACTTTTTACAAATCCCCCCCTAGTTCTTCTTAAAGAGAGAGAAGCCCTAGTCCCAGCTCTTTCTAAATAGTTGCAGATATGTAACAGTTTTTAAAAGACAGTCCTCCAATACAGTATCTTTCCACAAAGTTCAATAAAGTTCACAAAGTTATTCCTCAATTCAGTGGTCTTTACCCCTTTCAAGGCAGTCCGCCCTCAGGATGCAAAGACAATGGGTGTTATTTCCCTTTTCCTTTCATGCAGGTAATAGATTTTCAACAGGAATTCTCCCCACCGCTCCTGCCAGCTAAGTGGGGGGTTTAAATCTTGCTTTTATCAATGGGTTACCCTTAGGCAGAAAACAGTCTTCAAAGGTTACAGTTTAGCAGTCTCTTCGCTGTGGGTTAAAGCCTCAGCGCCTAGGGCTTGCCGATCGAAAGGTCGGCGGTTCGAATCCCTGCGGCGGGGTGCGCTCCCGCTGCTCGGTCCCAGCGCCTGCCAACCTAGCAGTTCGAAAGCACCTCCGGGTGCAAGTAGATAAATAGGGACCGCTTACCAGCGGGAAGGTAAACGGCGTTTCCGTGTGCGGCTCTGGCTCTGGCTCTGGCTCTGGCCAGAGCAGCAATGTCACGCTGGCCACGTGACCCGGAAGTGTCTCCGGACAGCGCTGGCCCCTGGCCTCTTAAGTGAGATGGGCGCACAACCCCAGAGTCTGTCAAGACTGGCCCGTACGGGCAGGGGTACCTTTACCTTTACCTTTACCTTGCTTTTGCAATATCTACAGATTGGGAAAAGCAGACTTCCTTTTTGTACCTTTTCCCGTGACGGAATTTGTAAAATTCTTAAGTCCAATTTAAGCTTTTTAATCCTACTCACGAGTAGCTGTTTTTGAGTCCAACTGCCGGAAGAAATCAGCGCTCTCCGATAATGGCGATGCGGCTTCGCTCCACGGACTGGGTGACAGCTCTCAGTGCCGCGCTCCCCCCGTGCCGTTCCGAAGCCTTTAAAAAGGCTCCTTCACGGTTTGGGGAGACCCCTAAGGCACTCGCCAAGCCTCCTTGCTCACAGGCTTCACTGCCTGCGATTTTAAGGGTCCCCGCTTCGCCGAACCCGAACCCGCGGAGCAGACTTCTCTCGGAGCTCCGGCAGAAGTCCGCCATTGATCGCTGGCGCCTACTGGAAGATTGGAAGAAGTTTAAAGACTATCTTGATAAATATTATAAAATTAATGAAGTTTAAAAAGATATGGGTTTAAAAATTAGTGGTTTGCAGGGGCGTTGAATAAGGAGAAAGAGAATTATTAAAAACTATGGGAAATATGGGAATGGATTTGCTGATAAGATAAATGAGATTAGAATACAGAAGGGGGAGGTGTGAGGAGGTCGGTGAAATTAGGTTTTGAAAGTAAGGTTTGAATTTATACTTGTTTTGTTTTTGTTTTGTTTGTTGGTTTTTGTATGTTTTTATTGTTGTTTGTATTTGTGTTTATATGTGTTTATTTGAAACTTAATAAATATTATTTTTTTAAAATAAATAAATAAATAAATTTTATTTTTATTTTTATTATTTAGTTTTTCTGCCTCCTGTTCGGGTTGGAGCTTTTTATCTTACAAAGAAAGGACCTGTGGATTTAAGCTTGTTGGTTGCTGGCATCTGTCTGTCTCAGGAGACCACGGATGAGTGTGCGCCATTGGGGGTGAGGTCAAGCTGTTGGATGGTTGCAGCGCCTGCTGTGGCCGTAGAGACCGATGCAGGAGAGACATGTTTTGTTGCAGCTGGGGCAGAAGAAGGCGTTGCTGCAGATGAAGCATGGTGTTTCTTCAGAGACTGCGCCAGCATGATGCTAACCTTTCCTCCGCCCTTTTCATGTCTCTTCTGGTTCTGGGAGATCAGCAGGGAGAGGAGCTTGTCAGGGCAAACTAACCAGGGTCTTTTCCACTTCCCAGGGAGAGTCATGAACCAGGAGCAGAGAACCTCCCGATGGACACCTGGAGCAACGAAGAGGAGTCTCCCTTCAAAGGCTTGCCCCCCTTGCCTAAAGTTTTTCGAGAGCCCAGCTTGCCTTCATTTTCTCTGCCTGGGGAAGGAGAGCAGGAAGCAGCCCAAGAGCTTGAGGGGGGCTGCCCCGGCCTCCAAGACAAGATCGCCTGGGTGCACGGTGAAATGGTGAGGCCCTCTTTAAGCCAGGGAATGTCCTTCAGGTGCTTGTTGGACCACAACTCTCGGGCCATTGTCCATGATGGTCCTGCGTAAGAGCTTCCCATTAGCACCTGGGACGCCACAGTTGAGAACAAGGTGGTGGACTAGCTAGGGCACTGATTCAACTGGCTGTTCTTATGAGTTGGAGTCCAACAAGATCTGGAGGACACTGTGTTGTTGTTGTTTATTAAATGTATATACTGCCCTTCATGGAGACGCGGGTGGCGTTGCGGGTTAAACCACAGAGCCTAGGACTTGCCAATCAGAAGGTCGGCGGTTCGAATCCTCTCGACAGGGTGAGCTCCCGTTGTTCAGTCCCTGCTCCTGCCAACCTAGCAGTTTGAAAGCACGTCAAAGTGCAGGTAGATAAATAGGTACCGCTCCGGCGGGAAGGTAAACGGAGTTTCTGGTTCGCCAGAAGCGGCTTAGTAATGCTGGCCAGATGACCCGGAAGCTGTACGCCGGCTCCCTCGGCCAGTAAAGTGAGATGAGCGCCGCAACCTCAGAGTGGGTCACGACAGGACCTAATGGTCAGGGGTCCCTTTATCTTTACCTTTACTGCCCTTCATCCGAAGATCACAGGGTGGTTCACAACATAAAAATACAAAAAACAAATAAATGGAGAGCACAAAACACAAACCAATAATCCACGCGCGCCCTCAACATATCTGAAAGGCCACAAATAGTTACAAGGCCCAAGGCCTGGTTGCAGAGGATTGTTTTCACCTTGCAACTAAGGATATGTAACGAAGGTGCCAGGTGAGCTTCCCTGGGGAGAGGATTCCACAAATGGGGAGCCACCACAGGAAAGGCCCCGTTCTGGTGTTGCCACCCTCCAGACCTCTCGTGCAGGAGGCACACGAAGAAGGGCCTCAGAGGATAATCTTAAGGTCCAGGAAGGTATGTATGGAGACAGGCAGCCCTTGAGGTATCGCAGTTCTGAGCCATTTAAGGCTTTATAGGTCAAAACCAGCACTTTGAATTCGGCCCGGAAACTAATGGGCAGCCAGTGCAGTCGGACCAGGATTGGTGTAAACTGTCTTGCCTTGGTGAGGAACCTTGGCCAGTGGTGGACCTATATTTTGGGGGCCCTGAAGCTTGAATTGTAATGGGGGGCCCTTCGCAACCAGCAACAAGGTCTGGGTCACCACTGACTCTCAAACTTTGGGACTGTTGAAATATAGACAACAAAAACCTAACCAATTTTGAGTCACACGACTCAAATTGGGTCTGTCAGACCCAAAAATTTTAAGCAATGTGGGCTAAAGTTGCTTCTGGGTACATGATAAAACTTCTGCAGACAATGTACACAACACACATTTAAAGAATGTCCTCCCCAAGAATCCTGGGATCTGTAGTTTGTTCAGGGTGCTGGGGCCTGCAGCTCTGCAAGAGGCTTAAACTACACTTCCCATGACTCTTTGTGGGGGTGGATTGCTTTAAATGCATGGTGTGTCGTGCTTATATTGCCAGGACATCGATAGAGAATGAAAATGATTGCTTTCTTTGCCGTGCAGCTGAGATTGCGGTGGGCTGACCAGGCGCTTTTCCGCCATCTCTACACCCTCGCGTTGGAGATCCAGGACCTGAAGGAGTTGCAGCTGGAGATGGAAATTTTCTCGAGGGAGGAGCTGCTTGTGGACGAGCAAGGCCACGTACGAGACACCGCCAGCGCAGCCACGAATGTCCACTCAGCAGCCGCTTTTGAAATGACCATCTGAAAATTGGGGGAGCCATGGCCAACTCTGATCCATCCTTACTCACACGCACACTGTGATCTGGTGCTCCAGTCACCAAGCAACGAACCTGTATCTGTGAATGCACCTTCAGTCCCAAGATTTAGAAGTGGTGACTTTATAACCCTGCCTCTAGAGACAATGGGGCAGCCATTGGGCAGTATTCATCTAGTTGCACCTTTGGTTTTGCTTTTCTCACTTCTGGTCTATGTAAGTTGCACCGTAGGCCTAAGGCAAGGTGCACCTTTGTTTTTCTCACTTCTGGTCTATGTAAGTTGCACCGTAGGCCTAAGGCAAGGTGCACCTTTGTTTTTCTCACTTCTGGTCTATGTAAGTTGCACCGTAGGCCTAAGGCAAGGTGCACCTTTGTTTTTCTCACTTCTGGTCTATGTAAGTTGCACCGTAGGCCTAAGGCAAGGTGCACCTTTGTTTTTCTCACTTCTGGTCTATGTAAGTTGCACCGTAGGCCTAAGGCAAGGTGCACCTTTGGTTTTCTCACTTCTGGCCTATGTAAGTTGCGCCTTAGGCCTCATGGCAAGTTGCACCTTTGGTTTTCTCACTTCTGGTCTATGTAAGTTGCGCCTTAGGCCTCATGGCAAGTTGCACCTTTTTGTTTTGTTTTGTTTTGATGGCTGTGGATCCTTTTCTCTCCTTGGCATGGGAGAATGGCTTTTGGTCTTTTTGCCTCTTTTGCATGGGAGCATGCCTTCTGATCCCTTTGCGGCTGTTGATTCCTGTTCGCCCAGCCCCTTGAGGGAGGAGACTGTACAGGCTGTGGGCAAGGGGGGTTTTCAGTTTGGGCCTTAGATTTTATATGGGCCCGGCCCATAGCTGTCAACCGTCCCTTATTTGGCGGGAAGCTCCCTTATCCCAGCGCCGTGTCCCGCTGCTGTCCCTTACTGATGATGCCCCTTAAATTTCCTGGGTTTCAAAGGAAGCAGCTCCTTTCCCTCCCTCTCTGCCGGCCAGGGAGGAGGGAAGCTCCAACTGTGTTGCTTGGCTGCCCGGCCCGCCGCCCTCCGGCCTCCTCTCACCAGCCTTGGCCCCTGGGAGCCCCTCCCTGGGAGCCTCAGGCCCTTCCACCACCATCCTCCTCGTGGCCGCCTGTGTGTCTCTGCCTGGGGCCTCCCCTCTGCCCGTCACCGCTGTGCCCGCTCCCGCTAGGCCGTACTGCGGCTGTGCCGCCGAAGGACCCGAATGAGATGGGCAGCCTGGCATGGTCTATGAATTGATGAGGAGCCTTGAGAGGAGAGCGAGGGCAACCATGGAGAAAGCAGTTCAGAGAGAGGAGGGAGAGGAGGAGGCGGAGGCGCGGACAGGTGTTCCAAGGACTACAAGGGAAGGACCGCAAGCACTTCTCCCATAGATTTGTAGTGGTAGACTAGCATAGATGGTCTGATCTGCGGGTTTACTTCGGGTGCTATTCCCCCCCCCTTCCTCCCACCACGCCTGATGGAACTGAGAGCTGCAGATGGAGCACGAGAGAAAAGATACAGAACTGCAGCAGCATCTTCGTAGCTTGGACTTCGTTTTGCGCAAAAAGCGGTTGCTGCTTGTAGTTATTTAATTGCAGTGTTTCATCAGCTGGTGTCTTGAGCAGCAACCTCTGGAAAGGAAGGGCTAAAAACCGGCGCTGCTCTCCAAAATCATCTGGTCCCTTTTAACTTCGTATTTCAGCTGGTTGACTAAAATCCCTTATTTTGGCTGCTGATCCCTTATTTTTGAGGCTGCTGGTCCCTTATTTTCAAATCTGGAAGTTGACAGCTATGGCCTGGCCTGGCTGAGGGAGTGCAGGGGGCAGCCCCAGGTGTTTGCATTGAAGGTGGGACTGTGACCCTGTGTGAGGGTGTAAAGTACATTTTGTTGGGAAAAGAACTGTGTTCCCTTGCTAGCAGTTAGAATTTTATTTTATTTTTCTTTCCCTGCTTGTTCCTTGCATTTTTTAATTATTATTTCCAGGCCTTATCTCCCAGAAAAAAGTGGGGAGGCCTGGGTTGTTGCTCAGGCCCTCTGCCTCAGAAGGGGGGCAAGCTGGGGGCTGAGAGGTCTTCTCTAACAAACTTTTTTCATATATATATTGAGTGCTTTATTAGCAGGTTTTTCACTGAATTATGCTGCCTAGATATGAGCCTTCTGTAACAGCTATAGGCCTTCTGAAAAGGCCTGACCTACAAGTTTCTCACTGCTTTGTGTATTTTGTCTTGGGCACCTGCCACACAGCAAAATGCCAGAAGGCCAAGGAGCCCCTCCCTCATAGCTGTCAATTTTCAGATTTGAAAATAAGGGAACATCAGCCTCGAAAATAAGGGATCAACAGCCTCACCTGTCCCGGGGACAGTCTACGGGATATATAACAATCCGGGATAGCAGCAGGCAGCGATGCTGGAATAAGGGAATTTCCCACAAAAAAAGGGAAGGTTGACAGCTATGCCCTCCCTGCATATCATAGAACGACTTAAACGAGAGGCAGGGAAAGGCATAGCACATTTCTTGGATGTGGCAATGGAGGTGTACGTGACGTGGAATGAGGGAGGCAAATGAAGAATAGGATGCAGGAAAAGGCGAGGCTGTTAGCAGCAGCAATTGCAGTAGGAGCCCCAGATCATGAGGATGTGGGGGAACATGGAACCCCAGGAGAAAAGGGGGGAGACTGGGACACAACCAGTGCGCCCTATGGAAGAAGGAAGGTCATTGGAAGAACGAGTGCCCTGAGATTCTCAACTTTTTGGATGGGCCCTGAAGGAGGTGGCATTATTGCATTGCAGAGCACACCAGTAGGGTAATTGGATTTACCATTTTCGCATAAAAAGGTCTGTAGGACCTAGACATGTGCTTAGGACCCAGACGCTGACTTAATACTGACTTTGCACCAGCTGAACCCCTGCCCGGGTGTGGGTTAGGACACTGGCAACGAGACAATGGCCCTCTGCTACAACCACACACCGGAGGCTGGTTGTTCCATGCCAGAGGTCGTCAAACTAAGGCCCGCGGGCCGGATACGGCCCACTGGGCTCGTTAATCCGGCCCACGAACCTTGTGGACCCTGCGCCCACTCGGTCAGTCCCCGCGCAATTCGTGCCATTACCGCAGATATTCGGAAAGTAGCCCATGTGCCAGTACAAGTCTGGAATACTAACCCATTAAGCAATTGCTCATCTCGCTTTATTGGCCAAGGGAGCCGGCGTACATCTTCTGGGTCATGTGGCCAGCATGACTAAGCCGCTTCTGGCGAACCAGAGCAGTGCACGGAAACGCCGTTTACCTTCCTGCCAGAGTGGTACCTATTTATCTACTTGCACTTTGAGGTGCTTTCGAACTGCTAGGTTGGCAGGAGCAGGGACCGAGCAACGGGAGCTCACCCCGTTGTGGGGATTTGAACCGCCAACCTTCTGATCAGCAAGTCCTAGGCTCTGTGGTTTAGACCACAGCACCACCCGTACCAAGTTATGATTAGGTTCTATTAAACTCTCCTTAGAAAAGACGTTTTCTATTGCTTTGGGAAACGGATTCCAGCAAACCTCCACCAAAGAGGGTTTTATAGCTCCTGGTTTTCTACCTTTCGTCGCAAACATTCTGCCCTGCCCCTGGGACAAACAGCCTTTAACCCACAGTCTGCCGCACAGAAACGAAGCAGACATTTTCCTCTTTCCACGGAGATACAGCGATGGGAAAAGCTTCACCATCCCACAAGCCAGACAGCAAAGGAGCAAAAACCAGTAAAAGAAAAGAAAAAATATATTGGCATCCTTATTGACACTCCATCTTCCACCCGCTACGAAATCCAGCTCCATCGACAGATCATCATCATCATATCAACAACAGTGAAGAATCAAGGGTATTAAAAATAAATAAATCTGTATTTGGAAATTGAAGCTTTTTTTTAAAAAAAAAAAAAAAAAAAAAGACAGTCATTTGTGCCACATGGTTATTTCCCAGGTGATGCAAAGATGTTTTGTGAGTCTCTAAGACAAGGCAGGAGCAAGCAGTCTTTCTCGAAGGAGAGGCGTCAGTGGTTTGGGCTGGCAAAGCATCTTCTCATTTGGCCCCTCAGCTGCCTTGATTTATCTTTCTCGCTAACTTCAGCCACTCATCAACCTGCAAGGAGATTTGCTGTATGGAGGGAGTGGGGAGGGAGAGAAAATAAAACCAAGGTTCATAGAATCATAGAATGAATCATAGAGTTGGAAGAGACCACAAGGGCCATCAAGTCCAACCCCCTGCCAAGCAGGAAACACCATCAGAGCACTCCTGACATATGGTTGTCAAGCCTCTGCTTAAAGACCTCCAAAGAAGGAGACTCCACCACACTCCTTGGCAGCAAATTCCACTGTCAGACAGCTCTTACTGTCAGGAAGTTCTTCCTAATGTTTAGGTGGAATCTTCTTTCTTGTAGTTTGGATCCATTGCTCCGTGTCCTCTTCTCTGGAGCAGCAGAAAACAACCTTTCTCCCTCCTCTATGTGACATCCTTTTATATATTTGAACATGGCTATCATATCACCCCTTAACATCCTCTTCTCCAGGCTAAAAATGCCCAGCTCCCTTAGCCGTTCCTCATAAGGCATCGTTTCCAGGCCTGTGACCATTTTGGTTGCCCTCCTCTGGACACGTTCCAGTTTGTCAGTGTCCTTCTTGAACTGTGGTGCCCAGAACTGGACCCAGTACTCCAGGTGAGGTCTGACCACAGCAGAATACAGTGGCACTATTACTTCCCTTGATCTAGATGCTATACTCCTATTGATGCAGCCCAGAATTGCATTGGCTTTTTTAGCTGCCAGGCTCCTAACTAGAATCCTGATTTATAGGCTGTGCTCCTAATTCAGGGACAATTGTTTTCATTTTTATTACTGCCGTTGATTTATTAACCACCTCCTAAACCACCATCTCAAGGTACTTTGCACAATAATTAAAAACAAAAACATTTAAAACAAGACTAAAATCCTAACAAGCAGACATTTGTGGGGAGCAAAATATACATCAGGAGGCTTAGTTGGGTCAGAATCGAGCATACATTTCCAGAGTTAACACTAAATATATTATTTCTGGTACATGAGCCACCACAGCTGCTAGAGGGCCGTGAAAATTTGTGTCTGGGGCTTTTTAGACTTGTCTACCCATGTATTATCTGAAACTTAAGGGTGCATTGGTTGCCTGATGTAAAATATATTGGCATTATATTCAACTCTCCTACCCCACTACAAGGTTCATGGATCTGTGTCCACGGCAGCTGTTTACCAGCTCCACCTGGTATGCATGCTGAGACCCTACCTGCCCACAGACTCTAGTTATCTCCCGCTCTAGTTATCTCCCGCTTGGACTACTGCAATGCGCTCTACGTGGGGCTACCTTTGAAGGTGACTCGGAAACTGCAATTAATCCAGAATGCGGCAGCTAAACTGGTGACTGGGGGCAGCCACCGAGACCATATAACACCAGTCCTGAAAGATCTTCAATAGCTCCCAGTACGTTTCTGAGCACAATTCTAAGTGTTGGTGCTGACCTTTAAAGCCCTAAACAGCCTCGGTCCTGTATACCTGAAGGAGCGTCTCCACCCCCATCGTTCTGCCCGGACACTGAGATCCAGCGCCAAGGGCCTTCTGGCGGTTCCCTCACTGCGAGAAGTGAGGTTACAGGGAACCAGGCAGAGGACCTTCTCGGTAGTGGCGCCTGCCCTGTGGACCACCCTCCCAGGGGATTTCAAGGCAATAAACAACTATTTTACTTTTAAAAGACAACTGAAGGCGGCCCTGTTTGGGGACGTTTTTAATGCCTGACGCTGTATTGTTTTTAATATTTGGTTGGAAGCTGCCCAGAGTGGCTGGGGAAACCCAGCCAGATGGGCGGGGTATAAATAGGTACCCCTGCCCGTACGGGCCAGTCGTGTCCGACTCTAGGGTTGTGCGCTCATCTCACTTAAGGGGCCGGGAGCCAGCGCTGTCTGGAGACACTTCCGGGTCACGTGGCCAGCGTGACGAAGCTGCTCTGGCGAGCCGGCACCAGCGCAGCACACGGAAACGCCGTTTACCTTCCCGCTAGAAAGCGGTACCTATTTATCTACTTGCACTTAGGGGTGCTTTCGAACTGCTAGGTGGGCAGGAGCTGGGACCAAACGACGGGAGCTCACCCCGCCGCGGGGATTCGAACCGCCGACCATGCGATCGGCAAGTCCTAGGCACTGAGGTTTTACCCACAGCGCCACCCGCATCCCCACGGGGTATAAATAAATTACTATTATTTGTAGTAGTAGTAGTAGTATAATTATTATATCTTCATAGGAGGAAACAGAACTTTCCTAAAAGGGTTCTGCACTCTAATTCTTCCCTTCCCTTGCCTCCAGCCTGAGACCAGACAGGTTAGAGGAAGTGGAACTTCCGGGAAAAGGTTATGGATCCCAAGTTATTTTTTCCCCCATGCCACCCCCGGGCCATTCTCACCTCTTTGGCATGGACAAGGGGCAGTGGGTCCCGGGGGTTGGGTGTCCTCATGTCTGCGCAGTGGGAAGTGCCGTTGATTAAAATAGCCCGTTCGGAGCGGGACTGGTTCTTGAGGACACTCAGGGCGTGCCAAGGATCAATGTCGCCTGGGGAGAGAAGGCAGTGATCAAACACCGAGGAGGAGAGAAAGTAAACTGATTCGCCAGTGTGATCCAATGGGAGAGGCAGATCTCGGAAGCTAACTTCTGATGCCAGGATGGGGGATCTATGCTGCTCCTATGAACTCGCTGGAAAATGTGTTGTGGCTCTACTCAGAGTAGACCTATTGAAATTTATGAACATGATTAAATTAGGTCCTTTTATTTCAGTGGGGCTACTGTGAGTAAAACTTGGTTGGGTGCAACCCAATGGGTTTATTCGTATATCCGCCTCAGATGACAAGACCCCCTTGGCTTAGATTTTGAAATGAAATTGCGTTGTTATTATCTCTTGTTCTGTCCGTGCAAAAATGGAACTCACAGAAGTGGAGGAGGAGAAACGGAACCATAGGATTGTAGAGGGTCGTCTATACTCCAACCTCCTGTGATGCAGGAATCTCAACATACATGATCATAAATCATATATGAACATCATGCATGGCAAGTGACCACCCAACCTCTGCTTAAAAACCTCCAAGAAAGAAGAGCTCTTCTCCTCCTGAGGGAGTCTGTTGTAGTTGTTGTTTGCAACATAAGATCACAATATAAAAAAATAGAAAATACAGTGGTGCCCCGCAAGACGAATGCCTCGCAAGACGAAAAACCCGCTAGACGAAAGGGTTTTCCGTTTTTTGAAGCGCTTCGCAAGACGAATTTCCCTATGGGCTTGCTTCGCAAGACGAAAACGTCTTGCGAGTTTTTTCCCCTCCCCCCCCTTTTTCTAAACCGCTAAGCTGCTAATAGCACTAATCCGCTAATAGGGATGCTTCACAAGACGAAAAAACCGCTAGACGAAGAGACTCGCGGAACGGATTATTTTCGTCTTGCGAGGCACCACTGTACATAATAAAAACAAAAACATCCCAATAACACCCCCCCCCTTCCACTACACATTTTAAAAAGGTATTGGATGCCAATCAGCCTCGTTAAAGAGTCTGTTCCACAGACAAACGGTGAGAAACCCTACACACCCCTCACAGTGAAGGGGGAAATCTGCCTCTGAGCATGTGTAGAGCGCTTTTCTCCTCGCTAACAAGCAATCACAACCAGCCACATAAATACAGTGGTATCTCTGGATACGAACGGGATCCGTTCCAGAGCCCCATTTGCATCCTGAAGCGAACGCAACCCGCGTCTGCGCATGCCGCGATTCGCCGCTTCCGCTCCTGCGCATGACGTCATTTTGAGCGTCTGCGCATGCGCGAGGAGCGAAACCCGGACGTTACCAATTCCATTACTTCCGGGTCGCCACGGAGCGCAACCCGAAAGCGCGCAACCTGAAGCAACTTCAACCCAAGGTATGAGTGTATTTGGTTTGACAAAACGGAGCTCTCCATAGGCTTCAAACTGGGGATCTCTCCCTCTCTCGCAACTATGCGCTGCACACGGGTTGTCTGAGAGGGCCCCACACCTCCCCACCCTCCATACCATTCACGAAGAGGACACGGCTGGCTTTGGGGCGATCGGCCCCATAGTAGTTGTTGGTGAAGGAGACAGCCTCCTGGACAGCCTGAGAGGGGATGCCAAAGACCTCTTGGCAGGTATCAAGCTCAGTCGTCAGGTTCATGAAGCGGGAGAAACGGCAGTCAGGATCGTCGCAGGTTTGGTCTAGAGCGAGAGAAATAAAGTGCAAAAGGCAGGTCTGAGGCCACTAAGTTCACGGGGACAGTGGCGTAGCGTGGGGGGTGCAGGGGGGGCCGGCCGCACCGGGCGCAACATCTGGGGGTTAGGGTTAGGGGGCGCAAATCCACGGGTTAGGGGGCAAATTACTTGCCTTGCCCCGGGTGCTGACAACCCACGCTACGCCACTGCACGGGGAACAAGAAAGATGTTGAAATATACGTTGGTTAAGAAACCAGAAGCATTTTTACTTGGCATGGCAGGAGATGATATTAACAGACAGGATTGTAAGTTGTTTTCATACGCAATGACAGCAGCAAGAATATTATTGGCACAAAAATGGAAGCAAGAAGAATTACTGATGAAAGAAGAATGGAGGATGAAGTTGATGGACTATGCAGAATTAGATAAATTAACAGGAAGGATTCGAAACCGGCGGGATCAGAGATTCTTAGAAGACTGGAGCAAATATATGAACTATTTGAAGAGTAACTGTGATGAACAGATTACGCTAGTAGGATTGCAAGAAGTTTTGTAAGGAGGACTATTTGAAATATTGCAAGAAGGTCTATGAAGAGAATTATTAGTTAAGGATAATTATATGTAATACAGAAAGTAAGAAATGCAGAATAAGTGATAAAAACGGAAAATCATCAGAGGAGTTGACGGAAGTCCAAAATATTATATAAGATGAGAAGTTATGTTGCATGACTGTTGGAACTGATATGTTAAAAAAATAATAATAAAAATGTATATTATAAATAAATAGAAAGGAAATAAGTTCACGGGAAACAATGCAAATGGGAAAGCCCACACTTGGTTGGTCTCAGAAGCTCAGAGGTGGAGGTCCAGGACAGGGCCTTCTCTGGGGCAGCCCCCAAGTCAGTGGTTCTCAAACCTTCTTCCTCTGGGCCACGCTTTCAGATTAACAATTTGCTTGCACCACACCAAATCTTCTCTCGATACGTTGGAAAACGAAAAGAAACAGCTCCCAGCCGTGCTTGCTTTGTAACGTAGAGCACGACTACTTTATAATATGATTGTGGGGCAGCCAGAACAAAGCGAGGCAGATGCACAAGAACGTGACGGATTCCCAAAATGTAATTATAAACGAGCCTCTTACCTATGTACCTTAAGTATGTACGCAAGTTCAATGAGAGGCGTGAGCTCGCTTTTTTTGCCAGGCAATCTCATTTAGATTAGCTCTAATTTGAGATGAACAAACTCTCATCTCCTCACCAACACAAATAATCCACCCCAGGACTTTAGGGTGAATAATAATAATAATAATAATAATAATAATAATAATAAGTGGAGGAGGAAGAGGAGGTGGAGGAGAGCAGAGGGCAAAACGTTAACTCTCACTTAATAATAATAATAATAATAAGTGGAGGAGGAAGAGGAGGTGGAGGAGAGCAGAGGGCAAAACGTTAACTCTCACTTACAGTATCCGAACTCTGTACATGTCTGGAAGTACCATTGCCTGATGCCCACGCCTGACACGGAGATGAGTGTGCTGCGCAGCTCCTCCAGGGCCTCTGTGTGATTGTTCTTTGTGCATGTCATGTTCATGCCGTCCAAATACACCTTTCGAAAAGAAGAGAGGTGGGCGCAATGCCAGATTTACGTATAAGCTAAACAAGCCATAGCTTAGGGCCCCACTCTCCTCGGGACCCCCAAAAAATTAAAGGAAAAAAACATGGATATACATTTCCAAAATATAAGATAAAATAATAATAATAAATAAAACCTGCATACGGCAACAGTGTTTTGTGTAGTGTAGGTTCCTATTTGTTATGTGCAAATGGGTTTAGATACCTATTAGGTCCATAAATTACCATATACAGTCATACCTCGGGTTATAGACGCTTCAGGTTGTGTTTTTTTGGGTTACGAGGCCGCCAAAACCTGGATGTACCAGAATGGGTTACTTCCGGGTTTCGGCGGTTGCGCATGTGCAGAAGCATTAAATCACGCTTTGCGCATGTGCAGAAGCGCTGAATCGCAACCCACATGTGCACAAACGTGCTGCTGCAGGTTGCGAATGCTGCGGGTTGCGAACGTGCATTCCGCATGGATCACGTTTGCAACCCGATCGTCCACTGTAGCATATATTCAACACCAAAAACCGCAACAATTTGTTGTTGACAAAGGACAGCTGGACATATAAAGGGCCTCATTGCCTTCAGTAGCCGAGGGCCTCATCAAACCTAAATCCGGCCCTGGGTGGGTGATACAACGAAATACCTTTTGAAGAGAGACTCAGCCTGTGTGGGCAACCATACGTAGAGGACGTTTGCCATCACTTACTACAAAGTCCACTTATATACGGACCCAAGAAACCGATTCACAAAACCCCTTTTCACGAAGGAAACAAATCTAACCAGAGGGTGAAACAACCGTGAGTTACCATATTTTTCGCTCTATAAGACGCACTTTTCCCCTTCTAAAAAGGGGAAATGTGTGTGCGTCTTATGGAGCGAATGCAGGTGGGAGGCTCTGCTCAGCACTCCCTTTAAAGAGCCGCATGGAGCGTGTGTGCGGCTCTTGGGGGCTTTTCCTGAGGAGGGAGAAGGGCTGCCCTTCTTCCTCGGGGATCACAGCACTGCGATCCTGCTGGTTGTCCTGGCTTCTGGGATTCAGAATTTTTTCTTCTTCTTTTCCTCGTCCAAAAACTAGGTGCATCTTATGGTCTGGTGCATCTTATAGAGCGAAAAATACGGTATAAGGTGGCAGCTAGGAAGATTAGGAAGAAAGATCTGGGTGGGCTTGCGGTCAATTGCAAAGGGGACTCTTGAGATCTAAATCTGCACATTTCATTTGAGGATTACATTTTACTCTGTGTAATAAGGAATTCGGGTGAGTTGGATCATGCTTTTACTGCCTATGGAGCAACTGCTGTTTTTGTATTTCTTCTTTGGGTGATGAACCAATGTATCGGTGAACCACACCTATACATCAAATAAATAAGAAAATAAGAGGAACTTCAGTCCCAGAATGGCTGTTGCACAGACCCAGAGGTGGCCAAGGAAGTGCCTTTCAGACACTGCTGCGAGTCCAGGACTCCCAGCTCAGCTAATGGTCAGTGATGGCACAACAGGAAACAACTGAAGACATTTTTGGCCTGAAAAGCTTTTCCAGCTATGCTACGGGTCTCCATCTGGGTTATTTTTAATGTATCTATTCCTTTTTAAATTGTTTAATGTTTTTTTATAATATTTTTGCACAGTACCTTTTGATATAGCGATTCAGTTATCATCATCTTTTTGGCGCCTACTAAAAACTTTTTGTTTGTTTGGTTGGTTAGGCAAGCCTATCCAGACACATGTGTTTTACTCTGAGCCTATTGTTTACTTTCTGGCACGTTTTGGGGAGACATTTCTATTACAGTTGGCGCTCAGGTTGCAAACATGATCCGTGCGGGATGTACGTTCAGAACCCGCAGCGTTCGCAACCCATGTCTGCACGGGTTGCGGTTTGGCACTTCTGCGCATGCGCGGCTGCCGAAACCCGGAAGTAACCCATTCTGGTTACAACCTGAAGTGGCTGTAACCCGAGGTATGACTGTATTCTATTCTTTTTTGTAAACCGCTTTTAGATTCCTCCCCACTATAATCAAGTGTATATAAACTTTATGAAATAAAATAAAGTCCTTTTGTTGTTGTTGTTTAAAAAACCGAAGTGGCGGTGCTCATATTGCGATAAACATGCCGTGGGTGCCCACACAAAACAGCTGCCGAGGTGCGAGTCCAGATAGTAATACTAATACAGTGGTACCTTGGGTTAAGTACTTAATTCATTCCAGAGGTCTGTTCTTAACCCTAAACTGTTCTTAACTTGAAGCACCACTTTAGCTGCCGCGCCGCCAGAGCACGATTTCTGTTCTCATCCTGAAGCAAAGTTCTTAACCCGAGATACTATTTCTGGGTTAGCGGAGTCTGTAACCTGAAGCATCTGTAACCTCAAGCATATGTAACCCGAGGTACCACTGTAATAAATAATACTGAGAGAAGAAGAGTTTGGATTTGATATCCCGCTTTATCACTACCCGGAGGAGTCTCAAAGCGGCTAACATTCTCCTTTCCTTTCCTCCTTTCCTCCCTCACAACAAACACTCTGTGAGGTGAGTGGGGCTGAGAGACTTCAAAGAAGTGTGACTGGCCCAAGGTCACCCAGCAGCTGCATGTGGAGGAGCGGGGAAGCGAACCCGGTTCACCAGATTACGAGTCTACCGCTCTTAACCACTACACCACACTGGAGTTGCAGCCCAATCACTCACTCGTCCTAAACAAAGGAAAAGGATTGACAGCTCCTCAGTCCGGGCCCTAGAAAGGTCTCCCGCCCCCCGAGACGCAGGCTTACGTTGTTGGCAGCCATAAGTCTCTGGTAGGCAGAGCCAGTCTTCTTGTTGGTCATGACACGACAAAAGTTGGCGATGGTGCTCCACTCCATGTATTCGTTGTTGTACTGCACAGCCAGCATGAAGATGTCAGCCAGGTTGGACACCAGCTCCACGCAGTCGCCAGAGCCCTCCAAATCATGGCAGGAGCGGAAGTCCTTCGCCAGCTTGGCCCGGGCTCCATCTTGCACCAGGGCGTCCACAGCAGAGAAGCCGTCAGCCACAGCCTCCATGCACTGTGAGAGAAGCAAAAAGGAAGATGAGGGCAGGAACTTTGAAAAAAAGAATGGGGAAATTTTGTAATTCATTTAGGAGGCCATTGTAAGCAGATGAAAACATTGGCACGATTTTAATCGCACTTGTAAAGTGACAATAACTATGGACAATTTAGATGGATAAAAAATGTGGCTAATGGACTGATATGCAGTTGTAAATATTGAGATGAGGACCCATGGAGGGGATGGGAGAAAGCCTTGAGATTCAGAGCAATCTCTTTGTATGGATTTTTAATTGACTTTGTTATAATTTGATCCTGACTTGTTTTTGGGAGGTAGTTTAATTATTGTTTGATTTTATACCAATGTTATATATCTGATGTTAGCTGCCCTGAGCACAGTCTCGGCCAGGGAAGGTGGGATACAAATAAAAGTTGTTTATTCATTATTATTATTACTGTTATTATTAGGTTATTTTTTCTGAAATAAATAAATGTTTCTTTTTAAAAAAAGGAAAGACGGGGGGCGGGGAGCACACGACAGGCGGCAAAAAGCAGGGATGCATTTGAACTACGCATTCAAAGCGTTAACACAACCACTTTTAACGGTTGTAGTTTGCCACACGGCCAAAAAATGAGTCATTTGGAAAAATGTTAAAAACCTCACCTCTTTGGAACCACCGACCACTGGATTGGACAGACTTGCGGCAACAACCTGGAGAAGAAGAAGTCAAAGAGAGATAGGTGAGGGGGGGATAAGGACGAAGTTGTTAAGTCGCATGGGGTTTCAGGCATGGTGAGAACATTACGTTCAAATGTGATGATTCACACTGTGGTACAGTCTTACCTCGGGTTACAGCTGCTTCAGGTTGTGTTTTTTCAGGTTACGGACTGTCGAAACCCGGAAGTACTGGAACAGGTAACTTCTGGGTTTCGGTGGCCGCGCATGCGCAGAAGCGCTAAATTGCGCTTTGCGCATGCGCAGAAGCGCTAAATTGCGCTTTGCGCATGCGCAGAAGCTCCAAATTGCAACCCACACGTGCACAGACGCGGGTTGCGAACGCTGCGGGTTGCGAACGTGCATCCCGCATGGATCGCGTTCGCAACCCGAGCGTCCACTGTATTAATTCCAGCTTTTTCTTCTTCACTATTTGGGGGAGGGGGAATAATTTCCTTTTGAGTCAAACTGGCGATATTTGGACTACAACTCCCATGAGCTCCCGCCAGCGCTGATAGGAGTTGTAGTCCAAATATCTGGAGGCCTTTCCGGTTGATCGAGGCTGAGTTCAACCACAGGCAATCTTTGGCCATCGTGTGGTCATCATTTGAGAGGGCCTCAAGAAGCTCTGAGGGCCATCCCTAAACTCAAAAAGACCACCTGGTTTCTTTGCCAAGAACTCACCATAAGGTAGCCTGTGAAATCCAGCTGGGCTCTGACGGGGGCAGAAGAAGCAACAGCAGCAAAGACCAGGTGGGGAAACTGGAACAGAGAGAGAGAGAGAGAGAATGGACGTGTGGATCCAGAATTGGCCTCTGCAGTCACTTATGGACTCACTTTTGAGACTGTGTTCACGGAAGGCGGAGAGCAAACTGTGAAGCTTTGTATAATCAGCAAATGTCCAATTCTGATGTCCAGCTCTGAACTCTGCTGAACAGTTTTTCCGGATAACAACTACTGTTTTGGACTATATGGGACTGGCAGAAATGACCGGCAGAATCCGAGACCAGGGAAAAGAGTCGGCGGAAGAAGATTGGAAGAAGTTCAAAGACTACTTGCAGAAATATTGTAAAATTAATGAATGTTAGGATGATGTTGGACATAAATTAAGTGGTTTCCAGCTGTAATGCTTAAGAGATATGAAAAATAATGTTCAGAAAAAAGTATAAACTAATGGTGAGGATTTGTTGAACTAACAATTTGAATTGGAATACAAGAAAGGGAGGTATGAGAAGGTCTGGAAAATAAGTTAAAAGAAAATAAGTGATGAAAATTTTATGTGTTTTTAACTACTTTTGTATTTCTGTATTTTTCTTTTTTGTATTTTTGCTATCTTTTTATTTTTTCTCTTTCTTTTTCAGTTTATATTGTATTATTTCTTGAAAACTTTAATAAATATTCTATAAAAAAAAACAACTACTGTTTTGTTGAATTCTTCACCAGCCAATTAGTTCAACACTCGTAAGTAAAAAAATATGTGATTTCTTCATTAACCAATCTTTTTTCAAATAGATCACATGAGCACTGTTCCAGAGTATTTTTCATTATATCTATTCACAGTTTGCTCTCCGCCAGGTAAAGTCTGGCACCGTGATTCATTTAAAGACTTTCAGAGACTTCAGTTCGTTACTTTTGATGTTTTCAATTATTCCATAAAGTTTTTCACATTGTTATTGTTTCTGGCCATTGTGTTGCTTTTGATATTGCTGACTCATACTTTGCAACCCAGGGGTTTGTTTGTTTACTCATGCAACCAGCCCATGCAGAATGTAGGCACCCTATATACAGTGGTGCCCCGCAAGACGAATGCCTCGCAAGACGAAAAACCCGCTAGACGAAAGGGTTTTCTGTTTTGGAGGCACTTCGCAAAACGAATTTCCCTATGGGCTTGCTTCGCAAGACGAAATGTCTTGCGAGTTTTTCCGACTTTTTTTCCCTCCCCCCCCTTTTTCTAAGCCGCTTATCCGCTAAGCTGATAAGCCGCTAAAAGCCGCTAAGCCGCTAATAGCGCTAATCCGCTAAGCCGTCAATGGGCTTGCTTCGCAAGATGAAAAAACCGCTAGACGAAGAGAATGGCGGAACGGATTCTTTTCGTCTCCGCGATTCTCTTCGTCTAGCAAGGCACCACTGTATAGAAATGAGCAAACCAGTGATATTTTAGGGAGCAGGCTAGCAGGCGGGGCCCATGACTTACATCCTAGGAGCCTACACAACACAAAACACTGTTGCTGCATGTAGATTTTATTTTATTTGTTTTTTATCTTATATTCTGGAAATGTACATCCAGGGGTTTTTTTCCCTTTAATTTTTTTTTTTGGGGGGGGGGGCAAGAGAGAGGAGCCCTAAGCTATAGCTTGTTTAGCTTATACGTAATTCTGGCACTGTCCTGTTCCTATTGGCCCCTACTGGCAATCTTGTGGCCCCACCTTGAGTCTGAACCAGGCAGACAGCGAGCCAGGGTAGGAGCCTCCGAAGCAAATCCAGGTGTTGTTGGACGTCAGGTTGAATTTCTGGGTGACGAAATGGTGGAAGGAGGCCAGGTCAGACAAGCTGCAAAAGGAGACGGCAGAACTTTGCAACCAGAGGCACACCCCCAGACACCCCCCAACCTCCCTTGATTCTTTACTTGCAATTAAGAGGGCGATTAGGGGACGCAGGTGGTGCTGTGGGTTAAAGCCTCAGCGCCTAGGGCTTGCCGATCGAAAGGTCGGCGGTTCGAATCCCTGCGGCGGGGTGTGCTCCCGCTGCTCGGTCCCAGCGCCTGCCAACCTAGCAGTTCGAAAGCACCTCCGGGTGCAAGTAGATAAATAGGGACCGCTTACCAACGGGAAGGTAAACAGCGTTTCCGTGTGCGGCTCTGGCTCTGGCTCTGGCCAGAGCAGCGATGTCACGCTGGCCACGTGACCCGGAAGTGTCTCTGGACAGCGCTGGCCCCTGGCCTCTTAAGTGAGATGGGCGCACAACCCCAGAGTCTGTCAAGACTGGCCTGTACGGGCAGGGGTACCTTTACCTTTACCTTTAAGAGGGCGATTGACTTAAGACAATTCATTTATGCATGCACGACAGCGGCAAGAATGATATATGCTCAAAAATGGGAAGGAGGCAAGATGCCAACGAAAAGATGCCAACGGCTTATGAAAATGACAGAGAGTGTGGAAAAGGCAAGCCAAAATTAGAGATTAAAAACGAAGGAAACGTTTTCGGAGGAATGGAAGCGTTTTGTAAAATGTTTAAAGAAACGTTATGGTATTACGGAAACGCAAGCAGGGTTTGCAATACGAGTCACAGGTGCCAACTCACGCTTGCTGGCTGGACAAGAACTGAAGGTTGTGATCCTGCAGCCCATCGGGGTTGATACTGGCCCCATAGAAACGGTGTTCGAGGGCCACCACCAGAGCTCCGTACTTCTGGGCCAGCTGCACGTGGTGTCCTAAAACCGGAAAGAGAAACAGGGGATAGGTCTCACTCAGGCCACCTTCACACCATACATTTAAAACGCTGCGATACCACTTTAAACAGTTGTGGCTTCCTGCAAAGAATTCTGGGAGCTGTAGTTTGTTAAGAGGGCTAGGAGATCGTGCCTGCTGCCCTCACAGAACTATAATTCACAGAGTTCCCTAGGAAGAGGGACTGACTGGGAAACCACTCTGGGGATTGTAACAGTGGAAGCACCCTTAACAAACTACAGTTCCCAGATTCTCTGGGAGAAGGCCTGAATGTTTAAAGCAGGGTTTCCCCAAACTTTGGTTTCCAGCTGTTTTTGGACTACAACTCCCATCATCCCTGACCGCTGGTGCTGCTGACTATGGGATGATGGGAGTTGTAGTCCAGCAACAGCTGGAGACCTGAGTTTGGGAAACTCTGGTTTAAAGTGATATGATACTGCTTTAAATGTATTGTGTAGATGGGGACCTTTAGGTTCGAAGACTACAGAGGATAGGAGACCCCTATTCCCTTCCTGGAGCTACAATTCTCAAGAGTGGTTTAACATTTCAAGTTTCTTCATAGGGAAGAGCTGGGAATTGTAGTTCTCCTGGCAACTCTCAGCACCTTTAACAGACGACAGCCCCCAGGGGTTTTTTTTTGGGGGGGGGGGACCATGATTGTTAAAAGTGGTTTCATAGTATTTTAAATATATGGTTGCCCAGAGTGGCTGGGAAAACCCAGTCAAATGAGCGGAGCACAAATAGTAAAATTATTATTTTAAAATTATTATACTATTATGCAGCGCTCTGCATACCAGCGATTGCCAGCAACTAGGAATTAAAGCTTAAATGTTGACAAAAGACGCATGGACACCATTCACAGGAATTTGGGACGACAAAACAATCCTAGCACTGGTGCAGGAACTTTGTATGTCCTCAGGGCCGCTCCGTATGCCTTCAGTCAATCCATGGCAGAGCCTCGGGCCTACAAATGCGGTTGAAGGCAAAGTTCTAGCAAGTCCCATCTCCAAAAAAAAAGTGTGGCGTAGTGGTTAGAGTGCCGGCCTAGGACTTGGGAGTGAGGGTTCAAATCCCTGCTCAGCTAAGAAGCTCACTTGGGCCAGTCACTGCCTCTCAGCCTACCTCACAGGGTTGTAGAGGGGATTAAATGAGGAGGAAGAGAACCACTGTTATGTACTGAAGTTCTCATGCTGCTCTGTGATTTCGCTCAGTGTTTCAGCTCAGTGATTCAGCTCAGCTCAGCTCAGATAGTGGCTGCATCTGGCTGTGCTCTGATGTCCATCGATCCCATCCTCGTCGCCAGTGTTAAGTTGTGGGTGAACATATCAGACGACACAGCGATTCTTCAAACAGCTCTTGTTTATTCACAGGCCAGAACAGAACTGAACTGAAGGGTTCAGCCAGCCTGCTTATATAGAGCTCCAGCACAATGTAACTGTAACAACTTTCTGTAACTATCCAATCACTGAACGTCACTTTCGATCCCTTATTTGCATATGTGGACTTGAACTATCTACAGTATCCCCCTGCTGGCCCAGGGTGAGAACTTCAGTACATAACAACCACGGATGCTACCTTGGGAGAAAAACGCGGGGTTGAAATGCCATGAATGAATGAATGACTATGTAAGAGACCTCGTTCCCCAATCTCCGCATTGAGGTGTTGCTTGACACCCACCTGCCAGCACATCAAACACCGACAAGGCAGACTCGCCCCCGATGAAGAGGAAGACCGGTCCGTCGGGGCGCCGCCAAAAGTCCTGGTTAATCCAGAATCGCTGTGAATTTTAGGGAGGTAAAGAAGAGACGTCAAAACATCAAAACCAACATCAAAAAACCGAAAATCATGGCCACTGGTCCCATCACCTCCTGGCAAATAGAAGGGGAAGAAATGGAGGCAGTGAGAGATTTTGCTTTCTTGGGTTCCATGATCACTGCAGATGGTGACGGCAGTCATGAAATTAAAAGGCGCCTGCTTCTTGGGAGAAAAGCAATGACAAACCTAGACAGCATCTTAAAAAGCAGAGACATCACCTTACCAACAAAGGTCCGTATAGTTAAAGCTATGGTTTCCCCAGTAGTGATGTATGGAAGTGAGAGCTGGACCATCAAGAAGGCTGATTGCAGAAGAATTGATGCTTTTGAATTATGGTGCTGGAGGAGACTCTTGAGAGTCCTATGGACTACAAGAAGATCAAACCTCTCCATTCTGAAGGAAATCAGCCCTGGGTGCTCACTGGAAGGACAGATCCTGAAGCTGAGGCTCCAATACCTTGGCCACCTCATGAGAAGAGAAGACTCCCTGGAAAAGACCCTGATGCAGGGAAAGATGGAGGGCACAAGGAGAAGGGGACGACAGAGGACGAGATGGTGGGACAGTGTTCTCGAAGCTACAAGCATGAGTCTGACCAAACTGCGGGAAGCAGTGGAAGACAGAAGTGCCTGGCGTGCTCTGGTCCATGGGGTCACGAAGAGTCAGACATGACTAAACGAATAAACAACAACAACAACAAAGAAGAGAAGGAATATCACTACGTGTGAAAGGGACTTCCCCTTCCCAAAGCATGACTCTACAGAGGGGGTGGGCTTCCCTAAGGTAAGATTACCAGATTTTTTTCAATGAATCCGGGGACACTTTTCAACTTCAATGGATTTTGTATGGGGACTGATTTGTAAATCTGGGGACTGTCCCCGGGAAACGGGGATTTCTGGTAACTTTAAGGCAACATTCAGACAGCACATGTAAAGCATAATAATAATGATGATGATGATAATTATATAATGTATATAAAACAGAGGGAACAATCATCACAGCAGGTGAAAATTAAATGATGTGGTGGATGTGTAAGGTAGTAAAAGCATTCTGGGAAATGATATATAATGAATTGGAAAAAATGTTTAAAATAACTTTTTTTTAAAAAAACCCCGAAGCTTTTCTTTTAGGAATTCTAGGTGCCGAAATTCCAAAGGAGCAGAAAAGACAATTTATGTATACGTGTGGATGCTATTAGCCGAGAGATGGAAAGAAGATAAAGTCCCTACCAGAGAAAAATGGTAGATCAAGTTGATGGACTATGCCAAAATGGCAAAAATGACCGGAAGAATCAGAAATCAGGAGGACCAAAACTTTAATAAGGAATGGGGGAAATTTATAATTTATCTTAAAAACTGTTGTAAACAGTTATAATCGTTAGTGGTATTGGAACAACACTTGTAGTGCAATGATGAACTTTGGATATAATGGAGATATAAAAATTTGGATTCTTATAAAAGATGCAGCAGGAAAGGACGAATAATAAGATTCACAAAGGGGAGGAGGGAAGTCCAGGAGATTCTCTGGAATCTTGTTTTTATATTTTATGTTGTTATGTGAATGTAAAATTTTAATCTGGAAAAGCAAATATATTTTTTAAAGAAAACTAAAAGATGAAAAGCAAAACTATAAAATAGGCATGTAGAATGAGTGGTTGCGCATGAGTTGAAATAATAAACCCAAGTAAGCGCCATCGGTGTTGCCAGATCATTGAGCATCTCGTACCTGGTTGTAGGTGCGCTGATCCTGCCGGTTGAAGTGGTCCAGGGGCTGGCGGATGAAGCTCTCGAGGGGAGCACTCCACATCCCTGGGACCAAGAACCGAGGCAGCTGTCTCAGGCGAAGGTACGCCTCCTGCATCGCGCGCTGCTCTCGCTGCTTCAGGACCTGCTGGCGGAACAGCCAGAAATTTCTGCCTGGAGGGGAAGACACCGAAAAGATGCCTGAAGTTGGGCACTTCTGCATAATGCCAGGCTGTCTCTGATCACATGCATCTTGGCATTTAGACAGCCACTGCAGGCCATCGCGGCTATTCAATGAATGCTCAGGAGTCCAGCAGCATACAGGGTTATTATTACGGCACAAGCATTTATGGACCAGCCAGCTGATGGGAGCCATAGTTGAAATACAGGGGTACCTCGGGTTACAGACGCTTCAGGTTACAGACTCCGCTATCCCAGAAATAGTACCTCGGGTTAAGAACTTTGCTTCAGGATGAGAACACAGGTACCACTGTACCAGACTTTTAGAAGACATCTGAAGGCAGCCCTGTTTAGGGAAGCTTTTAATGTTTAATAAAGGTAAAGGTAAAGGTACCCCTGCCCGTACGGGCCAGTCTTGACAGACTCTGGGGTTGTGCGCCCATCTCACTCAAGAGGCCGGGGGCCAGCGCTGTCCGGAGACACTTCCGGGTCACGTGGCCAGCATGACAAAGCTGCATCTGGCGAGCTAGCGCAGCACACGGAAACGCCGTTTACCTTCCCACCAGTAAGTGGTCCCTATTTATCTACTTGCACCCGGGGGTGCTTTCGAACTGCTAGGTTGGCAGGCGCTGGGACCGAGCAGCGGGAGCGCACCCCGCCGCGGGGATTCGAACCGCCGACCTTTCGATCGGCAAGCCCTAGGCGCTGAGGCTTTTACCCACAGCGCCACCCGCGTCCCTTAATGTTTAATAGACTACTGTATTTTAATATTTTGTTGGAAGCCGCCCAGAGTGGCTGGGGAAACCCAGCCAGATGGGTGGGGTATAAATATTATTATGATTGTTGTTGCTGTTGTTGTTGTTGTTGTTGTTGTTGTTGTTGTTGTTGTACCTCAGGTTAAGAACTTAATTCGTTCTGGAGGTCTGTTCTTAACCTGAAACTGTTCTTAACCTGGAGCACCACTTTAGCTAATGGGACCTCCTGCTGCTGCCGCACCGGCAGAGCATAATTTCTGTTCTCATCCTGAAGCAAAGTTCTTAACCCGAGGTGCTATTTCTGGGTTAGCGGAGTCTGTAACCTGAAGCATATGTCACCTGAAGCGTATGTAACCCGAGGTACCACTGTAGTTGTTTTTCTCTTTGACATCTGCTGGGAGGGTGTTCCACAGAGCGGGCGCCACTACCGAGAAGGCCCTCTGCCTGGTTCACTGTAGCTTTGCTTCTCACAGTGAAGGAACCGCCAGAAGGCCCTTGGCGCTGGACCTCAGTGTCCGGGCTGAACGATGGGGGTGGAGACGCTCCTTCAGAAAGGCACCGTAACAAAAGATGCACCAAACTCTTTGCTTGTTTTTGGACAACAGACCAACGCAGCTGTCCTGCCAGAGCAGTGGTTCTCAAACATTTTTTTCTCTGGGCCACACTTTCAGAACAAAAATTTGCTTGTGCCACACCAATTTTTTTTTTTATTTATAAGAAATACACTGGGAAACAAAAGGAAATGACTCCCAGCAGTGCTTGATTCATAGCATAGAGCCCTACCCTGTTATAATATGATCATGGGACACCCCAAAAGTATAAAACAATGCAGTGACTTAAGAACATTAATCCAACTAAACATCAGGAAAAATTCAGGGTCCCTTCCAACTCTACAATTCTATGATTCTATGAACCATTCCCAAAATATAAACAAGCCCTTATATATGTACTTTAAGTATATATGCAAACTCAACAAAAGGTGTGAGCTTGTTTTCGCCAGGTAATCTCATTTATAGTAGGTCACATTTGAGACAAACTAGACACAAAGAACTCTTGCTCTCGTTTTGAAAAGGTATCTATCCGTATTCTACAAATAAAAATAAAATTACTTTGATACTATGCTATACTACACTCAAAATTTTAAATGTTTCGTGGATTGTCCTTGACTCTTCCCCTAAAGAATTCTGGGAAATGGGTGTTTACCAGATCTCACCAATCTACGATTCCCAGCACTCTTCACGAACTACAGTTCCCAGGATTCTTTGGGGGGGAGCCATGCGCTTTAAATGCATGGCGTTTCCACGGCCTTAGTTGGAGATGGCTTGAAAGAGGAATTGCTGTTTGTGATGCATACACTCGTTTTACTCCTGCAGTAGTTAAAAATGTTTGCTGGCGTGTGGCGTTTGGTTTTTTGTTCTTGTATTCTACCCAAACCTCTGTGACCTCCCCTGCAACAATACTTTTTTGGGGAACTTGACAAGAAGCAAATGCTCGGTCAAACCAAATTTGGGGAACCGAAAGCGGCTGATGAACATCCAAAAGGGGGATTGTGCTTCGCTGCTTCTCTATCAAGCAGCACACTAACAAACGTTCCAGCGTCTTGCTTCTGTGAAACAGAAGACGCAAAAGCTGCTGAGTGCACAGCGTCAGTTTCCTGTTTGCAAAATGCACCCGCAGGACCGCATCTGCCTCGCAAGCAGAAACGCAGAGTCTCAAGGTCTCTGGAAGGCCAACAGGCTGCTCCTTCCAGAGTCCATCTGAAGCGTCCCAAGGTGAAAATTATCCCATCAAGACTGACCCCTGACCCTTGAAAATTCCTACACTTCAAAAGATTGTGGGTCCCTTTTGCCCAAATGGTCAATGGAAGAAAAACTCTTCTTCTTCTTTTTTTGAGTTCTGGTTACAGTGGTACCTCAGATTACAGACGCTTCAGGTTACAGACTCCGCTAACCCAGAAATATTACCTCAGGTTAAGAACTTTGCTTCAGGATGAGAACAGAAATTGTGCTCCTCCAGCGCGGCAGCAGCCATTAGCTAAAGTGGTGCTCCAGGTTAAGAACAGTTTCAGGTTAAGAACGGACCTCCTGAACGAATTAAGTACTTAACCCGAGGTACCACTGTATTTGTTTCTTACATTTATAGACAACCTTTGTCTCCCAAAGATCTCAAGATGGTCTGCATGGTTCTTTTCCACCTGCACTACAACCTTGTGAGGTAGGTTAGGCCGGCTGACTGGCCCAAGGTCACCTGGTGATCTTCATGGCCCAAGGTCGCCTGGTGAGCTGAGTGGGGAATTCACTCGATCCCAAAACATCTAGGAAGATAGGAAAGCTTCCTTAAACCAGATCAGATCATCGCTTGGTATTGTCTACACTGACTGGATTTCAGACAGGAGTCTCTTCTCTCCCAATCTTACCTGGGGATGCCAGCTACCAAACTGAGGACCTTCTGCATGCAAAACAGATGTTCTGCTGCTGAGCTGTGGCCCTTCTCAAAGGGCAACAGGTTGAAGAAGGCTGATAGAATATGGCAACTAAACCCATTTTTAAAAGCAGCTCACTACTAGTTCCCAGAATCACAGAGCGGGAAGATTGTACAGACAGATCTGCACATTCAGCCTCAACAAGGAACTGAAATTTATACGCCCCTGCATCCAAAAATATGTTGTTGAGCAGTACTATTTCTCTAGAAAAAGAGCTGCCGGAACTCACCATGAATGCCTCCCTTGTTTTCTAATAATAATAATAATAATAATAATAATAATAATAATAATAATTAATTTATTTATACCCTGCCCATCCGGCTGAGTTTCCCCAGCCACTCTGGGTGGCTTCCAACAAAACACTAAAATACAATAACATATTAAACATTAAAAGCTTCCCTAAACAGCGCTGCCTTCAGATGTCTTCTAAAAATTTGGTAGTTATTTTTCTCTTTGACATCTGGTGGGAGGACGTTCCACAGGGCGGGTGCCACTCCCGAGAAGGCCCTCTGCCTGGTTCCCTGTAACTTGGCTTCTCTCAGCGAACGCCAGAAGGCCCTTGGCACTGGACCTCAGTGTCTGGGCAGAACGATGGGGGTGGAGACTCTCCTTTACATATACTGGACTGAGGCCATTTAGGCTTTAGAGGCCAGCACCAACACTTTGAATTGTGCTCGGAAACATACAGTCGTACCTTGGATCCCAAACGCCTTGGTACCCGTCCGTTTTGGCTCCTGAACGCCACAACCCAGAAGTGAGTGTTCTGGTTTGCGAACGTTCTTTGGAACCCGAATGTCTGACACAATTTCTGGAGCTTCCTGCAGCCAATTGGAAGCCGTGCCTCAGTTTCCAAACGTTTTGGAAGTCAAATGGACTTCTGGAATGGATTCCGTTCGACTTCTAATGGCAATGGCGCCCAACCGAGAGGTGCCAGAACCCAGTTTTGCCAAGTTCCAGCTGGGGAAAAAAGCCCTGCTTTTGTACACCCCCCATTTTCTGCATCAATGGCCAAGAGACCATTCTCTTTGAGATGATGGCTGCACACACCCCATTTTCCCATTCACGGGTGTGTATATTGGCAATTACCGGCCAGGGGAGCATATCTGACCGTGGCTCATGCCAAAATTAGCATCGCCCCCAGTAGGGTCGGATGTGATGCCATGGTGTTTTTTGAAAGGTCAAGTGTGCAGGCGATGTGGCTGTTTCCTTGAGGGTGACTCAAAACTTATTTGGGGGCGAAAAATCCAAAGCGCCTTATTGAGAAGTGTAGTCTGGAGTCTTTATGAGTTACAGCACATTGTGCAAAAAAAAGAGGGATAATTGTTGTGCATTATGAAGGGGACACCCTCCCAGTCTTTATTTCAAGGTATAGGAACAAATACAGTTCCTTCTGCTTGGTGCTGAATATGCAACAGGGACCTAGGAACCAACCTCAAAGTTGCTTTGAGAGTGTATATATATATATATATATATATATATATATATATACATATACATATATGTAAAGGTAAAGGTACCCCTGACCGTTAGGTCCAGTCGTGGACGACTCTGGGGTTGCGGCACTCATCTTGCTCTATTGGCCGAGGGAGCCGGCGTTTGTCCGCAGACAGCTTCTGGGTCATGTGGCCAGCATGACTAAGCCGCTTCTGGCGAACCAGAGCAGCGCACGGAAACGCCGTTTACCTTCCCGCCAGAGTGGTACCTATTTATCTACTTGCACTTTGACGTGCTTTCAAACTGCTAGTTTGGCAGGAGCTGGGGCAGAGCAACGGGAGCTCACCCCATCGCGGGGATTCGAACCGCCGACCTTCTGATCGGCAAGCCCAAGAGGCTCAGTGGTTTAGACCACAGTGCCACCCACGTCCACAATATATATAAGCAACTAACAAATGTAGCAATGACAACAATAATAATGTTTGACGTTTTCTTATGTTTTTATATGTGTTGGAAGCTGCCCAGAGTAGCTGGGGGAACCCAGCCATATGGGTGGGGTATTATTATTATTAATAATAAACTTCCATATGATCAAGAGCCTGGGGCATGCAAGGAAAGGCAAAAGTATTTGGGGTTAGCTAGTGCAAAGGTAAAATGATAACGGAGGGGTATGACAAAGGTTTGGAAAATTATATGTGGCACGGAGAGAGAGGGCAACGCATAGGACCAGAGGAAGCTGCCTTGTACTAAATCAGACCACTGGTCTATCTAGGTCAGTATTGTCTCCTACACTGACTGGCAGCATCTCGCCAGAGTTTCACGCCCTTCTGAGATTAAGTAACCAAACAAACCCCTGTGTTGCTAAGAGAAAGTCAGCAATGTCTAGGCAACACGATGACCATGAACATACGCAACAGAGCAGTGACTACATTATTACATGAGCACTGTTCCACACCATTGGATATTTTCATTTACATACATTCATTTGAAATCAGATGGGTTGATGAAGCAATTCTATATCCTCCCACCACGCTGACAAAGAATTCTACGAAACAGTAGTCAATATCCGGAATCACTGTTCAGTGCTGGACATCATATTTGCTGAATACACAGCTTGTCTTTCATCGTACAAAGTCTGGTACCTCGCTGCATTTAAAGATTTTCAGAGACTTTGAGACTCAAGATTTCATTTTGGACTTGTTATGGTTTGAAGGAATTCTATAAAGATTGTCCATTGCGTATGTACATGGCCATCGTGTTGCCTAGACATTGCTGACCTTCTGGGATTAAACCAGAGATCTTCTTCATGCAAAAGGAGCTGACTGCTTCCACGCCACTCTCTCCCAAAGCTTGTTCTCCAGGTAACTCAGTGAAATGGACTGGCTGTGGATTTAGGAGAGAGGAAAAGGGAGGGTTTCTTCACATGGTGAATAATTAACTGATAGAATCAACTGTCACAAGACCTGCCCTCCTCAGGCTGTCTTTCGCAATCAAAATAGCCTCCTTGAAGGCGATTTGATCTGGGGAGGGGGTGAAGATAAGAACATGCCCCCTGACTAGGATCCAGGGTGGCGTCATCCCAAAATTTAGGACCCCCTCCAGACTGATGATATACGATATATGATATCTTTATTGTCATTGTCCCATGCAGAACAATGAAATTGAAAATCTATTTTATTTATACCCCGCCCTCCCCGGCCAGAGCCGGGCTCAGGGTGGCTAACACCAGTAAAAATTGCAGTAAAAACATAATGGGAGGGAGGGGAGAAGAAGAAGGGGGGAAAGCCATTTAAAATACAGGTTAAAATGCAATTTAAAATGCAACCTCATTTTAAAAGTAGCCTATAGATCACATAAAAGGGGGGGGGAACATAAGGGTCAGGCTGGGTCCAAGCCAAAGGCCAGGAAAAACAGCTCTGTCTTGCAGGCCCTGCGGAAAGAATCTCATGAGACAGAGCATTCCACCAGGCTGGAGCCAGTGTTGAAAAGGCCCTGGCCCTGGTTGAGGCTAATCTCACTTCTTTAGGGCCCGGGAAGTCTAAAAGGTAAAGGGACCCCTGACCATTAGGTCCAGTCGTGGCCGACTTTGGGGTTGCGGCGCTCATCTCGCTTTATTGGCTGAGGGAGCTGGCGTACACGGAAATGCCGTTTACCTTCCTGCCAGAGCGGTACCTATTTATCTTCTTGCACTCTGACGTGCTTTTGAACTGCTAGGTTGGCAGGAGCAGGGACCGAGCAACGGGAGCTCACCCCCTCGCGGGGATTCTGCCGACCTTCTGATCGGCAAGCCCTAGGCTCTGTGGTTTAACCCACAATGCCACCCCCGTCCCACCCGGGAAGTCTAGAGTGTTGCTATTTATGGACCTTAAGGTCCTCCGTGGGACATACCAGGAGAGGCGGTCCCGTAGGTACGAGGGTCCTAGGCCACATAGGGCTTTAAAGGTCAAAACCAGCACCTTAAACCTGACCCTGTACTCCACTGGGTACAGCACTGGATGAATGTGATCCCGCAGCAAGAACCCCGTAAGGAGTCTTGGCGCAGCATTTTGCACCCTCTGGAGTTTCTGGGTCAGCTTCAAGGGCAGCCCCACATAGAGTGAGTTACAATAAGAAGATGGAAGGACGGTCACTCACCTGCCTGAGCCAGAGAGAGCAGCGCAAGCAGCAAGACCCCCCAAAGGACTCTGGAAGGAGAGCAGGGTGAGGCCATTTCTCCCCCAGCTTCTCCTGATTCACTTCAACCGGGTCTAGCAAAGCTGCAGGGTGCGAGAAGTGTCTCTCTCAGCCACATTGAAAGAAAAAGCAAAGCAAAATTCCCCTTTATTGGACTCGCCTCACATGACCAGCTGCCCTCCCACCCCGTGATTTCCTTCCTTTGCAAAGTTCATCAAGGTCGTCCAAGGAGGAGCTTCGCAAGAGTGTGTTGTTTTTTTAAAGTCCCCTTTGCGCCCCCGCCCCCTGCTCCTTTTCCTGCCTCCCATCCTCGTAGTGAGAATGCGGTCTGGGGATCTTTCTTTCTTTCTTTCTTTCTTTCTTTCTTTCTTTCTTTCTTTCTTTCTTTCTTTCTTTCTCTCTCTCTCTTTCTCTCTTTCTCTCTCTCGCTTTCTCTCTCCCCTGTGCTCAGTTTCCACGTGGCGGACAGCAGCTTCAGGCGCCCCGGGATCAAAGGAGAAGGGTGTGGACTTGGGGAGGTGCGGATTGGAGAGAGAGATCTGGATCCAGCGATCCTTACTGCTTTGTGAGGGGGACACAAACATACCACGACAGATCACAGGGATCCTCTTGGAGCCGGGAGTGCAAAAAACGAAACGTAAAAAAAGGAGTGTGGTTCGTCAACCCAGATCTCTCGCCCCTAGGTGGCACCACAGACGCGCCCAAATCTTGCGCCTCCGAGCGCTGACCTTCATCCTAAAACTGCATTTGTTCGTGTTCATTCCCCTCTGAGGTTCAGCTGCCAGCATTTAAATTGTAAGCTTCGCGGGGCAGAGGCTCGGTTCTGCAAACTCTAAAGGTCACCAACGCGGACGGCGCGTTAAAGCGTAAAGGCGCAGTGGCGACATGTTTTCCCCTCTTGCTTGTCGGAGGCAGCAGTGCTTCTGAAATGCCAGTTACTGTACTGGGAATCGCGACTGGGGAGAGTTGCTGCTGTCGCCCTCTGGCCCTGCTCATTGGTTTCTCCATGTGGGGCACCTGGCTGGCACATTTGGAGCAGAGGCGGACTGAGGGGAGCGCAACTGGGTCGCCCACACCAGGCGCAGAGCCCTAGAGGGAGCCACCGCCATAATAATAATAAATTTTATTTATACCCCGCCCTCCCCAGCCAGAGCCGGGCTCAGGGCGGCTAACACCAGTACAATTACAGTAAAAACATAATGGGGGGGGGGGAATTTAAAATACAGGTTAAAATGCAATTTAAAATGCAGCCTCATTTTAAAAGTAGCCCATAGATCAAAACCATAAGGGGAGGGAAACATAAGGGTCAGACTGAGTCCAAACCAAAGGCCAGGCGGAACAGCTCTGTCTGGCAGGCCCGGTGGAAAGATGTCAAGTCCCGCAGGGCCCTGGTCTCTTGTGACAGAGCGTTCCGCCATGTCGGGGCCAGTACTGAAAAGGCTCTGCCCCTAGTTGAGACCAATCTAACCACCTTGCGACTTGGGACCTCCAAGGTGTTGTCATTTGTGGACCTTAAGGTCCTCCGCGGGGCATACCAGAAGAGGCGGTCCTGTGGGTACGTGGGTCCTAGGCCGCATAGGGCTTTAAAGGTCAAAACCAGCACCTTAAACCTGACCCTGCACTCCACTGGGAGCCAGTGCAGCTGGTATAGCACAGGGTGAATGTGATCCCACGGCAAGGACCCCGTAAGGAGCCTCTCCACGGCATTCTGCACCCGCTGGAGTTTCTGGGTCAGCATCAAGGGCAGCCCCGCGTAGAGCGAGTTACAATAATCAAGCCTGGAGGTGACCGTCGCATGGATCACTGTGGCCAGGTTGGGGCGGGAAAGGTAAGGGACCAACTGCTTAACTGTTCGACAATGGAATTTGCTGCCAAATAGTATGGTGGAGTCTCCTTCTTTGGAGGTCTTTAAGCAGAGGCTTGACAACCATATGTCAGGAGTGCTCTGATGGTGTTTCCTGCTTGGCAGGGGGTTGGACTCGATGGCCCTTGTGGTCTCTTCCAACTCTATGATTCTATGATTCTAATACGGTGGAGATGGGAAAATGCCACCTTTGCTGTGGCTGCAACCTGCGCCTCCATGGAAAGGGAGGCGTCAAAGGTTACAATGATGGGAGGCGAGAGGCAGGGAGGGGCGCTGAAGGCTGGCATCATGTGGCCCAGGGTGCCACTGAAATTGGAAAGCCAAAAGTCTGTCTCTGCTGTGGGAACAGAACCCTGAACTAGAGGGGTATCCTTTGTTCTGATAACAACAGGCCTCTTCTAACCGGGGTGCCCACACTCTACAAGTGTCCCTATTTTCCAGGGACAGTCCCTGATTTACAGAAGCTGTTTCGCTTTCTGATTTGATCCCAGAATGTCCCGCTTTTCCTGAGGACGTCCCTATTTTCAACCGATAAAACTTGGAGGGTATGGAGTTATCCTATCCTGGAGCCAAGGAGATAAGTCACTATACTGCAAAGAAATAGATACGCTAAGGATTTAAATATATGAAGTTAGAGAACAACATGTTTAAAGTTAAGATGAAAAGAAACAAAGATGTTAAGAGGACTAAGTAAATTCTATGAGATTTTATTTTGGAAAACCGTTACAATGATATATAATGAAATTCAGTCAAGGGAATTTGAGGAAGTCATTTAACAATGTTACTAAGATTGGACCAAGTTCAGTTATGATTTTTGTTTGTTTGTTTGTTAAAAATTTTGGGAAATCAATAAAAAATTTTTTTTTTAAAGATAAGTCACTATACAGTACAGCCTTTAGAAGGCAGCCCTGCATAGGGAAGTTTTTTTCCATGTTTTATTATGTTTTTTATATATGTTGGAAGCTGCCTAGAGTGGCTGGGGCAACCAATTCAGATGGGCAGAATATTATTATTATTATTGTTGTTGTTGTTGTTGTTGTTGTTGTTGTTACTATTACTATTATTATTACTATTATTATAGAATGTCCCTATTTTCATCAGAGAAATGTTGGAAGGTATGGGCGCCAGGTTGGGGAATGCTGGGTCACAGCATGGCAGAAAACCACGTTTGGGCACCTCTGCCAGCCAGTGACATCAGTGTGTGTCTCTGTGCACACCTGAGAACAATCTCCAGGTCTTTCCTCCCCTCTCCGGCTTCTTTGACTTCCCCCCACTGCACAAAACAACAACAAAACCCCACATTTTGCGTCAGTTATAATGTTCCAGTTGTTCTGTGGCTTTCTCAGCAACTTAGAAATTTAACTCAGTTGCATGAAGACAGGTGTGCCTGTCAATGGGAAGACAACCACACCTCTGTGTATTGTTGTTTTAGTCCCTCTTGGACTACTGCAATGCACTCTACCTTTGAAGGTGACCCAGAAACTACAACTAATCCAGAATGCGGCCGCTAGACTGGTGACTGGGAGTGGCCACCAGGACCATATAACACCAGTCTTGAAAGACCTACACTGGCTCTCAGTATGTTTCCGAGCACAATTCAAAGTGTTGGTGCTGACCTTGAAAGCCCTAAACGGCCTCGGCCCAGTATATCTTAAGGAGCGTCTCCACCTCCATCGTTCAGCCCAGACACAGAGGTCCAGCTCCAAGGGCCTTCTGGCAGTTCCCTCACTGCGAGAAGTGAAGTTATAGGTAACTGGGCAGAGAGGGCCTTCTCGTTGGTGGCAACCGCCCTGTGGAATGCCCCCCCACCAGATGTCAAAGAAATAAACAACTATCTGACTTTTAGAAGACATCTGAAGGCAGCCCTGTTTAGGGAAATCCTTAATGTTTGACGTTTTATCATGTTTTTAATATTTTGTTGGGAGCTGCCCAGAGTGGCTGGGGAAACCCAGCCAGATGGGCAGGGTATAAATTTATTATTACAGTCATACCTTATGTTTGTTTGTTTTTAAAAAATAATCTTTTATTTTGCTTTAAATAAATACAGGTAAATATAAGCAACTAAAATAACAAAAGAGAAATCCTTAATAATAATAATAATATGTTTGCTTCATGTTACGTTTTTTCAGGTTGCATCCTGCAGCGACCCAGAAGTACCGGAAAGGGTTACTTCCGGGTTTCACCTCCTGCGCATGCGCAGTAGCGCTAAATCACGCCATGCACCTGCACAGATACGGCACTTCAGGTTGCGGGCTTTTCACATCGCAAATGGGCCTCTGGAATGGATCCCGTTCGCAACCAGAGGTACCAGTGTAGTATTATTATTATTATTATTATTATTATTGTATTATTATTATTATTATTATTATTATTATTATTATTATTTTCAGCCCAACCATGGTGCCGCTAGACAACGTTGGATTCTGGACATGATGTGTCTGGACAATAGAGGCATCCCCTCTTTAGATGCCTGGAGCCCTCCTGCTTATTTTGCTAAGGGGCTTCCTTAGGACCGGACGCAGGTGGCGCTGTGGGTTAAAGCCTCAGCGCCTAGGACTTGCCGATCGAAAGGTCGGCGGTTCGAATCCCCGCAACGGGGTGAGCTCCCGCTGCTCGGTCCCAGCGCCTGCCAACCTAGCAGTTCGAAAGCACCTCCGGGTGCAAGTAGATAAATAGGGACCGCTTACCAGCAGGAAGGTAAACGGCGTTTCCGTGTGCGGCTCTGGCTCGCCAGAGCAGCGATGTCACGCTGGCCACGTGACCCGGAAGTGTCTCCGGACAGCGCTGGCCCCTGGCCTCTTAAGTGAGATGGGCGCACAACCCCAGAGTCTGTCAAGACTGGCCCGTACGGGCAGGGGTACCTTTACCTCTACCTTCCTTAGGACCAGCGGCGTAGCGTGGGTTGTCAGCACCCGGGGCAAGGCAAGTAATTTGCGCCCCTAACCCCTAACCTGCCACCGCTGCCAGCTTCTTCTTGCTGCTGCTTGGGCTGGGGTATTTATGGTAAGGTAGCCACGGCGGCGGCGGCGGGTCCCTGTCAGGTGATCTGAGGCGAGTTGCCGCTGGCGCTGCTGCCCAAACGACGCTGCTTGCCCGGAGGAGGAGGAGGGCAGAGAGGCGAGGAAAATGCAACATGACCCAGCAGCTGTGGCGGCTGCGGCAGCGGCGGGGCTGTGAGGAGGGGCTGCCTGGCGCGCCCTCCACGGCCCTGACACGCGGGGACAGCGGCGAGCGCTGAGAGCCGCTGCCTGCCGGACGCCTTCAGCCCGGACGCGCGCACAGCTCGTCGGTTCCGCGAGACATGGGGCTCTGCTACAGCCTGCGCCCGAGGCTCTTCGGCGACTCCGGAGGCAGCGAGCGTGCCCCCCCCCAGAAGTTGCGCCAGGTGCGGCCAGCCCCCCCTGCACCCCCCACGCTACGCCACTGCTTAGGACGCATGCCCTAAAGCATGGGTAGGCAAACTAAGGCCTGTTGGCTGGATCCGGCCCAAACGCCTTCTCAATCCGGCCCACGGACAGTCTGGGAATCAGTGTGTTTTTACATGAGTAGAATGTGTCCTTTTATTTAAAATGCATCTCTGGGTTATTTGTGGGGCATAGGAATTCGTTCCTTTCTTTTTTTTCAAAATATAGTCCGGCCCCCCACAAGGTCTGAGGGACAGTGGACCGGCCCCCTTCTGACCAAGGCAGCCCAGTACAGACAACAGAGAGCTTCTGCTTCCGGGTGCATCTTACTGGGAATTTTAAAAAGAGCTCCATGCCACGGCTTAAACAAGGACTTAGCTCAGCAGCTAAGAGCACCTGCTTTCCACACAGAAGGTCCCAGGTTCAAATCCCCGGCATCTCCAGGTAGGGCTGAGACGGTCTATCTGAAACTCTGGACAGAGCCATTGCCAGTCAGCGTGGGCACTACAGAGCTGGATGGAGCCAGTGGTCTGATAAGGCAGTGTGGTGTAGTGGTTAGTGTCGCAGCAGGACCTGGAAGACGGGTTCCCAGTTGCCACAAATCTCACTGGGTGACCTTGGGCCAGTCTTCCTCTCAACCTAACCTACTTCACAGGGTTGTAGCGGCGAGGAGATGGAAAACCATCTATGCCAGCTTGAGTTCACTCGAGAAAAAGATGAGATGAGAAAGTAATAAATAAAAGAAATAAATAGCATTCTGTTCCACTGATGGCCGGGGAAGACTATGAGCCTTGAAAGACATCAAACAATTGCGGAGAGCTGTTACCAAGCTTGTTATCAGCCCCAGAACTCTCTTAACTGCAAGATCCACAATATTACTGTAATTCTGTGTTTAATCTTTTTGGGGAAATTGCCTTACTTACGGAACAGACTTACTATGCCCCAGCTCAGCAAAATCCACAGGATTTATTGAAAAATGATCTTTATTAATTATTGGAATGAAAATTTGCAGGACAACATCCGCCCTGTATCTGTTTTTCGCAGCTAACCTATCTCAATATAGTCTACATTGAATGATGGGCCTTGGGCCTGATCCAGGTAAAAGACTCTTCTTATGTTATTTTTTTATTTTTTTTATCCTACCCATGGTCTACACTTTTTTTATCCTACCCATGGTCTACACTAAGAGGGCTTACCCAAAGAAAAGTTATAGACCCATTGAAATTAGTAGACCTAAGTTAGCAGTGTCCATTACTTAAAATGGGCCTGATCCGAGTAGGTCGAACAATGGATACAACCTTATGAGCTCCCCGCAGTTCCAATTATTTACTTCCAACTGTGAACCGCTTCCTGCGAAAACACCTCAACACCAAAACATTGATAAAAGATAAATACATGTGCAAAACAATTTTTAAATAAATAAATAAATAAATAAATAAATAAATTTTTATTTATTTATATCCCGCCTTCCCCAGCCGAAGCCGGGCTCAGGGTGGCTAACAACAATAAAATAATACAACATTCTAAAATCATTTCATTATAAAATTAATTCAATAAATGAAACTGTTTAGTATATCGAAAGTCTTGGATTGTTTTGGGGAAAATGGAAGGTCTTTAATAGGTTCCGCAAACAGAACGGAGGCCATGGCGCCTGTCTGATAATATAAGAGGAGGGATTTCCTAATAACCTCAGCACAGGCCTTTGAATCCTACATTGCGTGAAGATGATTTCCTCCGTATGTTTTTAATTCGCATGCATATGAAATCCGTTCATTAACCGATCTGAGTTGAGACTCCCACAATTCATGGGATTGAGGTTCGTTTCTTCAAGGGAGGGTGGCAGGCCTGCTACAAACGCAGCCCCACTTGTGTGGGTCTTGCCTGGCTGCAGCCTGCACTTCCCTTACCCGACTTATCCAGTTCATTAGGGGGAGAGAAAAAAGTAAACCAAGCTTAACCTTGTTTCCCCACATCCGCTCCCCTGGCTGCTCCCCCCCACCCCCCAGCATCTCCCTCTTTTCTCCTTCGCCTTCCTCTCCCCGGCTCTGCCAGACGGTTTTCTGTTCGCCTCCTGGCTTCACCTTTGCAAGGTCTTCCTCCTCTGCGGGCTCTCCTCCGCCCATCTGTCTCTGGGGGATCAAGGCAGATTAACATCCAATCTGCCTGTCTACTTTTCTGCTTTAAAACCTGCTGACAGGTTTGCAGATTAAATTTTCTGACCCACTCCCCCACCCCTTACCAACCCCCTCTCCCCCATCTTCCTTCAAAACCTTTCTGCCAGCGACAAGCTGTGGAACCCACCTTTTACGATACGATAATCTTTATTGTCATTGTCCCATACAGAACGAAATTGAAAGAAATCTACATCAGACATTCAAAAACCAACAAGCCTGCTATCCCAGCCTGGTTAGCCCCCTAAAAACTCTGATACCCCATAATTATATACAATATACTCCCATAGATACTACCTTACACTGTGTTTAAAACCAAAATCACATTTGGATAGAAACTGTTTCTCAGGCAGCTGGTCCTAGTCTTTGTATGTATATATGTGTGTATATATATATATATATATATATATATATATATATATATATAAATAATATTTATTCAAAATTTAACAATAACAAAAAGAAGAGAAGAAAATTACAAAATACAAAATACAAAAAACAAAATACAAAATAGAAAAAGACATAACAACACCAAAAGAGAAAAATAAAAATAGAAAAAACTAATTAATCTTTTGCATAACTTTCTTCCTCTACTTATTTTCTTGACCTCCTCTCACCTCCCAATTTTGTATTCTAATTCAGATCGTTATTTCAGCAAATCCTTCCAACCTTATTTTCATTTAAGTAGTTTAAAGGTAAAGGTAAAGGTACCCCTGCCCGTACGGGCCAGTCTTGACAGACTCTGGGGTTGTGCGCCCATCTCACTTAAGAGGCCAGGGGCCAGCGCTGTCCGGAGACACTTCCGGGTCACGTGGCCAGCGTGACATCGCTGCTCTGGCCAGAGCCAGAGCCGCACACGGAAACGCCGTTTACCTTCCCGCTAGTAAGCGGTCCCTATTTATCTACTTGCACCCAGGGGTGCTTTCGAACTGCTAGGTTGGCAGGCGCTGGGACCGAACGACGGGAGCGCACCCCGCCGCAGGGATTCGAACCGCCGACCTTTCGATCGGCAAGCCCTAGGCGCTGAGGCTTTTACACACAGCGCCACCTGTGTCCCGCATGTTAACATATGTCCCCATATGTTAAGTAGTTTAACATATTACAATTTAACATCCTCTCTTTTCGTCAATTTCATCAACTCGTCTTTACTTAGTCCTTTATGTCATTTCAACCAAAACCATCTAGTTTTCTTTTTCCAACATCTTTCTAACAGTCCTTAATTTTACAATATTTTTGAAGATATACTTTAAATTTTTTCCAATCTTCTTCCACTGACTCTTCTCCTTGGTCCCGCTGGTCCTAGTCTTTATAACCCTGCACCTTCTTCCAGAAGGCAGAAGCTGAAAGAGATCATTTCCGGGGTGTGCACTATCCTGCGCTATCTCTGCAGCTTTCTTATGACACCTGGAAGCATAGATTTGATCCAAGGTGGGAAGAGTGCACCCAATTATTCTCTCCGCAGTCTTTACAACCCTGGACAGCATTGTTTTCCCCCTGGCTGTGCAGCTCCCAAACCACACACACAGACCATAAGTTAATACACTCTCCACAGTACAATGGTAAAATGCCATCAACAGGTCCTTTGAGAGATTGTTTTTCCGGAGGATTCTTTCTTGGAAACGGAGGCAAAACCCATCTCTCACTGGCCCCTTAGTTTGGGCAAGCGGAGATTCCCCGTTTCCCAGAAATAAATCAGAATCCAGTGGACAAAGAGCCTTCTTCAAGTGTGTGCAAGTTGCGGTCTGTTGTGAGGGAACCTGACTTGCATGTGAGATCTTTTTTAAAAAATCCATCTAATAGCACCACTTTTTTTTAAAAAAAGGGCATTGATGGACCAAGTTTGCCTGGCCCCTTCTGGGGGCAGATGGAAGGCTTGTGTCTCCAGGTGTGTGGGGGTGCCAGTAATGATGGTGATGTTTGTAATAATAATAATAATAATAATAATAATAATAATAATAATAATATCAGTCCAATATACCTGAAGGAGCGTCTCCACCCCCATTGTTCTACCCGGACACTGAGGTCCAGCGCCGAGGGCCTTCTGGCGGTTCCTTCGCTGCGAGGAGCCAAGTTACAGGGAACCAGCCAGAGGGCCTTCTCGGTAGTGGCGCCTGCCCTGTGGAACACCCTCCCACCAGATGTCAAAGAGAACAACAACTACCAGACATTCAGAAGACATCTGAAGGCAGCCCTCTTTAGGGAAGCTTTTAATGTTTAATAGATTATTGTATTTCTATATTCTGTTGGAAGCCGCCTGGAGTGGTGGGGTATAAATAAATTGTTGTTGTTTGAAAAGAGTGTGTATGTAGCTTGCAAGTTTCAGCCGGGCACAAGCTGGCTGCAAATTATAGCATAGACATGGGGTCATAGAAGCCATCTCCTAGGTCCCTCTCCATAAAATATTTGATACATCTCTTATTTATCCAGGCTCTCCCTGACCCATAAGACAGGGTCCTGTTTTATTTGTATTCCCGGAAACCTTTGCTTTCACGCTGCTGTTTTCTTGATTTTAAGCTATGCTTTTGTTTTCACGGATCTTGTGTCCCATGCCGGTCTTGCTCAGAGTAGACCCATGGAAATTAACGACCATGCACAAAGTATTGCTACAAAGTGCGGCTGAGATTTTATCCTGTCAGGAAAATGATGCAGAAAACACTCATAATAAAAGTACCAGGCGCTTTAATGCATTAAAAGCTTCATTTGAACGCTCACCTCTTTCTCTTCCTAAGACGATGCAAACTCCTGGTCGTGCCACCAGCCAGGACTTCTCCCTTCATGGAGCTACAATTCCCAGGAACAAACTACAATTCCCAGGATTATTTGGGGGAAGTCACGTGCTTTGATTGTGTGTTGGGTGGGCTTCAAGTGCATGGTGGGGCCCTGCAGATCTGAACCCCCCTCAGCTGGGCGACATTGGGGGCCAGCCACTTCCTCTGAGCGTAGCTGTCAACTTTTCCCTTTTTGTAAGGGAAATTCCCTTATTCCGAATAGGATTCCTCACAAGAAAGGGGAAAAGTTGACAGCTATGCCTCTGAGCCTACCTCACAGGGTTGTTCTGTGGATTAAATGAGGAGCAAGGAAACTATGTAGGCCCCCTTGAGTTCCTTGGATGAAAAGGTGGGCTATAAAAACAATAAAGAAATAACAAATAAATCAGGTTCTGGAATATTTCTGGAATATTTGACAGGGAACGGCATTCATTTGATCCAGGCAGCCCCCAAATCTCTCAATTTGGAAATCAACCTACCCGTATTTTTCGCTCTATAACACGCACCAGACCACAAGACACACCTAGTTTTTGGAGGAGGAAAACAAGAAAAAAAAAATTCTGAATCTCAGAAGCCAGAACAGCAAGAGGGATCGCTGCGCAGTGAAAGCAGCAATCCCTCTTGCTGTTCTGGCTTCTGGGATAGCTGCACAACCTGCATTCACTCCATAAGACGCACACACATTTCCCCTTACATTTTAGGAGGGAAAAAGTGAGTCTTATAGAGCAAAAAATACGGTACTTCTTACAGAATAGTTCGGGATGTGTGTGTGTGGTGTTGTTTTGTTTTCCTCCCGTTTGGCAAAAGGCACATTTATTTCAGCTAGTTTAATGTATATTAATTGGTGGGGGGGGGCAGGGGAATCTATTTCCTTTAACCGTTAAATCTGCCCTAGAACATTTCAAATCCATTAGGGCCGTAATCCCCGCCGTGATGGAAGTGCCCATGTGACCTGGCCCCTTTTTTTTCCTGGAAACAGGAGTGTGTTGGCAGGGCGCTCAGTATTTTGCGGTAGGACTTAGTGAGCTGGCGATCTGGCAAGAGATGCAATTGAATAGACCTTTTGACTACAACAATAAGTCTTCTCTCCTGTTCAGCTCAGCTCACAAGGGTTTTTCAGGTGTGAGAGACAAAAGGGGCTTTTGTACCTGTCCTAGCCAGGTAGAAGGACTCTGTCTTTTCTCCCACCTGTGCTGCCGCTTCTGTGGGAATTCATCCAGTGATGAATTTGTTTATGTTTTTAGGTTGCCAACCTTTTTTCCTGCCCCTGCTCCTCTGCATTTCCTGCCCCTGCTCCTCTGCATTTAACAGCAGCCTGGCGGTGCAGACATTTCGCCAGCAAATCTTTTCCTCTGGGTGAGGAAATCGTGACCCGACAAGGCACCTGAGTTTTCACAGTAGATTGGAAGAGGGAATTTTGATAGATTCAGCCTTGTATGTAGGAATGTGAATAAACTCCTCAATAGCACCTTTGATCCGTTAATGGTAAAGAGCAATGTTTTTAAAGGCTGCGTCTTTTGAATTTCAAGCGGAGATTGATGCTGTAAATGTACAGCTTGAAATGTCAATATCAGAAAGAGAGAGATCCACAAACAGAGAGATTATATTTATATCTTTCCTGCCACACACACTCCTGCTTAAAAACAAGTGCAGGGGGAGGTCAGGGTTGTGTTTGAATTGTATTGCAATTTTGCATGCCAATTTAGCACCTCAATCTTTGAAAGGCAGGTTTTTCACAAACAGAAAACGCCGAACAGTTGTGTTCCGCAAAACAATTTGCTTTGCTCAGCCATAATGACTGAAGCTACGGACGCCTCCCCGCACCCCTTTGGATTTGGCCGTCTGAGGTCAGGGGACAAGCAGAAACAAGAATAGAAAAATGATTAAGAAGAGCCAAATTTCTCTCTGTCTGGCTGCTCTTACAAGGGCCAGGTTATTGGGTGCAATTGGAAAGTATACAGTTTGAGATTAAAAAGAGTGTGTGCTGTTCTCTGCTTTGGCATACTGGACCACTCAGACAGATCTAAAGAAATACTAGATTTCAATTTTTTTAAAATGGGGAATCTGGCATTGTGTAATCCCACCCGATCCCTAGGTATAACCTGAAACCTGGACAGAACCTGGGTGACCTTAATTGATTAAGAGTCCAAACATCATCTGGAAACTGCAGTGTGCAGTCAGGCCTACACAATATCTTCTTTTTAACCAACCACCATCGGCTGACATTTTAAATTATCTTTTATATATATATATATATATATATATATATATATATATATTTGTGGACTGAACTCTTTGTGTTTTACATGCTGCAAGCCGCCTTGATGAATTTTCAAATAATAATAATGTAATAGCTGCTTGAATTCCACAGAGCTTGCTCCCATCTAAGTGGGCTTAGGTTTGTGGTCTCCTCTTCCAACGCTCCATTTTAAGATTGAGACAATTGCTACATTTCTCTCCCCCTCCTCCCCCACCCCAATTTCTTGCTTTGCTTAACACCCACCCTTAGAAAATAAATACGGAAACCTATTTTGTGACATTTTGTTTGGCCTAAAAAAGAAGCTGCCCTCGTCTGGAGTCTTATCGTTCCTTGATTCCAGCATCGTCCTGGTTTGCATGTGTGAATAAGGGACAGAGAAACTCTGTTCTTCTGTGACATGCAAACCCAACAGGGCAAACTACAGGCTCATTAAGACCGTTAGGAAAAATAATCTAGGTGCACACTTAAAACAGCAACATGCAGTGACTGAGATCACAGCATAATCGCTACAGATCTTTTCAACTATCTTCTGTTTTTAAAGAAAGCGATTCTCTTCGCATGTCAAGTGAAAGGTGAAAGGTCACATGGTAATTAATTATTAGCATTCTTATTGTTACCGTTATTATTATGATCTTCCCAGAGTCTGCAGATATCATACTACCACTCAAGATTTTATATGTGTGTAGAGTTTAAAATTCTATTACTGTTTAACTGTTTTTAATGATTATATGTTTCCCGTGGTTCTTATTTTTATCTGTAAGCTGCCTTGAGTTCCGCTGGGGGGAAAGGCAGGGCATAAATTATTATTATTAATGTGAATAGATGTTTATGGGAGCAAGAAGCCAGCAGTACAATACTAACATCTGCACCACCTCTTTCACTGTATGTTCCTCGGGGCGGAGTCCTGTAATTTCGACTGATGCTCCTCAGTAAAGCACCTCTAGTATAGAAGCCCATTATAAAAAATAACTCCAAAGATATCAACTCAAAACGTGATTTTCACCGGAAATGGGTCACACGAAGGTTACGAGAAACCGCAGCGAAGTCTGCCCAGTTGCTTCCGCCCAACTTTGCACGAGGAGCATTTAGGCCAGGGGGCCGCTTCAGTCTTCCCCGTGGTCCTCCAACTACCTTTCCTGTTTTAAGCCCCGCCTTCCCCTCGGCGCACGGTCCCAAGTCCTGTTTAATTAAAGGAGGTTACCCAGGGCGACTCGGCTGGCAGCGCCACCCTGGGCAGCTGTCACCCAGCATCGAAGAACCAATTTGTCATCCTTAGTGGGTCCCATAATCCCTTCTAATTCAGTTACCAATCTGCGCAGTGGGGTGGAGGTGGGGGGTGGAGGGAGGGAGGGCGAGAGCAGCGGCCTTAAGAGGATTGGGGCATTTGCTAAATTAGATAAGCAAAAATAACAAATGGCAAGTGCGGACTGGGGTCGGTTACCGAGTCAGGACGACAGGAAGACTTTCTGGGAAGCTAGGGCATCGCACACCCAAGCCAGATAAGAGCACCCAACATCCAAAATTGGAAGCTCGTGCAAAGGGAACCCAGGATGGAGAAAGGGCCTGCAGCCTCGTTTTTCTGGAATGGCCTTTTTTTCTAAGAAAAAGAGACCTGCGTGACAAAATATAGCTCCGCTGGCAGGTGGTGACATTAGCCTCCGTTATTCATTTCAGCCGGCCTTCTTCATAACCGCTGCTGGCACTGTTGCCGGTGTCACAGAACACAGAAAATGAGAATTGCTGAATGCCCAGAAAAGTATGCATTTCCTACAAAAAAGAGACACAAAACTTTTTGATTCCTGAGTGCAGTGGTACCTCAGGTTACATACGCTTCAGGTTACAGACTCCACTAACCCAGAAATAGTGCTTCAGGTTAAGAACTTTGCTTCAGGATGAGAAGAGAAATCGTGCTCTGGCGGCGCGGCGGCAGCAGGAGGCCCCATTTGCTAAAGTGGTGCTTCAGCTTAAGAACAGTTTCAGGTTAAGAACGGACCTCCGGAACGAATTAAGTACTTAACCCGAGGTACCACTGTATGCTAAAGCTATCCAGCGGCATGAGCCTATCCAAGAGGCTCTGACTAATATACATATAGAATAATAGTTGCAAGGCACCCTGGGGGTCATCTAGCGCAACCCTCCATAATACAGGAATCTTTTTTGCAAAACGTGGGACTCGAATCCACAACCCTGAGATTAAGAGTCTCCTTTTAAAAACAAAACCATTATGTTTTTATGATAGAATGGGAGTTGCCCTTGGTGGCCTATAATTTTTTTTAAAAAGAGAGTAGGAAGTGGCAGTGGCGTAGCGTGGGTTGTCAGCACCCGGGGCAAGGCAAGTAATTTGCGCCCCCTAACCCGTGGATTTGCGCCCCCTAACCCTAACCCCCAGATGTTGCGCCCGGTGCGGCCGGCCCCCCCTGCACCCCCCACGCTACGCCACTGGGTAGTGGCCTGAGACAGGATCCGTTCTAATGGTGTGAACTCAGCTTGGAGCAACATTCCTCAACCTGATGCTCTCCAGATGTGTTGCATCACCAAGCCACAGCCTGAAACATCTGGAGCAGGGGTCAGCAAACTTTTTCAGCAGGGGGCCGGTCCACTGTCCCTCACACCTTGTGGGGGGCCGGACTGTATTTTGAAAAAATAATCATAATGAACGAATTCCTATGCCCCACAAATAACCCAGAGATGCATTTTAAATAAAAGCACACATTCTACTCATGTAAAAACACGCCAATTCCTGGACCGTCCGCAGGCTGGATTTAGAAGGTGACTCGGCCGGATCCGGCCCCCGGGCCTTAGTTTGCCTACCCATGATCTGGAGGAAACCAGGCTGGGGGTGGCTGGGCTGGGGATGTGACCCCCTTTGTTAGAGATTGGAAGGTGATTTGAAAGAAAGTTGGCTGCTCTGGCAAACAGGTTCAGCAGGTTTCAGATGTTTTAAAAACCCTTTGGATCAGACATAAATTACTGATTGTGTGCCTGCACCATGAGAGGCAAAACCTCTCTCTCAAGCGACTTTTAAAACTCTCTTTAAAAGCTATTGCTTATCTACTCCAGCTATAATCTTTTGCTCCACTGTCAACTTTGGCCAAAACACATTTTGCAGCTTGTAAAAATACAAAGCCTTCCAAACCAGACACAGAAATTGGAGGTTTGTTTAGACTACCAACAGCCATCCCACTTCTAGAGTGCTTTCAGCTCTCTGGGAAAAACAAAAACCTGCCTCCAGCCTCAAATTCTGCACCGAAATTCTGTGTTCAAAACTGCGTACGCACATAAGAGACCTGGGAGGATGCTTCTTCGTTAACGAACATTTCCTTTGGCTCTGTTAAGCCTCATTTTACTGGCTGCCATGAAGGAATGAACAGGTGCTTTTTCTCAGCACAATGCAATGTGGAGTTTGGTTGCCAATAAATCCCTGGAGATGGAAGCACACCACTCAAAATCATCAGAATTATCTCCAAAACTAGCTTTTTTTTTTTTTTTTTAAAGGAAAGGTTCTATTTTTGTTCTGCAAACTATTCTGAAATGCATTTAACAAGAAATTCTCCTTTAAGTCCCACCCCCCCAAAAATATTAGATGGACAGAAAAATGTATAGATAGGGTAGAATCTATTGACCTAATTTTCTGACATGCCACTTCCAAGCATTTGCAGAAACTGTTTGTTTTAAACTCTCGTAGGGCTCCTGTCTCCATCCTGGGTTCTACCACACTAAATCTTCAATTCTAGCCTGCAGACCCCAGCAATCACCCTAATTTCGCAGAATTGATTGTTTTAAGTAGCAGCTGAAATCATCAACAACAACAAAAATCACACAGAGCCACTGTTCCTTTTCACCTATTTTGTTTTTTTTTACATTTTAATATTTTATATTTTTTTAAAACCACCAACAATCTTTTTTTGTTTTGTTTTGGTAACTGTACAGGAAATTGCTCATCACAAACTAAGTAATAAATAGAGAAAACCACTGACAGAACAACTTCCATGGGAAAGCTTCTCATCTAGCAAGAGGATGTCGTCGTTTCTTTTTTTAAAAAAAGAGAAAGAAGGTATTACAGCTAAGAAACCTAGACTAAAAAAATGTTGAATATCATTTACAAAATAGAACTTTCTAAAATTTAAAAACCCGGTTTTCTTAATGCAATTTTTGTTTTTAAGGGAAGGGGAGTAATCATATTATTTACAAATGCTTATTGAACTGTTTAAACTCTTCATATTCCCCACCCCACCCCAGATGAAATCAGATGCTGGAAAAGTTAAGCCTCACCCCACATCTCTCTTCTAGTTAAAATTTATCCTGCGTTAACTATTTCATGTTGTACAGGATACAAAAAACTGAGCACTGAAAGGAATTTTGGTGCTATCCAAAATGCGAAAGGATCAAACAAAATTCACTGAGGCAATATATATACACCCACAGGTCAGTAGTAGACTATTTTTGCTCACATCCAGAAGGTCCCAGGTTAAAATCCTGGGGTGTCAGGAAGGGATAGGAAAGATTTCAAGCTCTCCCAGAAGGCCTAGTTATTAGCCATTTGCCCTGATTAGCAAATCACACACAAAGCTTATGCGGAGCTTTAACTAGGCCTGGTCTTTATCGAACAGTTGTTCCGATCTGTTTGTGGGGATGGTTACGAGACATGGAGCAGAAATCCCAATTTGCTTGCGGGGGTATTGCATTAAATCATTTTCACCCCTCCAGTGCACTTTCCTAACTACAAAATAATAATCTGTTTTTGTAAAATGCAGAGATGAGCTAGGATGAGGAAGCAGAGCAGCAGCAACAGCCATTATTATTATTATTATTAATAATTTACAAACCGCTTAATCACAAATGTCTCTAAGCGGTGTACCAAAAAACCCTCGATGAATGTAAAAATCAGAAGTCAGTTAAAACTCTCCTGGAATCTTTATTTCTTTTAAGTATTTGGGAAGTTCAACAGGGAGGGGACCTGTCTGACATCAACTGGAAAAAGTTCCATAAAACTGGGCCATTACATTACAGAACAAATGGCTTTTCCTAGGTTGTCGGGAACAAACTAGGTGAGGTCCTATGGGATTTACGGCAGCGGCAGTGCCGTATGTTTAAGCTGTTTGCTTTCTATTGGTGAATCTGCTACCCACCTCCTTGACTTTATGTTTGGGGAAGTCCCATGAGGCTAGATCTCAGTCTAGCCAGAAAGGGAGATGTCCTTCTCTCTGTGATGGACACGGCATCCCCTTAAGTGGAGCAGGCTCAAGTGTGGATGGAAAGGGAGTCTTTCCCAAGCTTTCTCCACAACCAGAGGGACTAGAAACTTGCCTTTGCGCAAGAGGAGATCCTGGGAACATTACCAAGCACCATCAGCATATCTTCCTCTGCTACCCGTACGCAAGCTTTTAAAATATTAATCAGCTGCCACCTGATTAAAGAAATTCTAGACAAAGTGTTTTTGTCAACAAATTGATTTGTTGACCAAATTTCAGTAGTTCTGAAGCAAAAAAGCACACCTAGCTTTTTAGGTGATGTTCATGTGTCAGTTGGGTACAACAGTTGGGTAAACTGTTTGTTATTATTGTTATTATAATTGTTGTTGTTATTGGTTTCTATTCCAATTATTGGTTTGTTTGTTGCTTGTAATAGGATATTTTGGTTTTTTAAAATGTTTGAATGTTGTGTTTTTATACATGTTTTTATACATGTTGTAAGCCGCCCAGAGTGGCTGGGGAAACCCAGCCAGAGGGGTGGGATATAAATTAAAAAATCATGATTTATTATTATCATCTGAAAAGAGACATTCCCTCTTCCAGTGTGTAAGAGGGGGAGAGATGCCTCTTCTAAGACACCCATTGTTCTCTGCAGCTTTTATAATTCATTGAATTAAAAGTATTTTTTTTAAATACTAGAGCACTTTTTTTAGTTTATCAAAAGTTTGTTTTTTTTTAAAAAAAATATCTATTGAACTACCTGATTGATTACTTCTGACTAGACATGCATAGGAATGTGAAGTGAGCAATACTGTCTGCAATGGGAGGATCAGAGGTTAATGAGGAGTCCCAAAAGCAGAAAGGGGGGGGGGGAGGTTTCAGATGCCTGATGTTGGTATACTCTCACCATAAAGCACAGAGCATGGGAAAAAAGAAGAAGAAGAGCCGGCCCTACCATGAGACAGAATGCAGCAGCTGACTCAGGCAGCCAATGCTAAGGGGTGGGGAGCAGATAAAGCCGCAGGTGTTTTTAGGGCTGTCCTGCAGGCTGAGCCTGCCGCTCTCAAGCGCAGTGGAGCCAGTTGCCAGTGTCGAAGCAAGATTTGACTGCTGGTCTGCTTGTCTTTTGTACGCTGAAATTGGACGAGAGGCACCAGCTTCTCCTTTGTCCTCAGGTGGGAAAATGTCTTGAACTGGCTCTGAAAACAACGAAACAATCAAAAAAACCCAAACCAGAGTGCTGGCTTGCTGGTGTCGACTTGGTGTCGACACTACACTTCAGGCAGAAGGGAATGGGCTGCAATAATGGGCTGATCAGGGATAAGGAGCATGTGCTTAAGTCAATGGTGCTGGAATTGCTCGCTTCCATTAGGAAAAAGGATGGACCAAAAAATGAGCTGATGCTTGCCCCCGTTTCTGCGAACCCAGTCTGTTGTCGTCGTTAAAAGATCATTTGAGAAAGAGAAAGCAACCTGGCTTCTAAAAACTTCTTGAAAACTTTTGCCTCTGCCATGTCATCTAACACGCCTGGTGAAAACTCCAACAACCTCTGATCTTCTGGTGTTGCTTCCAGTCTCGGTCTACTTCCAGGAGAGAGGTTCCAAATGCCATCCCAGTTGTCGCGAGGGTTTCATGAGCTGACAAGTCACTGAGTCCAGGCCAAGAATCCGAAGGAATGACACGTCCAAGGCCCGGGTGTGTGAAACGAAGGCTGTACACGAGTTCCTAACATCCGCAAGGATCTGCCTCGTTGCCGGATGAGGGCGTTTCCAAAAACAGCGCAGAAAAACAAAGCAATGCTACAGTATGTGCAATGCTGGCGAGGAGAAGAACGTCTCCTCTTAAAGAAAGAAGGGGGGAGAGGGGAGAAGCAGACAGGGGTCTCAATGTCAAGCGTGGACAGAAGAGGTTGTCCCAGGCTGCTCTGCGAAGGAAGGATGGAGATTCTTTCACAAGACCTGGAACTTCCAGGAGCTCTGATCTTTGTAATCCAAGCAGTCGGTGGCGTTGAAGTTGAGCTTCCAGGAGGCGGCCTGGTCCTTGTAGTCTAGGCAATCGACAGAGCTGAACCCCAGGCCGGCCGTGCCGTAGCCCTGGCTGGAGAGGGAGGCCGGCGACTGGCTCAGGTGGCTGCCCATGGTTGGGGTGGTGATGGGGCTCAGCGCAGCCCCCGGCGCGGAGAGCTGCGGGTGCATGGGAGACAGGTAGGAGCTGCAGTCAAGGCCGCTGAAGTAGGAGGTAGAACCGGCGTAGGTCTGCGTGTAGCCGGGAGCCTGCGTGTAAGTCATGGGGTAGGCAGTGGAGCGCTGCATGCAGGGGGTGGTGGAGGAGGAAAGGGGGTCCGGGATTGGGGAGATAGAAGCCGGGCTCCAGATGGAGACAGTGGCGCTCGCGCTGGAGCTGGGCGTCACCGAGGTGCCAGCCGGCGGAGGGCTGTACTGCCCGTTGGTGCTGGTCTCAGAGCTGGTCTCCCGGGCCGGAGACGTCTTCTTCTTGGCAGGCCGGGCTTTGGCTTGCCCGCTGCTCTGCTGTTGCTGCTGGCGGCACTTGGCTCGGCGGTTCTTGAACCACACCTGCGGGGAAGGAAGGCGAGAAAGGATGAGCTTCGAGGGGAAGGCTTGGGGAGGAACCAAAAGGAAGGGTCGGCGTTTCCCCGGGAACCATTTCAACGGAACACGAGGTGGAGGATTCAGAAGTTCATAGGGGGAGCCCAAGCTGGTAAGACTGGAGAAGTTTATAAATGCGAGAAAGGGTTCCAGGAAATTGGGTGTGGGGAGCTTGTTTTTGCTGGCACTGTTGGGGCTGATGGGAGTTGTCGTTTGGCAACATCCGGAGGGCCAAACGTCAACGCCTTTGGCATATCCTGTCTGTGTTTCAATTTAATAATCATAATAATAATAATAAATTTTATTTATACCCCACCCTTCCTGGCCAGAGCCAGGCTCAGGGCGGCTAGCACCAGTAAAATTACAATAGAAACATAATAGGGGGGGAAACAAAACAAACAAAAACCGCAATTTAAAATACAGGTTAAAATGCAATTTAAAAAGCAGCCTCATTTTAAAAGGAGCCCATAAATCAAAGCCGTAAGAGAAGGGAAGACATAAGGGTCAGACCGAGTCCAAACCAAAGGCCAGGCGGAACAGCTCTGTCTTGCAGGCCCTGCGGAAAGATGTCAAGTCCTGCAGGGCCCTGGTCTCTTGTGCCCCTAGTTGAGACCAATCTAACCACCTTGCGACTTGGGACCTCCAAGGTGTTGTCATTTGTGGACCTTAAGGTCCTCCGCGGGGCATACCAGGAGAGGCGGTCCCGTAGGTCCGTGGGTCCTAGGCTGCATCCTCTGCTATAACAGGAAGTTTCCTGCAACCCAATGATGGGTTTTTATAATATAGGGCTGCCAGGTATCTGGAATTTCCCAATTTTTGGGAGATTTTGCAGTAGAAAAAGCTCAGTAACTTTTGCGCAGGCACCTATGTGAGTGGAGCATGTTAAAGCAAACTAGGATGGGAGTTTGCTCCTGGCCTCTGTTTTCTTTGCAAAGTACCTGTGAAGTGCTACGAGGAAAGATGGCGGCCAGGATACAAATATGGCCAGACAGTGACAGAGATTTGAGTGCAGTGTGTGCCTCAACGGAAAGGGAGGTCTCAGAGGCTTAGTGGCCTATTGTAGGATGGCCTCCTGATGGAGAAATGCCTAACAGGATGTAACAGGAACAATGTGTGCTCCCACCAGAGGGCACTCTGCATGCACACAAAATCACACACCGTCTCCTAAAAATCATGGGACACCAAAAAATAAAAAGAACAGAAAATAAAGAAAAAAGAAGAAGAAAAATCATGGGACCTTTTTTGAACACATCCACACCACACATTGAAAGCACTCTCACTTTAAGAGTCATGGTTTCTCCCAAAGAAAAATGGGAACTGTAGTTTAAGGCTCCTTGGACCAACACCCCCAACAAACTACAGTTCCCAGGATTCTTTGCACAGACAGCCCATGACGCTTTCGATAGAGTGAGTGTTTTAAATGAATAGCTGGAGACTCTTAATCTCAGGGTTCAAGGCCCATACTGGGCAAAAGATTTCTGCATTGAAGGGGATTGGACTATCAGGTGCCTTCAAATTCTATGATTCTATGAAATGCATGGGGTTGAATCCTTGTAGTTGTACTCAGGGTAGACCTATTGAAATGGAACATGGCCATTCATGCCAATAGGTCTACTCTGAGTGTATATGAGGACCTCTGCCTACATGAGCACTCAGGTTTCTTTTTACAAACCACTCCAGCTTTCCAGTTCGTAGCCATTAATATTCTTGCAGCTACCTTGGCATACAATAAGATTTCTCTCGCATTTTTTGGTATGTCTGGGCCTAATATCCCCAGGAGGAAAGCCTCCAGTTTTTTTAAATGAAGAATACCTTGATCATTAAAGGGACACGGGTGGCGCTGTGGGTTAAACCACAGAGCCTAGGATTTGCGATCGGAAGGTCGGCGGTTCGAATCCTCGCGACGGGGTGAGCTCCCATTGCTCGGTCCCAGCTCCTGCCCACCTAGCAGTTCGAAAGCACATCAAAGTGCAAGTAGATAAATAGGTACCACTCCGGCGGGAAGGTAAATGGTGTTTCTGTGTGCTGCTCTGGTTCACCAGAAGCGGCTTAGTCATGCTGGCCACATGACCCGGAAGCTGTACGCCGACTCCCTCGGCCAGTAAAGCGAGATGAGCGCCGCAACCCCAGAGTCATTCGCGACTGGACCTAATGGTCAGGGGTCCCTTTACCCTTTACCTTGATCATTATTTTGAGCTCATTATAAATTACATCCCAAAATTCCTTTACTTTTGTACAGGTCCCCTTTGGCCACCTGCACTGCTGGCACATAGTTGCAACTGAGAGCATGTGCGCTCTGCCAGGGTCTTCAGAGAGCAAGACACCTCGCTCCCGGTTTGAGTCTCCCGGTCCCTGCGCCTGTCTCGGCTTGCTGCCCTTCACCCCCTCCCGAGCAGAGCCCCACCTGAACTCTGGATTCAGGCAAATTGATCTTCAGAGCCACTTCCTCGCGCATGAAGATGTCTGGGTAGCGGGTCTTGGCGAAGAGAGCCTCCAAGATATCCAGCTGGGCTCGCGTGAAGGTCGTGCGCTCGCGCCTCTGTTTCCGCGGGGTGGCTAAAAATATAAGAGGAGATATCTGGATTCAGGGAAAGTTATGTATCTCATCATGTGACCCTCTTCATACATGTGGGTCGGTTCAGTTCATTCTCTGCATTTAAAGAACAACAGCAAGAATGTTACAGTGGTACCTCAGGTTAAGTACTTAATTTGTTCCGGAGGTCTGTACTTAACCTGAAACTGTTCTTAACCTGAAGCACCACTTTAGCTAATGGGGCCTCCTGCTGCTGCCGCACCGCCGAAGCACAATTTCTGTTCTCATCCTGAAGCAAAGTTCTTAACCTGAAGCACTATTTCTGGGTTAGCGGAGTCTGTAACCTGAAGCGTATGTAACCTGAAGCGTATGTAACCTGAAGCGTATGTAACCTGAGGTACCACTGTATTTTAAATAATAACAGCAATAACCACAATGACGATAAGCTGCACAACTCTATGTGCCTTTAAACTGATTTGTAAAAATGTTACATGGAAAAAATACGAGAGACGTTACACATACTTCTGTAAAACAAGAAAATCTTTAATAAAATAATAATAATAATAATAATAATAATAATAATAATAATAAAACCCTCTATGTGCCTTTGACAGTGCTCTGGAGGCTGCAGCTGGTACAGATTGTGGCTGCTAAGTTCTGGAGGAGCACCAGAAACTAGGAGCATATTTTGCATGTCCTAAAAAAGCCATGCTTGGCTGTCTGTTTGCTATCAGGCCCAATTTAAGGTGCTGGGTTTTTAAAGGAAGGCCTCTACCATTATATGCCAGCCTGCACCTTAAGCTCTGCAAGGCAGGCCCTGCTTGTAGATCTTATGGCGCAGCTCAGAGCAAGGCCTCCCCTGTTATGGCACCCTGTCTGTGGAACTCCCTCCCACTGCAGGTACGGTTGTCCCCAGTGCTGCCAGTCTTTCAGCATCCTTCGTGCCTCAGGAGATGGCTGATTTAAAGGACCAATGTCTCTGCTTCATGACAGCTCTTTTTAAGAATACTTTTATTTGTGCCTTTTCAGTAACAAATACAGTGGTACCTCAGGTTACATACGCTTCAGGTTACAGACTCCGCTAACCCAGAAATAGCGCTTCAGGTTAAGAACTTTGCTTCAGGATGAGAACAGAAATTGTGCTCCAGCGGCAGCAGGAGGCCCCATTAGCTTAAGTGGTGCTTCAGGTTAAGAACAGTTTCAGGTTAAGTACAGACCTCCGGAACGAATCAAGTACTTAACCCGAGGTACCACTCTACTCATAAACTGTCTAACTCAAAAGAGCCCTCTGTTCACTCTCCTACCCATTCATCCCATGTGTTTATAGCATTCACATAGAGGTAAGTTATTTAAGGTTATAGAACTATAGAAGGTACCCTGCGGGTCATCTAGCCCAACCCGCTGAAATTCAGGGATCTTTTGCCCAAGCCCACGACCCTGAGATTAAGAGCCTCGTGTTCTACCAACTGAGCTCTCCAAGGAGCTGTAAGAATATCAATTTCTAAATGCAAGCTTTAATTTTTAAATGTAAACGTTACTGCACTGGAACACGAAACCCCACAGCGTTTCATCCGATACGGCAAATTTGCTGCCATTGCGGGAGTTCCAAACAAGAGACTTCCAGGTTCTTTTTCAAGTGACAAGTAGTGAACCTTCCCCAGCCAAGCCACTCTGGGCGGCTTCCAACAAAAAATTAAAATACAATAATTGTGTATTTTCCCAGAGGGATTGTGTGTGTTTGTGTAATTGCAACAGACTAACTGGGCTCTCCCTCTGGATTTTGTGTGTGTGTGTGTATATATTACTGTATATATATAAAACACCCACTGCAATTTAGCTGAGAATATGTTGTTATTCTGTTGTGAATAGTTAACCCGCCACAACTGCTATGGAATCCTAGCTTCCTGGGACTCTGAGAAGCCCTAGTATCACACACTACCAACCCAGCCTTTCTCAACCTGGAATCTCCAGATGTTGTTGGACTACAACTCCCATTATCTCTAGCCAGCAGGTCAGGGATGATGGGAGTTGTAGTCCAACATCTGGAAATGTTGAGAAAGGCTGCTGTATTCACCACACCACCCTGGCTCCAAGGAGCTGAAGAATCTCCCTCTCCCCCCATTTTATCTAGATGGGTGGGGTATATTATTATTATTATTATTATTATTATTATTATTATCCTCAAAGCAACCATGTGCTTGGGGTGACAGGCAGTGAGTGGCCTAAAGTAAGCCAGAGAGCCTAGTGGCTCAGAGGGGCTTTGAAGTGGGGTCTCCCCAGTCCTGGTCAAGCACTATAACCACTACACGACACTGCCTCTCTTCGGGGAAATCCTGCCGGCCATTGCAGGATCTTCTGACGGAGGAATTCCTGATGAGCATCTAAGCCACTTTCCCTCCACTGCCTTTCCCAACACGGAGTCCCCAGAGGTGGCTGCATCACAATTCCTACCGTCCCTGACCGTTGACCATTCTGGCTGGGCATGAGGGGAGTCCAGCAATAGCTGGAGACCCCAGGCTGCGAAGGGAGGCTGCAGGGATTTCCAGGGACTGGGAGCTCAAAAGCAACATTTTGCCAAGCTGGAAGAAGGAGCTGGGCTTCTTCTCAGGGATACTTTGCACTTATTTGAGAAGCTTTTAATGTTTGATGTATTACAGTATTTTAATATTTTTTTGGAAGCCACCCAGAGTGGCTGGGGAAGCCCAGCCAGATGGGAGGGGTATAAATTATTATTACTATTATTATTATTAGATAGAAGTTGTTTATTTTAAAGCTATTATGACTTTTCATACTGGATCAGATTGTTACTATTATTTTTTTATTATAATTTTTATGTGCGTTGGAAGCCCCCCAACCAACCCAACCAGATGGGCAAGGTAATAATAATAATAATAATAATAATAATAATAGTAATAGTAATAATAGTAATAGTAATAATAATAGTAATAATAGTAATAATAATAATAATAATAATAGTAATAGTAATAATAGTAATAATAGTAATAGTAATAATAGTAATAATAGTAATAATAATAATTGCTATTATTACTGTATCACACTAGGTCTTGCTGTTAACTATTTGAGCCCACCCAGAGACAAATGTGGGCAGGGGGTTGGACTAGATGACTCTGGGGGTCCCTTCCACCTCTACAATTCTCCAATTCTGTACACAGCAGCTGGGGCTTGCACGAGAGCTCCATCAGCAGTTGCTGAGAGAAACAGCCGGCAAAGGGCATCCCAGAATAAGCTGCTTGGAGGTGGTTGGGTTGGTTGTTGTTTTTTTAAAAAAAGCAATGTATACATTTTGATAATAAATCAATTAAATACCAAGGTGGGGAGAGAAGGTGGAAAGCCACTATTATTATTATTATTATTATTATTATTATTATTATTATTATTATTATTATTTTATGTGCCGCACATCTGACTGGGTTGTCCCAGCCACTCTGGGTGGCTCCCAACAGAATATTAAAAACACAATAAAATACCAAACATTAACAACTTCCCTATATGGGGCTGCCTTCGGATTGGTCTACCCTGAGTAGCTGGATGTCATCCTGTTTATTTACCATGACAAGGGGTCACCTGACCCGACAGCTCCCTTCCACCCAGGCTAAGCTTATTTGGGGTAGAGATTTTCCGCTGCCACCTCCGAAATCACTTGCTATCTCTTATCTTGATTAGATATAGTTGTTCTCCCTCTTATCACTTCATTCCCCCTGATGAGATAAAGCTGTTTACTTCACATCCAAATCAAACTTAACGCCTTTTCTTTCTTTTTCACCCAAAGTGATATTGGTTGCCAAGGAAGCGGATGACCCAATGAAAGACCCTTTGCAGTCTTTGGATGGGAAAATTGCAGCCCTCTGGGTTCTTCACAGAATTTGTAAGAGCTGGAAGGGACCCAAAGGTCATCTAGATCTCAACCCTTGTTGTACTCCAACTCCCATCAGCCATGGCCAGTGAAGATGGGACTTGTAGTCCCAAAGCATCTGGAGAGCCACAGGCCCACCTCTCCCAATTCCAGTGTCTATTGAGAAGAAGAGGTGTAAAATACAATAAAATTGAATAGGTGATCATCCCATTTTCAGCTGGGCAGATGTGGCCTTGGGCACTCAAAAGCCTATGGCTTTACATCTCAGATTCTCAGTAAATCCGTTAGGTGGCCTGGGGCAAATATGGAAATGAGCCTCCCAGGGTTGTGAATACACCTGACTTTCATTTAAATTACTCCCTTTCTTTGCCAGCTCAGAGGTGGAGCTTCGCTTTTGTATGAAGGTTCCAGGTTCAGTCCCTGACATTAGCAGGGAGGGCTGGGAAACCCTAGAGCATGAGTAGGCAAACTAAGGCCCGGGGGCCGGATCCGGCCCAATTGCGCTGGCCCGTGGACAGTCCGGGAATCAGCGTGTTTTTGCATGAGTAGAATGTGTCCTTTTATTATTATTTAATAATAATAATAATAATAATAATAATAATAATAATAATAATAATAATCTATTATTTATTATTTATACCCCGCCCATCTGGCTGGGTTTCCCCAGCCACTCTGGGCAACTTCCAACAGAACACTGCATCTCTGGGTTATTTGTGGGGCATAGGAATTCGTTCATTTCCCCCAAAAAATATAGTCTGGCCCCCCACAAGGTCTGAGGGGCGGTCGACTGGCCCCCTACTGAAAAAGTTTGCTGACCCCTGCCCTAGAGAAAGGCTGCCAGTCAGTGTAGGGCAGTACTGACCTCTGAACTAGATCAGGGGTCAGCAACCTAAGGCCCGGGGAGCAGATACGGCCCAATTGCCTTCTCAATCTGGCCCGCGGATGGTCCGGGAATCAGCGTGTTTTTACACGAGTAGAATGTGTCCTTTTATTTAAAATGCATCTCTGGGTTATTTGTGGGGCATAGGAATTTGTTCATATTTTTTTCATCATATAGTCCGGCCCACCACATGGTCTGAGGGGCAGTGGACCGGCCCCCTTCTGACCCCTGTCCTGCCCTGATGGTGCCAAGGCAGCCCAGGTTGCTGACCACTAACCTAGATGGACCCCAATATATATGTTCTCCTCCTCCACCCCTCCCTATAGTAAGATCTTGTCTAGTGGCCTCCTGCTGAGGTCCCCTTGCAATCAATTTAATTCTCAAGATGAGCAGGGTATTTCCCCCCCTCCTGGCACAGACATCTAATTACTGCAGGATTTTTTTCCCTCCGCATAAAAGACTGTACCAAATTGGTTCCTGCCCATTGTGATCACCAGTGTGTCTACATGAATTGGCTGATTTAAAGGGATCTCTTCCTAGGGATCCCCCCCCTGCTCTTTTTTCTATTGGTTCAGATCACCCCTCAGCCCCATGGAGGAAAGGCAGGATATAAAAGGGAACAGGAGGATAAATTTCTGTTTTCAAAAAGGGCCATGGAGCAATTTTCTACCTAGAAGAGGCTTGGTCAACGGAATAATAATAATAAAAAGAATATGGACTCCCCACTAATTTAAAGCAATATTAAAGGCTAGTTAGGGATGCATTAATATCTGCTTCTTTCTTCGCAATTATATAAGTTTTTAAAAAGCTGACTACTGGAGGCAGGTCACATGACAGAAAAGACGGTCTAGCTTTATTTAGGAAGGTTTCCCCCACCAGGCAACAGTCTGGGATAAAAAATTATTGTGACATTAACTAGGCAATGTTGCTATGAAGTTTAGCATCTATAACACTAAAAGCAATTATGTCCTGCTATTAGTTGCTTAGATTCTTAACCTGCTCCAGATGCCCTGAACTAGGCAGGGGAGCAGGGAGTTATTGACTTAGGGGTTCCCCTTAAGTTTCAACTATTTCAGCGTCCCAAAATGCACTTTTGGGTAATCCACAAGGAATCTGTGAACATCCAGTGGTTTGCTTGGGGTTTGTTTGCTTGGGGGGCGTGGACAGCAAACTAGGATCCAGATAACATTATGGGCTTTTATAAGAGCACCCTGAGAACTTCGAATGAAGGGCAGTAATAATAAATAATAATAATAATAATAATAATAATAATAATAATAATAATAATAATAATAATAGTAATGACTTCACTTTGGCTGAATCCTGCCCATTGTGATCATAAGTGTGTCTGCATGAATTGGCTCATTTAAATGAATCTCTTTCTAGGGAACCTTTGGAACTTGTAAACCACATGATAGGTTTAAAAAAATAATATGTAGCGGCCGCTACATATAAAAATCAAAATCTCAAATATATATATATATATATATACACACACTGAGAGGAGCAACTGATGCCTCAACAAACTGGAATGCAGAAGTCTTTCAACACATTTTCAACAAAATCTGCCCTCATGGTGGGAAGGCAATTTAAGCATCTATGAATGCAAAAAAACTGGAAATACCATCCCAAAACTGGTGACTTTTTGAAAACATTTTTCATTCATTTAATTTATCATGGTCTCAGTACCTGAATATGAACCTCCAAAACTATTTTTATATTTAATTGTAAAATAAATGTGTGTGTGTGTATGTACACACACACACACACACACTTATTTTACAATTAAATATAAAAATAGTGTGTATATATATATATATATATATATATATATAAACAAACTAAGGGCATTTCATCTTTAAACACATGCAATTTGATAAATAGTAGAGTAAGAACATTTATCACGATCCACAATAATAAATAATTCAATATTTGCACATTCGGTTTGTTTTGATCCCCAAACCAAACAGGAAGCAGTTTCTATTCTCTTTCCCCCCACATTTGGCCAACTAGCTGAATTCTCCCTCGCTACCCGATACCCCACTGGTAAAAAAAGAAAAAAAGAAAAATCCAATTACGTCTCTCCATCCTTTGCCTACCAAGAACCAACTCAGTGATGCCCATCGCCCAAATCCTTTGCCTACCAAGAACCAACTCAGTGATGCCCATCGCCCAAGTTTCCTCCCAAACTGAAAACTGACCCAAAAAAAGGGGGGGGAATCTTGCAAATCCACTTACTGGGGTACCCGACGGCCGAATGTAGCAAGTCCATGCCTGGCCCAGCCAAGGTGAGGCCGTTGACTGCATAATGTGGTTGCTTGATGTAGGACATCATGCTCAGAAGGTTGGGGTCCCCAAAGATCTCGCTGGGGAGAGAGGTCTTCTGCTGCTGGTGGTGCTTCTTCGGTCTTGATTCTTTCCCGCTGGCTGGCTGGCTGGAAGCCTCCTAGGTCACCCTGGTCCTCCACTCAGCACCCAAGGGCAGCTGGAACTGCAGCCAGGAGGCAAAGACAGACAAGACCAGGAGTTTAGTAGCCACCTCCCAAGGAGGGAGAGGTGGGGAGGAGAGGGAGGTTGACCAATGGAAAGCGAGAGAAGACACCACACCTTTCTGGTGTCCATGCAAGGAGGACTCTGACTTTCCTGAAAAGCCTAGAACCTCACTGGCAGCCGAATAAATAAATAAACTACAGGGGTTTCTGTATCCTTTGGATATGAGATGGGGTGCCTTTTTCCTCCCACTCTGTATACTGCCTAGTCCCCCCCCCTTTTAATTTGAATTGCACATTACCACACAGTCAGTAATGATACAGAAAAAGCTGGAGGGTTTTTGGGGGGAGAGATTGGGATTTTAGCAACTCAAAAGGGGGGTCTAATGGGTACCAATAGGCCATCAGGCCCATGCTTTTGAGGGTCTATTATTACCTAAATGAGCAGGTTAAGTCAACACATTAAGGACTCACAGTGGTGCCTTGGGTTTTTGGAGGGGGAAAGGATTCTGGAGGCAGGGAAGGATTCTGCACAGCTTTTGGTAGAAGTTTGGCCTCTCAAATGCAATGCTTTGCAACATACAGCCGTTCTGTTGCTTCCCTCCTCCTGAGAATAGTTCCCCCCCCCCTCAAACTTCTGAGGGGTTTGTTTTTGTTTTTATAAAAAAAGGAAGCACACAATTCTAAGGGAACTGAGTGTAAACATATACAAAACATTATGCGGTGTAGCGGCTGAATGAATCTGAAAGTCCTGAGTTCAAATCCTACCTTAGCCTCATTTCATCCACTCCCCTGCCCCTTCCACTACAGCATGGTGATAATAATACTGACCTACCCTTCAGGATTATTGTAAATTTGACTGATACACACACGCGCGCAAATATATGGTGCCATGTATATGCTAAGCATTGTTATACTAATTTACCTGTCAATTTAAATTTAGGATGAAACTCTTAGCCTTCCTAATCTAGTGTGTATATGTATATTCTCCTTGTTTGTGGAATGTTCTCCCCAGGGAAACTCGCTTGGCACCTTCATTAAATATCTTTAGGTAGCAGGCGAAATTTCTCTATAACCAGGCCTTTGGCTGATTAACACACTATGGCCTTTTAAATGTGTTGCGGGTGGTGGTATTGCTCATGGTTTTGCTTTATTATGTATTCTGCATTCTCATTTTGTATTTTTCATGCCGTGAACCGCCCTGTGGTCTTCAGACGAAAGGCAGGCACGCTAATTTTTGAAAATAATATTTAGGACTTGGTTAGGGCTCACGGGGGCGCAACACGAGGACTCAGCTGCGCCACAAGTAAGGACGAGCATGTGCAGAGTGCCTTTTGCTCTCACCGCATGGTAGCCCAGCACAACAGACCTACAACCCTGAAATCGGGGAGCAAAATGAAATTGCAAGCAATTCTACATTTCTCAATGTTGAGAACAAGCTAGAACAGTGCAATAAAACAACGGGCCTAATTCTTTGAAATTCTACCAACCCTCCATCAACATCCTTCTGAATTTTTCAGCTCTGGTAAAGCCAGTTTGGGGACCAGCCTTTATCTCTAGAGAATGTTTCGTGATATTCCCTCTCTCTGCCATTAAGAAACCTGAGGTGTGGTTTGGTGGCGGCAGAATTTGCCAACCGCACTTTAACATCGCTTGTTTTGCTTAACCGCCAAGGTTTTATGAGAAGCGGGCCCGTAAATTGTGAATGGATTAGACGAGGGTTCAAAGGATAGATGCTGAGCCTCGCAGGAATGGGTTGCGACAAGCAGAGACACAGAGAAAACAAACTTCTCTGCCAAGTGGGACAGAAGGTGGAGTTTTTCATTTTGGTTTTTCCGTCTTCCAAAGAATACAGATGAGAGCATACGACGTGTGCAGGTTTCATGTGCTGAGGAAAAAAGCCTGGTACATTTGGAAACGTGACGGAAACTGCCCTAAATCTGGGTTACCTTAGAGTAAAGAGCTATCTCTGGCTGGTAAAAAGGGAGAGGGAAGTAGACACTCAAGACCCGTAGAATCAGCAGTTCTGCTTCTCAGCCTGAAGGCAGTAAGCCAGTCATGGACTTTCTAGCCTCGAGTTCTTCGGTGACTGCTGATATTTCCGCTACTGCATGGCTTTTGTCACAGACTAAACCTGTGGAGTTGCCACAGACTAAACCTGAGGCCTTTGGTACTCAAAGCAGACAAACAATGGGCCTAGAACATTTTCCCAAAAAAGGATGCCTCTATCCAGGAAAAGGAAGCGGGTGGCGCTGTGGGTTAAACCACAGAGCCTAGGACTTGCCGATCAGAAGGTCGGCGGTTTGAATCCCCGCGATGGGGTGAGCTCCCGTTGCTCGGTCCCTGCTCCTGCCAACCTAGCAGTTCGAAAGCAAGTCAAAGTGCAAGTAGATAAACAGGTACTGCTCTGGCGGGAAGGTAAACGGCGTTCCCGTGTGCTGCTCTGGTTCGCCAGAAGCGGCTTAGTCATGCTGGCCACATGATCCGGACGCTGTACGCCAGCTCCCTCGGCCAGTAAAGTGAGATGAGCACCGTAACCCCAGAGCTGGTCACGACTGGACCTAATGGTCAGGGGTCCCTTTACCTTTATCCAGGAAAAAGACATGGCTGGGAAAGCCACATTGTCCCCAAAGAACAGGGCAGATGGCCCAACAGGGCATCCTCCCCATTCATTGGTCTCTATTTTTGCAGTCCTTATCCTAGAGAAGGACTCACTTCAACAGGAGGAAAAGGGAGAAGGATCTCAGCAAAGGCAGCAGGAGGAGCCGCGAAAGATGCTATTAAAGGCCTGTATGGGTACCACGGGGGACGCAGGTGGCGCTGTGGGTTAAAGCCTCAGCGCCTAGGACTTGCCGATCGAAAGGTCGGCGGTTCGAATCCCTGCGGCGGGGTGCGCTCCCGCTGCTCGGTCCCAGCGCCTGCCAACCTAGCAGTTCGAAGCACCTCCGGGTGCAAGTAGATAAATAGGGACCGCTTACCAGCGGGAAGGTAAACGGCGTTTCCGTGTGCGGCTCTGGCTCGCCAGAGCAGCGATGTCACGCTGGCCACGTGACCCGGAAGTGTCTCCGGACAGCGCTGGCCCCTGGCCTCTTAAGTGAGATGGGCGCACAACCCCAGAGTCTGTCAAGACTGGCCCGTACGGGCAGGGGTACCTTTACCTTTTTATGGGTACCACTGTCTCACAGCCAAAATTAACAGAGGAGGCAGCAGACACACCAGGAATTTAAAGCACACCCCTCACAAATAAGAATCCCGGGAACTGTGGTTTGTTAAGGGTGCTGTATCTCTGCCAGGGTAAACTACTATTCCCAGAATTTGGGATGCTTGTGTATGCAGCCAGAATCCCTGGCTGCCCGTGAAATCCTAAGCTGGGTGGCCAGATATCCCCTTAGCTGAAAAACTCGCTGGTGCCAACTGAGTAGAAAGAGTGCCCAGTTGCAGAGCCGAGAGACCCAGGTTCAAATCACGGTTTCAACGGGCAGGCGAAAATAGCGATGAGGACTCTTGGTCGTTCACAGCTTCCTGCATTTGTGAAACAGGGATAGTTGGGAACCTGGAATACCACTCTCTCAGTGGGAGAAAAGAAATAACGGACATAATAAAAGTCTGGCGCCCTGATCTTGCAGAGGTGAAGGAGATGCCTCTGGGAAAACCTTATCTCCCATGATTTTAGCTCAGTCGGTAGAGCATGAGACTCTTAATCTCAGGGCTGTGGGTTCGAGTCCCACGCTGGGCAAAAGATTCCTGCACTGCAGGGGGTTGGACTAGATGACCCTCGTGGGTCCCTTTCTACGTTCCTTTGCCTAATCCTCTTTTAAAGCCGTTCAGGCTGGCTGCCATCGCTGGCTGCTTCCTGTGGGAGGCAGTTCCGCAGTTTAACTACGCGTTGCGTGCAGAACTACAGCTTTTATAATTTCCTCTCTCCTTCTGCTTTTAACGTAGCGAATAAGAAAGACGGACTGAAGGCGGGAGGGGGAATCGAGGACGTTCAAAATCTCATCGGCATCAGCGGAAGTCTGGTCTGCAGCTGGATCCACGGAGGTTCAAGGGCAAGCTAGATTTCTCTGGGATGCATTTCCGGAATTGGGAAAGAGTAGCTATGGGACACACACAGAACTGGGGGAGATACAGAGATTTCTCTGTCCCACCAGAAGACTCTCCCTCCCCAAGATTCCTTTGTTCCTAAATCCATCAGGGAATCAATCACTAATGATAATGGGCTTGGAAGATGCTGACAGTCGTCTTCTCTCTTTTGTTTGGCTAGCTCTCCTGCTGCTTCTTCCTTTTCCCCACCTTAAACCGCATCCCTCCAGCTTTAGATTTCCAACTCCAGAGGCAAACAATGAAGAGGTTATAGAAAAGGGAGCCCACCGCCCTTATCTCTGTTCTATCCTGTTTTCCTTTAAACCAATTCGTGGCCCATGAACCTATTGTTCAAATCACGAACCGTTATGTGCCAGGCGTTGCTGCAAATCTATTTATTGCAAACATAAACGTGAGGAGACTTGGCCTATTTATTGCCACCATTTATTATTCCTATGGTCCTTATTTGTAAAAAAAACCCTATAAAGTTATTCAAAGAAGAAGAAGAAGGGGTAGAATAAGCAGTTATCAAATCTATAGCAAGGCAAAGTCAAATGGCAAGTTTGCAGAGAATTCCCTCACTCACAGTTATTTGTCCCTGCAAATAGCTTCCCTTCCAATTAAGAGGTGTGGGTTGACCTTGTAAACAAAGAAAGGAACTGAATGGTGACACACATACACAACTACACACCTACACAAAAAGTGACAGACAGTCACTTATATGCTTTTCAACACCTTAGATAAGATATCTAGAGAAGGAAGACTAAGGATGGTTTGGGGGCAAACCGTGTTTTCCTATCTGCTCAGAGGCTTTCACTTAAAGAGAATTTTTTTTCCTAAATTTTGACAGTCAAGAAGATGCTATAATGTTGCCTCATGTCTTATCAACACCCCAACTGACTTTTTTGCACTTGAATGAAACTGGTCTACATCTATTATTATTGTTTTAATTATTATTTTTAAAATTTTCTATGCCACTATACATTCGAAGGTCGTAGGGCGGTTTACCGTATAAAAACACAAAAATACATGCCATAGTGACAAACAATAACACCTCTCCATGGTTATTCTTCACTATCATTTCTTAAATTTCTCCAGTTATTATTCTCCGGTTTTTGAAATCTACTCCAAATAATTTCCCCGGGGGAATTTAAATAGCTAGAAACAGGTGTAAATTTATTGGTTGCAAAGCACATACCCAGATAATAATAATATAATAAATTTTTATTTATACCCCGGCCAGAGCCAGGCTCAGGGCAGCTAACACCAATAAAATTTCAGTAAAAACATAATAACAATAAAAAAGATGGGAAAGGTTTGTAAAAAACTGGAAAAGTCGAATGGTTAACAGAGGCGGATATTGAGTTTTGATTATGCTGGATCAATAGCAAGCTCTCCACAGAACCTTCATTTCTATTGTCTGAACAAATACCCTGCTCTGACCACAAGGTGCCTGAAATTTGGCCTCATACCGCAGTAACAGTATTCATTAAGAGGTACAGACAAAAAGATCTCTTTAGCATTGCTTTCAAAAATGCCCCTTTGACATTTAATTAAGCAATGTGTTCTCCATTCAAAAAAGCTGGCTTGGAGTGGGACACAGCTAGATTCCTTGATAATTTTAAAGGGATATTTTCCTCTTCCAAAACACCCAATATGTTGTTGTTGTTGTTGTTGTTGTTGCTGTTCTTGTTCTTGTTCTTGTTGTTTTGTGGCACAACACATTCTAAGTCTGCAATCCTATGCCCACTTACCTGGGACTCAGGAGTAAATAGTAAATTCTACTGAACTCAGACTTGCTTCTTAGCAAGCAGACTGCGTGGCCCAATTTGCTCGCGTTTAATTCATTTATGTTTTCCATCAAGTTTACACCCTCTCTTTCTGGTCTCAACCAGGAACCGCTGGGGTGGCTAATTCACAAGAGAGCAACCTTAATACTTGATATGAGCACTGAGACGGGCTGCTCAGGATTTTCTGGCCGCATGAGGGGTCCTCAAAGTTTCCCCCCTCTGGCTACAGCCTCGCCTGGTTTGTGGGAAGCAGACTTTAGGGGGTTCCCAAACTGTGGTCCGCAGACCACCAATGGCCTGTGAGCCTCATTCAGTCTGTCTGTGAAGAACCCTTACAATCGGAGTTCCATGGAATCCAAACTGCAATACAGCAAAGTGCAATAGAAGAAGCACTGAAAATGAAATTAAAAACCATACGGGATCTGTTTGACAGTGGAAGGTGCTGGAATCTCCTTTCCTGGAGTTTTTTTAGCAGAGGTTGGGTGAACATCTGCCAGGGATGCTTTAGTTGTGAGTCTGGCCTAACCCATGATGTTGTTTCAAGGGCTGTGGCAGAATCATAATAATAATAATAATAATAATAATAATAATAATAATAATGATGATGATGTAGTGTTTTGGACACTCGAGGTGCAATAAATAAATTTCTGTTCCCTCTGCTTCCAGTGTTCAGGGATATTAGTGCTGTTCTTTCTGCAGTTAATCATTCTCACCCTCACACAGGGAAAAGAAATTTGGCAAGGTTGCAGAAGCCTTTCAGGCGGAGGGAAACCTGAAGAGACTCCCCCCAAAAAAACAGTCCAATGAGGACGGTTTGCTCTCTCGGGGGCCACAGAATGCTGGAAGACAGTTTTGGGTTTGCATTTTTGGAGAAGGGGGCAGGGAAGAGGACAACTAGATGGGAAACAGGACAGAATGAAGTGTCGTGAGCTAAGGCACAGCCAACAAAAGCATCCCCGCGCTGCAACGTTTTGTTGCAGCTCCCATCTGTTGCCGTGAATGCTCTTTGAATAAGGTTACCAGATTTTTTTTTCAATGAATCCAGGGACACTTTTCAACTTCCTACTAAATAGATGGATTTTGTCAGGGGACTGATTTGTAAATCCAGGACTGTCCCCAGGAAACAGGGATGTCTGGTAACCTTATATTTGACATTTGAGGGGTAAGGGATGGTAGTGGGAAAAAGAAGTATCTGTGGGATTGAATGTGGGTATGTATGAATATTTTTTAAGGATTGTATGAAATGTATGTTTGTATATTCATAACATAAAAAAAAGACGATGGTAACCTTATATTTGAATCCCTGCCAGAAACTCTACAGCTTCACACATCTATATTGATAGCCTTGATAATCAAATAAAAAAGACTAAGGTTTTAATAGTAATAATAATAATAATAATAATAATAATAATAATAATAATAATTGTGCCTTCTTTATTTATTTGTTTGTTTGTTGTGTTCAAGCACAATTATTATTGTGTTTCACCTGATAGCATGGGTATATATAAGACAGAGGAATTATATTTCCCCCAAAGCCTAAACACACTTACCTGGAGGGCACCCACTCAATGGTTGTTTCACAGGTTTGCTCTGTTAAACTCTTTAGGATAGATTAATATTTATATGTTCAGGATTGCCCTGTTAAACTCCTTTAGAAAGAGCATTGGAAAACTACCAGAGGATTTGCCAATCTGGATAAATTAAATGCTGAATTCTTTTTCGTTATCTATGTTCCCCTTTTATTAATTTCCTTTTATTTCAGCAAGAACAGCTTAAAATGAATTTAGTGTTGTTGTTTTTTTTTAAAAAAACACCCGTTAAGGAATGGGCGTTTTTTCCCCTTAAAGGCAAATTTTAACTGATTTGTTTTTTATTAGGAGAGCAACAGCAAAAAAGAAAAAAGAAAGGTCTAATATCTGTGTACAAATGCTTGAAATCCAGAAAGATATGAGCTCCTTAATGTAAGGAAACTGATAAACCTCTCTTTGGCTTAATGAAATATGCAAGTCTGAAGAGGTTTTGAGTGGGCAGATGGTGTTTTGCCCCAGATATTTTCCCATTTAAAATGTTGTCATCTCTTTGCAGTGTCTCGGATTATAGATTTATATAGCGGCAGGAAGAATGCAGTGAGAATCCTTTGAAACAAACAAACAAAAAGCTTTGGTTGCTGTTGTTATTTTTATACAAATCAGATCAGGACAATCCTTTAAAATAGTCTCTCTCTGCGTGTACCACATACATTTACTAAAAAATAAAAGTAAAATCAAGTTTTAAACATTTTCCTTTTTTAAAAAAACCCCCACAGAGCTCCTCCACATTCATTAAATGCTTATAATTATCAGAGAAACACTGGATTTTATTTCTTTGTTGTTGTTGTTGTTGTTCTAAATTCTTTAAAATAATTGCAAAAAAAGCTGAAAATATGATCTACATTGACCCAAAACTTGAGGGTTCTTTTTGAAGAACAATGTGAACAACCCCTCAAAATATATTGTTAGTGCGACCATTTTATCTAATTCTTAATTTCAAAAGTGAGATTATACTTATTTTAATCTAGGGTCTGCTTGAAATGTTGCTTTGACGGTCAATACTTTGAAAAAAGATGATTGAAACTGAATCAACCACCTTTCACTGAGTTTATGTTTATACACACACTGTATACACTTTGAAACATTATTTAGAAAACTCCATAGGCTTTTACATCTATCTCTCTTAATGCAACTATTGCTACCCCTCCAGCTTTGCTATAAATGTGCTTGCCAGCCGTCAAATGAGACGAAATGCCAATGCTGTAACAGAAGCTGAATATACACTACACATCTCTAGATACGACATTGATGGTTGTTAGTGGACTCTGCAGAGTAATTTGACAGAGGTCAATTCCTTCCCCCATTTATCACATAAAATATGCCAACGTTTCCCAGGTTAAATCTCATTATGTCTTGTTTTCAGAACACGGAAAAAGGGGAAAATTAAATGTGGACAACATCTTTACAGCTTAGATTATAAAACTGAAGAAAAGGCAATTATATTTAATATCTAAATGGTGCAATTAAAGAAAGCAACGCATGTAAACGTTTCATTATATTGTGTGCCACCCCTTCATCGAACATAGTGAAATTAAGTTTTGCCATTGTGGCAAATCTTCCACAGGATACGCACAATAGAAAACGCAGATCTATTTGCGGCATTAGTGAGATGGCCAGACTGTTTGCTGCAGTGGGCGACGCACGATTTCTAGAGAGGACACCCAAAAGAGGTAAAATGGTGACTTTCTAACATGGGGTTAGCTGGGCTTCCAAATCGCCTGGGATTCTTTTGACGAGGCGGCATGGGAAGAATGAAAAATTTCAAGTGGACATTGAGATTATAAATGGCCAAAGACACCTTGGCTGGATCGCAAGATAGTTGAAGGCACTCCTTGTATGGTTGGAAAATTCCTAGGTCAACTCACATCAGGGTAACAACAACCATCTCTCCCACTTCGGTTCTTACCTACATGGCCAACTAACATCCATTGAATTTCCGCAGTAGTGGCACAATGTCCTGCCTTTTCTCTCTCGCACACAAGCACACCAGATTTATTTTTGGGGTGGGTTGGGGGAAATCTGCCTTACCTTCTCCCGAGAGCAGTTCCAGTGCCCAGGTGTCCAGACCAGGAACCTCCGGGTACCTCTGCAAGGAAGCATAACAGAGATTTGTTCTGGAGATGGATCAAATGAGGAAAAACCAAGGGCAGCTCCTTCTTCCCAACCCCAGGAAACCACAAAAAATAACCCCGGCTAGAAAGAGCAAAATGTGTTAAAAGGATAACCCAGAAGTGATACAGTGGGAGATCCCTATAATCTGTAATAAAAAGAGAAGCTTAACCTGAATTGAAAAGAGATTTAGAGCTGGGTAAGAGATTCTGCAGCCCAGGACTTCTCTGGGCATTTAGATCCGAAGGTTTGGGATTTTCTCCTCTTAAGCCCTGGAGAAACCGGGGGGGGGGGGCAGTGGTGGTGGCAACAGCAGCAGCAACAGCAGTGGTGGTGGCTGGTGAGGGAGGGTTTTCTCAAAAACAATTTGGTGCGCTGTGCTGCAAGCTCCATTCTTAGATCCTGGCCCTCACATGACTGGTATTATAGGAACACTCTTGTAGATTAATAAACAAGGGAGGGATGGCTTTGTTGAGTTTTCTTTAAGGGCAGTTGAATATCCCAGGTTCCCTTTGGTGGTGTGCAGGTTTATGGGCTGGCGTGAAGGGTAAAAATGATTTGCATCGGGAGATTTCGCAAGCAGATACCCAGATAGACACACAAACACACACAACCAACACACTTCTGGGGCATACTGCAAGAGCAGCCTAACAGAAAGAAGGAGAAACTCACACAGAGAGACTTTCTACCTCCAAACTTTTCATGTTGGTGCCGCACTTTTTTAGACATGCGTCATTTCGCGACACCGCCATTCAGTTTTACTAGCAAAGTAACCCCTTTGCAGACCCAGGAGGAGTGTTCACACAACACACCGACACACTGCAGCCGACACATTCATGTGTCGTGACACAGTTTGGAATGCTCTGTTCTGTCTTCTTGCCCGAAAGCAGGCATATACGACTGATATGTTTTGGTTCAGGCACACGGGTCAAAGAGTGGGAAGATGTCAATATCAGAAAAAGGCAGTGAGGTCTTTTCCATTGCTATTTTCCCTCCTCCTTGAATTCATTTTATTTATTCCCAACACACACACACACACACACACACACTTAAAAACAGACATTTGTGCTTTTTGCTCCAATAAATCTCTTAAACTATGGGCTAAAATTTCAAAAACAACACCAAGATTTTCCAGCAGAACGACCGGATGCAAAAGAGGGCAACAGGCTTCTGAATAATCAACAGGTGTGTAGAGAATTATGGCCGCTTCTTGGGTCTAACCCTCACCACCACCTTTTCCATTTGGCCACGTAAGATCTTCTGTGGAACATGCCCCGAGCCAAGAAATGGCACCGCAGCGGTTAATGTCCCCCCCCCCCCTTTCCACACACACCTTGCCTGCGTTATCAGGTGAATGTCAGCCTGGGCGTGTAACATGACCTTATATTTCTGATATTTACTCTGATCACTCGGAGAAGGGCTCTATGTATGTGGGAAGTTTGCTTGGAATGCTGGCTTATTGACTGGGGCGATAAAAAATACATAGCTGCGCTGGGTCTCTCATTTTCATTCCGCAGTGCCTAAGGTACTTGTGTTGAATGAAGTCTTGATTCAGGGAAGGTGGAGCATACGGGAAAGGTAGGTTTCCACCTTTCAAATTGGCCCCCTAGGCATAAAAAAACTGAGGTACAGGATAAACTTGCCAGTATTGATCACCTGGGGCTCTGTGTCTGCTCTAGGCTGGACCAGGACTGTATCCTGCAAAGCTACCAGATTGTTTGGTTTTTATTATTGGGTTGCCCTGTTTTACTTGCCTGCATGTCTATATATAAGCATATCTGTCACCTTCAAAGTGCACATTACTTGATGCTCAAGCCATCAGTTGGCATCTTTATTGCATCTGAAATCCTTTTTATACATGGAATACAGCAGAGGTTATATTTTCTGAGAATCCTCCAGAAAAACAATCTCTCAAAGGACCTGTTGATGGCATTTTACCATTGTACTGTTGAGAGTGTATTAACATGGTCTCTGTGTGTGGTTTGGGAGCTGCACGGTCAGGGAAAAAACAATTCTGTCTAGGGTTGTAAAGACTGTGGAGAGAATAACTGGGTGCACTCTTCCCACCTCGGATCAAATCTATGCTTCCAGGTGTCATAAGAAAGCTGCAGAGATAGTGCAGGATAGTGCGCACCCCAGAAACGATCTCTTTCAGCTTCTGCCTTCTGGAAGAAGGTACAGGGTTATAAAGACTAGGGCTAGCCGCCTGAGAAACAGTTTCTATCCAAATGCGATTTTGGTTTTAAACACAGTGTAAGGTAGTCTCTGTGGGAGAATATTGTATTTAATTATGGGGTATCAGAGTTTTTAGGGGGCTAACCAGGCTGGGATAGCTGGGATAGCAGGCTTGTTGGTTTTGAATGTCTGATGTAGATTTTTTCAATTTCATTGTTCTGTATGGGACAATGACAATAAAGATTATTGTATTGTATCATATCTTGTATCATTTATCTCTGTCCTCATATCGTATACCTCTCTCTCTCTCTCTCTCTCTCTCTCTCTTTGTTTGTGTGTTTGTGTGTAAACATAACTGTTTTAACTTTTTATATATGAAACATTTTACGCAAGTTCTTCCTGCACTGGGAAGTTCTTCAAAGGAAGTGGTTCCTCAATGAATGAAATAACAAATAAGTCCCTTGTCATTGCAGCTCTTTCTCAGAAACAAGAAACTTCCTACATTATCATGATCCTATTTATTTCTACCCAGTCTTCCTCCCTGACAGGACTCAAGGCAGCTTACAGATAAAAACAAGAACTACAAAAACACACACCGGGGGGGGGGGGGGGGAGAGAGAGAGAATACATTAAATATATCAACTGTGTTGCATTAAGTGAAAACTCAGAAATTGGTGTGTCACATAAATACATCTACAAATAATTCCGCTTTCCCCATCCTGAATATTAAGCTTCTAAACAAACTGAAAGCTTAATGGACAGGAGGTTGCTAAGTTGACCTCGAAAGATGCAGAAAACCAAGCAAATGGCAACGGATATTTTTTACTGAGTCACCTTAGATTTGTGTAGAGTAGGAACAGGCACACTTCAAGCAAATGGGATCTATTTTTCTTTCTCTTAGCACCCAAAGCCCAACAGCTGGAGCTGAGTGCGAAACAAGCGTTGAAAGAGGAATAGACATACACTTGGAACGAAGGAACGCAACGCTCAAAAAGCTGCATCTGAGCCCAGGATTTTGTTTCCATTGCCCAAATTGTGCTTACAGCACAGCACACACACAAAACTATTTGGTCCATGAGTCTATCCTCTCAAGCTTCCTTCATTTCAGTAGCCTAATTTGGGGAGGAAAGTTGCTGCTTTTGTTAACCAGCTAAAAGTCAGAAATCCTTTGTAATCTACTGCAAATCACGCAGAGATCTGTCAGTAGATGCAGACCTATCCTCAGCCCCTCAGCCCAGTTTTCAAGGTCATGGGACTCAGCAGTCCATTTTTCCCCTTCGCAAAAAGAAGTGATGCAATGTTTTAAATAAATATTTGCTTAGTATGTTTTAGGAAGCTTTGTTACTTGGAGTATTTTTTTTTAAAGATGCATGCTCGTTAGTATAAAAATATATTAAAAATGCACAGGCACAATCCAGTCAAAATTAAGGAAAAAGGTGATTTAGGGGGAGGGGGAGAGTTTAGTATGTACTTAGCTTACTCACTGAAATGGAATATGTACTTAACTTTATCTGGATCATGCCCTATAATTGCAAAATCAGCGGGAGCGTGGCTTTAAAATTGGGCCACTCAAATAGAACTGAAAGCAACTTATTTTCTTCTGTGCAAGCGTATTTTACATCCAGGATGTAATTGCTCTTTTTAGGCTGCATACAAACTATACCTCTGAAGCACATTCAAAGCACATTTTCCCCCTTCAAAGAATTCTGGGTGCTAGAAATGGCAACTCAGCAAAGGATAAACCACAGTGCCCAGAATTCTTTGAGGGGGAAATGTGCTTCGAATGTGATTTAAAGGTATAATTAATACACAGCAGTCTTACAAAGCTGTGTCTTAAAATTTTAACTAAGTCGTTTTGATGCGAGCAAAATGAACCGTTTACAAAAACAACAAAGGCTAATAGTTATGATCTTTCTATTTCAAATAAAAATCACACAGTTTTGCACATGTGACGTATCTACTCTGCTTCTTTACAAGGATATAGAAAAGCAAAACATACAGTGAGATAGGATATTCTGGCAATTTACCCTTTTTCTACTTAATCTGATCCCGGTTTCAATTTTAAAGGGGGAAAATCTTAAAATACAGCCTTTAAAAAAAATAAATCCTGATAACCATGTGATTTTATTTCCACATAACTGAAGCATCTCAGCCAGATGGGCGGGGTATAAATAATAAATTATTATTATTATTATTATTAGTCATACTTGAAAAGTCAGTTGAAACCAATGGACCTTACTTCTAAGTAAACATGAATATGATTGACATTGGGGAGCAAATATAGTTCTCTGTATCCTTATTCCTTATAACGGGAGCAAACATGCATTTGCCCTAGGTCTGTCCCAGCCTCTAAACCCCCAACATATTACAGAAGCATCTTTTATTCAGTTGTAGCTTGTCCTCAATAAAATACCCCCCCATCCTGTTTCTCTGTGCTTAAAGAATTTTCCCTTTACAGAGAAGGACTACTGCCCCTGTTATCTGGAGAGAGAAAAAAAGCAAAACTAAGGAGCATCTGCAGCAAGCAAAATGAGAGGAGATTAAGGACATTTGAAACATCCCATTAAAGAGTACATAAAGGACCCAAAATTTCACTGAAGAGCTCTTGGATAGTTCTCTAGAAATTACTCTCTTAAGAAGCTTAGAATCAGGGAAGAAGTTCAAGAATCAATTCCCAACAGCTCCTGGCAGAAATAGGTTTCTACTCCCCCACCCCCACCCCTCCCTCCAGCTTGCCTTTCAAATTCACTTTGCCAAAGGATTTGATTTTTTTTTTTGCAATTTTGCAATCAAGATTGGCGGCGGCTAAGAAAGGAAAGATGGCGGACGCCCTCTAAGTGTTGACTAGTTGGTATTCAGGAGCAAATTGGTGAAAGGAAGAATTGGGGTGATGGCACAGGAAGTGGTATAATCCGGCGCCCATTGAGACACCCACCCCCTTTATGTAAGTGGAGACAATAAATCTATCTACCTATCTAGGAGTACGACAAGGCTGTATATTGTCTCCCTGCTTATTTAACTTATATGCAGAATTCATCATGCGAAAGGCTGGGCTGGATGAATCCCAAACCGGAATTAAGATTGCCGGAAGAAATATCAACAACCTCAGATATGCAGATGTCACAACCTTGATGGCAGAAAGTGAGGAGGAATTAAAGAACCTTTTAATGAGGGTGAAAGAGGAGAGCGCAAAATATGGTCTGAAGCTCAACATCAAAAAAACGAAGATCATGGCCACTGGTCCCATCACCTCCTGGCAAATAGAAGGGGAAGAAATGGAGGCAGTGAGAGATTTCACTTTCTTGGGCTCCATGATTACCTCAGATGGTGACAGCAGTCACAAAATTAAAAGACGCCTGCTTCTTGGGAGAAAAGCCATGACAAACCTAGACAGCATCTTAAAAAGTAGAGACATCACCTTGCCAACAAAGGTTTGTATAGTAAAAGCTATGGTTTTCCCAGTAGTGATGCATGGAATGAGAGCTGGACTATAAAGAAGGCTGATCGACGAAGAATTGATGTTTTTGAATTATGGTGCTGGAGGAGACTCTTGAGAGTCCCATGGACTGCAAGTAGATCAAACCTCTCCATTCTGAAGGAAATCAGCCCTGAGTGCTCACTGGAAGGACAGATCCTGAAGTTGAGGCTCCAAGACTTTGACCACCTCATGAGAAGAGAAAACTCCCTGGAAAAGACCCTGATGTTGGGAAAGATGGAGGGCACAAGGAGAAGGGGACGACAGAGGACGAGATGGTTGGACAGTGTTCTCAAAGCTACCAGCATGAGTTTGACCAAATTGCGGGAGGCAGTGGAAGACAGGAGTGCCTGGCGTGCTCTGGTCCAGGGGGTCACGAAGAGTCGGACATGACTAAACGACTAAACAACTATCTATCTAACTATCTATCTATCTATCTATCTATCTATCTATCTATCTATCTATCATCTATCTATCTATCTATCTATCTATCTATCTATCTATCATCATCTATCTTATCTTATCTATCTATCTATCTATCTATCTATCATCTATCTATCTATCTATCTATCTATCATCTATCATCTATCTATCTTGCTGGAGCCCAACTTTACAGTCTTTGACGTTCCCACTAATTGCTCTTTCGGGAACCTCCCCCTTGCTAATTCTGCAGCCAATTTTTCCCCAATGAGCTTGATGAAATTGGTGGCTGAGCCCCTTAAGCAAAAAGAGTGCCTGGCCCCAAGGAACCTCCAATCTAAGGATAAGCACAGGCCTAACAGATGGCATGAGGCCGGGCGAAGGGTGGGGCGGGCGGTTAGCAGGGGGAGGAGAAGAGGGCAGACTGATTCAATGATTGCAGCGTTATTAACAGCGTGCACAGCCCACCAGCTGCCCATTAATTTTTACCCTGGTTTTCTTTACATAATTGCAAGAAGAAAAGTCTTGCATCCGTTCCTCCACAAAGGCAACAGGTTGCAGCTATTCCACCAGGTTGCAGAGGCTGTTGACTTCGTTGCGCCAGGTAGAGGTGATGGAAAGCTTGCTGGATCCTTCTACGTATGGACGGTTTTGAAGAAGTCCATCTATATTGATTACAATAAAACCTAACGTATTGCAAAGATGAATGGGAATCTTAAGCTGGTTTAATAGTCATTGTGTTCTCTCTCTCTCTTTTATAAGATATTTATTGAAATTTCCCAGAATAATACATTGTAAAACAAAAAGAAAAGAAACAACAAAAATACAAAAATACAAAAAACAACAACTAAAAACACATAGAATTTCCCTTTACTTATTTTCTTTTAACTTATTTTCCAGACCTCCTCATACCTCCCTTTCTTATATTCCAATTCAAATTATTAATTCAGCAAATCCTCACCATTAGTTTTTGCTTGTTTCAAAACCTTATTTTCCATATCTCTTAAGGCATTACAGCTGGAAACCACTTAATTTCTGTCCAACATCATTCTAACATTCATTAATTTTACAATATTTCTGCAAATAGTCTTTAAACTTCTTCCAATCTTCTTCCGCCGACTCTTTTCCCTGGTCTTGGATTCTGCCGGTCATTTCTGCCAATCCCATATAGTCAGTCTCTCTCTCTCTCTCTCTCTCTCTCTCTCTCTCTCTCACACACACACACACACACACACACACACACCCTCTTGGAATTATAGTTTTGCAAAGCAACCAGGAAATCTCAACGCCCTCAGAAAACCACAACTGCAACTCCCAGGATTCCTTGCAGAGTTTACATTTTGTGGCACAGGTACTTAGCAATTGCAGTACCTTTGCAGGTTTCCTGAGAATCTCCCATTACTTCCCCACCCCACACACAAGGGAGAGATGTTTATTTTCAAAGGCGGTTTCAGAATAATGCAAAAGGACACCTGCAAGTCATCCGAAAACTATAACTCCCAGGGTTACGTGAGGCCAAGGAGCAGTTGCTAAAGCAGTATAAGTTTGTAGCACAGTTACAACACCTGATCAACAAAAGTTACATCCTCAGAGCAGAACACTTGCTAAAAGTCAATAAAGTAACTCTTAATTTATTTGAGGGTTTACAATGGAAGCACACAGACAGCCCCCTCCTACTCCAGGGGTTCCCAAACTGTCATTTGTGAGCTTCACTCAGGAGGTCTGCAGTGCAGAATGAGCACATTAAATATTCCCTTTTAACTGCATTCTGTTGAATGCAAATTGCAATACCATAAAATACAAGGTAAGAAGTAAGAAGAGCAATAAAAACACAAATTAAAATCTTCTGGCTTTGCAATTGCTGCAACATGCAGAAAATCCAATTAGCGGTCTGCCAAGACACTCAGCAACTTTCAAGCGGTCCTAGGATAGGGGGTGGAGCTTGGAAACCACCACCTTAGGAATATTTACTCACAAGTAAAGGCCCACAATGGGGTTCGCACCTAAGTTAGTCTGCAATGGATTGCAGTCTAAACCAAAAAAAGCATTTATCTGGAGAAGATACCACCCTATTTCCCACAATCACTGGCATACATGAAAGTTGCATCTCTCTCTCTCTAAGTCTGGAATGGGCAGTGGCGTAGCGTGGGTTGTCAGCACCCGGGGCAAGGCAAGTAATTTGCGCCCCCTAACCCGTGGATTTGCGCCCCCATCCCTAACCCCCGGATGTTGCTCCCGGTGCGGCCAGCCCCCCCCTGCACCCCCCACGCTACGCCACTGGAAATGGGGAACCTGCGGCCTGCCATATATTGCTGGACTATCACTCCCATCATTCTTGACCATTGTTGGGTGGGGCTGATGGGAATTTGAATCCAACAATACCTGGAAGGTCACAGGTTCCCCAGTCCTGAAAGATGCCATTGAAAGATGCAAAAAGACAGGCTCTCAGAAACCAGCCCCTCCGAAAAAACAACAACAGAAGGCCAGAATGAGGGAATATATTTTCACGATGCAATTTAAATAGACGACGACATCTCCACTTTATTATGCATTATCGGCTAAAAATGAAGAAACAATCGAGGAAGATATATGTGGAGTTTGGGCATGATTGCATGTGGCGGGTCTTACAAGCTCCAAAATTCAACATTGAGGCTGGACAGATTCGGAGCAGTGCTTCATCACCAGGAATCTGCAGAGGGCAAAGGGTGCTTTTGTGCTGCCCTCTGGAAGGCCTGAAGAAGTTGCGACCCCAAAACTAAGCTGAAAGGTAGCCCAGGAAGCAATGTCCGGCAACCTCCTGACTTGACGGCCCGACTGGCACTGCAAAAATAGGGGAGACGGCAGCCAAGGCAGGGATCCTGACGGCTGCGTTCTGCTTGGCGGTGAACAAGTTGTGCAGACCTGACACCCCACACACAAATTAAGGAAGGGCTAACTTCGCAATCCAGACCAGGATTGGGAATTGAATCTGCTGCAAGGAGGGGAACAATAGAGATCGAGATCACTTACAAAAAAGCCACAGTCCATAGTGGGAGAGAAAACCCTAACCTGGCGGCGGGAGGGGGGGGGGAGGTGTCTCTAGTCAACGTGCCTGAAGGCAAATTGTTTGCTGGCTCCAAATATCAGACTTAAGGATGAGCAAACTCCATTCACAGAGACCTCCAAAATGCCGCTCCCTATTTAATCTATTATTAAAAGTAAAGGTAAAGGTACCCCTGCCCGTACGGGCCAGTCTTGACAGACTCTGGGGTTGTGCGCCCATCTCACTCAAGAGGCCGGGGGCCAGCGCTGTCCGGAGACACTTCCGGGTCACGTGGCCAGCGTGACATTGCTGCTCTGGCGAGCCAGAGCCGCACACGGAAACGCCGTTTACCTTCCCGCTGGTAAGCGGTCCCTATTTATCTACTTGCACCCGGGGGTGCTTTCGAACTGCTAGGTTGGCAGGCGCTGGGACCGAGCAGCAGGAGCGCACCCCGCCGCGGGGATTCGAACCGCCGACCTTTTGATCGGCAAGCCCTAGGCGCTGAGGCTTTTACCCACAGCGCCACCCGCGTCCCACAGTAATCTATTATTACTGGGTGCTTAAAAATGGGAAATGAAATAAATCTGAAGTAGACTTTGAATTGTTGCGGCAATGACAGGGGAGGGGTGTAACTCCTGCAAAAGAAAGCAATCCTGGAAAAATATCCACGTGTTGTTAGTTCCACAGAAGACCTTATAGGAATGTTGTCAATTCCTCAATATTTGTGATTCATATCTAGCACAGAGCTTTCCAAACTTTTCATGTAGGTGACATGCTTTTTAGGCACGCATCCTTTCGCGACACAGTAATTCAGTTTTGCTAGCAAACTGGAGGTGAAACTAGCCCCTTTCCAGCCCTGGGAGAAGTGTTCTCACGACACACCTACAAACTGCGGCCGACGCACTGATGTGTCGCGACACACAAGTGGGAAAGCTCTGTTCTAGCACATCAGGAATTCTCTGGGAAGTGGTAAAATGACCCCAAGATACACGAGCAATCTGCCACCAAGTTCCTCTGCACAAACACTGATGGAAATGACTTAGGCAGCCCCAGCGGATGTTGCAAAATAATGGTCAATGCTGTAAGCCCAAACCCAAACGTATCAAGCAACTAGTCCCTGGCAACTTGGACATGTGCTCCTCAAACAGTAACCTGAGATGCTACGTGGCAAACTGCATTTGAAACAAGGAGGGAATGCAGCTTCGTGATACCGAGAAAATCTGTCAAATCTGTCTGGTGCATGCAAGTCTTGGGGTGAGATCCCAGCCTTTCGTCATTGCTCTTAGATACAACTGGAAGGGGCGTCTGGTAACCCCCACCATTTGGTCTGCAGCTGCATTAAAATAAAGACACCCAAAACCCAAACATACCAGACAGAGAACCAAGATAAATATAAGCAGAGTGGGAAACATTTCGAGCCAGAATCATTGTGTAGGTTACCAGCATCTTGGTCAGACATTTTGGGTGTGGGAGGAGGTAATCAAAATTGTTTTGTACTGATACTGACGGCAGGATCGTGGGCCTTTTTTGCGGCTTGAATATCATTTTAAGGGCGTGACTTTGCCCACATATATTTTAGCATACTGCAGATCGACAGGTCCTTGGTCTAAGATGCACAATTCCTTTTTCTAACAGTCTCAAGGACGGAACATTGCCTTATCCACCAAACCACACGATCGCTTGGCGCTCCTTGGTTTGGTTTGGTTTTTTTAAAACTCAACTTAAACAAGAATCCTGAAACAATCCTTTTCGGTATCGGTAGCCAGCAATTACACAACATCATCTTCCGCATCATCAGCCCAGCAGCCCAATTCTTTCATCCGCACTCACAAGAGACAAAAAGGAAGGGGTCTCACTTTCCCCACACAAACCCACAACGGGGGGGACGACAAAAAGTTATCTGTGAGGGAAGGAGGAAATTTAAAAAATGGCCCTTCCAAACCCCTGGCAGTACTTTTAATTAAGCGCGATAAAGCCGGCCCAAGCTGTATTACAAGCGTAAGGACTTTAAATCATTAGATATAATTTTATCAAGGGAGCTAAACCCCTCTAAAGCTGGATCAGTTGCAAATAATCATATATCTCCTGTTAAGGGGAGAGGGGGGGAAAAGGTGGTAGTAGGAAAAGCTGGGACGTAAACCTGGGTGGCTCACCTGGGCGACTCGTGGCGCAGACCTCGGAGGGGTTGCCCGGAGGAGGAGAGAAGGCGAGGAGAGAGGCCGTGAAGGGGGTGAAGGGTTGGAAGAAAGGGGGGAAAGAGAAAGAAGAGGTAGGAGCCACCCAAATGTGGAAGATTTAAGGAAGGAAGGCAGTGATGTCAGCTGTCACGGTCTATATTTCAGAGACTAATCCGGGAGTGTGGCAGGCAGGGAGGGCGGGGGAGGGGGAGGGGAGGGGAGGGGGCAACATGGCCGAGGTGACTTTAGGCAAGATGTCCACCCTGCTGGCACAAAGTCAGTATTCCATCACCTCTCCCAACGTCGGCTGGGATTAATTCTGATGGCCTCTCAAGGAGATGGGGTTGGGGGAAGAAGCTGGAACTTGGGGGGCCTGCGCAGGCTGCGTGGAGTGGGGGGGGGGTCCAGATGCCCAGGAGAGGGTGGCTGGGGATGCGGGGAGCATCTCCCCTGAGATGGGAAACGGTGGGTACCACGGCTGCTGTTCCCCTGGACCAGGCCTCATCCTGAGAGCGGAGGTGCCACGAAACAGGCGCCATGAATTGGCTGCCTCCGTGGCGAAGCTAATTGGCACACAAGGTTTCTCCGGAGGGAACCTGTTGCTTTTACCAACATGCCCCCCCCCCCCACCAAGAAATGGACCTTATTTTTAAATCAGCAATTCCCAATCCTTCCCTCCTGTCCCTGGGACCGCCTGAAAATAGCTGAGGGTCTTGGAAGGCTGCACGTAATTATTTTTCTGTCGGTGGTAGCGACTGTAGCGCATTGTGATGCTGTATGGTTGTTAAGAGTACAGTGGTACCTCAGGTTAAGTGTTTAATTCATTCTGGAGGTCCGTTCTTAACCTGAAACTGTTCTTAACCTTTAGCTAATGGGGCCTCCTGAAGCTGCCACACCGCCGGAGCACGATTTCAGTTCTTAACCTGAGGTAATACTTCTGGGTTAGCGGAGACAGTAACCTGAAGCATATGTAACCTGAAGCGTATGTAACCCAAGGTACCACTGTACTGCTATTGTGTCCTTTTAACACTTGTGTTTTATTGCATTGCAATGCGGATTCCAAAAGGAGCCACGGAAATAAAAATCAAAAGCGAATTTAACTGTGGCTGAGATAATTTAAACTTGAGGTGCCAAGGGATCGGATCTTTCTACAGGCAAATATCTGCTCTGCCACTGAGCTAGAGAATTAGATGATTCTTTGACTCCCCCTCCCGCCTCTCTTGGTTTGTGTATTTGCACTCAGGCAGGTGCAAAATTTCACTAACCTACTCTAAAATGACACCATGCAAATATGTAATTGGGCACTATGTTCTTGCAGCTTTTAGGGTTGTTGTTTTTTTTAAAAAAGTTACTAGTGGCCTATGGCTGCATTTGTGAGCTTGCAATCAATGCAGCCTTCTGACAAGTCAGATTACAGTTCTGCAGCACCAGATTTTGCATAAAACCCAAATTTTGCGTATTCAAAACAAAAGAAGCAGAAAAGCCAACTTCTTAACTATATTAAAGCATGTCGGCCACTCACAATCTCCCTGTTGCCTTTGGTGGGATATCGAGATTCTACCTTGTATGCCAAGCTTTCAGATTATTTATTTAAATAAAAAAATTAAACACACATCCTTTTCAGTGCCCAAATGCGCAATTAGCAATCAATAACCAATATTTTCCCCATATCACATATTAGCTATCTCTATTTGTTCTGGGTTTGTTTGTTTGGCATACCAGATTGCAAGAAAATACAAGAACCTCTGAGCATACGCAGAGTGTACTCTTACTACCTTGTCCATTTCAAAACACAAACTTTTGGTAAGCTGCTTTAGGAGCCTACGGACGAACAGGATATCAATCACATTAACTGAATAATGCCAAGGTATTGCACACAGTCAAGAGTAAATGTTCCAATAGTCTCGCACGGCCCACCTTGAGCGGCGGTTCTTTGCCAACGTTTCTAGCAGACGTGTTTACCAGAAGATGGGCAGCTGGAATCTTTAACTGGAAAGGCCACTGGTTGTGTCACAGACTTTGTCGCTGAAAATTAGGTCCAGGTATTACTCATCCATGAAATCATTGATTTCGACTCTTACTGGAAAGCCGCAGTAGAAGTTAAAAATAAAAACGATGTGCTCTAGAAAGGTTTGGTCAGCTAATTAGCTAGGCTGAAAAGTCATCCTTAAGGGGTGGGGGTGGGGGGGTTTATGTGATGTAGTAAATAAAATTCCAATAAAAAGAAAAAAGAAAAGAAAAGTCATCCGTAAAATGGCCCTGGTACACAGGTCAATAGCATCTGCCCAGTTTGTTCAGCCTGCTCCAATAAAAAAAAAAACCCGAACACCCTCCATGTAGAAATCTAGGATATCAGGGCGAACAGCTCAGCCTACCCATCACCCTGACATGCTTTTTTAAAAATCCCAACATACAAAAAAACCCCAGCATCACGCAATCCTCACCCCACCACATAGCTGTCAAGCGTCCCTTATTTGGCGGGACAGTCCCTTATCCCAGCGCCATGTCCCACTGCTGTCCCTTACTGATGATGTCCCTTAAATAAGCTACTGAAGGTAATGGGGCCCTTTCTATGTCCAGCTGTCCTTTGTCAACAACAAATTGTTGCTTTTTTGTGTTGAATATATGCTATATGGTAATTTATGGCCCTTGTGGTCTCTTCCAACTCTGTGATTCTATGATTCTAAAGCCATTTGCATGCAACAAAATATGTAGTTTATCAAAGTAATTGTTGATCCCTTATATTGGCTGCTGATCCCTTATTCTTGAGGCTGCTGTTCCCTTATTTTCAAATCTGTAAGTTGACAGCTATGCCCCACCAGTTGCAGTCCAAAGTGACTCAGTGCGAGGCAACTTTAACCCTGAACTCCGTACAACCTTAAAAATGGAATTTCACAGTCTAGATTTAAGTTGGTCTCTAAATAGTTGAGGAAGGTAGCTGAGAAAGTCCTGACTAGTCCCAAGCACTCATTTCCATGCATGTCCTTGCACACAAAGTTACAGTCAGATAATTCACAAGTAAGTGGTCTTCTGGAATATGTGTTTTTCCTTATTCGAAAAAATAGACCAGAGCAAGGGCCACCAAGTCTAGCATCTGCACAGCCAGTGGGCTAGAAAGTCTGCCTGAACCTTCTTGCCCTCCCCAGCAAACCCACAAGCACCCTTTCCCCCTTTAAATTCTCCCTAGTATTTCCCCCTTTCCCCATATCTAAGGTTTCACTTGAGGCAGAGGTCGGGCTCCACGGAGCTTAGCCCCTGAGCCTATTTTCAGTGTCAAGGGTAAGCCCCAGGGCCTGAGAAAAACGACAGAGCCTCAGGTCAGGCGGGTAGCAAAATGCGCAACATCGCGATGTACAGAGAGGAAACTGAACCCGAAAGCTGCAGATTTCAAACAAAATACTAAAATGCAGTCTCAGATCCAAAAAAGAGAGCAAGAACCAGCAAACCTAGAACTCCCAGAAAGCCACTGCCACTTGTTTGGTCGGTAGAGCATGAGACTCTGAATCCCAGGGTTGTGGGTTCGAGCCCCACATTGGGGAAAAGATACATGCATTGCAGGGGGTTGGACTAGATGACCCTCATGGCCCCTTCAAACTCTGCAATTCTAGGATTCTATGCTGCATCAAGGTTTAGGGTTTTTAGGGAATTTATCTGGTCAAATTGATGCCGAGTTTTCTAAGCAAATAAAACAGCACTGTAAACACCAGTTGGGATGATAGCCGAAAGCAAATCGTTTCAGAGCTTGAAAACTCAGGAAACGAGCTCTAAGAACTTAGGCCCCATCTGCGCTATGGGTTTAAAGCAGTACTAAACCACTTTAAACAGTCATGGCTTCCCCCAGAGAATCCCAGAAACCATAGTTTGTTAAGGGCACCAAGTTTCTTGGAGACCCCTGTTCCCTTTCCAGAACTACAATTCCCACCAGTCACATGTCCCTGGGAACTGTTGCTTTCTGAAGGAAATTGGGGCCTCTTATCTCTCAGCACCCTTACCAGCAAGCTACAGTTCCCAGGATTCTGTGGGAGGAGGCAGGACTATTTAAAGTAACATGGTGCACATAGTGGAATTTCTCTGCCCTCCGTCACTGTATCTTGGGACCCATAGTTTGCTAAGGGTGTTGGGAATTGTAGCTCTGCAAGTGGTCTCCTCATCAGCGTTTGAAATTCCCCAGGGGCATTTTGCTACTGGTGTGGAACCAACTGCGGCCACGTAGAGATTTCTGGGCGCCTCAGGTTGACGACCGCAGTTGAAAAACCTCTGCCGCGGTCCATGGTCCATTCCATTTCTGCCGTCTGTGTTTCTTCCTTGCATACTGGGACAAGCGAATTGTAAGAGCAAGCTGCAGTCAAGGGATGCAGTTGAGATTGTAGAGTTGGAAAAGGCACCCTTGGGGTCATCTAGTCCAACCCCCTGGCGAAGAGGCATTCCGTTGTGGTTTAAGGTGCCATTTGGAGCCCATACAGTGGTACCTCGGGTTACATATGCTTCAGGTTACATACGCTTCAGGTTACAGACTCTGCTAACCCAGAAATAGTGCTTCAGGTTAAGAACTTTGCTTCAGGATGAGAACAGAAATGGTGCTCCGGTGGCACGGCGGCAGCAGGAGGCTCCATTAGCTAAAGTGGTGCTTCAGGTTAAGAACAGTTTCAGGTTAAGAACGGACCTCCGGAACGAATTAAGTACTGTATTTTTCGCTCTATAAGACGCACCAGACGCACCTAGTTTTTGGAGGAGGAAAACAAGAAACAAAATATTCTGAATCTCAAGCCAGAACAGCAAGAGGGATCATTGCGCAGTGAAAGCAGCAATCCCTCTTGCTGTTCTGGCTTCTGGGATAGCTGCGCAGCCTGCATTCGCTCCATAAGACGCACACACATTTCCCCTTACCTTTTAGGAGGGAAAAAGAGAGTCTTATAGAGCAAAAAATACGGTACTTAACCTGAGGTACCACTGTATCTGAGTTTCTAACCCGGCTCCTAACAGCTCTAAGCAAGCTTTTTTGACCAAATCACAGTTGTTTAAAGAGAGATGGGGGTTATACCTGTCCAGGGCCCCTTCCACACCTGCAGGTAGTCACCTGGTCCTGCCCTCAAAGAGGGCTTAATGCCATGCATGTGTGAATCTGCCCTGCACCTTCAGCTGCGCCGTAGCCAATTTCATAATTGGCCACTTGCTCATGGCCTCCTCCTCCTAAGCTAATGCACTTAAAATGAGGCCGGGGAAAGGAATATTCCGCAGAGGGTAATCCAGGAAGCGTTGAAAACAATGCACTTTTAATTAACATTAATTCCCCACTAGGACAAAACAAAGTGGCCAAGGTCCGTCCGCCGGGAAGGAGGTGCAGATGACAGGCCGGTGAGGGGGCCAAAGGTAGCCCACAGACCCTTTAAAAGGGACAGCCATGCAAGGAGGTATTTAATCGCCCAAGGCTGGAGGGAGGGGGGGAGGAATTAATGAGTCAAAAGGAAATAAATAAAAGGCTCGTGTAATCCCCGGCCTAACGATGCCACGTGCTAGTTAATTACAAAGCGGCAGTCTGGAAATAACCAAGGTCTTTTGCTCGGCCTGCACACACTCACCCCCTTATAATTATAATACACAGGCGGATTAGGGTCACACTGTCAGGACAATTAATTTACCACCAGCCACCCCTCATTAGGGAAATGGCAGTGGGAGGAGGGGGTGGGAGGGGGACACAGTAAGTATCCTTAATTGAAAATCCCAGCCCTGGAATAGAACAGGGGACGGATTAGGGAGGGACCGTATGGTTGAGGGGAAGGCAGGAGCATGGAGGATGTGCGCAGGCGATCGCGGTGGGGAGGAGGTTTCGGTGGCAGGGTCCAGTGGGTCAGAATTTGCCTTGGGGGGCAGAGCCGGGCATGCCTCAGGGGCTCCTGTACTTTTAGCAGAAGATGGAATCTTGCACATCCCAATTTCTTCTCTCCTGTACTCGAAACGCCCTCTTAGGGGTGGATAGAATGATTATTTTTGCAGCCCACGGGCGGGCAGTTTCCACTGGGCTGCTGAGTTCTTGCCGGCTGCTAACGAACGCTGGCCTAGGCAGAGCTCAGTCGGATCGAGCGAGAAAGACTCGTTGCAAGAAGGCATTCCCGGGATCGCTCAGTGGAGGTGGGTTGTGCACGAACCCAAAAATGCACTTCTTCAGCTTTGTAAATTCAAGACACACCAGCAGGCCGCAGTTGTTGGCATCCGGCTATCTCAAGAGACAATGGAGTGCACCTCCGGGGGTGAAGTCAAATGGCTGCGTCAGCAGCACCAAAGTGACGTCCCCGGGGCACGAGCCTGGGCAGTGTATGTGGCGGTCCTGGGCTGCCCAGACAACAAGTCTCCACTTTCAGCCTCTCTGATGTGGTCCAAAGGCAGCAGAGCAAGACGCTTGGCACCTTACCCTTTTCTACTCCCACAAAGCAGAGGAGGTTTAGGGCAGAGGAGGTTTAGGCAAACTCCAGCCCTCCAGATGTTTGGGACTACAATTCCCATCATCCCTGACCACTGGTCCTGTTAGCTAGAGATGATGGGAATTGTAGTCCCCAAACATCTGGAGAGCCGAGTTTGAGGGTGCCTGGTTTAGGGGCAGATAATATAATAATAATTTACTATTTATACCCTGTCCATCTGGCTGGGTTTCCCCAGCCACTCTGGGCGGCTTCCAACAGAACACTAAAATACAATAACCTATTAAACGTTAAAAGCTTCCCTAAACAGCGAGGGAACCGCCAGAAGGCCCTCGGAGCTGGACCTCAGTGTCCAGGCAGAACGATGGGGGTGGAGACGCCCCTTCAGGTATACTGGACCGAGGCCGTTTAGGGCTTTAAAGGTCAGCACCAACACTTTGAATTGTGCTCGGAAACGTACTGGGAGCCAATGTAGGTCTTTTAGAACTGGTATTATATGGTCTCGGCGGCCGCTCCCAGTCACCAGTCTAGCTGCTGCATTCTGGGTTAGTTGTAGTTTCTGGCTCACCTTCAAAGGTAGCCCCACATAGAGTGCATTGCAGTAGTCCAAGCGGGAGATAACCAGAGCATGCACCTCTCTGGCGAGACAGTCCGCAGGCAGGTAGGGTCTCAGCCTGCGTACCAGGTGGAGTTGGTAAACAGCTGCCCTGGACACAGAATTGACCTGCGCCTCCATGGACAGCTGTGAGTCCAGAATGACTCCCAGGCTGCGCACCTGGTCCTTCAGGGGCACAGTTACCCCACTCAGGACCAGGGAGTCCTCTACACCCGCCTGCCTCCTTTCCCCCCAAAACAGTACTTCTGTCTTGTCAGGATTCAAACTCAATCTGTTAGCCGCCATCCATCCTCCAACCGCCTCCAGGCACTCACATGGGCAGAGTTCTCCTTCTTCTGTTGGGCCACAGGGATGCTAATAGAAAGAAAGCAGGTTGTGCAAAACTGAAGCTAGCCCACACTTTTCTCCAAAGCGCAGGAGCCCTGGAGTCTTCATTTTTGTACGTCAGTCCCAGCCACCCATTTATGACTGGTCTGGATGGTTCTCATTAGAAAGAATAAGAAATGGGGAAAGGAGAGAGAGATGGGAAAAGCATAGAAGTTGGGAAAATATGAGGGCACAGAGGAGCCCATGGCTATAAAGGCGGATCTTCCACCACATCACAACGAGAAGATCTAAGATTTTTTACTCTTTCCGTAAGTTAACTAGAGTTAGAGGATCTGCAAGAGCTGTGCTGCTAAATCAAAGGAGAGCACCTTTCAAGCTCATGTAACATAACATTAAGTTATAAGGAAGACTGGCTTTTCCAGTGCTGACTTCACGCTTCTTATTTTGCTTTAATTGCCTTCACATTCGGGCTATTTAATATATTTAGTTTTATGACTGGAGTAGTCCAGATATTTGAAGGAGTGTGGTACGGTCCTTGAACAAACTTCCCTTTATCCCAGTCTTTCCTCATTTTGGAAATGGGAACGTCATTGACTTAAGGTTTTCCACACTATACATTTTCGCTACTGGATGAGGGCAGCGTCAAGTGAAGATCTGAATGTGTCAGTGAACCACACATCCACACCCAACGCTGCAGATAGAACACCCTTGTCACCTTGTCACTGCAGGAGCTTCCTGCAGCCAGTGGGAAGCCGGACAGCGTTGCGGAAGGCGGTCCCCGCTCTGTTCTGCTCCGGTTTAGCGCGGCGCATGGGAGCCGACTGAGTGGGTGGCGGGGGTCCCTGAGCGGGCGCCAAGAGTCCATAGACCAGTTAAATGACCCCATGGGCCGCTTGTGGCCTTAGGTTGCTGACCCCTGTGCTAAGTGGTATGTGAGGAGAAAGGGTATTGAAAGGAAGAGCACAAAAAGCCAATGGCCTGAACTGTAGCTGCATTGAGGTATTCTTGCATCATCAGATGTATGTCCTTCCCAACATCCATTGGCAAGGAGTTCCATAGGTCAAATCCAGCACAGATCGAGAAAGAAGCAATATCCGCTTGGTTTTCTTTTCCTTGCTCTTTTATTTCCCCACGTGAGCTACTTGAGACTGTTTAAAGTGGTTTGAGAGAAGCCGTTTTGTAACAGCTGCCCTTGACTCCAGACTTTGGGGTGCATTGTGGAGGTTATGGGGGCACGCAAAATTGCTGTTTTGATGTGAATGATTTTTGGGGTGGGGGGAGGTTGGGGTTTTGCTCATTTGTTAATTGGTGGGTCTGAGCATTCCTTTGTTTATTATCTGTTTATTAACTGAGTAGGCTTTTGTTTTAATGGATGTTATAAATGTTTAGCCTGCAAAAGAGATATGAGAGCCATCTTCAAACATCTGAAGGGCTGTAACATGGAAGAGGGAGTGAGCTTGTTTTCTCCTGCTCCGGAGAGCAGGACTCGAAACAATGGCTTCAATTTGCAAAAAAGGAGATTCCGACTAAACTTCAGGAAGAACTTTCTTACAGTAAGAGTTGTTCAGCAGTGGAATGGTCTTCCTCAGGTGGTGGATTTTCCTTCCTTGGAGGTTTTTAATCAGAGGCTGAATGGCCATCCGTCACGGATGTTTTAGCTGAGATTCCTGCATTGCGGGGGGTTGGACTAGATGACCACAGGGGTCCCTTCCAACTCTACAATTTTATGATTCTACGTTATATGAAATTTTAATGTACTATATTATTCCCCCCTCTACCTCCCAGGTAATATGCATGTATATATTTTTCTGCTGTTAAGTCGCTTGGAGACCTGTAATGTTCTGTAAAAGCAGTTGGGGCACTATGAGAAGCAATCCTTTTGTACTCCTTTCTGAACAAAAACATCACCCATTTCCTGGCTGCATTTGGATTCCTTACTAAACTGATGAAGCATCATGCCTAAGCAGTCTCCCTTCTGTGGGAATGTTCAGGGAAGCAGGAGAGGACATATTGTTTATTAATATCCTTCCTAACTTGCGCTAGCAAGTTCCTTTACTTAGCAGAGTTTTACCTTCCCCCTTTAACGTACAGCGGGTAGCTGGTTGCAGACATTCTTTAAGTCTCTCAACATCATACAATTTAGTAATGAATTGTATGTTCCTGGTAAGACCCCTTATATCTCTCATAAAAGAATAAACACATGGCAATATTATTTAAAGTCAATAAAAGAAGTTTACTCACAGTTCACAGTTGGATCCCTGAAGGCAGACTTAGTTACAGATATAAACATGTGGAATTATCCCATTGGAAGGTAGTCCCTTTGTCCTTTGTTGTCCTCTGTTGGCTGAACAGAGAATCTATAGCCAACAGAGCATCTATAGCTAAAAAGCTGCTGGCCCAACGATGGAGGAAGCCAGAAAGAGAGAGTTGTGGTGCGTGCCTGGTCCTTTTGTTACCTGGACAGGTAAGGTCACACCCACCTCACATGCAAAAGGAAGTATGTCCCAGCCCAGGAGGAAACAGGAAGTTTTCGACTGGCTGGACCAAACATCCCCTTGCATGTCCACTCTAGGAAAACAAGGAATGTTGGACTTGACTGCTACCTATACATCACATCCCACACCTCCCCCAGATGTTGATTCTTCAACTCCCATCTGCCCCGACAGAATAGAAGCCATGGCTGGGTCTGATAGGAGTTTGTGATTAGAACCAAAGAATCATAGAAAGGTTGGAAGGGACCTCAAGGTTCATCAAGTCCAATCTCCTGAAATGCAGGAATTTTTTGTCCAACGTGGTGCTTGAACCCATAACTTGAGACCCTCCAATGTCCCTGTTTTCCAGGGATGTCCCTGATTTAGAGAAGCCATCCCAGTTTCTGATTTGAGCCCAGAATGTCCCACTTTTCCTTAAAGGTAAAAGGTAAAGGGTCTCATTAGGTCCCGTCGTGGCCAAATCTGGGGTTGCGGCACTCATCTCGCTTTATTGGCCAAGGGAGCCGGCGTACAGCTTCTGGGTCATGTGGCCAGCATGACTAAGCCGCTTCAGGCAAACCAGAGCAGCACACGGAAACACCGTTTACCTTCCAGCCAGAGCAGTACCTATTTATCTACTTGCACTTTGAGGTGCTTTGAAACTGCTAGGTTGGCAGGAGCAGGGACCGAGCAACGGGAGCTCACCCTGTCGCGGGGATTTGAACTGCCAACCTTCTGATCGGCAAGTCCTAGGCTTTGTGGTTTAACCCACAGCGCCACCCACGTCCCACTCATTTTCCTTAGGATGTGTCTATTTTCATTGGAGAAATGTTGGAGGTTATGGAGATATCTGGCCCTCATGTTCTACTGACTGAGCTTGTGCAAAATATGGGGGGGGGGCAGAAAATTGGGGAAGTTTCATCTGGAGCAGGAGTGCCCAAACTTTTTTCAAAGAGGGCCAAATTTGATAAAGTGAACATGCGTGAGGGCCGACCAAAGTTGTTGAGTTTTTCTTAGGATTTTACCCCAAGACATATACTGCTAAGGGGGTTGGATTAAATTGTCCAGCGGGCTGGATTAGGCCCCCGAAATGGACTTTGGACATGCCTGGTCTAGAGCATGAGTTAGAAATCTGCTGGTTTGTATCTCAACTCAGTCAAGTGGTCACTGTGCACTTTACACAAACTAATAATTATCGGTATCTTAGCCTCCAGCCGCTGCAATATGGGTATAAGAAAACCTGGCATGAGAATCACTGAGATTATAAATGTGAAAGTCCCTTTGAGGACTTGAAAACCTAAGTGGGAGGCGATATTGCTTAATGCCTCCTCATTCACATGCAATTTTGGGTAAAGGCAATTTTACATGACTCTCTCTCTCACACACACACAAACATACAAATCAGGAGGGGAACTCGTAATCCTGCAATTACGGTAGCCCTGATCCCAAACACACATTTCAATTACTGCCCTAAAGCAGCAGTGAGGAACTGGCAGTCAGACTGGGATCCTAAGCCAGCAGGTCCAAAGGTATTAAAAACTCAGATGAAAATGGATTTCCAGAACAGCTTAATCCAACTCCCAATCTTCACAGCAACCGCAGCAACACACAGATAGGCTGTCCATAATTATGCACTTACAATTTAATTTGTCCAACAGGCTTAGTGGGAAATTGGAAAAACACACACACACATTAAAAATAGAAAGAAGACAAAGAGCAGAGATGGGGACAGGAGGCAGGTGGGCATCGACAAAACATGTATTAGAAAATAATTTGCCCTACTCTGAGGCTCACATTGCTGCGGTGACAGGAGAGGGAAGAAATTCTTTTGTTTGCTGATATTCAGCTCCTCTAGAAACCCCGCATCCCACATACAGGATGCCTCATGTTGGCCAGAACTGGAGGAAAGGGAGGGGAGAGAATCAGTTTGCGAATTCACACTATCAGATGAAGATAATGTCTTGACAGCTGCTTACTTCTAAATGCATACAGAACTGCAGCATTAGGCATTGTACAGAGCTTTTCCTAAGGCATTCCACATAACTTCCTAGTATGTTTCGCAGTACAGTGGTACCTCGGGTTACACACGCTTCAGGTTACAGACGCTTCAGGTTACAGACTCTGCTAACCCAGAAATAGTACCTCAGGTTAAGAACTTTGCTTCAGGATAAGAACAGAAATTGTGCAGCAGCGGCACAGCGGCAGCGGGAGGCCCCATTAGCTAAAGTGGTACCTCAGGTTAAGAACGGTTTCAGGTTAAGAAGGGACCTCCAGAACGAATTAAGTTCTTAACCCGAGGTACCACTGTACTTTTTCCAGTACATTTCCGAGCACAATTCAAAGTGTTGGTGCTGACCTTTAAAGCCCTAAACAGCCTCAAAGGCCCAGTATACCTGAGGAAGCATCTCTACCCCCATCATTCTGCCCGGACACTGAGGTCCAGCGCCGAGGGCCTTCTGGCGGTTCCCTCATTGCGAGAAGTGAGGTTACAGGGAACCAGTCAGAGGGCCTTCTCGGTAGTGGCACCCGCCCTGTGGAACGCCCTCCCATCGGATGTCAAGGAGATAAACAACTATCTGACTTTTAGAAGACATCTGAAGGCAGCCCTGTTTAGGGAAGCTTTTAATGTCTGATGTTTTATCGTGTTTCTAATATTCTGTTGGGAGCCGCCCCAGAGTGGCTGGGGAAACCCAGCCAGATGGGCAGGGTATAAATATGTTGTTGTTGTTGTTGTTGTTGTTGTTGTTAATATTATTATTATTTCTGAGGTTGGAGACAGGCTGTGGTTCTTAGAAGTATTTAAAGTGGTATGATAGCAACTTCACCTCTCATTTCCAAAAGGAAAAAAATATGCCACAACCAGCCTGCCAGTCTTTAATGTGCCACAAAATTCTGCTTCTGCTGCAAGAAACCAGCAGGGCAAATTCTCTGGAGTTTGAGAATTGCTGCTCAAAGACAACAGAATCTCCACTCAGGGGCTACTCTCCTCCCAAACAATTCTCACAGTGGGTCCCCGCACCCTTTGGCTGCTTGATAATTAATTAGAATCAACACAATCAGCAGGGAAATTGAAGGGGGCTCATTCTACAGACAAACAGGCTCCCCCCCCTCACCTCCCCTGCCGCAAGGTCTCAATTAACACCTCCTCCCTTCCACCCCTTTTCCAGAAAACCAGATGAAAACAAGGGAAACATGCCTTTAAACAAGCACCAATTTAAAGTGGCATTTGGCTATTTTACAGGAAGACACAGCGTAGGAGTGAGGTTTGTTTAGCTAGGAGCAGAGAAGGAATGAGGGAGCCTTCGCAGCTGGGACAAAGCACAGCACATCTGTAACGCAAGGAATTGCTCTTTTCCCGGACGCAAGCAGCACGACTGAACTGGAAATATATAAAGATGGAAGTTCATCTGTTGCAGATGCTTTAGTTGAGATTCCTGCATTGCAGGGGTCGGACGAGAGTCACTAGATAAGCCTTGGGACCCTTTTAAAGGTAAAGGGACCCCTGACCATTAGGTCCAGTCGTGGCCGACTCTGGGGTTGCGGCGCTCATCTCGCTTTATTGGCCGAGGGAGCTGGCGTACAGCTTCTGGGTCATGTGGCCAGCATGACTAAGCCGCTTCTGGCAAACCAGAGCAGCGCACGGAAACACCGTTTACCTTCCCGCCAGAGCGGTACCTATTTATCTACTTGCACTTTGACGTGCTTTCGAAATGCTAGGTTGGCAGAAGCACGGACCGAGCAACGGGAGCTCACCCTGTCGCGGGGATTCGAACCGCCAACCTTCTAATCAGCAAGTCCTAAGCTCTGTGGTTTAACCCACAGCACCACCCACGTCCCTTTTGGGACCCTTTTACAACTCTACAATTCTATGATTCTTTTTACCTTCTTCTCACATCCAAATAACGTCAGTCCTGAAATCACTACCTAGCTTCCGGCAGCAGCAACGAATGTTAGAAGCACCTCAGCTTCCCGCAAGGTGGAAGTCTATCGATAAGCATCTTCAAACACACAAAGGTCTTTCTTCTGGGAAGGAAGTGGGAAACCTGTTTGTACTTGGTTTGCTGCAGAAAATAAATCATCG